>NC_140511.1:51251912-52451912 GCF_964339955.1 Pipistrellus hanaki
TGATTCCAGAACTTTCACCAGTTGCTCAAAAAGTAAAAGTGAGGTATCTGCCAGTTATAGTGTGTCAGGATCTGAATTATTTGTAGAGATTTTCTGTAGCTTCAGTTATCCATTATGTTTCTAATTTTATATATTTAATGTGAGAGGCGTTGAACAACTTTAGGTAAAGAAATACTTAATGAAAAAAAGATCCACAGTATTTCCAAGATATTTTTAAGTTTCCTAGAATGATCTGAAAAGTACAATATTTGTCATTGGCAGCATTCTTTGTGGCTAAAAAGTAGATGTAAATTTATGAGTGATGGCAGTGCATGCTTTCTTGATATTAGTAAAGTTGTTGCAATTTAGAACAGAGAAGTCACTAGGTCAACTAGGTCAAAAAAGTAAAATAGGTTAAATATATCACAATGCCTTACAGAAAAAGGGGGCTTAGTATACTTAAAGATGAGTAACCAGTTTATTAAATAATTTATACTAGATGTTGCTACATAGCAAGTCATATCATTAATAGTGGCTTAAAATGGCAGCTGCAATTTAATATTTCTTTTAATTTATTATTTCTCTTAGCTTGTGTTGATAACGGTTGCCTTCTTAACCTCCTTCTTGCCCATAAAAGGTTGGAAGTCCCAGGGCAGGGATCAGCTTCTGTAAAGGGCTGTATGGTTCCTTTACATCAACTAGATGTCCATAGACAATATGCAATTGAATAACCACGAGTGTTTCAATACAACTTTATTTACAGGAACAGGTGGATTTGGTTTGGTTTGTTAATCGTTGATCCAGAGGCCTGGATCCAAGGGTGTTGGTTTGTTAATCGTTGATCCAGAGGCCTCTTTTCATTTTGTACTATCTATGTCCCTTTCAGTGTAAACTGATGTGATTCCTTTTAAACTTGTGGGTTTCCCATGTATCTGTTTAAAACAGTCTGCATTAGACCAAAGCCATATGCACTGATGTCTTTGAGACATGTCCATCTCTGTCTTGGGTCTTTATGGAGTTACTATGGATGGGATAGCACCCTTACATCTTAGAGTCTTATCTCTTAGATCCTTAGACTAAACTCTTAGTTCCTGCCTCTTTAAACAGTAGGGCTTCTATGAAACATTTCTCTAAGATCTGGAATGAGCCTTTTGTTAGAAAGTTTCTATGAGGTATGTTGAATGAACTCAAAAGGAGTCTGAAGGCTTTGGCTAGAAATAAACAATAAAAACTTATTCAAGGATTTTAGGGTTTGCAAACCAAAACACATAGCTAGGCAATACACAGAATATTTTGAAGAAGAAAGAAAAGTTAAAAATTTTTTTAGTAAAAAGTACATTTTTGAGAAGAATCTGTCCTGCATTCTTAGCCCTAGGATTGGTCCAGGATAGTTATTTGTCAGATGTTGGTTGACTGGATAATGGATGCCAGGTGGTCTGGATATGTTACTTTTACAGGGGCTAATTAGAGGGTTGTTTGAAGGTTGGTTTATGTCCAGGTATTGACATACAGAAAATTGATATATATCCAGGCATTGACACAGGACTGAAAAGTCCAAACTATAAGTTCCCAGTCTATTTAAAACAAGAATAGAATTGTTTTCTCATGCCTCAACCTTCTTGATTTTAGTAATTTTGAAGCAATTCCATTTTATTTGTTTATTTAAAAATTTTTTTATTTATTTCAGAGAGAGAAAGGGAGAGGGAGAGACAGATAGAAACATCACTGATGAAAAAGAATCATCGCTTGGCTGCTTCTGTAAGCCCCCCACTGGGGATTGAGCCTGCAACCCAGGCATGTGTTCTGACTGGAATTGCACTGTAACTTCCTGGTTCATAGATTGGTGCTCACCCACTGAGTATAATGGCCGATCAATTCATTTTATTTCTTCACTTTATTTTCCTCAAGTTCTACCTTAGATCTTTTTGAGGTATTAACCAAAAATCTTATGTCTGCATTCTGGATTTGATCCATGCCCAGAAGCCATTCTGGGCTCTTTCCACCATCTTTTAATGCTTCCTTAAATGCATTCGAGTGTTCCTGCTTATCCTCTCAAGAGTATCAATGATGCCAAAAAGAGAGGCAAGCACCAGGTTCTTATTAATCTGTGCTCCAAAGTCATCATCTGATTTCTAACTGTGATGATGAAGCATGTTTATGTTGGTGAATTTGAAGTTATTGATGATCACAGAGCTGGGAAAGTTGTGAACCTCACAGGTAGGTTAAACTAGTGTGGCGCAATCAGCCCCAGTTTTGCTGTCCAACTCTAAGATTTATAAAAATGGCAGAACAATCTGCTTCCATCCTGTCATTTTGGTTTCATTGTACTGACGATCTCAGTGGGTATTATGGACCATAAAGAAGCAAGATGAAAACACATAGGAGGGAAAATCCTGGGATTCTTTTTCTAGTGATGTGATATAAATGCACACACAAAAAAAATGCCTCAATGAAGAAAAACAAAAGAATTCCTGCCTGGCGTTTTATTTATTTAAAAAAACACACATATTATTTATTGATTTGAGAGAGAAAGAGAAACATCAATTTGTTGTTCCACTTATGTATGTCTTCATTGGTTGCTTCTTCCTGTGCCCTGACTGGAGATTTAATCTGCAAACTTGGCATATTGGAATGACAGTCCAACAAGCTGAGCTACCCAGCCAAGGCTGGCTGGTATTTTCATTTTCTCTAAATACCATTTAAACAAACAGTTCAGTTTTTAAATATCACCTTTGTCCTCTTTGAGGAAATCTTGGCTAGATCATCAAGTTAGGTACAGTTTCTATTTTTCATGTTGCCACAGGCAACAGTTTTATTCTTCCGTCTCCCAACAATATTTTTGTCCCTTCAAGGCCTCAAACAGCAGGTTCACTTACGTACTTTAAGGCTTCCACTGAAGTTCTTTTCTTGATCCTTTCAGGTTTCACCATGGTCTCAAGAGCCTTTTAGATTCTACCACTTGCTCCTAAAGCCAATGCATGTTTTAGATTTTTATTATAGCAGCCCCACAGTCCTGGTACTAAGATCTGTTCCTTTTATCTCTGCTGCATTGTGAATCACCTCAGACTTAATCTCTTATGATTTTCCCTGGGTCAGGAATTCTAGAAGGGTTTGGCTTTGTGTTCCTGTCCCAGAGTCTTCCCAGCGTTTGTAGTCATATAGGAACGAGTAGGTACACTGGAGGGAGTGGTAAAGGAGAGAAAGGGTACAGAACAGCTATGGTGGCCCGGCACCTTTCTCTCTTCATGTAGTCTCAGAGCCTCTCCATGTGGTCTCTCCACTTGGACTAGTTTGGGTTTCCTCACATCATGGCAGCCTCTAGGGGAGTTGGACAGCACATGGCAACTGAAGGCTTCAAGGGTGAGTATTCCAGCAAGCAAGGCTTAGAAAGCTTCTTCACCTTTTCTTACTACTCTTGGAAATCACTCTGTTTCATTTCTACCTCAGTCTATTGTGTATAAGTTACCTTCACCTCTTGATGGGAAGATAGTCAAAGTGATATTATAGGTGAGCATGGAGGATGGGAGACGATATTACAGCTACCTTTGGACATTAAAATCTGCTGCAAATAGGAAACGTCTAAGGAAGGACCTTGAGGTTTGCTCTGTGTGAGACTTTCAAATCAGGAATTAACCTTGACCCCTGGGAGCTTATAGTCTAAAAGCAAAAAGAGACATAAAGACTTTTTAGTTAGGTGATTTTATTAATGTTAAATACAGTGTTATAGTTTATACTAGGAGCCCAGTACACAAAAATGTGTGCACTGGGAGGGGAGGTCCCTCAGCCTGGCCTGCCCCCTCTCACAGTCCAGGAGTCCTCAGAGGATGTCGTACTGATGGCTTAGACCAGGCTGATCAGGGGAAGGCACTGCAGCCGTGGGCTCAGGCAGCTGCAAGCACTGGGCCCCAGAGCCGCTGGGGCTTAAGGCTGCCTGAGCCCCGGGCCTTGCAGCCGCTGTTCGGATGGAGGGCCGTCTGCCCTAATTAGCATATTACCCTTTTATTAGTATAGGTTATTTAATTTGTTCAGATGTATACTGAGCTTTATATCTTATATTGGGGCCTTACTACTTCTACATTACTGTCAATCATATCACTAATGGTGTCCATTTTACTCATTTATGAGTGTCAGCTAGATAAGTATAATTTAGACATGTATCATAAGAATCCTGGTTAATACTCTGTAGGGACTAGGATGTATGATATTACATGTAGAAATTGTATAGATTATTCACTCTAGCTCTTGAAATGTAGCTATTTTATCACTGTTCAAAATGACATTTTAAAAAAGTGGTTCTATAGTCTTATTTTTGGGGTTAGTTAGCTTAACTCTTTAGCTTAACTTCAATGAACTTAATATTTTTTAATCTGAAGACGTTTTGCCCCCTCGGGACATTTGATAATATGTGGAGATATTTCCAGTTATCACAACTCCAGGGGGAGGTAGTGGAGACCAGGGATGCTGCTAGGCATCTTAGAATGCACAGGACAGCCCCCACCAAGAAGAATTATCTGGCACAAAATGGCTAGCCCTGGACTAGATGACCATTAAGATTTTGTTGTACTCTAAAGGATTGTGATTGGTAAATTTTTGCTGGCTGTTATAATAAAGAATAAACTAATACTCAGAATATATAGGACAATATAGTGCCAGGCATTTGCCCTTACATCACGTTTAACCCAAGAGTGATGGTGTAGAGTTTTTTTTTTTTTTTTTTATCTGCCATAAGTTTGATAAATAATAATCTATGAACCTTACAAATTTATGGCCTTTCAAATTTCCTTTTTCTACTACAATTTTTTATTATAATTTTTTTAATGGCTGAATCGGTGATTGGTTTTAGGGTAATTCTGTCATTTGAATGAATTCGTTTTAGGGTAATTCTGTCATGTGAAGACTAGGTGAGAATTGTCAGTGAAAAGAGGTTAGGAAGAAAAACTTTTTAATAAGCTGTATGTTGGAAAACCACATTAACCAAATATGTTTATGTATGTGATTCAAATATACTATACTGGCTGTGATAGTCAGTATTGATTTAATTACAAAGTTTTTATATCTTTTTTGTTGTTTTTTTAGAAAATTGTATAATCTCTTATCTAAAAGCAGTATGTCTTCTTTTTCCCCCACCAAGTACTGTCTATCTTTAGGAACTGTTTTTGTCCAAATACAACCTTTTGTGGCTCACCAATTCTTTTCATGTTTAATGGAGGTTTTGTAATTGCTTTCTTGCATGAACTAAAGTTTTTCTTTACATAGTTCATGCTACCTCATTTTTTTTTTCCTTCAATATTCTGGATTCAGGGTATCTTTCTAAATGTATTAAATATGTCATCAGAATTGCTTAGCTAATTATGTTACTGTTTTGATTCCTTCCTGCCCCCTCATTTCTAATGTTCTAGTTTCCCTCCATTTCTAAAGTTCTTGATTTTGGGACTTTAAATTACATATAATGCTAATCCTTATTGTGGGGCTATAAATTGAGGGATTTTTTTTTTTGTATTTCTTCACAAATTATTTTTCTATTTATCAGAGGTTATGAATTTTTGGTGTGTGTTTTGTTTTGAAAAGTTCTTTCTTCCCCACTTATCATTGGTAATTATTGTAATTACTGCTTGGGTTAATGTTGTGATATCAATGACTTATAGTAAGCCATGATATTTAAAATGACAGATTTAATGATCAGGGCCCTTTGCCCTTTTAAAAAGAAACAAACAGAACAGTATCTAACTTCCTTATTTCTATAAGGATGGATCGTGAGGTTTTGGGAAGGTGAGTAAATATTTCAAAAAGTTTTCAGCATGAGTCATTGATTTCATGGCACAGCAAAATTATCAAGAATGGTATTTGTCAGTGTTAAAGAGAAAGTTATTTAAAGATCTATACACAGAAAGTTGACTAAATGGCAAACGAATATTTCTGTATAATGCAATATAGAATGTTATGAATTCACAGAAAATATTAGTAAAATGTAGAACAAAAGGATCAAAAAGCAAGGGAATTCTAATTGAATCCATTATTATTTAGTATTATATGTAGAAAATTTGACCTTAAAGCATTGTATTTCCTTTGAAAATTAATTTCATATATCAACAGAACTTTGGTATTAAATTGATTTGCAGCTGCTTAAAATTTGTTCTTTTACATTTTGGATTTATGAAATAATCTTCCAAGATGCAGAAATATTCTTATTGCCTGCTGGTTGGTACACTTAAACTGAATTATGTATTATAATTTTACTGTTAATATGTCAGTTTACAAACTGGTGCCATGGGTGGTGATGAGATTTTTCCCCCCCTAATCTATGCAGAATATGAATCTGTCATTTTCTTATAATACAGGATGATGAAAGCAATAACTCGTCTTCACAAAGCTATGATGCTTCTTGAGTATTTCACAAGTAATTCTTGGGTTTGGAATACTGACAACGTCAATATGTTAATGAATCAACTAAATCCTGAAGATAAAAAGGCAAGTATTTTCTGTTTTATATTAGAAAATAAGTAGCTTATTAATTAGATAGCCATCTGCAACCTAAGAAATAATTGGATATTTTTGACAATCATTATGCAACAAAAAAGTCATTGATCTATTTATAGTCTCATTAAAAGCTTCAGTCATAATTGTGGATGATGAAATAAAATTGCTCTACCTTAGAATTTATGAAGAATTTGGATGTGGCAGTATGATTTAATTTACAGTAAGTTTGAAACGTTCATTCTTTTAACGTCAGGTTGAAAGAGAACTTTAGCTTCTGTATGCATTACCCTCGCCAAAACACTTTGTTTTCTTTGAATTTTGAGAAAAACCTTCCTTCAGAAATTGTTTTTCACATACGCTTTTTACTTTGTATCATTCCACATTTCTCCATCTCGCTGTTAATTTGAAACTTTTAACTCTTCATGTGTATGCTTTTTGAGTTTGTGTTAGATAGTTTAATGTGTATACCTACCAAAGTTTAAATTAAGCAATTTTTATAGTCTCTTGCTTAGTGAGTATATTCAGGACCTTATTAAAATGTTTTATCTGAGTTCTTTCAGCTTCCTTTCTCTTCCACTTCTTTAAACATTTTTTAAAATGCCTTATTTTACCCAGTATATTCAAAACAATATATAATTTGAACAAAAATTTAAAGATCACTTAAAATTTTTAAATTATATAAAGGATAGTTTACTTTGTATTTTTCATATTGAGCCTTCAAAAGCCAGTGTGCATTTTACACTTTACAGTAATTCGCGCTATCCATATTCATATGTCCGTGAGGTGCATGTGGCTTCTTGTGGCTACCATATTGGATAGTGCAGATTTAGTCCATTCTGCTGGTTCGGCATGGCAGGTTCTCAAGTGTGCTGTCTCTCTGCTCACTTCTTTTTTTAAATTTTATTTATTTATTTATTTATTTATTTATTTTTAATATATTTTATTGATTTTTTACAGAGAGAGATAGAGAGTTAGAAACATCCATGGGAGAGAGAATCATTGATCAGCTGCCTCTTGCACACCTCCTACTGGGGATGTGCCTGCAGCCAAGGTACATGCTCTTGACTAGGATCGAACCTGGGACCTTTCAGTTCGGCTCTGCTCACTTCTGTGTGTGTTGGGTTTACTTCTTTTTCACCCTTGCTCTGAAGATATGGCTTTTTGGATTCCTATGTTTTTGCAGGAATATTTTATAAGACTTCTTAATTTATGGGGCCATAGGCTTTAGAGCCAGTCTTCTTCCCTTCAAAGCAAAAGGTCTAAGTCACTAGGGTTTGCAGAACGGCTCAAGTTGAAAGATTTATGGCTTCTGCTGATTCCATACTTGCCCCCACCCCCCTTGCCTTCCCACCATACACCATATATTCCAATGCACAACGTATACTGCTGAATGGATGATTAGAAAATAAGCACTCAGGTGAAGAAATAGAAATTACACCCAGAAGATTCCTCTTATAATCCCTCCCAATCACTATCTCCTCTCTCCTAATCTATTGTGAATTTTTACACTGTTAGTTTTATACGTTTTTGATTTTATACAAATTGTGTCATACTAGAGGCCCCGTGCACAAAATTTGTGCACAGGGGTAGGAGGGTCCCTCAGCCCAGTCTGTACCCTCTCTAATCCTGGATCCCTCGGAAGATGTCTGACTGCCTCTCACAATCTGGAACTGCTGCTCCTAACTGGTTGCCTGCCTGCCTGCCTGATCGCCTCTAATCACCTCAGCCTGCCTGCCTGATCATCCCTAACTGCTCCCCTATCTGCCAGATCGCCCCTAACCGCCTCTGCCTTGCCCTGCACCTGGGACCTAGGATTCCCTCCTCCAGCCAGTTGCAGGCACCTGGATCACAGGCTTCCCTTCGTCTAGCCGGCCACAGAACTCGGGTCGGCCACAGCTGCAGAGGACCATGGGCTTGTCTCCTGGGCCACAGGCGCAGCTGCTGGAGCCCGGGACCAAAGGGCAGGTAGCTTGTCCCTCTCCTGGGCCTCCGCCTGGCTGATCCCCATTCCTCTCTCACGAACTCATTTGTGCCTGGCTGGTCCCCATTCCTCTCTCCTCAGTGTTGAGAGTGTTTGAGCCATTAAGGGATGAGGGCATGATGACCATTTGCATATTAGCTCTTTATTATATAGGATAATTTTTTTTTTCATTCTTTTGTTGATAGAAATTTGCATTATTTTCAGTTTTTGGTTATTGGGAGTAATGCTTCTATGAACCACATGCACACACTTTTGTAGGATATATATCTAGTTGAATCAAAGGGTATTCATATGTACAATTTAGTAGATAATGCCAAACAGTTTTCCAAAGTGGTTGTATTAATTTACATCTGAAGTGACAGTTATGAGAATTCCTATTAATCCACATCTTCCCCAACATTTGGCATTTAAAATTTTAATTTTAGCCACTTTTGTGGTGAGTAGTGGTATCTCAGTGCATTTCATATTGCATAAAAAGCTTATGTAGACCTGCCAAAAATGTCAATATTCCTATTGAGAAATGGGCTAGAGAGATGAACAGTTTATAGAAAAAAATAATTCTTAAATTATTTTTAATCATATGAAAAGATAACCTCACTCATAAAAATGAAAGTACAAATTAAAACTAGACTGAGATATTTACTACTAAGCAGGTTTGCAAAAAATGCAAACTATCAACATACTCTGGTAGTTCTTGGGCAAATGGGCATTTTCCTACAGTGCTGTTAGAAATGTATATTTTTTCCCATCCTTTTATTTTTACCTTTTCTGTGTTCTTATCTCTCAGTTACTTCTCTTATAAATAACAGATGGATTTTTATTTTTTATTACTTTTATTTTTTTTAGTCTTGACAATTTTTTACCTTTAATTGGAAGGTTTAATCCATAATGTAATTTCTGGTAATTTTTAATTTAAATCTGACTCAGTGCTTTCAATTTGTCCCACCTTGTTTTAAGGTTTTTTTTTGCTTTTGTTCGTTTGTTCGTTTGCTTTCTTTGAGGTTATTTTTACAGTTGTGTGTTTTTCCATTTGTAAAAGTAACATACAAATATATTAATTTTTATGCTGTTTTCATAGGTTACTCTAGAGATTACAGCATTCTTTCCAAATTTATCAATGTCTAATATAATGTTGATAATTCCAGCTTTTCTTGGAAAATGCGAGAACTAACACCTATCTGCTATTGCTTTTACATATATTAATTCTGTATGTGTTATATGCCTGATAACCATTATTATTATTATTATAGTCTATGCAATAAGTATTCATGTATAGATTTATCAGCAACATTGTTTTTTCTTTTTCCATCTTAGATGTCAGTTTGGAATCATTTTCATTATGCCTAAAGAATGCCTTTCAGTATAATTTTTCTAGTGTGGGTCGTCCAAGGATATCAGATTGTCTCAGTTTTTATTCTGGGAACATTTTTTCTTTTCAAAGATATTTGTGCTGGTGTAAAATTCTGTATCAGCAGTTTTCTTTGAGCACTTGGAAAACTTAGTTTTGGCTTTCCATTTTCTTTTGAGAAATCAACTGTTTTTCTCTTTTACTATCAACATTTTTACTCTGACGTGCTTAGATGTGTGTGTATGTGTGTGCATATAGTATATTGTGTTTTGAATCTGTGCCTTGATGTCTCATTATTTTTTTGAAAATTTCTAGCCAGTCTTTGGTTCCATCCTTTTACACTCTTCTGTGGGAATCTAATTACACTTTTGTAACAATTTATTTATGGTAGCTTTCTTTCTTTTTTGGGGGGCGGGTCTAGAACTTACTGTGTTCAAATAAGTGATGATATATAGTGAATAGTCTGTTTATCCAAATGTATGGAGCACTGAGTAATGCAAGGCCCTCTCATTTTGTTATGAAATATCATTTTTATAAGGCTTTTTATTCTAGATTTGTCTACCCTTTTCATCAAGGTGGCCAAATTACTGTTGTTTAAACTCCTAAACCAGCTTTCATAACATTCTTTTTCCTGATGTCAATAATATTCTCTAAGAAAATTAATCTGTATGGTATCCAGGATATTCAAGAAGAGAGTCGCTGTAGATACAAACTGGAAATAAATCCATAAACACATGTATAAATATATGTGAGGAATACATAAATCTATTTGGATAATAGGATTTTTTCTTTTTTGGGGTGGGGGGATTTTACAGACATCTCCTCACACTTCATATACTCTTAAAGTGCTAGTCTGAGTTTTCAGATTATCGTTTCAAACGGTTCTGGGTTTAAGGGACGGTATAGAATAGGAATAATATTTTTGTGAATAGCAGTAAGATTTTAAAACTTAATACAGTAAGCATTTTGTAATCATATAATTTGGAATTAGCCTTTAGAAAAACTATAAATTTTTGACGAGTTGTGAAAAAACTTAAGAAAGTAACCAGTAATTGTTTTGTTTGTGTAGACCTTTAATATTGATGTACGGCAGTTACATTGGGCAGAGTACATAGAGAATTACTGCATGGGCACGAAGAAATACGTTTTGAATGAAGAAATGTCTGGCCTCCCTGCAGCTAGAAAACATTTGAACAAGTAAGTTTGACATGGGTTTGATTTCCTTTCGTATTTCTTCTTACAGTGGTGTGTGTTTGTTTTTTATAAGCTGATATATTGAGTGAAAGATATTGTTAATAATCATCATCTTTAGGAAAAGTTCTTACCTTTGGACTGGAACTTTGGTAGTATTGATTTAGCCTAATATTGTTTAAACTTGTCAACTTCATCAATTTATACTCTTCCTGAGCACTATGTGCAGGTGTACTTTAGTTGTGGTTTTTTGTTTGTTTGTTTGTTTGTTTAATATATTTTTATTGATTTCAGAGAGAGACATAGAAACATCATCGATGAGAGAGAATCATTGATTGGCTGCCTCCTGCCTGCCTCCCACTGGGGATTGAGCCTGCAACCTGGGCGTGTGCCCTTGGCTGGAATCAAACCCGGCACCCATAGTGACATTCTATCCACTAAGCCAAACCAGCTAGGGCTGGTGTAATTTAGTTTAAAAAAACGCTGTTATCTTTCCTTATATTGCTATTGAAGAAGTAAAGATATTAGGAGGAAATAAAAATATGGAAGTAATTTATTTATTTAATGTTTTTTTCACTCTCCTCTATCTTTGGAAGAGGAAAATATATGGGTCGGCAACTAAGTAATTGCGGATTAAAAAAAAATCAAAGACAATTTTTTCATGGAACTAAATAACTTTATTCTGTAATGTATTGCCCATTTTGATAATGACCTTTTGCCATCTTTCAGGCAGCATCATAATCCCACGTTCAAAAAACTTCTGGTTTTTATTAGCAAAAAACTGAATCAGGTACGATTTGACATCATCATCATTATTGAAATTTTTACCATTCAAGGAGTTTTCTAAAGATCGAAACAAAAAGTAATCAGATGGTGCAAGGTCAGGACTATATGGTGGATGTGGCAAAATATCCCAACCAAGCTCCATTAATTTTTGCCGAGTGACCAAAGATGTGTGTGGCCTTGTATTGTCATGATGGAATACAACACCTTTTCGATTTGTCAATTCGGGCCGCTTTTCTTCAACTGCATTGTTTAATTTCATTAGTTGTTCAATGTAGACATCAGAATTGATCATTCGGTTGGGTGGTAAGAGTTCAAAGTAGACAATTCCTTTGTAATCCCACCAAACTGATAACAAAACCTTCTTTTGATGAATATCAGCTTTTGATGTTGTTTGAGTTGGTTCACCTGGCCTGCTCCACGATCTTTTCCGCTTGATATTGTTGTAAACAACCCATTTTTCATCGCCAGTTATCAGTCGTTTTAAAAATGGATCATTTTCATTACGTTTCTTTAGCAAATCACAGCTGCTAATGCGTTGCGTTAACTGTGATTCTTTCAGTTCGTGAGGAACCCATGTATCGAGTTTTTGAACATAGCCAAGTTGTTTTAAGTGATTTTCAATGCATGTATGTGATACATGAAGCTTCTCTGCAATCTCACGTGTTGTACTGTGACAGTCCGAATTGATTATTGCTTTGATTAGGGCGTCATCAACTTCAACTGGACGACCAGAGCGTTTTTCATCTTTGAGTGAAAAATCACCAGAACGAAATTTGGCAAACCAATTTTGACACTGCCGTTCTTTTAAGGCTTCGTCACCATAAACAGCACATAACTTTTTATGAGCTTGCGATGCGTTTTTCCCTTTGCGGAAATAAAAAAGCAAAATATGACAAAAATGTTCCTTTTGATTTTCCATTTTTCAACGAACGCCAAACGAAAACTACAAAACAGATCAAAAAACTTTTTTACTGATTAACAGCTGAATAGCCAACTATCAAATAACAAAATGTGTTTTACATTTGTACTACGTCTGCAAACCTAAAAATTCAACTGAAGCCATATAGTATGTGTGAAACCCGCAATTACTTAGTTGCCGACTAAGTAATTGTATAGTAATTGACTATACAATTACTTAGTATATTAGTATATACTAATACATCATTTAACATGGAATTTTTGTTTGTTTATAAAAAAGCTATAATTATTCCCCTTAGTTTTCAATAAAGTAATACATACAGGTTGTTTAAAAAAAACCATACACACAGAAAATAGAAGAGGAAAAATCACTGTTAATCCATCATTCAGAAATGCAGTTAAAAATTTAATAGCAATCTATTTTATTGGTAGTTTAGTGAATAGCTTTTTTTTATATATATATAAAATGATTTTAGAGAGAGAATGGAAGAGGGAAGAGAGAAAGAAACATCAATTTGCTATACCACTTATGCCTTCATTGGTTGATTCCTTTGTGCACCCTGACCGGGCATGGAACCTGAAACCTTGCTGAATCAGGATGACACTCTAATCAACTGAGCTACCTGGCCAAGCCCTAATTAATATAATTTTTCTAACAGTTTTCAAGATTGTCACATTATTCTTCCTGTGCTTCCAACTCTATGAGGCTTTGTAGGGCAGTTAGTTATATAGATGAGGAACAGAGGTTTAGGGAAGTTGAGTTTGCCTAGGTCCTATTGTATTAAGTGGCAAAACAAACCATGACCTTTTGACATGTAATTCAAAGCTCTTGTCTACACCAATTGTTCATACATTGAAGTCCTCTTTTACCCTGCCTTTTGAAGTTAATGGACTATATGTAACATTACTGCATATCTAAGATTTACATTCCTTTCTAAAACCATTAAAAAGCATATGAAGTGTTTTAAAACAAGAGTAAGATAATGTACATGCTACTTTGAGAATGGCAAGTCCTCATATCCAGAGCTAGTAGCATGTGTGTTTCATTCATGAATGAGTTCTTGGTCTTTGGTCATGTGACTACTATCTATAATGGAAGGAGTAAATTCAGTTTCCTGACAACTTGTAAGCAGCTAAATATGTCACAAAAAAAATGTTTATTTTGTCTGTAGGATGATGTATGTAATGTACAAACCTTTTTAGTTTAAGAAGGAAAAAGCGCCAAACATGTGTCTGTTTTACCTCCAGTGTACTTGCTGCCTAGCGCAGTACTGGGCACACAAAAGGATGCTCAATACCTGCTGAATGAATAACTTGGCATCCCAAATATACTGTTATAAAAAAAGCTTTGTGTTATTCATTGTTAATAGAGGTAATACATTGTTTGATAGACTGCAGTCAGGTGACTTTTGCTAACTTTCTAACTTAAGGACTTTTAATTAGTTTTTAAATAAATTTCAAATTAATATGGATTCGAGTTTTATGTTAAAAACTGAGTATTGACTATGTGCCATCCAGCAATATTTTATTCTAGAAAATGTGATCTAATAGGTCTCTTGATTTGTTTTCAGGTTGAGAAACATACGTTATGGTTTCAATACAATCCTTGTGATCCTGATCTGGCGCATTTTTATTGCAAGATCACAAATGGCAAGAAACATCTGGTACTTTGTGGTTAGTCTGTGTTACAAGTTTCTGTCATACTTCCGAGCATCCAGCACTATGAGATACTGAAGACAAGAATTTAGCATTAGAACATCTATGCATATGTGGTGGTCTGAATGCACAAATGTAAAATGTACTTAAGTCATCTCACCTTTTGTCAAGATATTAAATCATCTTAGATCAGAGTGTGGAGTAAATTATGGTACATTTTATGTAACATTTTAATGTTTATGCTCATAAAAATCTAGTGAACACACTGTGGTATGCTAGCTCAAATCCAATAGCCACCAAAACCATGATGTAATATTTTGATCCCTTGGGAAAAGGGGTTGGGTGAAGGTAGGAGGGGCGATATGGGAACACTGACCAGTATAACTGTGCAATTCTGGAACATATTAATTAAAATATGCCTTAACATACAGCGAATTCTAATTTTAATATTTAGTGCAATGGAAAGCATTTATTTGGCAGGAACTTTAGCTAAGTTGGTAGATATTTGATTCTTCAATGTTTGATTTTTTTCATCAGTTGAAGTTTTGTTAAAATTATAGCCAACTTATTTTCACATTATCCTATAAGTTATTGAGTGGTCTCAGACATGAAAGACATGTTCTCATTTTTCTTCTCTGATTAGAGATTTGATCATATCATTTTCCTTTAAGCAATCAGCTGCTTTTATTATCAGAAGGCTATACTAAAGATCCTACTGGATCTAAATGGGTTTGAAAATCCATATCAATATATGCTATGTGTTGTTCGAATGAAAATTAAAATGAATTAAATAAGACTATTAGCATAAAAAAATAAGAATGCATTTTTCTTGTCTACATAATGACCAAATAGAAATCAATCCTCTAAGATGTTCATGTTTTGAAGCTGGAGAATTTCTTGAGACTTTGGCAAATGGGGGCTGGTAGGGTTGGGAGGGATTCACCATACTTGTGCTCTCCCCCCTTTATACATGTTTTTAATGAGACTTTAAAAAGGCTTATGCTGTCTTTCCAATGAAAACTGAAAATACATTATAATGGAAAAATTTATTTGCAGGTAGATATAACATTAAGAAAACATTCTCACATGTGTGTAAACACATACTAACTTTTGACCTTGAGAACTGAATTCCTTCAAGAAAAATTAAGTAATGCATAAAATAATGTGTATCAAATTAAATAAAGGACTTTATTTACTTACCACATAAAGTAGCAAACTATTGAATGAGTTTAAAGATACCGTTTATTTTTTTCTGCATGTGGTTTTAGCTTTAGAAAGAAATGCTCTATAGAAACAAGTAATAGCAAGAAAATTAATGTATATTTTAATGATACATTATAATTCCCTTTAAACCTTAATAGTAATTAACTCCCTTACTGTTTAACATATATTTGATTGAGCAAATTGATCAGCATAACATGTTTTAATTTAGCTGATCAAGTTGTACTATATTTAAATCATCAATAGTATATCTTGAATATGTTTAATGAGGTCAGTTCATAATACAAAAAGTTACATAGAACTTTTACATCTTAATTTTTTGTCAGTTTAAATGCAATGTATAAGAAGTTTATTTTGTTACTGTGAAAAAAATGAAATGTAAAGGAAATCACCTTCTCCCATGCAGGTGTGTAATCTTGAAAAGAAAAATGCTTCCATGTTGAAGCCAAATTTTCTGTAGTAAAACTTTAAAAAATTATTTTAAAAGAAATATGTATGTAAATATATATATATGTATGTGTGTGTGTGTGTGTTCTTTGGAATGACACTGAAGTCTCTGGTCTAGGACCATACCTTGTATAAGGTGTGAGAGACCATAACAGTGTCTAAAGGTGGAGTAAATGACGATGTCTTTGATTTAAAGTGGCCCACATAACCGACTGTAGGTGCTCTGTAATTGAGCGCTCCATCTCTGCAAGTGTGTTTCCCTAGTGTGTTGAGAACATGCTCACATTTGTATGATTTTTTTTACACTTTTGCCAAATATACTGAGAATCAGATGAATTTTCTTTGTATCTTGAGAAAGAGGCAGGTACAATTTCAGCAGGCATGTGAAATACATATGGGCTGTATGCCTTTGGAACTATGTCATTGTTCTTATAATTTCACTTAAAGAAATGCTATCTGGGACGGTGCTGAGGCCACTGCATTAATTTTGTGTGTTCATTTAACAGGATTCATTGTCAAAAGAAAGCTAATGAATAAATTAACATGTTATTCTAGAACTTAAGTTTCAAAAATTAGTATAAAGAGCACATGGGTTGTTGATCCCCACTAACTAGACTTCAAGCTTAACTCGAAATTAAAGATTTGGGGAATCATTTATATTTGTCATTTGCTAGAAATGGGTTTTAGTTTTGTTTGATTATATTTTCTATACAAACTTAGTTTTTAACAGGATAGCCTAATTAAATTTAATATTTCACTTAACTCGGTAAAACTCTATTGCAAAACATTTGTTTTTCTCTCCCTATTCAGCCTTGAGTCTATAATTGTGTCATATGCATTTGTCATTTGTGACTATATTTAGATTTGACTTGGCAGCATTAATATGTCCTAAAACTCAACACAGAGAAGCATGGCAATATGTTCTTTGACTTAAGGATGGTATAAAATAAACATTCTTTGAATCTGTGTAATAAAGCATGGCAGCAGGGAGGAAAAACTCTTATTTCCTCCCTTTTTGTGTGTGTTTGTCTATAGGAGCTGGTTCAGGGTTTTTTGCTTTTTGTTTTAAATGTAAATTGATAATCTTCTATACAAAGTAAATAGAAGCATTATTGGTGCCTTTGTTTATAAACCAGGAAGTAATAAATGAATCCCTATATTTCCATTATAGTATTTATTGTATTTTTACAATAATTATCTTGGAAATTACAGTGAGATACTGTGGTTAGGCTTACAGGATACACCTTCACTTATACTTCTTACCTCTTTTTGGGTGTACTTATTTACTCCTTATATTCTAATTTTACTTACGCCTACATTTCTTAGCATTTTAGGGAAGCAGGTAGTCAGGATGAAACATTTTGTTAAAGTATTATTTTTATGTATTTGCTGAGATGAAATGGTCCTTGTCTTTTCTAAAAGCAGCATGAGAAGATTGCCAGGGTATTGTTAGGTTCCAGCTACTCTCCTCACATTGAATATCAATTTAATAGAGACTGTTTAGAGGAAAGCATCAGACTGTGGTCAGGCGAGTGGAGATGACCAAGCATGCTCTTCGTAGCTGACTCCAAACCTGACTTAAAACTATTAGCACTGACTTGCTCATTCTTGAGAAAAACTCTATAACTTTGCATGAGAAACTAGAGAAAGGAATATGTGCTGCATAACTTGATATAGAAATGAGTTAATTATTAGTTTCTGATAAAAGAAATACAAAATATTTTCTTACTGAATTAATATTTTTACCTCTAAGCATTTTCTAGCCTTAGAATGAATTTGTCTTTTTTAAAATACATCTCTGCTACCCTTAAGATTCCTAAACAAATCACCTTTGTCAATTGAGCATAGTTGTGCAAAATTGTTAAATACTTCTTTTGTTTTTTCTTAATTAAAGAAAAATTTGAGTAATATTAAGTTTGATGTGCTCCTTTGCAAATTGATGGCTCTCATATGAGTTTAGTATGTTTACTATATGCTCAAACTCGAAGAAGACTATAAATGTCTCCCTATTTTTTGGTCACAGATCATAGACAAAACCTATAATCTTATACAAGATAAGAGAAGGGTGGAGATTCTCTCCCCCCCCCCCCCCCCCTTCCCTATCATCTCCTGCTTTTTTGGTTTCGATTTTGAACAAACACCTGAACCTAAATAGATGAATGAAAACCAGAGGCCCGGTACATGAAATTTGTGCATGGGTGCGGTCCCTAGGCCTGGTTGGCCATCAAAGCTCGAGCCTCTGTCGTGGAAGGGCAGGTCCCAGCTGAACTCTGGGCCCTGGGCAGCACCTGGGTCCCCGGGCCCCCACGGACTCCCCTCTGCCGGAGAAACAGCGCCCGAGTCCTCAGTGGAGATGCAGTGAGTGGAGTTGGACACTGCGGGCCGGGGCCGCCCAGTGGCACAGCGTAGAAGCCAGGCCGGGAGTGTGTTCTCTCCCGGCTGGCCTAGATCCGCTCCTGCACGAACCCACAGGGAGTCCGATCAGCCCCTATAGTCTCAGTGGCTGTGGCCTGGCTCACCCAGAAGAAGCTGTGTGGGTGCCAGGCAGGCTCCTTGCAGGTGCCTGGCACCTGGGCACAGGTGCTCACGCCCTGGTGTCCCGGGAGAGGATAGCAGAGGGAGTGAGAGTGAGCTCAGCAGGCACCCCACATTCTCACCGCGCTTCTGTCCCCATCACCGCGGCCCCAGATAGCCAACGAGAGATCGCAATGCCTCACCAACTCCCGCATGCTCCGCCCTGCCCCCTGGTGGTCAGCGCACCTCAGCGAGCGGTTGAACTGGTCTCCCGGTTAAATGACCGCCCAAGGGGACAATTGGAATATTAGGCTTTTATTATATAGGATAGTTGTCCAAGGATATTGAGTATTTATTTCATTAGTACTTAATTGTTTGGCATTTAATACCTAACTTTCTGCTTTATATTACATCTTTCACAGGTTCCTGTCATTTCTCTGCACTTGGTTTTTGGTTTCTTTTTGTTACTCATTTTGTTTGTTTTTTAATCCTCACCTGAGGATATATTTTTCCATTGAGTTTTTGGAGAGAGTGGAAGGGAGAGGAAGAGACAGAAAAACACTGATGTGAGAGAGACAGATCGATTGGTTGCCTCCTGCATGCCCCTGAGCCTGTAACCGATGTACATGCCCTTGACCGGAATCGAACCTGGGACCCTTCAGTCCTCAGGCGGATGCTCTATCCACTGAGCCAGACCAGCTAGGACAGTTGTTGGTTTCTTGAGAGAAAAAACAGTCTTGTACCTTGTACATTGTAGAAATAACACTGATAAACATTTGTTTATCACTTTGTGCCAGTCGCTGTCTATGTATTTTATATGTACTGACTCACGGATGCCTTAACAGCAACCCTTTGAGGGGGGCCTTTCTGTTATCCATGTTTTATAGTTTGGTAATTGGCAAATGATACAAATAAGTTACCCTGTGTCACACTGCTAGTGGCAGAGTCAAGGTTTGAACTCAGTCTAGCTCCAAAGCTTACTACACTTGTCCACCACACTACTACTATTCACTTGGGAACACAAATGTTTCTGGACTATTCAGAGATGTTCTCTGAAATGCTGTTGTACTAAATGTTTTTATTTGGCGTCTTCATTTCTAAAACCCAGCATCCATCCATTCAACAAATACTGAGTACCTACTGTGGGTTGGGCACTATGTTTTATATTGCAATGATCTGTTTATTTGTCTGTGTCATTCACTACATGGAGCTTCTCAGGGGTCCAGACCTGAATGTGAAACACTGCATACTCACCAGGATGCTATAACTTAGCATAGGTAAGGGAACTTCATTTCAATAAAATATGTAAAGAAAAGAACAAAATACTGGAAACAGAGAGGAGTGATTTACTGGTTAGTGTTCAGGGAAGGGCTCATACACACATGACATTTGAGCTGTGGTTTAAGTCTGACGGGGCGAAGTGATGGGATAGACAAACATGTCTAAGAAGTGGGAGCAATGAGGAAGGAAATATTTTTAGTGTTAAACGCTAAAATGACTAAGGAAAGATGAGGCATGTGGGGCAATTGGGTGTCTGCATGCTCAGAATGTACTCTAGGCCTTGCAGTGACCTGTCAAAAACTCAACATCCCCGGTTGCTATTAAATATGAGTAGATTTTAACTTTAAATGAACTCACCTTTTACATTTTTTCCTCAATGAAATGAATTTAAGAGAAAAATGTCCACTGATACAGTGATGTGTATAGGAAATATTGTCTAATATGTCTCTTAATTGGCTTCCCTTTTATATGCCAGATAATTCAACAAATAAAAGTTGCTATCTAGAGAAAGAATATGGGGTAGATAAAAGCTTTCCCTAAAATATAAATAATAGTAAAAAAGTAGTCAGGATAGATTGGTCAAGTATTATACTTATTCATATTTAATTGGATGAGTTCTCTGATGAGCTCCCATTTTTTTGTAATCTTGCTAGAGTTTTGAAAGAATCAGGTCATAAATCAAAGTGAAAACTGAAAATCCTATTTCTCCCTGGATGATGCACATATCCCATGGGGACCTACAAACACAGTTTACTTCTGCTAACCCCCAAACCAGAGGCTCCCAATAGCTTGGCCTCTGATCAAAATTCCTAGGGTAACTTCAGATGTTGATGTTCCTAGGAACCATCCCAAGAGTCTCTGATAGGTTTAGGGAGAAGCCTAGAGATGAGAATTTAAACTTCCCCAGCTGATTCTAATGATGACCCAGGTTTGCTCTTCCCACCCCTGGGTCAGTGGTATGCAGTAGGATCATCTGAGCAGCTCCGTACACACAGAAATAAATGACTGGGCCTCACCCAGTGACCTTTTAATAGAGATCTGGGATGGGGACCAGATACATGTATTTATAACAAGCCTCTGGGTGATTTGACATATTCAGGGCAATTCAAGAACTGCCTGACTCTCTTTAAGAAGTTTCTTGCTACTCTTGAAAGAAAATATTCCAGATTTCCCCCCCCCCCCACCCAATAAGATTTTTTTTAAAAAAAAAAAAAATAGAAAAACAAGAAAGATGACAGAAATGTGCAAAATTTCAATTCTTTAGCGGTTTTCAGCAAATTCCACTGCTATTTCAGCACAAGCATATTCTGATTGTTTTTGTAAATGTGTACCCCATATTTGTATCTCTGGCACACTGTTCCATGGTAGCTACAGAGCAGAAGTACCTGGCATTTCTAAAATTTAAAAAATACTGTTTTTCTTAAAGTTTTATAAAAATTTGAGTCAAATAGAGAATATGCCTGGAAGCAAGAAAAAAAAATACTTCCGAAAAATGACAGTTGGCAGCTTCTATGCATTTGGAATTAGGGAGGGAACATAAGGAAGGTCAAGAGAAAGGAGGAAGACAGCCAGGCAGGGATTGAATTACAGGAGAGTTAACAAGATCATGTGCTTGTCTCTTCAGGGTGGTTTCCCTTTTGAGGGGTCCAAAAAAATAGGCATTTCAGAAGTGTGTTAACCTACATGCACAGAAACAATGGACCATTTTAACAAAACTTCTGTAGGACAGAGGAGCAGAATTGCAGAGTGGAAAGAACATTAGTTTTGCTACGAGACTAGGTATGAGTTGACTGCCACATCACCAGCTGTGTGACCGTGAATGAGTCAGTTAACCTCTCAGCCTCAGATGCCACATCTATAAAAATGCCTACCTGGGAGGGTAGTTGCAAGGATTAAATACAAAGTGTGTGGCACATAGTAACTGTTCAGTATTACCTCAAAGTCACCAAAAAGTCCCAGGCTGTAGACTGAATTATATTAATGTGACCCAGTTTACATACTCTGATGTTACACTATGATTTTTCCATTTCTAGTATTTCTATCACAGTGTATCATTAAGAAATACAAATTGTGAACATTTTGAATAAATATTAAAAAAGCAGTTCCATTTTCTTGCAATGCTGATATTTATCACTTTAATTGAGCACCCATCTCCATCCACTGTGGCTCTTCTGCACCGAACAGCTTTTGCTTACTGGAATAGGAGGAGGATTCTTCCAACTTCCCCATCCAAGAACAAAATTCCCACTTGCTTCACCCTGGGCAGAAGAATTCTTTAAAGATGGTCTCCCAAATCACCCATCTCCACAGATGTATTGGTTAGCCACACCTTTAGGCCAGTGTTTTTCAACCTTTTTTGGGCAAAGGCACACTTGTTTCATGAAAAAAATCACGAGGCACACCACCATTAGAAAATGTTAAAAATTTAACTCTGTGCCTATATTGACTATATAGAAAGTAATTCTCTTGAATAGGAATCAAATAAACACAAAGAAAGTATTTTATAATTACTTTATTATGGAATATTAAGTAAACAAAATAGTGAAAAATTATAAAATTCTTGTCTACGGCACACCAGGCAACATCTCGCGGCACACTAGTGTGCCGCGGAACAGCGGTTGAAAAACGCTGCTTTAGGCAACTCACCCTGACTTTATCCCAGTGAACTGTATGCCGTCAGTTGTTAAGCAAACACAAGTTTGTCTTTCTAGGCTTGAGAGATTTTATAGCCTCATTGTGTTCGGAAAATATTTTGCGAGCTCCGTTCCTCTTTTGTGTATTGAAATAAGCATAAAACAAACCTGTAGGTTTTTCTAGTTACGTATGTAAATTGATTCCTAGGGCATTTCACATTCCTAATATTAACCCCGTACTCCTTAACCCTGATGAATTGAAGACACAAGTACACTCGGGTCTGTAATTAGAGCGTTCAACTGTCCAGAAACAAACTCCCACTTAACTGAAATGGAAGGGAAACCATTCCGCCCTCATACATAATACATTTAAAATTTTCATATTCGAATGAGGCTCCTTCAATCAAAAATCTTCCCAAGAGTTTCACCTACAAGTAGAAACTGCAGAGCACTGCATGTGTTTGGAAATAGTTAAATCACAGGTTCTCAGCCTTGGATTTGGGTCTGTGCTGCTCCAGGCATTCCATACAGCTTCCTCACCCTTGTTTTCAAAAGAGATTGTACAGTTTTTTCCACATTCACTTGCCAGTTGTTTTTTTCTAGGCCTAAATTATTTTTCCCATTGCAGTTTAAGCCAGTGCCTTCACAAAATAAATCTTTTCTTTTTTTTCTTTCTTTCTTTTTTTTTTTCTTTCTTTCTTTCTTTTTTTTTTTTTTTTTTTTTTTTTTTTTTTTTTTTTTTTTTTTTTTTTTTACCTTTTCCCTTGGCTAGAACATTGTGGTTTCATTTGAGCTGAGTTTCTAATTCCCAGTCCTCACTTTGGAAGTGCCCCATTCCCCCTAACAAGAAGGTTCCTGCGCTGAATATTCTGTTTTTGCCCCTGCAGCCCCGCTCCCTTCTCTTCATCTTGCTCTCTGCCATAGCAAGCCTACCTTTGCTGTGGCATGTTTGGTTCCATTGCTCTCTGGCTTCCAGGTGGGTTCACCCAATGAGAGGCACTGATAGGAGTCAGGACAGGAGGAGAGGGTGAGGGCAGGAGCATTGATTTCTTCGTCACTCTTGGGCTCTGTTTTGGCGGTGGTTGTGTCCCCCTACCACATGCCACTGCTGCTGTGGGTGGCCTCCCTCTGACAGCTCCATGTTTCTCCGAGTTCTGTAATCGCCCCCTCCCCTCACCTACAGCGCTCCACTGATGGTTGTGCCTGGGCTTCCCTTGTGGGTTGCCTTAGCCCTGCTCATGCTTTTGTAGTCCCTTCCTGAAACTCACACTTTTCTTAGTGTGCCATGCTTCCTGTCTGGACAGCTCCTTGTCTACAGGGTGGCAGTGCTGGTACCTTCCACAGGTAGAGTTTAGGACCCCAACTGTGGGGGAATAAAGCCTGGTGACTGTTCCTGAAGAAAATGTGCACTGTCTTTTTCTCTTTTTCAATGTGGCTGGTATTTCCACCAATAGCTGATGTGGACACACTTTTATTACACAGAAGCCATCCCTGCCTTTTTGCATGTACCACTGTGGAGCAGATGGCTAAATTCACAGATGTGGTCAGCTCACCAACATCCAGAAGGCAAATTCTGTGACCCAATAAACTACTTATTTCTACCCAGTCTGTCTTCCCCTGTTTGTACATCCCACCCCAACACACACACACACATTCTATTGTATGTCAGATAATGGAATCCAGTTGTAGTGCTTGAGTATCATGCATCCATTCCCTAAGACCAACTGGAAGAGAATGTTCAAGACTGTTCAAAATTAAAATTATTTCTCATCACTTGCAACTCTTTTTCTCCCACCTCCCCTTCAATTCTCTTTCTGTGTCCCATTAATAAAAATCAATCATCCACCAGGTAAACTAAAAGCAGAAATCATTCTGACACTTATAGTAAATACAGGGTGTCCCAAAATATGTATTTGCACTTTAACAGTTGATAGCTCAATTTTTAAAATGAAATATATTTTAATAAACACTGCTTTTATAATTATTCAAAGTGTGTTTATGCATTTTGGGACACCCTATATTAATATATTACTAAATATTGCATTAGTCACCAAGTGACTATTTCATTAACATTGGGGCTATGCTAACTTCTCTCTTCACTGCTTCCTTCCCTTTCCCTTAGCCACCTGCTCAAATGTATTCCATTCAGAGATTGGCATTCCCTTACTGGCTGCTCACACTAATGCCTTCTTGTTTCTTTTCTGTCACCTCCAGTCTTGAAAAAGTGGTCTCATCACTCTCAGTGACTGCCCTTGTCATCCACACTTCAGCATAGTATACCCTAGCTAGTCACAGCCAGTGGATTCTTTCAGCCCGTCCTTATCTCATTTAACCTCTCTGCACCAGCTGGCACTGTTGACTACTCCATTCTCCTTGACTCTCTTTCCCTCCCTTGACTCTCCCTAACACAATCATACCC
The DNA here is from genome assembly GCF_964339955.1 of Pipistrellus hanaki. Lineage (NCBI taxonomy): Eukaryota > Metazoa > Chordata > Mammalia > Chiroptera > Vespertilionidae > Pipistrellus > Pipistrellus hanaki. The sequence continues at coordinate 51,276,764 of NC_140511.1, forward strand.
TAGGTTTTCCTAATCTCTTTACTGGCGTTGCTTTTTTGTCTTCTCTTTATGTAAACTCTGCTTCAGCACTCTTTCTCCTTCAGATGCTCTCTGGCAGCTACCCAGCCATAGCATGGTTCCCCTGTGATCATTCCAAATCGATGTCCTCAGCTCAGCTCCTGAGTTTCAAATCCCTATTTCCAGAATCTGCCTGTCAACCCTCAAAGATATACACAGACGGTTTTAAAAAAGGAACTGGTGATCTTCCCAACTTCCAATTTTTCTTCTCTGAGAAGGACTTTCTGTCTTAGTTAATGGCCTCAATGCTCCAAGTCACACGTCACAAACTGGGAGTCATCCTTGCTCCTCTCCTTGTGAAATCGCCTCACTTTTGCCCTCTCTTCCTCCTTCTCCTCCTCCTCATCCTCCTCCTCTTCCAACTCCTCTTCCACTGCTCAGTTCTGGTCCTCATCACTTCTTACCCCAACATTTGCTTAAGTAGATTAACACTCTCCTCTCTGGCACTCCTCAAATTTATTCTATGTAACCAGAACAATCTTTCCAAAGCACACAGCTAATCATCTCCCTCCTCAGCTAGGCACCTTCAATGGCTTCTTTTACCTTAAAGTGCAATCTCCTCCTTAAGGTCCATAAAGCCCTCCTTGATCTGGTTCCTGCTGACCTCTCTGGTTTCCCCTCTCTCCCCATGCCTTGCATCTTCTACTCCAGCAACACCACGCTGACACCTCTGAAACTTTGCTCATACTTTCTTCTGTCTAGAATGGCATCCTTGTACATTAATTCCCCCTACTCACTGTTTAAGGTTTAATTCAGTTGTTCCTTCTCCAAGACACACTTGTCTGGCTTCCATGACCCTCCTCTATGTTTGCAACTATGATAGGTGTTTTCTATTTTATTTTTTAAAATTTATTTATTTATTTATTTATTTATTTATTTATTTATTTATTTATTCCTGCAAGGTAGTTACTTAGGCAAGAGTGTTTTATCTGAGCTTAGAATGGGAGTTAGAATCAGTGGACTGGGCACCCTCTTGGATTCTACTTGCACAAGCTGGAAGATATGGGAGAGGCAAAACTTTGGGAGAGTTGTGGGATTAGAAGACAGAAAGAAAAATGGGCGATGGGAGAATATTGTGGCTGTTCATAGGAGGCATTTGTTCATTCTCTGCCAAGCTCCTTGAAATGCTTGTGAGCCACAGACATTGTGAGACTCTGGGCGGAAGCAGCATTGTTTCACACAAGAATGCAAATGTGAGAGGCCCTGCTGTCCTCCTGGGCATGGAACTCAGTATCACTCTGCACATGGGACCAGGACAAAGGACTGGGAGAGGGGCTCAAGTCCATGCAAAGCAAGGGAGAACTTTCTCTCCTTTGCACAGAGGGCTTGTGATCTTGGGGCAGCCCTACTTAAGTAGCCATGACCTTTTTCAGAAAGGGCACTGTCATTTTTGGATATGTGTACAGAACTCACGACAATGGACAACCAGGGCAAGCTGTAGGGTAGGAGGCCAAGGTTGGTTAAACTGGTGGATTGGTTCATGATTACATGTCAAACACTACTTGGGAACTTCAAGAAAGACTCGAGGGACACTGCAGGAAACTAAAGTTCTGAGTCAGTTATTTTAATTAATAGGTCTCCATTTATATTCACCAGCTGGAGAGAGGACTGGGGACATTGAGTTTAGTCTTCTGTAACTGAACCCCCAAATTTCAGGATTTCAGCTATTGTTATTCCTTTTTTTTCCCCCTCCCTGGGGTTAAGCACAGTGCCTGGATAAAGGAATGGGTGGGTGAATAGATGGATTGGGTGAATAAAAAATCTGCTTGGTGGACTCCCTGGCCTGAGTCCACAGCAGACCTGCACAGGCCAGTCCAACCACAATTAACCTCTCTGGTTTCTTCCTGCAGGGCTATAGCCCTCTGACAGTTGAGAGACTGGACTCACGCCCAGGAAGATGAGAAAGAAAACCCAACCATCGGTGGGTTTTGTGCAGTGGCTCTGATGGCTGTTAGCAAAGGGTCTTTTTGGTGCCCTGGGGAAAGAGTCTCTCGATGAGGTGCTGCCTCCACAGGTGCCAGCTCCTCTGCCCCATGAAAAGGTCATTAAGTCAATACATTCCCGTGCAGCCAAGGTGCCAGCCCAAAGCTAGGAATTGCCAGAGGCAGCTCTGGGCAGCCCTGGGAGACAACACCTTGCCAGAACTCTTATCTGCTTCCTGCTTCTGCTCCACAGCTCTTCCGGGCCCCATTCTGAACCAAGGGCCAGGAGAGTAGAGAGCTGGAGCCCCACACCCACTCTCAGGGAACCCACGGCAGCATCCACAGACCACATCCTGCCGAGGCTGCTGAAGGAAGATGCCTGTTTTCATTGCCCCTGGGTGGGGGTGGGGTTACATGGCCTTGGGTCCCTTGCCAGAAACACCATTTTCTTGTGATTGAGAGAAACAGGCTGGTGTAAGGGAGTGAGCAAGGGCCTTTACATTTAGACAGATCTAATTTGAAAATCTGGTTCTGCCACTTGGACACCTTAACTCATTTACTCTCCTTGAGCCTCATATTTCTCACCTGTAAAATGATTCGCTGTGAAGATGAAATGTAGAGTACTACAGTGTTTCCCCGAAAATAAGACATCCTCCAAAAATAAGACCTAGCGCATGGAAAGATAAGACATCCCCTGAAAATAAGACCTAGAGCAACGTTGGGAGAAGAAATTAATATAAGACACTGTCTTATTTTTGGGGAAACAGGGTAGTATGTCCAGTACCCAGGGTCCAGTACCCAGGACAGTGCCTGACTCAAAGTAGTCTGCTTACTAAATGCTGGCTCTCAGAATCATTAAGAGACAAGTGTTTGGTCCCCTCCTGGGATGAAGCTCTCAGACGGGCTCAGAGCAAAGATTCAGACAATCCAGTGGGGCCCCCTTCACTTCACATACAAGGTCAACATGGAATGAGGGTTTGCCTTCATGCGGCCGGTGCACCAGGTCTTGGAAGTGAATGCAAATGGGCAAATGTTTTTGTTTGTTTGTTTTTTAAATATGTTTTATTGATTTTTTACAGAGAGGAAGAGAGAGGGAGAGTTAGAAACATTGATGAGAGAGAAACATCAACCAGCTGCCTCCTGCACACCCTCTACTGGGGATGTGCCTGCAACCAAGGTACATGCCCTTGACCGGAAACGAACCTGGGACCCTTCAGTCCGCAGGACGACGCTCTATCCATTGAGCCAAACCGGTTTCGGCTGGCAAGTGTTTTATAAGTGCCTGTTTGTGTCCACTCTTAGTCTGGAGTTTCTCCAGGAGGATGGCATCATGCTGGGACCAGGCACAGGACTCCATCCCTTGGGGAGGATGAGCCTCAGGAGCACACCTGGGCACCGTGAGAGCACATCCACCACAGCTTCTCCTCCAGAGCCCTGCCAGGATGCCTGCAGCCTTTCAGAAACAGCGGGAGCCATTTCCCTGCAGCCGGGGAGAAATCCAGTGGCGCTGAGTCACTGTAGGAGGGCCCAGGGCCCAGGATCTAGCCACAAGGCCCTTCTCAACTTGCCCTACTCTCTCTCTCCCTTTACATCTCACATCCAAGCTCCCCCTTCCCCTCCCAGACTATCCGTTTTCAGCCCGGCCGTTATTGCCTTTTCAGGGCGGGACACTTCTTCATCATACACGACTGTCACACACACACCTGGCTGGGCATTGGACGTCACTGGCCTGCACTCACTAAACCCCTCACCCTCTTACCCTTCACCTCCAAACGCACCAGGTGCTCTTTGCACTTGCTGGGGCTTCTGCCTGGCATGCCCCTAGGCACACCCTCTGCCCCAAGTGGAATCACGTGGCAAGAAAACCCAGCTCAATGGCACTTCTCTGGAAGCTTCAACTAATTCCCCGCAGGGCCAGCCAGGCAGCCGCCCCTCTGTCAAGCAGGATCTCCACGGTGAGATGGGTTGCTTGGGGCCGATTTCCTTCCTCATGCTGCAGCTCCTGAGGGGGCTGGACCGTGTCTAAGAAGCTTTTCTGTATGCGCCACAGCGCCGAACATCAAGCTGGAGAGGCAAAAGGAGCTTTGCCCAGGGGTCCTCTGGGAAGCTATGCTCCTTGCTTAGCTTAGTGGGGCTGCGCCTCAGGGGATCTGGCGGGGACAGCAGGTCGGCTTCCACTGCCACCTGGCAGGGACCCAGCACTCGGCTTTGATGAGGTGGAAAGAGCGGCTGGGCCCGCAGCCAGCCCACCCGAGCCCTGGGCTCCTACGGCAGGTTTTGGCCGACCTCCTGGCATGAGTCAAGCATGTTACCGCAGCCATTATGGCTATTGCCACCAAGACAACCACTGTTTATGCGGCTTTCTGCCGTTTGAAGAGCGTTTAAATCACACACACTCTTTCACTCAAACTGCCTTGCCACCTTATGAAGTCAGCAGAGCAGTGATTATTTTTCTTATTTCACAGGTGGGAAAAGGGAGACGAATCAGATCACTAACAGCACCAGCCACTGCTACCAAAAGAACATTTCTTCTTCCATCTGAGGTCTCTCCCTTCCCCTAATTATTGAGTACTTAACACGTGCCAGGCAGACGCCCAAGGGATTTACAAATGTCACCTAACACTTAAAAAAAAAAAAAAAAAAAAAAAAAAAAATATATATATATATATATATATATATATATATATATATATATATTATTGATTTTCTTTACAGAGAGGAAGAGAGAGGGATAGAGAGTTAGAAGTATCGATGAGAGAAAATCATCGATTAGCTGCCTCTTGCACACCTCCTACTGGGGATGTGCCTGCAACCAAGGTACATGCCCTTGACCTGAATTGAACCTGGGACCTTTCAGTCCGCAGACCGACACTATCCACTGAGCCAAACTGGTTTTGGCTAATGTCACCTAACACTCTTAAATGGGACCTTTACTGTCTCCGAGTTTGGGCCAGGCCCTAAATCCTGTGCCCATACAGTTTATAGCAGCACCATCCAATAGAAATGGAATGCGGGCCACGTATCTAATTTAAATTTTCTAGTAGTCACATTTAAAAACAAGGGAAAAAGAGGCAAAACCAATTTAAGTGAGAAATTTAATCCACCCAATATATATAAAAAATGTGCGTCTCATATCATTGAGATATTTTCACGTTCTTTTATTCAGGCCAAGACATTGAAGGCTGGTGTATTGGTTACACTGACAGCACATCTCTGTTTAGGCCAGCGATACTTCCTGTGCTCAATAGGCACCTGTGGCTAGTGGCTGCCTTATTGGATGGGGAGGTTCTAGAGAAAGGAATGTAGCCATGTAAGGAGGTCTTGCCAACTGGACATCTCCAACCAGCTCATGGGTCTGAGCCTGCCACCCATGTCCAGACCATTTTTAAGGGGAGGTAGGGTTTGCAGGAAGAGAAGTGGGGATGGGAATTTCTTGGAAAAGAGTTATTGGAGTGCCATGTGATTCTTTCCCTACCTATGGGGGAGAGAAGGGTGGTCTCCTTCCTCCAATTTGAGCCAAGGCGAGGGAAGAGTCTGTACATACAAGGAGAGAGCCTGATGCCTGAGTGAGGAGAGAGGGCTGCGGGGTGAATTCGGTGGGTTGTGCTTATGGCAGGGCGAGGGGCATGCTCACCAGGACATATTGGTCACCTTGAAGGAGCCAGCCCAGAGGACCTTGTGCCAATACGGAGAGATTGCATGAAATGGACCAAAGGAGGGGCCAGCTGTGAGCTGTCAGCCTGAGTTTGCATCACTCGCAGCAGAGGCGGTGCAGTGGGAGAGCCCACGGAAGGGTGCTTGTGAGAAACCCACAGAGTACTCCACGAGAAAGAGTCAATACTTTGGTACCTGCTTCCCAGAGGGTCCTAAGTCTATGCTAAAATATTAGCTAGGAAAAAAAAAATTAGCTAGGGAAGGCCTGGTCCTTTTTCTCAAATCTGTAGCTCTTCCCAGCACGTGACCCGGGAGAAAGCCCAGCATTGCAGCTTGAATGAGCAGAAGACAATGGAACAAGGAAAGGGGAGAAAGAGACCTGACCTTTTTGTTGCTTCTTTGGTTTCTCCCTTAGTGGCACATGTTAGTTATATGGGGAGGAGTGGGGGGAAGGGCTGGGGCAGGCAGAACTGCAGTTCCTGGAGAAGGTCACAGGGCTATGTGGGCTCAGCTGGGCCCCGCCCTGCCTTTGACAGGCTTTCATTTACTCTGATGACAATCATGCATCTCATGAACATTTACTGAGCACTCAACAATAGTAGTTGATTTTATCACTATGCTAGCCTTTATTATTTGGATTGAAATGCATAAATAACTCTTGATAATACTATGAGGTTAATGTTGAGAGCTCTATAAGACATGCAAGTTAATCAGAGATCTCTGTTGTAAGCAAAAGAGATCTAGTTTTAACTAGCAAAAGTGAAGAAGTAATGGAGTCGATCATACAAGTGAGAAATTTAGAGGTAATTGACCTCAGGAACAGTTTGATCCAGAAACTCAGATAGTATTATTTTGTCTTTCTTCTTCTTTTAGATTTCCTTTTTTTTTTTTTTTTTTTTCTTTTCTTTTTTCTGCTTCTCTTTGCACGAGGAACACAAACTCTCTTACTGTAAACAGCTTCTTTTGCTGAGTGAGGATGGTGGCTGTCCATTGCTCCAAACTTGCCTCTTTCTGGCACTGTAAACCAAAGGCAAAATAACATCTTTCCACTAGTTTCAGCAGGAATGTTCCTAGGATTCTGAGTTGTTTACCGTTCAGAGTTAACGGAAGACAAGATATGGCAATTGACCACATCCCAAACAAAGATGGGGGCAAGTTTTCTTGTAGAATATGGGGGTGCTACTGCCAGAAGCGAGATGGAGAAGCATGCTGAGAAAAGTGCATTGACCACCGTCCACTCCAGGGCATCAGTACGAAGTCCGAGGGGAGCACAGAAGAGAGCGTGACCTATATTGCTTCCTTAAGAAATTCCTAACGAATTTTGTCAAATACCTCACTCAAGCCCAGGCACATCATGTATATTTAATTTCTCTAATAATCCTCAGCTGGATATTTTCTATTTGCCACCCCTCTTCCCCAGCTGTGACCTCCATCCTTCCTCACTTATTCTGTGCCTGAGAAGGCTGACTAATTTGAACTACATCAAGAGTCCGTTTGCCCCCTAGTTGGATTTCAAGTTGGGGTTGGCTTAATGGAGACAAGGAATTGGAGGAAAAGAGGATGAGTTGGGATATTTATTTTCCAAGACCCCTTATTACAAGATTACTTCAGGCTGGCCAAGTCTTCTCAGCAAAGATGGTGTGGCTCGCAGTCAGTCACTCTCTCTCATTCTAGCTCAGGGCAGGTAACATTCCAACTCTTCTAGCTCATTGACTGTACAATTCCTTACGGTTGCCCTGTGTTCTGTGCACAGTCTCTCTGCATAAGTCCCTTTATAAATCTCTCTTTGAAAGATATTCTAATTTGATACACTGTTAGTTGCCAACACTCCAGCTGATATAAAACCTGCCTGCAGAGCAAACAAAAATTAGTTGGTTGCGATGGTCATTGAACCACATTGACTCCTTATGGTCTCTGCTTTCTTTTTTAAGTTTTCACAGATCATTCTCTTTACCTATTCCTTCTAGACTCTTGTAGAGAGTCCAAGTCAAGCTTGGCAGCTTACAGTTTTTGGAATATCATTAAAAAAACACACACCACTGCATTTGTTAGTCTCAGTTCTTTAATATCCTCCCCCATGCTCTAAACTGCTCTAGAGGGTAGGCCATTTCAACCTTTTGGTGTTTCAGTTAGAACAACCCCGGTTCTGCTGTTGTAAGAAACAATCTCCAACACCCAATGGCTTAAAATAAAAACATTCATTTCTCATTAATGTTTTGTGTCCATCGTAGGTTAGTAGAGGGCTCAGCTCATGATGAACACGCAGGGACCCAAAGTGATGGAGCTACCACAACTCAAATAGCACTGGTCCTTGTGCCAAAGAGAAAGAGAGCTCTGGAGGGTCTTGCATGGACAATTAAATGATTGGCCTGAAAGTGATGTTGAATTTGTCACGAGGCCTCATCCCTCCAGAAGGGGCCAGGAAAGTAGCCCAGGTGAGTGTCTGGGAGCCTGTTTCTTGGGGAAATATAGTTATTTCAGGTATATCTCTTATCTTTCCAACTAGGATAAAGCTCTCTTGGGACAGAGTTATTTTTGCACCATTTCTTTTTTTTTTATTATTATTTTAATTATTTATTTTATTTTTATTTTTTAAATTTATTTTTATTTTTTAAAATATATTTTATTGATTTTTTTAAAGAGAAAGGGAAAGGGATAGAGAGTTAGAAACATCAATCCAGCTGGTTCCTGCACACCCCCCTACATGTACCGGTGTACATGCCCTTGACTGGAATCGAACCTGGGACTTTTGAGTCCTCAGGCCAACGCTCTATCCTCTGAGCCAAATTGGTCAGGGTTGCACCACTTCTTTCTAGCATTATGTCTGAATCCAGATCATGCTCCTCAATTACCCACTTGAAGGACAGCTTGTCCAACCATGATTTTAAGAGTGACTGACATTTGAAAGCAGGAATGCATGCTATTATAATGTTTAGCCAGCAGTGGCTAAGATTTTGGGGCGTGTGTGTGTGTGTGTGTGTGCTTTGATGTCAGTGGTAAATGTTATTCCAATAGTTAATTCTCACATGAAAGGTAAAAGACATAGTATGGAAGGAAAGATGTATTCTAGGTGTGCCAGTTCTGTTATTAGGTTTATTTTGAAATAAATATGCCACTTGATTTGGAACCAACACAATGCCTGGCACATAGTCAACGAATATTTGCTGAATGAGCGAATGCTCATCATCAACTCTGCTTACTCAGCCTCATCTACAGCTTTTTCTCATGTTGCCAGGCAACAGAGAACATATGTGCACACACATGCAGCTGTAGGCAGGATCATGACAATAGGTAAAATAATAAGAGTTCTTACCGAAGCACTAAAACAGCGGAATCTGGGCTGGAGGGGCTTTTATTGTAAAAAAGGCAAAGGAATGGGTGAGGGAACCACATAGGCCTTACCTACCCTTTGCTGGCCACTCAAATCTTCCGGCGGCACCAGCCTGAGAGTGTATAATATGATTGAATTAACATCGAGTCTCACATCTGATGGCTGTGAGTCCCATCTGCTCACAATGGAGTTCCAGATGGTCTCAAAGTCACCCAGGTATTTCTGCTTACCTGTGCTCAGGGCGAGTCCGCTCACGGTTTCCTAACCCCTGGTACAGCTTGGTGCCTGCGGTCCATCCTGTCCCTGCCAACGGTGCCCTTGGTTTAAATCACAGCTGTGTCAGGTGCAGCTGTCTGTCCTCTCTTGGGGGTGCCCTAAGCCCTCAGTGGGGGTCCAGGTAGGAACATCCTCTTCCCCAATTTTGAATCATATTGGGTCCCCTGGCTCCTGAAGAAGCTCACAGGTCTTTGAGGAGAGAATGTCCTCAGCTTCTTATTTATCCTCTCCCTCTTCACACTCTGCCCCCACTTCCCACCCAAGGTGACTCTATTGCCCCTTTATCACCCCACCCACCCCCACCCTGGGTTGGAGATGACTCAAAACTGGTCCCTCAAAACTGACCAGGGACCAGTCAGCATTATCTTCCTCTCATGGTCCTCATCTTCCCCTTCCTGCCCCCCACCAGGGGCCTCTGAACTCCACCCACACTCTCTCATCCCCTCAGGATAATTGATTCCAGCAGACAGACACTGGGGTGGAGTGTTAGCTAATTCCACTGCCTAAGTACTGGCTGTGAACTGAGCCTAGCAATCCCATTCACTTTCATTATTTCGTTTAACCCTGACATTTAAGCAACCATTATGCTAAGAGGTCACTAACTTTGCCCAAGGTCAACAAGTAGCAGGTGCTAGAGCCAAGATTGAAATTCTTGCCTGCCTTGGCACTTTCCCCTAACGGCACACGCTGTGACCCCGAGTAGATAAAAATCAAACATAATCAGATGTTTCAAGTCAACTCTCTCTATTTCCCCTTCTCACCCCGCATTTGTTTCTGTCTGTGCCTTCGTTATCTCAGGCAGTGGCGCCACTCCCCACAAAGCGCGCTCACCCTGGAAATCAGGGGATCCATTTCCATCCCGCTCAGCACCTCTCAGCAGGGCACATTGCCCTCACCCTGATCCAACTCGTCTTCTCTCTTCCAGGCTCAACCCGCTTAATTCCACCCCATTCTCCATAAACAAACCTCCCGTTACCAGGTCTCCTGCACCGCCCTGGCCTCCCTTGTGTTTGTTGATCACATTTCAGAATGCTCCCAAGCCTGTGTCTCCCCACCCACTCTGTGCTCACTGCCAGCCTCTTCCCTGCCGGTCTGAACGGCTGCATAGAAGTGCCCCACTGTGGCGCTGGGGACAAAGACGGCAGAAATTCAACTGTAAGCAAAGAAGAAAATGTTGCTGGTCTAAGCACAAGGCTGAATATTCCAGTGCGAACTTGCAGAGTGGGTGTTTTTTCTTCTTCTTCTTTTCTGAGAGATTAAGAGCTTTTTGCTGTTTGACTCAGCAGTGCTAGACCGTGGTAGATGTTGAGACATATCTATTGGATGAATGAACAAATTACATACATATATATGTATATGCAAGTGGGCGTGTATTTACAGACATACATGAAACATATATCATGAATATGCATATGCATGTGTGCATATATTTATACACACAAGGTTGGTCAGTAGCATTGTACTGAAGTTCAGAAAGGACTTAAAAGGTGTTAAACCTATGGAACCTATGGAACCTCTGTGTGCACTGATGAACTTCTGTGCTTTCCCCTGCATGTGCTCCCAGCCCACTGGCTCAAATCTTTGAGGGGAGAGTGTGATATAAAATTATCTTCACTTTTATTTAATTGGAGACAAAAATATTTGGTTTAAAAGTTCAAACTAACTTAGAATAAGAGGGCATGGGATTTTGCAGTATAGCAAAAAAACAAAACAACAACAAAAAAAACCCAACAAAAAACAATAACAAAAACAAAAAAAAAGCAAAACTAAACAAAAAAAGACAGAGCTTACAAATGGTTAGAAAAATAGTGTTCTCCAGTGAGGAAACCAACAAATACCACACACAGAGCCTGTCATATATTTTTATTATCATATTAAAAATCTCTGATTGGAGATAGTGTTGATAGTGTTGGTTAGGGGGCCAACATAAATGAACGTAATATGAACACCATTCTTTCTAACCTACATGAAGAAGCTTTTTAAAGCTTTGATCATGTAGATTAGGATTAGATCATACATCAGCATGGGGTACCCGCCTTAATGCCGGCAGCACAGGTGTGGCCAGTGAAATGTATCTGGTGATGAAGGAGCCCTGGAGAGAGCTGCCTTTGTGCAGATGGGAGCAGTTCGAGGAGACTGCATGGAATACAGTTGCAGATGTTAAACCACAGGAAACAGATGATCTGAGAAAAAAGTTTGTATGACGAAAATGAGTCGACTGTGGTTATTTGGGTGCTACCAACATCACCTTCCCAAACGAACAGATTTGGCTTAGTCCTTTATCTGCCAAAATTAAAGAGAAAAGCAAAAGCTATCATTGTGTATGCACGTGTAGGTGACTACATGCACCCCTTTCCTGCCTGGTGACTATGCAAGAGCCATAGGGGCTCATGTCCCAGCCTTCCCCACAGAAGGCTCTCTGCACGTGGGTGCAGCTCTTGGTACCCCTTGTCCATGTTCTGTTGGACCTATTCAGAAGCACTGGACCCCCTGCATGTTATAACAAACCCACCACAGAGACCTTTGCCAAGATTCCTAAGCCCTGGTTCCTGGTGCCCAGTGGCCTTGGAGTCTCTATTAGGTTTTTGCTTCTCAGCATCTCTCCCTCCCCCGTCCCCCTTCTTCCACTTATAGTACCTGCTTCTCCCAGTTTCAGAGAAAAAGCATGTGACTGGCTAATTACTAGGTCTCGTGGCTTTAGTGATTGGGTCAGTAAGTGACATAAAGGTGGGGCAAAAGCAGGTTTATAGTTGAGAGTACATGAAATACAGATTTATTCTTGTATTATTATTTATTAATTATTGTATTGTTTTCCATAGGAACAACTGTAAACATACTTCTGACCCTCCCTGTACATTCTATTGAGAAGCCAGTGAGGTTTTTTTGTTGTTGTCTGAGACAGCTGCTAAGGGAACATCACATGGATCCTGGCAATGAAATCAACGGAGAGAGGAAAATGCAATGTTGAGAAATGGGTAGAAATAGTCTTCATGATATATTTTAGATTCCCTGGATCATACCATACCCAAATTAGTTACCAATGTGCTTTTTAGTAATTAACCAATAAATTACCCAACTTCCTTCCGTTGTGTAGAAGGAATCCCAACACAGACTGGATCCCGCTCCTCCTGGGGTATTTTAAGGGAGGCAAAGGTCAAGGTCATTTATGAATCCAGTTTCTCTCCTCTCTCCTCGAGTCTCACGGAGTGTGACTGTTTTCTGGTTTGGGTACACGCCCTCTTTGCAGCCCTTGGAATACTTTTCTCTTTGGAACAACCCAGCTCCAGGTTCTGTGTGAGCAGGCTCTTCAAACAAAAGCCTGTTAATTCTCCCACAAGCAACGGTCACTTCGATTGGTTGGACACAAATGCTTGGCTATTGGAATGGGTGAGAGAAAATTTACTTTTTTAATTTGCCTATAGCTGGGGGAATAAGCTAGAATAAATATCTCAAGAAATTACCTGCTGGTTAGCTTAAAAGGAACGCAAAGGTAGCAAACCCTGCAATAAAGCAGTAGCCATTGACTCACTCCCTAGCATGTGTGAAGCACCTAAGGGCAGGGCAGCGCAGGCAGACAGAGGCACCTGACCCAGCCCTTCCTGACGGGGCTGCTCGCCTAAAGCTGCTGTAGAGGCTGGGTGAGCAGAGCTAAATCGGCATGGCAGATTGCAAACTCAGATGGCTCCAGGGGTCAGGGCGTGGCAAAGGAGTGAACTGGGGGAGGATGGAAGAGCATGGGGAATAGTGGGAATGACTGTGGACAGGAGAGGACCATTCAGTAAAGGGGCAGCCTCTGCTCAGCTCAGCCGATTGTCACTGTGTGGGGAAATGGACACGGCCTGGCCCCAGTTTAAGAGAGGCCCCTACATTTTGCAAGCTCTAAATGTTGACGGTCAATTAAAAAAACAAAAACAGCCCCGTTGAGCCAAGCAGGCCAGACCCATCTTCTCTGTCCCTTTGTTCAAGTCCAAGATAAACAGTGTTGCCCAGGTACTGTGTTCATCAGAAGCCAGACTCTCTAAACCTCACCGGCTACTCGATGGGTGCCTGGCTTGGACCCTCCATGGGGATGGGTGTCTGGGGTACTCCTCTCCCCGTTTCCAGATACTGAACTAGTCTCTCCTTTAGGGGCTTCTCTCTCTTCATGTCCATGGTCTGGCTGGGGTGCACTCTGCCCCTGAATCCAAAGGTCAGCGCACAACCCTGGCCTGGCAACTTGGAGGCCTCATTCTCAACCAGAGTGGACAAGAGTAATTTCTTGGGGAGCACGTGCATCAAACCATGCCAGAGAGATGATTCCTGTTTTGTTTCTCCCCCCTCCATCCCCCCAAAAAAATTACTGGGAAAGAGAATCTCACTTTCCTCTGGGATTGCTAGAATGCTACAGGGCTGTGAAGTGAGAGGTATTCAGGTGCCATTCAGGGGAGAGAGGGAAGAATTACATTATCACCAAAGGGAGCAGAAAGTGGGGAGAATGAAGGAGGGAAAGACAGACAGACTAGGACCAAATCTGAGCCCCTGACTCCAGCGAAGCCTGAATCCACAGCCACATCTGGACTTTGTACTAGGTTAGCAAAGACCTTCCTTTCTTAAGAAGTTTTACTTTGGATTCTCTCAGTAGTGACCAAAATAAGCTTGTCCAAGGTCTACCGTCTTGCTGACTACCTGATGGCAACTTGGACAGAATTGAAGCCCGGGATCCCCAGCCTGAAGGGGCCCCTGTGGCTGGGAGGGGGGACCTCTGTGAATGCAGCATGGAGGCTGCAGGGAGGCAGGGCCGGAGGAGGAAGCAGGGCTGGCACATCCTTCCTTTCAGCAGGGGCGAGTGCCAGGGAAGCAGCCCATGTGCAGTCTGTTTGGCCCAACGCTTGTGTGCTTGTGAATGATTTTGACATAAATTCGCTCAAAAATGATTGATAAGTGGTGGAACGATGTCAGTGAAATGTGGAAGTTGCATTGGCTCATATTCCCGGCCTGTCAGCAGGGGAAGGCAGAGTGCGGGAACACAGCTGACTGCAGCACGGTGAGGAAGGAGCCTGAGTGGTCACAGCTCTCACGTGCATCCTGTCTCCAAGTCGCCTGAGCTGAGCCTTAGGAGTTTCCTGCTCAGGGGTCCTGATCTGCGCATCATTTCCTTATCTCCTCCAGTCAAGACTGCAGCTTCTCACCAGTCAGAAAGGATGCATGCACCCCTACGTTCATAGCAGCACAATTTACAATAGCTAAGACTTGGAAACAGCCCAAGTGCCCATCAGTAGATGAGTAGATAAGAAAGCTGTGGGACATTTGCACCATGGAATACTACGCAGCCGTAAAGAAGAGGGCTCTCTTACCCTTTGGGACAGCATGGATGGACCTGGAAAATATTATGTTAAGTGAAATAAGACAAATATCACATGATCTCACTTATTTGTGGAATCTAATGAACAAAATGAACTGACCAACAAAATAAGACCCGAAGCATGGAGGCATACCTCAGTGTGGGGCAGGGGGGATTAGAAGAGATAAACCAAAGAACTTGTATACTTATTAGTATACTTATATGCATAGCCCACGGACACAGCCTATAGGGTAGTGAAGACCTGGAAGGGTGGGTAGGGACTGGAAGGGGAGGGGGGGGAGGAAAGGAAAGGAAAATGGGAGATTTATCAACAATAAAAATATATTTTAAAAAGGACTACAACTTCTCTTACGTTGCCTTCCATCAATTTACCCTTTCTTCCTTTTTTTTCTTATTAATGTAAAACCTTTGTTTTCTGCAGAATTTTTGTTTATTAGGAGCTCAGCAGTCTTTTGAAACTCTGCTGGCATTTTTAAAAATGAAGATTGCTATTCCCTTTGTTGGTGCTCTGGTTACAAAGTTGCAATGGTTTGAATTGTCCATCTAAACCTTATTTTCCCCATAAGTCTTATTATTTTTAGTTTGCAATTTTGCAGAAAGTGTGTTTTTCCCCGATCCCCTAGGAACACATGTATCTTATTACTGCAGAAACACTGGCATTAAAAAAAAGAAAAAAAAAAAGAAAAAGAGCAGAGTGATAGATAGCTATAGATGTGTTGACCTTAAACACATTGCTTCAGTTCTCATTAATTCTCTTGCTTTATACAGTATTATCAACATTCAACCTGTCTTCTTAAGATTTTTTTTTTGTGTGTGGGGGGTCTAGCACTTAAATATAAAGAGACTTGTACCTGATTTCTGGATCCACAAATGCAATTATTTATTTATTTATTTTAAAAAATATATTTTATTGATTTTTTACAGAGAAGAAAGGAGAGGAATAGAGAGTTAGAAACATCGATGAAAGAGAGACATCGATCAGATGCCTCCTGTACACCTCCTACTGGGGATGTGCCCGCAACCACGGTACATGCCCTTGACTGGAATCGAACCTGGGACCTTTAAGTCTGCAGGCCGACGCTCTATCCACTGAGCCAAACCAGTCTTGGCAAAAAAAATCCAATTAAAAAAAAATATGTTTTTATTGTTTTTTTGAGAGGAAGAAAGAGGGAGAGAGAGATATATAATAATAGAAACATCAAGGATGAGAGAGAATCATTAATTGTTTGCCTCCTGTATGCTCCCCACTGGGGATTGAACCTGCAACCAGCGCATGTGTCCTGACCGGGAATTGAACCGTGACCTCCTGGTTCATGGGTTGACACTCAACCACTGAGTCACACCAGCTGTGCGATGAGTCCAATTTTTTTAAACCTGGGAGACCTAGCTCATGCTATGCCCCTCAGCATCCAGGAGGGATTGTTAAGCAAAGCCATAAACATCAACGACACAGCATAAGCAGATGCTACACACTGTAAAGGACGCGGAATGCAGGCATCTGGAAAATTGTGCTACAAAAATAAACACCCGGTTTCTGCAAATTGGGCAACTCTCATTATCCTTGGGAAGCTCCTTTTCATGGTTAAGTAGGTAAGCCCCTGATTAAAGGCACAAGACCATTTAGGCACCTGCTTGCTGATTCTTTCCTTTTCTTTTTATTTTCAACGTTGGCCAGGAGGTGGCGCTCTTGAATGTAATTTGGCGGAGCTACAAGAACACAGTTAGCACCTGCAAATACTTCCTTCTTAAACTAGGAAAGGGGACTTGGATTTTCCGAGAGGGAGAGGAAAGCAATTTTAAAACCAGCTAGAAGCCGAGTGGTTAAGAACATAACACCACCTGTCATTTTTTTCACTTGGATTTCAAAATCCAATTAATGCTGATTAGCAGTGGGGGCAGATACAGCTCCAAGGCTGTGATGTTAAACCAAGAAGGAATGATATTTTGAATTAAAAAAATAAGGCATTTAAGTAGGAACTAGTTTTAGAGCTTACCATATTAGAAAAAGACGGTGTGGAGCTCTGGGGTATGGTAGACCTGGACTTACATCTTCTAACAGACACCACATATAATGGCTTATACCTACCAGACATGCCCTGGCAGGTTATCAGAAGCCTTCAGAGCCATTATGCCCAGGACTGAGTAAACCAGAAGGTTCTGGAGCCAAAGAATTTCTGTATCTTCAAATACTGCTTTTTAGGCAGCTTCCACCTACCTATATTTGATGAGCTGGTTCTGGAATGTGGCTGCTTGAGGTCTGAATCTTACATTGAGATGAGGGTCCATGAGAAGGATACTCTAAAATAGAGTGATAACAAACACTTATCCATGGCTGACCATGTGCCAGGGGCCCTGTGTGCGGTGCTCCGAATGCGGACTACAACATCAAGAGGTGGTTGCTTTTGGCCCTGGCCAGGTAGCTCAGTTGGTTAGAGTGTCGTCCTAATATACCAAGGTTGTAGGTTCGATCCCCCGTCACATACAAGAACCAACCAATGAATGCTTAAAAGTGAAACAACAAATTGATGATTCGCTCTCTCTCAAATCAATAATAAAAAAAGAGGTGGTTACTCTTATTAGCCTTGTTCCACAGATGAGGAAACAGAGACTAAATACCTTGCTCAAGGTTAAACACATAGTAGATATTACAGCTAGTAAATTAGCCAGCTGGTTCCAGAATCCATACTAATTACTGTGCTGTTAATCTTTCCTCAGAATTGCTACCATTCTTTCTTTCTTTCTTTCTTTCTTTCTTTCTTTCTTTCTTTCTTTCTTTCTTTCTTTCTTTCTTTCTTTCTTTCTTTCTTTCTTTCTTTCTTTCTTTCTTTCTTTCTTTCTTTCTTTCTTTCTTTCTTTCTTTCTTTCTTTCTTTCTTTTTTTAATATTTTTTATTGATTTTTCTTACTGAGAGGAAGGGAGAGGGATAGAGAGCTAGAAACGTCGATGAGAGAGAAACATCGACCAGCCGACTCCTGCACACCCCCCACTGGGGATGTGCCCACAACCAATGTACACGCCCTTGACAGGAATGGAACCTGGGACCTTTCAGTCTGCAGACCGACGCTCTACTGCTGAGCCAAACCGGTTTCGGCTACCATCTCTTTTCTACTCAAAACCTTCTGAGAGCCTTCACAGCCCACAGGAGAGAAGCCAAATTCCTCAGCCAGACTCCCAAGGTCTCTCTTGAATCCGTTTCAAGCAAGAGCAGGTTGCAGAAATGGCAGTGGTCATCTAAGGCCACCGCCATCACTGAAACTGTATTAAAACACAAACCCACGATGCATGCATGTGTATTCATAAATTACTTATAGGTTGTCTTGTCAAGTCATTCATTAAATATTACTCAACCTTAACTTATTTGTTATTTTTTAAAACTCTAAGTACTGTCTGATATTTCCTCCCTTCATTCCAATGGAAGGTCTTGCTCATTCCTTGCAGTGCCCTCTGAGTCTGGCTCTCAGCCCTGAGGCAGAGCTTCCCTTTTGTCTGTCCATGTCCAGGATAACTGGGGCCCTGAAAGACATTGGGGCTGACAGGCATAGTTGTGCTGCACAATCAGCTCATCCTTTCCCTGCGATGAGAAGGGAGTGACTATCATACTTCTAACTTAGCGAGTCTGGAGACTGAACTAGGGAACGGTAGGGACTGAAGGATGCTTATGGAGGCCTGGGATGTGCGAAGTGCCACAAACAGTGCTCAGTGTCCGACATACTTGGCAGCCTAGACAACAGAAACTTATTATCTCGCAGTTCTAGAGGCCAGAAGTCTGAGATCAAGGTGTCAGTCAGGCTGGTTCCTCCTGAGGATCTGAGAAAGAATCCTACTCCATGGCCCAGTGCTGTGCCCTGCTATCTACCGTCATTGTTACCTTCTGCTCTCCTTCATGCATCTCTCTTCACGTGATGCTCTTTTTATAAGGACGCAGGTCATGTTGGATCAGGGCCCAGCCTACTTCAGTGGGACCTCATCGTAATGAAATACATCTGCAGTGACTCTTTCTAAATTAGATTATATTCTGAGGTGTTGGGGATTAGGATTTCAATATATCTTTTTTTTGGGGGTGTGGAGGGGAGGAGACACCATTCAAACCATCATGGATGGTCTCTCTGAAGTTGGCTTCTGTGGTTCTCCCTTTTCTAAACTTTTCTATGGCTGACCATTCCCTGCTGATCAATGCTTTAGATCAGCACTTCTGAATCTCTTGGCACTACAGTATTGACATTTTGGACCAGATCATTCCTTCTTGCTGGGAGGCTGTCCTGTGCCTTGTCAATACTTGGCAGTAGCTCTCTGTCCCATACCCACTCCCTGTTGTGACAGTTAAAATGTCTTCAGACAGTGCCAAGTGTACCCCAGAAAGAAAAATTCACCCCCCTCATGAACTGCTACTGGGGATATGACAATGCATTGAAATGAGCTTCCCCCAAGGTATGGGGTCTGCTCCTGGTGACATGCATCTCTCTGTTGTCCCACGTGGTATGTCTATGTCCAGTTCCACTCCTGGAAGGCGACCTTACACTCCTCACTCCAAACAGGGTGAGGTCGGCCCCTTTCAAGAGCTCCTATGGCTTCGTGCACCCCACTAGAGACATTCTCACAGTTCCCTGCACGCCCCGTGTACTCTGGCAGGACTGTGGCCAACCAGAGGGCACAAGTGGCACCTGACTCATTTCTGTGTCGCTTAGCATGGCACCTGGCACCCTTTAGTACATACATCCTGCTGAATGAAGGCATTCCCAGCGGATGTCAGTCTTCTCCCAATTGCTCTCTCTTCAATTTGTCAGCAGTGCATCTTTTTGTAAAGGACAGTTTGATTGAGAAATAATCCACAAACCATGCCATGCACCTATTTAATGTGTACAATTCAATGGTTTTTAGTGTATTCAGAGTTGTGCAACCAGCACACCAGTTAATTTTAGAACATTTTCATCACCCCAGAAAAAGATACTGTACTTACACTTAGTTTTACAATCCCCCTAAAGTCTCCAATTCTAGCCACCGATCTGGGTTCTGTCCCTCTAGATTTGCATCTTTTGTTCATCTCACTTAAATGGAATTATACAATATGCACGACTGGTTTCTTTTCCTTAGCATAATGCTTTCGAATTTTATCCACACTGAAGCATGTAGCAGTACTTCATTTCTTTTTATTGCCAAATAATATTCCATTTTATGGATGCAACACATTTTATTTATCCAATAGTTGATGGACATTTAAGTTGTTCCTTGGCTCTATGAAGATTAACATAAATATGAATGTTCATATGCTACAAACATTCGTGTTTAAGTTTTTCTGTTCCCGAAAACTGGGTCATATGGCAACTCTGTGCTAAATCTTGGGAGAAACTGCCAAGCTGTTTTCCAAAGCAGCTGCACCATTTTACATTCCCGCTAGCAATGTAGGAGGCTTCCAATTTCCTGACACTTTCACCACCACTTGTCTTTTCTTTTTAATCCTAACCTGAGGACACACTTAGAGAAAGAGAGGGAGATAGAGGAAGAGAGAGTAAGAGAGAGAAACATTGATTGATTGCCTTCCTCATGTGCTCTGACTGGGGATGGAACCCCACACCTATGTATGTAGCTTACCAGGAATCAAACTGGCAACCTTTCTGTGCACAGGACGATGCTTCAACTAAGGGAGCCACCTGGCCAGGGCTTGTCTTTTTATTATAGCCATTCTCGTGGCTCAATATGCTTCTGTTTATACTTTCTCGATGGCTAATGATGGTGAGCCTTGTTTTAATTTTAATCACTGGTCTGATGGACTTTATGTATAAAGAATTCTTCATTTATTCTAGACTAGTGATCCGGTGCATGAAATTTGTGCACATTAAGAGGGGATTAATTAGAGGAAATAATTAATATTGCTGTTTGCCCTTTTTCTATAATAGAAGTATCAGGAATGAAAGAAAATCAGTAAAATGTATATGAAAATCTTTCTCCTGCCTGTCAGAGTCTGGGGCACACCATGGGACCCAGAGTCAAGTCCTGGCCCACCCAGATTTTGCACCTCAAAATGGAGTGAGACCAAGACCTGATTGTCCTCCCCCTCCCCCAATTGGGCTAGATCCAGACCCAGCCAGTTCCACCCTTGTCAAGCCCTGCTGGGCAGAGGGCATAGCCTCAGGTCCCCTGGGCTGGCGCCAGGATGGGGACCATGGCCTGAGGTCCCCTGTCAAACCCAGCCAGGCAGGGGTGGGGGGTGGGGAGCAGTGCAGCCTTAGGTTCCCTAGCCCAGTGCTGGGGCAGGGGTGTGGTCTGAGGTCCCCCATCCTGGTGCTAGGGTCAGGGGCACAGCCTGAAACCCCCTGTCATGCCCCACCTGGTGGGGGGAGCAGCCTGAGGTCCCCTAGCCCAGCACCAGGATGGGAAGCACACCTGAGGTCCCCCATCAAGCCCCACCAGTTGGAGGGCATGGCCTCAGGTCCCCTGGCCTGGCACTGGGACGGGGGGTGCGGCCTGAGGTCCCCTGTCAAGCCCTGCTTGGTGGGGGGCACAGCCTGAGGTCCCCTGTCAAGCCCCACAGGGTGGGAGAGGCATAGCCTCAGGTCCCTGCTGGTTGCTCATTAAGGCTCCTTATGGGAACTGGGCCTCAGCTGTGGGTACAACCATCTTTGTGATGGAGTGATGGTCAGTTAGCATATTCTCTCTTTATTAGTTAGGATGTAAGTTTTAGATATACAATTTGCAAATGTCCCCCTCCCATTCTATGGATTGTATCTTTTTACATTCCTGGTGGTGTCGTTTGAAGCACAAAAAGTCTTAAATTTTGATGAAGTCCAATTGATTGCTTTTTAAATTTTTTATTGTGCTTTTGGTATCAGTCATGTATCTTGAACAACCAGACAGGGTTGAACTATTATTGCCTTGACTCTGCCTGTGGGACTTCGAGCTTCCGGGCAGGGGCGGGGGAAATGGTGAACAGTAGCCTTATTAAATCGTAGCCTTGAGAGTCCCTAGTGGTTGTCCTCATTCTAGCAAAGTGGTTGAAAACATGCGCTCTCTGGGCGGGAATCTGGGTTAAATTCTCTCTCTGCCACTGTCACTGTGACCTTGAGCAAATTACATAGACTCACCAGGCTTCAGGGACCTCATCTGTAAAATGGGGACAATGGTCACTAATCAGTGTATTCTGAGGATTAACTAACTGGATAATATAAGGTGTGGGCACCGGGCCTTGCACTTAATGAGCTTATTAGCAGGGCCATGAAAATCTCAGCACCTGGCACACATAGGTTTTCAGAAATCGTGTGCCGAACCAATGATTGACAGAAGTACCATTAAGAAGAGCAACCCAATCTCTGTCGAATCATAACCCTGATGCAAACAGAAACATCTGGGGGGTGGGAGAGGAGGAGGGAGTCTACACCAGTCTGTGCCAACTGGGGGTGGGGCCTCCTTTGACATAAACTGTGCAGGGGACTTTCCTGGACCCCATTTCCTCCCATCTTGAGGGCCCAGGGGACAGCATCTTCTGCTGCTCTGACTTCATTGTCTCCAAAAAAAGCCAGAGAAAGTGGATAACTGTTCCAGGAGGGAAGACTGCTGGGCTTTGATTCCTCCAGCTGGCACTGAAGCGGTGTCAGCATTTCCTACAAAGTCTCCAGACACTTTGCGCAGCGCTCCGTGCCTGGGCTCATTATTTTGTGATGTTTGTTAAGAAATACGCTTTCTTTGTCACAGTCAGAAGCTTCTTCCTCCAAGTGCGTTTCTCTCCCTGGTTTGCTTTGGTCTGACTTCGTGGGATTGAGGCTGAGCTCACTGGACCTGGAGTTCAAGTCAATTCTGAATCAATTGCTGCTCCTGAGGAGGATTCTGTTTGTGGGGATGCTACCTGTGTGAAAAGGACAGGGCACTTGAGAAGCTAAGACAAGTTTAAGGATCCCCACAATAAAGGATAAATGTGCCGAAACTGGTTTGGCTCAGCGGTAGAGCATTGGTCTGCGGACTGAAAGATCCCAGGTTCGATTCCGGTCAAGGGCATGTACCTTAATTGCGGGCACATCCCTGGTAGGGAGTGTGCAAGAGGCAGCTGGTTGATGTTTCTCTCTCATTGATGTTTCTAGCTCTCTATCTCTCTCCCTTCCTCTCTGTAAGAAAAATCAATAAAACATATTTAAAAATAAAGGATAAATGTGAATGAATGTAGTTATTTTACAAAAAATATGTAGATTAATATTACATTCAGTTTTTCTAATCCTCTGGGAAGTCCAAACGTTATTGCTCATCATTCCCCAAATGAGAAAAATGGGATGGCGGCTTTTTTGGAGCCGCACATATTGGGCCCTGATTTTGTACCATGGATTTGAGCAATACCCCCCCCAACCTATGCCCTCACCAATCTGAAGGTGCTGGGCGTTAGCTTCCACAGGAAGCCTAGGGTTGGGGTTCTGGGGCTCACCTGCATGAAGGAGGTGGTGTGGCCCAAGGGCAGAGAAGAAACAGAGGCTTAGGGATCAGGATCCTTGAAATGCAAGGGGCTGGGTCAAAACAGCGAGGATGAGCCTGTGCGTACTGACAAGGACTGCCCAGGAGCCCCGTCGGGGTCGGGAGGCAGCATGAGGAATAGAGGCATAAAAGGGTACAATTTCTAAATTAAGAAAAAAAGTAACATCAGAAAACAGTATGATGCTTCCTCAAAAAATTAAATATAGAATTACTATTTGACCCAGCAATTCTCCCTCTGGGTCTATACTGTGAAGACATGGAAGCCGGAATCTGAATAGGTATTTGTCCACCAATGCTCACAGCAGCCTTATTCACAAAGGCGAAAAGAAGGAAGCAACCCAGGGGTGCATGGATGGGTGACTGGATCAATAAACGTGGCAAATGCACACAATAGGATACATTTCGGCCTGGAAAAGGAAGGACATTCTGACACAAGCCACACAAGGACGAACCTTGAGAACACTATGCCGAGTGACATGAGCCAGTCGCCAGAGGACACATGCCACACATGCTTCCACTCACAGGAGGCCCTACAGACAGAAGCCGGAAGCAGATTGCCAGGGTCCTGGGAGCAGCAGGGAATGGGGAATGGCTGTTCACTGGCTCCAGAGCTTCACGGCGGGAAGATGAAAAGTTCTGGAGATGGACGGCGGGGATGGTGGCGTGGCTAACACGGTAAGTTTTATGTTATGTATATCTTACCACAAAAAGCAGCAGCTTTCCGTCTCAGGGTGGATGCCTTGCTAAAGATATGCATGCATCATAAGCTGGGAAGCCTATTCAGAGACACCCCACAGGCTTTCTACCAACAACAGGCTGGTCTGAGAGTCAGCTCTTCTTGG
This sequence comes from Pipistrellus hanaki, assembly GCF_964339955.1. NCBI lineage: Eukaryota > Metazoa > Chordata > Mammalia > Chiroptera > Vespertilionidae > Pipistrellus > Pipistrellus hanaki. The sequence continues at coordinate 51,300,638 of NC_140511.1, forward strand.
AAGGTGGTGGCCAGCAGGGCGCGCTCTGAGGATGGGAGGCTGGGTGAGGAGTGACGCTTCTCCCGCCTCTGTCTCAAGGGGATGCTGGCTTTCTTGAGGCCCCGATGGTGGCTCAGCCTCACTTCTTTCCTCTTCAGTCTTCTCTGCTGCGGTGGAGTCCTCAGGGATGGAGTGGAGGACTCGGCCAAGCCCCCCTGAACCACAGCACAGGCCAAATCGGCTGCTCGTGTATCCAGATTCTGTGGGGTTAGGATATCCTGTGATGCGTGGGGAAGTCACACACCCGCAGAGGCAGAGGAGGCTGAGGCCGTCCCCAGCTGCGGGCTGAGGTGATTGTGGGTCATGGAAGGCCGGGAGGTGTTGGCACAGTGTGTATTGGTTTCAATGTGATTGAATCTCAGTTGCCATGTGCCATGCTGCGGGTTATGCAATTTCACATATAAGTTAGCATGCCATCTCATGACAACTACAAGTAGTTGGTACCATTACTACTGCCATGTTAGAGGTGAGAAAACTGACTCAGAGAGGTAAAGTAACTGGCCCAAGGTCACACAGCTAGTAAGTAGCATTGCCAGGATTTGGGCCTAGGTCTGCCAGTTCTTCATTCTGTCTTACGAGCAGCCCGTGTGAGGCCCACAGAGAAAGCTGAAGTTCTCAGGGCATTTTTCTGAGCTAAGCTGCCTGAAAGGGCCCGGGTGCGGACAGCTGGCCTCTCTCTGCCTGCTCTGTGAGGAGTCTTCTCTGGTTCCTTTTTCAAAAGCGCCATGGCCCCTTCAGAACCACTGTGAGAGGCACCTTTGCACCCTGCGCTGAGGCCTCACTGTGCGAAGAGTGGCTCTGAGCCGGCTTCCCACTGGGCTGTCTACTAAATAAAGACACTCCCGGGTAGATGAAATACATTAAGAGAGACAAGTGGAAAGATCTCTGATCTACTTAGAGAGCCCCTGTTTCCAAGCAGCTCCTCACTCTCAGGACACCCAGACATGCGCAAGTTTCTTGTTCATCACAAACCTGGTCTTTTCATTGAAGCAGGACCCTTAGGCCTGTGCTAGGAAATGGGTTCAGCCTTAGTCTAGTTGATGGCTGATGTTTGCTCAAAGGTATATTCTTTCTTTAATTTTATCCGAACTGACTGTGTGTGTGTGTGTGTGTGTGAGAGAGAGTGTTTGAGTGTATGTGTGTGTGCATTGCACTGGGACTGGGAAGGATGAGAATACAGGAAAATACAGATTGGAGGAGGCCCTTTGCTATGGAAAGGATGGCAGCCCTCCAGGTGTGTGGAAGGGAACTCCCTTACTGCCACCTTTTCACTCCCAACGCCAATCCTGTGAGCAGAAGACATCTCCACTCTCCCCTCAAAGGCCCTCCTAACCAGGCAGGCACAACCTTCTGCAGTCCTCACATCTGCTTCAGCATCAAAGCCAGACAGCGTGATAGAACAGAGGAGCAAGGAGCTAGGATTGGAATCCCCACTCCGGGCTGAGTGATCCTGGGAAGTTGCTGAATCTCTCTGAGCTTCAGTGCTCTGAAGTGGACTCTTAAAGGGCGGTGTCTGGCCTATAGTAGGGAGCTAATAAACATTTGAGAAATAAAATACAGGACTCACAGCCTGTTTATCTTTTGTTGTTGTTGTTGTTAATCCTCATTGAGGGATATTTTCCCCGTTGATTTTTAGAGGAAGTGAAAGGGAGGGGAGAGACACAGAGAGAGAAATGTCAATGTGAGAGACATTAATTGGTTGCCTCCCGCACGCACCCAGACCAGGGCTGGGGATGGAGCCTACAACTGAGGTATATGCCCTTGACCAGAATGGAACCCAGGGCCCTTCAGTCTGGAGGCCGATGCTCTATCCATTGAGCAAAACTGGCTAGGGCACAATCTGTATCTAAGGCACAGACTATCTAACCTTTGAGGACCTGTTTGTGCAGCGTTCAGTTGCATATCATCCTGGTCCAAAAGAAGAGAACCTTTTGGACGGGCTGGAAGACCTCCAGTCCGTAGAAAATCCTGTGACTTCAGCTTGATGAGGCTTTAGAAAGAAGCCAAAAGTGGGCTATGCAAAGAGAGGACAGCGGAGTCAGCTATTGCTCTAGAAATAGAATTGATGGCACGCATTCTGTGCATCATTTCTTGGTCCAGACTTTGTGCTGGGCCCCTGGAGACGTGGAAGTGAACGAAGCAGACTCATTCCCCCAAGGACCTCACAGTCCAGGAGAGGGGAAGGACAAGGAGGGGAGGAAGAGAATTAGCCCATAGCGTGATTAGGGCTCTGAGAGGGGATTAGTAAAGAGTTGCAGAGAGCTTCATTGATTTTTCTGAAATCTCTTTCTCAGAGGAGATGACATTTGAGTTGAGGCTTAAAGGGAGGGTAGGCACTCTCCAGGCAGATAAATGTCATTAAAAACCATTCCAGGCAGAAGAAACATGTATAAAGGCACAGAGGCATATTTGAGAATTTTTCATCATTTTCATGCAGCTGAGATAGTGAGTGGAATGATGATCATGGTCAAAGACTGAAAGCAGCTAATGTCTATTGAGCTCTTACCGAGTGCTCAGCATTGTGCAAAGGGCTCATCGTATGCACGATCTAACTCAGTCTTCTCTATACTATTATTACCCCCACTTTACAGAGGTGAAAACTGGACTTAGAAAGGTTCAGCAGTGTGCCTGCAACCATCCAGCTAAGTGAGGGAAGGAACAGCAGTCACACCTGGGTCTCATAGATCTAACAATAAACTTTGCTAACTAGCCTTTATCTACAACCAGAGCTCAAGAGACAGGCTCAGCCTCTCTCATGAAGAGCTTGGAATGATGTGCTAAGATGTCTGGATGCTGTTGGACAGGTATGACAACACCCATTGTAATATGGGAATGAGCCAGGGCTCCCCGGCCACGCAGCTAAGGGACTTGAGATTGGCATGAGGACAACAGTTACAAGTCACACTTGCCACCTGAGGGGGCCTTGAGAGCCCTCCCACCAGGTGCACATGCGTGGTCCTTGCCCTGGTGCTGCTGGTGCCTTGCTTCTCAGCCCTCACATATGCTGTGGGAGCCACAGGTGGGCAGCATGGAGGATAGTTCAGCTTTTATTTCTCTTGTGTTGCAGCACCTTACCTTAGGATTCAGCATGAGTCCATTGAGAAGAGGGACAATTGACACAACAGAGCCCCTGCCAAGGCCAAAGCCCTGCTCACCCCTCCCATTGGCTCACTGTCTCAGAAGCAAACTTGGACTCTATCAGTGGAAAGTGGATTCCTTCTCAGAAGACACCTGGGGTCCCCATGCTGACAGGTTCTCAGTAGACATTCCCTTCTAAGTCTAGCCATGTCCTAACGTAAACACAGCGGGGCTTCAAGCTGGATGCCTTCAGCCATCTTTTTTCTTTATGTCTGGGTATGCCTTTGAGAAATAGGTTCATTTCTCACACTGAATGCATTTTCCACCAGCTTTATTGTGAAGACCGATTAGATGTTTTATTAGATGAATCACCCTTAACACTATGCATTCTCAACAGGGGCAATGTCACCCCAAGGGGATGAAAATTAGTTCTTGGTTATATGCTTTATAAAGCACAGACACACATATAAACAGACATGTAGTAGTATATCTATAGTATTAAAATTCAGAAAAAATGGGGCTATTCAGAAAAAAAATGACTAAAAGGCTACATATTAGGTTACCTTTTTTCAATAATGGAACAAGTTTGAAAAATACTCTTAAGCTCCTAAGATAAAAGAATATTTATATCAATTACAAATATACTTTCTATGTGATTATATTTTTGCCCAGGCTTATTAATAGGTTTCCATGTAACAAAAATATTAGTAAAACTGAGTGTTGCAGACTCTTTCTGAATATGTCTACAGATGTTAAACATTTCAAGGAAATCTCTTTCAGAGGCTATATTTGGGGTAGTTCATATGTTTGAAACTCTGTGTTTGTTTGTTTTCTAATGAAAACATAGAAATTCCCCAAATGGTTTTATTGGCACTGGTTACCAACATTGAATTTGAACTGAAAGACTTTTAGACATCTGTGATCAATTAGCTTTTGATTATTGCCTAATTGTATGCATTCAAAATATATCCAAGAAACAGATATTATCATTAAGTATAATCATTAAACTAATACCATGATTGAAAATATTTTATCTTTTATCAGTCCAGGGCACTCATGGAAATAATATTTGTTATTTTATTTTATATGCACTATTTACAAAGAGCATTTAAATAAGCCCTATTTGCTAATTATGTAGCTTCTTTAACCCTCACAAGGGCCCTGTGAAGTAGGAATTATTATTATTTCACAGATAAGGAAACTGAGGCTCAGTCAGCTTAAATTATTTGTTCAAGAGACTTACCTGCAAATGATGTGCATTAACTCAGGCTGCCAGAACAAATTATTATAGACTGGGTGGTGTAGCAAAGGAAAATTTTTTTCTTATTACCTTCCTCAGTTCGTCTGCCTGTGGGCTGACTATAAATTAGGTGGAAAAAAGACAGATTAACAAGAAAAAAACAGAAGTTTGTTATTATGTGAAATGCATTTACACATGGAAACACTTGGAGATGAGCAACTCAGTGTGTTGGTTAGAATTTGGGCTTACACAGCATTTTAGCAAAGGAACAATACATTTTTAGAGAAACAGCAAGACAAAGTAAAAGAAATGTGTCTCTAGGGGCAGCAAATTGTAGGAAGGCAAATATTTGAGGAACTACAATAATTGTAGATAAAGGCTAGTTAGCAAAGTTTACTGTTATATAGATTCCTTTGGTGCCTTCTCCAGGCTGATACGGGTTTTAAGTTGTCTCCAGTGGTTAACTTTTGCTCTTCCTGGTAGAAAGGGGAGAACATTTAAATCCTATTTTTAGGCAAAGAGGGGTAGCATATAGATCTTTTCTTTATCTTCTTCTCAATTGCATTCAGCTCAAAATCATCCTTATGCCAAAGTGTTGAAGTCATCTGACAGTGGCTTAAACAACAGAAATTATTTTCTCTCAGTTCTGAAAGCGAGAAGTCCAAGAACAAGGTGCCATCAAGTTGGTGCCTGGTGAGGCCTCTCTTCCTGACTTGCAGAAGGCCACCTTCTCCGTGTGCCCTCACTGGCCTTTATTTTATGTGCTCTTGGGGAAAGAAAAAGATCTCTCGTGATTCTTCCTCTTCTTATAAATTCACCAGTCCTATCAGATTAGGGCCCCATCGTTAGGACCTTATTTAACCTTTTCTTTCTATGCAATTTCTTTATCGAATAAACACAATTGTCCCTCCAATGTTCCCTTCCTTCTTAAAACACTTCATTTAACTTTAATTACTTCCCTAAAAGTCATATCTTCAAATAGAATCATAGTAGGGATTAGGGTTTCAACGTATAATTTGAAGGGGACACAATTTATTGTAGTTTATAATGTGGTGGCATTGAGATTTGAATTCATCTCCTCTTGATTCCTAAGGCTGTTTCTCTTGGTCTCATAACATGACCCCTCTATGAGGCAGCCTCCATCTCCTGAGCCAGGTGCAGACCACTGGCAGCAAGCCTAGAGCAGGCAGGCAGGTGTGTCTACTCCTGGGGTGATTGCTAGAGTTAGGAGGAAAGTATGCATCATCTAGGCATCAGGGGTGGAAGTTCAAGGGGAAAGGCAAGTTTTCCCTTGCCATGGCCATTGCCTAATTCAGGTGCTCATTATTTCTTGTCTCAACTATTGGAAAAGTCCCATACTTACTTTTTCTGCCTCTAGCTTTGTCCCACTCTATCCCTTCTCTAAACAGACAACAGAATCCTTTTTCTAAAATGCAAGTCTAATCACCTCTTTACTGGTCTTAAACTAAAGAATAGGTCTTAAAACTATTCAGTATTTCCCAACATCTAGATAAAATCTAAATCCTTAACTCTGCATGTAAGAACCTTCCTGAGCTTGGCCAGGACCATATCTCTGACATCATCCTCTGCTTTGTCAATACACCGATTGAGAAAATGTCTATTCTTATTTCAAAATTCAGCTTAGATGATACCTCTTCTAGGACTCTTCCCCAGAAAGCCCTGCTAAAAAAAAAAAATAAAAAAATTAGCTTTTCTTATTTTTTTTCCTGAAGTCATGATAATTTGATTATAAAAATCAGTTACCTTCTATTGGAATTATCTCCATTTTTATCTCCCCTAGTGGAATGTGGGCCTCAGATAGAACAGGGGCTTAGCAAATACTTCTTGAACGAGTGTTTGTGTTTTTTTTTTGTTTTGTTTGTTTGTTCCCCCCCCCCCCCCCAAATCTCTAAATTGGGCCCCTTCCTCTTCATCCCTCAGCAACCAAGAAAGCCAGCCTGTTCCTATGGGGACCTCCAACCCTGGTTATTCTTCATCTATAAAGGCTTTATGGATAATCTCAATGAACAAATTGACTCTCACAGATTTCCTGTAGTAATAGCAAATATCATCAGGAAAACTGCACTTCTCTCTATATTTGGAAACCATCACTTCATCCCTTCCTCTATCTGCAATAACTCCTATGTTTTACATGGCAGCCCAGCTTCACATGGCTTTCACAACTCTGGGGGTCTCTAAGGCTCACAGAATGTCAGTCCCCCAAGCTTTCCTATAGCAAGTCAAGGCCCCTGGAGGGTCAAATGCCAAGTCCTGGCAAAATCCCTTTGGTCAGAAGCTAGACTTGGCTCTTAACATACCGGCTGCAGTCAATTGTCTCTTGAACTAATTGGTTGGCACTATTACAGCTTCTCCTCACTGGCCAGCTGTTTGTTGAACTCAATGGTCGATCTCTTCCTTCCCTACTGTAGAGCTCCTGACTGCCACAGGTGCCTTCTCTGCCTGGCTCAGATTCTACCCTTCATTCTCTCTCCTTCTTCCTTCTTCTGGAGCAAAACCACCAAAATTATTGATCTTAAATCTCTGTTGTTTCATTATAGAAGGCAGGGATTCCAATCTGTGACAAAATTGTCTAAATCTTTAGTCAAACACATACAATCCTGAAGGCTATTAAATGATTCTTCATTTTAGGATCAAGCTATCTATTCCAGTCCAGAATCCACAGGGTGGTGAAGGCTCATGGGGGATTTTCCATCTTGTCTAACTTGCCCTAACCACCTTTCAGTGCCTTGGTCTAAGAATCTTAGAATGCTCCATATGCTCATAATATAATGCTAATAAAAGTAGCATTACTGAGCCTTCTTGCTTGTGTGCTTTTCTAGAATCTCCTCTACATAATATATTCTGATTTTGTTCAAGTTACTAACACACCACAAAAATCTTTCATTTTTTAAAACATGATCTTCATATTTGCTATAACAATATTTTGACAAGAGAATATAAATACTTTTAAATCTCTTTTTATTAATTAATATATGGTGTCATTTTTCACTCTTGTATAGAACACTTGAATAAATATTTTCACAAAGATATATATTTTTAAAAGTTTTTTTTTTTTTTTTTTTTTTTTTTTTTTACATCCTTAGGATTAATGTTCAGTAATGGGATGACTGGGTCAAAGGAGATAAATATCACTATGACTCTTTCAAACCATTATTGTCTTACTTTCTATACATTGTCTATAGGTGCTTATTTGGGAGCAAGATCACCTACACTGAGGGCTATGACTTTCAATTTATCTTTACTAATTACATCACATACTATTTTCAGTTCCATTTGAATTTTTATTTAAGTCATAGCCAGCACCTTAAAAGTACAAATTCTTATTAAAGCATGGTCAACTCATATGACTTAAAGCACCACTAACTAAACTCAGACCTTTTGAGCACCACTAATGGAACTGCTTTTTCCAAGTTCTTTAAAATCCCATTCATTTCAACTTAGGTTCAAGACCTCTTTGACCTCTGGAAAGGTGATATTTCCTGCACCCGGTTCACAGGGGTGCTTCCCTGTCTCCCGTCTCCTCCCCCCTTTCCTTGCTTACACAGGTGTCTACAGAGGTGCCACCTATACATTGTGCAGCAGCTCTACCGCGAGTTATGTGTAACTACACATCTTTTCCTAGAAACACGTTTTGATTCTTTGTTCCAAATGCTCAGGGTTATTGTTCTATTCCAACAAGGCTGCCAGAGCCCAAAATAGTTTGGAAATGTTTCCTCGGAAATTGTTTTCAAAGCCATTGGCATATTCTTTTGAATCTCCTTATCGGTGGCAAAACTTGTTATTGTGAAGGTAGATGTTATTTTATTGTTTTGGAAGGAAACTAGTATCTTTTATATGCTTTTTGTGTCAGACAGGATCCTGACAGGAGCCAGAAACCATGCCATGACTTCAGCAGAGAGAATTTAATCGAAAGAGAACCATTTCCCAAGTAGGACTGAACAGGCAACAAAGGGATGCTGAGACATCACAAAGGCAGTAGCTGCAGGAAGCGGCTGCCTCCTCTAGGGATGGGGAACAGAGGGAAGCTGTCAGGATTACTGACATGCAGAAGCTTGGAGAAAGCCCCGCAGAGCTGGGACTCAGCACTCTAAGGAGAAGGAACTGCTCAAATGGAACCTGTGCTCAGAGCTTGGAGCCTGGAGCCTGGAGGTAGGTGAGGCTCCTGGGGGCTGAGACTCAGCTCTGGGGAGGAGCTGTGTGTCTGGAGGGCTCAATGCGGTTGGTTCTACAAGTTGGAAAGACAGCAAACTAGAACCACCTGTCCTATTGGAACCAGCAGCAGCTGCTAAGGTGAGGAATGTTGCTGGGGCAACACCGATGGGAACAGGAAGCAAACAAAAGAGAATGTCTCCCTCCCCTCCTCAACTTTCAAGCTCCCTGTGGCATCCCTGATGACAAAGCCTGTCAAGGAGCCAACTGGCAAAAGAAAATTGCCATTTGCAGAGGCTCAAGCCCCAGCATCAAGAAACTAGAGTGGGGAGGAGAGAAAAATTGGAGCAGAGGAACAATGGCCAAGTAACCAACACTTTGTAAGCATTTTCAAATATGATATCTCCTTTAGTTCTCATGCCACTCCTGGGACTGAGGAATTCTTGACCTGTTTTATGAATGAGGAAATGGAGGCTCTGGGAGAGTAAAACGTAACCGAGGTGCTGGGGTAAGAAGACATCTGCTCACTTCATGCTCATTGCTGTTCCCCTTGGCTGTTGAAGCTAAGCTTCTGGGTAACAGGGAGGCCGTTTTGTATTCCAGATGGGAGGCAGTGATGAGGGGACAGGAGACGGAAGAAAGGCAAGAGCCAGGAGGTGGCATAAAGCTATCCTATATAATAAACCCCTAATATGCAAATTGACCAAACAGTGAGAAAACCGGTTGCTATGATGCACATTGGCCACCAGGGGGCAGATGCTCAATGCAGAAGCTGCCCCCTGATGGTCAATGCGCTCCCACAGAGGGAGCACCACTCAGCCAGAAGCCGGGCCCATGGCCGGCAAGCACAGCAGCAGTGGCAGGAGCCTCTTCCTCCACCTCTGCTGCAGGCGGGCTGTAAGGAGCGAGGGACTGTGAAGGGGACTCTGAGAGCTCTGGACTGTGAGAGGAATTTCTGAATGCTGGCATCAGGCCTAATCCAGCAGGCAGACATCCCCCAAGGGGTCCCAGACTGTGAGAGGGCATAGGCTGGGGTGAGGGTACTACTCTCCCCAACCCCCCAGTGCACAAATTTTGTGCATTGGGCCTCTAGTAAGCCACACTCCAAATCTTTAGAAAATTCCACCCAACTCATGAAATATATGGAGTAAGTAGATTTCTTGTGGAGACAAAGAAAGGGTCTGAACTTTGCTCCAGGAGACACTTGAAGAGGAACAAGGATAGCATCTACAGATGCAGCACAAGTGTAAGAGAAGGGGAGTCATTTGGTAGCAGAAATCTCAGGAAGTTTTATGATTTCTCTATGCTGTATAATTGATCCATATCTTTTTAAAAAAATATATATTATTGAGTTTTTACAGAGAAAAAGGGAGAGGGATAGAGAGTTAGAAACATCCATGGGAGAGAATCATCGATCAGCTGCCTCTTGCACAACCCCCACTGGGGATGTGCCCGCAACCAGGGTACATGCCCTTGACCGGAATCGAACCTGGGACCTTTCAGTCCGCAGGCCTACGCTCTATCCACTGAGCCAAACCGGTTTTGACTTAATCCATATCTTAAGACTTGGGAGGCTCCATTTAAATTATACCCATTTTATAGACAAAGAATTTGAGGCTGAGAAAGATAATGGGATCAAAATTCCATAGCTATTAAGTTGTAAAACTTGGCCTCCAACTCAATTGTGATCCTAAACATATTTCCTCTCCAAAATGGAATGGACAGAAACAGCCACAATAGTACTATTGCCTATCATTTACTCAACATATATTATATTAGAGGCCCGGTGCACAAAATTTTTGCACGGGGATGGGCGGGGGGAGGGAAGAGGAGTTCCCTCAGCTCAGCCTACACCTTCTCCAATTGGGGACCCCTTGGAGGATGTCCGACTGCCGGTTTAGAAAGTAGAGTAGGGAGTTATGTGTACATCCCTCTCGTAATCTGGGGCTGCTGACTCTTAATTTCTCACCTGCCTGCCTGCCTGATTGATTGCCCCTAACTGCCTCTGCTTACCAGCCTGATCACCCTTATCTGCCTTCTCCTGCCAGCCTGATCTCACTCCCAACGCCTTTCCCCTGCAGGCCTGATCTCACCCCCAACTGCCCTCCTCTGCTGGCCAACTTGGTTCTGATTGGCCAGTTTTTATGCCAGTCAGCACCAAAAGCTCCACCTCCTAGGCAGTCATTGGCTCCCCACTGCACCCAGGTTTGGTTCTGATTGGTCAGTTTCTATGCCAGTCAGCATCAAAAGTCCCACCTCCTAGACAGCCAGTGGTTCTTCACAGCACCCACATTTGGTTCTGATTGGTCAGTTTTTATGCCAGTCAGCATCTTCGGCCTATCTCTGGGCCTCATCAGATAGGCGGGGCTTAACAGCAATCTCTGGGAGGCCAGGAGAGAAAGAAAAGCCGGGGTGCTGGCGAGGCTCAGAATGAAAGAGGGAGAGAAAGAGAGAGGCAAGTACTGCCACCGAGGCTGTGGGTCAGACCCTGCCTCTCTCTCTGGGTTTCAGCCCCCTGGGTTGCCAGGCGTCCCAGCACTGACTGAAGGACTTCCAGACTGATCAGCCTTCGGTTGTGATCGGTCGTCACAACCCTGGCCTTTAATATATTAGATACCTGGAAATATGCTAATTATTTTCTTTAATCCTCACAATTTTATGAGGTTGAAACCAATGAATCCATTTTACAGATGAAAAGTTGAGGCTGAGGCAGGCTATATATTATGCCCTATTCACAGGCAGCAGTAAGTGGAGTTAGAATCCCCACCTAAGTCTACTGGGCTCCAAATCTTATGCTCCCAGCAAGTACTTCTGAAACTCTAATGTGCTTGAGAATCACCCAGGGATCCTGTTCAATGATGATTCCTATTCAGGAGAACTGGGGTGGGGCCTGAGATGCTGCATTTCTAATAAGCTTTGTGGATGTTGATGCTACTGGTCGGTGAACCTCACTTTGAGTAGCAAGGCTTTTTATGATGATGTCATACTGCTTCCCTATCCTGCCAGGCCCACCTCATCCTTTTCACCATCAAGACCCCAGGAGGCCTCCTCATCAAACTCAGTTGTGAAATGACACTCAGAACTAGTCCTTTTCTTTTCCCCTTCTGAAATTTTCAGAATAAAGTAAGTAACCCCCCAAAGATCCATCATCTGGCAGGTCATTAAGGAAAACACGATTTTGCCCCCGTGTGACTCCATTCAATTAATGAAGCTGTCATTAAAGTCCATGAATGTCAAGAAAATTAGTTTCAGGTGTTGGGTTGTTTGGGTTCTAGAATAATTTCCATATTTTTAATGAGAACGATTTGAAATATCATCACCTTTCTTTCCCACCAGGGGCTGACGGCTCACAATGCCTAAGAAGCCTGACATATTGGGGGTGTTTACAGGAAGCAATTAACAACCCCTCATTGTTGTCTCTTCCCATTACACGAGGCTGCCCATTGAGGATGTTCCCAGAGCCATAGCATTTCTTGGGGAGAAGAGAAGCAAATGCAGCTAATGGAAAGTGCTGACAACATCGTAAAGGGACCCAGACAGTGCTAACCAGGGATCTGCCACTGACGGCTGGCTATAAAATGGAAAGCATTAAGAAAGATTCATTTCCTTTTTAACATAGAGCATTTGCTTTGTAAACTCCTGTTAAAAGAAGCATTTCATCCCGAGAAGTAAATGGGGTGGGTTCATATTTTAAAATAATAACTGACATGTTTTCCCTCCTGAAGTCTCATCCTTCTTTATTTCCTAACTTATCTCAAATTAGACCTCCATATTCTCAACTCTCGCTGTTGTGTTGTTGCAGCAGAAATGCAAAAAGAATAAAAATAAATCTGTTTTGTTTTTGGCATTAGGGCTTTAAAGCTGAGTTTGCACTTCAATAATAAGTTTGGAGAAATACTTATGGAGTAAGTTTGCTTTTGCTCCACACAGGGGAGCTAGAAGTGTTGGCTAGAGCATTGGGGAAGTGACCCAGGAAGGAAACAAGTTTCACTGTTGCTGGTGGGGGTGGGGCGGGTCTGAGACACAATCCCTATACAAAACTTTAGGCATCTTACTCTTATTTTGTATTCCCGTCCATGGGTTGACACCAGAGGATTGGAGAGGAAAACAGAAACTGAGAGAATGGTCCTACTTGACATTCAGTGTGTTCTCTCCTGTGAGAAGGTTCTGGAGACTTCTTTTTTTAAAAATTCAATATATTTTTATTGATTTTCAAGAGGAAATGGGAGAGAGAGGGAAAAAAAAGAGAAAGAGAGAGAGGCATCAATGATGAGAGAGAATCGTTGATCAACTGCCTCTTGCATGCCCCCACTGGGGCAACCCGGGCATGTGTCCTGACCTGGAATCAAACCAGGAACCTCTTGGTTCCTGGGTTAACCGTTAACCACTGAGCCACATTAGTCAGGTCAGCTCTTTTTAAAATACACTTTTTATTTGACAAGAGTTTTAGATATGCAGAAAAATTGCACAGATAATAGAGTTCCTATGTATCACACATCCAGTTTCCTCTATTATTAACATTTCATATTAGTATCATGCATTTGTCCCAATTAAGGAACAATTATCAACTAAAGTCTCTACTTTATCCAGACTTCCTTCACTTGTGCCTGGTGTGTTTCAGGATACCATCCAGGATACTATATACATTAAGTTATCACGTCTCCTCAGACTCTTCTTGGCTATGACAATTTCTGAGACTTAACCTTGTTTTTTATGACTTTGACAATTTTGAGAAGTGGTCAGATATTTGGTGGAATGTACCTCTATTGGATGTGATTGATGTTTTTCTCATCATTACATTAGGCTTATGGGTTTTGGAGAGCAAGACCATACAGATAAAATGCTATACTCATCACATCATGTCAAATGTTCATTCTACCAAAGTGGTGGAGCTTTTCAATAATTTTATGCACCTTCTAGGTGTTCATAATTTCTCCCATATACTTGGTTAATGTGGTGGATTACATGAATTGATTTTCAAATGTTGAATCAACCTTGAATTCCTAGAAAAAACTCCAATTAGTCATATAGTATTATCCTTTTATACATTCCTGAATAAAATTTACCAATAGTTAGTTGAAGAGTTTGTATCTATGCTTATGGATTATATTGTTATTTTTCTTTTCTTACAATATCTTTTTTGGTTTTGTTATCAGAACAATTTTGTCCTTATAAAGTGAGTTCAGAAGTATTTTATTCTATTTTCAGGAAAAATTTGTTTAAGATTGATACCACATCTTCCTTAAATTTTTATGGAATTCCCCAGCAAAACCTCTGGGTTTAGAATTTTCTTTGTTAGGAGATTTTAAATTATAAATTCTATTTCCTTAAAAGATATATAGCCATCCAAATTTTTTATTTCTTCTGGAATTATTTTTGTAAGTAATTTGCCCATTTACTCTTACCAGAGATTTAATATTTCAAAGAATCAACTTTTAGCTTTAAAATTTATTTCTGCTTTTATCTTTATTATTTCTTTCCTTCTTCTTTCTTTGGATTTGTTCTTCCCCCTCCCTGTACACCCTCCCTCCCAATTTCTTAGATAAAAATTCTGATATTTTCATTTTAAGCATTTTTTTATTTTCTATTTCAGTTATTAAAGCTATAAAGTTCACTCTAAGCACCATTTTGCTGCATTCCACACATTTTAATGTGTTGTGTTTTTAGTATTATTCATTTGAAATGTTCTCCAATTTCTCTTGTGATTTCTTCTGTGATACATCGATTATTTAGAAGTGTGTTGTTTAATTTTCATATATTTGGGGGGATATTTTATTGTTACTGATTTCTGTTCAGTTTTGTTGTCTGTTGTGGCCAGAAACCATACTCTATAAGATTTCAGAAACTGCTGGCTCAGGGGGCAGATGAGAAACCCAAAGGAGTAGAGGGCAGATGAGAAACACAAGTAGAACTTAGCCTTAATCAGCTAAAGTCTAGTCAACCTCAAAATCTATGGAAAAAAAAAAAAGTGTCATTATTGCTTTAAGCCTGAGAGTCTTGAATAATTTGTTAAATCACACAAACTAAGAGACACGACTACTCTCTGCAAAAGGTGATTGAGTGAATGCTCAAGGCCTAGCTAGCTGGTCTATACTCATCCCAGTAGGCTTCCCTGATCTTTTGAGCTGAAGTGCTACCTGGCCTATGTCCCCTCACTTCCAGCTGCTGCCGTGACTTTTCTTCCCCTGGCACAATGGCAGTGGACATCAATTAGGGCATCCAATAAGTGAGCTCATGGAGTTGTACTGACACAATCCCTATACAAAACTTTAGGCATCTGATACCACATCTGCTAGAGACTGCATATGTGTTGGAGGACAGGCAGCGAAACAGGAGTGGTGGGACAGAACCTGAGCAGTCTCAGTTTTCTGTGAGGGTTGCCAAGGTCAATGTGGAGCAGAGTGTGCAATTTAGAGACCTCTGCCAGTGTGCAGCACCTTTATCTTGGCCCCCACCATTCACCCATGCCTTTGGACTCCACTAACTTCAGGATGTCATTCCCTTCCTATGTTAAACTTGAGTACCTCCAATCTGCCAAGAATGAGACTTCTGGGACTGGCTCTGCATTTGGTCAGTCTCCTTATATATTTTCTGGCATTTCCAGTTTGGTAGGGAGAAGGGGCATAGCAGCACTTTTTAATTTTCCATTTTGCCTGGAACTGAATGTTCCCACGTTTCCTGTGTTTATGCTGATGTGTATGTGTATGTGTATGTAATGTGTAAATATTTGTGTTTATTGCACACATAAGTATACATACACATTCCCTCTGTCTCTCAACAGATAGATATATATGCATGCATGTATGCACACATTATAAGTACACATAATAATACAGCCCACTAATATTTATTCATGCTGCATTTACTAGTCTGATGTTGTTGTTTTTTACCTGTGCTAAATATGGAAGAGGTAGGCTAGCTCACTCTAAGCTTTGTGGGGCCTGAGGCAAAAGTAAAAATAAAGGCTTACTTACCATATGATTAAATATTTAAAAGCTATAAGTCAAGCTAATAATATGTTAAAAAAAAAAAAAAAAAAAAAAACCAAAAAACACACCTATGTCTTTTTCTCTTATTTTGATGACTATATCTTCACTGGAGGCCTGGTGCACAAAATTCGTGCACTTGGCGGGGAGGTCTCTCGGCCCAGCCTGCACCCTCTCATAGTCTGGGAACCCTTGCTCTCTGGGCCTAAGCCGTCAGAGGCAGAAGAGGCTACTGCCACCACCACTGCACTTGCCAGCCATGAGCCTGGCTTCTGGCTGAGCAGCACTCCTCCTGTGGAAGTGCACTGACCACCAGGGGGCAGCTCCTGTGTTGAGTGTCTGCCCTTCGGTGGTCAGTGTCCGTCATAGCAAATGGTCATTCTGCGTTGGGTCGAAACCAGCTCTTTGACATCCCCTGAGGTGTCCTGGATTGTAAGAGGGCACAGGCCAAGCCAAGGGACCCCACCAGTGCAGAATCAGGGCCAGGGAGGAAGGTGGGAGGTTGGTCAACCAGGAAGGGACTGTGGGAGGGTTTCAGAGTGTATCCAATCAGCTAGACCCCAGCAGCAAGCTAACCTACTGGTCCGAGCATCTGCTCCCTGGTGATCAGTGCACATCATAGCGAGTGGTTGAGAGGCCTTAGCATATCATTAGCATATTATGCTTTGATTGGTTGAATGGCCGACTGGCCGACTGGACACTTAGCATTTTAGGCTTTTATTATATAGGATAAAACCTGGAAGATAAGGTTCAAATTTGGAACTTTTGTATCCCCCAGAGTTCTATATTAGAAGTGGGAAAAGCTGGCCCCTGGCCCATAGTCTGTTCTCTTATCTTCCCACCTCTGATTGGTGCACATTGTGGCTCCTGCACTCAAACCCTATTTATATCCATGGAAAAAGGTCATCTTTGGCCACACTGTGGGCCTAGGCATGGACATCCTAACAGCACAGTCCACTCTTGGGAGAATGGGCAGGGGGTAGGCTTGTACAGGCCAGGTAGAATGTTTCAAGGACATTTGGCAGATAATTCCAGGGTCCTAACCACCCAGATTGTCATCTATAAGGGGTATGGACAAGACTCCAATATACACATATCCTTGGTTCTAAAAACATTTCAATTTGGTAGGGAAAAGCATAGCCAGTAGAGAAATGTGTGTGTGTGTGTGTGTGTGTGTGTATATCCTTCTTCTTACTTTGGATTAATTCTCCCCCTCCCTGCCCCTAGTTTCTTAGGTGAAAATCTGTGGCAGCTTGAGTTGGGGAGTTGCTGTAGATGTTCTCTGAAAATTTAAGTCTTGAAAGATTCTACATCTTAGACAGTATATATATAATACACTATTATATATAATAGAGTAATATATATGTGTGTATATATACATATACATATATATATATATATATACAGTAAAATATTGTTAGTAATACTATAATGCTTCATTGAGGTATACATTCTCATTGATCATGTGTACTATTGTTTTAATATACCAGCTCATTATATTGGGTCGGCAGCTAAGTAATTGCGGGTTTCACACATATATGGCTTCAGTTGAATTTTTAGGTTTGCAGACGTAGTACAAATGTAAAACACATTTTGTTATTTGATAGTTGGCTATTCAGCTGTTAATCAGTAAAAAAAGTTTTTTGATCTGTTTTGTAGTTTTCGTTTGGCGTTCGTTGAAAAATGGAAAATCAAAAGGAACATTTTCGTCATATTTTGCTTTTTTATTTCCGCAAAGGGAAAAACGCATCGCAAGCTCATAAAAAGTTATGTGCTGTTTATGGTGACGAAGCCTTAAAAGAACAGCAGTGTCAAAATTGGTTTGCCAAATTTCGTTCTGGTGATTTTTCACTCAAAGATGAAAAACGCTCTGGTCGTCCAGTTGAAGTTGATGACGCCCTAATCAAAGCAATAATCAATTCGGACTGTCACAGTACAACACGTGAGATTGCAGAGAAGCTTCATGTATCACATACATGCATTGAAAATCACTTAAAACAACTTGGCTATGTTCAAAAACTCGATACATGGGTTCCTCACGAACTGAAAGAATCACAGTTAACGCAACGCATTAGCAGCTGCAATTTGCTAAAGAAACGTAATGAAAATGATCCATTTTTAAAACGACTGATAACTGGCGATGAAAAATGGGTTGTTTACAACAATATCAAGCGGAAAAGATCGTGGAGCAGGCCAGGTGAACCAACTCAAACAACATCAAAAGCTGATATTCATCAAAAGAAGGTTTTGTTATCAGTTTGGTGGGATTACAAAGGAATTGTCTACTTTGAACTCTTACCACCCAACCGAACGATCAATTCTGATGTCTACATTGAACAACTAACGAAATTAAACAATGCAGTTGAAGAAAAGCGGCCCGAATTGACAAATCGAAAAGGTGTTGTATTCCATCATGACAATGCAAGGCCACACACATCTTTGGTCACTCGGCAAAAATTAAGGGAGCTTGGTTGGGATGTTTTGCCACATCCACCATATAGTCCTGACCTTGCACCATCTGATTACTTTTTGTTTCGATCTTTACAAAACTCCTTGAATGGTAAAAATTTCAATAATGATGATGATGTCAAATCGTACCTGATTCAGTTTTTTGCTAATAAAAACCAGAAGTTTTTTGAACGTGGGATTATGATGCTGCCTGAAAGATGGCAAAAGGTCATTGATCAAAATGGGCAATACATTACAGAATAAAGTTATTTAGTTCCATGAAAAAATTGTCTTTGATTTTCTTTAAAAAATCCGCAATTACTTAGTTGCCGACCCAATATTTAGGTTAGAATTTTTGCATAGATATTCATAAGGTTGGTTTATTTTCTTTTGGATGCTGTTTATTCAGTTTTGTTATTAAGCTTATGCTAGACTTATAAAATAATTTGGAGAACTTTCCACTCATATATACTGAAACAGTTTGAATAAATTAGGTAGGATTATATGTTCCTTGATGGGTAGTCTAATTAGACCTTTTCTTTAAAACAATCAGGGTCTTGCTTTGGGCCTTCAAACCTGAGGCAGTTTGTTTGATTCTTGGTCAAGGGCATGTACCTGGGTTGCAGTTTCAATCCCCATCCCCTGTCGGTGTGAGTGTGGGAGACAACCCATTCATGTGTTTCTTTCACATTGATGCTTTTCTCTCTCCCTCACCCCCACCCTTCCACTCTAAAAATCTCCCTTCTAAACATCAATGGAAAAAATATCCTCTCTCCTCAGGTGAGTATTAAAACAAAACAAAAAACAACCAGAGTCTCATGCTGTTTTTCATTTTTATTTTTTAAAACAGTGGGTCTATAAAAAACTTGCCTGTGTATTGTGTGGTGTTAATGTGTTCAGATAGTCTACTTTTTCTTAAATCAATTTTGGTAACTTACGTTGTGCTAGAAAAATCATCTATTTCATCTAGTTTTGAAAATATATTGATAACATTTTACATGATATTTTATAATTATTTTAACTATTTTTCACAACAATGGTTTTATCTTTTTTATTGTTCCTAATATATATTTGCTCTGCATTTTCTCATAATCAAACTTGATAGAGTACTGGGTTTTTCTATCATTTTTGCTTGGCATTTTGTTTTGTTATTCATTATTTTTCAGCATTTTATCTTTATTAATTTCCTCATATTTCTTTCAGTGTACTTTGTTTTGTTCTAATCTTTTAAATTGAATACATAGCTCATTCATGTTTTCAAATGCAAACACCATAAAAAGAAAAAGAAGAAGAAGAAGAAAAGTGGATGCAAAATTGCAAATGGGAAATGAAGCAATAGGCCAGAGGAGGGTGGGATAGAAGATGGGGTTTGAGAGATTGGGAACCACACAAGGGGGGACTTGGAGTGTTATCACAAGGAGCACAGACTGGGTGAGGCCTCATTGTCAGGGTGACATGTTATAAAACACTGCCATCAGGACACCCTGCCTCCACAGGCTCTGCATCCAATTCCTGAATCCATTTGGCCATGAGCGTGTCATGAAAAGCTTGCCAACCCCCAACAGAATCCCTGACTCACAATGTCTATTACATTTTTAAGAAATATATATTTTATTGATTTTGTACAGAGAGGAAGGGAGAGAGATAGAGAGTTAGAAACATCAATGAGAGAGAGTCATTGATCAGATGCCTCTTGCACACCCCCTACTGGGGATATGCCCGCACCAAGGTACCTGCCCTTGACCAGAATCGAACCCGGGTCCCTTCAATCCCCAAGCCGACGATCTATCCATTGAGCTAAACCGGTTTCAGCGTCTACTACATTTTTGATCCAGTAAAATAAAATAAAAATCAATAGGGAGAAACATAGGGCTGCCAATTTTTATTTTTTAAGTAAAGATATAAAATATACATTTACACTTTGCTAGCACAGTGGTTACCACCAGATTTAGGCTGTTAACAGAATAACAATGTGGTTTGCAGAACTTGAGCCCTAGCATCATGAAGCAGGGTACAAAAGTGTGGGTTTGAAGCTGAGTAACAATCTCTCTATAAAAGCTAATATGCAAAGTGTCCCTTCAGGAGTTCAACCAGGAGAATGGGAGTTTGATGGCTTGCTATGACATGCACTGACCACCAGGGGTGGTGCAGTACATAGTGGGCAACCAGCAGTGGCGGTGGCAGCGGGGCACTGAGGGGTGGAGGGAAGAAGGAGGCAGGGAGGCAAGGAACTTGATTGGCCCTAATTGTCAGCCAGGCCTAGGGACCCTACCTGTGCAGGAATTTTGTGCACCAGGCCTCTAGTAACTTAATAACCAGCTCACTTGCTGGACATGAACTCTACTTGTTTTAGGTTTAGGTTTCCAAACTTTGTACTTTAAGAATAAATGTGAAATGGCATTTGAAAAGCTATCATAACTCAGCTTTGCTTTGTTTCAAGACTTCAAAATTAAGGTGAAGCCACAGTGCCAAGCACCTGTCAGTAACAAATGTCAATTCTCTCAAGAATAATATGCGATTATGTGTGTCATAAATTATTTCCACATGCAATTTAGTGAAGACAGAATCTTGGACTGGATAAAAGCTACCCAGGAACATAAGTAGTCTAAAAAATAACAATGAAAATTATCAGAGGGAAAATAGTATTTCATTAATGGAATGATCAGATATGGACTTCAAAATAATGGTCATTACAGTATTCAAGGAGATAAAATACAGTGTCTAGAATTTTAGCATAGAGCTGAACGCTATTATAAAAAACAAATGAATATCTAGGTATTAAAACCAAATTAAAGAGTCAGCGAATAATGAGAGAATTGATACATTAAAAGGCAGATGGAAAGAAAGCACCTAGGCTGAAACACAGGCAGAAGTAGGAAAAGCACAGAATAGAAGATAAGAGACAAAAGGTCTGGGTGTGGATATTCTATGTAGTTCTAATCCTCATTTTATTGACATTTCAATAGTAAGAGGAGAGTGGCAGTAAGAGAGGGAGAGAAAGAAAAACAGGGGCAGACACAGAAAGACAGGGGTAAGAAGCAATATTTGAAGAGATAGTGGCTGAAAATTTTCAAAACTGTTGAGAGAAATGAATCTAGTATTTTAAGATTCCTTACAAACATCTTGCAGGATGGGTAGAAATATTCCACAGGTAAGCACACCATAATACAGATGCTAAAAACTAAGAACAAGGAAATCTTAAAATCAGCAACAGAACAAAGCTTCAAAGGCACAACGATTGGTGGAATAAGAACTTCAAAGTGCTAAAAGAAAATAATGGAACCTTTGAATTCTATACCTATTAAAAACATCCTTCAAGAGAAGATAAGAAATAAAGGCATTTACAGATTAATCTAAATGGAAGAAATTCATAATAAACCTGAACTGGAGGAAATACTAAATTATACAGTACAGTTGGTAATGTAGGAAGGAATAAAGAGCAATAAAGATCAGTAAATATAAATAATATTTACTACATAAAACTGTTTAAAATATTTACTCTATAAAACCATTTAAAATATTTATTACATAGCACTGTTTAAACTACATTTATAAATAAATTATATGACAAAGCACACACAAATCAGAAGGAGGTAAATAGAGTCGAAATAGTGTAAGATCCTTTATGTTGTTTAAGAACGAAGCAAAAATACCATTAATATTGGATTTCATAAATTGACAAACCATGCTGTAATCTCCAGGGTAACCACTAAAAGAATTATAAAGCAACATTTGGCTTCCCAGATAATGGAAAAGAAAAATTGAGCAATTAAAAAAATTTCAAGGGAAAATAGGCAAAGAGGAAAAAAGAAGTGGAATATGTAGGGCAAAGAGAAAACAAATACTAAAACGGTAAATTAAAACCCCCCAATACAGGTACTTATAATAAAAACAAATAGACTAAACACGCTGTTTAAAAGTCAAAGATTACCAGACTTGATTAAAAATATAATTCATGCTTTAGATGAGATGTACATAAAATATAAAAATACAGAAAAAAGGGAAGGATTGAAAAGAGATATATCATGCAAATACTTACCAAAAGAAAGCTAATGGGTATTCCTATTAGAAGCCCTTTACTCATTATGAGTGCTTTATTTTATTTTATTTATTTATTTTTTAAATATATTTTTATTGATTTTTTACAGAGAGGAAGAGAGAGATAGAGAGTTAGAAACATCAATGAGAGAGAAACATCCATCAGCTGCCTCTTGCACACCCCCTACTGGGGATGTGCCTGCAACCAAGATACATGCCCTTGGCAGGAATCGAACCTGGGACCCTTCAGTCTGCAGGCTGACGCTGAGCCAAACTGGTTTTGGCATGTGTGCTTTAATTATATTTTTCCTGAGGGGGCTACTGGGCAATGGCAAAATTCTATTTCTTGATCTGGATGCTGGTTACAAAGTGTTTGTGATAAATTATTCAGTAAGATACTCCTATTTTGTTTACTTTTCTAAATGTGTGTACACACACACTTTTTTTTTTTTTTTTTTTTTTTTTTTTTTAAGAGAAAGAAAAGAGCAAATCCAGAAGGTTAGTGGATGTGAGGCCATCTGGGTTACATTTACAAGCAAATGAGCCAAAGCAAAGCAACTATAATTAAGTTGATTAGGAATAACATACTCTTCTCAATTGTGTTTACTAACCTGAAAGGTTGTGGCCCTGCCTGCAAATCTTCTAAAACAGTTTGAAAATGTTAATCTATTCAATTGTATGGTTTGGAGAACCACAATGCGCCGGACACTGTGATGTGCTTTTCCTCAGAGGTGTATTTTATGGAGTTCTGAGGAAATATAGACAATTTTGGCTTGAATAGCTACTAATGTTAAATTTCTGGCCCTGCCAGGTGTAACCCAGGGCTTGAGCATTGACTCATGTACCAAGCAGGTCACCCATTTGATTCCTGGTCTGGTTTTGGCTCAATCCCCAGTGGGGAGTGTGCAGGAGGCAGCTGAACTATATTGCTCATTGATGTTTCCATTTCTCTCTTCATCCCTCTTCCTCTTTCTTTAAAATTAATAAAAATCAGCAACATATATTTTAAAAGTTTCTGCATGGTGAGAATCTCTTTCCTCACACCACCCCCACCTTTGCCCACACTTTAACTGGAATGATTAAAACTTGCAAAATACTCTGTATTAAAGCAGACAGGATGCACATATTAAAAAAAAAATTACCATGGCCATCTGAGAGCAGAGTGAGAAAGGCTGTTGAAAATCTGTGGCAGCTTGAGTTGGGGAGTTGCTGTACATGTTCTCTGAATATTTAAGTCTTGATAGATTCTACATCTTAGAATCTTGAAAGCTATCCAAAAAAACCCAACATGCCAGTTCCGCTGTGCCCTTTGTTTTTTTTAGGAATGTAGATGTCAACAAATTTCAAACATAGCACGTGAGACTAAAAAGAAACTTAAGAAGACATTTATTATTTCTTAAAATTTTTCTTTATTATCTTCCTGGCTTGAAAGTCATTGCAAAGAGGTTGCTGTTTTAAATTGTGTGTCTGGGACTAATGCATCTGTCAAATATGCCAAAAGTAAATTTCTAGGAGTGTGGCTTGGCCAGATATAAGTAAATCCACAGTCAGGCACTCTTGTGCTAAGATACCAATCAACTTGTCTTCATAGCCTTTCTTTCTTTTGAGAAACTAAGAATTTCAGGACCATTTTGTTCCTTTACCAATGGTTTTCAGTACCTAGTACAGTGTTACACATACAGTAAGCACCAAATACAGTTGATTTGCGGTTTAAAAAAAGGAATGAGCAAATACTTGGCAAAGCACACATTTCCCTAGAATAAGCTATACTATTCTGGAATGGTTCAATCTAAAGTTGTACTTAAACTAAATTAAAAAAAAAAAAATAGCCCCTGACTTTAGGACTGTCATTCAATCTACTAATTTTTATTGAACTCCTATGTAAACCTTTGGAATAGGCAGGTGGTCTCCAATTTCTGATTGATAGACTTTATGATGGTGGAAAACAATCTTTGAATTTTGATCCTTTCCCAGGCTAGTTATATGCGGTAGGATACTTTCTTGGGTAAACAACTGGGTGTATTCAATGTGTTAGGTGATTTTGCGCAACTGTAGCCTAATGTAAGTGTTCTGAGCACATTTAAGGTAGGCCAGGCTAAGCTATGATGCAGTTTCAACTTATGATGATTTTTTTCCAGATGCAACCCCACTGTAAGTCAAGGAGCATCTGTATAGTACTCTTGATGAGAAGAGCTAGGCAATGGCTAGCAAACTCTTTAGTCTACAGAGCCAAATATAAGGATTGAAATTTCTTTTGAGAGCCAATTTTTTTAAACTTAAACTTCTTCTAACGCTACTTCTTCAAAATAGACTCGCTCAGGCTATGGTATTTTGTGGAAGAGCCACACTCAAGGGGCCAAAGAGCCACATGTGGCTCTCGAGCTGCAGTTTGCCGACCATGGATCTAGGGGAAAATAAAGACAAGTGGTAGGAAGTATTGGGGAAAAATTATAAATAGAGTAATCAAGGAAGGTCTCACTGAGGTGATGTTGGAGAAAAGATCTAAAGGGGATGAGGGGATGAGTCATGAGTATATCTGACAGAATAGTATTTTAGGCAGAGAATAATATGTGCAATGGCCCTGAGGCAGAGGATCCTGGGGGAATTCAAGAAAAAGCACAGAGCCTCTATAACTATAGCAAGGTGAAAAGGGAGAACAAGAGGGATGAGGTCAGAGAGGTAACTGGTCTGTGTAGGGCCTTACAAGTCATTGGTTTTGATTAATAGAGAGGTAAGAATCTATTGGAAAATTTTGAATAAAGAAATGATATCATCTGACTTACTTTTTAACAGGATCACTTTTTTGGAAATAGACATAAAGATCAAGAGCAGAAAGATATGGAGAGCTAGTCTATGAAAAATTGTAGTCATCAGACACACAATTGTAAGCAGAGGATTCAGTGTTCACTGATGCCTATCAAGATAGAACTATAATCACACAATAGATATTTTATTCTTTTTTGATAAAAAATATATTTGGTAACACATGAATATGTACTATAACTGCAATTTTGAAAGATGCCTTAGAGTTTAAATAAAATGGGTGAGAAATTACAGATGACAGTTTCAAATATTTTTGCAGTATACCATTTATCATCTTCAAATGTATTCTTTAAAGAACTGAGAGATTTAGATAAAAAAATCAATGGAATATGAGCCAAAAACAATAAATATGAACAAATAAATCAATAGAAATTATTATAATGCTGAGAAATTAACTGTGACACATTTTCCAGATTATACTAAAAGCAATAATTCATTAAGAGAAACAGATAAATGTAAAACATAAGGTATAAACTTGATAATCCAATAAATTTGATAATCCAATTAATGAACAGAAGTAATTTAATAAACACATTGCTAATTTGAAAAAAATTTACATTAATGAAGATAATATGAAGTTCAAAATATGCCAACACAAGATATCAACAAAAACTAGTTAAAGAGTATTGTCAGTTCCAAAAGCATTTATGTTTAATCACTGAATATAAAAGCTTAGAATATTCTGAAATCTTACAACTTACATATGAAACAAAGACCGTTCCCAACTTTGAAAACAATCCTAAAATCTTCCATGACATTACCAATAACAGGTTGTGACGCCGACAGACACTTTTCTAAAATGTCACTACTAAAAATCTACTTTTCACCAGCCATGCTAGAGGAAAGACCAAATTCTCTATTTTTATTCTTGGTACAGAAAGCAAACATTTGATCAAAGAATATATGACCACAAAACAGTAGAAAAGGTGTGTGTGTGTCAGGTAGTTAATTAATTAAAATATTATATTACTGGATTTTGTAATTTTTATGTTGATTTGGGGGGAGGGCTTTTAAAAATATGGATCTAGTTAAAAATTTTTTTTCTCATTCTTCTTAAATTAAACAAGAAGGCCAATTAGACTGAGGCAGTGGTCGGCAAGCTCATTAGTCTACAGAGCCAGATATCAACATAACAACTATTGAAATTTCTTTTGAGAGCCAAATTTTTTAAACCTAAACTTCTTCTAATACCACTTCTTCAAAATAGACTTGCCCAGACCGTGGTATTTGGTGGACGAGCCACATTCAAGGGGCCAAAGAGCCGCATGTGGCTCACGAGCCGCAGTTTGCTGACCACGAGACTTAGGTGGTTCTAATGCCTTGGTATCCTAAGGAAGCAAACCAAAACCTAAACCTGTAAATGCCTCCAGCTTGAAACTCAAGAAAAACTAATCAGAGTCAACTAGGCTTTAAGCTGCAGTTAATCAAATATTTTTCTTTCTTTGCTAGAACCTCTTCTCTACATAAGATTTCCCCCTAGTTCCTGTTAGTACAGGGCTTCTAACCACTTCAGTTTGGCACTGACCGATTCCAACCAATTTTTTTGCTCAAATAAACTCTTAAAAGGGTTTTTTTTTTTTTTTTTTTTTTTTTTAACTTGCCTCAGTTTATTAACATTCGAGACATTACTTTATGCCTAATGTTAATGCATTTTTTGAAAAAGAGAGACCCTCAAGTTGTATAAAGTTCAGGCCCCCCAAAACTTGGATTTGTTAGGGGCAAAACTAGAACACTGGGGACGAGCTACAATTATAAGAATTATGCTCTGTTAACCATGATGGCTCTGTTCTGATTAGAGAAAGCACATTCTGACCTGGCTGGGAGTTGTAGGCCCTGGGACCTGGGAGCTAACATCCGAATGCAGTCCATCCCACTTTCCTGAGAACTGTCTATCATTATGGAAAGATTTACAGCTTCGTGGCTGAAACAATCTAGTTCTGCAGGTGCCCACCCTTTGCAACCCCCATTGCTTGTAACCATTATACTTTACCTACTTTCCCATGCCTATAATTCTTACTTTCTCAAAGGGTAATCTTTGCCCTTCTACCCAACATAAGCAGCTGGCTTACGGGGAGAGGTAGAGCAGATTATTGTGGTTGATCTGCTGCTCTCCCACACTGCCGGCATCAATGGAATATACGCTCATATATGATTCAGCCCTGTCTCTGCTTAATTGGCTTCAGTAGTGACAGGCAGCCCAGACCCTTGGTTGTCCAGTTACAGATTCACTCTGATCCTTCAGATTTGCTTATTTGGAGACTGAGAAACCAACTGATGTCCATAAAGTTAAGGAGAGAAAGTTAGATATACAAATTTGGAGTTCATAGTAGAGGTTCAAGTTGGAGAAATCAATTTACGAATGGTATATTCTAATATGTTTTTTTTCTATACCACTGTTAAAGAAAAATTCCATTGAAACCTGTAAAGAATTTTTGTGAGCTTATTTGTCGACATATGCCGGAAAGCAGAACCTCAACGAATTGAGATAATGCTCCAGAGAATGCAGGGTTACATCTATAGCTATACATTGCAATCAAAGGAAAGGGACGTAGGTGAGTTACATGACATTAATTGGTGATAGATTAGGGAGGTGGAACAGAGCAAAGCGGGGAGACCTCTGGGATTGGGTAAAAGGTGAAATGATGGACATGTGCTTCTTTTACAGAGATGGATACATGATACTTTAACATAATTAACAGTTGATGATTAACTTGGTAATAATAACAATGAGGGAATGACTCAGTGCCATTAGTTATGCCTTGAAGGGTCCAGGGTAAAAAGGAAGTTACAAGTTAACCAGACATCTCACAGATGTTATCTTAGAGGCAAAAAGGCAAATGGGCTCAGTAAAGAAGATCTAAGTTGATCTTTGTCAGGGAAAATATCAGCCTAGTACATGACTACCCACTATAACCTGTTTGTAGTTAAATATTTAATTTTCAAACCATCTTCTGTGGTTATTTTAGGTCTCTGAGTTTGCAAGACTGCCATGCAGGCTTCCCCTGAGCTTGTCAGGTTAGCATGTGGCTCTTTTCATCCATACCACCAAGCAATTAATTCCATTCTCCAATGACACTGACCAAGTGTCCTACAAATTTAACTCAGTTTTGACACTATCTACCTGATCAATTATCTATAAATGGGCAGTACTGATAAGCTAGAGTGGCTCACAGAACATGTTAATTATAAAGGATATTAAAGAATATAAATGAATAGCCAAATGAATAAATACATAGAGCTTGGTCCCTATTGCAAAGCTTCTGTCCTCACAAAATTTGAGGCTGGCGCATAGATGCATTCTAGTTCGCCAAGCTTGAAGGTTTTTAAATCCTGGGGTTTTTAATGGAAGCTTAATTGCAAAGACATGTTTGATTAAATCTTTGACCAATCAATGGTGATCAATTCCAAGTCAGGGGGCTGAAAAGTCCCAACCCTCTAATCACTTGGCTGATTCTCCTGACAACCAGTCCTCCTCCTTAGGGGTTTTCCAAATTCACCTTATTAACATAACAAAAGACATTAAAAAAAATCACTCTAATTAGGAAATTCCAAGGTTTTATTTTATTGATTTCAGAGAGGAAGAGAGGGGGAGACAGAGACACACACATTAATGACTAGAGAGAGTCATTGATTGGCTGCCTCCTGCACACTCCACACTGGGGATTTAGCCCACAACACAGGCATGTGTCCTGACCAGGAATTGAACCTTGATCTCCTGGTTTATAGTTTGACATTCAATCACTGAGCCACACCAGCCTGTCTGGGTGGAGGTGGTATATTGACTATGGGCAAGGGAGGGAATGGGCGTGGCAAAGGAGAAAATGGGCATGGTCTGTGGTCTGTGATGCTGGTGTGGGGGCGCTGTTTGCATTGCTCATCTCAGTCCTCCTCTCCAGATGGCTGCTCGCTTTTTGGTTTTCTCAGAACTCTCATGGTGATCTGGAGGGCAGAGAGGCTACAAAACTGCGATGTGGGTCAACATGGCTGCCAACTCTGGCTCAGACTAGTTTTGCGTGTCTTAACTTTTTCTTACCCAAGGAAATTGGGACAACTGTCTAGCCACAAGTACCATCCACAGTATTGTAACTTAAAAGGGGAAATATGGGGTAGAGCCTGGGGCCTCTGTTCCCTGTGCTAACTTTCCTGCCTAGGAGGAGAGGTGGAGGAATGGACATTGACGGACATGGGTCATTTGAGAGAGGATCCCAAATATTGAAGAAACAAATAAGAATTACCAAGCATTGCCCAGCAGGCGTGGCTCAGTGGTTGAGGGTTGACCCATAAACCAGGAGGTCACAGTTTGATTCCCAGTCAGAACAGATGCCCAAGTTGTGGGCTCGGTCCCCAATGAGGGGCATGAAAGAGGCAGCTGGTCAATGATTCTCTTTCATCACTGATGTTTCTATATCTCTTTCCCTCTCCTTTCATCTCTGAAATCAATACAAATATATATATATATATATATATATATATATATATATATATATATATATATATATATAGTATATATCCTGAGAACTGTCTATCATTATGGAAAGATTTATAGCTTCGTGGTTGAAACAATCATATATATATTATTGAATATATATATATATATATATATATATATATATATATATATATTATTGAATATATGAATTACCAAGGGTTCACAGATGGTGGCAACAATGAGTAAGGGATAGTGGGTAATAAAGTCTGATGACATGAGAATCAGAGAGGCTTTTTAAGGAGGTGAGAGGCAAGTGTCTGAGAAGCAGCAATAAGGACCAGGAAGGACCTCTTCCCCACCAGTTCTAGTGACAGGAGGAATTCTGAAGCTTTAATAGCTACTGCAGGAGGAGCAGGGTCCCTGAAGAGCCAGAGGTGAAGGCAGCCTATAGAGACTGGCCTGAGAGTTTAGGGGACATTACATATTATAGCCAAGAATTCCAGAGAGTCAATGGTTTTAGAAGCTGGAGAGGTTAGGAGATGGGTTCAGAACATATAGTACACTTGGGGTATTAGTTGTGAAAGTTGAACTGGGGGCCCTGGGCTTCTTGCAATAACTGATAAAAATGAAGACAAAGGACATATGATGGATGCTTGTGGTGAAGTTGCAGGTGTTGAGGGGGAAGAGAGGTGGGGGTCTTGTTAAGGAGGATTCTGAGCTCTGATGCTTTTTCCAGAAACTCCCCTTGGAGGCCTGGAGGCCTCAGAGAGTCAGTTGTCCACTGATCCTGTGGGGCTCCAAAGATGGAGGTGTAGAGGGAGCAAGAGGGCAGTCTTACAAATGTGAAGGTTTTCAATACTGGCATAAACACAGCCCTGTGAAGACTGCCTTAGCTGCCTCTAAAGTCCTAACAAACCCTCCACACCAGCCTGATTAACAGGCACTTCAATATTTGTTGAATGAATGAACACATGAATGAATGAATTTCCTTTATTAAACTGAACACTTAACTTTCAAAGTATAAATCATCTGCATTAGTATGACTTTTTGGGTAGATACCAGCCAGACTTCTATATAATTGAAATATAACAAGCCCAACTGGTGTGGCTCAGTGGTTGAGCATCAACCTATGAATCAGGAGGTCAGGATTCAATTCTTGGTCAGGGCACATGCCAGAGTTGTGGGCTCAGTCCCCATTGTGGGGGGTAGGGGGGTAGTGTGTGTGCAGGAAGCAGCAAACCAATGATTCTCTTTTATCATTGATGTTTCCTCTCCCTTCCTCTCTGAAATAAAAATATATATATTTTTAAAAGATAAAATCTGCCCTAAGAGAAAATTCCAGAATGAAGAAATTTCTTATAGATCCTAAAAATTACAGTTTTCTGGGAATAATAATTTAAAGATCCAGAATGCATAGGACACAGGATAAGCAATTATTGAAAGGGAAAAGGAAGGAAAGAAGGAGGTTAAGAAACTTTATTGGTAGTGTGGGAGGGTGAAGAGAGAATATGATGAGTTTTCAGCATTACTTTGAAGCAAGAGCCAGCACTGGGGGAGGAGAGAAGTGTGACAGCCAGGGCAAAGTTGAGGTATTGGCACTAAAATACTAAAAATGAAAGAAAATAAGTTATTTCATTTTTCTTCACCAGCCATGTGGAGGAATCACCCGGTGTTGCCTAGGTCTCTCCTGGCAATGGCAGCAGGAGCAGCTCCCTGGGATGTGGGTGACTGCCCTGGGAGAGCCACTTACGCAGCTCTTGGCTTCTGCGTCTGGGCTTGCTCCAGGTGCACAGCCCTGCAGCAGCCCTGCATTACGCTTCCCAGTGAAAGTGCCGTTCTCTCAAGGTCATGCTGATAGAGTGACAGATTAAAGGGACCTTATAGCATTTTTAGTCCAATTCCCTACCCGATGCAGAGGCCCTTCAGAAAATGGCATTCTACTTCAAAGTGACACAGCATTTACCAGCCCAGAGTCAGGACATTCCATTTTGGTCTTTTCCAATGAATAGAATGTTAAGGCTCATTGAACTAAAATCCCCACAGCTTCTTTAGCGGCATTCCTGCCAAGACTTTGTAATCAGTTTAATAAGATCAGTGGCTACCGGTTATATGCCACAGGACGTCTCTCTGGTGACCAGAATTCAGAATATCTTTTATAAAAGCAGCTGATTCAACCCTGGTGCAGTGTTACTAATCAATTTCTTTTCCTATATGCATTATTTATCAATGTTCCTTTATTACATGATTAGTTAATTAACTCTTTTATTCAATCCAGCAAGCGTTAAATTAACTACAGAATGCTTCCTATGTGTCAGGCACAGGGTTATAGTCAAATTGGTAAGTGAGTCAGATAAAGTCTCAATCTCCAAGACTTTAATTGTAGTGGAAGACAGAGTCAAGGAAACAAGCTATACATCCAGTGAGTTAAATGCTGCGTTATGGGAGTTATTAGAGTTCATTATAGTTCCTAGCTGGGCCACCTAATATCATTTGAATTACCAGAAATCAAGTTGCTGAGTTTGTTTTTTTTTCTTTTTTCTTTTCTTTTTCCAGTTAAATGCTAGACCTAAATCTAAACTCCACTCACTCTGGATAAACTTGAATAGGTTCTATGTTTTTACCAGTTATTCATTTACAGATCATTCCCAGTGGTGAATCATATGGGTGGGACAAACCAGTCTTTTAAAAAAATATATTTTTATTGATTTCAGATAGGAAGAGAGAGGGAGAGAGATAGAAACATCAATGATGAGATATAGTCATTGATTGGCTGCCTCCTGCATGGGCCACACTGGGGATCGAGCCCACAACCTGAGCATGTGCGCTTACCGCGAATTGAACCAAGACTTCCTGGGTTATAAGTCAACACCCAACCACTGAGCCACACTGGCTGGGCCAAACCTAGTCTTGAGCAATCCTGGAGGGAATAAGTGGCTGGTAGGGTAGGAAGGTGGGCCTTGATTGAACCTTGGTACATTTCATTGCTGTCAAATTTCAGGCTCATTGGTCTTTCTCTAGTGGGTGAAGTTCTTCTCAGAGTGACATAAGTTCCTGGGCCTCTGCTGATAAAAGAGAAACACTTATTGCCATTGATTATTCAATGGAGGAGCAAGATCAGAAACATTAAGCACAAATATTTACACACACACACACACACACACACACACACACACACACACGAGCCCAGCCTGTACCCTCTCCAATCTGGTACCCCTGGAGGGATGTCACCAGTTTAGGCCCAATCCCAGTAGGGAACAGGCAGTCAGACATCCCTCTCACAATCCAGGACTGCTGGCCCCAACTGCTCCCCTGCCTGTCTTCCTGATTGTCACTAACTGCTTTTCCTGCCAGCCGGATCACCCCATAACCACTCCCCTGACAGCCTGATTGATGCCTAAGTGCTCCCCTGCCAGCCTGATTGCTCCTAACTGCCCTCCCCTGCAGGTCTGGTCCCTTCCAACTGCTCTCCCCTGCAGGCCTGGGTCCCCCCCTCAACTGCCCTTCCCTGCAGGCCTGGTCACCCCCAACTTCCCTCCTCTGCCAGCCTGGTCACCCCTAACTGCTCTCCCTTACAGGCCTGGTCCCTCTCAACTGCCCTCCCCTGCTGGGCATTTTGTTGCGGCCATCTTGTGTCCACATGGGGGCATCCATCTTTGACCTCATGGGGGCAGCCATGTTGTGTGTTGGAGTGATGGTCAATTTGCATATTACTCTTTTATTAGATAGGATATATATACATATACAGGGATTCATCAGCTTCTTTTGTGTGCGTGCATGTGTGCAAACCCATGTGAAGATGAAAGCAATCAGGGGGAAGACATTTTCTTAGGACGCTGTTACATATTTTAAGACAAAGTGATTACTAAGTATATTTCCCAAATGTTAAATCACATAAGAGCCTCATTTCAATGATAGCATCCCTAGCCTCAGGCTATCTTCATAATTTTTACATTTTCTTTAACTTAATGAAATATGCCCTGATTAAAAAAAACAAGATCTTCATAATTAAGCTCCAAGTTATGGCTAAGGAAAGAGGGGCCTAATTATAGACTTTTCCTGTGGGGGAAAATGTGGGCTGGGCTTAATCTCAGCTCCTAACCCTCTAGTTCTATGAGCCAGAGCAAGTTCTTAAACTACTCCACAAACAGGGGCAAAGGAGGCTTCGTGTCAGGGCACTGGTGTGCCTATCAGCCAGCCATTCATTTACTCAGCAAGTATTTACTGAGCACCTACTCTGTGTTCCACATTCTTAGGACCGTCCTAAGTGCTTGGGAGCCAGAGTGAAAAAGACATACAAAGATCCCTGCTTTTGCGGGACGTACATGGCCCTGGGGATGATGGTAAACAATAAGCATAATTAATAAGTAAATTATATAGAAGATGAGAAGTGCTAGAGAAGAATGAAAACACCATAGGGCAAGAGGGACTTAGGGGGGGCAGGAAGGGGCTCTACAGTTCTCACCATTAAATAGGGCTGTGCAAGGAGGCCTTATTAAGAAGGTGAAATTGAAGCCAAAACTTAAAGCAGGGGTGGGAAATGTCCAGCCCACAGGCCACAAAAGGGCCTTGAAATCATTTGGTCTGGCCCTATAAAGGCATTAGGGGATGAGTTAATTAAATGTTTGACCAAATATAGCTGGCTAATTCTTAAGTTGATAATTTTGCACGGCCCACGAATGAGGATATAAAACATCCAAATGGCTCCTTACAGAAAAAAGGCTCCCCACCCTTGACTTAAAGGAATTACCTAAGTGGGCGACTAGGAGACCTTTGCTGGCAGAAGGAGCACAGTGTGAAGGCCCCAACATGAAAGTTGCCTGGAATGTTAGAGGATAAAAGAGGCCAATGTATCCAGAACAGAGTAAAGAAGAAGATCTGGGGATGGGGTTGGGATATGGGTGTCAGAGGATTGTGTAAGACCTAGCAGATTGCTGTAAGGATTTAGGTTTTACCTGGGGAACCACACAGTAGACAGAAAATCCTCATGAGCATAGAAAGATTTTATGTTTATTATGTTAAAAGTTGGCTTTTTGAAAGAAAGGGTAACAGGGTTGGAGGCAGTAATAGAAGAGGGCTATGATGATGACTTGGGGTTAACAGGAAAGAGGCATCTCTCACCGTCTCTGTGTCATTTCCACCTGGCTTGCTTGGACTTCTTCATACTATGGCTGCCTTAGGACAATTGGCCTTTTTTGGCGGACAGTTTCCAAAAGGGAACATAGAGAAGCTGCTAGTTGTCTTCAGACTGGGCTTTAAAATCCGACAATGTCATGATCACCATATTCTGTTGTCAAAATAAGTCACAAGACCAGAAACAACTCATAAGGAAGAGACAAAGAACTCAATTCTTGATAAATGGAGTGCCATGAAGGGGCATGGAAGGAAAGCATGTATGGTAGCCAGTTTTGGAGATGACAATGGAGCAAAGGTCAGGTAAAGCATTGTACCGAATTGGCCAAGAAAAAGTTGTTCAAGTACAAATCACCACTTATTCTTCTGGTCTCTATGAATGAAGACTTCCCACCCCCACCAATTCTTACCATTTCCCATCGCATCGCCCAGAGAACCAAGCATGGTTCACTTCCGGCATGGGGATAAGACGTGCAGAGTAGCTATCTGAGATGTAATAGTCTATTGTCAATACTAATCTTTTGATTAGCCTGACCAACAATTTGTCTCTCCATGTTTCTGGCATTTCCTTTTTTCTCTCCCATTGTGACATATCCCAGTCAATGCCAAACTTGTCAATACCTGGGACAGAGGTGTGTCCCTCAGGAGCACATGGAGGGAAGGGTTCCTATGGGCTCACAGAGAATCATGAGCACTTGGCTTTTTTGAAATCACCTGGAGAGGATCTGGAGAGAATACAGGATATAGTAAGAACCCAACTTATAGGAGAGAAAGTGAAATGGTCCTTGTTGAAAGAGCCAGGCTGGGAGGGGGACGAGAAGTGATGTGGCATGGCTGGGGAGGCCTGCCAGTTCTCTGGGGCCAGGAGCTGCCTTATGCTTTTATGGGAACATGGACTCCAGAAATCTGTCTCTCTCTTCCTGTGGGACCAGCAGCTCATTCCAGGAGCCTCGAAACTCTGGAAATCGTGCTATTTCTGTTATTTGCATTTGGGGGAATTATTTCTTTACTGTTCTCTTGCTGTAGTTAGTGATGTTTCCTTGGAATTCCATTCTTTCTCAGTTGTGATAAGTGCAGCTAAGGATAGAGATTTAAGGACCATAAAGCGATAGCTATGCTCCTCACTTCCACTGGGTTTTTTGGGGTCTATATGGAGGCAAGAAGAGCAGGGGGAGTGTTCCACATGGGAAATATGAGACTTTGGTGGGGGCTCCTTGGCCAGCCACCTTTACTTGGCAGTTTCCCCCTCTTCTTCTCACACCTGGGAGGCTCTGCATTTTACTTTCATTTCATTACAGGAGCCTGTTGCCAAAGTCTGGGGGAAGTGGGGAGAGACGAAGGTCCTGAACTAGGCCAGTGCATTGGGAAGGAATGGCCAGGCATCTCTGTGCATGCCACCCTCCACCTCTCTCTCTCTCTCTCTCTCTCTCTCTCTCTCTCTCTCTCTCTCTCACACACACACACACACACACACACACACACACACCCTGCCTAGGCCAAGGTGGCTCAGTGTCTGCTTTGTTTGCACAGCAGCTTATTTCCCCGTCCTGCCGGATCCCTGCACTTCTTCAGGGCACTGACACCTCTGCCTGGGAGCTGCCTTCTTTCATTATCACCATGGAAAACAGTCCCTCCTAAGTCAGAGGGGGGCGTGTCTGGGAACACATGGCAACTTCAGAATCCAGATGCCACCGCATCCAATGAAACATTGCTGTTGCCTTTAGTGAAACAGGTTAATTTGGAGACTGACAGCATGAACTATGAGCCCCCAAAGACCCCTCCCTGTCAGGGGTCCAAGCTTGGCAGGATGTCACTGTTGCTTTTGGAATATTCTGTTCAGAGAGGAGGCAGGACCAAACTGACTTCATATCTAGGAGCTCCAAATGTTTTTGTCTTTGTGTGTGTGTGTGTGTGTGTGTGTGTGTGTGTGTGCGCGCGCGCGCGCGCGCGTATGTTTATATTCCTCCCAACGTGTTTTGAGAACTAAACATTTCTGAGAAATTTTGGTATCAAAAGCCAAGGGGGAAATGGAGACAAAGAATCACCATACTTTAAGGGGTTGAAATTACCATCATGCCTATTTTACAAAGGCATGGGAGATGCAGGCACTGGTCCATGTATACATAGCCAACAGTGGCAGGTTTGAATCCAGGACTCTGGCCCTAGATGGCCTCCCTCTCTGATGAGGAGTCTGCCAGCCATGGAAGAGCTGGAATTTCATAGTTAATATAAGAGAGTCTTTATTGTAATCTAAGTAGCCATTGCTATGACAGGAGCTATTAGACAAAGCAGTTCTTCAAATTAAAGTCCCATATAGTGGCTGTACACCAGCTAGGTAACGTCTTTCCTACGAAAAAGCAACATAGGAGCTATACAGGAGCCATCCTTAGAGCTACAGCTTCACTAAGCAGCCACATCCCAGTGCGCTGTCTGCTGGTCAGTAACATACTTTAATACTAATTCAGACAAAAGAGGCTTCTTGCCAAATAGTGACATCACTATTTTGGGTTATAAGAGGGCATGCTTGTGCAGTGTACATACAGTAAGATAGCTGTGTCCTTGCTTCTTGCACTTGCCTATAGCAACTTAGCCTTGAACACCCTTCTTAGGATTCCCATGCTCAGAGTAGCCTTGAACATCCAGCAAACTCTAGGCCAGGTTGCCACAGTTTTTTTTTAATTTTTTTAAAATATTTTTATTGATTTTTTACAGAGAGGAAAGGAGAGAGACAGAGAGCTAGAAATGTCGATGAGAGAGAAACATCGACCAGCTGCTTCCTGCACACCCCCCACCGGGGATGTGCCCGCAACCAAGGCACATGCCCCCGACCGGAATCAAACCCAGGACCCTTCAGTCCGCAGACCAACGCTCTACCACTGAGCCAAACCGGCCTCGGCATGCCACAGTTTTTTAATCTCTGGAGCTTCCACCACTCCCTTCCCAGTCTTTTGCCCACAATAGTGGATGCACAATGGGCTGCATATTATCCAGTTGCCTGCTTCCTCCCTGCTCAAGACAAGCACATAAACCTTTGTGTTTTAAGGATTTCACTGCATGTTTCCACAGAGACAGAGAGGGAGTGACAGAAATAAGACCTCCCGTCTATGGTGTTTCACCTCTGGTGGGATGGATAAGGAATACCTTGGTGAGTATTAAACGTTCATTTTTACTTTAGAAAGTAGAACTTTCTGGCTTTCTTATCTCCCCACTGTCCCCCAGCTTAAGGATAAAAATGGGCGTGCTTCTCTCCAGGGAAAAGACTCTAGCATAGCTGGGTACTAGAGATTTCTTGCCTCACCTGGGCATTTTGCTTCTCTGGAGCCTTCCAGACTGAATCATTTCATTTCCTGACTTCTGCCATTCCCAACGTGTCCTCTTGGGGCGCTGTCTCATTATGATTTGGCCTGGATCCCTTGAGGCTGGGGAGACCTGGCTGATTATTAGGACACTGGTTGGTCTAAGAAGGCCTCACAGGACACCGAAGATTAGAGAAATCCCATCAGCCATGTCACTCACCAGGAGATCACATATTTTCTCAAAATTTAAAGCTTTCAATTTCTTATAGCGTAAGAACAATTTCCCAAGGGAATCTGAGTCAAGCACGAAGAGGGGTACTGCTGTGGTTTTATTTCCTTTCTTTTTTATTTCAGTGAAGAGCTGATACAATGAGGTTGGAATAGAATAGGTGATTGTCTCACCAGGTGATTTTTAGGGGATAGCAGAGATGGTGTAGCTTGAAAATAGTCTGGTATCAGTCACAGCTGTGAAGTGGGAGGGAAAGTCAGCATTCTCAGCGGGCAATGAAAGTCGGTTATTCATTACCACCAAGACTTGACAGTACACTGAGCACTCGACATTATATTTATGCTACATAAAATAATGTGATACGATTTTTATGACCCAATTTAATCCAGTAGAGGGTATGGGTTTAATAAAGACAAGGACAATAGAATTAAAATCTCCTATAGATCTACATAACAAAAGGCAAGTGAAAAAAGGGTGTTGTGCTAATATGACCGGAAATTGTCAAAAATTTTGTCAAATGGAGAGAAATTGCCTCGCTCGCCTATTACTCTATGCTGGTACTTTGCTTACTTTTTAGATATCCATGGCAACTGGCTGGAATGGCTAATATCCTATCTAATAAAGAGGGAATATGCTAATTGACTTTCATGCTGTTGCAAAGATGGTGGCGCCCATAGCCAATAAGGAGAAAATATGCTAATTGGCTGCCACTCCCTAAAAGATGGCGGCACCCACAGCCACAGGATGGCAGTGCCCAGACTGCAGGTGTGGCAAGGTCCAGCTGCCCAGGGCTGGCCCAAGGCACTGGCCAGCCTTGAATGATGGCTGCCCAGCCGCCCAAGGCCACCCGAGGCTCAGGTAACCAGGGCCAGCTGAGGTTTGTGCTGCCAGCAGTGGCAACAGCAGAGGTGTGATGGGGCATTGCCTTTCCCCTGATCACCAGGTCACCTCCCGCCCCTGAGGGCTCCCGGACTGTGAGAGGGGGCAAGCTGGGCTGAGGGACCACCCCCCTCCAGTGCATGAATTTTCATGCATCAGGCCTCTAGTAAATATATAAGTACCACCAGTAGCTGCTCCTTGGACCCAAGGGGAGCTGAGGGCTCAAAGCTAAGTATGCTTTCATAGAGAAAGGAAAATGCACATGATGTGTGGGTGGATTTTAATTTTATGCCACCCATCAAGTGTTTATGGAGCTTCCCCTAAGAATTCACTTCAGGGCTGGGTTCGGTAGGGACACAAAAAGTCTATGACGTGGTCCTTGCCCTTGAAGAATTCATAGCCCATAGCACTGCAAGTTACTCTGGTATGTTTTCTTTCTTGAAGTGGTTTGGGGTGGGGGGAAAATCCGAATGCTTTTTGTTCATTCTGCCTAAAGGTATTTTTTAACTTGGTTTCTGGTGGTACCAAGTTTGTGGTGATGTCAGCCCCCAAAATATCTTCTTCAGTCCCCCTTGACCTAGACACCTTCCTTTCCAGCCAGAGCCCTACTTGACCAGCCCACCAAGTGCCCACATATTTGATTAGATGTTATTCTGGATGTATGACCGTGAGAGAGTTTTGGATGAGATGAGCACTTGGATTTGTAGACTGAGTGAATCACATTGACCTTCCTAGTGTGGGTGGACATCACTCTCCTGTGGAGGGCCTGAATAGAACAAAGGGGAGAGGAGAAGAGGGTTTGGTCTCTGCCTAACTGCTAAGCTGGACCCTCAGTCCTCTTAATTCTAGAACCTTGACTGATACATGACCTTCAGTTAGTTACAGGGGTATGGTGGGGACAGAAGCCAGGCTGAAATGAGTTGATGAGAGGGAAGGAAGTGAAGGTGGTATTCTGTCTAGAATGGATATAAGAAAGCAATTTGATAGCATTGGGCCTCGTACATAGGGGCACTCACTCCTCCCTTTTCTCTTTGCAGGGCACAGGTTTTAGAGAGCATTTCCTTTGAGAATTTGAGTTCCAGGGCAGAGTAGGCGCTGCCCACAAGTTGAGGAGGAGTGACTGAAAGTGTGTAAGGAAGGGCAGTTGGTGGGGACATGGTCCTCGGGGAGTGGATGGGGAAGGAGTCAAGAGCGTGGCCTGGATGTATAAACTCAGACAAGTTACTCACCCTTTTGAACCTCCATGTCTTTATTTATAAACTGTATCTCACAGTGTCCACTCCACTGGCTTGTAAGTGTTAAATGAGACAGGCCTGCTACATAGGGGGCAGTCACTCCTTCCTTCCTTCCTTCCTTCCTTCCTTCCTTCCTTCCTTCCTTCCTTCCTTCCTTCCTTCCTTCCTTCCTTCCTTCCTTCCTTCTCTCTCAGCTTCCTGACATCACTGTCCACTGACTGCTGGGTTCCATGCTTCTATCCGCTCCTGTGACTGGGGTCAGGCTTTAAACCATGGCTGTACCATGTACTGACTTAGACAGGTTATCCAATCTACCCAAGCCTCGTTCTTGACACCTGTAAGCCAGGAATACTATTTCTACTTAAGAATTTTTTGCAAAGGTTAAACAAAATAGGATATATAAAGCACCGAATGAAGTAGTTAACTCACACAAGATATGGTCAAGGACAAAACAGTTTAAGTGACTCAGTAGAGGTTAAGGGCTTTATTCAGCTGACGTGCATCAGGGAGAGACTGAAGACCAGGGGACTCTGAGTCAAAGCAGGATTGTAATTTTATGGGGTGAAAAGGAGAAAGGAGCTTGTGTCCTTGTGTTTGGCTTAGGTAGTTGTGATCATCACTAATTGCCATGAAACTTGGGCTTGAAACTGCACTTCTTGTTCAGGATCTCTGGTGCAACCCTGGAACAGTTCTTTCAAGAGCTGTTTTTTAACTTTGCAGCTTGTCTGCTAGGTTCAGGGAGGAGGAGGTAACCAAAAATGGGGTGGGGGGAGAGGAAAAAATGAAAGAGGGAAAAAGAGGAAAAAGGGGGGAAAAAGAAAAAAAAAGAAAGAGAACAATGGTTGAAGTAAGAAAACTTGGGGGCCTCATGATGTCTGTTTTAGTTTTAATTCTTTTTATGTATTTACTTTATTTTTTTTATTGATTTCAGAGAGGAAGAGAGAGGGAGAGAGAGATAGAAACATCAATGATGAGAGAGAATCATTGATTTGCTGCCTTCTGTGCGCCTGCTACTGGGAATTGAACCCACAGCCTGGGGATGTGCCTTTGACCAGAATTGAACCCGGGACTCTTTAGTCTGCAGGCCCATGATCTATTAGTTGAGCCAAACCAGCTAGGGTTGTTTTAATTCTTTATAATATTGAATAAATGTTCTGAATGAATAAATAAATACATGCATGTCTGACCTAGGAGCTCTTATAGTACAATTTAACTG
This sequence comes from Pipistrellus hanaki, assembly GCF_964339955.1. Taxonomy (NCBI): domain Eukaryota; kingdom Metazoa; phylum Chordata; class Mammalia; order Chiroptera; family Vespertilionidae; genus Pipistrellus; species Pipistrellus hanaki. The sequence goes on from NC_140511.1 coordinate 51,341,874, forward strand.
AGATACCAAGTTATCCACATGAACATTCTTTTTACTCATGCTTGTTTTTAAAAACAAGACTTTAAAAACAGTTGTCTGTATGGAAAAATAATACAATAATTAATAAAAAATAATACAAGAATAAACTCTGTTTTGCGTACTAATAACTGTAAATCTACTTTTGCCTAAATTTGTGTTTTCCGTGGGGTTTTGTTAAGAAGTATTTTTTAGTTTCCTTAAGGATGTTTGTGTGGGTCAGAAACGGGGGTGACTATTGTTTGTCACCTCAGCCAGCCATCTTGCTCCAAAAGGCAAGCCCTGGTCTCTGGGTCACCCTTTGCCACTTTATAACCTTTCCGCAGGCTTTTCAGACTCTTGTTCTGCTGCCTCTGCCAGGTCCTTTCCTCTTTGTCTAGGACTCAGCTAAACTCAAGTAATAAATTTTAACAAGACTTAATTAAAGGCTTAGTGGTGACAGCTTCAACATATGGAAAATAAATCTTACACGGGATCACAGGCATTTAACCCCTAACCACCAGAAAATATGGCTGTTCCACAGTGGCCCACCTCTCTTTGGCTTCCTGCTGCCGCCTGCTGCAGGCCTCGGAGGCTATCATCCCACATAGACAGACATGTGTACGGCCACCCCTTCTGTCCACATTCAGGCCTCCGACATCCTTCGGGCCCCAGGAGGGTGCATGGGGAAGCCTGCACCTGCCTTCTTTCCATTTCCTCCCTGTCCTCTTCCATGTCCCCTTTCTCCCGATAGAGACAACTGTTATTACATAAACAGTGGTGTAATGCCTCCATGTGTCAACACTCAAAAATGGTGGAAGAGGCATTCTTTTTGCCAAATCAAATCGCTTTCCTGAAGTGTTTCTCCTTCCCAAACAAAAATTTCATCTTGCCCTAAAATGATGTATTAGTTTCCTATGGCTGCTATATCAAATTGCCAAAAACTTGGTGTTTTTTATGTTATTTAAAACAACATAAATCAATTACCTTCCAGATCTAGGGGCAAGAAGTCTGAAATGGGTCTTACTGGGCTAAGATTAAGGTATCAGCAGGGATGTATTCTTTGTGGAAGCTTTAGGATAGAGAGTGTGTGTGTGTGTGTGTGTGTGTGTGTGTGTGTGTGTCTTTTCCGGTGTCTAGAGACTGCCAGCTTTCATTCCTTGGCTTGATGTCTCCTTCCATCTTCACAGCCAGCAATGGCCAGCTGAATGTCTCCCACTTCTGACACTGACTCTCCTGCCTTTTTTCTCTTGCAAGGACTCTTGTGATTATAATCCAGGATGATCTCCCATCTCAAGATCCTTATGCACACAGGAAAAAAATTGCTTTTTTCAGGTAAGGTAAGATTCACAGGTTTTCTCTTCCTCTCTCTCTCTCAAATCAATTTTCAAAAAGGTAAAATGGGTACTCAAGAATATTATAATAGGTTCAGGGAACATACAATCTGATTATCCATAGCTCCCAACGACAAAGTGCATAAGAGATATCAGGATGCATTCTACTTTCCACCATGGCCTGATGGACACTCTGTCAACAAGAAATTACACCAACAGTATTCAGTCACATCTTCCTCATCTGCTCCTTCATCATTTACTCTTGGTTCTGCTAGAAACCACTTTCCCACCTTTGTTATTTTTGCTTATCTTCACACCAGGTGGTTGAAATAATGGTTATATTTTGTATGTGGAATAATTGGTTTTATTGCTCATTATTTATGCTTTTCTGTAGCCCCAAAATTTCCTTTTATACTCATTGTTCTAGGTAAGACCCTTCATTGATTTCAGCAGAATAAGTAGTTGAGTTGTACTGTATAGGCTTCTGAAAAACTTCAGGTCTTAGAATTTCTTTCATGAAAAAAATAATAGGATGAATGGCCATTGCTATCTTGTATCCCTCGACTTTTTTTTTTTTTTTTGAAAAATTCTGAAAATCGAATACATCGTCTTCTGGCACTTTAAGTTGTAGAGAAATGTGAAATTATTCTCATAAGTGGAAAGGGTGGTTTCTAACAGAACTAATTCTTTCCCTCATCCACTGGTTTCCACCACAGGAAATGACTATTACTATACATAGCTAATAGATATTACCACTGGAGAATGTTTTTTATGCACCAACAAGGAAACATAAATATATTCTATTTTCTCTCTTTATAAAACAAGTAGGAGAGGAAGGAATGAAGATAATAATTTTAATTTGTTGGAATAAAAGCAGGTACAGAAGACACAAAAAGAGATATATTAGCTCTCAGAGTAAGGTAATGATTAGTGAGAAAGCATGAAGGAAGTCAGAGTATCCAAACAGGACATAATTCCTTTTCTGCCATACAAGAAGGTCTAAATTCATGATGGAATAAAAAGATGTAAATGCTGGTTATAATACACAGATATTTATGGAAGTCTGAAATTGATGACTAAAGTTGAGAGTATTTGCCTTCTAAGTCATCTATAATAATCTATAATAATAAAAGCATAATATGGCTCAACAGTGGAACGACCATCCTGATGACCACGCTATGACACCCACTGGCACCAGGCCAGCCAATGTGGGTGCGATGTGATTGGTTGGAGGCCCCATCGTTGCCCCATGATCGCCCCAAAGAGGGAGGCCCAGGCTACCCGGTGGCAGCGTTGTGGCAGGTGAGTGGGGCCTCCCTCTGGGGGGCAATCAATCACGGGGTTCTAGGACTGCAAGAGGTCGCAGGCTGGGCTGAGGGTCCCTCCCCTCCTCTTCCCCTCTTCCCCCATGCACAAATTTTGTGTACTGGGCCTCTAGTACTAGAATAAAAAAGAAACAAATGTTGCTTTCACATCAAAAATCCATATTAAAAAGGGACCTCAAGGGAAAGTAATGTTTAATACATAAGCTAAGATGACAGACGTAGTATTGCAACAATCATAATGCTATTCAATTTGAAATAGTGGTTTGATAAATTGTAGTTTATTGGCCCTTTGGAGGGTGGTGAGGGTGAAGGAAAAAATCTTTGTAAGGAATGAGAGAGAATGAAAAGCATTTAAGATGTGAAGTGAAAAACTGTGTGTATTAGGACTGCCATTATGAAATAAATCTGGCAGGTGGAGAGCCATGCGGTAGGGTGGAAGTGTAGAAATGACAGGATTCATTTTTGTTCCTATTTTTATTAATTAAAAATTGTTTTAGCTTTGTTTTTGTATTAGCTTTTCCTTTATTAAACTGTAGTGTTAAAGATTATAATCTATGAAACCTTCCTAAAAATCTCTTAGGTTAAAAATATTTTCCCACTGTCCCCTATTCTAATCCTTCTGAGATTATCAATATTAACAACCTGATGTCTATCTTTTGATAATTTCCTTTATGCTCAAACATAAACACATATACTTAGGACTTTTGGAGTTGTTGTTGGTGTTTGTTTTCTTAGAAATAGAATCATAGTATAAATGTAACTGTAAATTGCTTTTTCTCTATTTAACAACACACCACAGACAATAATAGATAGATCTATTTCAACCTTTTAAACAGTTACATAATATTTCATGGCATGGGTATATCATAATTGTGTCAAGGACATCACTTATTCTGGGATATTTAAGACCTTTCCATATTTTTGCTTCATTAAACAATAACATGATAAATATTCTAGTATACACATCTTTATAAACTGGCATTTTATTTCTGTTAGATAGACTTTTCAAAGTGGGATTTCTAGACAGTTGGTTGAATTGTTTATTAAAAAAAGAAAAGACCTGGATAAAAAAGTTTTTTTGTTTTGTTTTTTTCCAAATTCATGCATATTTACTTTTGCCCTAGTTTTCTGAGATGATCTTTCTTTGTAGAACCAAAGATAAAAGTTTGAAGTTGGCTTCTTTTAGGCGGCATCTTGGTCCATTCTGGATGAAATTTTAGGTCAGAAGATGAGGGACACGTATATTTTGAGGAAGAAAAGACAGTAATAGAGGGAGTCAGAGAAAAAAATGATCAGTGCCAAAGGCGAAGAGATCTTAAAGGAAAAGGGATGGTTGGCAGCGTCAGTGCTGCAGAGAGTCAGAGGAGAACCCTTTGGTTGATGGGGAGGAGGGCTATTCACGAATTTCTTATGTCTCTGCTGAGCACAAGGTAAGATGGTGCTTTTCCATTCCTTTGGTGTTAGGCATGGTCATGTGTCTGTTCTAGTGAGTGAAACAAGTGCAGAAGTGACAGGTGCCACAATGAGGTAGAAGACCTGTACGCGATGGTCCTCATTTGCCATGGCTCTTTCTCCCTAGCATAGTGACAAGTAACATTCCAGGTATGAAGGCTCTGTAAGCCACACTTCCAGCGTGAGGGTGAGACTCATGGCAGAGTCCCCTTACTGCCCAGCCAATGTGGGATGGACGCATGTAGCATAAGGGAGCTATAAGCCTTGTTTTAAGCCACTGAGGTTTTACAGTTATTTGTTATTGTAGCACCATGTAGCCCATTCTGACTGACAGTCACCTAGACAAGAGGTTCAGTTGAGAGATACTGAAGTCTGACCTCAAGAGGGTAACGAGTAATCAGATTATAGCTCCGGGGGTTAAAGAGGGTGTGTGCAGTGAGCACACGTAAGTAGCAAGTGCTGAATTTCTTCAAGTTTGCTTAGGGGCTTTTCAGAACCCAGTTCTGCCAATTAGTTAAATAAACACTCCTTGGGAAAATCTAGGAATAATTCTAGAATACTTCAAAAATAACCCTAGAAACATTAACTGCATAAATAATGACAAAGCCAAGACACACACTGTAGAATTCGTTATAAAGATTCCAACAGCTTTTATGTATTGCAGTGTGTACTGAATATCACACAATAAATTCCTCTGTGTTTACTTCTAGGAAAGAAAAATGTTTCTGCCAGTGAACGACCTTTCCTTTTATTAGTTAATGAGAATTATGTCTACATTCCTACAAACCCCCCATTTCCTGTTCTCTTCTTGTCTTGATTGCCAGGGGTTAAGAGATGTTTCTTTCACTGGATGGTTCGGTACAGCTTTCTCTTGGGCGCTAGCTCAGCAGCAGGGGGTCAGGCATGGGGTCCTGTTGGCCGATCTACAGGATTCAGACAACCCAGGGTGGCCGAGGCAGCAAAGGCTCTGTTACTGAAGATGTCGAAGACAACTTGGGATATTTTATAACTGGAAAAGACACATCAGAAATGTGATGGGAGAATAGGGGAGCCAAGAGGGAGTGTGTGTGTGTGTGTGTGTGTGTGTGTGTGTATTTGAGAAAGGATAGCCCTAAACCAGGAATCACATTACTAGCAAATTGCAGCAATACCTTGAGAACTGTTCAGTGACAGTTGGACAGTCCAAAGTGGGAAAACAATGTCCGTAAGTGCCTTGTTCCCAGCAGGTGAGACCAGAACTGTTTACCATCACGTAAGGTCAGAGCCTTCGGAACTGCGGGTCACATGCTTTCAGTGGATTGTGAAACTGATTTATATTGGAAATAGGAGAGAAAACATCAGCATGCATCCCATGTAGTAAAGGTAAGGTTGTGGGTTTTTAAAAATGAGACTTTTGTTTCTGGTGTGTGTGTGTGTGTGTGTGTCCTGGGTTGTGATCAATGATGTATTTATTACTGAAGGTTCTGGGTCAAAACAATTTGAAAACCTGCTGGTCCAGAGCCTATGGGAGCAGGAATTTATTCTGAGGATCGGACAGACCAGCACCATCGAGAGACGCAAAGTGCGTGATACCGAAAGATGGGCGAAAACTAGACATTGCTGAGGAAAAGATGCCTTTGAGAGCGAAGGCAGGGGTAGTTCCACTGACTTTCCAGGGAGCTGGAGGCGGGCATGCGGACAAGAGCAGGCGGTTTAGATGCCCGTGCAGCCCTGGCTCCACTGCACAGAGTTTGCTAGAGTCAATAAATGTTTCAATTGGGGAACTATGTCAGTAGCAATTTATATTAAATCTCTCCTTGATCTTGGATCAATCTCCTCCTGCATAATAAACCAGAGGGATAACCTGGGAGAGAAACTGAAGGTCAAACCCAAGAAATGGTGCCGAGCAGAAGCGGCTGGGGTGAGGGGAGTGCAAAGTGAAGGAGAAGAAGAGGGAAGTCGGAAGCCTGGAGAGATGGAGCTGGGGCTTTGGGCTAAGACCTTGACGGTGCTGAAGGCATGTTTTTAGGTGGTTCTGCTGCGCAGTGTAAGGGCAAACCTGGAGGTCCAAGTACCCACGAAGGACCCAATCTCATTCCCTGTGTTACCTGGCCTTTTGTCTTTGCTATTTTATTTTAGGATAAAAAAATGCCTCTGAATCGTTTCTTAAAAGCTACTGTTCATTCTTTCCCTAAGCCAGTAGTAGGCATATGAGTGATAAGTGAGTAAATAGAAATTGGTAAACTAGCTCGTTTTATTTTGCCTTATCCTATTGTTTATTTCAGCCTTTGGCAACTCTGCAGTCTGAAGCTTTCCCCTATCGATAGGAGTTTTAGAGAGCAGCCGCCGTAGCCCGAAACGATGGCTATACTTGGGATCCACAGGTACTTTAAACAGTCACAATCATCTCTGCTATGAAGTGTTACCTTCTGTCTTTCTCATTTAACTTGTAGCCATCACTTTCTGACCCCTGAAGGCTGTTCTAGCAGCAGAACCAGAATGATCACAGCACCGAGATTTCTTTTTCCTTCTCCCATGCAGACTGAAATTGTAATTCTGGGTGTGTGCGGTGTCACCACAGTTAAATTGCTGATACAGAAGAATTCTGTGTAGGTTATTGTCAGTAGCAGAGGGTGAAACATGTGCTTGTTGGAACATTTACCTTTTTCTCTTTGTTTTCAGGAAGATTATAAGAATGAAAAGATCTCCGTGAGGATAGTATCATATTTTATTTAACCCAACACTGGTTAATAAATAAGAACACATTTAAGGCAAGATATAGCATAGAACAAGATTTGTTTTTAAAGAAATAAACATAAATCTTTACTGAAAATTTAACTTCTGTCGCAATGCTAATTGCCTTCGGTTATTACTTAACCACACTCTTACTTTTATTTAAATTTTTATCTATGTATTTACTCCTTGCAGATAAATCTGGTCTGTAAAGATTTGCCTTTGTCCCATTAAAGCCTCTAGCAATCAGCTTTTCACTTCAGGCGCCAGTTTGCATCCATCGATCTCCTAGCCTTGTGTGTTCTTAGCTCTGATTAATCCTAAAACTCAGATTTCCCCCACTAGACCACATTGGTAATTTCTTAAAGGATCCATGCTTTCCACTGCTTTATGACCATTTCAAACATGTTGGAAAAATCAAAGCAAAATAAAATTTAAAACCCAAACAGATTTTTCTCATAATCTTAAGTACTACTTTCCCATTTAAAAAAAATTTGTTTTAATGTTGATATTATTGCAGGAGTCCTCCTCCCCCTAATTTGCCTTTCTCCCCTCTCCCCTGTTCCCCTTCCCCTCTTCCTTGGCCTTTATCAAATTATTGCCCATGTCCATGGGTTATGCATATATATTCTTTAGCTATTTTCTTCACCTTCTTTATCAAGTGACTCCCCTTCCCTTGGGCACCATCCATGCACCCATACTTCTGGTTCCGTTCTGTTGTCAGTTTATGTTGTTCCACATGTCAGTGAGAACATAGGGTATTTGTCTTTCTCTGACTGTCGTATTTCACTTAGCATAATACTCTCCAGGTCCATCCATGATGTGCAAATGGTAAAACTTCCTTCTTTTTTAAAGTTGCATAGTATTCCATTGTGTAAATGTACTAGTTTCTTTATCCACTCATCTGCTGATGGACCCTTGAGCTGTTTCCAGATCTTGATTATTGTAAATTGTGTCGCTAAGATCATTGGGTCAAAAGGCAGCTCAATTTTTTAACTTTTTGAGGAAACTCCATACAGTTCTCCACAGTGGCTGCACCAGTCTGCATTCCCACCAGCAGTGCACAAGGGTTCCCTTTTCTCCACATCCTCACCAGCATGTTTGTCGATTTAGTAACCATTCTGGCAGGTGTGAGGTGATACCTTATTGCAGTTTTTATTTGCATCTCTCAGATAATTTGTGATCTTGAGCATTTTTTCCCATATGTCTATTGGCCATCTGTATGTCCTCTTTGGAGAGGTGTCTATTCAGGTCTTTCACCCATTTTTTTTAATTCAATTGTCTTCCTGGTATTGAGTTGTACAAATTCTTTATATATTTTGGAAATTAATCCCTTTTGGGTTGTATAATTTGATTAAAATATATAAAATATCTAAGGGGAAAAACGTTGTGTGCCTTTTCTGTCTACCTATGCCAACAAAAATTTTCTTAAAAAGAGGTTTGGTCTGAATTTGGAGACAGCAGAAGTGAATTTTACACATTTTACAAAATATTTTAAAAATTATTTCAGAGAGGAAAGGAGAGGGAGAGAGAGAGAGATAGAAACATCAATGATGAGAGAGAATCATTGATTGGCTACATCCTGCACACCCTCCACTGGGGATCGAGCCTGCAACCTGAGCATGTGCCCTGAGAGGGAATCGAACCATGACCTCCTGATTCATAGGTAGTTGCTCAACCATCGAGCCATGCTGGTTGGGCCAAAAGTGAACTTTAAAGATAACATGTGTGCTGAGATTCCGAATAGCCCCTTCTTCCTTGTACAACCTGATGTGCATGGCTCCTCATTGCTTTGAACAGTTCCAGATCCTTCGTAATTTGAGTTTATCTCAAAAATTACTGAACTGCACGGCAAGGAATTAAACTAAAAATTACGTTCATCCATCACCTTTTATGAGCCATGAAAAACTACATGGGGAATAAATCTTCGCAAGCAAGACAGTTCCTGTTATAAGTGGTTTTTCTCACTTCAAATGCATTAATATGCAAACCCATAACCTGCGGTGCACTCAGCTTTGTGTGAGAAGGGGAACAAATCAATCCCCTCCTTCTGTTTGCCTTGTTGATTAACACTATTCTTGTCTGTGCCTGGGGTATGGGAAATCATGCTGCTTCTTCCTTAAAGAGGTAGGCACTCCGGAAACCCCCCAAAGAGGGAGGGAATCAGCACTTACTGTGAGCCTCCTGTGGGCATTCAACACCCTCAGAAATTCTGAGAGGTTTTTGTTATCTCCACTTTCCAGTGGAGGAATAGAAAGCTCAGAAAGCCCAGGAAACTCCTGCAAACTGGCCTTGCTACAAGTATGAGCCAGGTCTGAATGCAGCTGTCTTACTCCAAACACTTCTCAGATTCCTCCAAGACAATCCTCAAAAAGCAGTCAAAGATAGCAAGAAAAAGATGCCCCCAAGCAACCAGAGCCTTTCAAGTGTGTGCAGCGTGGAGGATGAAGAATTCTGCCCATCACAATTCCTGGAGACAGCGTCTTCAAGCTGCTCACAGTTTGCCCAGAAGTCTCAGCAGCTGTTCGTTCTGTGGGCAAAAGGGGTCACATGCTAACCCGACAAGCTCAGGGGAGGCCTGCATGACAGTCTTGCAAACTCAGAGACCTAAAGGAACCACAAAGGACGGTCTGAAATTAAACTTTAACTAAAAGCAATTGTGGTGGGTATCTTCACTGACAAGGTCAACCTTTACCTTAACTGAGCCTATCTGTCTTTTTGCATCTATGATAACATACCCTTTGAAATGTCTGGGTAACTTGTAACTTTGCTTTTTCTGGACCCATTGGGGCACAACCTAATGTGCTGGGCGCCAGGACAGATACCACAAATTCCTTCCTTATCATGTTAATGGTTCCTGCATTCACCTAAGTATGTGTCCATCATTTTACTTTTTATCCAATCCCAGGGGTTTCCCCACTTTGCTTTCTTCCACCTCTCTGGTCTATCACCAGTGGATTTCATGTAACCCACCTATGTCCCTTTCCTTTGGTTGCAATGTATAAATACAGATGTAACCCGCCATTATCTCAATTCATTGAGGTTCTGCTTCTCGGCATATGTTGACAGTTTGGCTCAAATAAAGTCACAAAAATTCTTTATAGGTTTCAATGGTTTTTTGACGTTAGCAGTTCTCTGTGATCGTCTCAGCTGTGGGTGGGAAGATGCCACAAGTGAGTCATCCCGTGTGCCCCCACACAGCCCTCAGGAAGGTAAGGAAGGCTCTACCTTGACATGTTCCAAAGTAATTAATTCCTGCCTGGTTGACTTTCTTGTTTCCTAGGCACCTGGCAGTCGGTCCCCACTCCTTCACCTCCAAATGCTTAATCGCTATCAAAGTCAGAGTCATTGCCTTTCAAGCAGAAACTCCCTCTCTCTGCCCTTTGCAGAAACTCAAGTTGCAGTCTCCTTCGTTGGCAACTGATCACAGGCCACTGCGGTCTTGGTGGCTCTTTCAGACTCTCTGCTCAGACCCTCGCCACTGGTTACTACGCATGGGGAGAAACCAGAGAGCGATTTCTCCCTGCAGGTGTCCGGAGTCCAAGGCTGTTTAAGCAGCAGCCTGAGTTATATCTGTGTTTCATGGCAGAGACAAATTGCAGACCTGCCTTAGTCAGTTTGGGTCAGTGGGTAGAGCGTCAGCCTGCAGACCCAAGGGTCCTGGGTTCGATTCCAATCAAGGGCATGTACTTTGGTTTCAAGCTTCTCCCCCACCTGGACCTGGTTGGGGCTTGTATAGGAGGCAACCAATGGATATGTTTCTCTCACATCAATGTTTCTCTCTGTCTTTCCCTCACCCACTCTCCCTAAAAATCAGTGGAAAAATATCCTTGGGTAACAAAACAAAAACAAAAACAAAAAAACAAAAGAGAGAGAGAGAGAGAGAGAGAGAGAGAGAGAGAGAGAGAGAGAGAGAGAGAGAGAGAGAATTGCAAACCTTTTACATAATTAAGATGCTGTCTTCATAAACAACCCACACTGTAACTGATTTCCTGGCTCATTACTGAGGGGCTAGGGTGCTACCCCCACAGAACAGCAGGTCCCCATCTCGTTATACCCTATGACAGCTTCTGTAGAAAGTGTAATATTAGGAATGACATTCTTATCTCCATCCACCGCCCACTTTTGGACTCACAATGCCTACAGTATGGCCTCCATAACATCTCCTAGGTCCTCAGCCTGTTGTGCGTTGATTGCACCCACCTTGCCCAATCAGTTTCCCTTTTGCCTATCGGCAGCTAGTTCTTCCTGGAGGAGAGTCACACCACCAGGCCAATGGCGCCACTTTTCAAATCGTCACATTTTAAGCTTTAGCGGGGCTCTCAACACAGCTAAGCAATCAGCAGTCAGCTCCAAGTGATTTCCGATCACATTCACACCCCTCAGGGACCTGTGTCAGTCTTTTAGATGGCAGCATCAAGTTACCGTGGACAATGCCTGGCATAGAGAAGGTGTGCTAAATTGCAAAAATAGGCACAGGTTCTGTGTAGCTCCTCTTGTCTATTTCTTCTCCCCTGACTGAGCTTGACTGCATGACTTGATTTGCCCTCATTAGCACATAACGCTTTAAAATGGGAGCGCTGAGGCTTAACTTCGCCTGTGCTGAAAATACATCTATCATCATGTGACAATCCCAGGCTGGTTTCCTGGAGGCTGACAGACCCAGGGGAGCACAGATGGACTGTCCCAGCAAAGGTCCTCTAGACTCAGCCAGCCTGCCCACTGCTGGAATGTGGATGAGGCCATGTTAGACTGTCCAGTCCCAGCTGTGCCACCAGCTGTCTGCAGAGACCCCTCCCGGACAAAGAAACAGAGCAGAAGGATTGCCTGGATGGCCCACTGAATCATGAGCAAATAAAATGGTTGTTTTCTTAAGCTGCTAAGTCTGGGGATGGATTGCTACTAGCAATAAATAACTGAATTAGTAAGCAGATAATAAATATAGAATGAAGGTAGGCAAAGGTGTCTGCACGTTGGCTGAGGAGAAAAACTGCACTGGAGGCCAGAAGTAAGGAATGAGTCTGGCTGATGGAAACATGAAAGCCGGAAGAGGTAGGTGCCAGAGCCAATTTCAGCATGTCATAATTGCAAGAATTTCATCAAAGGTTGATGGAACTTGGGGACTCAACAAGGGCTAAATCACATATGTTATCACCTGTTGGCAATGGCTGAAGGCATTTCCTCCAAAACTGAATAGGATGATCATTTACTGCCAGACAGCTCAGGGCATCTTAATCTACATGTTATTGCCTCCTACTGGTCAAACACCTGAACAGCTGAAGCTATTCCCCATTCTGACAATGCTTCTGAAGCCCTACCCTTTGAAGTGTATCTCCACTATGCCTTAGGACAACTTGTGTTAATAAAAAGCAAGGGGTTCTGAAACAAGAAGAACTTAGCTCCTTTAGCTAAAGCTCTTCTGACCCCCAATGCCTTTCAAAATTATCTTTCCTCTCTGGATTCTTACTTCAGTTACATACAGCCTTTCTCCAGATTGTTGAACCCCTTCTTAATGCCAGAACAAGAACCTGGTAGTAGGAGAGACACAGTGCCAATCACCAATGAAAGAAAACTCATCTCTTCTCTTTTGTGAAATCGTGTGTCTTCTACAATATTTTTCGGACTCTTTAACCATAGCTGCTCACACATACATACCAGGAAGTCCTTGGCCACAAAAGCCAGCTGCAGACAATGATACCTGATCAGACAATTGTCCTTGACTACTTCTGGCTGCTTTGGACCTCAAATTACAGTTTTTGATTCCTTGGCCATCAGATTTCTTAGTTACTCTTTGTTCTTGGCCACTTCTGGTTCATTTGGTTCTGGAAACTTCTAAAAGTCCTTTCCTTAGATTTTGGACTCAACAATCTATTCTAAGCGGTTTGCTCCTTGGTATCTGCATCCCCAGTAGATTTAGGCTGCTTCTTGGGGAAATTCTCTAGCCCGGAGTAAAGAATTCAGACATCTTGGAGGGGCGCCCACAATCCCGGAGGCCTCCTATCACCTGGGGCTGGGCTGTGTGTTTCTCTGTACGCCTGACACTTGGTGTGTGCATTGCAGAGGAACAAACCCAGGGGCTCTCAGATGATGTTAGTCATTCTACTGGGGAGGTGAGGATAAAGCTGTTTTCCCCATGCTCCCAGGCAACAGGAATGAAGCTGCCACTCCTGCCACTGCTTTTCCTAAGAGAGCCCACGTGTTGAGGTGAAGAGGTGGGAACACAATGGACCACAGGCAGTTCTGGAGACGCCGCAGGCCACCCACATAGGTGAAGAAGACAGGAGAATGGAGATGCCCCTTTAAATGGGCTGGCTCAACAGGATGCACACTGTAGATGGCAAGCCAAGTCCACTTGTTTTAAGTAACTGGCCCAGACCCCAGTCAAGTATTCAAACAGCGTTCGTGGTTGGTTTCCTGACCTCCGTGCCATGGCTTTCAGCTGCTTCTTCTCTCTTAAGTGGAGACGAACCATTTAGATTCCCTAGCTCACAGGACTCAGCTTTTTGCATAGAGAATTTGAACTCATCTTTCTTTGGATTTTGGTGTTCCACTCCAAACCCTGTATAGGAGGAAGGGGACCAACTTATCTTGATTTGCCTAATTTAAAAATGGAAAGTCCCTTCATTCCTGGACACACTGGGATGGTAGGAGATCCCCAGAAATACCAAATGGACTGGCGGACTCCCCCACCCCCACATGCATCTGGAGAAACCCACATCCATGAGGGATGTCATGTATGAGATGAGGAATAACCATAGCATATGTCACCTAGGATGGTTGTGAGGATTCAATGAGAAAGAGCATGCAAGGTGCTTATTGCCATGTAGCAGGTTGCCAGTATGTATTATTGTTATTAATATTATTATAATATTATTATTTAGGAACTCATTCTAGAAGAGCTAAATTAGTATAACCCTATAGGAGAGTTTAGGAAATGGCGCTGAGGAATCAATGAGAACTAATATTTACATGAGATGAAATGAATAAGATCGGATCTTTAGGGCCCTGGAGATGCCCACTCTCTACAGCAATAACCAAACCAATAGTATTTGATGAGAATAATTAATTGTTCACATAACTGCTGGAAAGAGTGCCTGGCTTGTATCTACTAGTTAAATCTTCCCAGGAGTGCTTAAGAAAAGGGGCTGGTGCTGAAACCGGTTTGGCTCAGTGGGTAGAGCGTGGGCCCACGGACTGAAAGGTCCCAGGTTCGATTCTGGTCAGGGGCATGTACCTTGGTTGCGGGCACATCCCCAGTGGGGGGCGGGCAGGATGCAGCTGATCGATGTTTCTCTCTCATTGATGTTTCTAACTTTCCCTTTCCCTTCCTCTCTGTGAAAAATCAATAAAATATATTTTAAAAAAGAAAAGGGGCTTGTGCCAACCGGACACTAGTTCATGAATGAAGGAAACTACTTGAGGACATTTATGAAGAACGTGATACATACGTGCTGTCTTTGGAAACTCACATCTGTTGAGCACTAGAGGATTCATAATCCCTGTGAACAGGCCTCAGAAACCCACCCCTTTCACACGCCCCAGGTGATTCTCCACACACTGAAGTCGGAGAGCCCCACACGAGACCTGGCTCCTGGCTTTTGGGGAGGGGAACGGCCCCTTGTCCATGATTATACCCCACGCCCAGCCCGAGCACAGGACCTGTGCTCAGAAAGTGCTCCCCAAAGGACTCTTTATTTATCAATCTGTCCTTTTGTTTCTGATGCTAAAGGATTTGGTTTGCCCGGAAATTATTTCTTGGGTATGAGACACCAACACATGTTCTAGTCACTGGGGCGTTTATTTAAACTAGTGTTTCACCCTGGTGGTAATGATTAGGGCTGAAAATGCTTTGAAAATGAACAAATTTAACGAGGAAAGGAACAAATTAAGTCTGTGCAGGCAAGAGGCTTTGATTAGATGGAAACCACACTTTAAAAACAATCACCCAGCCTGCTACGGAAGGTACACTTACTCCTCTCTTCAATTAATGCCATCTGCTTATCTACTGCGAGACTTAAGGCCCCTCCCATGCAGTGCCCATCGCGGGAATGAGGGCAAGTAATCTAATTTTCCACGACACTCCCATCTCTGTTTTAATATGGAAAATCTCGATGAAATGGATTCCGTAAGAACAGATTTTCATTATTGGAAAGCCATGCCAGCATAAATTAGCATGGAGAAGAAGCAGGAAAACACTAGATTAGATTATGCAGAACAATTTGATTATCCACCTATTGGCAACATGGTTTCATGAACATGTAGTGGGTGTTAGAGACGCTGAGTATTATTCCTTCTGCTAGTGAAAAAAAAATTAAATTATCATTCCTGTCGGGGTGGTTAATTTGAACACTTTCCCTTTTATTTCCATGTCATTGGGTTATTCTGGGTCTTCGGTTAATAACCGCAGCAGCCGAGCAGTGATTGGAAGAGGGATTTACCATTTGTAGGTTCGGCTCAGCTTTGGGGCCATCACACCTGAGCACACCCCGAGGAGGAATCTACTTAGAGAACACAGTAGTCCCCCCTTAGCCACAGGTTTGCTTTCCGTGGCTGTTATCCTCAGTTAATCATGGTCCGAAATATTAAATGGATAATTCCAGAAACAAAAAAATCCTTAGGTTTTAAATTGCAGGCCATTCTGCATAGCATGATGAACTCCCTCCCCATCCTTGTTCGTGCCCTCAAAACGCGAATCATCCCGCTGCCCAGCGTATCTACACGCTGCCTGCCCCTTAGCCACCTGGAAGCTGTCTCGGTTATCAGATCAGCTGTCTCAGTATCGCAGTGTTGTGTTGAAGTAACCTTCATTTTTCTTAATCAGGCCGCATACTTTATAACCTTGATTATAGTAAATTGTTATATACATTTTTTCTATTTGATTATTGGTTATCATTGTTCATCTTTTACTTTACTGTGCCTACATTGGAAATTAAACTATCACAGGTAACATTATAAGAGAGAATGTATCAATAGTATTTATAGGGTTTGGGACTATCCACTATTTAGGCATCCACTGGGGGTCTTGGCACGTATCCCCCACGGGCAAGGGGGAACTGCTGTAGGGAGGAGAAGGAAAAGCAAAATGGATACAAACTGGCAAATTTGGGGTGTAAGCAAGACCTGAATTGTTCCTTTCGTGGGTGACCTGGAAGGAGGACGGTGGTGGCCGCAGATACCTGAATTGCTGAGGTCTCAGGGAGATAGCTGGTGGGGCGGGGAAACTGCTTACAAGCCAATGTGGGGCTCATAGACAAGTGTGGGGTCCCAAAGCCTTTCACCCAAAGGCAGCATGGGCAAAGTCTCTCCAGCTGCCCTTGTCAGATTCAGATTCAGGCACTATTTTTCAAATGCCTACTAAATTCCAGGCTCAGTGTTAGTCTCCTTTAAAATCATGTAATTGTGTATTAGAAAATAGACACTTCAAATGGAAGAAAAGAAAAAACCCAAAACAACAGCCACATATTTCCTCTGCTTTATGACTTTTTGTTTTTGTGCCTTAATTCCTGGCTAGAGGGCTGGGACTGTGTCTTGTTCATTCAGAGACTATCTCAGAGCCTGGCACTTGGCCAACATATAAGAAATGAGCCATAGGCGGAAAAAAAACAAGTGGACAGTAATCCGGTGGCCATGATCTTATTGTTCCCATTTTCCAGATGAGGAAATGGAAACTCAGGTCCACTTGAACTTAAATGATGTGCTTGTGACTCACACAGCTAACATGCAACTGCAGAACCTTGCCCACCTTCGTCTTTTTGGCTAATTACCATGATGGGCGGGATCATGTCTTCTATAACAAGTCTAGGAACTCCATCCCCCTCTATCAGGGGCATTGCTCAGGGAAATGCCTAGTTTCCTCCATTCCTTCACCAAGGAAACCCAATTTAGCCACATCCCTCCTGACTGGTGGCTTTTCTCACAATTTGAGCTGAGCATCCTCATTGACCAGTAACCTTCTCTCCTGATGTTCTTTCAAGTCCAAAGGCTTTGCTGGGTCCTAATCCAACACGACTCCTGGTGAATTACTCCAAACACCTGGGCCTCCAGCAACCTCAGGTTGTCCCCGGGGCCTCCCCCCTGGTCTCTGAAGGGGTAGAGCACCAAGGGTCCCTGCCACTGGTGTGCTGTCTGCCCAAGGCTGTTCAGAGAACCATGCTAAAGTGAGAGACAGGGCTAAGGTGGAAGACGATTTGGGAAAAGCTACTAGGACCATATCATGAAGGGTTTTATGTGTCATGTTAAGTCATTATACTATCTCTGAAGGCGACTAGTTCATTGGGTATCACCCCCAAATTTTCTAACTCACCATCCATAGGTGGGGCAAAGTTTCTTTTCTAAACTGAATCATGCTATTGGACTGATAATAAATCACGGTACCTCTTCCTCCCCGGGGCCTAGACAGAGAACTGGCAGCCATTACCAAAGCACTGAATTGTCCCATGAGATGAAATCTGTTTGCTGACGTGAATCTAGGCATGCCCCCTATTTCTGTAGTGTAGAGAGAAAGATCCTGTCATCCAGGCCACTCCAATCCATCCTGTGCCCTCCCCTCCCTTCCTTGCTCCAGAGGTGGGTATACAAATAACCCTCTGGGTTAGTCACATGCTCCACCCCTTCCCACCCCCCCAGTCTTGCCCTAAAGGATGAACCCTCATCCAGTCTAAAAACTGCAAATATCTGTGGCTTTCTCAGAGGCCCTAGGCCCATGTTCAGGGAAACTGTGGCTGATGAACCACATGCGGCTTTTTGGCCCCTTGAGTGTGGCTCTTCCACAAACTACCACAGCCTGGGCAAGTCTATTTTGAAGAAGTGACGTTAGAAGAAGTTTAAGTTTAAAAAATTTGGCTCTCAAAAGAAATCTCAATCGTTGCACTGTTGATATTTGGCTCTGTGGACCAATGAGTTTCCCGACCACTGGCCTAGGCCATGGCAAACCTCTGGGTAGAAGAAGGCAGGCTTCCCCGCTGAGGTCTTTCGGACTCTCACCAATCAGGGTCTCCTTTTGCTTCCTCCATCCACATATGGTCCCAGCGCCTCGCTCTCTAAGGTTGCATAGAGGCAGCACGAAGTCCATGGGCTTTGTGCGGCCATTAACGAGGACAGCTTTTCATTAAGTGAGAGCTTATGATTCTGCCCAGAAAGTTCCGTCTGGGCTTTCTTGGTAGTTTCCAGCTTCCATTGTTGGGAGCGAGAGCTCGCTGCTTGGAGCTTCTCCCAGGGGCGTGGAGCTGAGCAGCGATGACTGACAGCTCCGGAAGGCATGCGGGGTTCCCACTGCTGCTTTCTATTTCGGGCACAAGTGCTGCGGGACCTGGATTCTGTGACAAATCAGAGCAAATGCAGACTGTTGTCACCCGTGAGCAGAGGCCGCTGTGTGAGGAATTTTAAAGTGAAGTTTATTCAGCCCCAATTAAATCCCGTTTTACAAATGCCACCTGACTCCTCAACAGGAGAAAGCTCATTAAATTTTTCCCCACGAAGCCAGGCTAGGTGGCAGTGCTGTGCCATGTGGTGCGGCCAGGCCCCCGGAAGGGCTGTCAGAGCAGTTCTGGGGTTTCTTAGCAATGGCAAAAGGATTTATGGGTATAACTAAGGACCTGAAAGACAAGGTTATTTCTAAGCAGGTATCAGAAAATAAAAACGACAGGCATGAAGTGGGAAAAACAATCTTTGAAGAGAAGCATTGGAGCAACCTGGGGCTCACAAATCAAAAGAGAAAAGGTGTGTTTTTTTCTTCTTCTTCTTTGTCTTTGCTTCTTTGAACAAGGCCAGCTCTCTCCCATCAGGGAGACCCAGTCAGCATTATGGGCTTTATAATGGCTCGTTAATTAAAGCAATTTTTAAAAGAGCATCACAGATAAAGCCTCCTGGGTTGTCTTTTAGCTGCTGAAGGGATACTAGAGGATTAGTCAGTTATTCACTCACCACCCATCCAGGAACGGGAAATCATTAGAGTATCCTGGTGCTAGGATGTCCTCTCCTCCCCTCACCTTTCTACCCTCTTAGGTTTTGGAAAGTCCAGTCTAGTGGATACAGAATCAAATTCTCACTCTTTACTCCTGAAATGCCCCCCCTCACTGCCACCCCTGCTTTCCTGCCCTTTTCCTGTGATACCCAATGAACTAGTCACCCTTATACTTATTCACACCCCCGTGGATCCTAGAGCAGCTTTGGACTCACGCAGCCAACTCCTGTTCCTCTGTGGGCCTTACAGGACGCCTGTCAGCTCTAGGGACCTCTTATGCAGGAGGCATCCCCAGACTCCTCTCTGACAGAAGCACCATAAAGGGTGAGGAGGAGGGGAGTGGAAAGGGGGTGCGGAGGCCACTACCATGTCCTCATGCCCACACCTGAGGTTTGTTTATGACCCACCTGGGAGGGTCACTGAGGATGAGTACAGCACATGAGTGGGGACAGAGGCAGGGGGAGATTGGCCATCTCCTCCCTCCCTCTCTTCCTTCCTTCCTTCCTTCCTTCCTTCCTTCCTTCCTTCCTTCCTTCCTTCCTTTCTTCCTTATTCCCATCTTCATTCCTTCCACTTCCTTTATAAAGTCTAAGTAGCTACGAGTAAAATAAATGACAGCCGAGGGCTTCCACACCGTTTCAGATACAACCTTGCTTTGATTAGTCTTTTCGTTCTCATAGATTTACAATTGGCAAAAGGACCCTTGAACAATGAAGAAAGAAATAGGAAACCTGGCTCTTCTGCAATGTTTCCTGTTGGAACAACGAAGAAGCCCGTGTGGAATCCCGGGAGCATTAAATAGGAGCAGAGTGTAGCAGCCTTTCATCCCCGTGCTGACTTAGAAGGCAGGGGAATGAAAAGTGCTTCTGTTAGAGGAAAGCGTCTTTCTTCCCCACTGTGGTTTTTGTGCTCAAACAGGAGGTCTGGGTGCTCTCAGCTGGCAGACTTCCCAGAGGCCTTCAGGCCCAGGGACAGCCAGGTCCTGCATAACACCTGACCACATGTATGGTGGTCAACCCATAAGATCCTGCTGGAGCTGAAAAAGCCCTATCGCCCAGTGACAATGTAGCACATTCATTACTCACAGGTCTGTGGTGATGCTGGTGTGAACAAACCTACTGTGCTGCCAGTCTTATGAAAGCATAGCACATACAATGATGTACAGGATATACTACTTAATAAGGATCATAAATGACTACTCCAGGCTAATGCATTTCCTATACTATACTTATTATCATTACTTTAGAGTGCACCTTTTCTACTTATAAAAAAGTTTGCTGTAGAACAGTATGCAGTGTTATATTGGCAGCAGTCTCATCTCTATATATAAAAGCCTAAGCGACCATTAGGATGGAACAACTGGAACGACCCGTTGCTATGATGAGCATTGACTACCAGGGGGCAGACGCTCAATGGAGGAGCTGCCCCTACCCTGCAGGCCCCATCACTGGCTGGAGGTGGGCCCCACTTACCCAATTGGGGTTGGGCCCTGGGCTGGGATGGGGAATGGGGGGTGGGTTGTGGCAGATGTGGATGAGGGAGGAGGTGGGGAACTGTGCAGTGGCAGCACACAGGTGTTGAGGGAAGGAGGAGATAGGGAGGCTGGGAGGCAGGGAACCTGATCAGCCCTGATCGCCAGGCTTAGGGACCCCGCCCATGCACAAATTTTGTGTACCGGGCCTCTAGTACATCTCGTATTTATTTTTTTATTTTATTTTATTTTTTTGTATATTCTTAATTTATTATTTTTGTACATATACCAATGCCCCCCCCCTTCCTGTACATACCCTCCCTCCCCAGAGTTTTGTGTCCATTGGTTGTACTTATATGCATGTATACAAGTCCTTCAGTTGATCTCTTATCTCCCCCAGATCTCCCCAGCCACCCCGCTGTAATTTGACAGTCTGCTTGTTGCTTTACTGTCTCTATATCTATCTTTTGGTTCTTCAGTTGATAATGTTCTTTATCATCCATAAATAAGTGAGGTCATGTGGTGTCTCTCTTTCATTGACTGGCTTGTTTCACTCAGCATGATGTTCTCCAATTCCATCCAGGTTGCTGCAAACGATGAGAATTTTTTCTTTTTTATGGCTGCATAATATTCCATTGTGTAAATGTACCATAGTTTTTGGATCCAATCATCTGCTGATAGGCACCGAGGCTGTTTCCAAATCCTAGCTATTGTAAATTGTGCTGCTATGAACATAGGGGTGCATATATTTTTTCTGGTTGATGTTTCTAGCTTCTTGGGATATATTCCTAGGAGTGGGATTACTGGGTCAAATGGGAGTTCCATTTTCAGTTTTTTGAAGAAGCTCCATACTGTTCTCCACAGTAGTTGCACCAGTCTGCATTCCCACCAGCAGTGCACGAGGGTTCCTTTTTCTCCACAACCTCGCCAACACTTGTTGTTTGTTGATTTGTTGTACATCTCGTATTTATAATGTCTCTTGATTGCATCATTTCCTAATGTGTTTGATTTAATCTTGTGTGACTTAGTACAGTAACATGCTTAACAGGTTTGTCACTTAGGGGCAATAGACTGTGTGATGCAGCCTGGATGTGTAGTAGGCTACACCATCTAGGTGTGTGTAAGTATAGCCTATACTATTTGAAAACCCAGAAAATCTCTAATGATGTATTTCTCAGAATGCATCCCTATTACTAAGTGACACATGATTGCACCTGAAAACAGAGTCTCAACAGGACAGAGCCAGCAAGACTGCATTTTATGGAAAAGCCTAGGATGGCTGGAAGCCAGGAGTTAGCTCAAGTTGAAGCAGGTAGGGCTAATGCATGTCAGGGTCAACGGAAGAAATAAACTATCCAGGGAGAAAATGGAAGTCGAGGATCTGTCAGAACAGGGATGGGGTAGGGATGGCATTGTTAGGCCAATAGAGTAAGGTCATACAACAGAATAAGGTTCAATGCCTGTAAAGGTCTGGCTGATATCTTAAATGAGGACAGAGGGTGGGATGTGAGTCATCAATAGGGAGCGGTGGGCACTGTGTCAAACTGAAAGCCAAGTGCCTTTGTCTGCAGGATGATGACTCTCCTCAGATCCAGTGGTTTGTGGCCATGAAAAATGCAGGCCGTGTATTGTCAAATCTTCCCATTTTTTAAAGAATAGCAGGAAATATTTTTATTTGAGACATAAAAGTTTTAAAACACTGGGCAAGTCAATGAAATATAGGTGGGTTTGGTCACTTGACACAAGTCTATGACCTGTTCAAAATTTAAATGAAGAAATGAGAGAAGCAGGCACAAAGTGGAAGGTGGCATGATGGGAGTAGGCAGGGCTCCAGAGAGAGGTGAGGTTTGAGGGTAAAGGGCCAGATTTATAGGGTGGAGGCAAGGCATAACCATATCAAGTCTTCCCATACAACCTTTCTGGACTGCCATGGGGTCTGCACTGTCAGGACATCTCTGCCTCTGAGGAGAAAAGGAGCTCCTGTTTTCTTTTTCCAAATCATGCATCACCTTCAAAATACTATGCAATTTGTTTACTTACTAGAGGTGCATGAAATTTGTGCATGGGGGAGGGGGTGGTCCCCTAAGCTCAGCCTGCACACTCTCCAAATCTGGGAACTTTTGGGGGATGTCCAACTGCTGGTTTAGGCCCAATCAGATTGGGCCTAAACCAGCAGTTGGACATCCCTCTCTCAATCCAGGACTGCTGGCTCTGGTTCACTGGCTTATCGCCCTTAACCACTCTGCCTGCCTGCCTGATCACCCCTAACCACTTGCCTTCTTCCTGCCCTGACCCCAGGTCTATGGCTTAAAAAATCAGGGCACCAGGCTGGGGCTCAGCACCCCAGGGGCCTTTGTAAACATGGCAGATACAGGCCCTGGGAGTTTGGGAGAACTGTAGGAACTGGTGGGGGTAGCCAGAGCCAAGGAAGGGCAGTGTCCATGGAGAAAGAGGGCATGGGGTAGAGCAGGTACACGCATCTAACAGAGACTTAGAGGTACAGAGACTGAGACAGAGAGGTCAGAAATAGGGATAGAAAGAGTGACAGGAAGAGAAAGACTCAGAAAGCAAGAGGGAGACTGAGACAGAGAAAGATTCACAAAGATGAGAGACAGATAGAAAGATGGAGTCCTGCTCTGTATGAGTCAGCTGTAGAGCGGGGGGGGGGGGGGGGGGGGAGGGGGAAGGGATCCGGCTCACAGGGGATGTGCCAGTGTGACAGTATGTGCATAGCTGTATTGCATGAGGGAGATGTGCTGGTGATGCAGCACCAGCTCCTTCAGAGACCCACACAGGCTGTAGGGCTCAGCAAAATCCAAGCCAGTGGCTGTGCGGTAGATGACTCAGTGCTTGGTATCACCATCCACCACCACAGAGCAGGCACAGCAGCCCCAGTGGCTGCTCTCATGGATGAGGAAGGTACCATCCTGCTCACCATTCAGCATTTCCTCAGCCTGTGTGCCGTGATCTTGCCCACACACCAGGTGCGTTCCTCACGTTGGGGGTGGTCATTCTCATCCTCCATCAGTGCAGACTGGTCTTCAGTCTCCTTTGTGATTCCCAACCTCTCGTTGATGTCCTCCTGCCGGGCACCCTTCTGGGTGAGCCATACCAGGTACTGGTCTTAGATCTTGCGCAGCTGCATGGGGTCTGGCTTCAGGCTGTTCATGCTCTTATCGATCTCAGTTGTCCTAGGCCTGTGTCCGCAGCTCCTGTTCCAGGTTCGTGAGGCTCTCGTGGATCTTGGCGATGCAAGACTTGAGCCGCTCTGAGTTCAGCAGGGTCCTCTGCATCTCTTTTCCATTCCCTCAGTGCTCCAGATGCTCTTTGCGGCACTTCTCTTGAGCCTGGCTCTGTACTTGGAAGATCTTGATGGTTTCATTGAAGGCTTCAGTGGCTTCATCTGCAGTTCCTGGAAGGTGCGTGTGTACGCCTCGTAGAGCTGGTCGCATTCGGGGCTCTTGTCCTCTGCTTCAAACTATGGTAACAAAAAACCCTTTAATTCTGGTCTTCTTCGCCGCAAGGGAATAGCAAACCTCAATAGAAATAATTTCCCGCCAGAAGTTCCGTCCAAATACCACGAGACTGAGAACTATAGGGCAGTGGTCGGCAAACTGTGGCTCGTGAGCCACATGTGGCTCTTTGGCCCCTTGAGTATGGCTCTTCCACAAAATACCATGGCCTGGGCGAGTCTATGCTGAAGAAGTGGCGTTAGAAGAAATTTACGTTTAAAAAATTTGGCTCTTAAAAGACATTTCAATCGTTGTAGTGTTGATATTTGGATCTGTTGCCTAATGAGTTTGCCGACCACTATTATGGGGCTGACTATGTACACGCGCAATAACAGGCTCCCGTTCTAGGCGAAGGCGCCCAGGTGTCCTCCACAATCCCACAATGCTCTGGTTGGCTCCTTCCGGTTATTCTAGCTCCTTAAGTGGTTCCTTCAGTTGTGTTGCAAGTCCAAGGCCTCTAGTTGGAGGGAATTTTCTGTTTTTTGACTTTGATAGCTGTTTACTGTTTGGACTCAGTGAAGTCTGGGGAGGACTGCTGCTGCCATGAACATGGCGGTCCCCAGAGCACTCATGGAACACGGCCCATTCAGTCCACAGCTGGCTCCCTCTGGTTCGTCATGAGAAAGGTACTGTGCTGAGCAGTTTTCCAATCGGGTCTTCCTCTTCCTTCCCCAGCACACTCCACACCTACTCAGGGCGGCCACCCCAACCCGCAGACCCTTAAGACCTTCCCTCTATTTTTTTGACTCAAACTCATTCTGGTAGTTGGATATATTTTATTGCCTGTTTCATGCAACTAGAATGTATACTCCTCTGAGGTGAAGATTTCCATGTTGTTTGTTGACTTATGGCTGGGAGAGTTTTTCACATAAAAGGTACTCAATAAATACTTATTGAGAGAAAGTATGAATTCACATATCTTCTTATTTTCATGTAGCTCTAGAGACTTGATTTTAATAATTCCTTCCTCTTCTGTCTCTCCCAGAATTCAGTCCAAGTTGGCAAATACTTATTGAGTAACTATACTGTACCAAGCCTCAGCCTGAGTTCTGAGAGCTCAGGGGCAAAAGAGAAATCTTGACTTCCCTCAAGGAGCCTCTCATCTAGGAGGCGATGAACACATATACATTCATAACTATCATGCGCATGATACGTGGTATTTCAGGGACATTTATGAAACAGAGGGGCCATTTGTGCTAGGGCTTCGAAGATGTGCAGAGTTCTCCAGAAGAAAAGGACCTCATGGACAGCCAGAGAAGTCAACAGAATGGTGCTATGAACTTAATTTTGTGGGGTATTTACATGAAGTTACTTATAGCACATTGGCTTATACCCCTGTGGAAATATGTCCATTGATATTTTGATGCTTTCCATGACGCTGCAATTAGTTTGCTAATTAAATATTTCAAAGGCTGTTCTCTGTTCTTTCTCCTTACCTTCTGCCTAGAAAACTTTTCCTGTAATTTAGACCTCCGGCTCCTGGTTGGTAATAGGTTTCTTGGACTTGAACTGCAAGGCATGTGCTTTATCTCATATTTTGATTGCCAGTGCAATGTTCCACTTGTTTTATAGAAACAGAAGTTTTATTGAAACAAGTGATGTGACCACAACGCGTCTGTATGGGTCAGTACTTGTGTCAGCTTTTTGAAAACAAAATCATCTCTTATACTCCAGGTACCTTCTCCTTTTGCCACACTTACCCGGCATTCTAACTTCACTGCATCAAAACCCTGAAGGTCTTTCCTTTTTCTGAGCTGAGTATAACTATTCACCAGGTGTGCTTAGACCTATGCACTGGAATGCATGGGTTTGCATTTCTGTGTTTCCTGGGTTGTTTTTCCCACATGGCTAAGGAATGAAAAATTAAACAGTGTCGAATTGGGATGGTTCTGGAAGTACAGAGGTGCACAGCAGTGGCAGGGAGGCAGCGGGGGAGGCGGGGCGAGGCACGCAGCGGTGGTGGCGGAGGCCACTGCTTGGTGGAGGTGGCCACAGCGGGAGAGGTGGGGGTGGCGGGAGGGGACTCATCAGGCAGAGGCTTTAAGCTTGGGAAGGGGCTGAGCTTGGGATTGGGGGGAAGGGGAAAATATCAATGGAAACATATCCTCAGGTGAGGATAAAAAGAAAAATAAAGAAAGAAATGTCATATCTTCCCTAACTGGTTTGGCTCATTGGATAGAGTTGTTGGCCTGCAGACTCAAGGGTCCCAGGTTCAATTCCAGTAGAAGGGCATGTACCTTAGTTGCAGGCACATACTCAGTAGGGAGTGTGCAGGAGGCAGCTGATTGATGTTTCTCTCTCATCAATCTTTCTATTTCTCTATCCCTCTCCCTTCCTCTGTAAAAAAAAAAAAAATCAATAAAATATATTTTTTAAAAAAGAAAAAGAAATGTCATATTTTATGAAAGGCATATCTTGAAAATGCTTAAAGAAAGTTGTCATTTTTTCATGGTGAAAGGACTGGAGTCCATGTTGATGAAAATACCTTGGCAGCTGTAGTGACTGACAGTGGCTGCAGCAGTGGGGGGATGGGGCTGGCGCCTTCCCCTGATCAGCCTGGTCACCTCAAGCAAAGGGAGGCCAGACTGTGGCTTAGGTCTTAAGCCATCCATAGGACATCCCAGTATGTGAGAGGGGGTAGGCTGGGCTGAGGGACCCCTCCCCAGTGCATGAATTTCTAGGAAATGTTTCAGTGTAACAGTAACAAAACAAGATATGCATATTATCTATCTATATTTGTAACATTTTATTTTTAATATATATTTATTGACTTCAGAGAGGAAGGGAGGGGGAGAGAGAGATAAAAAAAAAAAATCAATGATGAGAGAGAATCAGTGACCAGCTGCCTCCTACACATCCCCCACTGGGGATTGAGCCTGCAACCACATCTGGAGCATGTCCCCTGACCAGAAATTGAACCACAATGCCTGTTTCATAGATTGATCCTCAACCACTGAGCCACATCAGACTGGCTGTAACTTATATTTTCTGACACCAAACTGATGCTTAACCCTGTCTCTCCGAACATGTTTGTTTTAGAATTACATAGAAAGAAAGGGAAAGGATCTTTTCTACCTAAGTGTATGCTAATTGAAGGAGAAGCAGTAATAAGCTTCAAACCAAAATAGAATGCAAACGATGACTCCAGACTTTAGATAAGGAAATGCTATCTCAGAGCTGGCTTTTAGCTAAATGAATGGAAGGATGGAGAGGAAGGCTCGGGAGCCTCTGTGAGCTGGGTTGGCTCAGTTAGAATGAAACTGCTTAGAATCCCAGCACTTCCCACATTGCCACCTCAACTATTGCAGCCTGCGCTCTTCAAAGCCATGTCTTTGCTGTTCACCTTCCCTCTTCTAGGTTATGTTGATCCATCTTTTATCACTTCCTCGAATCACCACTCAGTCCTGATGCTCCAATATGTCAAAGCCATGTTTATCATGAAACCATTATACAGCCACCATAGATATTATGACCCATGTTAGCGGTTGTTTCTTAGGAAGTGTTGAGGCCAAAGAAATGAGTATGATATATCACCTCAAAGTTCAGGAACACCTCCAAATGTATGAGTCATGCAGTAAAGCAGCCTGTTTGAATTGTTTTAATACTTACATATTTATTTTGACAGAATTATTTTGAGCAGATTTATTTTGGCAGAATACCACCCTTATGGCTCTAGCGCTTCTCACAGTCTCGATTTTCTGGGAAGACTTACTCAGATCTCACCCAACTATTCTACTCCAAGAAATTCTATTTTAGGCAATTCTGGTTTATAACAGAAATGTAGTCAGGATACGGACGTTGACAGTCTCTGCCAAGTTCAGTAATCTCATTAAGCCCTATTAGTGTCTGAGAATGTGGCACTGTATAATTTCCATTTAAAATGGAAACTCACAATGTATTTTAGGTAAGAGTAGGTGGCTTTCTGTTTTACGCAATAGTTCCTTATGGAAATCTATTTGTAGGTAGACCATTGTTTGCCACATTTTATTTAAATAGAGTTTTGTTTGGGGAACTGTCTTTCAATATGCTATCTTTCATCAGCCAACTTTGGTGTTTTGAGGATATTGTTATATGATATTCAGAATGATTTACATTAGAGAAGAATGTCTTGTTAGAAGAACTTTGAGTGAATTCTCCCTTCGAAATATGTCAGGCTGTCTATTCCTAAAAACTCAAAGGAATATGGCCTCAGCTTTAACCAGAGCCTACGGAGGAGGCTGCCACTTTAAAGATTAATTTATTCAGGCAGTAAATATTTATTCAGCCAGTAAATATTTATGGAACACCTACTTTGTGTCAGACTCTGTTCCTGATGCAATGTTCCTGGAGATAATGGGTGACCAAAGATAGAAGAGGTCCATGATTTCTTGGATCTTACACTCTGGTAGAAAGGAATAGGAAATAAATAAACGAGAGCATCTCAGAGAATAAGAAATGCTCTAAGGGAAATAAAGCATGAAAGAGAAAGAATGTGACTTGTGGGGCAGAAGAATAGAGGCCTTTCTGAGGAGGTAATGCTTGAACTGAAATCCAAATACATTTTCTCTTCCAGAAAACTTCTTTGATTTCCTTTATTAGTTTAGATTAGGAAACCTCCTCATGCCCCTTGGATAACATGTGTAATCCTCACTGTTAGCATTTATTCAGTTGAATTATTTTTTATGTTGTTGTTTGTCTCTCCTCCTATATGAAAACCATCTTGAAGGCAAGATCTCTAAGTCTTTCTATTCTTTTTATTTTATTTTTAAAATTGATTTTAGAGAGGAAGGGAGAAGAAGAGAGAGAGACACACATCAAAGATAAGAGAATCATTGATCAGCTGCCTCTTGCACACTTGACACTGGGGATCAAGCCCACAATTCTAGCATGTGCCCTGACAGGGAACTGAACTGTGACTTCCTAGTTCATAATCTGACGCTCAACCACTGAGCCACACTGGCCACTGAGTCTTTTTATACTTACAGGCCTATCATTATGCATGGCACAGACAAGACCATTGATAATGTTTGAATTCAATAAATGCCTTTCAATATTACTTATATTTATAGGCAGTAAATTGTAAGTTCCTTGAAGGGACAATATTTTACTCTTATTTGTATCACTCATAGCATGAATTTGGCTTCATATATAGTATACACTTGGTAAATATTTGTTTAAAAATGGATGGAGGAAACATATGCCAACAGACTTTGCCACCTGGCACCTCTCCTTGTTGTTTTCAGCCACTGATTTCCCTGTCTCCCATCACTCACTGAAGGCTTCAGCTCTTTAAACCACTCCTGACATTAGCCATCATTTTGTTAATGCCAACATCTGTGGAGAAGACACAGCCAATTACTGGTCTCAGACATTCAGCTCCTCACCTCTCATGATGAATTTCCTCACCCCACTTCAGCTACTAACTCCTATGTGATACCCTAGTCCAGGTCTTGTCATCACTAATAGCTACATCTCCTCTTAAAAATTGCAATTCCATGCCTCTCACACGCTCCTGCCAACAACCTAGATCCTACACTGTAATAATTCGTCATCCTCATTTGAACCTTCAATCTATACACTCCACCATTTTTTACTCTTTATTACTCCCTCAGGTCCACATCTTCCTTCCCTGTCTATCTTACAGTCCATCATTATCATCAGTCCCTTTGAGTTTAGATTATGTCCCAGGCAAGTGTTAGGGGATAGAGCAGGGAAGAAAAGACAAGTTGGCTCTGGATGCCCAGAATTTATAGTCTAGTGGGAAGCTAGGTATTAAAGACATGGGGGAACATATAGCTATACGGTTAAAAATTATGAGAAGTACTTGGAAGGAAAAGTACAGGAGGCAAGGAGTTTGCATAATAAGACGATCTAATCTAGTCTCAGGGGGAAAGGGAAGACTTTCCTGAAGAATATTAAGAGTTTCCTTTAAATTTATTTCTTTTTATTAAATTTATTGGGGTGACACTGGTTAACAAAATTATACAGGTTCCAGGTATACAGTTTCACAACATCTCACCCCAATAAATTGTGTGTTCACTGCATTGTGTGTTCCCCACCCCAAGTCAAGTCACCATTTACCCCACTATAGTCTCCTCCACCTCTCCGCCCCCCTCATGCTCTGGCAGTCCCCACACGGTTGTCCATGTCCATGAGTTTTCTCTCTCTCTTTTATTTTCTTTCTTGCTCAATCCCTCCACCCGCACCCAGCTTCCCCCACCCCTGACAGCTGTCAACCTTCTCTTTATCTATGGTCTATCTCTGTTTTCCTTGTTAGTTCAATTTGTTAATTAGATTCCACATATGAGTGAAATCATATGGTACTTGTCTTTCTCTGACTGGCTTATTTCACTCAGCATAATGCTCTCCAGGTCCATCTAGAACTTCCTAATTTTTTTTTTAAGGGTGTGTGAAGTATTTCTGCAGTTTAAATGTTAATTTTTAGTTATCTTAAAAATCCACTCAACTTTGACCTAGAAAAAGCACTGAAGATTGCCTTCTAATGGATCTCAATATTTATCATCTCAACACCCTCCTGGGCATATTACCCTTCTTAGTTATCTTGTGATGTCTATGTTTTCTGTCTCTTCCCCATGCTTTAGGATGCTGCTGGAGACACCATCAAAATGATCAAAACAGGTAGTAAGTCCATTGGAAATCCTGAAAATAAGTGTTACATTTCCTTCCATGTGCAATAGACAGGCACACTGTTTCATACTTTCCAATTAAAATTAAAACGAACACTTTGGATTTTGTAATTAAAAGCGATTTATTGGCTCCTTGGCTCTCTCCCCACAAGGCTCTCTGGAAACTGTCTTATTTTTCCATCACCAGTAGGTGGCTCAAGCCTTCCCCAGAATCTGGGACCAGGCTCTGTGCAAGGGTTATCTGCATTTGACCTGTCCAGCCATACTCTGACAGCTTAATGTCCGAGTCATGAACTTTCCTGCCTCCCTGTCAAGGGCATCTGCTAGCTTTATTACAAAATGCTGTCTTTCTCTTACAAGCCTATAAAGCCCATTCTACTGCTCTAGGGAATAAATCATCCCCATTGTAGCTGGTGGAAACAAATTAAACTGCTCTTTGCTAGCCAGGCAGACCCTCTGCTGAGGGCTGGCTCTCCAAGAAAGGAATTCCCTGAGCCCCAGGAGCTGCCATGTCTTGCTTTTCACTCATTGGACAGCAGTCACCCATATTTTGCCTCAAGCTTTCCTCTGGACACCTGACTCCTCTGGAGACATGAGTAAACAGATAATGAGGCTACTGGAAGAACAAGGTAAAATTATTAGCTCTTTCAGACTTTGAAGCTCAAGAATAAATATTTTTGGTTATTCACATACTCAAATAAGGATGCTTTTGAAGGCATTTTGGAGATCAGTAATAAGGCAAATGAGAAAGAGAGGCAAAGGAGGAAAGGGAGGGGGAGGAAAAGGGGGAAGGGGAGGGGGAGAGGACAGATCAAGGAGCAAGGGAACAAGAGAGCTATGCTGAACTTTAGCCACTGGGAGTCCAGGGAGTTATAGCTTTCTGGGATCTATCTCAGATGAGTCTTTCATCTTTTGAAGACTTCCTCCTTTCTGTATTGAAGTCTTGTAGCCTCTAATTCTTGACTTAAACTTTCCTAGGCTCACTTTTGTGATGGGTGTGAAGGGCAGATGCTGACCCAGGTGGGAAGACATCAAAGTCAGATACACCTGTTGGAAGGGCGAGCTCATTGAGGTGAGAGATGAGCTAAGACAGTGAGCAGCAAACTGCAGCTCGCCAGCCACATGTGGCTCTTTGGCCCCTTGAGTGTGGCTCTTCCACAAAATACCACATGCGGGCGCCCACATACAGTGCAATTGAAACTCCGTCACCCATGTGCAGAAGTCAGTTTTCGGCCTGGGCCAGTCTATTTTGAAGAAGTGGCGTTAGAACACACAAGGGGCCAAAGAGCCGCATGTGGCTCACGAGCCGCGGTTTGCCAACCACTGCGCTAAGACAAAGGCTTTGTGAATGGGGGATGGATTAAAAAGGTTTTGTGTTTTTTTTTTTTTTTTTTTTTTTAAGATCTTGAGAAAGTAGAACTGGCAAGATTCGTAGATTACCCATATCTGGATGGAAAGGAAAAGGAGTCTTTTGTGATAAGATCTAGGTTTCTGGCTCGAGCCATGGTGTACATTCACTGGTGGGGATAGAGGAGGATGCATGTGGACAGTAGACAGCCTGGGAGGGATCCTTGGGAGGGAGTAACTCTGACAGCCATTAGAACATATGTAGAAGGGAGGCCAGGGCAGGGGTGGCAGAGAGGGGCATACGTTCTGACGGTCCCAACTCTGCACAATTGGTCCTGATCCATTATGCCACTCTTTCCCACTGAGCTGGAACCCAACATCAGAACATTTTCGACGTAATGGTTCCTGGAAGTCATTATCAGTTAATTGAATTTAGTGCTGAGGATTAAAGCTGTTTGCTTCCTCTTATAATCCCAGAGGGTTAGGAGCACAGCTTCTGGGTAAGAACTTGGTGCCCCTGGCTTAGCGAACTCACCGCACCCAGGCCAGCTTCCTCACTCCCACCTTGAGACTCTGCCTTGTCTCTGCATCTCTGAGGGCTCCAGGGGCAACAGGTCTGAGCAGCCAAGATCTAAAGGGAGGCATTGCATCACCCTGACCTGGGCTCTCTTCTGTCCAGTCTTCATGCAAGCCAAGAAGCACCAAGCTCCCCTAACCAAACTGAAATGCCCCTTTGTCCTTCCTTTAAAGAGCTGTGTGGAGCCGAAACCAGTTTGGCTCAGTGGATAGAGCATCGGTCTGCGGACTGAAGGGTCCCAGGTTTGATTCAGGTCAAGGTCATGTACCTTGGTTGCGGGCACATCTCCAGTAGGGGGTGTGCAGGAGGCAGCTGGTTGATGTTTCTCTTTCATCGATGTTTCTAGCTCTCTATCCCTCTTTCTTCCTCTCTGTAAAAAAATCAGTAAAATATATAAAAAATAAAAAATAAAAAAATAAAGAGCTGTGTGGACAGCAGCCCTGGCTCATCTGGAAACCTAGAGCCTGAATGTTGGGAGGCTGAGTGACGATCACCGCCTGGGGAAGGGAGACAATAGCAGCATTGACCTGCTGGCGGGAGGCAGGCCTCACCCGCCTGCTCCGCGGAGAGCTTACAGACAGGCTTTTCCTCTCACACAATTGCTGGCTGTTTCCCATGTTTCATAAGAGAAGGGGTGCACATTCCAGACAAGGGGTCTATTGATTTTCCCACCGAAGGTGACACGTGGCATCCAGAGGTCGAGCCCAGGCCGGGGCCATGTTTGCGGGACTAAGCCTTGCCTTTTCCCAGAGGCCTGGAGTGTTCTGACAGCCTCCCCAGCTGTGTCCTCTCTACTGGGAACGTTCCCTCCACTGCTTTATGCAAACACCCGGACTGGTTACTCAGTCTCCGGGTTTGTTTATCGACCAAAGTCAAGGAATGAGTGCTCGCTCCACAGGGTGGTGGGCTCCAGATGGCTCTGCCACACACAGGTGGGGAGGGCAAAGGTGTGACCCCCAGGCTGCTCTTTCTCCATAGAGTCTGAGCAAGAAAAGAAGAATTTAGACCATACTAATAGAGATGTCTTCAAGCCACAATCTGACTCCTTCGAGAGCAACTCTGCATGGCTCTGCCTCTATCTAGCAAGATAGAGGATGCAGACAGCTTTCCTCCCCCTGAGCTTTTCCAATGGCACAAGAATTCTTTAACAGCTCCTCAAATAGTAGAAACAATTTTGAGATAGCAATAACAGTAACAATAATGGTGAAATTAATTTGAAAAGCATCTAGACACTTTTTAAAATATTACTAGAGGCCCCGTGCATGAAATTTGTGTATGGGTTCGGTCCCTAGGCCTGGCCAGTGATCAGGGCCCATCTGTGGGGCAACCAGCGGGGTAGCCAGGGGGGGGCTCCCACTGGTACCTGTCTTGGCTGGCCAGGGGCCTGTGGGCTGGGGACAGCTCCTGCATTTGTGTCTGCCCCCTGATGGTCAGTGCATGTCATAGTGACTGGTCGTTCCACCAGTCATTTGTGCATTCAGTCGATTTGCTTTTTTGGCTTTTATTATATAGGATTTCATGAAATGCTCAGTACAATCTGGAGAGATGCATATGAAAGTGTTCAAAGCATGTGTTGGGTGGGGCACTGTGCTGGGGAAGAGTATAAGGGAAGTAGAAAGATGGATGACCGTTCTTGACCTGTGGGAATCTACTGTTACATATATGTATCAGGATGGGAGGATAATAGGGTATTTGACTCTGTCTCTAGTCTCAAAGGATTCTTAAATTTTGGTTGCCTTTTAGGGGAAATTTTGTGCAATGGAATAGGGAAAAATTTTGCACAAATATTAATTCTCTTCAAAGTTCAGCCCCAAGTAGTAGCCAAACCTGAATAGGTTGATTCGAAAGCTGCCTCCACCTGGCTTGAAGAATGTGCTCATAGTCTAATGCAAAGACAGCAATCATGTTCATCCTGGGTGACTGTTCTGATGGCAATCTCAGCTCTGCTGCTTCACTGGCTGTGCAGCCCTGGGCAAGGTGCTCAGGGGAGTGAGCAAGGGCATGTCAGCTTCTCAATCTTTAAAATGAAGCTACTATTATTGCTTACTTAATATGTCAGTAGTGAGGGGGAAAGGGATTAATGCTCGTGAAGTGCTCTGAATTGTACCTGTCACATGCGTAATGCATGATTAATACATGCTCGCAGTTGTTGCTGCTGTTATTCCAGTGATTACATGGGTGGTGAACTGAGTGGAAATAAGGTCAAAAACAGCAATACCAGTTCAGGCATTAGGAAATAAGCCCAGGGAACAGTCGGGAGAGCCTCACAGAAGCCCTTTCTTCTTCCTTGCTTTCCTCCCACCTGTTCTTACTCCTTCCTTCTTTCTCTTTTTTGCTAGAAGGGGTGTGAATAGGAAATAGGAAGAGTTAAGGCAGATTGGCTGGCCTTTGGTTAAGTCAGGACAGGGTCAGACTCCTGGCTCTAGGAAGAACCAAGGACCCATCTAAGCCCACAACCATGAGGGAGCATCAACAAGTCAAACACCAGGAACCGAATGGAAAAAATCATGTGCCAAGGATGGAACAGGATTGGAATTAGAAGGCTGGGTGCACAAACCAGAGATTACAGTTGGGGAGTGGGGTCAAGGTGAGAGCAGGATGGTAACAATCAGAAAGGTCCAAAAGAATTGCCAGGAACAAGCCTGGGAGGTTGGGTAGATATGTTGGCTGGTCCCAAAGGGTCAGAGACAGGAAGGATATAGTAACTCATCACTATTATTATGATAATGGCTATCTTCTATTTAGCAATATGCTAATTCTTTTATGCATATTTCTCATACAATATTGAGTGGATGCTATTATTCTCTCCATTTTTTAAAAATATATATATTTTATTGATTTTGTACAGAGAGGAAGGGAGAGAGCTAGAGAGCTAGAAACATCGATGAGAGAGTCATCGATAAGCTGCCTCTTGCACACCCCCTGCTGGGGATATGCCCACAACCAAAGTACATGCCCTTGACCGGAATGGAACCCGGGACCCATCAGTCCCCAAGCCAATGCTCTATCCATTGAGCCAAACCGGTTTCGGCTATTCTCTCCATTTTGAAAGCTAAGGTTCAGAAAATTGAGTTTCTTGCTCAAGGTCACGGGTTGGACATGATGAAGTAGAATCAGATCTGGGACTATTTGATTGCGGAGCCCACTCTATACTCTGCTGTTGCCCTTTACTCAAAAGTATCAGCTGACTATCCCTAGTGCCCCAGTCTCTAGATAAAACCTTCTCTCTATATATATGTTTTAGGGCTACAATTTTATAATATGTCATCTATAGATTGTATTGTGTATTCACCACCACAATTCAAGTTTCCTTCCATTGGATAAAGTCTTTGCAAGGTTACACAATCGAACTGGATTTGGTCCCTGTTCTCCTAGCTAACAGTGTAGCAGTGGAGGCAGCATAGAATAAAAATGAAATCTGTAAGACATTGAAATGATTTCAAATCTAGTAACATATTTATTAAGGACCACACTACATCTTCTTGTAGAAGGCGATCAGGGTTTTCCATAAGCAACACTACAAATATGAAAAGAACTTGATCTAACATATTCTGAATTAAGGGAGAGGACCAACACTGGCAGCCAGCGAGCAGGACTTTATGGAGATGCTAAAGGGAATAAAGATAGGAGAGAGGCTAGAGGAACCTGATGCAAGTGAGAGGCAGCCCAGGAGAGCAGAAAGAGCAGGGGCTTTGGAGACAAAGACAACCACTGCTCCCTACTCCCAGGGCTATGAACAAGTCTCTAAACTAGAGGCCTGGTGCATGAAATTTGTGCACGGGTAAGGTCCCTAGGCCTGGCAAGCGATCAGAGCTGATGGGAGCCTTTCGGCTCTGGCTGGGCCTTCCTTTGTTCCATGCTGCCCCCTAGTGGTTGGTGTACATCATAGCGAGCGATCAAACTCCAGGTCTCCTGGTTGAACTCCCGAGGGGACACTTAGCATATTAGCCTTTTATATATATCGGTGGGAATATTGGTACTCATCTCAGAGGGTGATGATGAGGAGTAATTAAGATAAGTTATTTACAGAGCCTACTACAGTACCTAACATTATAGCAAATACAAGTAAATGGTGAATTGAGGGGGGTGGGTGAGGGTAGGAAGAAAGGAAGATGATGGGAAGAGAAGGGCAAAGGGGGGACTGCTTCTAAGCAGCCCTGGAAGGATCAGCTTATAACTTTAAAGACAGCTATATCAATCACTGTGGTGGAGCAGGATGGTTTTCTTGCTCCCCAATCCATGCAAAGCTAGAGAGTAAGCAAGTAGCACATGTCTGATTTCCACAACACAATGCAAGATCCTACAGTTCTCCCATGTTGGCAAATTGTACTTGTACACTTAAATGGATATTAAACTGTCTGGGACAAGGTTTTTTTTCAAGGAAAGGAATGGCCCTAGTAATCAAAGAGTGTGTCTTCACATGTGCATGTATGTGTGCGTGTGCACATGTACAAGTGTGTAGTGGGGGGTGTGGGTATAAGGGGTTGGCTTTTGACAGGAAATCATTCACTTAATAAACATCCATCGAGCACCTGCTGGTATGTACCCAACCCTTGAAGGGAAGTCTGAGAACTAACCTAATAAAAGTACAGCAGACCAGGCCCCATGACAACAGGCCCACGAGGAACAAGCACAGAAAGGAGCATTGAAGGAAAAGCAGGACATGAGCTTGGGAAGTAGAATTTGCAGAACTCAGTAGCTTCTAAGGGCAGGGGGTGAGAGGGGCATCGTTAACTGTGCTTCCACCAGCAGCATTGTTTCCAGGAACTGAACTCTGACAGACCTGGGGGTCCCAGAGACACAGAACACAGCAGGGTAGGGTTCACTGGCTCTTTCTTCCATCGTCTGAACGGGACAAGTGAGATGCAGGCTGTTTCAGCTCCCAGGACAGGTGCAGAGAAGCTGGATGTACATTCCCACCACGTCTCTGTCCACCTGCCATCCTTCGGCACCTCTGGCACACTTGACCCAGATGAACCCTCTTCCCTCCACTTTCTTAACCCAGACACAGAGCTGTCCTCCCTCACTTGTCTCTGATGCATGTCCATAACCTCAGCGTTGGCTGGGTTCTCTGGGAGCCTCCTTTCTTCTCATTTTGCCTAAGGCTGTTCAAGTTAAAGCCGGTAACAGCTCCAGCCCCAGTCCCTCCTGCAGCCACTGATGCCTAATTTTAAAAATTCTCCTCCAGGCTTAATTTCCCTCTGATGC
This sequence comes from Pipistrellus hanaki, assembly GCF_964339955.1. NCBI lineage: Eukaryota > Metazoa > Chordata > Mammalia > Chiroptera > Vespertilionidae > Pipistrellus > Pipistrellus hanaki. Next base: position 51,379,394 of record NC_140511.1, read on the forward strand.
ACTCTGCTTAAACCTTCAAATTCTGGTCAGTAACCTAATGCAGCTGTCAGCCACCTGGCTGTCTCCTGTCCTCCCATCTGTTGGGCCATTTCCATCCTTTAATGCAGTGGTTCTCAACCTTTCTAATGCCTCTACCCTTTAATACAGTTCCTCATGTTGTGGTGACCCCCAACCATAAAATTATTTTTGTTGCTACTTCATAACTGTAATTTTGCTACTGTTAATGAATCATAATGTAAATATCTGTCTTAGGCCCATGACCCACATGTTGAGAATGGCTAGCAGGGTCACCTAAGACCACAAAAAACATAGATATTTACATTATGATTCATAACAGTAGCAAAATTACAGTTATGAGGTAGCAACAAAAATAATTTTATGGCTGGAAACCGGTTTGGCTCAGTGGATATAGCATTGGCCTGTGGACTGAAAGGTCCCAGGTTCAATTCCGGTCAAGGGCATGTACCTTGGTTGTGGGCACATCCCCAGTGGGGGGGTGCAAGAGGCAGCTGATAGATGATTCTCTCTCATCGATATTTCTATCTCTCTATCCCTCTCTTTTCCTCTCTGTAAAAAATAAATAAAATATATTAAAACAATAATTTTATGGTTGGGGGTCACCACAACATGAGGAACTGTATTAAACGGTCATTAGAAAGGTTGAGAACCACTGCTTTAATGGGCATGGACAAAGGACTCCCATCCCATTTTATAGATGAGAGAGCATAGCACCCCACTATTATCTTACCTTTCCTGGATCCTCGATCCCCTCTCTGTAACTTACTTCTTCTGACACTTCCTTGCTCCATTTTATGCATCTCCTCAATTTTCATTTCTCCCTAAGCTACTTATAACATGAGGCCTCTTGCAGAGTAGACTTTCCTGAGTAGACTTGGGGTCACAGGTAGATTTGTGCAGCACACTGGACAGCACAGCCTGTTTTGGGGTGACAAGTGGATGTGAGCACATCTCACTGGAGATCATACCTTCCTTGTTGGTGTCCAGATGACTAATGATGGCTTCCTGTGCTGGAAACCCTCTCGCTGGCCGCTTTCTCATTAGGCCTTGCTGTCAGCTTCTCTGTGCTCAGCCTTGGAAACCTTCTCCTCCACTCTCCTGCCAGCTCCCTGCCTGAGCCACCAGATTTCTATTAGTTCCTTTCCCAGAGCTCTGTAGTTCTCCCTTTGCACATCCAAAAGCCACTCAGGGGCTCTGCTGAACTTGGCCACCTTTTCATGAACTTCATCCAAAGGCACCCAAGAAGCACTGAAATAGCAGTTTTCCCTTTCACATGCCAAATGCATTAGAGAGACCTCCTCCTTTCCCCGAGTACCACCATCCCCCACCCCCTCCATGGCTATTGCCCTTGTTTGTTTTCCCAGCTCCATCTGTGTCCCTGGCTTCCTTCTCCCGACCTTAGCTGGATTTCTACACTCCACTTGACCCCTGGCTTGACCTTGAGGCTGCCCAGATCTGATTTCATTTCCTTGCCTACCTGCCCTCGACCACACAGGCCACAGCCCAGGCCAGGCACCGCAGTTCCCCTGGGCACTGTGTCCCACACTTGTCTGGAGGAGACCCGTGACAGTTCTCTGAAAGGTCCCAGGCAGTGAGCCATCCTGTACAGTGGGGCTGGAGGCAGGGACCCTGGGCCACCATCTAAGATTAGAATGTCAGCATGAGAGAGAGGACCTGGACATCCCTAACAGGAGGGCAGAATCCAGGGGATGCTTGGCTTAGGGACTGGCTTGCTGAAGGTGACATGAAGGAGAACACAGCGAAACAGATCTGGGGAGGGAAATTCCCCTTCAGGCATGTGGATGCTGAGGAGCCTATGGAACAACCAAGGGTGAGGGGCCCTAAAGGGTCTGCAGCCCCTGTGGGAAAACATGAAAAGTGAGGGCAGGGTGGGAAGTGAGGGGGTTGGGGGACTACAGGGCAAGAAAATTGTGTTGTAGACAGAAAAGCTGATTACCTGATGGCTTTGTCCTCCCCAAGCTCCCGGGGGACCAGCCAAGGCTGGAGATCTGATCTTCCCCATGGAGAGCCCTGCTGCGCCCCTGAACCGCAGCCACAGCAGCCCGTGCTGGGAGGCGCGCAGGCGGCAGATAATGCGCTCTGGTGTTCAAGGACAATCACACTCAGCAAAGCGTGAAATCAGTTTTTTCCAACTAAATCACTCTGGGCTGAGGGAACAGTTTCTATCTTCAGAGAAAGGGGAGTGGCCAGTCATTCCCTGAAGCAATTTACCTGTTTTAGAGGAAGCGGGTGGTCTTTTAAAGATCGGGTCATCTGTGCCATCCCTAGAGCTGCCATGTGTTCAGGTGCAATCCACGGGGAGGGGGGGGGGAGGGGAAGATGGAGCTGGGGAGCCAGCTGACTCTCCACCTCCAGCCTGAGGGCTTGGGATGGTGGTGGCCATGTTAAAAAGCAGATGTTACACATCAGCAGCCCGGGGCCATTCAGTGTGCATTTATTAAGCACGTTCCATGCATCAGGCTCTGGGTCCCATTGCTTGGTAAAAGAGACAGGAGAATATAGGGTGGTGATAGATGTATAGAGTCAGATTGCTTGGATTTAAGTCTTGGCCCCATCACTTACAAGCTGTTAACCTTGAAAAACTTGCCTTTCTTTTTTGTACCTTGATTTCCTTATTTGTAAAAAAAAATGGGAATATAAAAATTAAGTTTACTTCATAAAAGTATTATAAAGCCCGTTATGATACATGCAAATGCTTTTAGAAACAGCCTGGGCACACTGCCAATGCTGCATAAATAGTCTGAATGGTGCTATGGTTTGAATGTGTGTGTCCTTTGCAAACCCAATGCCCAACCTGATGGTATTAGGAGGTGGGACCTTTGGTGGTGGTGGGGGGGGGGGGTTAGGTCAGGAGGGCAGAGCCATCATAGTAGAATGAGTGTCCTTATGAAAGAGACTTAGGAAGGCTCCCTTGGTCCCTCTGCCAGGTACAATTATGACAAAAAGATAGCAGCCATCTATGAGGAAGTGGGTCCTCACCAGACACCCAGTCTGCTGGTGCCAGTCTTGGGCTTCCCAGCCTTCAGAAATGTGAGAACTAAATGTTTGCTGTGATAAGCCTCCCAGTTTATGCTATTTTTTTTTGTTATAGTAGCTTGAACAGACTATGACAGTCTAGAGAAACAAAACCATTTGTTTAATGTGGTATATATGAAGTATTGATGCGATGATGTGCAATTCTATGGGGCCTTGGAGTAGGAATATCTGGAAGAGCTCATGGGGATGGTGGTGGCTGCCCCAAATCTTGGAAGAATGATCAGGAAGGTGTACCACAGGAAGTGGCTCATCACTGCTGGAGCTAAGAATTGTGCAGGGAAGGAGCAGGTAGTGAGGGAGGAAGGATTGGCAGGGGCAGGTTGCAGGGGACCTTGACATTTGGTATTAGGCAACGTGTTGTAAAGATGATTCTGCAATAGTTTCTAGAAACTGAAATGCCATGCCATTTTCATTTGCCTTGGAAATGTTTCTCGTCAAGAAGGTAGAATTATAGTTTGTTTATTTTTAACAAAATTGATTTTTTTTTCAAGTCTCTCCTCTCTTTGCCAATAAACTATTGTGCCACCAATGCTGTTTCATACGCCAGTGCCTGTGCTAGTTGGAGTGTAATATTGTTTTTCCTCTGACTGAAGCAGTGGGCTGTGAGGCAGGAGTTCAGGTTCAAATTAAATGGCATTTGTCCTTATTTTGGTCCACCTGTTCTGAATATTTACAAAGCTGGAAAATAAGCTAAGTGAGCAAGTGGACAATCTGTGATGGTCTTAGGTTGAGGAGCAATCCTCCAGGTAAATGTAAGCACGTGTCTATATATACACCCCTCCCTGAGGTCTTTCTAGGCCTAGAGGGGCCTTGAAGGAACTTTCAAGTGTTCTTATCAGGTCCTTCTCATTTTCACATGGTGGGGATCTTTCCTCCTTGCCCAGGGAGCATGCTCCAAAAACAATGTAAAGTGTCACATGCAGTGCATTAGGAAATACATAGGCTTTAGTGACAAAAGACCTGGGATGTTCCCCACTCTGAGTTCTTGTCTCCTCATTCATAAAAGGGCCATCCAGAAGCTACTGATGTCATGGGGTGGCTGAGAGAATTGAAGTCCCCATTGAGAGCTGGAGTCCCAGCACAGTGTGGACAATTATTATTATTCACTCCGATCCCTCTGCCCTGCAACTTCCACACTTTCCAAGTGCACTCACAGGTCACCAGAGAATTTATATTTGCACAAAACAACAGCACAGTCGCAGCAGCACCCACCTCATTAGAAATGTAGGACCATGCTGCCCATTGAGCGTAAAAGCTCAGGTTTGGTCTGAACCTGACCTTGGGCAGTGGGAAGCAGGCTCTTATGGAGATGAAAGGAAGTGATGCATAAGAAGTGTTTTTCTTGGACCGTAACAAAGTGAACACCCAATAAATGGCAGGTCCTGGTGTAAGGGTGTTTTGAGAGGGGAGCACAGTGGTGTCAGGAATGGAGCTAACAAAGATGTAGAAGTGTTGAACTTAAGAGAAAACTGAAGACAAAAGCACGGGGAGAATGTCAGGGGAGCAGGAAAGCAAAAATGAGAAACACACACAGAATAGAAGTGCAGAGAAAATGACAAAGAGAGAGTGAAGGAAAAAGAGGCAAACAGGCATTAAAGGGAGGGTGGTGGCAGCCCTGTACCACATGGGTGGTCACACTGGAACACTGACAGGGACAATCACTGTGAGTGAGGCATGTCAGCTCCCTGGGCCTCAGTTTCCTTAGGAGTAAAATGTGGGGTAGGGTGGTTGGGAGAGGCCTTGGTGCAGTCATTGCCTCATGAAGTCACAGCATCTACTGCCCGGTTTCAGACAACATGGGTTAATGTTCAGATGCTGTGCCTGGCACACAGGAGGCCATATCACTTATCACCCCAACTGGGTCACTTCTGAGAGTATAGGGAAGAAATATTACACATTATATACTTACACCAGAACAGCAGGGCAAATCGGGACTCTCCAGGTCCACACATAGTCATTTCTTCAAATAAACATTGGCTTTTCTTTGGATTCACTCATGGGAATCACATAGTTAGAAAAGGCACTCACCTAATGTCTTTTTCTTCTGAGAAAAGGTGGGTTCTGGAGAAACAAATGCCTGATGCCCGTAAACAGAATTTGTCAATAGATTAGAAGGTAGTGGGCAGGATGTAGTATTGCCAGAGAAAATATAGGAAGTTTAATTAAGTGTAAATTTCAGATAAGCAACAAATAATTTTCAGTATAATTATGCAGTTATTTGTTGAAATTCAAACATAACTGTACATCCTGTATTTTTATTCCCTAAATCTGGAAATCCTACCAAAATGGAACACACAATTCTATGGATTTAATTATTAAATTAAAAATTATTCAGTGTATACTTTCTTTTAAAAAAAATTGATTTAGCCGAAGCCGGTTTGGCTCAGTGGTAGAGCGTCGGTCTGTGGACTGAAAGGTCCCAGGTTTGATTCCGGTCAAGGGCATGTACATTGGTTGCGGGCACATCCCCGGTAGGGGGTGTGCAAGAGGCAACTGGTCGATGTTTCTCTCTCATCGACGTTTCTAGCTCTCTATCTCTCTCCCTTCCTCTCTGTAAAAAATCAATAAAATATATTTTTAAAAAATTGATTAAAAAAAATTGATTTCAGAGAGGAAGGGAGAGGGAGAGAGAGATCAAAACATTAATGATGAGAGAGAATCATTGATCAGCTGCCTCCTGCAGGCCCCACACTGGGGATTGAGCCTGCAACCTGAGCATGTACCCTGACTGGGAATCTAACTGTGACCTACTGATTCATAGGTCAACACTCAACCATTGAACTACCTGGCTAGGCTTCAGTGTATACTTTCTTTTTGCCAGGAAAAGTGCTGGATCCCAAGAGAATAAGACACCATTTCTGCCACCAATCCGTAAGCCAGTGAAGGAAGAAGGGGAAATGAATTAAGTTGACATTTACTGAGTACCTGTTAGGATCTGGGTCCAGTCATCAATGTGTCATATGTTATCTTAGTAAATTCTTACAATCTTGGTAATTCCCATTTTAGAGGTGAGAGAATTAAGGCCCAAAGAGAATCATGTGCCTAAGGTTTCAGAGTTCATAGGTCCAGGTTAAAACCCATGTCTGTCTCCAGAGTGAGGCGCTTTCCAATGAAAACACATTTTCCGTAAATACTTACACAAATTGCAACAGCAATAAGCTGTGAGAGCACAATGGAGACAGAGATCAACTCTGCTTTGGGTAATCAGCAAAATTGCTATCATCACCTTCTTTAAGTTTCAAGTCAAATTACTTCATTCTATAATGAGGGGAGTTACTGTAAGGAAAACCCGTGGACTGAGATTTGTGGTTGGAAGACTGTTGTGAACTGAGGCCCCTCTCTGCTGCTCTCTCCATCTCTCCCAGAGTCATGTGGTATCTTGGCATCTTCCTCCTCTTTCCTTGTCTGATTCTTTCTCTTCTCACCATTGCTGCTTCCCTATGCCTAGTCACAGACTCTACAGCATTAGAACTTTGACCTGTGCACAGTCAACATGATTTCTCAGTGACCCAAGCTACCTCCAGGTTTTTAGATTCAATGCTCACCAGCAGATGCCTCAGTATTTCAAGATTCCTGCTTTCATTTAAAAAATATTTTTATTTAGGTATAATTTACATGCTACAAAATCCATTCATTTCCTAATTTAAATTTTGCAACAGAGTATGAGCTAATTTATGAATGAGTTGCCCTGGGTTGGTACTCATCTCTATATCACATACCCACCTCGGGTCCAATTACTGTGACCAGAGGACAGGTCATGTGCCTGTCCATTGAGCAGGTGCTGATAGTGGAACAGTTTCACTTAGCACTGCAGACCTTCAGCACTGTGGTTGACATGTTTAATACAGAAAGGTTCTAAGAGGAGATGATATTTGATATGGGTCATGAAGGACAGCTTAGTATTCACCAGGCAGAACAAAAGGGAAAACAGACATCCAATCAAGGAACATCATGTGCCAATGCAAAGGTGCACAAAGCAGGAATGAGCAGAGAATGGTGTGCAGTTTGGAAAGCCTTGAGCTCAGGGTCCTAGATGGGAAGGCAAGATGGTATAGGTGAAAGTAGACTTCCAGATTTCTAGGTTGGCTACTTGGGTGGATGTACATTGGAAATACAATGAGATTGTGCCTCTACAAGAGGTATAACTTCAGGAGGGAAGACAGATGTGCTGGGTGGGCATGCTGAGCTTAAGGGGCCTAGAGATCATTTAGATGTGGAAGGTCATGTAGGTAGTAAGATACACAATTTGGAACCTATAATAATCTTCACAACAAATTTTTACTGAATTTCACCAAAAATGTAGCTCTTGGAAGATCTTGATGGTGAGCTGGAAGACAGTGCAGCAGGAAAGTGAAGCCATTTCCCCAAAGACAAACCATCCTGAAGGAGCACCACACCACATTGTTCCACATTGTTCATTCCACCCAAATCCAATCACCCATGTAACCTATGAGGAAACAGAGAGCAGCAGCAATCTGGCATGCTTTATGTAAAATCTCTGCTTAGCCAGCACCTTTTGATATTAAATGTTGAAAAGAAAAATATGACCTGCCATAAATTCTCATTACACACATTATTGCTTTAATAGTACAAGTACAGATAGGCCCCTAGAGAATTTTCTGATTTGTCATCAGTACCTAGTTTTAGTTCTTGATTTATTAATTTGTTCTTTTTTTTCACATAATATTATGTAAATATTTTAGAAAATGAATAATTTTTAAAGGAAGAAAAGACACCATAGATCACATCAATGCTAAGTATCTGGTTCAAGCTTCCTTTTTCCTTAAAATTAAATTTTAATTTCTGTCCAAGTAACACACACAGAAAGTTAAACATCAATTGGTACAGAAAAATTTATGATTAAAAGTAAGTTGGCTCCATCTCAACCTCCTCCTACTGTCCCACTTCCCAGAGAGAACATATTTTAGTGGATTCTGCTTCCCATGGTGGTTGCCTCCAGAGCTCAAGTCTATGCCATCTAATATGCTGGCCACTAGCCACATGTGGCTCTTCTAATTAAAATGAACTAAAATTCAATAAAAATAAAAAATTTAGTTTCTCAGTCTCCCCAGTTACATTCAGATGCTCAATAACCATATGTAGCTAGAATCTACCATATTGGAAAGAGCAGATGGAAGGTATTTCCATCATCACAGAAGCCTTTATTGGACAGTGCTAGTCAAGATAAAATTATGTTTTACCTTTATTTATTGATTAATCAATTTTAGGCAGGATCCATTGATTTAATGTTATTTTTATCCTTTAGAATAAAGAGGTAATATGCAAATTGACTGTCATTCCATCATACAAGATGGCTGCCCCCTATGTGGTCATAAGATGGCCACCACAAGATGGCCAGCAGTTGTGGGTGATCAGGCCAGCAGGGGAGGGCAGTTGGGGGCAACTGAGCCTGCAGTGGAGGGAGGGCAGTTGGGGGGGGACCAGATCTGCAGGGAAGGACAGTTGGGAGTGATTGGGCCAGCAAGGGAGAAATTAGGTGTCAATCAAACTGGCAGGGGAGTGGTTAGGGGGTGATCAGGCTGACAGGCAGAAGCAGTTAGGGGCAATCAGGCAGGCAGGCAGGTGAGTGGTTGGGAGCCAGCAGTCTTGGATTCTGAGAGAGATGTCTGACTGCCAGGTTGATTGGGCCTAATCTGGCAGTCGGACATCCCCAGAGTACTCCCACATTGGAGAGAGTGTAGGCTAGGCTGAGGGACACCCCTTCCTAGTGCACAAATTTCATGCATCGGGCCTCTAGTTAAGATATAAACTTTTAGAAAAATTGAAATAGAGCATACATACATAAAAGCATAAAGATAAATCTTAGTTACTTATCACAAAGTAAATAATCCATCTTACTGCCCCTCAGAGCAATAAAGAGAATATTACAAGGAATCCAAATTCCCTCTCATACTCACCCCCAGTTACTAAGTATACTCTCAATAGTCCCTCTTCTATTACCATGAATTGTTTTTGCCAGTCTTTAGTATCTGGCTTCTTTTATACAAATTATGAATATGGAATTCATCTCTATTCTGTGAAGGAGAATTCATTCGTTGTAGTAGTATTGCTGCATAGTTTGCATTGTATGACTATATTACCATTTATTTATCTATTCTACTATTTAGAGACATTTGAGTTGTTTTTCAGTTTGAAGCTATTATGAATAATGTAACTGTGAACATTCTTGCTCATATCTTTTGGTAAGCATATACATTCTTAGTAGAAGAATTTCTGGTCGTAGGTATTAATATCCTCAGCTTTAGTAGATTGACCTAAAGGGATTATACCAGTTTACAGCAATCAGTCTTTGAAAGTATCAGCAGGTGTCCCACATCTTCACTAAGTCTTGATACTCTGACAATTAAATCATTATGTTTCTAATTTACATTTCCCTGATAACTGATGAAGTTTAATATCTTTTCAGATAGCTATTGATTATTTGGATATTCTCTTTTTGTTAAATGTTTTGCCTATTTTATTACTGGATTTCCTCTTTTTTGAAAACATAGATTTGTAGTTATTTTTAATATTTTATGAATATAAGCACCCTTTTATTTATATGTGCTGCAAGTCTCTTCTCTCAGACTGTACCTTTTCAACACCTTTTGATGAAGAAAAAGTTCATAATTTTAACACAGTCCCTATGCTAGTCCTTTCCTTTATGGTTAGTGCTTTTGTGTCTTATCTAAAGAGTCTTTCTCTACCTTAAGGTCATGAATATATTCTCCTATAATATTTTCTAGAAGTTTTATCATTTGATTTTTCTCATTTATGTTTATAATTGAAATGAGATTTGTTTTTATAATTATGTGAGGTAGGAATCAAGTCTCACTTTTTCAATATGGGAGCCAATTGAATCTGTATCATCTATTTAAAAAATCATCCTTTCCCATTTCATTTTAATACCACCTTTATCACAAGTCACACACACACACACACACACACACACACACACACACACAGAGACAGGGATATGAATTATCTGTCCCAGAGATAGGAAAACAAACCAGCTGCCTGTTTTTACAAATGAAGTTGTACTGTAACACAACCAGGCCCATTTGTTTGTGCATTGTCTTGGTTGCTTTCATGTTACAACAGCAGGGTTGAGTTGTGACAGACCATACAAAGCCTAAATCGTTTTTACCATCTGGATCTTTTCAGAAAAAAATGTCTGACTCCTGTGTTCTGTGCTCCTCTTTTTAAAAATAAATATATATATTTTTTTATTTCAGAGAGGAAGAGAAAGGAAGAGAGAAAAACATCAATGATGAGAGAGAATCATTGATTGGCTACTCCTGCACACTTTCAACTGGGGATAGAGCCTGCAACTCGGGCATGTACCCTGACCAAGGATTGAACCCTGACCTACTGGTTCATAGGTCAATGCTCAACCACTTAGCCACCCCCTCCCCATTTTAAAAAAGATTCTTGCACTAATACTATACTGTCTTGGTAGCTTTACAATCAATTTTGATTTTTGTAAAGTAAGCCATCCAATTTTGTTCTTCAAGATTATCTTGGCTATTCCTGGGCCTTGGTAGTCTCATATAAATTCTGTTCAGATATATTTTGATTATAGAAATGTTCTTATACACATTACATAGAAAGTTTTATAACTTGTCTTATAAATGACTTAATATATAGTGGAAATCTTTACATGATATTAAATATTCTTCAGCAACACTATTTTTAATGACTTCAAACATTCAGTTATACAGATAAACTGTCATTTATTTAACCAAACATATTGCTTGGCTATGTCTTATTTACCTATCATTAAATTATTAAGTGCTTCTTTAGCTTATTATACTCTTTCACTAAGTAATTTCATTTATGGGAATTGAACCAAAATAAGTTATTGTCAATGAAAAAACTGCATTGAAGATGTTTATCCCAGCATTATTTATAAATATGAAAAATTGAAAATGACAATTCATTGGCATTTGGTAAGTGGCTAATTATGGTACTTCAGCTTATTAAAATATTATGCAAATGTTTAAAACAGTGTTCAAGGAGACTGAAAATTATAATGAAATGTTTTATGTAATAAAGCATGTGCATTCTTTAATTATGAGCATTAAAAATCTAGCCCTTAGAAAAAGGTCTGGAAGGATATACAGGGATACCTCTCATTTTATTGTGCTTCCCTTTACTGTGCTTCACAGATATTTTATTCTTTACACATTGAAAGCAAGACCCTCCACTAGCAAAATGATTATGACTCACTTAATTGTGATACTAATTTTATGGCTGTGATCTGGAACCAAATCTGCAATATTTCCAAGGAATACCAAGTTGAAGTTAGTTAATACCAGAGAGTGGCACTTGTGAAGGTAGGGCAAAAGAAAATACTGTATTCACTTTTGTCTTGCTTTAATATTTTATAGAACTTATGTTACAGTAATAATATTTGCAAATCATTTTTGAAATAGCTAGCATGATGCATGAAATGATAAAATGGCAATGCCCTAAGGAAAAGATAAGCTTTTTTTTTTTTTTTTTTTTAAAAAGCAATACTCAAGACTTAGTTTTAAGCAAGTGCATAATCAAAGCCTGAGATTTAAAGGGAAGTCTGAGACCGCCAACCCCCAGCTTGGCAGATGCATATAGCATAAGAGGAAGACCCCAGTCAGACCAGAATTATTTCCTTAGTCACATTGGATACCCTAATTACCAGCTCCTCAGTGAACATGACCTGGAGACTGTGGGTCCTTAGAGACTGGTTGATACAATCATAGTCAACTGCATGTGGTTCTCATTGCAGAGTGTGGGCTCAAGGTGATCTTGAGAGAGATTGAATGTGACTCTGGAAAGTGCATTATATGTGGCTTTCCTGTGAGTACCTTGAGGGGACAATCTAGTGGGTGGGTGGGATTTTTCTCTGAGGAGTTAAATATCCCAGAAGACAATCATCACCTTGGGAAATGTCCAACAGGTGGATGTTTGGACTAGTGGGGAGAGGAACATCTTCCTTTCCTCCCACAATGGTACCAGCCAGGAGCAGCTGAGCCAAGACACTGAGGGAGGTCTAAGGGAAGTTTGCTAGTGGACATGACCCATCTTTGGCCATGAGGAGGCATGTGGGATCTAGCAACAACATGATGTCAGTAGTGGCAGTGGCAGCAACAGGACAGAAAGATGACTCCTACATCTGACATTCACATCTGGAGGCAATGTTGCCAGAACCAGACCTGTGATCTCAGAGTCTGATTGCCAGCACCATTATAAAAAATACTGTCACCCAGGCCTCACTCCAAACCAGTTCAATCAGAATGTCCAGGGGTGCAGCCCAGGCATCTGCTCATTTCAAAGTTCCCCGGGGGTTTCTAATGCTCAGTCTGGCTCAGGGACTACTGCTCTAGGACAGCATTTCCCACACCCTTGGGTGCTGGACTCTCGTTATTGCACCTAATTTGGATTGTGCTGCCCTGACGAGTAATGGTGGGTAATAGTTTCATTCATCTACACAAGAGACAGAGTCCTACAAAATGACTCCATTAGCCCTGGCAAGCTTCCAGCTTTTCTCTTCCCTCTTTGTCATAAAATTAATGAGACCATTTATTGGAAGGTAGAAAACTATACACTGCATTTGTAGTGTTGGTGGGTCAAACTGCGCACATTGTGCTACACTTATGCTTCCATCAGAAGTAGTAAAGTGAAGGACCTTTAATAAGAAAAGGTTACATGCCAAGCGGTCTTTCCACGTGTTATTTCTCTTCATCTTCACAAAGCATCCTGGAAGGTAGGTATTACTGTTAGTTCCTATATAGAGAGAAGGAAACTAAGACATAAAATAGTTAAGAAATTGGCAGAGTGGGGATTTGAAAAAGGTGTATTGAACTCCAAAGTTTTATCTCTTGTCTTCCTCTTCATTTTAACACCCACTCTTCCTTGTTCATTGATGCACATAAAGTACTTAAAATAATGTTTGGCAAATAGCAACTGCCCTATAAATACTACCAATACCTCCTGGAATTTTACGCTGAGGATGGGGGTGGGCACCAAATCCTAAATCTGAACTGTGGAAAGTCAACTGCGTTGAAGAAAACTACGGAAGCCTAGGATCTGTGACTGGGTGAAGAAAATTTCCCGGCCTGTGGCTGAACTTCTTATTCTGAGGGTGTAGTGTCCTGTCAATCTATTTAAACAAAATAAAAGACTAAGGTTCAACTTTGCTAAAAACAGAATGCGTGTGGTAGGTTAAGTGCTTTAAAAATTCAAAGCAGGTTCTAGAATGTATTGAACCCTTTTCTTAATTAAGCAAATATTTTATCCAGCGAAAGGCAGTAAGGTTCATGAGTTTCAGGTGTCCTCAGTGATTTCCACGATGGATGGCTCAGGAAGCAAAAGGACAATTTCTTGGCAGGCATGTGGATTCCTCTGATGTTCTGGAAAGGGCAGAGACAGCAGGTGAGAGCACGGGTGAAGTATGGCAGGGAACGACAAGTCTCCATGGCAGTCATCTCAGGCCTGGCCCCTTGTCAAAGCACAGCTCCTCCCAGGAAGGGCAGCGAAGGCCTCTGGTGAGGGAGGGCCTCTCCCATCATTCCCAATTCTGGTTTCCTTTCGAGGGGCTCCCACTCTCTAATCTCCTGGGGATGCCACTCACCGCCTTTGGAGACTGACCTTGCAGAAGTGGACATATCTTTTAAGTCAGTCTGACTTCCCAAAGAAACTTGCCTAAGTAATGAGAACAAAAAGGGGGACACGATGGACAGTACAAGCAGCGTAAAGATAGACTTTGAAAAGGATGGTTTGTTTCTTTTATTCTATCCCAAGTGGCTTCTGGCTTCAAAGGGTTGTTTCATGTCACATGCCCTGTATGTCTTCCCCCTTTGCATGTGCCAGACTGCCTCCCTCCTCCACACCCAACTTGTCTCTGAGGCATTCTTGACTTTTCAGAGAATATGGCCTGCTTCCTCTCCACCATTACCTTTCGTTTTGTATGTGGTCTGAGGGGTGGGCTTGCTCTCTCCAAGCTGGTGAGCAAACAAAAGAAACTTACTCCTCAGATGAGAATCCTGTACCTTGTGGATTCCAATGAGATAATATCTGGAATGCTAAACAATTCTCCCTCTATTAGACACAGAATAACAGAAATATTATTTTTTAAATAGCGATATCATGAGCATGGCAAAGTCTTTCCCCTCCCCGCCACTGATTCTATGCTTGGTGGTGTATAATCACACTCTCATTTCCTAGAAAGTACCTGTACGTAATAAAATCCCATCACCGATAGGCCTTGTTACAACATCATAGTGTCATCCTTTAGCTAGGTGGTGGTGGATCCCCTCTTTGTGATTTATGCCTTAATTAGAAGATACACGTTTTCAGGGAATTGGATCAGGAATTCCAAACTCTCAATAATGCAGTTTCCACAAGCAAATATCCTAGGCAGCTCTGGAGACATGTTGAGCCCTGTATGTGTTCAGACTCTGAGTGTGTTCTCATGTGCTCCATAAGCCCAGCTAGCAAAGGACCGGTCTTGAAGGGTAATGAGAGACAGTACTCACTCTGCCTCTCAAAGTCACACGGGATGCCTGCCAGATCATAAGTAGCCATGGTTCTGGAAACAATAGTATAAAGTGACAGTAGAAGATCGTCTGTGATTAAAATACAGCCGGGGCCGAGGTAAACAGCGATGACTGAGGTAAGAATAAATTACAAAGAAACCAAAAATGCAGTAGCAGAATTAATATTTACACTGAAGGACTCACAAGCAGAAGCAGCATTGCTGAAAATCAGATTAGTGATGTAGAGAATGAATTGCAGAACGTCTCCCAGAATTCAGAGAAAAAGAAACAAAGAGAAAATATGATAGCTATAAAAAGCTGGGAAGAGATCCAACATAAGAACTATAGATTTTTTTTTTTTTTTTTTTTTTTTACTAAAAAACAATTAGAACAGAAACAATAATCAAAAACACATTGAAGGGAAAAAGTTCCTTGGGCTTAAAAATAAATGGACCCTGCCCAGGCCCAGTGACTCAGTTGTTTGTACTGAAAAGATTGCAGTCAGGGCACATACGGGAGGCAACCGATTGAATGTTTTTCTCTCACATCAATGTTTCTCTCTAAAGCCAACGAGAGCATATCCTTGGGTGAGGATTAAACAAACAAACAAACAAACAAACAAAAACAGGCCTTTATAATTTTTAAATAAAGTTTTTACCTTGAATAATTTTTTATTTATAGGAAAGTTTGCAAACACAGAGTTGCTGTATGCCCTTTACACAGTGTCCCCTAATGTTAACATCTTCCATACAATTTGTCAAAACTAAAAAAATTAGCATTTGTACATGATAATTAACTTAAAAAAAATCACTAGGCTTTTCACTAATGTTCTGTTAATGTCTCAGTATCCAATCCAGGATGTCACTTTGCATTTAGCCTTCACACGTTTTACAAAAATGAAATTGCAGTGGGAGATCATAACACTGAGCCATTGATTTGAGCTGCTCAGCAGTCATGCCTGACACCTCCCTCTGCCTCACTCCCAACTTCCCTGGTATTTTCAATTCCTTCTGAGTTCTCTCCTTGCCCCTCAGATTGCGCACACTGTGACCCTAAAACTTCTATTAGGAATGACTTTATTCTCCACATGCACTGTACTGCCTCAGGGGCCTTGGCTAATGATCCTCTCTGTTCTCCCGCACTGCTCCTAGCACCCCCTCATCCCGTGCTGCTTCCTTGGGGCACCATCATTCCAGACCCCCAATATGTGATCTGAACCCAATCATCATGCATTTCTCTGCTACCATGTATTCTGGCTGAAAAGACAATTTAGGTTTAGAGAAGTCAAAGGAAAAATGAAAAATCAAAGCCATTTCTATTTGTACACAACTCAGCATGCCTCTCTCTTTCCCCTGATAAATGTGAGACCTTTTGAGAATGCCATTATTTCAGTTTCACAAAAGAAAAAACTTTCATGGCTAGGCTTGGGGGAGGGGGGAAGGGTTCTCTGTTGGGTATTATCCTGTGAGTTCAGTGCCGCCTCCATCAGACCCTCAACCTTGCAGACTTAGGAACCTACACTCACCAGCTTTCTGGAAGATCACGCATAGGGCTGCCCACCCATGCTAACAAAATCTCTAGTGAGTGGGAATGAAATCAGAACATCATCTCATTCGTTTATAATGAGCAGTACACCTGACAGGCAAATCTGTCACTACTGAACCTGACCGGCCAGCTCCACAGAGCCAAGTTATCAGGCCGGTGCTTGGTGGCTATCGAAGCAGAATAAGGGTGTTAGAGAATTTCAAAATTTAATGCCATTAGGCCCTGAAAAACTGATGTTTCCCATAAGGATTGGCCTGTCCAAGGCTTGGACACTTACCCAGCCTGGCTGGGCTCTCTCTCCTCTGGGCACTGTTTGGGCTTCCACAGCTGACCAGTCCATTGGCTCATGCACACATTCTTTACATGTGGCCACATTTTTTTCAGATTCTTATCCAGGTTTGGGAATCATTTTGACTTCTTTAAGCTGGGGGGTTTGACCCATTATATCAGATTTTGTCACCTACTGCCAAGCCCTGTGTGTGTGTGTGTGTGTGTGTGTGTGTGTGTGTGTGTGGTATATATCTTGAATGTAGCTCTCCTTGACCCCCAGCAAAGTGGGGAGGACCTCAAACAGAACAGTAAGGAACCCCCACATGCCAGGCCTGTGGCAAGAGGTACACACAACAGTGACCCAAACAAGCCCAGTCCCTGCCCTCGTGGAGCTTGTTATCTGGCAGGGATACTGCCATGAAGAAAATAACCACATAGGTCACAGTTAGAGATTTCAGGAATGCTGTGAAGGGCAGGACGGGTTGCCATGGCCACCTAATGCACACCCACCTGCTCTAGACCTAGAGGTTGGATAGGGTTTTCTTTGGAAAGTTACACTTGAGATGGTATTGAAAGCTTCAGTGAAAGTCAACTAGAGAAAATGGGGAGGACAGAGAGCTAGACATCTTCCAGGCCCACTCTCCATCTTCCATCCAGTTCTCTGCCCCTGGAGGCCAACCACCTGGCAGTACATCACCAGCTCCCCTGTTGGGAATCCAAAGGAGGGAGGAGCATGAGGTCAAGGCATGTCTTCCCTGTGGAGTGGCCTTTCGTTGGCTGGGTCCTTTAACATCCTGCACCCTCTCTCTCCTAGCGCTGCCCTTTGACCCACGAGAGAGGGCCACTGCCATGGAGACCATGTTTTGGAACTCTGGTCCTCTTCCAGCCACATCACTGCCCATGTGTAAGAGGCCCTGCCTTTACACCTGTGCCTGCCCCTCCATTGTGTGCCCACACCCCATCTCTCTTTCAGAGTGAGGACTATGCCAGCGAAGTTCTTAGCCCCAGGCCTGAGAGTTGGCCAGAGGGTATACAAGTGTATGTATGGTGGGATCTGGGCATAGCTCGGGTATGGGGGTTGGGGTGTCCACCTGTATCCGTGAGGTCACTTGCAATTTCAAGAAAAGGTAGGGATGGGAAGAGAAGGGGTGGGCTGCGACAAGGACCTGGGCCCAGACATTTCTCTCTGCCATGTTTCTGCACAGAACTCTGAGCATTTGGAAACTTCTATATTTAAACATTGTCTTCCAGACTATTATAAAGGTACATGTGCCAAGGATAACAGATAAAATATATTTCACGGAGCAGTTTGTTAGTTTAAGTTACAATTTCCAAGTATTTAGACACGTGGTTTGGGAGTTCTCCGATTGCTTTCTTGTCCTGGGACCACAAATGTGGGAGTTGAGCCTGCCTTCCAGTAACTACCCATTCTCATTCCTGTCCCCTGGGTGTGGGGGAGGGGTGCCCCAGGCTACTACAAAATCTCCTCCCATTTTACACCTGTGCAAAGGCCTCTGTTCATAGACTTCCCCTGAAGTACACTACTGCGAGTGGCCATCTGTTTCTTGTCAGGACCCTGACTGGTTCAGCAGGTGTCTCAGTCAAAGGGAGCTGATGGGCACAGCACATGAAACACACACACACACACACACACACACACACACACACACACTTTTTTATTTATACGTTTCAGTTCTTCTGCAAGCCATTAGTTATAGAAGGCAAGGTGGAGGCAGATGTTAAAAGAGGCAGGAGGGCTAAGGGCTATATGGCTGTTGAGAGAGGGGGGAGGGAAGAGAGAGAGAGAGAGAGAGAGAGAGAGAGAGAGAGAGAGAGAGAGAGAGAGAGAGAGAGAGAGAGAGAGAGAATATGAATATATAGATGGGAGGGAGTGTGGTATCTCAGTTCCCACTGTGCTCTTCCTTCCATCCCCTACCAAAAGTGACTGCACCCTCTCTATGCAGGGCTGGCTGGCGTGATCTAACCCCTGGTGTCTTTATGTCTTTAGTTGCTTCTGTGACCCAGGCTGGCTCTCATAGCAGGAAGAAGGCAGCACCATCCCTCAGCTGGCCCTTCACTGCAGAAAACCTGGATTCCTGGCCCCTCTGGCCTCTCTCTTCAGAGACACTATTCCTCAGTTTTGCTCACTTGGCCTCCCTCACTGCACTTACCCCATTCCCTAGGAATCATGCAAGTGTCCCTCCACACTTCTGTGTGAAGCCAGCTCAGGTGAGGTCATGTACACAATGTAACTGGATGTTGAACAAGCTCCACGTGTGTTATAATCAAAATACAATTTTATTTCCGTCTCCCACAACCCTTCTGCAGTCCATTCCGCAGGGATAAATCTCCCTCCGCCCTGCGTGAAACCTCCAGCAGGCTCGCAATTATTCTGCTCACTCTCAGGTAATAGACGTTCCCAGGTCACTTTAAATTGCAAACACATTCTAATTTAGTAATTAGAATGCTCAGTCCCAAACTCTAAACATGATTTAGCTTGCCGTCTTCTCCTCCTCCCTCTCTCCCAGCTTGGGCCGATTTTAGGATGAGAGACTGCAATGGGACTCAGAGTGGTGGTGTCCCCATTTCTCCCCCTCGAGTTCCCCCACTATCCAGTTTCCCTGGGGGTGGGGTGGGGTGGAGGGGAACAGGGGAGGGTGGACAGGTGGAGGTGATGGGGGTAGAAAAGGCCTTCTGGAAAGGTGTGAGTTCATCTGACACCATGCTCTCTGGTAGATACTTGAGCTGACTCTCTCAGCGGGGCTGCTCTCTCAGAATCTCTGGAGTTTCCCGTTAGGCCCCTCTAGCCTGAATTTCTCTTCACCCAAGCACCTGCCTCTCTTTTAGGGGTGGTAAACTCCCTGCCTCCTGGTCAGATAGGAGGACCTCAGGCTGCCCTTCCTGAGTGTAGCCCACATGGGTTCCTTGTCCGGACAATCTCTGCAAGTGCCAGAGATCTGCAGGCAGCAGCATCCCCTGGGTACACCAGGAAGGCAAGTGGTCAGCCTCTTCGTCTTCCCATCCTCTACATTTCCCAGGTGCCCTCTGTGCACATTAGACCATCCCAGCCTCCTTGGTCCAATTTCCATCATATGTTCATCTTTTCTTTGGCTGTTGAAAGCTCAGAGGTAAATTGGCAGTTCCCCTTAATAATCCTGTAGCCGTCCTGTGGCTTGGACATCTGTGTTTTAACTTTTCTGCTGGATCATGTCTAAGAGAGTGTTGCAGACCAGGTTCTCTGAGGAAGCAAACTCTGAGGCAGGAAATGTATTGGGGTGTGCCCTTGGTAGTGAGACCGGTAGGAGAGGGAAAGAAGTGGGACTGGGTGAACTTCAATGTAGTCATAGGAAGAGGTCTCAGCCAATTCGTTATTTATATGCCTTTGTTGTATATAATGGTCTCAGTTTTTTCAAAACCTCTGATCATGCAAGGGATTGATCTTAGGTCCTGGATGTGTTCTGCAGTGAACAGAGTGTGTACTCAACCATTATAACCCTATTGCCTACCTCCTTGGAGACCCATCCAGATAGAGGGCTAAGGTTGATTATTGACCCCTTGCTTCACAACTGGTCTGGGCTGGGACCTGGGTCAGGGCAGAGTCTGAAGGTGAGGCAGAAATAAGAGAAGGCTGACAGGTACTCTTTGGCAGATGATAGTAAGACACTTACAAACCTTGCTTCCAAAATATGGATTCTGAGCAAGACCAAGGCTATGATGTTATCTATCATAAGGAGATTTCTGTTTCCCATGTAGAACCCTGCCAGGAGGTTAAATGATATAGAAAACACGGTGACAGCTTGCTGTGTTCCTGACCCCATTATGTTGCCAGTGCATGAAATATGCCTCCGTTGTAAATAAACAGTTATTCATCATGCTGTCTCTCACTAGCATGGCTCCCTACAAAACAGCATGACGCAAAGATGGGTTTCAGCGGCATCTGTTTGTTCCTTAGGGGAGGCTGGGCCTGCTGCTCCCTAAGCCATTTTGCCACTAAATACTGACGTCTCAGACCAGACGATTTCATGGTGCACATGACAGAGGGATCAGAGCTTTCAGGTACCCAACAAGGGTCTGTCGGCACATTCTCGTGTTGCTCCACTCCAAGGCTTAGTGGGTCCCACTTTCAGGCCCCAACTTTCAGGAGATTGGACTGGGCCAAAGGGATAAGAGGCCAGGGCTGACCTGAGGGTGCAGGCATGTCCACAGAGAGGACACTGACTGCAGCAGTGAGGAGCTGGGTGCAAACTCTGAGTGCAGGGATGGTGGCAGTCTGGCTTTGTACAATGTTACTGAAAACCAGAGATTCCTGCCTTCGGTCTATGTGATATTCATGGCTAAAGTCTATAGGAGCAAAGCACATCAGCTTTATCTAGTACTTCTGCCTTAGACTGTATTAGCGTCCCAGAGCTTTATCTAATGTGAGTACCTGTGCTGATCACCATGTTGCTTATCTAATGCTCCCTCATGCACAGAAGGTGAGAAAACCTTTATTCCCTGAGAAATGAAGCCACTACACTTGACACTATCTGTGCCCCTCTCCTCTATGGACACACCAGGGTGGGTCTGCCCATTCTTCCTTCTCACAGAAGTACAGGTGTCCCGGCTCCTATGCAGAACTCATTCTCTTCACCTGGTTCGTTTTTCCCATCTATGTTTTTAATTCCCTCCTATCTCTAGCACTTTTGCTTCATCAATTGTCATTCAATCATCATGCAAATATACAGTTTTGCATAGTGTGTGACATAAGAATTCAACTCATGTTGGCTACTACTACTGTTATTATCACCAAGAAGATGCCAGTAAGCTATTTTCACATATGGGTTAATGTACAGACTTCCACTACTTAGAATATTGTGGCCACTAAGTGCTATTATGTTTACTTTTATTCTCATCCTCATTCTCCTCTTCATCCTGTTCCTCCTCCTCCTCCTCCTCCTGAGTAAAATTTCTACCAAGGGTTGCCTAAGGTGACTACCAGAGTGACATATGCCCAATGAGCCAGTTAGGTCTAATTGTGAGAAATTAAAAATCATTTAACAAAGTCATTTCACAGGACATTATAAGCTCGGATGATATATAATTTCTAAGATAGTTCAGCTTCTTTTTTTGCCAGTATTTTAACTACCGTTGTCCACTCTGGTAGTGGGCATGGTAGAGGTCATGAAGGAGGAGGGAATACACTTGTGTAGTAGTAATGTAGCCTAATGTAACAACAGCAAAAATATTAATTCACATCTTCAGCCAATTTCCACTGTCTTCTCCACCTTCAACAATAGACAGGCTCATGTGGCTTCCATTACCCCAAACTCAGCCTTTAACCCAGTATTTCCCCCTCAACCTGCCATTATAAGGTCCTTTGCAGCACAAGTATATTTCTGGAAGGAAAACTCATATTCATCATTTTTCTTTCAACTTAATCTACTGGCTCCTGCTCCCACCATCCCAATCAAACTGCCCTCCCCAAGGTTACAAATGGCTCCTGCTTTTGGATTCTTTTCCTGCTCTCAGACTTTCTCTTTTGTGTGTCCTTTGTGGCTCTTTTTTTTTTTTCTATTCAAACTTCAAATTGCAAAGTTCTGTCCCCAACTGAGTTGCCAGATTTAGCAAATAAATATTTTTTCTCACATCCCAGCCAATTCTTTTCTTATCCATCTATATTCTCCCTGGGAAAGCTTATCCATGGCTTCACCATTCCCTCTGTGGATATGTTTCAAAATCTGTATCTCCAGCTCTGTTTCCTGAGACTCATGCTAAGAAGTCCAGTCACCTCTTGGATATCCCCCAAACACCTCCAGTTAAATGTGCCATCTCCTCGAAACTTGCTCCTCCTCCTATCCTTAACCCAATACACAGTTGCCTTTAGAGGCAGGAGTATCAAGTCTTTCCAAGCTTGTCCTTGTTTCACCCGGAGAGGAGAAATTGATATGAATGTGCCAGATTTGAAAAATTGAATCAGGTCCTACTTACTTCCTATTTATTGGGGTGATGTCGTTATGCTTTAGAATAAGGGCTGGAAAACATTTTCTGTAAAAGGCTAAATAGTAACTATTTTGGGTTTTGTGGGCTATACCTTCTTTGTTGAAACTTAAAGCAGGCATCAACTATAGATAAATGATGGTCCCGGCTGTGTTCCAATAAAATTTTAAGCATGGACATTGAAATTGAAATTTTTTAAATAATAATAATCACTTGCCATGAAATAGAATTGTTTCAAATTTTTTCCCTATTATTTAAAAATCATTCTTGGCTTGTGGGTCATAGGAAGAAAATAAGCAATGCACCAGATTTGGCGCATGCAGCTGTAGTCTGCCAACCTTTACTTTAAAGGGACTTTCTCTATTTTCCTTCCTCCATGTGACAAGAGTAATTTGCTAACCCAGGACCTTCTCTAATTAGGTAGATCCGACCATCTGTCTCTTCTTGCTACATGCCTAAATCAGGACCAGTGATCAGCTCAGCTATGTTGTATTTTATCTCTTTTAAGCTTTTCCCACCTATTTGATCAGCGTGGCAAGAATTGAAATTTGGCCAAAACCGGTTTGGCTAAGTGGATAGAGCATCAGCCTGCAGACTGAGGGTCCTGGATTCGATTCCTGTCAAGGGCATGTATCTTTGTTGCGGGCACATCCCAGTAGGGGGCGTGCAAGAGGCAGCTGATGGATGACTCTCATCGATGTTTCCAACTCTATCTCTCTCCCTTCCTCTCTGTAAAAATTAATAAAATATATTAAAAAAAGAATTGTAATTTAACTTTGGCCTTTGAGGGAAGAGGAGCAGCAAAATCGGACAGACTTGTTTACCTGCTTCAGCCTATTCTTTTATTTGCCATGCATGTACGTGTCTTCTTTCTTGATAACTTCATGGTGGGTGGCTATGCTTTGGGAAGGGATGTGGTAGACTATGGTTCTCTGGCTAAATACTAAATAATAGCACCTCACGTCCCAGCACAGGCAGACCTCAGTGATATTGCAGGTTCAGTTTCAGGTCACTGCAATAAAGTGAATGTTCAATAAAGTGAATGATGCAATATTTTTTTGGTTTTCCAGTGCATATAAAAGTTATGTTTACACTATGCTGTAGTCTATTAAGTGTGCAATAGCATTCTAAAAAATGTACATACCTTAGTTAAAAATACTTTATTGCTAAAAAGTGCTAATCATCTGACTCTTCAGTGAGTCCTCATCTTTTTGCTGTTAGAGGGTCTTGCTTTGATGTTGATGAAAACGCAGTATCTGCAAAACTCAGTGTAGCAAAGCACAATAAAACAAGGTATGCCTGTACACTTTATAACAAATAATATCACCATCCTTCCAGGACCCAAGCTAGGAAATATAAATCATTTTTGACGGCTTCCTGATCTGTTATCTCCCTAATTGCTCTAGGAACTATTGCTATTTTGTGTCTTAATGTCCATCCTCTTCTATCTTCTACTCTGGATGCTTTTGTAACATACATTCAAATGAGCAGGAAATGATTTTTAAAATTGCAGTGGGAGTGGGAGAAAGAAATTGCCTGGTGATGACATGAAACCAAAACTAACCAGAAATTTAAATTTGTGCAGAGTTATGGTAAGTAGAAAATAATTATGGGGGAAAACAAGATGGCACTAATGAGCAGACAACAGGATGGTGGCCAAGTGCTTCAGAAGGAGAGGTTGGCACCATGCAGTCATGGAGATACTTTACTGTCTGGAATTCTGCATATTCTGGGAACGTATTAGAGATGGTCATCCTATATAATAAAAGGATGACAGAGCACTTATGCAAATAGACTGAACGGTGGAATGACTGGTCACTATGACATGCACTGACCACCAGAGGGCAGATGATCAATGCAGGAGCTGTCCTCAGACCTCAGACTCTGCCTGTTTGGGGCTGGCTGGCCAACCTCTCAGTCCCTTCTCCCAGCCAGCAGGCTCTGATTACCCTATGGTGAATGGGGAACCGAGGGTGGGTGGCAGTGTGGGGCTGGGCCAACTGCCTGCAGCCTGGGAAGATGGCCCTGATCTCAGGCCAGGCCTAGGGACCATACCCGTACATGAATTTCATGCACTGGGCCTCTAGTAGAATTAATAATAACAATGGAGAGGCTCCCAGGATCTAAAAGTACTATTCTTTTCCCTTTTGTTTTCTCAGACTTTGGACTCCCCACTCACCTAATAAGAGGAGACTTATAAGCCTTAATTAGAAGATTTAATATCTACGACATGTTTTCTATGTTTATTAATGTCCTCTCTATGACCTGTATAAAAAGTACTTGCAAGAACAGAAAAGATACAACCCTATTTTATATGACAAATATTCCCAGAACTGCTGAGAGCAGAAATGCGACTTAAGACAACTTTTCCTTGAGGGGTGGCCTCCAAGACTTGTGGAAGCGGGGGTGCTCACCTGTGTGCTCTGTCATCCTTGTCTCCTTCCCACTGTCCGTCTCTGTGGTCTCTGCCTGCCTCCCTAATCCATCATCATCAGTCATCTTTATAAAGGACACATCTGAACAAGCCGGTTTCCTCCTCAGAAACTCTCAGTGGTAGATTTCCCCTGCAACTTACAGATAAAGTCCAACTCTTGAACAAGGTGTTTAAGCTCTTCCTTTGATCTGGCTTCTACAAACTCCTCAGCCTAATTTCTGGCCTCCCTGAAGGTTCAGCCACCTCTGAGGTTTAGGCACCAAACCTCCATAATGCTGGCTGTTCAAATGACTACTCTCCACCAAGCAAACGATATACTCTTTTGTTTCTGTGCTTATTATACAACTCCCTTTACTGGAAATGTTCTTATTCCTACTGCCTGCCTTATTAAAATCCTTCTCAGCCTTCAAGGTCAAATCCTGTCTTCTCTCCTGCCTGGCATGGCTCAGTGGTTGAGTGTCGACCTATGAACCAGGAGGTCACAGTTCGATTCCCAGTCAGGGCACATGTCCAGGTTGCTATTCCATCTCCAGCAGGGCATGCAGGAGGCAGCCAATCAATAATTCTTTCTCATCACTGATGTTTCTATCTCTCTCCCTCTCCCTCCCTCACTGAAATCAATATAAATGTATTTTTTTTTTAAAAATTCAGTCTTCCCCATGAAATTTTCCCTTTCAGTCAATATCCCACAGCACAGTGCCACTGCACTGGTTCCTTCTGACCTGTTATGGTAATTTAATCAGGCATTTGTTCATTCCATAAATATTTATAAATAACCTTCTACGTGCCAGGCACTACATCAAGTGCAGGAGAGAAAATGGGGAGCAGGACCGACATCTAGACATTCTTTCAGACCACATGGGTGATGAGGACCACTGGTCCTTGACCCCTCCTAGCAGGGCAGGTGGATGGATCAGAGGTTCCTGGGCAGCATAAATTAAGGGAGAATAGCAGTCAGTCTGGCTGTCTCTTGTTGGTTTTATTAAATGGAATGTGCAGCTTGATTGTAAACTGAATTGCTTGGACAATTGAAGGAATTGTTGGTCTCATGACCAAAAGAGGACAGAAGAAAGAGACTGTTCAGAAAGTAGTTCTTTCTCTAAAGGGAAGAGGCTCTACAGGAAAAAAAAAAAATCAAAATACCCAAGAGAAAGTTGGTTTAAGAGTTGTGGTATTGTATGGAATGAAATTAGATCATCCACGGGAAGTATTCTGCACCATATCTAAAATATATTAAGAATCAAACAATTAAGTTGTTATCAGTATTATTGTTATTTTACCCCTTCTCCTGAATCGCCATGAAATCTTCATTAACATCAACATTACTTGTCTATCTTTTGGAGCTGGATTTTTTTTGGGAAGGATGGAGGAAATCAGGAGCAAACTACTAAGGCTGTTCAAAGAGAACCAGTCACATTTGAGGTATAGACATTTTATTGAGTGCGTAGGAACTGAGCTAAGAGCTTGATGTATGTTATTTCATTTAATCCTCAAAATACCCTATCACATAAGTAATATAATCACCTCTCATTTTACAGATAGAACAATGAGGCACCAAGAACACAATTCATTTGCTCAAAGTTACTAGTACACAGATAATGAGTGGGTAGAGCTTGGCGTTCAAATTCCAAACCTCTACAGTTCCCCCACTCGCCCCTATGTCCTACTGCCCCTCCACTAGCTTCCTGGGGTATTATCCTCATTTTATAAAAAAGAGAATGGAGGTTCTGGAAAGTTAAATGACATAATCTATGCATTTAGAAATCGGGAGTGCACTTCCGTCTCCCACTCAAGTGCTCTTTCCATTATTGGAAGTTGACTTTTATGTGAGAACAATTCCCACATCATGTATGATTGCCATCTTCACTCCTAGGCTGACAGGATCAACAAACGCCAGCCAGTATCCCAGTCTTCTTCGATTTATGGCCTATTCTTTTCAGGTACGGGTTATTCAAAGGTCGTCTGGACTAATGGATGAGGACTGCTTTGCAGTCTATATCCAATTTAAACGCAGGATGCCTGTCAGGCTTATTGTTTTTAAAAGGGAACTCTCAATGGAGCAGTGATGCTATTTTGGAGACAATTCTGTGATTGGTTTTACAGACTAGATGAGATATGATTCAGAAAAATAGTGTTGAAATTCATGACGTGTGAAAAAAAAGCAACCTACATTGTCAAATGAACTCCTGATAAGAACACAAAAATTCTCTGAAATACTAGTATTTCAACAAAGACTTTTGAGGCCATTAAAAACGGGTCCAGCCAGGACTGAAAAGTGCATTAATGGTTATTTCTTTATGGCAGTTGAATTATAGCATCCATCTCCACCTAACTGGAATCACATTGAAGCAGGTTATTTTAAAAATTAGATACAAGTGTTCTGGCTTAAAAGGTGGTTGGCAAGTAACCCTTTGACACAACCTCTTCCAACCTCCCAGCAAAAGTCTATAAAGACAGAGAAGATGTCAAAAATGCATTAAAAAAACCCTGCAGACTAGGGCTGCTAGAATCTGGGACTAATTAACACCAATTTTAATGCCAATAGAATTGGCCTTCAAATGCAGATTCTTTTCCACTCTTGCTCTGACATTAGAATCAGAGTAAGTCTACTAGGTTGAAGATAATAATAGTAATAAAAATAGTTAACACTGTTACAAGATGAACTGAAGCCTATTAAACATCTTACAAATTTATTCGGGTAAAACTTGATTGGAATTGGGCAGTGCCAAACCAGTAGTGATTAAGAGCGATCCACCAATGGAAGATTAGTGGCAAGGGTTTTATTGAGAAGATGCAGACGCAAAACAAGGAAATCATTTGATTGACTAGAGCTCAAGCAGTATCATTATTTGGGAAAGACTCAGTTGTTTGTGATTGGTTGTTCTTACCCTTGAGGCATTTACAGGAATTGACTCTTGCCTAAGTTTCAGTTTTCTTACCTTGGCTACCAAGGCATTAGGATCACCTCAGTCTAATGGCTTTCCTCTTTGATTACTTTAACAACACTTACTGAGCACTGACTGTGTATCAGGCGTTTTGCGTGAAATAAATCATTCAACCCTCCCAACAACTCTATGAAGTAGGTACCCTTATTTCTCCCATTACACGGATGAGGCACAGAGATACTAAGTTTCTCGTTCTGGGCCACAAAGCTAATCAGTAATAAAGCCAAGATTAAAATGTACATATTTTATCTAGTCCTTCTTTCATTGTTTTCCCTGTTCAGAAATACAAGGTTTTCCTATCAGAAATCCACACAGCCATAACTCTACAATGTCCAGCGATAACAAGGTGTATTGTCCTAAAATGTAAGTGCTAAATTACAATGCATCAAAACAGATAAAAGAAGAAAAATGATTACAAACATAAGAAAAAACTGATACTTATACAATTATTTGAGTGACTTCTGCAGAAAAATTAGACCCTCCAAAACTGATGTTATAAAGAATGTGAGCAATACACAAATATTATAAAAAAAACATTATACACAAAATATACCTTTTATTAAAGGGTTGAAGAAACACTTATAAAAATAAGTCATATGCTAGACCACATGAAAACTTGAGTAAATCTCAAAAAAAGAACCTAAGTTCCTTTTGATAATGGCCGCACTGACTACATTCTCTGCCTAAAATGTAGTAAATCTAGAAGTCAAGAATAAAAGCTTTTTTTTTTTTTTTTAAAGT
This sequence comes from Pipistrellus hanaki, assembly GCF_964339955.1. NCBI lineage: Eukaryota > Metazoa > Chordata > Mammalia > Chiroptera > Vespertilionidae > Pipistrellus > Pipistrellus hanaki. The sequence continues at coordinate 51,407,896 of NC_140511.1, forward strand.
ATAATACCCTCAACCTCATGGAAATAAACTCTCTCCTTAAAAAACTGTCATTAAAACAGCATGGTGAGCTCAGCTGGCATGGCTCAGTGGTTGAGAGTCAACCTATGAACCAGGATGTCACAGTTTGATTCCTGGTCAGGGCACATGCCCAAATTGTGGGCTAGATCCTTGGTCTGGAAAGTTCAGGCGGCAGCCAATCAATGATGCTCTCTCTCCTTCTCCCTTCCTCTCTGAAATCAATACAAATATATTTAAAAACAACAACCACACAGCATAGTGAGCACTGGAGAGAAAGTTGGGTGGGAAGTGGTAGAAGAGGGTAAAGGGAGTTTAAATGGTTATGGAAGGAGAGCTGACTTGAGGTGATGAACACACAATACACTATACAGATGATGTATTATAGAAGTGTATACACTTGAAGCCTATATAAATTTATTAACCAATGTCACCCCAATAAATTCAATGAGAAACTGTCACTAAGAGAGGAAATCAATGCTGCGAGTGTAGAATATTTAGAAAATTGCAATGAGAATACATTACATCAAAATTCATGGACTGTTATCAAGGCTACCCAAAGGCAAATTTATAGCATACAATGATCTTGTTACTTAACAACAATAAAATGAACTTTATTTGACTTATTAGTTTAGAAACTGAGTAGCAAAGTAAGAAAGAGACAGAAACAAACACCTTGGACTGATAGATGTAGTGAAGACTGGATAGTGATTTTCTTAATGTTTCTAATACAAACTTCATTTTCTCTTATCTGCTTCAATGGACGGAGAAAAGTGAAATAATAAACTTCTTAAAACCCTTTGGAATTGGAAGTGGCCACATGAAATAAATCTTATCTCCGAGATTTCAATGGAAGATGATTGAGGTGGTTTCTTGGACCACCCTTGCTTTAATGACATCATAGAGCACAGAGCTGGTTCAGTGCTTTCCCTCTTCCCCTTTCCCGGCCACATTTTCTACCTTGAATGTACCTCTGATATCTGATGTCACAATAACCAATAAGCCACAAACATGAGGAGGAAAGCCAGTGGGCTGGGATAGGGAATCTGAAGGACAGAGTGACTCTGGATCTGAAGGCACTCTTGAGTAGCTGTGTTATGTTAGAAATTCAATGCTTATTTGTTGAAGCCACTGTCAGTTTCATTTTCTGATGCATGTAATTGCTTCTAACTTACATGGTATACAAATCAAAGAACTGATCCTGAAAATAAAAACAAAACCCCTGGCAAAACTAATTTTTAATAAGAGTTAAAAAGCAAATATACAAATTTAATATTTAGGCCAATATATCATAAATATAGCATTTTTTAGATTTTTATAAAATGTTATAACAATAAAATTGGTAGTCTCAAATGGATCTTTTTCTATTGAAAAAAATTAAAATAATTCTTGTATATTTAGGCTTTTTATTTCCTTCTAATGATTGTATGAGATAGAATTGGTCAGGAAAATAAAGTGGTTTAGATAGAACATGAACCACTGGGAAAAAACAAACAGACACACATAAGAACATTGGAAAGAAGCAAAGAAGCAAAGGTCAGGGAAGATGGCTGACAGGGCTCAGCTTCCTGCTAGTTCTCAAAAATTGGAAGTTACTACTGGCTCCCCAGTCTGCAACTAAAAGCAACCAACCTCTGCTAATGGGCACATTTGCTTGCAGGACTAAGGTGGGTGTATGGGAGGAAAGGCCCTGAGGCTACTGCACTGCGAAGGAGAAATAATAGTTATGTGTCCTCCAGCCTTTTAAACTCACAGTGAATAAGTGTTTTTCATAATGGACTACAGTCAGAAACCTGCCCACAAAGGATTTGGGGAAATGTAGTTCTTAGGCTTCCAGCCCTTGTAATATAGAAACAAGGTAGAAAGGGTGGCAAGAGACAAATGTTGTGAAATACCAGCAGCCATCCTGGCACATTTATTTATTTTATTTTTGAATATTTCATATTTAGGAAAGAATAAAAAAAAATTCTCTGTCTCTGTCTCCCTATACACATATAATGATATAAATATAAATTATATAATTATATGTAAAAATTGTGTTATATATACTTATATAATAATTATATAAAATATAATAATTATATATAAATAATTACATTAATATATATCCTATGAAAACCTCATGCTATATAATAGTGTACATACCCTTCCCCCAAAATATATTGTATTTAAATCCTGGAAGGAGAATTACATTCAAACGGGTTTAACTACAAATAATTTAATGGAGGGATTATTTATAAAGGTATGGGCGAGGGTCTAAGAAGTTCATGTATATTGAGGTATTCAAGGCTAGCAACAATGGGAAGCCATTATCATGCTATCCCTGAAAGAAGCAAAGGTGATGTGGAAGTTTTAACATCTGTTCTTAGTTTTTTTGTTATTCTACCCTTGAAGAGGTGGAGCTTAATTCCCCTCCTCTTGAGTGTGGGCTGGACTTAGTGACTCCCTTCAAACCAGAATGTGGTGAAAGTGATGGGGTGATATGGCTTCCTCCTTGTTTCCTTCTTTGGATCAATTGTTTTGGGGAAGCCAGCTACGAGAACAGCTGTAGGACACTCAAGAAACCCTTTGGAGAGGCCCACAGGGTAAGAGCCTGAGGACTCTGCCTCCAGCCAGAGCTTGGGGTCAATCCTCCAGTCCCAGGGGAGCCTTCACATGACCCAAGCCCCTGCTGACATCTTGGCTACAACCTCACGAGAGACCCTGAGCCAGAGCCACCCAGCTAAGCCACTCCTAGATTCCCCACCCTCAGGAACTGTGCAAGACAATACATGTTTGTTGTTAAAATTTGGGGATAACTCATTGAATTGCAATAGAGAACTAATACATAGAGAAAATAATGTCCCTAGAGATGGTGAAAGTTTGAGTTATAGAGGAGGGGCTTCTGGGCATGAACTGTAGACACAGCAGATGTGGCCTTTACCAGAACCACTGGGCTCAGGTGGCAACTAGAAGCCCTCTACACTTCATCCCTGATTCCCCCTGCCCCCTGCCTTCAACCTTCTGCCAGTGCGTACACTAACCAAGCCCAACAGAAACCAGAGGGCAGGGAGACTGTCTGCAAAGATGAGACCTGGAGCACAGAGCAGAGCTGAGCGGGTCAGAGAAATCAATAAAGAATAATCAGAACACATTTCCATCAATCCTACGAGCAGTGTTTTGATCAAAATTTGGTTGGAGAAGAACCATGGGAGATAAATAACAAGGGATGTAGCATGTGAATTGGACTTCATACAATTGTAGGAGCTACTTCAAGTTTCTATATATTATAGTTGCTGCTTCTGCATCTGGGGCTGGAGCCTGAAGTGAGCAAAGCAGGAAGTGAGGACAGAGATGAATGGGAAGTAGGGGAAGCAAGAACTGGAGTCTGCAAAGGCGGACTAGAATCTACATCGGTCTTGCTCTGCCCCCAAGTCTTCAAGTTTGATGATGGGGTAGGGTCTGCAGGAGAAATTGGTAGTCTTCTCATGGCGCTGAAATATATCCAGCTGGAGGCATGGACCCAGCTGCTGTCACTCCACAACCAGGCTGCCAGCAGAGCAGTGACATCAGCTCCTTGTGCCCTGTATCGACCTTTAAGTGCAACAAGAACCCAGCTCTGTTTTACTTCTGCCTTCCCAATCTCACACTGTTGTCTCCTGTGACCTGACTAACCCAGCACTATGAAGGGAAGGGCATTCTGGAAGCAGTCCCAGCTAAGCTGAGTTGATGCAATGCACATTCACCACAGGGTTGCAAAAAGACAAAATATAACAAGAGCAAAATGAAGTACTAAGGGAATTATCTACACAGCTAAATCAGGTTTACTCTAGGGAAGCAAAGATAGCTTCATGTTAGAAAAATCTATTAATGTAATGACATCAAACTTAACAATCTCAGCAAGAAAAACTATGGAAACCTCAGTAGATGACAAAAAATATTCAGATAAAATTCAACATTTTTGCCTGATTAAAATGATTTTTCATCCTGGCCAGGTGGCTCAGGTGCATGGAAAATGGTCCTGTACACCAAAGGTTACAGGTTCGATTCCCAGTCAGGGCACATATGGGAGGCAACCAAACAATGTTTCTCTCTCCTCTCTCTCTCTCTCTCTCTCTCTCTCTCTCTCTCTCTCTCTCTCCTTTCCTTTCTCTAAAATCTATAAACATATCCTTGGGTGAGGATAAAAAGAAAAGTAATTTTTTGATACTCCCTTTAACATATAAATAACATCTTATGTTGACAGCCTGTATCATCCTTATTGTTGAAATACCAGAAATATTCCCATTAAATCAGGAAAAGGCGGAGCTATTGGATGTCCCCATTGTTATGTAGCACTCTTCTGTAAATTATATCTGATGAAGTAAGACATCAGGCAGAAATAAAAGGTCAAATTATTGAAAAGGAAGAGTCAAAATTACTGTTATTTGCAGACAATATGATTAGATATATTTAAAAAACTGCAAGAGAATTAGCTGAAAGCTCTTAACATTAATTCATAGTAAGCAAAATGGTAGCATACAAGAAAAATGTACAAAATCCAGTAGCTTTCCCCTGAGCCAACAGTGCCACACAGATCCTATATAATAAAAGGCTAATATGCAAATTGCTCCCTTGACCTGGAGTTTGACTGGGAGTTTGACCAGGGGACAGGGCCAGCTGGTCAACCAACCGAAGTCCCTCCCACCAACCAGTCCCACTCCCAGTAGCCCACCTCCCCATTGGGGCAAGCTGGTGGGACCCCATACATGCACAAATTTGTGTACAGGGCCTCTAGTAATCGTATAATGGTGTCATGGTGAAACCAGGGAACATTGAGAGCCCCATGACATTAACATTTTTTTAAAGTATACAGATTACTTACCTCATTAAATGTCTCTCAATTTGTGTTTGTCTGAAGTTTCCCCAAGATTAGATTCAAGTTATTCATTTTTCGCAGGAATATCTCAGAAGTAATATCGGATCCTTCTGTATGCATTATGAGGAACATTATGTCACTTTGTCTTACTATTGATGATTCTGACTTTGATCTATGTTGACATGGTGACTGCACTTTCTCTTCTGTAAAGTGATTATTTTTCTCTTTACAGTTGAATTGTGGGAATTCATTTTGAGTCCATGTAACCAACCTGTTTCTCATCAAATGTTTACCTATTGTCAACTATTTTATATGACAATGCTGACAAGCATGTGGTGAGAAGTATATTCACCCAAAGTGCTAGGTCACACTCTCTGAAAAGCAACTTGGTTCCTGAGTATTTTATAATTTACAATGCACTTTTTAATGTATTCTCCAATTTATTAAATACTGACCTGTTTTGGGTCATTATTTCTTCATAGTCTCACCATGAAGAAAACCTTGTGAGGAATATTAAAAACTGTCATAGTCTTTGATCTACTCATCCACCTTCTAGGAATCTATTCTAGGAAGAATAGAAGTGTGGCCAAAGAGGTATTGTTTTCATTTTAGAAATATTTGTAATAGTACCAATTTGGTAATAAGGTAAAAGTTCAAGAATAGATGGACAAATAAATTATGATAGTTCTAGATGAAAAAATAATCTACAATCCATTACAGTAACTTTTTTTCCATTGATTGAGTTTTAGAGAGAGGAAGAGAGAGCGATAGAGAGATAGAAACATCGATGAGAGTGAAACATCATCAATTGGCTGCCTCTTGTACACCCCCTACTGGGGATTGAGCCTACAACCCCAGGCATGTGACCTGAACAGAAATTGAACCAGTGACTTCTTGAGTCAATGCTCAACCACTGAGCCACACCAGCCAGGCTTTTTACAGTATTCTTAAACACAATGCTATACTATTCTTAACAAATACTTTTTAAAAGTCACTGAATAATGTTGTTTGAAGATAATGAATTTCAGACTGCATATACAGTATGTACTTATAGGATATTAGTCTTTTAGAAAAAATACACCAAAATTTGAATAACATTTGTTTCCAGGGGTAGATTTGCATTGTTTATTTTACATTTTGCTGTATTTTCTCAGTCTCCTACAATAACACACTTATGCTTTCTTCTGGGAAAAAATCATGTACAAATTAATTGTCCTGCACATTTTCCTTGTACATATTTGTTATTGATGTGTTACCTTCTCTGGAGTCAGCAACAGAGTGGATGGAATGGCTGACAAAGCAGGTGAAATCACTTTGATGTGTTCGGTGGCCGTTAAAATATGACGTGTAATAATGCTACGATTTTATCCATCCGGTCAAACCATGTCATTTATTAATCTCACAGATTTGATCAACAATTCACCTAATAGTTAGGCAGTACTTTATAATTTACAATGTACTTTTTAATGCATTCTCTCATTTGTTAAATGCAGACCTGTTTTAGGTCATTTTAGTCTCACCATGAAGAAAACCTTAAAAATTTCATTGGGAACTAACATCACTTTGCCTCTTTAAACCTCTCCTTCTTAGTTCTAAGCACATTGAGGTAGAAAGGCCTGAGGACCCAGACTCCCAAGGCCAGTATTTCAGTTGTCTTTCTGCTCCTTATCATCAATGTAACCCTCATCCAGTCACTTGATCTCTCTGTGCTTCATTTTCCTGATCTTCAAAATAAAGGATCCCTGCCCAGCTGGCATGGCTCAGTAGCTTAGCGTTGACCTGTGAACCAGGAGGTCACGGTTTAATTCTGGTCAGGGCACATGTTCGGGTTGTGGGCTCCATCCCCAGAGTGGGGCATGCAGGAAACAGCTGATCAATGATTCTCTGTCGTTATTGATGTTTCTATCTTTCTCTCCCTCTCCCTTTCTCTCTGAAATCAATAAAAAATATATTTAAAAAAATAAACAAAGGATTTCTAAGGTTTCATTTAGCTGTCTTAGTCTATGATTTTTATGTGATGTGTCAGTTCCTTCCATGTTCAATATGCTCAGTTCCTGTGAGTTGCTGTGATGTCAACAAACATCAGTGCCCTGCTGTGTCTGCAAACATCATCCCACAAATGCACATTAGCAGATACACCTCAGAACAGGACTATATGTTATTTTGCCCTACAATCATAATCAGCACTGGGCACTTTCATTTAATTTCTCCAGAAACTTTAAACCTCTCCCTAACATAGCCCAGTTCTTTGGTGTCAACTCCCTTCTTATTCTAACCTCCTGGATGGCCACACTGCAGCAAAAATAACTTTATAAATAAATGCACAGCTATTAGGCATTATGCAAGAGGGAAAATGCAATAAATAGGGCCTCAAATAAACACTTCACAGTGAGTTGGGAGAAACAAGGTGGCAAGCCCCCAATTCCTCTCAAGGAGACCATGCCTTGAGCAACTATTTACAAGAATATACTTTTCAATTGACCCTCACATTAAACTCTGTTCCTCCCAGTAAGAGCTATAACACTTTTAATAAAATAAGCTCCCCATTGTACACAGTTTGATTAATTCCCGAGTTGCTTCATCTGATATCTGCTTTGGATAAGGTTTGCTAAACTTGCCAAGTCTTTAGGGCTCCCAGTAGTCTTCATCAAGCCAGGAGATGGGAAAAAAAGAATAATATTTTTGAAGAACAATCATGGTGTGGTTACAGCCAATTATATCAAATAGCCCACAACAATCTTATGAGCTATCTCATCTTCATTATACCAAATGAGAAGTGTCTCAAAGAGATTAAATGAGTTACCCTAGGTCACACAACTATACAGATATGCCTGACAAAACCTATGGTCTCTCTACTGCACCATGGCTGACCAGATCTGGGAAATACTGGGTAAGTTTCAGTCTATCTTCATTTTGTGGCTCTAGGGTCATTTATTCATTCACCAAACACTTCTCAAATGTTCATTATGTGCCAATGTCTTAGTCTGTTCCAGCTGCTATAACAAGATACTGCTATAACTTTGTGGCTGATAAACAACAGGATTTTATTTTTCACTGTTCTGGAGGCTAGCAGTGAGATCAGGGTGGCAGAACAGTATTTCTGTATCCGCACATGACAGAAAACACAGCAGAGGAAGAAAGCTCTCCTGTGACTCTTACAAAGGCACTGATCCCACCCTTGGGACCTTATCTAATCCTAATTACATCCCAAAGTCCCTGCCTTCTAATAGCCTCACGTTGTGGAGAAAGGGTTTCAACATTAGGGGGTAGACACAGGCATTCAGTCCATAACAGTCAGCAGCCATACTAGATTCTAGGAATTCATCATTGAGTGAAAAAGGAAGTTATTCTATCTGTTGGAGCTTACCTTCCAGTGGGGGAGACAGATAATACACAATAATAAATAAGTAAAATATCTAGTGTGAAAGTGGTCATACATGTTAAAAAGATTAGTGGGATACATTGACAGAAGAGATAGGTTTGGGGCATGGTTAATTTTGAAATGTCTGTTAAACCAAATGAAGGATGAACTAGAGGACAGTTGGAAATAAGGTTCTGGAGTTCAAGGGAGAGGTGAAGAAAAGTGTTTCATTATAAAAAAGGAATTCGGAGAAGAAATTCTAGGACTTTCACTGTTTTTATTTTAATATCCTCCAAGCCTGACCCCGTGAACATCTGAGCAAGTGCGAAGACCAGAAGTCAAGAGGAACAGTGCGTTGTTTGAGGAACTCAAAGATGCTCAGTATAGCTGACGTGTGGGATGTGAGGGGGAAATGGAAAAAGAAGAGACTGGCGCAGGATGGAAAGGAGCTTAGACTTTATTCAGAAGGAAATAGGAGGCCCAGGAAAGGGATTAAGGGTAATATGGTATGCATTTTAGAGACAGAATTCTGTAGTGAAGACTAAATGGAGGGCAAGACTAAAGGTAGGACGTCTTCATCCACCCAGAATCTGCTACAGGAGCCCAAATGAGTTTGGTGGCCTTAGCCAGGCAATGGCAAAAGACGGAGAACAGTGCCCTAGTTGGTTTGGCTCATGGACAGAGCAGGGAGGTTTTAATACACAAAAATGGTCTTTTGGTTCGTTAAGGTGAAAAAGGTAATACAATTTCCACATGTTCCTTTTAGTAAAGTAATTTGTTAGGAGAAAAGATTGTTAGACAATCATTCCACAATGAGAAATATCACCAAACACAAAGTATTTTGTTATTATTTTTTAATGCCTTTTTGTAGGAGTTCATGAGAGGGAAGGAAAAAATATTTCTATAGAGTCTTAAGAGAACCTTTCCATGTGGGCTGATCCCAAATACTTAAAAGAATAGATGCTTTTGAAAGGAACTTTTTAAAATAATGGGTGTTTATTTTTCCTCTTAAAAAATTGTCATACTGTGTGATTTTAGAACATTTTAAATCCCCAAACTGAAATGCAATAATTTCATTGTAGGATGCACTGAATATAATATTTAACCCAGTGACTGTGCATCAGAGTGAGAAAGATTATATGCTAGAATGGCACATGGAGCGCCTTGCACGATCCGCATAGCTGACTGCCACAGAGTGCCTTCGGGAACAAGCGTGACACTTTCAATGCCATTGTGCAAGTATTCATATTCAGCTTAGCCATGAGATACGACTCCTACATTCATAGAAAGGAGAAAAGAAAGTCATTTTTTCCAAGTTTGTTTCCACAGCAACAATAATTCCATATTTTCTTTTTCTGTGTTTAAACATAAACAAGATTCTACCAGAGGGGGTAGAATAAAATCCTTGCAAAATGCCAATGAAGACCAATGGAGTGTGGAAACTTCATTGTCATATTCAACAAGTGTTTATTAGAAGTCTACTCTAGAGCAGGAACTGTGATAGGCCCTGAAGAAATAGGGATGAAGAAGACTCAAGGCCTACCCTCTAGAATCTAACTTGAACGTAAACTCAGAGACTCCTGGAGAATGAGTTAGTCGGTCTGAGATGCTGGAACTTGGAAGTCAGGTGGAGTAGGAGCTTAGGCTCTGCTCATGGGCCCACCAGAACTGGAGTACGCAAGGAAGAGTTGAGGGATTGTGCAGACCTTAAATTTGGGTCCTGACATTTTTATTTATATTGATCCTCTGGATACATTTTCTGCCCTCAGGACCTGAAAGCTAGCTCCTGTCTGTTTCCAATAAGCTCTCCTTTTGCATCTGTGTCATTTTCAATAGATATCTGTTTCTTGTGATCAAATATTTGATGACTGTGCTATATGACCATGGGTGGTGTTTTCATGTCTGAGTTTTATGTGTGCTCACTGATAAACCCTATCAGAGCCAGATTTTTTTTAAATGTTAGGGAGTGATCAAATCCCTACTGAGACTCAGCATTGGAAGTAGATTTGTTCGTTTATAGCTTATAATGAGGTTGTAAAACGGGCTGTTTCTGTTGCCACCTATTTTTATTTTTAATCCTCCCTGTAGTTCATATCAAAGTTCTCTACTTGATATATCTCCATTTCTAGATGGCTTGAATATTTGGCCAACTCTAGTCTAAACATTTTGCTGACTATAAGAACTAATGGTCATGATTAATGTTACAAGTCCTGAGGATAATGTACTGGAGAACATAAATGTCGAGTAGGGGCCCCCAATAAATTTTAGAATTCAGATAGTGCATCTGTTTGTAACTGTCATAAGTCTGCATGTACCCACACATGCACACACATCAGGATTCCACAACACAAAAGATTACATTTAACTTGAACGTGTGTCCTCTTTGATTTTGACAGTGATCTATGCCAGGTGGTCAATTTGAATGACCATTAAACAGTTCAATGGGGTGTCAAAAGAAGCAGGAATCATTAGGAAAGTATTATCTCTGGGAGGTTTTGCAATTTTCCAAATTTATTTTTATCTACAGAGACTAATGAGGCTCCACAGTGACATATGTGTCCTATTTACTCCATCAGAACCAGGGTGGCTTGGCACAGATGCAACGATGAGGGATGAGCTAAATCAGGCTAGAGGTGACTGCATTCTGAGAGGTCAGGACAGACTACAGCAAAAGGTCAGCACAAGGATGTCATCTCATCCAACTGTGCAGATGAGGCAGGGGTATACCTAGATGGGGTGAAATCCCTGAATATTGCCAGGTCTCTGGAGATTGGCATCAACAGGGGACAACTCTGTCCTGGGCTGGCTGGCCAGGTGCTGTAAAGGTACAAGGTTGACAGTGGGATGGGTGGTTATCCTCAACAAGGGGAGGCTTTCTATAAAAAAAAAAAAAAAAAAAAAAGTACTCAAATTTTAAGGGACATGCCTTAGCTAATCACTCTCAGATATCGCTATTAAACTGTAAAACTGACATAAAAGGAAGTGTGAAGATGAACAGATAATATCCTTTAGCCCTTTAATTTTGCAGGATTCAAAATATAAGGAAAGGAATTTTCTGGCTGCTTGCCAAAGCAGATATAAATAAGTAGCTATTGAGGCTCTAATTTCCTGAGAATTTTAATAAAGTGAAATATTTATGGTTTAAAATTACCTCCAAAATTATGCAGTGAAGAATAGTTTATGACTTCGGAGAACAAAAGGAAACTTGCAAATACTTGATGTTGGCAGATCAATTAAGTGGTAATACATGCTACATTATAATTTTAATTACTATGAAATTAAAATATGGTAATGAGTTAACATGACTCTATCCTTTCCAACTATCATTTAATTTATGGGACTTTTCTTGACTACTTATTGATGATTTTTTCTTACTCTGTGTGTTACTTTTGATTATACAGTTTCCAAAGCATATTACTTAAGACAGCCACCAATTAAATGTATTCTTCTTCCCTTATCAATTAAAAATCTTGTAGGCTATTCTTGTTCATTTTAATCTAGTTCTCTCTGCCTCCCTGCATAAAATATAAGAAGAATTAGAATAACTCCTTTTTTAAGGTCTCTTTTTTGTTTTTTAAGTTGGAGATTTTTCCAGGGATACAAAGACAACCCAAGTGTCAGCTTACCTTCTTCCAGGGCAGCCTTCCTCTAACATAACTGAGGGGAGAGGGGAGCTTGTTCTTGGCCTCCATCTGTCAGCTCTTTGGACCAGGTGCTCCTGTCCTGCCTCTCCCATCTCTGTTGCTGCTGCAGGGCCCTTCCTTCCTCTCTGTGATGCCACTAACCACACTGGCCTCAGTGGATAGATCATGTTGCAAAGACTGTGTTTCCCTTTACTATTCAAATAGTCTAATTCCTAGTAACTTGCTCTCAGAGCTCCATGCTGGGATGTACAAAAATTATGTCAGTAAAGGAGAAGAAAATGTTTAATATACCCAAAGTGGCTCAGATGGTGAATCTATTCCCAGAGGATCCCACTATGCCTCCCTAAGGTTCCAGGTTACTCTCTTCATCTTGAGGTCAGCACTCCTCCTTGACCCTTCAGTTACCACTCTTCTTTAACTCCCTGCATATAAAACTGCACTCTTCCCCCACCAGATCCATAGCTGTTGACCTAACTCTAGAATCCATTTATTCCACCCAGTGAAGCAACTCAGGATTATTTCCCAAATGCATTTTTAAAAAATCTGATTTATTCAGCCAGAAACATCATAAAGAAGGCAGGGTTGGTTGAGAGTAGGGTGCTGTAGCAACACAGTCTTGGGTATGTTTCTTGGGCACTGAAACCAACATAATTTCCTGCCCCAGGAAATTCTGGGACCAGGCACACATTCTGTGTCCATGAGAATCCATATGGGGTCAAGCAAACATAACTTAGTTGCTCGCTTTAGGAAATAACAATTTCTGCAAGGCGAGGCTGTCAATCAGCTAAACAGTTAAATGATCAACACTAAGAGTTTGCTCATCAAAACTCATTTGGAAATCCTAACCTCACAGCACTCACCAGTCTAAAGCTATTGTGCCATAAACCCTGCCCATTCCTCACTCCTTCCCTGCCTTGCAAAGTCACCCTCACCAGGACCTTGTTACATGCTTCAGTGGCTACCTGTCAGCTTTAGGATAAAGTAAAAGCTTTGATAAAGTAACCCTGTTTACCTGTCCAGCCTCATCTCCATCACTCTCAACATTGTGCTTTATTTCAGAACCCTGAGGAATGTGTAAGCACATTCACATCTCCTTGCCTTCATCCATTTGCCTCATGTTCTAAATATCCCCCTCCTCTCCTGCTTGGTACCTTGCATAATTTCTCCTCAATTGTTATTAGTCCAAGGCCTCTCTGAAGCTCAGGCTATATTAGGCACCCTCTCTTCCTCTTTCCTCAGAGCTGCTTGTGCTCTTACCGCATGGAATTGGCCAGTTTCTATGTCCTGCCCTCTCAGCAGAGCTCTGGAGCACCTGTACCCAACAGTTTTGGTTACACAAGAATCTACAGTTGGTGTGGGCTGGACTGAACTGAACTGGATTTTGCCACCACCGTAGTGGTGAATGTTTTTCTTCGTGCATTGTTTGCCTTTGATTTAGGTTGTGTGGGTTTTTGACATTGAGTAGGCGTTAATTTTTATGGAGTCAAGATTATTGATCTCTGTGTGGTTTCTTTCATTGATTTTGAACTTAAAAAGTGACTGACTGGTTTTTAAGAGACTCTTCGGGACTTGGCTGAGAAATTCTGCAAACTCAGTCTCCTCGCTGGGGACAGGAAAATAGAGCGAGGCAGAGAAACAAAGGCGACATCTCCCCCATCTATTCTCAGAAATGTGTGGCTCCTTCCCCTTCCTTCTCCTTGAGGAATGGTATGTGGGTCAAAGGTACAAGTTATATTTTGTGTCTCGGTTTTTATAATTTCCATCAATCCATGAAGACAGCTGTCTTTAAGCTAAGCCATTCCATTTGTCTTTAAGCCCCCAAAGACAGTCTACACCAAAATGTTTTCAAGTGAAAAGAAAACAACATTTGTTGTTGTACTCTTTCCTTACTCCATTTTCTAAATAAGCATACTACACCACAGCCATTTACTCTGTGGGCTGTGCTTGCCTGGCTCAGTGTTTTGCTTTTGTTTTGTTTTGTTTTTCCCATCTGAAATGTCGGCCCATCCTCCAAGGGCCAGCTCAAATGTTGTGGCCTTGGGAAGTCTCTTTTCTGACAAGTTTCTTTTCCTACTAAACCCTGGCCTTCCCCCATAAGTGTTGTATATGACACTACCAAAATGCTAGCAACACGGGGCGCCATGGTGTCCCATTTGTTCACTTCTTCATTTGCTACTCAGACATTAAGCACAGCAGATTCTCTGCTAAGCACAGGAGAAACAGTAGTGAACATGAGAGGCACCAATTCTGCCCTCTTGGAACTTGTATTTTGCTAAGACAGACATTTCACAACTAATTATACATTAGATTACCATTTCAGAAAGTGCTACCAAGGAGAAGCGTAGGAGGGTAAGAGAATCTATAACAGCAGGGTGAAGTAAGGGGAGGTCAAGTCAAGCTTGTCTGGGAAAATGACATTTCAAGTTGCTATCTGGAGGTGGATGAGGTGTTAGCTAGACAGTGTGGAGGAGGTCGAGGGCAGGGCATGCCAGGCAAAGGAACAGCATGTGCAAAGTCCCCGAGGCATATCACCTCAGGGCTGGCTAAGGACACCACCTCAGATACAGACGGTACTGAACATACATGCAATAAGTAAAGAAAATCATACTATGAATTAAATAAAAATTGTATTATTGTGTATAATAATATTCTGACATGTTCAACTCTTGATGGTAGCATCATCAAAAGTAAAATTAAGAACTGCCAATTTGCTAGAGAGGCAGAATATGATGATTGACAACATGAATCAGACAGGGTTTAAATCTCAGCTTTATCATTTGTACTAGGTGTGGCGCCCTGCAAGCTATTTAACTTCACTGCACTTTACTTTCTTCATCTGCAAAATATAACAACAACAACAATAATAAGTAGTAGTACCCACCTCATAAGCCCTATGACATAGTGCAGTGGTAGGCAAACTCATTAGTCAACAGAGCCAAATATCAATAGTACAATGATTGAAATTTCTTTTGAGAGCCAAATATTTTAAACGGAAACTTCTTCTAATCCCAATTCTTTAAAATAGACTCACCCAGGCCGTGGTATTTTGTGGAAGAGCCACACTCAAGGGGCCAAAGAGCCTCATGTGGTTCGAGAGCCGCAGTTTGCCGACCACTGACATAGGGTAACTGCAGGGATTGAAATAAAACACGTGAGGAGCTGAGAGCTCTCAGTAAAGGTCAGCAACTAATCATTTACTGAAACCAACAAATCATCTGTGACTCTTCTCACTATCACTACCTGAATAAATATTTGAGCTTGAATGAACAGTACCAACAGTTATCAGGAACAGGAAATGTATAATTTTTCTTCCTCGCCTTCTGCCTAAGGAATTTTCCTCATGAGTGTGTCTATTTATAACATCGTTGGTGAAAAGTAGAGCAACAAAGATTTCCAAGTGATACAATCATATTTTCATTTCTGTCATAATTACATCCCTTTATAGCTACGCTCATGAATTCCAAGCATCATTGCTCCCCTGTTTTTGCTTTTAAATACCTATTGATTTCGGAATCCTTTCGGCAATCTTCTACACCTTTTCAAACCGGGGCAGCTTAATTAGAATCTGACTTCTCCCCTTTCCATCAGCAATTTGCTTACATTTCGAAAGACATCATTAAAACAAGGGATGCGGCGAGACTGCCAGAACATTGGGCTTTTATTTGTTTCTCCGACAAGAGCATGAGGAGAGAAGTGACTTGCAAATGATTAATAGACTTGATATTTAGACTTTCCTAGCTTTGATTTCCAGCTTCGGAACTTGCTTTTAATTCTGAGAGATTTTAGGCTGTTGCTGCAAGTTTCCTTTTCCAGCTCACATTCCTGCACAGGATTGACGGGCCCACCAGCTTTCATCTCACCCAGACTTGGACAGGAGGCAAAGTTACAAAGAAACATTTGAGGGGCAGCCTGACTGAAATATGAGAGCAATCATTAATTAAGTTTTTCCCATCTCACCTCCAACAGTGACAGGCTACTCACGCCCCGAGTCAGCGAGGATGTGTGCGGTGCAGGTGGCTGAGGATGCCTGAATCACTGAGGGCGGCAGAATGGGGAATCTGGTGATATCACCAAACTCACAGGTGCTGAGCTTCTGATTTGGAGATTTATTAATTTATTGACTTTGGGGCAGGGAAAAGGGTAACAGCTTTGCTTATTGACATAGAATTCACATGTTATACAATTCACCCATACAATTCAATGATTTTTAGTACATTTAGAGTTGTGCAACCATCACCATAATCAATTTTTGAACATTTTTATTATCCCCTAAAGAAACCCTGTACCTTTCAGGTATCACCACCACTCCAATACCCTCATCTTTTTGCCCTAGGCAATGATGAATCCACTTTCTGTCTTGTCTAGCCATGCTATCTAATAAAGAGGGAATATGTTAATTGACCATCACACCTTCACAAAGATGGCAGCACCCACAGTCAATTGGGAGGGAATATGCTAATTGACTGCCACACCCTCAAAGATGGCAGCACCCACAGGCACAAGATGGTGGCAGCCCCCCCAGGCAGGTCTGGCCGCTCCATGCACTTGCCTCAGGAGTCCCCTAGTCCCCTCAGTCCCCCAGTCCCCCGGGACTGGCCCAAGGCACAGGCAAGCCTCGGATGTTGGTTCCCCAGTCACCCAAAGCTGGCCAGAGGCTCAGGTAATCAGGGTCGGCCAAGGCTTGTGCTTCCACCAGTGGCAGCAGCAGAGGTATGATGGGGGGATTGCCTTCTCCTGATTGCCGGGTTGCCTCCTGTCCCTGAGGGCTCCCAGACTGTAAGAGGGGGCAGGCTGGGATGAGGCCCCCCCCCCCCCCCCCCCCCCGCACGTCCAGTGCATGAGTTTTCATGCACTGGGCCTCTAATTTCATATAAAGGAATCATGCAATATGTGGTCTTTTGTGTATGATTTCTTTCACTGAGCATAATGTTTTCAGAGTTCATCCATTCTGTAGCATGTATCAGTACTTCATTCCTTTTTATGACTGGATGATATTTCATTGTATGGGTATACGACATTTTGTTTATTCATTTATCCATTGGTGGATGGTTGGGTTGTTTCTACTTTTTGGCTATTATGAGTAATGCTGCTATGAATGATCACATATAAGTTTGTGTGTATTTTCATTTCTCTTAAGCACATACCTAGGAGTTGAGTTGCTGGGTCAATTCAAATATAATCATATCAAATTAAATTAAATGACAGCACTTAGTAAATAATAAAGCACTTATAAAAATGAGGCTTAATTATAACTATCTTCTAGAATACTTAATCTCCTAATTTGTTCCAGTAATAATGAATCAATTTCTATTACGTGCTTTACCCTGTGTTATTTACTGGGGGTGAAAATTCAAAGTGAACTAAGATAAGGCCCCTAACTTAGAGGGACTTACTGTTTATAAATATAAGTAACGTGTTTTGAATCCTTATTCTGCGCCAAGGATGGTACTAAATGTCTTATGTAGCTAAATCCTTGTCTACTACTGTCACCCTATGAGGTAGGTACTATTTTTGTCCTCATTTTAGACCTCAGTGACCTGCCCAAAGTCATGAAGCTGCTTAGTGGCAAAGCTGGATGATTTTTACTCTATATCACTCCCGCAGCCTGCTTGTCTAGCAACAGAATAGCATGAGAGTTAAGAGTGTGTCATCTGAAGTTAGACATCCTGGGTTTGGGTGCTGCCTCCTGCACTCACTACATGACGCTGGGCAAAAGAATCACACTTTCTACGCCTCCCATGCCTAATCGGTAAGGAGGGATTGTTCCAAGGACCTACATCATAGCGTTGCTAGAAGCATTAAATGCAGTAAACATATATCAGGTGCTTGACGTGTAGTTAGTGCTCAGTAAATATTTGCTGTTATTATTAACTATTATAAACTCTACAGGCAAAACATTACGAGGGTGTGTGATATATAAAGGCTGACAAATGCTGCAATTTGTCTCTGCTGGAAAAGGGAGAACGTCGGGCTGAACTGCAGAGAAGTTGTGCCCGGGGTTTCTCCTTTTACCCAGATTCTAATTCATTGATATTAACATCTGACGTCTTAAAAGCCGGCTTCTGCTGATCCCTTCTCCTTCCATCTTCAGCCCTGCTGGGGAGCCTCATGCAGGATGGCAATTGTATTCTGTAATTGTGTCTTGTCTCAACAAGAAAGGGGCCCATCCAAAACTGGAGGTGGGTTTGGAACCTGACAACCAAGAGATGGGGGAAGCAGCAAAGGATTCGATCCAGGCAACCACAGAGGTGTCAGCCAGGCAAGGTCCAGCCCTTCCTCTGCAGCCTCCTGCAGGGAGGGGAAAAGGCAAAATGGTTATTGCAAGGGAAGATCCCATAGAAATCTGTGATGCATTTAAACATAGATGTATTCTGTCCTCAATAATTCGGGGCAGTCGCCATTGCCTTTGGGTCAGTCTGACATGGGACTGGGGAGGCTGAGGGTGCAGTGTGACTTGTCACACTAAGTACACTTGTCTCCCACGGCAACGGGTTACTGGGCAGCAGGAGACAGCAGAGCTGGGAAGGCATTTCAGGGGAATGGTCAAACAGGGAGCACTTCTTTGCATATTTATCCAGCCCAGATTTGACTGATGGTTTCAGAATGTCTTAAGTGGTCATCAGCATTCCTGGCTGTTCTTGGAGATGTGGTTGCTCCGGAGTGAAGGAGAATCGTGATTAGCTTCCTTGTCCTTACTTGTTACAGAAAAATCAGACATCCAGGGAACCCAACCATGGAGAAGGCGAAGTCCGAAATGAGTATGAGTTTATGGATGCACACATACAAATACACAGGCTGGTGACTCTCCTGTGAGTTCCTCATAGTTGACACTTAATAAATATTTATCTCCTCTCTCCCTACTGCCCCTAAAGAGCTTTTCTTGGAGATCTGTATGTATCGTAACTACTTGCTTACTAGTACATTTTTGTCTCCCCACCAGCTTGTTGATTTTCAGTTTAACAGGGACCATGGGTCACTCTTAGTATTCCCAAGGTGACATAGCACAGAATCAGACAATGGTACCTACTGGAGAAAAAAAAAATGGGGAAAATTCTAGCCGAATAGAATGTTAAGGGTGTATCGAACCTTTTTTTTTTTTAATTCTACCTAATTTAATTATCACCTCAAGCCTGTGTGGTAGGTTTTATTATCCCTACTTTAACAGATGAGGAAACTGAGTTCAGGAAGTTTAAGCAACCTGCCCAAGGTCATATGGTGGTTGGAGCTGGAATTGAAATTCAAGTTGAACATCAGATGGGTGATTAGGACTAACATAAAAATCAATCACCCTATTATCACATTAAGACACTAACTATGATGATTGAAAGAAAATTTCTGAAGCTCCCAGGAAGTTCAATATCATCAAAGAGCTTCCATTAATTGCCTTTGGGCCCATAGCACTGAGCTTAGTGCTGTGAAGGCTAATCCACACAGATGGCATGGCTCTCAGGTGGATTTAAAAAAATGAAAACCAAAGTATAATTATGTATAAGAGGAAGATTAACACCACAGTGAACGTCAATCAATCTGAATATGGACCAGATGGGTGAGCACTCCCTAAGATCAGGGACTGGCTCTTTTTAATCACTGTTGTCCTAGTGCCCTGCACAGACCAGGCACAAAGCTGGTACCCAATAAGTGCTGCTGAGATGAATTCCATTTGAAGTACAAAGGCTATGTAACCATTGAGTCTGAAATACAAAGTGTCAATAAATAGAATTAGAGTCAAAATGAGTGCCTCCTTCCTAGCTTGCTTCCTATTTCTGCGTCAGACTACCTCTGAAGCATTTGTAGGGTGTTCACTTCATGGGCTTGATATGCAAGTCTTGGATTAAGTCATTTTAACTAGCATATTCTTGGGGTTAGGATTGCAGCTCTGGCTCTAGGCTCAGGATGGAGCTCCAAGAGCCAGAGGGGTGGAAGTGCAGTGTTTCCCAAACTTTTGACATATTGTACCGCTTCTATAATTTTCGTAACGCTGAGTATCCCTCATACTCATGAGAACGTAGAATTAGACGCAGCTAAGCATGGTGCAGTGCATATCCCCACCAAACTCCGGTGCAACGCGTACCCCCACCAAACTCTTCCCGTACCCCTGGGGGTACGCGTACCACACTTTGGGAAACACTGTAAGAGCATTAAAGCCACCTCTTCCCCTCTGTCCTGGAAGCAGGCAGGGGGTGTGCAGAGAAAGCACCAGAAAGGCAAGCAGAAGGTAGGGATGGAGGCAGACGCTGTTAGCAGAGCCTAGGGGACACTTCAGAATCCAAGGAGCAGCCGTGGGAGGTTGATGCTGAGACTCAGAACCTGGGGCTGCAACCTGACTATAAGTACTACTGCAGGTGGGATTGGTTGTGGGGATGCGATGGACCGGGAAAGGCAAGTGCAGTCAACAAGTTGTACCGTGGCTTGGGGGTGAGCACTGGGGGCAGTGTGCCAGGGAACGTGGGAGAGAACTATGAGAAGAGAGAAAAAGAATAAGCTTCAGGATTTCGGTCTAGAGAGGAAGACAGACAGACATAGCCAACAGTCATTCTGTGTGACAAGTGGGGAAAGTAAAAACGGAATAGAGCATTGCAGTGATTTTTAAAAGGCAGATGAAAAAGAAGTTTATTGAGAGTTAGTATGTGCTAACATTTGAAGAGTTTGGGGTTCAAATTCTAATGGTCATTTGCAAGGGATGTGACCTAGTGTAAGTCATGTAGTCCTGTCTAAGCTTCAGTGGCCTCAACTATAAAATGGGTATAACATCTACTTCACAAGATTTTGTACTGATGAAAATGAGATATATCCGAAGTGTTTAGCACACAGCCTGGCACAGGAATACTCACTGAATATCAGTTGCTATTACAGCTGCTACTATTACAGCTACTACTTGCCAGGCACTGTGCGAAGAGCTTTTTGTCTTTGCTATTGAATTGTACATACATTCTGCTAGCCAGTTATTTTTAATCCTGACTATTCAATAAACGAGAACACTGAATCTCTGAGTGTTTAAATAGCATGGGTAGTGTATAGCAGATCTAGGAATCATCTCCAGCCACATCTAGTTTTAGACTCTCTATTCACTGTTCTGCTGCTTTATTATTCTAAACATATATAATAGGTACCTTTGGAAACTGCCTAGGTTAGTGCTTGGGTAATAGCCATAGTCGATTTGGCCCAGTGGATAAGCTTTGGCCTATAGACTAAAGGGAGCCAGTCTTTATTCCGGTCAAGGGCATGTACTTTGGTTGTGGGCTCCTGCTCGGCCTGGGCTCTGGTTGGGGCATGCAGGAGGCAATTAGCAGGTGTGTTTCTCTAACATCGATGTTTCTCTCTGTCTTTCCCACTCTCCCTAAAAATCAATGGAAAAATATCCTTGGGTGAGGATTAACAAGCAAGCAAGCAAAAGTAATAGTAATTATAACAAGAGCAATTCTAAATGCATTATTATATAACATATAATGATACATCATACTCGTAGCAATATTGTGTATTTATAATAGTTATTATTTTTATTATAATAGTTATATGTCAAGCACTGAAATAGGTACTTTTCATACATTTGTTCATTTAATCTGTATAACAATCTTATGAATCAGGAACTATTAACATCTCGATCTAACAGATGAAATTCAGTGACTGCCCAGGGTTACATAACTCTTAAGGGGTAGAGTTATGTTTCAAACCAGAGAGAGGGGTGAGGTGGTGGCACTCATTTCAGTTCCTTGTATTTTGTACCACTCCAGCTTATTTAAAGTTAGGAGAGGAGTTTTTCCATCCTTTTCTCTCATTTTTTGTCTCTTTCTCTCCATTCTTCTAATCTAATTGGTGTCTTGAGATCAGTTTTCCTCCATTTTCATAATCAGGTTATAGTCACACCAAAGGGAGCACACATTTGAAAAAAGAGCATGAAATTCCTCTAGGAATCAAAGAAATGCAAATGCCATTAAATTAGGCAAACATTTTTAAATGAGAAAGCCCAAGTCTCCAGGGAAGCAGGTTCCACTTATAGTGACAGTGTCAGTTGGCACCACTCCTTTGGCAGGAGTTTGTTGTAGGTGGTAATGGCCCAAAGGGGCAGTTCTATTATATTAACAGTCATTTACTCATTTAACACACAGTGACGTGGAGGGCGGCTTGGGAATTTATCATACTGCCATGATGGAAATTACTTTCTTCCCATGGGAATTCCACTTAGGAAGTGATTGCATGTTGCTATTTATTCTTCCCCGACCAGCTGTCAGTTGGCTCTGATTCCCCTGGGGCTAGCTGGGAGAGAACAGCTCTGCTTCAGGCTCATAGCATCCACCCAGCCCCCAGGACACTGTGTCTGGGGCCTCAGGAGGAGCCACAGGCTTGTTTGCCCACAAGGATGCTGCTTCGGTGAAAAGTAGTCCCTTCCTGGTGTGGGCAGACAGCATGAAGAAACTCCACCTTTCTCATTTTTTTTTTTTTAAATCGAGCTCTATTTTTTTAAAGATTATATTTTTCAATTTTACTGAGGTATAACCGACATAACATTTAAGGTGTTCAATGTGCCGATTTGATATACTTACCCTGTTTCCCCGAAAATAAGACAGTGTCTTATATTAATTTTTTCACCCGAAGTTGCACTAGGTCTTATTTTTGGAGGATGTCTTATTTTCGGGGAAACACGGTATATATTGCAAAGTGATGACCACCGGCTTCCTTATTAATGTGCCTCGTAGCTCTCTGCAGTTGAACATCCTGATTTTGTCATAATGATTCTGTGGGTGAAAAGGGGCCACATACTAAACCCGACAAGCTCAGGGGAGGCCTGCCTGGCGGGCCTTACAAACTCAGAGACCTAAAGGAACCACATAAGACAGCCTGAAATGAAAACTTCCTAATTAAAATTGAGTCATGGCAAGTGGTCATGTCCTAGGCCTGTATCTTCCTTGACAAAGGTCAGTCTTTACCTTACACGAGCCTGTCTGTTACCTTTTTGAATCCAGGATAACAGACAACATACATTTAGAATGTCAGAGTTCTAAATGTATGTTGCCTTTCCAGACACCTCAGGGCACAATCTCCCACCAAAGCAGGTGTTCTCTTCCAGACCACCTTTATATGCTGTAAATATTGATAATTGTTAACTATTTTTACCCACTATGTAAAAAAAAAAAAGTTTTTATCTCTTCATTTTACTTTTTGTAATGTCAGCATAGGAAACATTCAAATCTGTGAAGAATTTTTGTGAGTTTATTTGAGCCAAACTGTCAACAATTGCTGGGAAGCAGCATCTCAACAGATTGAGATAATGCTCTGGGGGAATGGTAATTTTGTACCTTGTTTTATACATTACAATTAAGAAAAAGGAGACATAAGTGGGCTCTACGAAATCCATTGATGATAGGTTAGGGAGGTGGGAAAAAGTAAAACAGGGAAGCCTCTGGAGTTGGATAAAAAGTAAAACAATAGACACATACTTCTTTTACTTAGGTGAGTGCACTATTTTGTCCACAATCCAATCTCAGAGATTTCTCCGCTTTGCTTTCTCCTTTGATTCGAATGTATAAAATAAGAAGCAAAACTGCCATTCTCCGGTGCTTTTCCTCTCACTCTGCTGAGATTTTGCTTCCCGGTAATTGCCATCAGTTTGGCTCAAATAAACTCATAAATATTCTGACAGATTTAGACGTTTTTTACGTCGACAATTCATATCCCTTCATCTCCTCTTGCTGACCAGTTGCCCCGTCGCTCCTGCCTCCAGGTTTCTCTTTAATGTCCACTCCATTCTCAGGGCTGATCTGAAAGGCGGGGCCACAGCACTCTGTCAACCATTTAATTCCAAAGCCTCTTCATCACCCCAGCTGGATCCCACCTCCTTCCCAGCAGCTGGAGGTCTTGAGCAAATGAATCTGTGGTCATGACCTTTCCCAATAGCCTCCCTGGGTCTGGTCATCTCCACTCTTGGTGCCTTCTGGGTCCTGGGCAGCGCAGTTTTAAATCTGAGGACTGTTAGCTCTGACTGGTGCGGGGCAGGGAGTATGTAGGGGGTCAGGGAGCATGGGCACTGAGCATTCTCCTGCACCCTCCATTGCCTGCTATTGATTTTTCCCGCCCTCCCTCTCCCATTGCCCCATAAAGCAGCCACAGTAGTAAAGCTGTCAGGACACTTTCGAAAAGAAAGATGTGCGGGATGGAAACGCTGTTAGTGCTTCTTAACAAAGAAGGAAGTGGTGGCTCTGTGGGAGCTGCTGGCGCTGGTGTGGGTTCTGAGGGCAAGATGGGTTTAGAGTGAGATCTGCACGTTCCCAGAGATAAGAGGAGCTCCGTGGGCTAATTCTTCTCCCCAGCAAGGAGCACAACTCCCGCTGGAGCTGCTGTGCCGCTTCCATGTCCCAAGGCGAGGCTGAGCACTTACTGGGCAGGGCATCCCACAAATCAGCATAGGACCTCAAAGTTTCTGTCCCTCCTTGGACAGCATTCTGCAATATTGCGGATTTATAATAAATATATAATCGGTCACTCAGATGACAACAATACATTTCTTTTTAAAAAATATATTTTATTGATTTTATTTATTTTTTATTATTATTATTTTTTTTTTACAGAGAGGGATAGAGAGTTGAAACATCGATGAGAGAGAAACATGGATCAGCTACCTCCTGCACACCCTTTACTGGGGATGTGCCCACAACCACAGTACATGCCCTTGACCAGAATCCAATCTGGGACCCTTTAGTCTGCAGGCTGACACTCTATTCACTGAGCCAAACCGGTTAGGGTCAAAATACATTTCTTATATACAGGGTGGGGCAAAGGTAGGTTTACAGTTGTTTGTATGGAAAATAATACAATAATAATACAAGACTAAACTCTATGTTTTACGTACTCACAACAATAAACCTACTTTTGCCCCCACACTGTATATTTGGGCCTTTGGCCATATGTCCTGGCTCACAGCTCCCCAAATCCTTAGAATTCCCCAAATACTGGGAGTGATGAAGGTGTATTGTTATGTTAAGGGAGTGACTTTGGAAAGCACATAAGATGGGGACTGGTTGTCAGTGGAACCAACCTTGTGACTAGAGAATTTGGACTTTCACCACTGACCTCCAGGAAGGAGAGAGGGGCTGGAGACTGAGTTGAGCTGCCAATGGTTAATAATTTAATCAGTCATGCTTATGTAATGAAGCCTTCATAAAAACCCAAGAGGACTGGGTTCAGAGAGGTTCTGGGTTGGTGAACACAGGGATGTGCTGGGAGTGGCCTGTCTGGGGAGCATGGAGCACCACACCCCTTCCCCCATGCCTGCACATCCTTTACTGGGGTTGTGCCCACAACCAAAGTACATGACCTTGACCAGAATACAACCTGGGACCCTTCAGTCCGCAGGCTGACGCTCTATTCACTGAGCCAAGTTGGTTAGGGCCTTGGAGAGCCAGCACATCCCACAAAGACTCTTCATGGAAGATAACCCAGCGCAGATAATGCTTGCTGACCCAGGAACTTGGATAGAAATTCCAGGAAGCAGAGAAGGTGGGGGGGGGGGGCAACTAAAATTTAAATTTGCATTTCTACCACCCAGCACAACTGGGGTGGGGAGCTTTCCATAGAAATTGCACTGGCTTCAGCCAAACTGAGTTTTGTAACTGAGGTTTGTATCCATTGAACAATAGTCTCCTTCTGGGAGACTCAGTGAGAAGGGAAAGATAGGTGTCCAGGAGGAAGGGACAGGTAAATCATGACAGGAGCGGCCCCAGGGAATCATGCTTCCCTGCTTACCCTCCCTCGTTTTACCACCTCCCCACTGCCTCTGCAGGACTTGCTTATACCAAGAGGCCTTAACAAACATGAGGCCAGTGGAGGTGTGAGCTCGCACGCACAATGGCACTTGTCCTCTCCTGCTGCTTTTGGAATCAAGCGAAGAGCCCAAAAGGGCCTTCTGGAGACACGTGGCCCAGCCCACAGCCAGCACCATGGGAGTGAAGCCATTGCAGACCATCGGTCACAGAATGTTGCTGCCAGATGACTTTAGCTGCACCAGTCATCTTCACTAATTTGCTTTTCCATAGAAGCATGAGTAATTGAAATGGTTGTTGTTGCAGACTGCCATATTATGCGATGGTTTGTTATACACACAGCAAAAGATCAGCGACATAAGGGAAAACGTCTCTGAGGCATGGGAATCAGAGCTCCCATCAGGAGAGCTCAATACAAACGAATTAGCCAGTGACCTGACAAAACTATGCATTTTGATCCAGGAACCTATATTTCGTTTGACCTTGCGAAGTGAGATTTATTAGCGGTAACTCAGGCCAAAAGATTGTGTTAAATCTCCTGCTTTTTCACCGGGTCCAATTGGCGTTTTAGTAATGTGCCCGAACTCTGACAGTACACGGTAGCACTTGCTATGAGTGTGTGACCCAGAATGCATAATAGTTAAGTCCCCTTCCTTTCTTTAAGATCCAGTCCTAAACCTGTGGCCTACCTACCACAGACCCCTTCTTCTCCCAAAAACAAACAGAAGAGTTGAAGGGAAGAAAAGGGAAGGGAGAGAGCCTTTGTAACACCCCTGAGTGAGAGTAGAAAATCATCATGGAGCTCAGTGGTCTCATACGAGACAAAAGCATTCAATTCCCCTCTGTTTGGACAGCTGAGGCCAGCCCCTTCTCTCTCTGGCATGCATGCCAGGAGACCCAGGCTGAATCCTAATTCCAGGCAGCAACAGAGGGCTTCTCAGGGAAGATTTTCAACAGTAAAGAGGAGAATGTTTTCTAATGACCCGATATTGTCTTTCAGGAATATAGAAAATATGTGGTTCTATTTGCTATCACTCCTGATTTTTTACCCCGGCCTACTCAGAAAAAAGAGTAATATAAAAGCTGAGTATGTGCCAAGGAGGAGAGGAAGGAAAAGACTTTAAAGAAATTATTTGATTCACTGAACAACTTTTTCATATATCTCATTGGTCAGAATGTGTCAGATGGTCCACTAGTGTCTGAAATATAGTGGGGAATATAGTTTTTTAGCTGGGCACATTGCTCTCCTCCCTCAATAAGACCAGGGATTTATTAGTGAAGGAGAGAATGGGTTCTGGTTACACACCTAGCAGTCTCTCTAACAACAGATTTTCTAAGAAACAGCTTATAAGTACGTGTAATTTTTTTTTTTTTTTAAAGAGAGTTGATCACTAGGAATTCCATGAATTTTCAGAGAAACTTTCCAGCAGATAAACCCACTTTTCTTTAATGAAAATGTTATTAGGCTGTCAGAAAAAGAAAATATGGAAGATGTAGTAAATGCATTTATCATCAGCAAGGCACTTAACAAAGCCACTTGTATTGTCCTTATAGATAAGATGGAGAAATGTAGACAATATGACAGCAAAGTAAGGCAGATTTATTAATGGTTAAAGGACTCAAAAGACTGTTGATGAATAGTTCATGTCAGTTCTATAAGCAAAAAGTATTAGTATTACATTGTATTATTTTAATTAATGTCAGACATGAACAATAACAATATTTATAACTGACAGGAAATTCAGTCCTTGTCTCAGTCAAGCTCCACTTCAGTTTCTGGGATGAGTATCTAGCAGACCTTGAAAATGATGTAAATCTAGAATGACAGATTCAAAATCCAAAATTATCTAGATGGGCTGGAACGGTGAAGCAAATAATATTAACTATCATCTATTGAACATCCACTGCATGCCAGATGGTATGCTCAATGCTTTCCATGCATTATCCCTTGCCCTCTAAATAGCTCTGCATTGTAGGTTTTCTTATCATCCTCATTTTACAGATTTAAAAAAAAACCCAAGATTCCAAGAGGTTGAGTCACGTGCCTAATATCACGTAGCTGGAAGTGAAAGAACTAGATTCTAACCTAATTCTTTTTATCCTCAAAACCTTTTCTATTCCCCTCACGCCATTCTAATTTTCCATGCTAATAAAGGTAAATAAGCCCTGTATTTTGGGACCAAAGCATGGAATGTGGAAAAAATAGGTTGGGGGAGGGAGCACATAAGAAAAGGACTTGATGATTTTGGCAGAAAGGTCAATGGGGATGATTCCTACTTATTTTAAAATGCACTAAACAAAAAAAAGAAGGACTAATGGAATGGTAGAGTGTTAGGTAGATTTATGATAAAGAAAGGCTAGTAAAATGTTCTTTGTGAAATCAGGGTAGGGGATATTTGGGATATTTGGGATATTTTAAAATTATTTCAACTTTTCTGTGTTTGAAATGTTCATAATAAAATTAGGAAAGAAGTCAATTGACAGCATGGTGTGGCCATGTTCAAATAGGGCTTCTCTCTCTGGGATTACACAGTCATACCTTAAATTCTGTTTTCAGTTCTGGGTGCCAGCTTCGAGGTTGATGACAAGGTGCAACATACTATGGGGAGAGAGAATAGAAGGACGAGGGATTCAGAAACCATGTCTAAGCTGGAAAAGAGAAGAAAATAGAGCAACATGGTAATTCACAGACAGAACTGAAAGGGCTATGCATTAGTTATCTATTGCTGTGTAACAAATTAAATGAAAGCTTATTGGTTTAAAATATCACTTATTATTTATATACAGTTTCTGTGGGACAGAAATTCAGAAGGGCTGAGCTGGGTGGTTCTATTTGGGGTATCTCATGAGGTGACGGCAGAATGTCAGCAGGGTCTGCAGTCCTTTTATAAAGTTCTCTCCTTTGAGTGGCATGAATGTCCTCATGCCATGGCAGCTCACATCCCCCAGAGCGAGCTGTCTAAGAAAGGAAGGAGCCACAGTGCCTTTCATGACCCCATCCATGAAGCCACACACTGTAACTTCTCCATCCGAGTCCTGCTCACCTTCAAGGCAAGAAATATTACTAGTAAGCTCTATCTTTTGAAGGGAGGAATCTCAATGAATCTGTAGACATTATAAACCACCAAAGTCTGCTTCTTAGTAAGAGAGTTAGGCTTGTTCTGTAGGGATCTTAAGGAAGTAGTTTTTATTTTAATAGACATAAAATTTTCCTGAAAATTAGAGTTGTCTAAAAAAATGAGTTGCCTTTTACTTGAGGGATCTAAAAAGAATCTGAACCGTTGACTGGAGATGTGATATTCATTCTCTTATTCAACTAATGAGTGCAGAGCGTTCACTATTAACCATGACGGTGTAAGAAGCTGTGGATGCAACAGTGAACAAGACAGATGTGGCACCTGCACTCGTGGAGTTGATTATCCTAAGAGAGTGAACAGGCACATCAAATAATTATAGGTTGTGGTGAGTGCTGTGAAGGCAATAAATAAAGAGGCCAGTGTAATGGCAACTAAGGGCTAAGGAGTTGCTTTGGTTGTATACAGAGAGTTCATTAAAAAAAGGTTTAGACAAGAGAAATCCTTTAGACTCTTTCAATATAATAGTGGTCACTCATCCATTCCTTCATCCATCCATTCAGCAGACACTTACTAGGGTCTACTATGTGCCAGGCACTGTACTACGTGAACAGTTCCACCTTTTAAAGAACCTGGGGTCTTGTGAAAGTGAGCCAGATGTGTGCCTAGATGATGATTCCATGTGATTCAGGGGTTGTGTGCATGGAGCCTGATGCACAGAGGAGTGACAACCCTGGCTGGGCATTAGTGAAAGCTTCCTGGAGGTGCTTTGAGCTGCATCTTCGAGGACAAGGAAGGGCACTGACAATCAACATGAGAAAATGTTTTCAAAAGGTCAGCATCTGAGATGCCAGGACTTGTTAAGAAGAACAAAAGTGAAATGTTAAGTTTAATGAGTTAATGGAGCCTGGTGAGGGAATGCACTCAGAATACTGGCTCCTGTGCACTACATTAAGGGGCACTGAGCCGGGAACTAAAAGCTCATTTCACATTTAAAACTTCTCAAAAGAAATTCCAGTACCACAGTCTCATCACAACTTTGCTCTGTCACAGCAGCTTTCCTTGCGATTCCCTGCCACAAGCTTTCTGCTGCAGACCGGCGGCCCCCTCACTGCTCTGCCACTATTTTGTACCCCTATAATCTGTGCTACTCAAGGTGTCTTTCCCCAAAATTCTACCCTTCCATCAAGTCTTACTGCTTCTTCGAAACCTTTGGACCCCTCCAGCCCATAGAGATTTCTCCCTCTGGGGATTTTTCAAGGACACTGAGGCCATTTGTCTTGGTTCTTCCTTGACACGGAAATGTCTCTTGTAGATCTGCATGGGCTCTCAAATAAACTGTGACTTTGGGCAAGCAAGTCGCCTAACCTCTCCATGCCTCAGTTTACTCATTTGCAAAAGGGGAATAATAAAAGTACCTTTAGTTTGGTTGTTGTGAGGATTAGATGAGTTTATAAACATGAAGTGTTTAGACTACCTCTGCCTGGCTTTATTGGGCATGATGTAACTGGCAGCCTTAATTATTGCAAGCCCTTTGCAAACAGGAGACATGCCCTTCTGTCCTTCAGTGACTCAATAAAAAGCTCAGCAGTGTCAAGGTGACCACTATCTAATGAATGAATAAAAATGTGTCTTATTGTTACTTCTCTTAATGCCCAGACTGACACAGTTGGTTCCAATTTTCTAAGAAAAGCAAGTCCAGGGCTGATTATGTTCTGGGGACCTCCCCCCCGCCCCCCACAGGTCCTAGCTCTCTGGGCTGTGTATTTGAAATAACAGTTGGATTCAGCTTATTTAAAGCCACAATGCAATCGGTAAACTTGACACTTCAGCAATTATATTTTTCAGGTTGGAAGAGGTGCAAAGCTTGAGGCACAGATAATTGGAAGGCAAAGAGGACCTTTCTTATTTTCAGCACATGGACATTTAATCATAGGAGGAGGTGGATGGAAGCATCTTGTCCTCTGCACTTTCTTTGTTACTCTTTGCTGACCATTTCTGTCTTCTCCCCTCATCTCCAGTTGTTGGGTCTACGTGCTTCTCTTCTATCTCTTCCTCATGTCATCAGGCTGAGAAGATGTGGGTCCATTTTCTCCTCTATTTTCCTCTCTCAGTGCCTCTCTCCCATTTTAGTCTCATGCATAAGCTGAGGAGCTGTCAGCTAACAAACTCTGAAAGACCCTACTTCTCCGGTTCACCATGGGATACACCGTGAACAGCTACA
The DNA here is from genome assembly GCF_964339955.1 of Pipistrellus hanaki. Lineage (NCBI taxonomy): Eukaryota > Metazoa > Chordata > Mammalia > Chiroptera > Vespertilionidae > Pipistrellus > Pipistrellus hanaki. Next base: position 51,438,805 of record NC_140511.1, read on the forward strand.
TGTCACCTGGTGAGCCAGGGGAAATAAGATTATTTTTCCCCCACTAGCTTGCTAAGCAAGAGTATATTTATCAGATCCGTCTGTTGGTTTGAAAATCAGAACACAAGACTGAGAGGAAGCAACATAGGATTTTGAGAGCCCCTTAAACAGTGGTGCTGGGGCCCAATATCTTACCAACTCTAGGTCTGTCCCCAGCACCCACCTATCGTCTGAGCTGGAGACCTATTATCTTTGATGCAGTCCATGGTACATCCCACTTTGAAAGACCCCTTAAACGGGACACATCCACAGTTGAATGTATATAATCTCACCCTATCTCCCCATTCCCACATACATACCATAGTTTCTCTTCTTAAATTCGTTATCTTAGGTAATTATATTGCCACAGACACTCCCCTCCCTGCCCCGTGGTTCCTGTGAAAACCCTCAGAGCCATTCCTGACTCCTTTCTCCCCTCCTACACATCACCATGCACAGCATCCTCTTCACCCCACTTTCTAAACAGCCCTCGATGTCTTCCCTCCCTCTCTAGCCTTAGCCCATGACCCTCCTCCTGATTACTATGAAAGCCTTTTAGCATATGTCCCTGCCCCAGACTCTCCCTAGCAATCCATCTTTATTCAGTGCCATTGCAAAGGTTATTCCATCATCCCAAGGACACAGCCTGCCTTTTCATACTTCTTTGTCTTTGTACTATGTATCCTCTGCCTAGAGTACCTGTTCCCTTTTCTAGTTAGCAAGTCCTTACCTATCTAGCAAGAAGGCGTTGAGTGCCTTTTTCAAATGTTACCTTTTCCTGGGCCCTCACCCCAGACAGAATTAGTCACTTCTTCCTCTGTCCTCTCATTGATATTTAGTACAAGAGTCTTCATTTTACAAACATCTGTTTTATCTGCCTCTGCAGCTTGTAGGCAGGAATTATGTCTTCCCTTTGTGTCACCCTCCTAGTTCATCAATAAATGCTTGTTGAACGAAAGGTTAAAATTGCACAAAAATCCGTTGACTAGCTAGTGCATGCAGACACAATATTCTAAACACAGTGGAAAACTCAATGACCCTATAATAGTCACAGCGCAAACAATCCAGTCTAAAATTGGCCCAAGGAGGTGACCTTACGAGTGCCTTCAGAGTTCCTTCCTTAACACTGCTGCACATTCAGCATGCTGTCACCAGGTGGCAGGAGTGTGCCATGGTCATGTGGTCCAAGCCATGAAGTTCCAGAACTTTAAAAGCAGGTTGGGGGTTGATAGATTAATAGCAAGAGGACCACAGAGGGAATGTGGGCTGTCATTAGGTTCTGTACATGGCTGGGCTTGCAAGGGGCTTGCTCTTGGGAGCTGCCATAGCTGCACCTGACACGCTGTTTTGCATTCAGACACAATGTTCTCTCTAATCCATAAAGCCAAAGCAGAGAGATGGAGAGGTCTCCAGGTTGGGACCAGGTCTACCCCTTAGCAGACCTCCTGCTGTGCACCCCCCTTTAACTTCTTCTGGTGAGCTTCCATTCAGCTGTGTAATGACAAGGGCCCTGGCTGACAGCTTTTGCCTATTTTAATTCAGACCATAACTATGGCAATTAGGAGATCTTGGGTGACCTCTCTTGGAGCAGTTTCAATAAAGAGATATGAGCTGATACCAAACTGCACTGCATGGGAAAATGAATGGAAAAGGGGGGGAGTGGAGATTGCAAGGAAGGGCAACTCCTTCAGCAAGGTTGATTTGAAACCCAGAAAGAGAACAGCTGGAGAGGGAGAGAAAATTGGCGAAAGGTCCAGTGTCATGCCTCATCCCCTCCCTCAGCCCCTCAACTGCTGCTACCTTCCCAGGACAAGGGAGACGTAGCTGAGTCTACAGGCTGAGGACAAGGACAGGGATGAAACAGAAACAAACACAAGAAGGAGAGAGGATCACAGCCTGCTCAGTGTTCAGCGGGAGGGGATAAGGACAAGGAGCCAGGAGGGGATTAGTCTTGGGAAGAACTGAAGAATCAAAACTCCTCTTCCTTTGAGGCAAGAAATGAAGTTGGAATTTGCTAGAGTTTGCTATGAGGACAGAGGAGACAGAGATCAGAGGAAGTTCATGTCTAATGTACTTTATTTTAGGGTGAAATAAGAGACTAAAGAGTGAGAATAACAAGAGTGATATAGCAACCTTGATAAAAATGATAAGGACTAGCAACAAGAGAGAAGACGCTATGAAGAATAGGAAAGGAAATTGATTAGGAATAAATTTAAGATGTATGTTTAAAGATAGAATTCACGAGTTTGTAGTAAGGCTGCTGGTGGGGCTGCCAGGTTTTATATGGCAGAACTCAGAGGTCTGAAATAGTTCTGTTGTTCTGCTTAGCTGATCTAGCGAAGGGGGTTAGTTAGAGAAATAGAAGAGGTGACCTAAGGAAGAGTGTTGGTGAGGATGTGGTTAAAATGGTTAAGCATGTGTCCAGATTGAGCGAGGAATGACTAGACAAGATAGATGGGTAGAGCAGAAGAGATTATGCAGTTATAGGTCTCATTGATGAAGAGTCCCTGCAAGGGGGTGAGGAAATGGGAAAGTTAGAGGTGGAATGAGAGAGGGCTGTTGAGAGCCAAAATTTCCAACCTGACGGTGTTTCTGTGCGGGGAGGCAGCTGGTGTGGAGGGAGCTAAGCTCATTGGAGCAGTGGAAGTTAGAGGATGGCTGCACCTCAAGTATGAGTTAAAAGCTCTGGGATAGTGGTTCCCTGAACTTTAGTTTGAATTTGTACAAAGTGCAAATTTGATAGGTCTGGGATGGGGTTTTGGAATTAGCATTTGAGGAAAGCATCTGATGCTTGTGTTTCAATGACCATATGCAGAAAGACACTAATCTAGAAACACTATTTTTCTTTCCTTCTCTCTTAAAGTGAAGGATTGAGGAGGGGAAGCTAATCTCACCTTTTTCAATCAAAGGTGTATTTTTCTTTTTGGAGAAGGGAAGCCCCCAGCTCTTGCCTTCTATGACTTGCCCACACACACTGATAAAGTTAATTATCTACCCTGGCTAAATGACTTTCCCTAGCAACATCCTAGCAACCAGCATCAGCTCTGCCTTAGGCTGTGAAACTGGAAAGAGATTTCTTGAAGTCCAGTGTATTTTACACAGAACAAAACATCTAACAGGAAATTAAACAGAAAGTAAACTGGATTCATTGCTAGGAGAATGAGACAGCGACACAATAGTTCATGACAGTCCATCAGAATGCAATAGTCAGAATAAGAAACTTTCTCCTCATAGATTCTACTGAAGTCTGGGGGAGAGAAATGAGGGATCTCATTCCTTGGAGAGGAGGAGAATGTACATGGGCAGGAGAAGGAAGGGCATTCTAAGTGGTGGGAAAGGTATAAGCAAATGTGCCAAGTCAAGTCTGAAAGTGGGGGACAAGGGAACCTAGCTGGGTGGCACTGGGAGTTGATTGCAATCTATGATCACATGGTGGAGGGTCTTGAGGTCACTTGAAGAAACTGAGTTGAGTCATAGAGAGACAAGGACTTTTTATTTATAGAGCAAATACTTATGGAGACAGGCTCTGTGATGTGCATGGAGGATACAGTGGTGAGCTCCAGGGACAGCCCCTGCCCTTATAGAGCTCAGAATCTAGTGATGGAGACCGACGCCAAACAGCTACAAAAACAAATCAAACATACAAATGAATAAGTAATTGTAAACTTTAGAACATTAAAAGGAAAGGCATCAGGTTTCAGGGTGCTATAAAGAGGGGCAGGATCTGTTCTAGGAAATCAGGAAGGACTTCTCTTTGGAAGTAGTTTTGCAGTGAGATCTAAAGGATACAGAGGAGTTGGCTGGGACAGGGTGATGGTCGGAGAGACTAAAGAGTGTTGGATTCCAGGCAGAGAGAACCACACAGGCAGAAGTTCACAAAACAGAAAAACCATGGTGGCTGGAGCCCATGAGAGAAAGGGTGGCCTGAGCTGCTGTCCAACAGAGCCTTGGAGGCCGCATTAAATATTCTATCTTTGTTCTGAGAGCTCTAAAAAGCCACTGAAAAAGGATTTAAATCTTGGGATTGACATCTAACTCTTCATTGTAAAGAGGAGCATCTGGGTTTCAGTGCAGAAGACAGATTAGAGGGGAGCAAAAGTGGATGCAGGCGGTCCAATTAGGAGGCTGAGAGATGATGACAGCTCAGCCTGGTGTGGTGGCAGAGGAGATGGAGAGAAGTGGACAGATTCAAGAGGTAGTTGGAAGGTGAAGCTAATGACTTGGTGATGGATTAGATGTGTGAGGGGAGCAGAGGTCTGCTGTGACAGCTGAGCTGGCTGGGGAAAATCCAGCTTGGGTAGTGGCATTGAAGCGTGATGGGCTGCTTAGAGATTCTGTTGTTGCCCAGATGATGAGGTCACCACTGTATGGTGGAAAGAACCCTATTCTATTGTTGGTGAGGCCTGCTTTGAATGCTGGTTCTTTTTCCCTTATTAGCTGTGGCACCTAGACAGGTAATTTTATAGGTTCCTCATCTGGAAAATAGAAATGTGTGTGTGTGTGGGGGGGGGGGGGCATGGGGGGGGGGGAGAAGGAGAAGGGGGAGGGGAGAGGTGCTCCTATCTCACATGGCTTTCCTGTCAATGATCCATAAAAAATTAACTATTACATCCCAGCCTGCTCCATACCACCCACCTCCATATTAGATTTGAATGTGTTGATTTAGATGAAAAGACATTCAAGAGCACATATTTGGGCCTCTTTGTTTATCATGAGCTTTGTGAAACAGGGGCCACATAATATGCATCTCTGCAGTTTCCGGTCTTCTGAGACAAAAATTGGGTATACTCTCATGAACCACTTAGTTTGTAGCATATATCACAATTATAATTTGAAAAGATTTGTGGAACTGTATTTAATATTTGCCTTTTCCACAGGATTGTGGGATCCACTGACTTGTGTCCCAGAGCTGAGCACATGGAGAGGCTTCAACATGTATGAATAAATGAATGAATTTTTTGTTCTCTCTGATGCCCACTGCTCAGCCCAGAGTTGATCCCTAAATCTACATTCAATGCAAACTTGCCGTATGACTAGGATTATGCACCATGGAGTCTAGCATGAGCTCCAAGCCAATATAGTGACACTGGAGATAATTCACTCAGTTCGCAGATGTGAATTTGAATGTTACTTTTACAAAGGAAGGCTGGTCAGTTGGATCAGGTGCTATTGAGTGTCAAGGAGGATCGGGGCTGAGAAAAGAGCGTCCATTAATTGGCTTCAGCAAGGGGGCACTCTCGGGTGACCTCTGAAAAAAAGGTGTCCAGTTAATAGTGGCAGCGAGAGTCCCAGCAAAAGAACTGAGGAGTAAGTGGGCAGATGAAGAGCAATGGGGCCCTCCAACACAGATGGCTCATCCGGGCTGTTTGTTAGTGATGTTAAAGAGAAAAACCTGACCTGGAAAGCAAAGGTGATTGCTATTTACTTACTTATTTATTTATTTTTAATCCTCACCGAGGTTATTTTTCTATTGATTTTTAGAATGGGAGAGGGAAAGACAGAGAGAAACACTTTGATTGGTTGCTTCCTGCACCTACCCAGGCCAGGACCCAAGCCAGGAAGGAGCCTGCAACCGAGTTATGTGCCCATGACCAGAACTGAACCCAGAAGTCCAACGCTCTATCCACTGAGCCAGCTGGGGTGAGATTGCTTTTTAAATGGAGACTTTTGAGGTGTGCTGACTGCCCAGCGGAAATTGAAGTTTCTGAGAGCACCTAGTTAGAAATGTGCACACTGAGGGGAGGCAGAGGCCTAGACATCTCCAAGGTAGGTTTGGTCTTCATTGCTGTGGTTCTCCAGGGCAGCCCAAACCCACCCACTGAAGGAAGGGATGGAGGTGTGGAGGACACAAAAGACCAGCCCAAATTTTATATGGCTCAATTCATTTGATCCTAGCACCCCCTAGAGGAAGAGAGTATTGGCCCGCAGTCACTCACAAATACCTTCTCCAGAGCATTGAAAGGAAGCTTGGAGAGGTTAAATTATTCTCCCAAGTCTCACAGTAGGTGAGTGGCAGGACTAAGGTTTGATTCAGGCCTGTCCCTAGGCAAATGCTGGCAGAAATTTCTGCATCTGGGCCTTCTGCTGCCTGGCCTTGGGGTTGCTGCCTGAGGCTCTGCCCAGGGAGTCCAGTGGCTCAGCTCCTCTCCAATCATCTCACTGGGGTCTGAGAACCTGAACTAAAATCTAAGCGGAGGAAACACAGCCTTTTCTTGGAGCCTTTCAAAACTCTTTTCCCAGGCACTGTGCCTACTGGGCCCAAAGGATGAGTTATTTTTGTCCATTTCTTATCCTCCGGTCTGACTTGTTCCAACAGCCGCTATGAGGACAATAATCAGATAGTCATGGCATCTGATCCTGCCTTATCTGTTTGGCTGAGGCCTCAGTTTTCTCATCTATATAATGAGTGAAAGTAACGCCATGTTTATTGTGTGCGGTCAGGGTGGAGAAGGTGAGAGCAGATAGCATAAGTAAACCCCCCAGCATATAGCTAGGCGCGGAGTAGGTGTGCAACGAAAGTTAGTGTCTTTCCCTCCTTCAAATACCCTCCTCCACACGGTCCAGAGGTCCAGAGTGTAGCTGGGGGTAGGGGGGTGGGGACAGCAGCCTCCTCGGTGGTGGGACAGAGCACGAGGTGACCCAGGATCCTACGATTTTCTTGCCAGACCCTGGGAATCAGCATCTCAAAATAAACACAGAAGCGCAGCTAATCGCCAGCTCCGAAACAAAAAACAGCGCTGCGCTCGGGGATCTGGGCAAAATCAGCCCTCCCTCCTCCTCCTTTGCCGCCGCCCTCCTTCCTCGCGCTGCTCCGCTCGCTCCGCTCGGCTCAGCTCAGTTCCGCGCAGCGCAGCTGCCAAGCCGAGGCAGGCACGGTCTCCTCCGGGCTCCGAGCTCCGAGCTCCCGTTCCCGCCCAGGCTCTGCCAGGTCTCCGCGGGGACCCCTTCGGGCAGGAGTTGCGTGGCGAGGGCCTGCGGCAGTAAGCACAAAGTTGGGGGGCCCCGCGAGGATGAGGCTACCCCCGGCACCCCTGAGGCTGAGCCGGAGCCCGGCGCTGCTGGCCCTGGCGCTGCCCCTGGCCGCAGTGCTGGCCTTCTCCGACGAGACCCTGGACAAAGTGCCCAAGTCGGAGGGCTACTGCAGCCGCATCCTGCGCGCCCAGGGCACGCGCCGCGAGGGCTACACCGAGTTCAGCCTCCGAGTGGAGGGCGACCCCGACTTCTACAAGCCGGGAACCAGCTACCGCGGTAAGTGGCCCGGCGGGGCGCGTTGCGGGGCGCGGGACCCGGCCCCCGGAGGGCGCCGACCGACCGCGCAGGACCGGAGGAGGGCGCACGGTCCCCGGGCGCACGGGGTCTGCGCAGCCCGGCGAGGACCCTTCGGTTCTGGCCATCCTCAGCCCTCTTTAGCTGGGAGCCAATTCCCGAGCCAGTTAGTTCCTGGCCGTCGTGGGGGCCCTCTGTCAGGGGAGACAACCCCCCCGTTTCCGATGCGCGGATCCCGGGTGTGGGCTACAGCAAAGCAGCGCGTCACGCCCGTCTGGCTGGGAGGGAACCGGCTGGGTCGGGGAGAACCGTGGAGACCCGCCTCTCTCCAGCTCCGTCTCTGGAGTGGAGGGGACCTGGTTTCTCCCGGGTGCATCCCAAGCAAGGTGGCGAACTCCGGCTTTCCCCGCTTGCTTCCATTCCTGGAGGAGAAGACACCAGCTTCTCTCTGACTGACAACCCAGCGGAACCCTCACTCCTGCTTCCCCCGACAGATCCCTTCCAGGAAAACGGACTTGAAGCTTCCCCTTTTCCTGGGCATGGGGAGGAGGGAAGAGCCCGAAGCTTTCCGGAAGGGTCTCTGGAAAGAACTCCCAATTGTTTTCCAGGCAGGAGAGGATCCTGGATTTCTAGACATTCTTTTCCCCCCCTGCTCCCAACCCCCCCCCCCCGCCCCACACCCATGACCCCCAACCCCAGTGGAACTGGCCTTCAGTGTAGCCTCGAAAAGGAAAGGGGAACCCGGTGAAGATGGGAAGGGACGCCCAAATTCCCGAAGTCTGCTCCCCGGAGGTCAGGAGACCCTGGCTCCAGAGGATCCGTGCCCCAATGAGGTGGCGCCCAAGCTCCTCAGCCCAGGGCAGGCATTCGGGACGCAGGGAGGGGAGGGCCAGGCAGCTGAGCGCCTCCCGGGCATGAGGGCAGCTCCAGGCACATACCTGAGCAGAGGCCGGGAAGGAAGCCTACCTGGTTTCCCCCTCCCCCACGGCCCCCTGAGGCAGGCGGGGAGTGACAGGGAGCATGCCTCCCCACTCCCACCCTGTCATAAGCCAACTCTGGCACCAAGCAGGGGAAAGTGGGTTGCTGGGGGCATCTAGTGGGGCAAATGGGTTTACAGCCCCCCCCCCCCCTTCCACACCCGCCGTCCCGGTTCTTAGAGCTTTGAGGGAGGAGGCGGTGGGAACAAGACTGGAGAAAGTTTAGGGCGGTGTCAGCGGGCGCCCGCGTCCAAACCAGGGGCCACCCTTTTCTGAACGCTTCTCCCATTTCTAGGGGATCCCGACTTTCTCCACCGGGAGCTCCCAGAGCCGGCTGCCTAGCGCCCTTGGTACCCAGAGGCGCCTCGCTCAGCGCTTGACAAGCAGCCGGCAGGACCCTGGGTGCACGGATTGGCGGGATCCTGGGGATTCACTGAGGGGAGAAGGACGTTGGGTGGAGGACATGCGACTCAGCAACCCAGCGCTGGAGGGACCCGGCTGGGTTGGCCAGCGGCTGAAGGAGCTAGGCCTGCAGCTGGGAAACAGCCAATGCCCCCAATGGACCAGAGGGAAGCGGGAACAACCCCACTGGTCTCCTTAGCCCTCCCCCACATGGAGAATCTGTGTGCTCTTGGGAAATGGCCCCAGATCCCCTTGGTAGGAAAGGTGTGGCTCTGGAGTCAGATGGACTTGGATTTAGTAGCTGTACCACCTTATGCAAGTCCTCAATTTCCCTGGATCCGTTCTCCAGCCATGAAAATAGCTGTTTATCCAGCCACTCTGACAGCTTGTCCGGAATGAGTTTACAAAGATGAGTGTGCCTGAGGTCTTCCATACATGCTAGTTTGAGTTAGATGACCTTTACTAATTTAATAATTCAGATTTGTTTTGTTTTTGGTGTGTGTGTGTGTGTGTGTGTGTGTGTGTGTGTAAACGTAGGTTTTTCTCAGTACTCTGTCCAATCTACCGTGAATTCTGGTCTTCAAGAATTAATTGAATAAATGAATGATTGATTTCTCCATGGCAGAAGGCTTACCTAAAATTGTTCCTAATTTAAACGCAGGAGGATTGTTTTTTCTTTCTGTGCTTTAGATCAGTATGGGGCCTAGGCCAAGTGCCCTATGTGGCATCTCTTCTCACAAGAATCCTCCCAGTTTGGCTGAGCACTGGCAGTAACCAGGGCCCCAGAACTGGGAAGGAGGTGCCTCAGGTATTCCCATGGACCACGAGGCTCCCTGATTGCCTAGGTGTCCATGGCCTGGAGGTGGGGACTGGGGCTGGGGGAGAGGGGAGCGCTAGACTGTCACCCTACAGTTATTCCAGCCCAAAATGTTAGTTAGCCTTTGGGACTGTGAAGCCCCCACCCAGGCTATGAGACGGGCGATCATCCTCCTTTCCCGTGGCTAAGAGCTCTTGAAAGAAAGACCCTGCAGAAACCACATGGAGGCCTGTGATTAGCAAACCCGATCCCGCCACTCACCGTTAGGAAGAAAGAGGTGCTGACCTAGTTTGACATTTTAATGTTGGCTTTTACTTTCTTAGAATAATTGGTGAAAAGTAAGTCTAATGCACTCTTCGTGGAGTATTGACTTAGGGCTGTGGAAATTAACATGCCCCTGGTGTTCTATTTGCTTTCTTAAAAAAAACAAAAACAAACAAACAAACAAACAAAAAAACCCAAAACTTTTTCCTGAATTAGGGCCCCTCACAATCCTTAGAATCAATCCTTGGCTTGTTTTCCTGCCTCAGTCTTTGTCCCCAGTATTCCAGTTCACCCCCAAATAGCTTCTGCTCTCCATGGTCCCCCACCCCAGTATATCCTTCAGGCTTTCTAGACTGGAATGAAATGGCCACTGTTTATTGTAAATGTATTGAAACATGGGGTTTCTTCTCAATTGTCAGAATCTAATTGAGTTTATTATTCAGCTTTTCCAAGTTGTTAGTACTATATTGACTTCCCTCTCTCTCTCCCACCACTTCTCTCCCTCCCTCCCCCCTCCCCCCCTATCCGGGTCCCTCTGCAATAATTGTGCTTTGAAAGCCCCTGAAAGGCCTGCTCTGTTTCTGACCAGGGCCTCCTTTGAGAAGGAGATTACAGTGATTAAAAATAACAAGTGGAGGATCCTCAAGGGGCATTGCTTCTGGGAGGACAATTTGCAGGACCCGCCATTCCCAGATCACAATTTCAAGCCAAGGAGGAGAAAATCGGCTGCAGTGTTCAAGAATCGATTGAAAATAAAAGAGCCTCCTTTGTCTGATTTATTAGGTCTGTTTATTAGGAAAACAAAGCCAGACCCTGGCTAATGAGAGTGGCTTCTCCTAGATGCTCTTTAAAAGGGGAATTTCAAGGAACGTGGTGGGAAAAGAATGTCCAGTTGAAATTTGAAAAGCTCCTCCAACTTTAAACATAATTGGGGGATTTATTCTAAACCGGGAGGTTTGGAGACCTCCAACGCTGCTTTGCCTTGTCTTACTTTGTCCTGCTCTGGGGCACACACTACCTCAGCCTGGTGGAAAGAGCACAGGCTTTGATTATGGGCTGAGTCTGTTTCAACTCCTGCTCAGTCACATAAGTACTTGGTGACCTCAGGCAGGCCACTTCACCTCTCTGACCCACAATCTCTCCAACTGTAAAACGAAAGTGAGTTCCCACACCCCATCCTTAGTGTTGCTGTGAGAATTAGAAATAATCCTGGTCAAAGGAAAATCGTCACACAGTAGGTGCTAAAATACATAGATGTTATGAGATGATTATTTCAGAAATAGAAAAATACTTGGCAGTGAGTAGCCCTGTCAGGCATTGTGTTAAGTGCTTCCTACTCATCTCACATCTTATTTATTGTAGTACTTTGAGGTGGTTTATTATTATTCTTATTTTTTGCATATGAGAACACCAAGTCTTACAGAGTTTAGTAAGTTGCCATAGTCACACAGCTAATAATCAGCAGATTCAAGATTAAAATCCAGGGATGACTGCCCTGGCTCGTGTTGCTCAGTTGGTTGGGCTTTGTTGGGTACACCAGGAAGTTGCTGGTGGATTTCCCATCAAGGGCACATGTCCAAGTTGCATCTCCATCTCTGGTAGGGGGAATACAGGAGGCAGCTGATTCTCTCTGTCTCTGTCTCTGTCTTTTCCTCTCTCTCTCTCTCCCTCTCTCTTTCTTCCTCTCTCCCTCTCTCTTCTTTTCTCTCTCTCTCTCTCTCTCTCTCTCTCTCTCTCTCTCTCTCTCTCTCTCTCTCTCTCTTCTTTTCTCTCTCTCTCTTCCCCCTCTCTCCCTCTCCTTAACCTCTATCCCCCTCTCCCCTCTCTCTAAAAAATCAATAAACTATTCTTTAAAAAATATTCAGGGATATCTGGCTCTTAAATCTATGCTCTGAACCAGTATTCTATACAAATTCAATGAAATAAATTGAGAGTAGAATGAATTCTCTCGGCTACCCTCATCCTTCTGGATGCTGTCTTCATTGAAGGAAAACAGCAGCAGCAAACCAAGATAATAACTGACATATCTTGGGACACAAAATTAAAGTAATAGGTTCTTATTTACATTTTCTTTTCTTTTTTCTGTTATAGATTTCAGTTTTGCATTTTCCCATAAACCAGAGGATTAATTTAGAAGCATAAAGAACCTTGTCAGTCTTTAGCCAATTCCTTTTGTTTGTGGGGAAACAGAAACAAATTGGATAGGAAAAAAAGAAACTAATTTGACTATTGTTTTATTTTTACATGAAGATGTTATATGATCATGCTTGTAAAATTATATGTTTGAAAAGTACGTAGGTATAAGCTGAGAAATTTAAGCAGGATGGGGTCTTTTAAATGAACTCTTATCTAGTTTTACTTGAAATTATGTACTACTGATGATACTGTAATTGTAAGACACTCCTCCCGCCTCTCCTATTTTCTTGTACATTACCCTTTTCCCTTTTAAAGAAAAATGTTGAGGTATAAATGATTTAATATTTGTATACACTGCAAAATGATTACCACAATCACTCAATAGTTACCATTTGTTTACCATATATAATTACAAATTATTTTCTCTTGATGAGATCTTTTAAGAGTTATTTTTACCCTAGCTGGTTTGGCTCAGTGGATAGAGTATCAGCCTGGGACAAAGGGTCCCAGGTTTGATTCTGGTCAAGGGCACTTGCACAGGTTGCAGGTTGTGTGGGACACAGCCAATCAATGATATTTGTCATTGATACTTCTATCTGTCTCTCTCTCCCTCTCCCTTCCTCTCTGACACCAATAAAAAAATATATATATTTTTAAAAAGAGAGTTACTCTCTTTGCAACTTTTAAATATACAACACAGTATGATTAACTGTAGTTGACATGCCGAACATTACAACCTCAGGATTTATTTATTTTATAACCAGAACTTTGTACCTTTTGACCACTTAACCCATTTCGTCAATGCCCTCTTCCACCCTCCTGCCCCCTCTGGTGTCCACCAATTTGTTGTTTGTATCTATGAGCTTGGTTTTGTTGTTATTACTTTTTTTTTTAAGTCTATATATGTGAGATCATAGAGTACTATTTCTCTTTCTCTGTCTGACTTATTTCACTTAGCATAATGTGCTCAAAGTCCATTCATGTTGTCATAAATAGCAAGATTCCATTCTTTCTAATGGCTGAATAGTATTCCATTATACATACAGGGATTAGCAAAAGTAAGGTTAGCAAAAGTTTGTTTACATGGAAAAACATGCAATATTTATTAAATAATAATACAAGAACAAACTCTGTGTTTTGCATACTCAAAGCTGTAAACCTACTTTTGCCCCACTTTGCATATACCACACTTTTTTTATTTTTATTTTTATTAATCCTCATCCTGAGGATATTTTTCCATTGATTTTTAGGAAAAATGGAAAAGAGAGAGGGAAAGACAGAGAGAAACATTGATGTGAGAGAAACACATCGACTAGTTGCTTCCCACATGAGCCCAATGAGGGTCTGGTCCAGGGAGGAGTCTGCAACTGAGGTACATGCCCTTGACCGGAATTGAACCCAGGATCCTTTGGTGATACAGGCCGATGCTCTATCCACTGAGTCAAACCATCTAGGGCCATCAATGGACACTTAAATGAGGTTGTTTCCATGGTTTGGCTGTTATAAATAATGTTGCAATGAGCATGGATGTCCAGATATCTTTTTAAATTAGTGTTTTCATTTCCCATTTTCCTCTTTTTTATTATTTAAATTTATTTTTAACCTTTGTCCTCTTTTAATAAGTATTTAATTCAAATTGATAATAAAAATTAAATGATGCATACATATTTAAGTGCTTAATGGTTGTGGAGACTGTTATTACTTTCAGTTTCATGAAGTTCAAAAAGGAAAAACATGCAAAAATGAAAGCATATCAAATTGTAATTTTTCAAGGTTTAAAACTTGAGTACTTCTCTATACATAGTTATATTGTTATTCCTTCTGTCTTGTTGCTTAACCATCATTTAGCACTCTTTGACCAATATATAGCCATGAGTTATAGCACTGAAATGTGGCTAATCCGAATTGAGACATGCTGTAGGTATAAAATGCACATTTGTTGAATAATTAGTATGAATAAAAAATAAACTTCTCATTAATAATTTTATATTGATTACATATGGAGGTGAAAATTAGATGTATTAGGTTAAATAAAATATGTTGTTAAAATTGAAGTTATTTGTTTTACATTTGTTTCTACTGGATACCTGTTAACAAAGAAAATTAATTTCACCTGGCATAGGATTATTTCTATTGGACAGTACTGCTTTAGCATGTTCATATTAACATAGATATAGTCAGCTCATTTACCACTCTTCTGAGCTCCACTTATTATATAGGCAAGGAAAGAAAGTAGAGCTTTCTTTTAATAATGGGACCAAGAAATTGCACCTAGAACTTTGAAACACACTCCATAGTCATGTGGTCACACCTAGCTGCAAGGGAGCCTGGAAAATCTAGCATTTAGCTGGACAGGTACATGTCCAGTTAAAATTTGGAGGAGAAATTTATTTTTTCATAAGGATGAAGATGAAATGGAATTAGGGCCCTAACTGGTTTGGCTCAGTGGATATAACATTGACCTGTGGACTGAAGGGTCCCAGGTTCTATTCTGGTCAAGAGCATGTACCTTGGTTACAGACACATCCCCAGTAGGGGGTATGCAGGAGGCAGCTGATCGATGTTTCTCTCTCATCGATGTTTCTAACTCTCTTCCCTCTCCCTTCCTCTCTGTAAAAATTAATAAAATATATTTAAAAAAAGAAAATGAAATTAGGGAGACAATTGGAGGTTGTTTTAATGCACAGTCATCTAAAAACACAGTATTTCATGTTCTTGCACTGACAGCTCATCTAGGTGGACCTCCTCAACAGCATGTGAAATTGATATAACTACTGACTAAACCAGAAGTGTGTGTGTGTGTGTGTGTGTGTGTGTGTGTGTGTGTGTGTGTGAAGGGCCAATATGTCAGAGTTGTTTGTTCTATTCCACCTTCTCCCTCAATAAAGAAAGAAGCTGCAAGGAAAGAAAGAAGTGAAGGTAGAAAGAAAATGGCCCAACTGGGTGTGACTCAGCAGTTGAGCACTGACCCAGAAACCAAGAGGTTACAAGTTTGATTCCCGGTCAGGATCGATCCCCAGTGGGGGCCATCCAGGATGGGGGCCATTCTCTCTCATCATTGATGTTTTTCAATCCCTCTCCCCTCCTCTCTGAAATCAATAAAAATGTTTTTAAAAGTGCACACATGTATTTTTGTGTGTGTATATGTGAGAGAGAGAGAAAAAGGAGAGAGAGGGAGGGAAGGAGGGAGGGAGGGAGGGAGAGAGAGAGAGAGAGAGAGAGAGAGAGAGAGAGAGAGAGAGAAAAGAAGAAGAAGAAGAAGAAGAAGAAGAAGAAGAAGAAGAAGAAGAAGAAGAAGAAGAAACAACAACACTGGAATATACATGCGAAATGACAAAAGAAATAATTTGAGTATAGTGGAGTTGAATCTTAGATTCAAGAGGCACTATGGAAAGCCAAAATCTCATAAATAAAAATTATTCCTTAAAATCCTTTGAATTTGTTCATTAAATATAGCATGGATACTAGATTCAATCTAGCCTTATTATATGTTCCCCTCTAGATGATTTTTTAGTGAGGAATAGAAACAAATGGACATTTCTCACTAAGGCCAGCATTCCTGGTTTTTTCCTCAGCACTGGAAGAGATCAATATTTCTTAAGTTGGGTACTGGAGTGTGTGTGTGTGTGTGTGTGTGTGCGCGCGCGCACACACACACAAGCGTGCGCTCGCACTTCATTTGTCTTGAAATATTGACATGACAAATATGAAATTCTTACTATATGAAGGATTGAGGGAACCATACTCATTCAAGCACATAATGGAGTAGCAAGTGACCCAAATTTTCTAAAGTGTTATTTCCTCTCTTTCCTCCCCACCCCCAACAGTGTGTAGTGTGTTTGAATATATATCAGGGAATTCACTACATCACATATAGCTTTCCATGTGGCTGGCCAGCTCTTGTTAGTATGAAATTTTTACCAGGTGTCTTGGCTAGGCTAGAATTGACGCTAAGACAGGAAGGGTCTAGGTTAGATAATATCACTGGAAGTCCTTTGCAAGCTCTGCATAGACAAAGCTTCTAACTTTCACAGAATAATAATAGCTGCTATGAAAAGTTCAGGGAAACATAAACGGGGGCCTACTCACACCTGCTGATTTGCTGAGGCACTGGAGGTCCGAGGGGAATAACTTGAATTCAGTTTACATTTGTGGCTCAAAGATTTGCAAATACTGTATGTCTCAAATATGAGAGAGAGGAAGGGTTCCAAGCACAAACCACTGTGTGTGGGGGATAGGAGTATAGGTAGGTGGGCAAACTCAGAAGCAGCCCATAAAAACTAAATATTGATTCGAGGTGCTACAGGAATCTGTTCTGATGCTTTTCCTCTTCCCTCTTCCTTTCTCCTCATCCTTCATTTTTTTTGTTACTTCTTTCTTCTCCTCTTCAAAACAGCAATACTGCCCTTTGAATTTTCTAAACACAGCAGGCTCATTCCCACCTCAGGGCCTTCGTACATGCTTTTTTCAGTGTCTGGATTGCTCTCTTTATGACTCACACCTTGTTTTTTTAAGTTTTAGCTCAGATATTATCTCTTTAAAAAGGCCCCTCTGACCATCAATTTCTGTTTCCCACTACTTTTGCCTGATTTTATTTCTTCATATACCTTAACAACTCCCTGAAATGATCTTATCATCTGCTTCCTTGAGCTTGCATACAAGCTTTATGAGATTTGAGGACTGTGTCTTTCTTATTGCCATTCTATTTCTAGCACTCCGAACAGTGAATGGCTATACCAGGCACTAAATCCTTATTTGTTGAAAAAAAAAAAAAGTATCATTCAAACCCCAAGAACCCAGGTGTGAGATCTCCCTCTAAGAGTGCTGAATGGAAGGAAAGAAAAATGTTTTTCTCTCTGCTAGGGAGAGAGGTGAGACCAAGAGATGGGGACAAAAAGCAAGGAGCTCCAGGAGGTTGAGGGCAGGCAGAGGGCTTGGGTCCAGGGAGGGAAGAGGTCAGCAGTCATATGCATAGTGAAAACTGGATCATTGTCGGTTCAGAAGTGAAAAGCAGAGGACAGAAAGCAAAAGAACAAAGGAAAGGGGCTGCCAGCTTCAGACACTGGCTCTGATTATATGAAGAATAAAGCAGAGGGGTCTGTGGATCCATCAAAACTACAAACCAGTTTAATGAGTGACTTTCCCTGGAATCAGCACTTTGTAGGGTCATTTGTGCTGTTCCCAAACCTAGCTATGCATCAGAATCCCTTGGAAAGATTTTAAAAAATTATATAGTTTTACTGGCCCCACCTCAACAAAGGGATGGATTCCGGGACTATATCCTATGTAGTTTATTTCTTTTTCTTTTGAAATAAGATGGTGAGGCACAAAGAGAAGATGGCCAAAAGGTGGTCACTTTTCTCTGAGCATTTCCCCCCATTACTGTCTGTCCCAGCCTCCCCCGTGGACTGCCCCATGCACTTTAGCTCCTGGTCACCTCATTGTCCTATCCTGTCGCAATGGGACACAGTACAGCAGCCAGTGGAATGTCCTCAAGCAGCACAATAGCAGCGTCCCTGCCTTGGCAGAGGAGTGCCGAGGAGAGAACAACCTGAGCTTCCTTCAAGTGACCACACTCACAGACTGGTGGAGTCTGAGCTAGGACTGACTTAGTTTTACTTCTCTGCTGCCAACATCTGCCTTCCATGTAAACTTTCACTCATGGTCCGGTTCTGTCCTTGGGAGTCAAGCATATAAGGTTTCCCCTTGGCCCTATATCAGCCCTTGAGGTGTCTATGGAGAACCAGCTACTATGACTTCTGACCCTTTCTTTAGCCATTCTTTGCAGGATGCTGCTTCTTGTTTCCTTGCACCTTGTACTCCAGATGTGGTCTGATCAGGATGGAACAAGGCCAAATGATTATCTCCCTTGTCCTGGACACTGTGTTAGTGTGAAGCTTGCCAGGTCTTGTGTTTGCAGTTTTGGCAGCTGTGCTCTGGGATCACACCAAGCTTACAGCCAGCCAAAATTCCTGTGAATTTCTGGAAAGCCTACTGCCCTCCTCACACTACACTGGCGTAACTGGTCCTTGAACATAACATTTGACATGATTCCCCATTCTACCAATCCAGCATGTTTGGGTCCACCCCTGCAGCTGTCAACCATTCACGAATCTGGACTCTGTCACTGAATCACTAATCCTCATTATCTAATTTTGGATTAGCCACAATTTTAATAAGCCTGCCTTAGAAGCCTTTATCAAAGAAGTTGATAAGAATGTGGAGCAGATCAAGTCTCTGGACAGTTTTCTGACATCCCTTAGAATCCTTCCCTAAAGATGACATCTAGTTAAATAGTTTTGAAGTCAACTGATATGCTATCATTTCAATGATATTTAAATACCAACTGCCACCTTCCTGGTCAGCCTCCCCAGTTTAGTCATGAATACTGTTTCTATAATCTATGCAGAGTTATTTTCTTTCTTTGCTTCAAGATTAGTCAGAACTCTTTCCACTGAAAGTGACAGGAATAAAGTTAAACTAAAACAAAAAAGAGAGTTTATTGAGTCCCATATTTAGACAGTCCAGGGATGGTTCTGGCTTCACGTATAAATGGATCTAGGACCTCAAATGGTCTCTCTCTCTCTCTCTCTCTCTCTCTCTCTCTCTCTCTCTCTCTCTCTCTCTCTCTCTCTCCTCCCTCCCTCCCTCTCTCCCCCCCTCTCCTTTTCTTTTTTTTCTTTCTTATTTATTTATTTATTTATTTATTTTTACATATTTTATTGATTTTCCCCCCCTCCCTCCCTCCCATACATCCCCTCCCTCCCCAGAGTTTTATGTCCATTGGTTGTACTTATATGCATGTATACAAGTCCTTCAGTTGATCTATTATCTCCCCCAGATCCTCCTCCCTTCCCCGCTGAAATTTGACAATCTGCTTGTTGCTTTACTGTCTCTGCATCTATCTTTTGGTTCATCAGTTTATAATGATCTTTATTATCCACAAATGAGTGAGGTCATGTGGTGTTTCTCTTTCATTGATTGGCTTATTTCACTCAGCATGATGTTCTCCAATTCCATCCAGGTTGCTGCAAATGATGAGAATTCCTTCTTTTTTATGGCAGCATAGTATTCCATTGTGTAGATGTACCATAGTTTTTGGATCCAATCATCTGCTGACGGGCACCTAGGCTGTTTCCAAATTCTGGCTATTGTAGATTGTGCTGCTATGAACATAGGGGTGCATATATCCTTTCTGATTGGTGTTTCTAGTTTCTTGGGATATATTCCTAGGAGTGGGATTACTGGATCAAATGGGAGTTCCATTTTCAGTTTTTTGAGGAAATTCCACACTGTTCTCCACAGTGGTTGCACCAGTCTGCATTCCCACCAGCAATGCACGAGGGTTCCTTTTTCTCCGCAACCTCGCCAACACTTGCCGTTTGTTGACTTGTTGATGTTGGCCATTCTGACAGGTGTGAGATGGTACCGCATTGTTGTTTTGATTTGCATCTCTAGGATAATTAGTGACTTTGAGCATGTTTTCATGTGCCTTTTGGTCTTCCTTCTGTCTTCTTTTGAAAATATTCTATTTAGGTCCATTGCCCATTTCTTAATTGGATCATTCACCTTCCTTTTATTTAGTTGTATCAGCTGTCTGTAGATGTTGGAGATTAAACCTTTATCAGTGGTGTTATTTGCAAATATGTTCTCCCACACCGTGGACTTTCTTGTTGTTTTGTTGATGGTTTCTTTTACTGTAAAAAAGCTTTTTATTTTGATGTAGTCCCATTTGTTTATTTTCTCTTTAGCTTCCATTGCCCTAGGGGCAGTATCAGTGAAGAAGTTCTTTTGGCATACGTCTGAGATTTTGCTGCCTGTGGATGCTTCTAGTATTTTTATGGTTTCCCATCTGATGTTTAAGTCCTGCATCCATTTTGAGTTTATTTTTGTGTATGGTGTAAGTTGGTGATCTAGTTTCATTCTTTTGCATGTGTCTTCCCAATTTTCCCAACACCATTTATTGAAGAAACTGTCTTGACTCCATTGTATATTCGTGCCTCCTTTGTCAAATATTAATTGAGCATAGTGATTTGGGTTGATATCTGGGTTCTCAATTCTATTCCATTGATCTTTATGTCTGTTCTTGTGCCAGTACCAGGCTGTTTTGAGAACAGTGGCTTTGTAATACAGTTTGAAGTCTGGTATTGAGATCCCTCCTACTTTACCCTTCTTTCTCAGGATTGCTGTGGCTATTCGGGGTCTTTTATTGTTCCAAATGAACTTTTGGAGAGTTCTTTCTAGGTCAGTGAAATATGCCGTTGGTATTTTAATGGGGAGTGCATTGAACCTATAGATTGCTTTAGGAAGCATGGACATTTTGATGATGTTGATTCTACCAATCCATGAACATGGTACGTTCTTCCATCTCCTTCCATCTTCCTCTATCTCTTTTTTCAGTGTCGTGTAGTTTTCTGCATATAGGTCCTTTACTTCCTTAGTTAAATTTATTCCTAGGTATCTTAATTTTTTTGGTGCGATGGTAAATGGAATTGCTTTTTTAGTCTCTGTTTCTGTAGTTTCACTGTTGGTGTATAGAAATGCCATGGATTTCTTGGCATTAATTTTGTATCCTGCTACATTGCCAAATTCATTTATTAAGTCAATTAGTTTTTTAATGGAGTCTTTTGGGTTTTTTATGTACAATATCATGTCATCTGCAAATAAGGATAACTTTACTTCTTCTTTTCCAATTTGGATGCCTTTTATTTCCTCCTCTTGTCTAATTGCAATGGCTAGTACTTCCAGTACTATGTCAAACAGGAGTGGCGAGAGTGGGCATCCCTGTCTTGTTCCTGTTCTTAGAGGGAATGGTTTTAGTTTTTGCCCATTGTCTCTCTCCTTTTCTATCCTTCCCTTCCACCTACTCTGTCTTGCTCCTTCCATCCTTTGTTTCTGTCTGGATTCCAAGTGTTACCCTCGTTTTACTTACTAGAGATGAACTCTCCAAATGACATGAAAGATAGCTGCCAATGACCTTCAGTGAAAAACCTTTCAGTTAGTTCGGCAACTAAAAGAAAATCCCTTTTATTTTAACTCCAAAATGAAAAATCCCAGGGAAGGATTCTGATTGATCCAGTTTAGGTCACATACCCAGGGGAATGGAGTATAGACATAGGCTGACTCTGCATCACAGTCAGTTTTGTGATTTTATATTTTAAGAAGTAGAGAGGGGCCATGATAGGTATTCCTAAAGGTCACATGGTCACAGTAGAGGAAGAAGTGTGGATCTAAATAGCACATATTCTGTAATGTTTCCTGCCCTCTTCCATATTCTCAGTTACATTCTCTTGGCTGACCTATACCCAGTTCCCCAGGAGCACCCTTTCCTTTCCTTCCTCTTCCTATCCACATGTTGTTCAGCTCAGGACCCATTCATCTGGCTCCCATGATGAGGTAGCACATGGGAGAATGAATGAACTTATATTGAGCGGTTGTAATGTATTTCATATTCATTATCTTCTTTAATCCTTATGACTTGAGAGAATAATGATCCCTATTTTATACAGGAGATTAACTTTTTTAATATATTTATTTATTTTTAATCCTCACCTGAGGATATATTTTTACTGATATTAGAGTGAGACAAAGAAGGAGAGAGAGCTGAAACCGGTTTGGCTCAGTGGATAGAGCGTCGGCCTGCGGACTGAAAGGTCCCGGGTTCGATTCCGGTCAAGGGCATGTACCTTGGTTGCGGGCACATCCCCAGTGGGGGGGGGAGGTGTAAAAGGCAGCTGATCGATGTTTCTCTCTCATCGATATTTCTAACTCTCTCTCTCTCTCCCTTCCTCTCTGTAAAAAATCAATAAAATATATTTTAAAAAGAAAATAAATTTTAAAAAAAGGAGAGAGAGAGAGACAGAGACAGAGACATTAATGTGAGAGAGAACCATCGTTCAGTTGCCTTCCATGTATGCTTCAACCAGGCATCAAACCTGCAATCTAGATATGTACCCTGACTGGGAATCGAACCCACAACATTTTGGCATATGGGACAACACTCCAACCAATTGAGCTTAATATTAAGCCAGGGTTTAATATATTTTATTAATTTAGCAAACATTAATATATACTAACTATTAAAAATATTAATTTACTAGATGAATGAAAATTTGTAAAAGAGTAGGCCTTCCTTTCTCCAGCTGCCAGCATGGGCTTCCCTCTGGCACCTGGGACCCGGGCTGCTTCACTCTGGCTGCTGCCAGCAGGCACCCGGTATCGGCCTTTGCTCTGCCCTGGCTTCATCCAGATGGATGTCTGGGATGACACCTGGAAGGACATTTGGTTTAATTAGCATTTTACCCTTTTATTATTATAGATTAATTATCATAAAACAACATGACATAAGTACTATTACCACAATTTTATAGGTGATTGGAAGCTGAGCCATTAAGAGGTTATATAACTTGCCTAAGGTTAACACAAAGTGAACAGAGGGGAGTTTGAAGGCAGGTCTGTTAGCTACATCCAATATAAAAAAGACAACCCTTGCAATTTTAAATATGCATGATCTTTAATTTGGAATGTGAGATGTTTCATCTCTGCCAGAGAATTCTGGGAGCATCCACTGTTGCAGATTATCCAGGGGAACAGTATAATCCAAGCCCTCTATACACACTTGCTCACCCTTGGACTTTTAGCTCTATCTTCCCATCTGCCAGTCCATCACCAGCATTTTCTTCTGCCTGATCCTGGAGGAGTGGGATAAATTGTTGTGCTAGTTTCTAAGTGAAGCACGTGAGTTGCAGCTCCCCAGAACTTGGGAAGTTGTGCAGAGGTAGGCAGTGGACCACAGCATCATGTTACAATTTAAGGCAGAAGCTGAGTTCCTTGTAGTTGATGTGTGGGCATTAAGGCTGGTACATCTCAGTAACACATAGCAGGTGGATGGCAGGGACTGGCTGTGTGATAAAGCTGGGATCTCCTTTAGGACCTCCTGGTTGAAATTGGGGCTGAGGGTCTGAAACCCAGAGGCACAGTGGTAAGGGTGATGACAATGGACTAGATCCAATATGGGCAATGGGCATAGCCAATGAATTGGTAACAGCCTATCAAAGTTTATACTGGATGGTTGACACAGCCACATTTGAAGGACCCAGAAAGCTATTTGGGAATTAGGTGGAACTGAATACACATGGCAAAGGTGGGGAAAACTCAATCTTGGTTGGAGATTTGAGGCTAGCCTATAGTGTGAATTATCAGTCCTCATAGCAACAATTCAGAAAGGCCCTGGCCACTGAGCTGGTTTTTAGCGTAGGGCTGTAATCCAATAATCATATAACTTTCAGTTTGATATACCTAAAACACAAATCTGAATATGACATTCCCCAACTATGCACTAAAGACAAATGAACTCTTTGTCATTCATTCATTCAACAAGTATTTATTGAGGATTTTCTTTATGTTAAGAAGTGTGCTAAATGCTAAAGAGACAGTGCAGTTCAAGACAGGCTTGGTTTCTGTTCTTATGGAGTTTACAAATTATTAAGGGAGAGCATTATTTGATAACTCACCAATAATTAAAGTTGGGTGAGATGTATCAAGAAAGGAGAAGGGGTATTGACAGGGATGTGAAAGGCTGAGAGGATCTCATATAGCACTCTGTCTTGGGTGTGGTGAGCTGCAAGAAGACTCAGTTTATTATGACTTAATAATAACAACATAACATAAGTACTATTGTATGTTTCAAATCCCCCCATAACCTGGCCCTGCAAAAGTCATCCTCAACAGTCATCCCCATTGCAATCCTCTCAGTAGTCCTTCATTAGCACCCACTAGAGTCTTTTTTTTTTTTTTTTGAGATTCAATCATTGTCCCTGAGAACCAACTTTTTGAAAATTATTGTTAGTTAATCAGCCTACTGGGCATCATGATCTTCGTCATCATAATCATCATGTTCATCATCTTCTTCATCCCCAACATCACCATCACCACCTCCTCCACCATCATCATCCTTTACAATTCTTGAATGCTTTATACGTTCCAGGCACTGTGATAAATGTTTATTTAATCCTTTCCACACTCCAATGAGAAAGGCAATATCATTAACTCTTTTTAAAAATGAGGAAATGTAGAGGTTAAGTAACTTGCCAGGGGTCACATAATAAGTGATAGCTCTAAGATTCTAATCCAAAATCTTTGTTCTTAACCAATTTCCTACATGTGATCACAGGATGGTTCTTTTTTTTATTTTAATGGACCTTTTTTTAAAAATCATTTGTAAGCATTTTTCTTGAATTTCTTGGGTCTCTTAATAGCCTCTCTTGGGAGGCACTTGGAAGAAGTTATTAGAGAGAAAATTCTATTATTTATTGCCATATTTAATCATTACTGGAACTCAGAATACACTGCATATTTGTTCCTTTCAGGAGAGTCATATAATGGGGTCCTCTGAGAGATAGGGTCTCCTGTTTTCCTTCAAATTATATACTGTGTAATACCATCATCACCTGTGATAATTATGGATTGAAACACCACACTGAGCTCAATCTCTTGTATTCTATAAGGTAGAGTCAAACCTTAGTTTTCTAGCACCTACAGGAATGCAGCATTCTGTGAAGCTGAGTTTATGGTTAGTCCTTTAAGGGTGCTGCATATATATATATATATATCTCGGGTCTAGTAATAATTAATGTCGTTTTTAAACATTCGTTTAGAATCTTGCTTGGCGTTGACTTGTATTGACATAACCTTCAAACACGTGGTATCTACAGAACGTGTGAAGTGCAATTAACAAGTTTTGCTTGAAAAAGTTTGTGTTTGGTTTGGTTTTTGTTGCAAAACTAGGGCTAAGAAGATGGCAGATGAAGAGCATATTCGGCACTGCATGCTTTACGAGTTCCAATTAGTGAGGCTGCAAAAAACATCTGTAGTGCTCTTGGTCAAGATGCAGTTAGCGCCAGAAAATGCCAGCGTTGGTTTGAGAAATTTCGCGAGGGAAATTTTTCGTTAGATGACAAGAGTGGTCGAGGCCGTGTGTCCAATTTTGATCAAGAAGCTCTTCAAGCTCTTTTGGTGCAAAATCCTCAAATTACCCAACAAGAGCTTGCGACAACTTTAAATTGTTCACAAAAAACAATTTCCAATCAATTGCATGCACTTGGCAAAGTCCAAAAGTTTGGAAAATGGGTTCCTCATGAGTTGACCGACAACAACCGTAATCAAAGAGTCACAATTTGCAGTTCGCTCCTCTCTCATCAAAACCCTTTGCCGTTTTTAGAGCAAATTGTTACCGGAGATGAAGAATGGGTGCTGTATGTTAACTTGAAAAGGCGGCCTCAATGGCTGGACAAAACTGAGGCTCCGCAGCCCACGCCAAAACCTGACTTGCATGCGAAAAAAGTGATGTTGTGTGTTTGGTGGAATTTTAAAGGAATTCTTCATTATGAACTTTTACCATCTAACCAAACCATTACAAGTGCAGTGTATAGTGCCCAATTGGAAAGGTTAGCCCAAGCTTTAAGAGAAAAAGAACCCGCGCTGATTAATCGGAAGGGCGTAATTCTTCACCACAATAACACACGACCGCATACTGCAAGAATCACTGCTGAAAAACTGCGCCAGTTGGAATGGGAAGTTCTCCCTCAACCTGCATATTCTCCTGATATTGCCCCTTCCGATTACCATTTGTTTCGTTCTTTGCAAAACTTTCTTCTTGGAAAAAAATTTAATAATGAAGAATGCCTCAAAAATGCATTGACCGAATTTTTTGCATCAAAATCACAAGAATTTTACAACAGAGGGATTAAAATGCTTCCTGAGCATTGGGCACAAGTAGTAGAAAACAATGGCAACTATATTGTTGATTAAATTTTGTTGTATTGTTTAAATAAATTCGATTTAAAAAAGTAATGGAAACGACATTAATTATTATTAGACCTAATATATTAAGATGAACTTTTATCATTCAGAAACACTTAATGAAAATGTAATTTACATACATAAAAGTTCACTAATCATGCCGCTTAATGACTTATGCCATTGAATACACCCAGATTAAAAAAAAAATAGAACAAACCTAGCATTGCAGAAGCATCCCTGTGACCTTTTCAAATCAGTACTCACTCTCCTTCCCCATAAGTGTAACTGCTATCCAGACCTCTACATCATAGATTATTTTGCCTGTTTTTGAACTTTATATAAATACTAGAGACCCGGTGCACAAATTCGTGCACCAGTGGGGTCCCTTGGCCTGGCCTGTGGAATTGGGCCAAAACCAGTTCTTTGACATCCCCCAGGGGTCCTGGATTGCAAGAGGGAACAGGCCAGGCTGAGGGACCCCACCGGTGAACAATCAAGCCTGCAGAGGATGGGAGAGGCTGGCCAGCTGGGGAGGAACTGCTCATGTCCAGGGTGTGTCTGGCCCATCTTGCTCAGTCCCGATTAGCCAGACCCCAGCAGCAAGCTAATCTACAGGTCAGAGCATCTGCTCCCTGGTGGTCAGTGCATATCATAGGGAGTGGTTGAGCAGCCTTAGCATACATTAGCATATTATGCTTTGATTGGTTGAACGGATGACGGGACACCTGGACACTTAGCATATTAGTCTTTTATTATATTGGATATGTAAATGTAATCATATCTTTTATATTCTTTGTCTTCTTTCACTCAAGATTATGTTTGTGAGATTTATCCATGCTGTATGTAGCAGCAATTTGTTCATTTTCATTACTATAAGGCATTCAGTAATGGTTATTCAGTTGTACTGTACCATATATTGAACGTATTTTCTTTCTCCCACTGCTCTGAGGTACATTCTTTATCATAAATCAAGTTTATTTGTGAAACCTTTTCTGGACTCCAAACTGTTCATCTGGCCTGTTGTTTCCCTTGCTTTAGTAAACTGGCTTAATCTCTATAGATGTATACATCAATATCTGGCAATATAAACCCTCCAACTTTTTACCTCTTTTTCAGTTGTCTTAGATATACTTGGCTCTTTGCATTTGCATATACATTTTAGAATTGGCTTCTCAATATCATAAAAACACGGTTGGATTTTAATTAGATTGTATTAAATCTATAAATCAATTTGAGAAAACCTGACATCTTCATAACACTGAGTTTATCAATCCATGAACACAAGTCAATAGGTTTAATTGCACATCAGCTCTGTGTCAATTATGGTGCTGAGTTCAGATGTGGTTCTCATCTTTGAAGGATTTACAAAATAGGTTAAAAACACACACACAAAATATAGTTAATGGGATAATCTCACCACTGATGATAATAATAAGAGCTAATATTTATTAAGTACCTATTTGCCAAACATGATTTTAAGGAATTTACACATATTAATTCATTTATGCTTCACACTGATACTTTGAAGTAAGTGCCATTATTATGCCCATTGTATAGGTATTTTTAATCTTAACAGGATCTAGGAAAAAAGAGCACCCAGGTAGTGATGAGAAAATCAGAGGACACATCACACAAAAGGTGAAAATTTAGCTTATTTTTGAAGTTTGTTAGGAATGGAGTAAGTGGAACATTCCAGGCATATGAGGAGCTTGTGGAGAAAAAAATACTGCAGAGTGAAGTGATAAGGCTTTCCAGGAAACTGCCCGTGAGTGAGTCCTATGACTGGAATAGTGTGTGTGTGTGTGGGGGGGGGGGGGGGGGGGGAACGGATGGGAATGCGGTTGGTGAAGCTGGAGTAGCAGAGACCAAGGGCCTGCTAATCTATGGAGAGTGAGCTTTATGCAGAAGCCAGTGGATGTGAAGCAAGGATTGACTATCTGTCTCAGGTTGGCTTCCCCAAAAGCGTACTGTATTCATTTCCTAGGGCTGCCACACACGATACCACAAACCAGAGGCTTAAAACAACAGAAATGAGTTCTCTCACATTTCCAGAGGCTAAAGCGCTGAAACCAAGGAGTCAGCAGAGTTGGTTCCTTCTTGAGGCTCGGAGGGAGCATTTCCTCCATGGTTCTCCTTGGCTTGTAGATGCATCACTCCAGGCTCTGCTTCTGTTGTCACCTGGCGTTTTTCCATGTGTCTTTAGGCCTCTTCTAAGGACACCAGGCACATTGGATTTAGAGCTAATCCAGTATAAACCAATTACACCTAAAAGATGCTATTTCCAAATAAGGTCACATTTCCAGGCATGAGAGTGGGGGAAGTTGGGGGCGGGGGCCCGGGGGGGGGGGGGGATTGCAACATATATTTTTAGAGAATACAGTTGAATACTTAACAAACCCTCAGGTGGGGATTTGGGTATAGGTGACTTATTAAGGAAGTGCTCCCAGGGAAAACTAATAAGGGAGTGGGGAAGCAAGATGGAGGGGAAGAGTCCCTGACAGGCTGTGACCCCAGGAGAAGTCCTTAAGGAGACTTTCAGTGTGATCCTGGAGGGCCATTTTGAAGTGGCAGGTACCCCTCAGCATTGTCTCTTCTGATGCAGGATGCTAGAACTTTCATATTAGGCAGAGCAGGCTCCAGTGATCTGAGGGTCACAGGTGCTGGCTAATAGAAGCAAAGACACATCAGCATCAAAGGCACTTTGAAATGGTAAAAAGGAGTTTGAGGGGATCTAGGCAGTGCACCTTTATTGTCTGCTCCCCTTCTTCCAGAATTGTGATAGCCTCAGACTGCTTTGGGGCATTCCATCTGTTCCTCAGAGTTCTCAGCTCTTTCTCCTGACATCATAACCACCATCCAGTGGCTGCTTGCCACTGCTGAGCACCACAATGTTCTCATTGTACTTTATAGTGCTCTCCCCGCTCATGCTTGCTTTATTACTTTCTACCTGACTTTTTATAGACATCAGTAGCCAATAAGAATGCTCCTTTACTTTTCCAGGATGAACTGACCAATCACAGCATGAGATTTGCAATCTTTGTGTCTCAAAGTTCTCTGAGATGTCACTATGTTGGTGGCTCATAGATCACGGAATATTATCCAAGATGGTGGTTTTAGTTTTGGGAGTTTTAGGGTTCTTCATTTTCAGGACTGAAACTAGTTTGAGGAACAATAAATGCCCCTCCCCAATAGGGGGTTGCTTATCAGAATTGCATAAACATAATATTTTAAATGAATTGATTATAATTTTTTTATGTCATCAACACTTGTGGCATACCCATACTATGACTATACTCATTATGTGCAACTCTAGGTTGTCTTACTACCTTGGGGGTGTTGTTGACTTCTCTGTGTCTTTGGTTCCTATCTGTAAAGTTGGAAAGCTGGAATGGATGATGCATAAATATTATATTTTAAATGAATTGATCATAATTTTTTTTTATGTCACCAACACTTGTGGGATATCCATACTATGGGTAGCTTGAGGCTCTAATAGTCTGTAATTCCGTGTTTAAAGAGCAGAATCTTAGCACTTTGATCAGGCAGTAAAGTAATTTAAGCCTCTATTTATATAAATTTCAAGAAACTTGAATTGAGTGTCTATTAGATGCCAGGCTCTGTTCTAAGTGCTGGGTATTCAAAGATAATTAAAAATTCAGACCCTCTCCAGCATTAATGGACAGTCCAATGGAGAAGGCAGGTAAAAAGGGAATTTCAATTCAGTACAAAAATTATTGTAAAGATTTTCATCTCAGGAGATTAGGTGTACAAAGGGAGGGCTGACTATCATTGCTGAGAAGGCACTTGAACTGGATTTTAATTAAAACATAGTTTTCTAGGTAAATGTGAAGAGGAAAAGTATAATGTAAATTCATAACCCAAGTTGCTGTCACAAAAACCCATAAATATAAGTTCATTTCCAGTTTATGCAAAATACAATATGGCTGTCTCTGGTCAGTGAGTGATTCTTTGTGGTTATTCAGAATCCCAGGTTCTTTCCATCTTGTGGCTCCTTCTCCTTCTCCTTCTCCTTCTCCTTCTCCTTCTCCTTCTCCTTCTCCTTCTCCTTCTCCTTCTCCTTCTCCTGGGACACCAGTCCTCTGCCAGATCCCCGGCATTTGGCAGGCAGAGACAACAGAGAAGAGTGGAGGATCGAATGGAAAATGTATATGGGCCAGGTTGGAGGTAGCATGCATCATGTCTGCTCATGCTTTCCACCTAATTGCAAGGGAGGCTGACAATGTGGCCTAGCAGAGTGCCTACAGAGAAAGGAAATGTGTTTTAGAGAACATGAGACAGTCTGTGTCAATTTGTGCTGTGAGCAGCTAGATTTCCCTTGGGTCAATCTAATGGAAGTATATCATTAGATAACTGTCAAGATTAGAGTTGTACACCAGGGACTCTCTTTATCAAATCATGGTTACTGGGAGAGAGCTCACCACAGCCTTGGTTGGTTCAACGACTCCTAAAAGAGATAGCAATTCAGGCATTTAGCAAGTTTTGAAATGTAAGAGGGAACTGGGTGGAGAGAGTGAGGTTCACTGTTAACTGGACAAATCTTTCCTACTGTCCACTGCCCCTCTAATCCACAGGTCTGGAATGCGGATGGAGAACTCACATGTATCCATTTCACAAATAGAAGGCAGTTGATTCCTTGTGCTTATAATCTGCTTTCTTCTCTCCCCACAGTGACACTTTCAGCTGCTACTCCCTCCTACTTCAGAGGATTTACACTAATTGCCCTCAAAGAACACAGAGAAGGTGATAAGGAAGAAGACCATGCTGGCACCTTCCAGGTAAGATCCTTTCTGAGTTTACCCATGGTCCTAGTAGATAGAAGCCAAGTGATAGGTGGACAAATTGAGAAGCCTGAGTAAAATGAGGGGTGTAGGAATCTGAGGTGCCTTCTTGTGCAATTCCCTTGACCATTGGCGAGGTGGGCCAGGTCTACTTGAAAGACCCATCATGGAGTAGGCAGCAAATGCCTCAACTCTACCTTACAGGTTTTGCCACTAGGCAGGGCTTTTTCTCTGGGCTCACAGTACCTCTAGGCAGCAGACAGTCAGCTCGGTGAGAGCGCTTGGAACCCGGGCAGGCCCGGCTGTTTTTCCTGCACAGCCATTTCATGATTGACTGGCAATTCTCAAGTGTAAACGGAACAAGAGCTCAGGATGGCCAGACTGGAGGGAGTTCAAAGCACAGGAGAAGGACTATTAAGGGAATGACGGGATTGATTTATGGGGGAAGATTTAAAGAATTAAACATGCTTTGCTTGGCTAAATGAACAGGAGTGAGTTTAAGAGGTGGAAATGGTCTTTAAATGTCAGTCCTCACAAAGCAAGCTCCTCCCGAGAGGCTTCATCTGACTTTGTACAAAAGGGCACAGCACGACGAAAGTGGGTCAGGAGAAGAAAGGGGTTCGCAAAAGCAAGGGCCTTGACAGTGAGTCATATTTCACCGTGGAATATTCTGCTAACGGAAGTGGCAGGAACATCATTCCTTTTCTGAGGCTTCAAAAAAGGCCGGCAAGTTGTCAGAACATGTCCCAGAAGGACTGGGCAATCCTAGGAGGGGTGCTGGCCAAATTTGCGGTAACCATTACTCCTCTCAAATTTCCATTGTTCTGGAATTCATTTCTAACTGGCATTTGCAAACTCAGAAGATTCCTCAGACTCATAGCTGGCCGCTGGGGATGCTGGTACAATACATGGGCTTCACAGAGGACCATCCCCCCATGTATTCCCCCATTTAGAGAGATGTTTTAATCTCTTGTGGCCAGGTTGTAATTTTGAATCCTGTGATTTTAAAAAATGTTAATTTTTTAGGATTCTGGGTTTCTGACCTAGTAGATTTGTTAACTCTATGTTCATTGTAATGCCCTTCTGTATACCTAGATGGCAGGAACTTTCTTGGCATGTATCTGAAAGAGTTACTCCACAATAATACTAACAGTATATATATATATACACTATTTAATAAAAGCCTAATATGTAAATTGACTGAATAGAGGAATGGCTGGTGGAACAACCAGTTGATATGATGTGCACTGATCACCAGGGGTCAGACGCTCAATGCAGGAACTGTTCTCAACCTGTAGGCCCCAGACCAGCCAAGGGGGGCACTAGTGGGCCCCCGCGCCCCCCCCCCCATCACCCCGCTGGTCACCTGCAGAGGGAGGCTACCAGTGGCAGCAGGGGACTGGATTGGCAAGTGGGCACTGCCAGGCTGGCCAAGGCACATGCCAGCAGAGGGAGGGGGCCCAATTAGCCCACCAGTCACCCCACAGATTGGCCCTAATCTCAGGCCAGGCCCAGGGACCCTACTTGTGCATGAATTTCATGCACTGGGATTTTAATATATATATAGATTCGTTCAATAGGCCTTCCTTCCCCTCGCTGCCAGCACTGATTTTCCTCCATTGCCTAGGACCGCAGGCCGCAGTGGAGCCAAGTCTTCAGCCTTCAGGCTTGGCTCCAGCTGCAGCAGAACCTTCAGTCTTCAGTCTTCGCTCAGGCAGAGCCTTCATTTTTCGCTCCAGGCCTGAATATGCAAATTAACATGTCATTTTGTTGGGTTAATTTGCATACTCACTCCTGGTTGGCGGGTGGGCATCACAGAGGTTTGGTCAATTTGCATCTTTCTCTTTTATTAGTGTAGATATGTACTTGGGTACTTACCATAATCCAAGTACTAGGTTAAGTGTTTTATCTTATCTTGGTTTATCTTAATTTAATTAGCTTGCCTTATCTTAGTTTTATTCCTAGTTTATAGATGAGGAAATTGAAATTAGAGAGATTAAATCATTTGCCTCAATGGCTACCTTGTTTCCCTGAAAATAAAGCATCCTCTGAAAATAAGACCTAGTTACAGGTTTCCTTCTGAGTGAAATATAAGACATCCCCAAAAAATAAAGCCCCCCTAGGCTAAACATGAGAGATTTGGTCCACTGATTCTGAAAGAAATGGAGTCACAAGAAATTCACCAGGAAATTCAGGAATTGGATTGTTATGATGATGTTCCAGAAGATGATGACATGATTGTCATTGAATAAATGAGTAAATTCTTGATACCATAGGATTCACAGTTTGTCTGGTTTGTGTTGACAACTACCGTACTACCATACCATATACAGGTAATAAATTTCCTTTATTTTCATTTAATAATAAATGTGTATTGTATTCTTCTTTATGAAAAAATAAGACATCCCCTGAAAATAAGACCTAGCGCATCTTTGGGAGCAAAAATTAATATAAGACACTGTCTTATTTTCTGGGAAACGGGGTAGTAAAAAGTAAGACTAGATTACTCTATCAGGTGTCTGATTTCAGAAACTAAATAATTTCCTTAGTGTATTTTTAAAATATATTTTTTACTGATTTCAGAGAGGAAGGGAAAGGGAAAAAAGATACAGAAATATCAATGATGAGAAAGAATCATTGATCAGCTGCCCCCTGCATGCCCCACACTGGGGATCAAGCCTGCAACCTGGGCATGTACCCTGACTGGAACTGAACTGTGACCTCCTGGTTCATAGGCTGATGCTCAACCACTGAGCCATGCTGGCCAGGCATAGATTATTGAATAAATTCCTGGCACAGGTGTGCTGAGACAGTGTGTCAGTTAAGTTTTCCATTACAGGAAAAGGAAAGCTTGGGCATGCATTCAGCCCATAATGCATTCAAATATATTTCCCTTGTTCTTGTTGTGCTAATTTACCTGGAGGTGGATGATTTATCAGATTCAGGCAGCTGCGAGATCTGGGTACCTGAGTGTTGTGAGTGGTAAAGTTCTAAGAAAAGAAAAGGTGGGGGGTGGAAGGAGGCATGTGATCTCAATCTTCATGCAAACAAATTCTATCTGCTTTAAAATAATGCTCAAAGTTATATACCCAAAAAGGTTGGAAGCGGGGCTCAAACAGGTATTTGTACACCCGTGCTCATTGCAGCATTATTCACAATAGCCAAATGTCCATTAATGGATGAATGGACAAACAAAATGTGGTATATACATGTAGTGGAATGTCATTTATTCCTAAAAAAGAAGAAAATTCTGACACACGCTGTAACATGGGTGCACCTTGAAGACATTGTGTTAAGTGAAAGAAGCTAGCCACAAAAAGACAAAAATGTATAATTTATATAAGGTACCTAGAATCGTCAATTCATAGAGACAAGAAAGTAGAATGGTGATTGCCAGGATATGTGGAAGAGGGGGAAATAGGTATTTACTGATGAACGGGTATGGATTTTCAATTTGAGAAGATGAAAAAAAGTTCTGGAGATAAATGGTGGTATGGTTGCCCAACAATATGACTGTGCTTCATGCCACTGAAATATACACTTAAAATGGTAAGTTTTATGTTATGTGTATTCTACCACAATTTAAAAAACAATTCCTGAGCCTGGCCAGTGTTGTTCAGTGATTGAGTGTCAATCCATGAACCAAGAAGTCCTCAGTTTGATTCCAGATGGGGGCACATGACTGGTTGTGGGCTCAATCCCCAGTAGGGAATATGCAGGAGGCAACTGATCAATGTGTCTCTCTCATCGATGTTTCTGTCTCTCTTTCCCACTTCCTACCCCTCTCTCTGAAGTTAATAAGAACATATTTAAAAAATAATAATGTCTGAGTTAGGCCAGATGGGGACATGATTCAGAATTAAGGCCTGTGGAAACATGGCTTTTCATTTTTTTAAAAAGTATATATTTTGTTGATTTTTTACAGAGAGGAAGGGAGAGGGATAGAGACTTAGAAATGTCAATGAGAGAGAAACATCAATAAGCTGCCTCCTGCACACCCCTGGGGATGTACCCAAACCAAGGTACATGCCCTTGATTGTAATCGAACCTGGGACCTTTCAGTCAGCAGGCTGATGCTCTACCCACTGAGCCAAACCGATCAGGGTGGCTTTTCTTTCTTTAAGGCTGTTTTATTTTAATTAAATAGATATTTCTCTTCAACTCACTGTTGTTTCTGCTCAGTTAAATCTTGGTCCTTAAAACTGACTGGTGAATATAGGACCCTGCTCACAGTGGGCAGTGAGTAAATGTTTGGTGATTGACTAAACGAACAGATTTTTTTTTTTTTCTACTGGAGTCCATAATTCAGTCCTACTTGTAATTGTTCCAGAACTCCTATCTCTTTATGCACACCTTCTTTTTCCTCCTCTTGGGATTTCTGGCATCCTTCCTTATCTTATTTCAGTGGTTTTCAGAGTAGTTTCTGGACTAGCAGCAGCAGCAGCATCTGAGAAATTGTTAGAAATACCGAATCTCAAACTCCACCCAGGCTACTGAATCAGAAGTTCTGAGGGTAGGGCCCCCGCAGCCTGTGTTTTAACCAGCCCTTAGGGGGAAACCAATGCGGTAAAGTGTGAGAACCAGTGTTGAAAAGAGACACAGATCCAGCCCATCCAACATGAACTCCTCCATCATCACATCCACATATCTGTCTGCTCCTATCTCTCCTCTCATTGTCTCCACTAGCCCTAAAGAGATCAAAGTGGGAAACAACTATGAAAAATGTCCAGCATACAATAATAATGCTTGTGTGCCAGATGTGGGTCTCAGTGTTTTACATTTATTAATTGATTTAATTCTCAGAGCCACACTAGGAGAGAAGCATTATTGTCCTGCTTTTCACAAATGAGGGAATTGTGGCCCAGAGGAATTAAGACCAATTCAGCTCAAAGTGACAAGGCTAGGGTTCTAACCTAGTTAGTCCAGGTCCCTGTTTCCAACCACAGTGTACACAGCCTTTCAATGTGCACTTGTTGGGTGAAAAAACAAGGGTTTGCTATGACTTTTTAAGGAGGTAGTTTCTGTGCTAAGGGCTTTATATATATTTTCCTACTTAATTCTTTCAGTAATGTGAGGCTAGTATTGTTATCCCCATTTTCCAGATGATGAAACCGAGTTTCTAAGGGGAGAAGGGAGCAACCACCGTGCCAGTGATTTTCTCTCACTTCACCACCCCACTCCTGCCCTACCCTGTGTATTGAACGCAGACTCCACTTGGGTTCCCATCATCTCAGACAATTAGAGAGTGAGACATCATAGCTCATGCCTCCGTCCTACCACTCCTGCTCCAGACATGCTGGTCTCTGTGGTTGGCCCTCCCACTCTAGCATACAAATGTCTTCTCTCTGTGCCACAGCTGTCATCTGAAGTCATTCATTTATTCATCAGCATTGATTGTCTCCTACATGCCTGGCCCTGAGGTTGGCACTGAGGATATGATGCTGAGAAAAACATAGTTGTCCTCAAGGAGCATACAGTGTCCTCCTTGTCACTGGACCTGAAATGACCACTGTGACCAACAGGTATGGTAGAAAGACAGCAAGTCATCCGTTGGGTCATGAGTAGATAATCAGAAACGACAAATGCCATTATAGTTTAACAAATATATACATTAGCAAATATTTAGATACACTTCTTTGTTAACATCCTAAATCTGACAGCTTTGAAGACTTAACATCAACGACAAAATTCTAATACTCTCAATGTAGTTAAAGCTTACATTCTTAATCCTACAAGTGACTCTGAGAATGGGTGATTTGACTTCTAAATGAGTAAGCCCTTACACAGAGAATCCAGATTCACCCAGTACGGAGATACAAAAGTGAACCTTAATGCCCTTTACACTCAGTGGGGGACTGGAGCTGCTGGGCACCGGAAGGTAATGGTTACAGCTCTCACCACTAGGCAGAGGGCCCACAAGAAGAGGTGGGGCTGCCTTCTCCGCTTAGCGCACAGGGCACAGCTTGCCAGCGTTGGCACCGGCTAGAGGATCTGTCTCTGGCTGCCAGACGGGAGAGACATAGGAATCTCTCTTTGATGAGCTGGTTGGGTATACTCATGGTTAATTAAAAGTGACAAGGAATGCAAGGCTGGGCTGCCTGTACAAAAGTAACCCGCCCATCCTTTAATATTGTATTGCTGGAAGGGAATTGCTCCATGGAATGCTCTCAGCCCACCAACTGCTTGGCTCACTGTCCTGTGTCCTTCAGGTCTCTGCTCAGATGTCCCTTTTCCAGCGAGGCCATCCTGAGCACCCAATTTGAAATATCATCCCTCCTCCATTCCACCCCTGAGCTACATTCCTATCCTTCTTCCCCACTTAATTTTTTCCCATTGCCTTTATTGTCATCTGACATGCTATCTATTCTACGGGTTGACTTGAGTATTTCCTGCCCCCTTCCCCTACATTATAAGCTCCACGAAGCAGGGATTTTTATCTGTCCTGCTTGCTGCTCAAACTGTGCCTTGCACAGAATAGACACTCAAATATTTATGGACAGAATTTTAAGCTGCTATTATATAGTACTATTGCTTTATTCAGACTTAATTGAAGTTCTATATGCATCAACTAGTTGAGGTTTCAGACTGCCAATCAAAGGAAGAAAGACTCATTATAAAGGGCTGTTAGCCTGAGAAGATCCCTTATCAATACCATACAAACAAGTATTTTTAATAGCTAATTATTTCATATTCTTAATCACCTCTTTCTGAATTACAATATATTCATTATCTCTTCATTAACAATAAACACTTATTAGAATTTAATGGATTCTGAGCCATGTGATTAGCTTAAAAGAGTTTTTGACACACTTTTCAAAAACTAAAATGCTATTGTTGCAAGCCTGTTCTTAAGAATTCT
Organism: Pipistrellus hanaki; assembly: GCF_964339955.1. Lineage (NCBI taxonomy): Eukaryota > Metazoa > Chordata > Mammalia > Chiroptera > Vespertilionidae > Pipistrellus > Pipistrellus hanaki. The sequence continues at coordinate 51,476,143 of NC_140511.1, forward strand.
TAGTTTATAAGAAACTGTTCTTGTTACAATCACCTAAGCTTAATCATACACCTTATAAGATATTAGTATTTTGTATCTGCCTTTCACTATTATAGATAGTGGAGTAAAAATAATTCTTGCATAAAACCTTTTTTCTTTCATTGGTATTATTTGCTAGAATACATTCCCAGAAGTGTAATTAAAAATGAAAAGGATCTGGACATTATTGTGCTGTTGATGAGTATTATAAAGATGATTTCTACACCCTATCCCTCCAAACAACTTGAATAGGAGCCTTCCATTATGGTAGCCACACCCTACCTTATGTAAAGGAGAACATATATTTCCATGTCAGGACTGGGTATCACAGGATTTGGACAGGTGAATTTGATGGACCAAATCTAGGAAGATGAAAGCCAATGGGGGAGCCAAGAAAGTCACCTACCTAAATCCAAACTTCAGACAGGATGATCAGGATGGCCTCTCTGGGAAGTGATAAATAATACAAGAAGAGAGATTAAGATTTGTGACCAAATATTAAACTAACAATACCAGATTTTTAAGTTGACTGAATGCATCATCCATGAGACAGGACCACGGAAACTGATGAGGTCTTAGGATGCACCATAGGAACATGGATATAGGAGTCAGATTGTTTTATGAGATTCTTTAAAAAAAATGTTTTTATTGCTTCAGGGAGAGGGAAGGAGAGAGACAGAGAGATAGAAACATCAATAATGAGAATCATTGATCAGCTGCCTCCTGCATGCCCCCTACTGGGGATGGAGCTCAGGAATGTGCCTGGACCAGGAATCAATTCATGGGTCGACACTCAACCACTGAGCAACACTGGCCGGGCACTTTATGGGATTGTTAATCCAGCCTGAGAGAGCCCACAATATTCTTTTTTCTTCCCCTATAGAATACAGCTTTTTACTAAACAAATATTGCAGTAAAAAGTATGGAGTTGTTTTCTTTTTTCTTTTATTCATTCATTTGTTCATTCAATATTTTCACAGCATTTATATAACCCTGTACTTTTCCTTCAGAGTAGATATTACAATTTATAATTGTATCTATGTTTATAGGATTGTTTGTTAAGTATTACTCTGCCTCACCACACTGTAGGGCAAAGCCAAATCTATCTTGTTCTCAAGTGTATTTCTTACAACTAAAACTATATATGGCTTATGGTGGACACTCAATAAATATTTGCCTAAATGAATTAATGAAAGCACTAATGACCAGCTTCATGAAAGGCAATGTACTAGGCTCTGAACATGCATAATTAAGGCATGGTCCCTGGTATTTGAAGGTCATGATCTACAACAGAACTTCTCAACCCTGGTATGCTACATACACTGGTGGATTACAAATGGGTTATAGGGTAGCCTAGATATTTATTTCCTTTAATATTGGGGTGGTCTCATCTATTTTCTTTTGGGAAATCCTATCACTTCCTACATGTGACATAGAGTAAAGAGACTGGTATGCAAGAACTATATTGCAGCATTCTAAGTGCTAAAATTGTTGCAAGTGTGCAAGTAAGAAAATCTGAAGGAAGCGTGGAGTGCGTGCTAATTTGGAAGGATACAAAGGACACTCATTGAGATGATAACTTTGGGTGGTTGAAGTTTGCAAGTGGACAAGGGATAAAGATGAAGAGTAATGACCACTCCACTCTTTCCTCTATTTTAAATATATATATATTTTATTGGTTTTTTACAGAGAGGAAGGGAGAGAGAGAGAGAGAGAGAAAGAGAGAGAGAGAGTCAGAAACATCAATGGGAGAGAGTCATCAATCAGCTGCCTCTTGCACACCCCCTACTGGGGATATGCCCGCAACCAAGGTACATGCCCTTGACTGGAATCGAACCCGGGACCTTTCAGTCCCCAAGCCGACGCTCTATCCATTGAGCCAAACCAGTTTCAGCCTCTATTTTAAAGCTTGCCCTGCCCTGACCAAGTGGCTCAATTGATTGGAGTGTCATCTTGTGCACCAAAAGGTTGCAGATTTGATTCCCAGTCAGGGCCCATACCTGGGTTGTGGGTTCAATCCCCAGTAAGGGCATGTATAGGAGGCAACCAATCAATGTATCTCTCTCACATTGATGTTTCTCTCTCTTTTTCTCTCTCCCCCCCTACTCCTCACCCTCATGCATGTACACACATGTGAGGAAAAGTTGCTTTACATGGAAAAACACATGCAGGTTATGATTATTACAATAGCTTAATCAACTCAAGAGAATGTCACAATGCAACTGTAACCCTACTTTTGCCCACCCCTGTAGTATTATACATTAGCTCCTCTATTTCTAGAGGTGGCCAGTTGGAATCGACAGCCTCAATGGTGGGCACACAGGTTATTATGACAGGAGAAAATATCCTTATTTTCAGGCTGATCGTCATCTTCAAACGGGACCATGTATCTCATTACTCTTCCAGTTCTAGCTTAGCTTTTCTATTCAAAAGGGATGTAGATTTTGGAATCAGCAAACCTGGGCTCAAATTCAGCCTCAGCCAGCTAGATGATGAAGTGGCTTAATTTTGAGTCTCAGATTAGATAATTTATGTAAAATGCCCAACACGGTGCCTGGACATGATGGACTGTCAGTCAATGCCTCTTCCTTCTGAGCCAGCCGGCCAGCGTGCCCTTCCCATGCCTCTGTGTCCTCCCGCTCACACATTGCATCCCTCGGTGGACAGGGGCAGCTTTCTCAGCTTAGGTATAACTGACCAGCTGCCTGGAGGACTCTCTCAGGGGAGAGGAAATGCAGGCTTATCTCTTCACTGTGACATGATTGGGAGAGCTATAAAGTAAAATAAAACATTTCAGTGCTGCTGAGTACATGATACCCAGTATATAAAAACAAAACACCGTTCAATGTGGGTGCTACCTGTTTGGCTGGACTCAATTACTGGCTTTGTGACCTATTCCCACACAGCAGCTTCATGGAAAATGGAGTTTAAATGATGTCTTGGCAAAGGCTTCAAACCTGGGAATAAGCAGGTGGAGGAAACCACAACTGCCACCTCCAGGTACTAACAAGTCCACTTGCTTCATTTGCTTTAATTCTCTCCCTCGTGGCTGTAAGTTCCAGGGGAACAGGGACTGTCTGCTTCTTTCACTACATCCAATGCTGGGTGCAGTGCCTGACACACAATACTGGTAGATGCTTAGTATTTGCCAAGCCAATCAATCAATCTCCCATCCGTTTCAGACCCATCTCCTGGGGTAGGCACTATTATTATCCCCACTTTACAGGCCAGGTAACACAGAACAAATTACAAATGTGACTAATGGCTTTGGCCGGTGTGGCTCAGTTGGTTGTATGTTATTCCATGCACCAAAAGGTTGTGGTATGATTCCCAGTCAGGGCACATGCCTGGTTGTGGGCTCGATCCACCATTGGGGGTATGCAGGAGGCAGCCAGTTTCACTCTCACACCCATATTTCTCTCTCTCTCTCTCTCTCTCTCTCTCTCTCTCTCTCTCTCTCTCTCTCTCTCTCTCTCTCTCTCTCTTTTTCTCTCCCCTTCTTCTCTCTCTAAATATCAATAAAAAATCTGCACCATCTTCTCTATTGAGCATCTTCTGTAGCTTCAGGGGCAAGCATGTAGGAGAGACAGACAGACGTCAACTTCTTAGTGCCCTGAAATCCTTTCTGAGTCATTACCAGGATCACACCAGATTTGTCTTCCCACAGATCCTTCATCCTCCAGGTCTCAGCCCCTTACATGCCATCTCCTCTGGGCTTCCTGAGACTCATGTCTTCCTTTCATTCGATTCAGAATCAGAGCCCCTGGCTCCATCTCTGAGCTCTAGAACACAGACACATCCCTTTGCCCTAGTTTTTCACTTACTGTGTGACCCTGATGTGTTAAATCCCTATCACCCTACAAGATTCTGCTAAGAGGCAGAAATCTGGGCCACAGACGTCTCTGTATTCCCATAGTCTCATCAGGGCTTGGCACACTGGCCAGCTGATAAATATTTTCCAAATTGATGGATGACTGTTGCTGGAATTTCTGGCCCTACCCACTTACTTGTTCACTGGCATTATTTGACCTCACACTTTCTTGCATGGGAACTAACATTGTTTCCACATCTACTTTTCTAAAGGTCTGGGAATCATTTTCAAATACATGATAGAATTGCTTAGCAGACAATCTATAATTTTTACTGCCCCAAAGAACTACCACATATGTATTAAGTAGCTTAGAAATGCCAATAAGTCAGTGTGTGGCCTTGCAATCCTTCATCTTTAAAATGAATATAGTGAGCCTCCATTCCACATCTAGCTATTTTATGAAATAGATCTTAATTCTACTTTTACACTGAAGCCACCATGTTTGCTTTTGAAAATGGAGTTAAATCCAAAGAGTAAGTGGATCATAGTTTACTTATACAAGCCTATTGTATTATAAGATATTTAGGCAAATTTTTAAATATTATAAAAAATTTAGCAAAGTACATTTTTTATAAAGAGAACTTTTTATCCACTTATGTATTGATTCAACAAATATTTATTAAACCTACTATGTACAAGACATGTTCTAGACTGAGAATATAGCTGTGACAAGACAAAAATCACTGCCCTATGGATATTATATTTCTATATTTTTATGATATAGAGACTTAGATTTCTGGATCAAATAGTTTTTAGGCCCTTATTATGTCACTAGAAGTCCCTCAGCCTGGCCTGCCCCCTCTCACAGTCCGGGATCCCTCAGGGGCAGGAGGTGACCTGGCAATCAGGAGAAGGTGATGCCCCATCACAACTCTGCTACTGCCACTGCTGGCAGCACAAGCCTCAGCAGGCCCTGGTTACCTGAGCCTCAGGTGGCGCTGTGCAGCTGGGCAGCTGCCATCCAAGGCTTGCCTACACCTTGGGCTGGCCTTGGGTAGCTGGGAGACTAGGGGGACTGAGAGGACTGGGGGACTCCGGAGGCAGGTGCATAGAGCGGCCAGACCCATGTGGGAGTGGGCCTGGCCATGCTGCGTGCCTGCCACCCTGGTGGGGCTGATGGGACTGGGTGCCATTATGTTTGTTGAAGGTAATCAGTTTACTATTAATTTAGAAGGAGACAAAATTCCTTAAAAAGCTTAAAGGTCTGGCCCCCACTTATCTCTCTTCTCATATCATCACCCCCTTGCTTCCTGGGCTGTCTACACACTGGTCTTCTGTGAACAGTCCAAGTTCCCCTCTGCCCCAGGGCCTTTGTAAATCAATGGTTTTTCATTGTTTGGAACATTCAGCCCATCTTTTCCTATCTAACATTAACTCGGTCTTCAGATCTTAGCATCTTTGTTGCAAGAGGTTTCCTTGAAAAAGCTTTCATTATTTGCTCTTATATGCTCTCATTGCACACATATATTTCCTCTGTTGAAAATTCCCCAGCTATAATTGTGTTCTCACTTGATGACTGTTTGATAAAGGCCATCTTCCCCACCAGATGGAAATGGGAGCCATTATATTCCTAAGTGCTTAGCATGTTGTCTGACAGAGATGCTTAATAAATAAGTATTGCAAGAATAAAGGGATAATGGAATAATACTGGGGCTTAGATCAGAGACAGGAAGAAGAGTTTGGTGTAAAACTCAGGTTTGAAATGTTAGAAAGCCCAGCAGATTATCTAGTTGGAAATTTATATCGGGAGCTCAAGACAGAGTTCAGACTGGTAATTCAGACTGATGGTTGGTGAAACCATGGTAGACAGGAAACATTGGTGATACAAGAGGATTAACATCTGGAGATGAGAGGGGGATGGATTAAGAGCAGACCTGGAGCTCATTTTAGAAAGGAAGAAACACATATGGATAGAGGTAAGGGTGGAGATGGACAAGAAGAAAGAGTTTGAGGGGCATCTGAAGCAAAAGGTGAGACCACATGAAGAGGAAAGAGGGACTGGGGAGGAGAGGGACGGTTTAGACTTAAAGGGGGAAAAAGGCTCCAATTGACATAGGCCAAGCAGGTAACCTATGTGAGCAAAATGTGTGTGTGTGTGTGTGTGTGTGTGTGTGTGTACATGAACACGCATGTGGGGAAAGATGATCACACTGTTCTCAACGTGAACCTGTTTCTCAATAGATTGTTGTGCATATGTTCACGGCTACCCAAACTCCCTGAGGCAGGTAAGTCAGGTGTGAAGATTTTTCTCTTCTAGATGCAGTATTAAGTTGGATTCATGTCCTTTGCCTATGCTCTTTCCTCTAAACCACACTGTCTCACCTTGCTCTAGCCTACCTGTCTGGGTTTGAGAATTTGTTTCTGTCATCTTTCAGAATTTCAGTCGATTGCAAATGCAACTGACCTCCAGCCAGAGAAATAGAACATCCTTTCTAAATGGCATTTTAATAGGATCTCAACCTTAAGAAATCCTGATGTTCCTTGTAACAAACCATTTTCTTTCTCTAATTGGGAGCCCTTAAGAATGAATTACATTCTCTAATTCGTATGGGTGATTAGGACACACCAGGACCAATATTATGCATAGATTCAGGGCAGCTGAATGTGAGGAGCACATGCAGCCCCAGGGGCAGATCTCCTTTGTAAGGATTTCAATTCAACTACCTTTCTTAAAGCCCATCTTCTAGGTCAGGGGTTGGCAAATTAGCACCAACGAGCCAAATCTGGCCCATCACCTGTTTTGGTATGACTTAAGAGCTAAGAATGGTTTTTACATTTTTTAATGTTTTAGAAAAAGAGTTTTCAGGACATGAAAATTACATAAAATTCAAATTTAAATGCCCATCAATACAGTTTCATTGAAATATCAAATATAAAAATAAAGACACTCTAAAGGAAGAGCACTTAACTCAATTGAGGCTCTGAGGTGTGAGGCAGCAATATAATGCCTGGAAAGTGTACAGCAGAGACTGGCCAGTAAACAGTAGATGAATGTAGGATGGTGCGGTATCCCCAACTGCCTTAGTGGTTGAGAATCAGGTCATGGAGGCCTAATAGGCCACAGGTTGGACCGTCTTCCCTTCTTTACCTTAAGCCAGATTTGACTTTGAGTCAAATTCTCGACTTACTGAATCAGGCTCAGGACTTGCTGGACAGTCATCCAGAGGCCCAACACTCAGTGCTCCCAACTCCTGTACCTGATCACATGTTGCTGCAGAGCCTCCTCATGCCAACCAAGATTGCAGTCCGGAAGACCCAGCCTGCTGACAGGCACCTTCAACTCCAACACCCACCCTGGCATTTCACCCTGGGCCACCGGACCCAGGTGAGGAGATTGATGCCATGCCACAGCAATGTTTCCTGCGACCTCACATGGGGGTCAGCTCGTGACCCTGGTGAGATACATCTGGGGACCAGGCTGACACCTGCTCCCCCACAGAGCAACTTAGCAGTGCCAAGCATTGTCTCACTGTGGAGATGTGCAGGCCACATTTATCCTGTGTGCCAGGGAAAGGGGCTTTTTCCATAAGAGCATCCTCCACATGCTGCAGTCTTCTAAGCAGGTGCAAGGAACCCATTCTTTGGTTGGCCTGGCAAAGGCTCACTCCTCTTTGAGACTCAGCTCAAGGTTACTTCCTCTGTGAAGCTTCTCCCATTCCCCCTCCACCACCCCATCCCCCAGTAGAAGCCACACCCTCCTTAGGCTTCCAGTGTCCTTGGTTCAGGTGAATTTCCCTCTTATCAGCACCTCTTTATCTCAGTCTTCTAGATCACAGGCCCTTTGAAGACAAAGCATGTGAGAGGAAGGAGGAGGGAGAGAGAGATAGAAACATCGATGATGAGAGAGAAGCATTGACTGGCTGCCTCCTGCATGCCCCCTGCTGGGGATCAAGCCCGAAACCCAGGGATGTGCCCTGACTCGGAATCAAAACGTGATCGTCTGGTTCATTCATCAATGCTCAACCCCTGAGCCACACTAGCTGGGCAATGTTTTAATCATCTTGGAATCTCCAGGGCCCAGCACAAATTGTAGCTCATGGTAGTTAATTAGTAAGTGTTTGTTGAACAAAAGGATGGCTATATTTGATGTCCCCTTCCTTAGTTATTACATATTCAATATGTCTAGTTACACATTTTGCTTTTTTGGAGTGGTGAGGCTTGTCCCTGCACAGAATGGTCCCCAATGACTGTTAGTCTGGTATTTCTTACATCTTTTCCCTCTGGGTCTGTTTCTAACAGCAACCCCATCCTCCAAATGGAATTTCACACATGTTACTAAATCAGTTTGCTCCAGCCTGAACTGAGGTTCTTGCTTCTTCTGCAGAATAACTTTCAGGCTAGGAAGCAGATCCAGGCAGTCCCAGAAGGCTCATGCTAAGCGGACTGAGTGGGCCCAGCCCGGTGACTTATGTCTGTGCTATGACTTCTTAATAGTAAGTGAGATGTCAGCCAGCACAGAATGCCACGAGTTAGGAAAAGAAGTACAGGCTGCCACAGCTGCATTCCACTAGATTCTAAAATGCCCATGTTGAACACTGTAATCAGAAATCAGAATGCCCTTGACATCTGCTCCACACGTGAAATGTAAGATTCCTTTTCCCCAGAGAAACTGTTACTATATCATCGCTGCCTCTTACACTCAATGGCATTGAAGATTCAAGAAACTATGGCAGGTTTTGTCTTGTATGTTGGTTCTGATCTATCAGTGGAGACCATCTGGAGTTGGGGAGGAGAGGGGTCAAATGCTATGTCCTTCGCAGTGGGGAAGAGGGATAAGCTGGACGACAAGACACATGGGAGATGGTGGGGATCCCCAGTGCCAACATTTGAAAGGTCATGCCTTGCCTTTGGGAGTAAAAGAAGGAACACCTCCCATGTATTTAACTGTAAATTGAGGGACCCAAAACCTAGGGAACATTTCCTAGGAACCAGGTTAGAGTCCTTCCTCCACTCACATAGATTTGTGACTTTGGGCTTTTTAAAAGCTTTTAAAAGTATTAATTTAATTATATAAATAGCACATGCTTGTTGTAAAGCAAAGATATATAGGTACTTGAAATTTACATTTTTCATTTTGTGAATGTTACTATTAATTGCCATATAAATTATTTTGATCTTTTTTTCTATTACAAATCAATATGCATGTTTACATGTATATGTGTGTACACACACATATATTCACTTGTATATCCATAGAGTAAATTTTAAAAAGAAGCAGAATTCTCATGTACATCATATTTAATAGGTAAAAAAAGTCCACTTAACCTTTCCCTACTGAGGTGTAGCTCAAAGAGTATTTCACTATTATAATTACTAGGAGAAAAACTTTTGACCAGAAAAGCTTTTCTTACGTTTTAGATTAATTCATTAAAATGATTTCCCAGAAATGGAATTAGTAGAGTAAGGGGTGTGAATATGCTTTTTTTTTTTTTTTTTTTTAATAATTTGTGAATTGATGTTTCTTAGACTTGGTTGATGGACATATAACTATGGATACATTTAAGCTCAGTAATAAAGGCTTTGTGTCTCTATAGCCAACGACCAAAAGAATATTGGAACTATCCCACTGTGTATCCATGTTGGCTTAGCAACAGCTCTTGCCAGGAGTGGAGCAAGTCATGCTGCCTAGGTGCAGTGAGTCAGGGCTGCAGGGTCGTAGGGACACCTCTGGGGAAATGTGCAGGCCCTGGGTCACCATCAACTCCACTTGCCTTAAACAAGCTGTCCATAGCTCGTTTGGCTGGAGAAGTCTCCACACTGCCACGTCTCCAGGAGGGATCTCAAGTATCAAGCCACTGTCTCTCTTCCCAAGGGTCAAGGACAGATGGCCACAGAGGGCTGGGCAGTTGATGAGTTAGCCCCTGGAGTCATAAAATCTTGGGACTGATTCTTTTTACATTTCTTTGCAAGGAAGGAGAAAGAAACAAAGGAGAAGGGCTCTGGTAACAGTTCAGACACTATTCTTCCTGAGTGTTGCTTATGTAAAAATAAGTCAACTTATTCACTCATTTATTCGGAAGAGGGCCCATATAATTATGACATTGGTCATATTTTCTCTAAATTTGATCAGTAGTCGGATGAACATACTGTTCACATATTGATTGATGCTTTAAAGTAAGTTCTCAGAGTAACGTGTTTGTTTTTTTTTTTTCTGTTATATTTTTATATTCACATTAAAAGAGAAATATATACCCAATCTTGTTAAAAAAGAATTTAAGATAGCTCATTTCTGGTTTAATAAAAAATTAATCTATTCTAAACAGAATTTTAAAATGATCATGTTAGTAGTGCTTTGAGGACCTACATTGGGAAAGAAAGGAAGCTTGGTATTGACTCATACAATTGATCTTTAATCTCCACAGAGGGTGATGTGCTGTGTTTGTGTGTAGTTTTTTCACTTAAATTCAGGCAACACTTGTGTGATCAAAAATGATCACTCACTAAGTGCCAGGCGCTGCCTTTAGTCAGTAAGACCTGTGTGCCTTGTGCAGCAGCTGACAGCAGATCAGCAGACTTTTGCTTCCAAAATGGACACAGGACATTGCAACTTTGCAAAGCAACCTCCAAGCCTCCTTCACAGGTGCCGGGGATCGCTGGTGTTTAGGGAGATTTTTGGAGGTTTCAGTGCTGGTGTCAGGCCCATTTTCGTTGGCAGTGGCCCTCCTGGATCATGTTGCATTTTCCTATGTTCAGATGAGAAATTCAATTTTACTCTCCAGAAGTATTAATTATTAATGAAAATATTACAAACCACTTTTCAAGTTGAGACTGACATGCCAAGTATAACTGGATCCAAAGCCCTGAAATACGACATTGTTTCTTTAAAACATTTTCAGTGAGTTGAACACCAATGAAGTCACAAATAGTAAAACTCAATGACAACAATAACAGATCTCACTTATTTAGTGAATAGGGAGAGCCAAATAATGCAATAAAAAGATTTTAAAAATCAGTGTCAATGTGTTCTTTTAAGTAATATCATTGTTTCTAGATTAAACATTAACTGAGGGATTTTAAATTTTGCTTAATTTGCACTAGTAACCTGTGAATAAAACCCTCTCCTTTTTCCTCTGGATTGAATATGGACTGATCCTTTTGCAAAACGCATCTCACATGTCTAGAGAACTTAGCATACTTAACCCATGTTCATATTCACTCTCATTTTAGCTCCATGACAGCCCCGTGACGGAGACAGAACTGGGTTTTTATCCAGATTTTACAGATAAAGAATCTGAGGTTGAGCAACTTTCCTAAGACACTAATCCTAGAAGTGGCAGGGCCAAGCATATCTCATGGGGCCATGCTGCCTTTCCAAATATTTACAAAATTGGACCCTCAAGTGGAAATGTGGGGGCACAAGAAATAATTTTCCTCCCACCTTTCTAAATTCTTCTGGCTGGGCTAGTAATCAAATTAACATGAGGCAGATGGACAGGAGAAAATGTCCACAATTTATTACAGATGTGCATTCAGGGGTTCCATAACAACATGAGACCCAAGGAGGCATTGGGCAGTTGAGGTTTATGTACCATTCTAGAGAAAAAAGACAGTAGGTGAGGGTTGTAGTTTTGGACTTCAAAGGGCAGGAAGGCAATTCACATGGAGATTAAAAAAGCAAAAGTTTGGTAAATAAATGTTTGCTGGGAGGCATAAGAGGATTTGGGACAAATGAACGTCGCTAGGTTCCTCCCTATCACACACTAGTTTATCATGAACTGTAGTTATCTACGATGATAACTCCCTTCCTGGAACAGATCCTCTATCTAAATTCCTTTTAGGCAGTTAAGGTGGAAGCTTAAAGGTTTTTCCTGAGTCCTTTGTTACTTGAAAATAACCATCTTAAAACCAATATTTCAAAAGGCATATTTTGGGATGTCAAACTCTTCTTCGCTTCTGAAGACCTTCACCAAAACTCTGCTTATAGTAGGTGAGGTGAGTCGTGGGCTGGGAGGTTTGGGATGGTGAAAGTCAAGACAGCAGGAGCAGCTCAATCATAAGGAGCCTGGTAATAGCAGCCAGCATGCATTAAGCATTTCCTGGGAGCTAGGACAGTGGAATAGTTCAGGATATGTTCAGAAGGCAGAACTGTCAGCATGTGGGGGGAGAAGAGAGAAGCACAAGTCCAAGGAGCTATGATCAAGAGGGAGAGTATGAAGGAGAAGTCCATTTATTAGGGAGGAAGAGGATGGGGTACCATTTGAGACATGTTATATGCAAGGTCTCTTTAGCCATCCAGGGAGCTGAGAAGCAGGATGACATCATATGTGGGCATAGGAACCAGAAAACATACTGTCCTAGCTTGATTCCTGGCTTGGTGATTTCCTTAGGAGATTTATGACCTTAGGCAAGTTACTTAATTCCTCTGTGCCTATGTTTCCTTATTAACAAAATGAGGATATTAACAGTTCTTTAACATTAACCTTATAGAGTTAAAGTGGTGTTTAAATTTTATATATAGACTAGAGGCCCGATGCATGAAATTTGTGCAAGCGTAGATCTTTCTCCTGGCTGCTGGCACAGGCTTCCCTCTGGCACCAGGTACCTGGGCTTCCCTCACAGCCCCGGCTTCATCTGGAAGGTCATCCGGTCTAATTAGCATATTATCCTTTTATTATCATAGATTAGAACAGGTCTTAGCTCATAACAGGTACTTAATGAATATTTGTTATTATTATTATTATCATTGTACATAGTTCTGAGTGGGTTGGCACCGTCAAGGTAGAGTATTAGGCTAAGTTGAACATTATGGGCTAGTATCTGACTGTTAGGAAGTATTTAGCTGTAAGAAACAGAAAACCCATTTGAGGCTCTGCTCATAGGTTATTTTATTGTTTAGCAAAGGGTTTGGAAATGAGTGGTTTCAGCATTCTTTCCGCAGCTCACTGGTGTCAGGTCCCTGGACAGGTGGCCCAGTGATTCACTTGGCCTTTCTCTCCTGGACCATAAAACAGTTGCTCAAACTCAAATCATCTTATGCTCAGTAACAGTGTTATGAAAGGAGAGAATGAGGCTTATGGGGGAAAAATGCTCTCTTCACAGATATCTGTTTTTTATTGTACAAGAAAATATCAGAAGCTCCTGGGCAAAGCTCCCCTTGTGACTTTGTTCAGAACAGGTCACATGGGTACCTGTAACTCACGGAAGGGGAACAGGACAGCCATGATTAGCTTAGATCTTTCATGATTCAACTTTTGGGGCTGAACACTTTAAGTCTTGAACAAAATTGGGGTCCTTTTAACAAGGAATTCGGAGGGAATGGCTATGGGGCCTGCCTGCCACACTAGGGAGTGTAGGCTTTTAGAGCAAAAAGAAAAAGGGGAGAACCCAGAACGCTATGGACACATGGCACTCATATAGGGAAGAGGGGGGCGATGAAGAGTTTTCATGTCCCAGAGAAATAGAAGAGAGCCAGAGGGGAGTGCCAATAAAAACTCAGGAAGACTTTCCAGGTGGGCATGTCTGCAGTGGCTCTTGTGGTAGAGCTTTGAGCAAGATGAGGTGGTAAAGAGCTGTCAGATTTGGAAGCAAGGAGGTGACAGTGGCTACTGCCAGAGCAAATTCAGTGGTGCCAAGGGTTGAATGGCATCTTTACCATAGTCAGTTGGTAGGGATGCAAATTAATTCCACATTTCTATCAATTTGGCAATGTGATTCAAAGTGTAAAATGCTCATACCCCTTTGCTTTGAAATTTCACTTCTAGGAATTAATCCAATAGGAAGAATTAGACAAATGTATGCTGATGTAGTAGGTACAAGGGTGTTGCTTGCAGCTTTGTTTATGATAGCGAAAGAACATGGGTAATTGATCTAAATGTTCATCATGCAGGATTAATTAAAACAAATGAGGGTACATTTTGGCAATGGAATACTGGACATAGTGGCTAAGAGCTGAAGTTCTGGAATCCGACATTCAGGACTTGAATTCTGATTCTGCCATTTACCAGCTGCTTGACTTCAGCTTTCTGGGGCTCAGTTTCCTTGGCCATAAAGTGGAAAATTCTAGGACCAACTTGTAAAGCTATGGAGACAATTAAGGAAATAGATACAAATGGAATACATAAAATATGATTGGCATACATTATTATGCAGCATTAAAAATATATGGTAGATCTATGGGTATGGAAATAGAGAGCTGTTTATAAGATGCTAAGAGAAGAAAAGTAAAGTTACAAAATAGCAAGATAATATGACCCAACAGTTGAACAGTATTTTACTTCCTGGGAGGTGGAATCATGGAAATAATTATCTTTCTACTTTATACATTTATGTATTTCTTACCTTTCAAACAAATGCATTTTAATGTCTGATTCACCCGGCTGACACTAAGCCACATAAGGGCAAATACCAATTTTGTTTTGTTCACGACTGTATATCTTAGTATCTACACATTGCAGACAGGTGATAAATACTTGTTCAATGAATGAATGAATGAATGAATGAATGAAAAATAGGAAGTCATTTCAAAGATGTAACAGTGCTGTACCCAATCAGGCCCAGGGTGACCCCAGAAAGGAGGAACTTGAGCTGGGGGCTATCTGTCAGTTGTCACATGGTGGTTGCAGTTTTCCAGGATGGGGACAGCATGCAAGGAAAGCAGGCCCAGAAGCACTAGACTCCAATCCCTGCTTCTGTTCAGCCCTTCCCAAATTGGCTGGATCTGAGAGAACAACCATGTATTTTAGAACTGCAGGGGATTTGGGTGACATTGGATCATTTACATGAACAAATGAATCCCCAGACTGGTTGAGTTTCCCATGTTTCCTTAGGACCTGTGTTTCCCAATGCCTGTGCTGGTGTTAGTCCCTTCCTCCAGCAATTGAACGATGTGGATATTTCTGATATAAATGCATGTGTTGTGAGAGGACACTCATTTGGATCTCTACGAAGCTCATTTCTCTTGTGTAGCATGACTTGCTTTTCTACAGTTCATTGACCAGCATGCCCTTGATTTGTAAAGAACAAAGGGACTAGGGGTATAATGAACTCATCCACATCTCCCATTGTACTAAATCTTTTTTTAAATCATTTTATTTTTTTAATTATGGTTGATATATAATATTATTTTAGTTTCAGGTATATGCCCCAGTAATTAAACATTATATAACTTACTAAGTGATCGTGCTAGTAAGTCTCATACCCAGATGCCAGACACTTCAGTTCCTCCCTGTATATTCCTGGTGCCTTTTGAACTGGTGCCCCAGTGCTGGAACTCAGAGGGAGGGAGTCTGAATAAATCCATGCATGGGCCCTTTAAGAGGAACTTTTGGGATTCCAGCAACCCTCCGCCTCCCTCAGCCACAATTCCCACTAGTTTTTATAGTTAGTAGTTATGGAGACTTCTCTTCCAAGCAATGGAACTCTGGGCTGGGAGGGCTGGCTTGGGGCTGGGATCCCTCGATCCTTAGAGGGGACCTTCACAGCTGAGCTATCCCTCCAGATTTTTACCTGCCACATATCAGTGTGGGGACAGCCCATCTGCACCTCTGCCTGTTCTACCAGTGACAATGAGGTTTCTTCTTTATATCCTCAGCTGTAGGACTTCTGTTCAGTTAGATTTCAAGCAGTTTGAATGAGGGTTGTTCTGTAGTTTAGTTGTATTTTTGATGTGGGAGCATGTGAGTACCACATTTGCCTACACTGCCATCTTGATACTGTATTTTGTGCAAGCATTGATTGTTGTTTCTGTTATTGAAAGCAGGATTATTCTTTTGGCAACACAACCAGAAAGAGGGCGCAGTGGGAGACTGGGACTGTGACACTGTTGAAGTTTGACTTTATGGGTCAGAAGAATAACGGGAAAAAGCACTAATTGTACAGAGTCATTTTGAATTGGTTACCAATCTAAACTAGAGAATGCTTTGGGAGAAAAAGCCATTTGGTTATTTTCAAGTACATTCAGGAATTTCGAATACTGGCCAACTGAGCTCTCAAGTACAGGCCCTTAGGGGATCCAATTTAATTAATGAATATTTAAGAACAGCTTGTTATTACGATATTACAATTAACACAGGTAAATGGAGGCTTCAAATGTGCTCTTGGAAAGCAGCCTTTTCTCACTTTTATATCTTAATCATTGCTTACTCATATATTGCTGTTTACTCCGAGGCTGATTTTGTTGGGAAGAAAGGATGTGCTTAAGAAAGGAAGATGGGGTGGCAGAGTTTTGGACCAAGAAGTGATCATGCCCACAAGCTACCCTGGCTCAGGATGCTGTAGAAGGGGAGGGCATTCATCTTTAAATGGAGTGTCAGGATTAAAAAAAAAAAAAAAAAAAAAAAAAAAAAAAAAAAGCTGAGATTTGGGATCAGATATAGCTGGGTCGGATATTGGCTCTGTCCATTAAGAAAGCTGTGTGTTCCTCAGGAAATCCTTTATTCCACTGAACCTCGGTTTCCTCCTCTGTCACATAGAATCATAATACTGATTTCTGCTGATTTAATAAAATCATGTTTAAAAGTCCTGGCACATAGTTAAATAAATTCTAGCTTCCCTCTCCCAAAGCTAAACTTCTGTTTCTGACCATCTAATAAAAGCAAGGTATGAATTACTGAACTCTCTCACAAGGTGAAGAGAAGACAGTGTACTGGCTCTTTTCCACATTTTGCATAGGCCTTTGACTTTATCCATAGAATTTATCGAGTTGTTTCCTTTACCTTTCCTGCAGCAGCACACTGAGGAGCAAAGCTAACAGCAAGTTCATGTTGGTTCGCCTGAAAACCAGCTGCCACAAAGTTTCATGCATATCTAAATTTGTTCCCACTCTTTTCCTTCCTGACTCTTTAAAATCTATGGGTGGGATCATGTAGAATGGAGACAACCAAAAGCAACTATCAGAGGCTCTGGAGCAGAGCTATGTTTAAGAGACTGGAGTGTGGTGGGTGAGACTAAGAGAGGTAGGAGATTCTGTCCAAGGAGTTGACAAATACTGGATCAGGTGGGGAACTTACCCCCAGGGATCTGTCCCCAAGACCCCCAGTGGATGCCAGAAACCAAGGATAGTACTGAATATATGCCCATATATATAAAAACCTAAGTGACTGGCCAACCAGCTGACTGGCCGTCCTACTAGTAGCTATGATGCACACTGACCACTAGGGAGCAGACGCTCAATGAAGGAGCTGCTGAGCTGCAGTAACTTGGCAGCTGCAGTTCTTGGGTGATGCACCAGAACCAGAGAGGAGGGAGCCTGATTCTGGGGTGCGTCACCCAAGAACCACTCTTTCGCAATTGCGGTACCCCTCAGGGGATATCAGAGGGCCAGTTTTGGCCTGATCCCTGCAGGCCAGGCTGAGGGACCCCACTGGCACATGAATCCGTGCACCCAGTGGGGTCCCTCAGCCTGGCCTGCAGGGATCGAGCCAAAACTGCCTGGTGCTACGTTCTTCTAGGGCATGTCTGGCCCGTCTTGCCCAATCCCGATTGGCCAGACCCCAGCAGCAAGCTAACTTATCAGTCAGAGCATTTTCCCCCCTGGTGGTCAGTGTGCATCATAGCAACTGGTCAAATGGACGGTGGAATGATGGGTCAGACACTTAGCATATTAGGCTTTTATTATATAGGACATATTTATACATATGCCTATTATAAAGTTTAATTTATAAACTAGGCACAGCAAGAGAGTAACAATAACTAGTACTAACATAGAACAATATAACAATATTCTGTAATAAAAATTATGTTTAAAAAAAAGTTATGTGAATGGCTCTGGGCCCATTATTAAATAAAATAAGACTACACACAACACAGCAATACCAGGACAACTGATCTGATAACTGAGATGGCTGCTGACTGACTATGGGAGGGTAGTGTACATGGTGTTGATATGCTGGACAAAGGGATAATTCCCATCCCAGGTGGGATGGACTGGGATGGCACAAGATTTAAATTGCCTACTTGGAACAGCAGGCAATTTAAAACGTACGAATTGTTTATTTCTGGAATTTTTCATTTAATATGTTTGGACTGCAGTTGACTGCAGGTAACTAAAACTGTGGAAAGAAAAACCACATGCAAGGGGTCACTGTTGAATGAAGTTGCAATTTTAAGTGCAGGGGAAAGACATTGGAAGTCTTTAAAGAGGAAGTAGCTCGATTTGATGCACTCTGGCTGTTGTGGGATGATTGGGTTGTAGGAATTCAGTGTGGAAGCAGAGAGATGAGTTGGGGCATGGCTGCCATGTTCTATGGGGTTCAGGTGCCCTGGGGCACTGGAGAGAAATATTGTAGGGGGGCAGCTGACAGGCAATCAGAGGTGAAGCTTTAAAAAGACAACAGGATGGAAATCCAAACGTGTAACAGCAGACATTTAACAAATGCAAGTTCCCTTCCTCCTTGGGGCTACAACTACATCAGCAAAGTGTTGCTTTTCTCTGGAATTGGATGTAGAGGGGTGAGAAATTAATAACTGCATTTTCTCAGCTATGGATTTGCTCTTTGGAGCGGGGCTGACCAGGAGATGAAGGCCATCTCGTGCTGACCACCACCTGCCTACCAGAAATACTTGCCAAAGGAGGGAGAACGGGAAGAGGGGCCGGAAGCAGGGAAGTAAGGAAGAGAAGTGTGGAAAGATGGCTGGAAGGTGCTATTGAGGGACCTCCTAACAAATAAGATGCTGCTGTGTGCAGAAGGTGCTGGCATAATAGCTGCGTACTAGTATGCACCCTCAAAGTGACAGTGCAGAGGTGACAGGGCAGTTTGCTGTGATTAGAGCTGGAAGGAATCTTCTAGAGGCCATTTCATCGAATGTCCTGATTTTAGGAAACTGAGATCCAGAGAAGTGACTTGTGCAAAGCCACGTAGGTAACGGCAGAGGCAGAGCTGGTAGCGAGAGAGATAGAGTGGAAAGAGATTGATTTTTAATGTTAAAGAAATAAGGTGTGGTCTTCAGTCAATGAACAAGTGCTGAGCTCCTGTGCTGTCTGAGACCCAACTCTAGGCAATGGAGATACAGCAGAGCACAATACAGCAGACAAGGTTCCTGTACCAGGAAGCTGGCACTCTAGTTCCTCCTCTTATGGCAACTGTGCCACCATGGGCCAGATATTTTTAAGGTGACCAGACGTCCCGCTTTTGGCAGGACAGTCCCGCTTTCTAATAATTTGTCCCGCGTTCCACGGCGTTTTAAAAAAGTCCCAATTTTGTGAAAGAAATCTGGACTTTTTTTAAAAAAAAAAAAAAACGAACGCCGCGGGATGCAGGACAAATTGTTAAAAAGCAGGACTGTCCCGCCAAAAGAGGGACGTCTGATAACCTTAGCTTTTTTGCCTCCATGAATCTGATTTCCTGTTCTCTAAAAAGGTAGGCATAGTACCTCTTCCATTTTAATTAATTCATTGATTCATTCTGCAAAGATTAATTAAGTGTGTGGTGTGTGTAGTGTGCCAGGCACAGTGCTAGGTGCTAGGAACACCACGGAAGCCCCTGCTTTCAGATAGGATTTAAGGTGATATCATCCTAGGTGCCCACTAAAACCCCAGGCCTTTGAAAAATCCAGTACTGAGTCGAGTGGGTGTTTTTTTTTCTGAGCGGGATGCAAGGGTGATTTCTTTCCTGGGTTCTTGTCCAGGTGGATTTGAAGAATGAAGCCACTGACAAAGGTGGTATTTGAAAAGGTGGAAATTTATTGGAAACAAATACAAACTCCCACGTGGGGAGGGTGTCCCAAAGGGGGATTCTAAGCCCCTTTGTTCTAATGTTTCTAAAGGCTGCAGTTCTTTGTTTTGTGGTATTCCCTTCTGATAGGTCACTATAGCAGCCTCAGAGCTCAAACCCCTTCCTTCCCCCTTTCCCCCGCCCGCCCTCGCCCCCCCCCCCTTTTTTTCTCCCACTTCAGTGGTAGAATTCTCTATCTTCTTTGAAAAATCTGTTTTCCTCTTTCTCCCATTTGCCAGCATTTCTCTGTCCCCTGTGAAAGTTTGTTTCCTCTTTCTCCCCACACCCCGTGGCTTTCTCCTGTTTTCTGTGAATGGATGGTTTCCTTTCCCCTGATCCCGTGGCACCGTTTGTTCTTTGGGAAGGCATGCCTTTTGGCAGCTCCAAGCCCCCAACCAACTATGCCTTCCTTTCCCATGGAGCCCCTGACTCTGAAAACTCCCTAAACCTGCCTATTTTACCTCTAAAAACTCCTTTCGGTGCTACCCTGGCCCCACTCCCAGAGCTTCTAATCCAGCTGGTCTGGGTGCAGCCCAGGCTCCACTGTTTTCACAGAGTTCCCAGGTGGTTCTGCTGTTCGTGTTGGGGGTGTGGGGGGGAGATACGAAGAAGCACTCAGAGAGGCAAGAATACAGGATACTGGCTGATGAGGGAGCTGACAGCACACATGGCTTAGGCCCTGGGCTTTTGGAAGGTTCCCCAGAGGAAGTGACATGTAAAGTGAGACCTCTATTGCAGAGGCTAGTCCTGCAATAGAAAGTGGGAACAGTGTCTCGGAAGGTGTGAGGACCACAGAGCATCGGTGAATAACACAGACACATTTACCACAGTCCCAAGGCCAGTGATGAGTGCTCGGTCAGAGTTCCTTTGCTGTTCCTCTCTCTCCCTTTGTTCTTGCCAGCCCCACTCCCTTCCCATTACTGCTCTTCCTCCTACAATACACTGTGTTGACAGGACAACAGCTGATTCTCCAGAAGCTCCTAGTAATTATCCAGAAGCACTTCCTCCTGTTATGATCAGCTGGTGGACCACTCATATCTCCTGCTCCTCAGCCAGGCATGCGCCAGGCTCTGGGCCCCCTCCCCCACTGCACCCAGCTCACACTGCCCACTATGGGAGAGGGGAACCCCAGCATCCTCTGCATGACTCCATCAGTGTGTTTCCCCAACCATATTTGATTTCCTTTGCACTCAGTGCTTCCCCCCCCCCCTCTCCAGCTGGTAACCACATTGAATGGGCTTGACAAATAGCCACTGAGAGTTCTCATCAATCCACTTCTTAAGAGAGATTCTAACTGTTAAAATATAATTGAAGTTCAGCTTTTCGGGAGTGGGGTGGAATGGAGAAATTCACAGATATGTACCATATTCAATAAGATTTAAGCCTGCCACTTTCATGCTAAAACGAGAGAGAACATGGACATGCCTTTATATCCTAGAGCACATGTGTCAAACACAAGGCCCGCGGGCCAAATCCAGCCCGCCAGGCCTTGCAATGTGGCCCGCACCGCACTGTCATCACTGCACTCCGCTGTCAGTTTATGACATTGTCAGTTTATGACTGTTCAGTAAACCATTCTGCCCGCGATTTAGGCTGGATTTTAGATTTTGGCCCCTTCTCTGATTGAGTTCGACACCCCTATCCTAGAGAATGAAGACATTCAAGGGCCTGGTTAACCCTCAGCGCACCTTAGCTCATCCTCGAAACCTGGGGTGAGAGAGAGGGGTGCCCTGTTCTGACCCTGTGCTGATGTCTGCTGACTTAGAGTACAGCCAAGCATCAAGGTCAGAACGAGACTGGGAATTGAGGAGAAAAATCTGTCTTCTGCTGGAAACGTCATTGTCCTAGGCCAGGGTGGAGAGATCTGGAGCGTGCACTTCTTCTATCTACAATCTCCTAAACGTAAACGGAATGTATTATTTTTCCTGCCTGTTAGGTGGCCCCACCCTTTTTTTCCTCCCTCCCCACTTTCCTCATGTTGGGCCACTTTGACATATGGGCTCCACCAGAAACAAAGGTTGCAGCTTCATCCAAGCAGCCATCTGTCCACCCTTGCCAGTGAACTCAGTTTGCCAAGAACTCCCACTCTGCGGGCTCTCTCGAGAGGCGAGCTGATAAGCTTGTGCCTTCGATAAAGCTCACAGCCTCAGATGATCTGAGCAGGGTGGGGAGGCTGAATCCATGGGAAACTGTGTCTCCCCTGGAAAGGGGTCTGGATCCCTCTCCACCTGGAGGTGCTGACATTATAAGAATGAAGGAATGAGGAAAGAGGGGTGGGGGGTGAAGGATCAACTCATTTGAGGAGCCAGGGCTGCAAATAAAACCTGGCTTGGCTCGGTTTTCTTCTGCACCTGACCTTACTGGAATCCTCTTTCAAAAAACCTAAGCCTTCTCTGGACCTATGGGTTCTTTCCAGAGGCGGGTGATATGGTTTGGAGTCAGACTGCCAAGTATGAGTTCACTGTGAGCCTGGTGAATCTGGTTGAATGGCACCATCTCTTGGAGCCTTGGTTTCTTCGGTGAGATGGAAAACATAGTCCTCCCTCAGGACTGTAATGGACTTAAAATGCACTGACATAGTTAATGCATACAAACCCCAGCACAGTGACTAGGACATGGAGGGGTCTCAGCAAACTGAGTTTTCTCTCCTAATTTTGTCCTTTGCTAAATGAAAGCAAACCCTTGGAAGCCCCTTCGTGTACAAGAGACTTTCATCTGTCCATCCCAAGATGTATTATTAGCACAAAATAACAACTTCAGGCACACATTTTGCTGAGCTGATCATAAATCTGAATGAAATAATTATGTGAAGTATTCAAAAGCAATTCAGTGAGAAGATGCCTCATCTGCCTTGATGGGCTTTTCAATTACTCATTTTTAGTACTGCATTATACCATTCCCTGGCAATAATTATTAAAACGTTTCAACTGTATTGCAATATAAAACTTAAAAGGCTGATTTATATCCTAGGCATTAGGCTACCTAGTATAGCATTCCCCAGTTATATGGTCTTACTTTATTTTTTAACCTGCTTATCAGAGTGATTTTCCAGCATTGAGTCAGAACAGACATCTCCCCAGGTGGAAGACAAGGGGATCATGAGAGGTCCAGTGATTACTCATCGCGGACATGAGCCAAGGCTCCCCACTTCCTAGTCCTAGTTTCTGGATCTGTAAAATGGGGATAATTCCTACTTCACAGGATTATTAAGATGATTATGTGAAATAATGTAGATGAAGTGCTAGCAAGAACACAGTGTATGGATTTGTACCAGTAAATGGTAGTGTCATTGCTACGATTGTGCATTGTCCATTTTCTGGTTGTCACTTTAAGAACTCACAGGAAGTAACCCAGCTATTCCAGCCACTTGTCTAGACACTGTACACAGAGCATCTTCTTTTGTCAGCATGACATATCCATTTTACAGATAAGAACACTGACGCACAGAGAGGTTAGTTACTTCATTCAAGCTCATTTAGTGAATAAGATAGAAATCAGACCCAGGTCTTCTAGGCTCCTAAGCCCACACACCCTACTCCCTTCTCTATCCCGGGGAGGCATATTTCATCTAGTTTGAAGGAGAATTCTTCCTTTTCTTCTTGATTCCTTTAAAGGAGATATCTCTCTCTCTCTCTCTCTCTCTCTCTCTCTCTCTCTCTCTCTCTCTCTCTCTCTTTTTTAAAATATACTTTTACTTATTTCAGAGAAGAAGGGAGAGGGAGAGATAGAAACATCAATGATTAGACAGAATCATTGATTGGCTGCCTCCTGCATGCGCCCTAAGTGGGGATTGAGCCCACAACCCAGCATGTGCCCTTGACCTGAATGGATCCTGGGACCTTCAGTCTACAGGCCCATACTCTATCCACTAAGCAAACCATCTAGGGTGAGATATCTCTTTTCTTACTGAGGATTACCTACCCCTGGTAAATGACCAATTCCCCCAAAGTCTGTCTCTACCTTTTAGAATTCCCCAATCATCACCTGGAAGATGAGGCTCTCTTTTTAAATAAGGGCTACACTGTGGATAGAGTATTTGGGCAATGGCCCCTATACACACACACACACACACACACACACACACACACACACACACACTGGAACCTGTCCATTTTACTTGAGGCTCCCAAGCCAAGCTGGATTTAGGTGCAAGCCAGCTGGGCTGGTTCCAGGACACCAATTTGTAAGGAGCATTAAAACATCGCTGAAAATGTAATGAGTTAGGGAAATCCATCTTTACCAGAATTACTGAGAGAGAACATGACATGAGAATGATGCTAATATTTATTATTATAAGGGACCCACAGTGATTATAATACACACAGTGGTAGCTTTGTGTCAGAAACTTCTCTAACTGCTTTCCATATAATATTAACTCATTCAAGCCTTCCAGCCCATGCAGGTGTAGATAATAGATAATATTTTTATCACCCATTTCCCATTTTATAGGGAAGACTCTTTCCATAAAAGTTAAGGAATTTCCCAGTCATTCCACTCATAAATAAGCTGGTAGGCTCTCCCATAATGTTCACCTGCCTCTTGTGGGGAGGGGGGGGAGGGGGGGATTGGAGGGAGGCAGGGAATCTCTGGCAGCACTTAAGAGTCAAAAGATGGTGTCTAGCCTGCCTTCCAGGCCCTTGAGTTGAAGGGTGAGGTGTGCAAGTTCATGGCTGGGAACTGACCTGCTCAGGGCAATAAAGAGTGAGTGAGTGCTGAACCAGCAGTCTTCCCTGCCTCCTTCCCACACACAGCCCTCAGCCTCTCCTCCAAATGAATGTTGGGCATATATTTAGAGAATATCATTTGAAAGGGGACCATTATTAGCCTCTCAGAGCACCCACGAGTCCTGCTCCAGCCCTGTTCCCAAGGCTGGCCCTCTGTGTTTGCTCTCACTATGGGAAACAACCCATTTAACTGGGAGGATTTCTCTGCTGTTGAGGAATGACACAATCCATTAGCTCTTAGGACTCAACCTCTGTGGATCAGAGGCCATGTGCCCAGAGCGAGATGTCAGAGGGGCTGTCTACAAAGCTCATGGCCACCTCTGCAGTCTCTCAGGGACTTGGGGGGTGCACACCTGGGAGAGAGAATATAAAGCAGAAGGGGTAACAAAGATGAAAATAATCTGTTCGAAGGGATGCTGGTGCAGCAAGGGATCCTAGAAACTTTGGTGAGGGGATATGAGGTTTGGAGGTGAGAGTCTTTGTAGGACTTTGTGGGAAAGAGGACAAGTTTGGGGCCTAAATCTTCACAGCCTACAAGAAGGACCACTGTCAAAAGCTAAACTAGAAAATGCAGCCAATGCAGACATTCAAAGGATGTTTCTGATATGATTAGAAAAACCTGGAAAAACCCGGGAGGCTCCAAGTATGAAAAACAAGATAAAGTTATGAACACAACTGTTCACAAATTTCAAAGTATAAATAGAGAAAAGGCTAGAAGGAAACACACAAACCAAAATGATTGAAACAGTAAAAGATTTCTTCCCCTTTAACTTTCTGTCTTTGTAAAGTTTTCTGTAATGCACTTACTCTTTAGAGCAATAAAGAAGAAAATCTTTATCTAATTTTTAAAAATCGATATTGAAAGCTCTTTCATAAAAGACAAAGCAGCTGTCTTTCCTCCCATGATTTCCAGACTGAGAAAATACACATGGGAAACCAGAAAGAGGTAGTTTAATTGCTGGGCTTGTTTTCTTTGGGTTTTCTCTCAGATTTTATTGAAGTTGTTCAAAATCCCTTTCTGGACAAATCCAGCAATAATAACCTGAATTAACTTTACTCCCATAAAAATTAAAGATATGAAATGTAGCCATAAGGGATGATTATAATAGCTCAAAATTATAAATAACAAAATCTCCCACATACTGAGGGTTTGTTAGGTAAAATGTAGGTAATCCACACTGTGGCTATTACACAGCCATAAAATATTTTATTGAGATATTGAGTAGAAAAGAAAAATATTCATGATGTGTTATTGAATGCAAATCAGATTCTAAGACAATATAGTACAATCTTATACTTTAGAATTGCAGATATGTGTATGTACTGGTGGTATATGCCTGTTCTGAAAAAATATACATCAAAATGTTAATAACTAACTTGGGGATAGTATAATTATGAGCAATGTTTGTTTCATAGTTTTTGCTTCACTGTTTTCTAATTTTCCTCCAATGAAACAGTATTCCTGCTTCTTCTCTTTAGGGTGTCTTTCTCCTGTGTTAATGCAATTAGACTAACGTGTTGGGGGACCACTTTCTTCTAGCTATAATATACTGAGAACCCATTATATGCTTTGTAAATACAATCTCATATATTTCCTTTGTTGACAGAACAATAAGGGTTATTATTATCTTCATTTTGCTGATGGGAAAAACAAACTCAGACAGGTCAGGTGACTTGGTCAAAGTCATAAAACTGGAAAATATCAGCCAAGATTTAATCCAAACCTACCTGATTCAAACAATCATGCACTTTCTACTCTACCACTACACTACTCACAAACCTTAGAGAAGAAATATGTACGAGATGATACTGTAGGACATATCTTCCCCCATTTTCCACCCCAGTCCCTATCAACATCCCATACACTCTCTGACTCAGCCCACCTACTACTGAGATCAATAAGGACTTAAGTGGCCATTGACCCCAGTTGAAAGTTATCACATCACTATTCCTGATAGGTATGAGGACATGAAAAATAATTTTCTGGGTGGGCTAATAATAAAATTAGCATGAGATATATTAACAGGAGAAAATATCCAAAGTCATTACAGATATACATTTGGGGGTGCCATATGAATATGAGACCCAAAGAGGCATTGTGCAGTTGAGGCTCAGATGCCATTCTGGAGCTAAGGAGAAAAGGGGGATGGGGGAAGGGTGGTTTGAAACTTCAAGGGTCAAGAAGGCAATTCACATGGAGATGGAAAAGCAAATGTTTGGGAAATGAACGTTTGCTGGGCCATCTTTAGCCCTGGGCTTCAGAGAGGACTTTGAACAAACGAATCTTGCTAGGTCCCCCTCTGTCATTCATGCACTAGATTAAAATAAGCCATAGCTTTCTACGGTGATGCCTCCTTTTCTGGAGCAGGTTCTCCATTTAAATTCCTCATAGGCAATCAGAGGGAAGGTCAAAGGTTTTTCCTGATTCTTTTGTTACTTAAACAATTTAAAAAAAAAAAATCAATATCCCACCAAAACCGGTTTGGCTCATTGGATAGAGCGTCGCCCTGGAGACTGAAAGGTCCCAGGTTCGATTCTGGTCAAGGGCATGTGCCTTGGTTGTGGGCACATTCCCAGTAGGGGGTGTGCAAGAGGCAGCTGATCAATGATTCTCTCCCATCGATGTTTCTAACTCTCTATCCCTCTCTCTTCCTCTCTGTAAAAAAAAAAAAAAAAAAAATCAATAAAATATATTTTAAAAAATCAATATCCCAGAAGGCATATTTTGCATGGCAAAACTGTGGCCCCACTCCTAGGTATCCTTGGTTTTGGTGCCCTGCATTGTCCCCTGGGCTCCTGAGTTGTTTTGTCACTCACATCACACATCCCCTTAGCAGACATCCTTTCTTCTCCCAAGGTCCAAGCTGCCAGACCTACCCTCTCCTGCCAACCCTGCTGCAAGCCCAAGCTCATGGGGCCAGTTGGTTTTCTGTTGTGGCTGCTGTTCCAAGTTCCTGTTACCATTATATGACCTATCCTCACTTCTCACGTGGGAACTGGAGCCCTGACCCTGACCACTAACCCAGATTTCTATGTCAGGCTCTCTTTCCTGAAGACATACATCCAACAGGCCACCTACATGGATTTGTGGATAGTATTCTCTTTGATGTCTGACTCTCACAGTCCACACATTTTTTTTGGAATGCTTGGAACTTCATCTGGTATTTTAATGCTGTTTGGGCTCATCTTCTGAGGCTTGCATCTGTTGGACCAGAAAGGTTGAGACAACTTATCAGGAGAGACAATCCAGATCAGAGTTGAAAAGGGGAACAGAGATTAGATTAGGAAAGAAGTATTGTGTATTCAGGTCTAAAGAATGTGAGGCCATAAATAGGAAGAGGGAAGAGTAAAATACCAAGGTAAAGGTAGGTCATGACGCAGCTTTTACATAGTTTGTGTGTGATTCATGACTAAGATTGTGATCAATGAAAAGTTTTGGAAGTCTTTGAAGTCATACCAATGAGGTAGTTTAGAACGTCTCTAATATTTGAAAAGGTTATTTATGACCAGATGCCTCACTAGTTGCTTTAACTGTAGGTTGTCAAAAATTCTGTAAATGAAACCTTGTCCACCTGTCTAAACCTGGGTCTTACCTGGCATACCTTGCTATCTCACCTGGTCTGTTGGGGACCAGTTAGTTACAGGTCCTTAAACTCATGTTTGCAGGGAGTCAAGCAGCTGGCTTCACCAGCAAATCTCTCCCAAGCGACTTTAAACTTAAACTTAACCTGAGAAGGCCTATTTTAGCTTACAGTAAAAACATGGAAATGTTACCCATGGACTGCTGTGATGAAGTCCTTTAAAAAAAATTTAGAAACTTTCTCATTTAAAGTAATTAGTCATTATTGTAAAAAATTTAGAAAAGACAATAAGCATAAAAATGAAATAAAAATCACCCATAATGCAGCTATGAGACACAACCCCTCAATTGTAATATTTTTAAATTTTCTGGTCTCAGGTCCTCAGAAAATAAACCACAGACTGAAATGATTGGTAAAGGGCCCAGTGGTTGTGTGTTGGCCTATGAACCTGGATTCAATTACCCATCAGGACATATGCCCAGGTTGTGGACTCAATATCAGTGGGGTGTGTGCAGCAGGCAGCTGATTAATGATTCTTATCATTGATGTTTCTATATCTCTCTCTCCCTTCCTCTCTCTGAAGTCTATTCTAAAAATAAAAATAAATAAATGAAATGATTGGTAAAGGCTTTTTAAAGGAACTTCATTTAGTTGGTGGCTAACATGTGGAGTCATTTGAGGGTTGGTGAAAGGCACAAGAGCAGGTTCTGATAGAACCAGAGTTTATGGAAAGAAGCTGATATTTTCTGAAAAACAAACAACTTTGGAAGCATTCTCTGAATTGGAGAAAACAACCCCTTCTGCTCAATACTTAATCACCATCTGGCAACTGAGGTTGTGGGTAAACAACTGTACCAGTATTTACCTGACTAGGCTTTAATGGTTTGGAAAACATTCTTCCTGGTTTCAGTTCTGGGCCAAGGGCCTTAGTCTTATCGCCCACTGGAATTTTTGCCGGAGGCAGCTGGAAAGAGCACTTGCTTTGGCTTCAGATAACCTGGGGTCAGAATTCAGGGCAGATCACTTCAGCTTCTTTCTCTTACCTATTAAATGGTAATAATTATTCCCATCAGGAATTCAATGATGTGACCTTGTTAAATACCTGGCACATAGTAGGTGTTGATTAAATACTAATTCCCTTTAGTTTTCCCAATGTACTCAACCAGAACCCTCCCAAAGATTTTAAAGACTGAGGGCTGGGATAGGTTAATAGGGGGGGAAGGGGGGAAAGAGGACCTATGTAATACTTACACCAATAATAATAATAGTAATAACAATAATAATAGATTTAGGATTAGTGATCCCTGAGAGAGTTCTCTATGACAACCTTTATGTAAAAGGGAGTCCTCATCGGAGGCCACTGTACAAGTCCAAGAAAATCCCATTGTTTGGAAATCCACCCTCACCCCAACAAAGCTGCAGAAGAGAATCTAAGTACTCTTTAAGAAAGTATGAAGCAAAAGTACTACTCTTTACATTTACCTATGTGTGTGTTGGAGCGGGGTGTTTTGTTGTTGTGGGCTGGGCCAGTGTGTGTGGTTCTATGGAACTAAGCCTGGCTAGAGAGAAAATTCTTACCTAACATAAGGGAGATGACACTATTAGGAGGGACGGTGGTGTAGGGAAAAGAGCACAGGTATTAGAGCCATGGAGGACCGACGTTAATGCCTGGCTCTACCACTATGGGACTTGGACAGGTTATTGAACCCATCTATATCACAGTAGTTTCTTCAAGGATAGACTTAGTAAGGTTTGAGGGGAATGAAAATAATATATGTAAAGTCTTTGACTAATAGATACTGCTAAAAAAAATGTTAGCCATTTATTAATAACCATTTAGGAAAACAAAGTCTAAAGTCAGAAGGAAGTCCAGGGAGATGTCTAATGAAGGGAACTGGGCAGATAGTGCAACCAAGGCACAGAGCCAGGAATTTTGCAACCAAAGGGAAGAGGCAGTACGCCTAGTCATTCAGTGCACACCTATTATGTGCCAGGCACTGTCTTAGTGCTGAAGAAACAACAGGGGAAAACACACCCAAGAGACAGTACCTATTCTCGTGTAGCTTACAAATGATTAGAGAAGTAGATGTTAATCAAGGAATTAAACAAATACATGTACAATGAGAAGTGTGATATCAAGTCTAAATGGAGAGGTATGTGTATATGAGAACATATAAGGAAGGGGAATTGCCACAGTGAAAGGAGACAGGTAAGGCTTTTCAATGAAAAGTGAGGTGGAGGAAAGGAATGAAGAGAAAAAGGAAAGGAGGGAGGGGAAGGAAGCAAGGAAAGAAGGGAATGGAACCGACTAAGCTTCAGAAGAAAGCAAGACCAGCATAGCCAAAAGCAGAAAACAAGGAGGGAGATGACACAATGAGTCTACAGAGGCAGAAAGGCAGGGACTCGGCTCTGGTAAGGATTCGGTCTTGATTCTGGAAACAATAAAAACCTGTGGAATCATTTTAAAAAGGGAGATATTCTACTTATATTTGTCTTTTTAAAAGATTGCATTGGCTTGCAGTGTAGAGAACAAACTTAAGAAAAGCAAAAGAAGATGTAGAGAGACTAGTTAGGATAATTTTTATATTATTTGAGATTTAAAATGATGTAGCTTCATCTAGGGTTATAGTAGGGATGGTAGTAGAAATTCAAGAGCTATTTGGAAGGTAAAGTGGAAGCATTTGGATATAAAAGGATGAGCCAAGGATGATGTCCAACATTTCTGACTCGTACAATTGGATTAGGACCAGGTTAGAGGGAAGATCGTTAAGTTAGTTGTTGACAAGGTGGATTTGGGTGTTTTGATCCAAGAGGAAATGCAAGTAGAATATAGAAGGTTGGAGATACATGCCTGGAGCTCAGAGAAGCAGCCAAGACTAGAAATATAAATTTGTGAATTATCTACACAGAGATAGTAATTAAAGCATGAGCTGAATGAGATCACCTACAGAGGAAGAATAAAATCAGGCCCTGGCTGGTTTGGCTCAGTGGAGAGAGCATCAGCCTCAGTATTGAAGGGTCCCAGGTTCAATTCCAGTCAAAGGCACATGCCCAGGTTGCAGGCTCAGTCCCTAGTAGGGGGTGAGCAGGAGACAGCCAATCAATGATTCTCTTTCAGCATTGGTGTTTCTATCTTTCTCTCCCTCTCCCTTCCTCTCTGAAATCAATAAAAATATATATTGCCAAAACTGGTTTGGCTCAGTGGATAGAGCATCGGCCTACAGACTCAAGGGTCCCGGGTTCGATTCTGGTTAAGGGCATGTACCTTGGTTGCGGGCACATCCCCAGTTGAGGGTGTGCAGGGGGCAACTGATCAATGTTCCTCTCTCATCGATGTTTCTAGCTTTCTATCCCTCTCCCTTCCTCTCTGTAAAAAATCAATAAAGTATATTTAAAAAAAAAAATATATATATATATATATATATATATATATATATATATATATATATATATATATATTTTAAAGAATAAAGTCAGAACAAGAGAGGGTTCAGGACTGAGACTTGAGAAATTTCCAATTTAAAAGCCAATAGAGTAGGATGGGCAGACAAAGAAAGTGGAAAAAGAGTGAACAAGAAAGTTGAAGTGGGGAGAAGAGCAGCAGGGAGCCATGGCATAGAAACCAAGGGAGAGGAGTGTTTCAAGAACAAGGATTACATAGTACCCAATGGGTTAAGCATTGCAAAAGCCAGGCATCAGTTCCTGGCCAGTGTGGCTCAGTGGTTGAGCGTCAATCTATGTATGGACCGGGAAGTCGTGGTTCAATTTCCGGTTGTGGCACATGCCTGGGCTTGTTCCCCAGTAGGGAGCATGTCGGAGGCAGCTGATCAGTGATCCTTTCTCATCATTGATGTTTTTATCTCTCTCTCCCTCTGACTTCCTCTCTCTGAAATCAATGAAAAAATTATATATATTTTTAAAAGCCAAGGGTCACCTTAAGCTAGAGCTGTTTGGATAGTGTGATGTATCTGCAAACCTTGGCTTTGGATTGAAAATGAGTGGGAGGTGACATGAAGACAGTAAATATAGCCAACTCCTTCAAGTAATTTCATTATGATGGAGAGTAGAGAGATAACACCATAATCAGAAGGGGATGAGGGTTAACTGAGTGTCAATTTTTAAGTGGAGAGGTTCAAATGTGCTTAAAAGACTAATGGGAATGATTTAGTTGGGGCAAAAGTTGAATCTGGAGGGGAGAAAAGGAGTAATTGTTAGAGTAAGAAGAAAGGATGGGACCAAAGCAGAGATGTTAAAAAAAAAAAAAAAAATGGCCCTTCTGTTATAATAGGAATGAAGAAGGTTAGAGTGGATGCAGATGGGAAAATGAGGGACTTTATAACTGACAACCTCTGGCTTTGTTTGTTTGTTTCCTGTAAAGTAAGAGGCAAAGTAATACAATAAGAGGTTTGGGAAGATTTGAAATCATCATTGTCAAGAGTTGGAAAGTAACGGCCTACTTGAGGCTAGGAGTCAATTAATATAGGAAATAATTGACCTTATCACAGGCTTTGCACAGCAGCCCTGTACTGCACAAGTGTGAGAAGGTCATATAGGATTAGGATTTTGTCAGAAGATAAAATGAGAGGTAAGGGAGTTTCTAAAAATAAAGAGCCACAAACAGATAACACAATGTTGATAAAGAAGAGCAAGGAAGAGGGCCTTGTTTTCCAGATATTAAAATACATTACACTCCCCAAAACAACATAGGTGTTTAGGAACCTGATACATGATTAATTGGACACATGTTCCATTTGCCTGGGAAAGTCTCAGTTTTGCCTGTTGTCCCAGAGCAATCTTTAATAACAGCCTTTTCCATCTTTGTTTGACAATAAATCTTGTCATCATTCTATATAAGAGAGAAATGGCATCACAAAAAGGCGGGGAAAAGATGGGTTGAAACTAGTATTAAAAGCAGCTCACAGTATGGGCTTTTGGGGCCCCATCCCGCGTGTAAGGAGCTTGGAAGTTGTCCCTCCATCTTAACAAGTATAAAGCCAAACAGACTGGAAAAATCAACTCTTTAACACCTATCATAGTTAGAGACAGATAAAAAGGGACAGACAATCACAACTTATCAGACCAGAACCTCCACAGACCAGGGCGGGAACCTAAACTGTAATTGATAGATTGCTAAAGGCTCAGCGTGGACAATTCTGAGAGCTAAAATCTCCAGGGGCACCAGCTGGTGAATTCGGGGAGGAGAACAAAACTTTTGTTGAGTTTTACCTCCAGGAGCTCCATCACATCTGTCCTCACGGTGAATATCAGAGAAAAATTCCCTTGCACTTCTGGCAGGAAGAGGAGAAAATGAATCATTTTTAATATGCCAGAGCATACTGTTCTCAACAAGGCCTGCCCTTAACTGATCCAACAGATAGCAGTTTGTTCAAAACAACAACAATGTATTCCGTTTCATATACGTATAGCTATAGATATGCTTATGCACGCTTATGTATAAGGACTGTTTTATCAGGGACTAACCTACAGGAGGGGCAGGGGAGGATACACACAATCCCAGCCCTCCAGCCACCCTGTCTCCTTCAAGGAGTAGGGGGAGAGAGAAGTACCTGTGATGTTCACAGTGCAGGAGTTCGAGTCACCAAAAGACTGAGACCTACAAATAGGACCATAGACGTCTTCCCTCACCCCTCACCACCACAATACTAAAGGTCTATTTATCTCAGTTCCTTTACCGAGTACATAATGTCCAGCTTTCAACAAGCAGCTAAAAGGTCTACCCAAGGCAAAAAACACAGTTTGAAGAGTTAGAGAAAGTATCAGTACCAGATGTAGCAGGGTGTTGGAGTTATCTGACTAGGAATTTAAAACAGCCATGATTCATATGCCAAGGGCGCTAATGGATAAAGTAGACTGCATGCAAGAACAGATGGGTGATGTAAGTACAGAGATGGAAACCTTAAGGGGAAAAAAATAACAACAAAAACAAATGCTAGAGATAAAAAAACCTTGGAACAGAAATGAAGAATGCCTTTGATGGGCTTATTAGCAGACTGGACACAGCTGAAGAATCTCTGGGCTTGAGGATATATCAACAGAAACCTCAAAAACTGTAAAGCAAAGAGAACAAAGATTGAAAAACAAACAAACAAACAAACAAACAAACAAGCACAAATCAGACTATCCAAGGATTGTTGGACAGCTACAAAAGGTATAACGTACACATGATATGAATACCAGGCAAAGAAAGAGAGAATAGGATAGAAGAAGTATTTGAAACAATAACAACTGAGAATTTCCACACCTTAATATCAGACACCAAACCAAAGATCCAAGAAGCTCAGAAACATCAAGAAAGAGAAGTGTCACAAACACTACATCTAGATCTATCACTTTTATTCTACAGAAAATCAGAGATAAGAAAAAAATCCTAAAAGAAGCCAGAGGGGGAATAAAACACCTTATCTATAAAGGAACAAAGATAAGAATTATATCAAACTTTTCTTCAGAAACTATACAAACAAAAAAAGATTTGAGTGGAATATTTAAAGTGTTGAGAAAAAAAGAACCACTACTTTAGAATTCTGAATCCTGCAAAATTATTCTTCAAAAGTGAAGAAGAAATACTTTCTCAGCCAATGAAAAATAGAGGGAATCTGCCACCAGTAGACCTGCCTTGTAAGAAATGTTTAAAAGTTCTTTAGTGAGAAGGAAAATAATATAGGTCAGAAACTCGGATCTCTACAAAGAGAGGAAGAACATCAAAGAAGGAATAAGTGAGGTAAAATGACAAGTTTTATTTTTTTTCTTATTCTTAATTGATCGAACAGTAACAGTTTTTTCAAAACTAAAGTGTATTCAGTTTCATATACTTATAGCTATAAATATACTTATGCATACTTATGTATAAGTGAAATAAATGACAACAATGCAATGAACAAGATGGAGAAATTAAGAATATTTTATATTATAAGGGGTTTGCATTATCTGTGAAGCATTATACCATCATTTGAAAGTAACTTGGGTTGGTTGTAAATTTATGCTATAAGGCAAATTCTAGGACAACCACTAAAAAAGGCAAAAGAAAAAGTATGATCAATATGCTTGGAAAAGAGAGAAAAATACAAAATGCTCAATTAAAACCACAGAAAGCATATAATGTGTGGGAAACAAAAATAGGAACAAAGAACTAGGGCAACAAATAGAAAATAATAACAAATATGGCAAATATTAACCCATCTATTATCAATAATTACCTCAAATGTCAATGGTCTAAATATACTAATTAAAAGACAGATTTTTCAGAGTGAATAAAAAAACAAAACCCAAATGTGTGTTGTTTACAAGAAACTCATTTTAACTATAAAGACATGTACCCTGGCCAGTTTGGATCAATGAGTGTTGGTCTGAGGACTGAAAGGTCATGGGTTTGATTCCCAGTCAGACATGTACCTCAGTTGCAGATTCTCCAGCCCCAGCAGGTGCTCATGTGGGAGGCAACCAATCTATATGTCTTGTTCACATCAATGTTTCTCTCTTTCTTCCTTCCGCTCCTCCCTCCCACTCTCTCTAGAAATCAATGGGGAAAATATCCTTGGGTGAGGATTAAAAAATAATAAATAAATAAGTGATTCTAGGAATAAAAAGAGAATTACATAATGATAAGGGGAGAGTCAATACTTGAAGAAGACATTACAATCCTTAATATGTATGTGCCTAACAACCGGTATCAAAATATGTGAGTTGCAAACTGGTAGAAATGCAAGGAGAAATAAATGAATCCACTATTATAGTTGGAGACTTCAACACCCTATCAGAAATGGACAGATCCAGCTGGCAGAATATCCATAGGAACATACTTGAACTCAACCATACCATACATCAACTGGGTATAATTGACATCTATAGACTACTTCATCCAACAATAGTAGATTACACATTCTTCCAAAGCTCATATGGAACATTCACCCACATAGACCACATTCTGGTCCATAAAACACACCTTAAGTTTAAAATAATGGGAAGCCTACAATGACTGCTCTCAGACCACCCTGATATTAAACTAGAAATCAATAACAGAAATCTTCAAATACTTGGAGATTAAGCAACATTCTTCTAACTAACACACAGGTCAAAGAAGAAACTTCAAGCTAAATTTTAAAATCTATTAAACTTCAAACTAAATTTTAAAACTAAATGAAAATTAAAATACACCTTATCAAAATTCACTGGATGCAGCAAAAACAATTCTTAGAGGAAAATTTATACCATTGAATGTATATATCAGGATAGAATAAACGTCTAAAAATTATAATCTAAACTTCTACCTTCGGAAACAAGAAAAAGAAAATCAAATTACATTTGTAATTTGTAAGCAGAAGAAAATAAATAATAAAAATTGGAGTGGAAGTCAATGAAATTGAGACTAGGATGTAAATAGAGAAAATCAACAAAACCAAAAGCTGGCTCTTTGAAAGGATAAATAAAACCCATAAACCTCTTGTCAGGCTAACTAAGAAAAAAAAGAGAGACAACACATATTACTAATATCAAAAATGAAAGAAGGGACATTACTACAAATTCTATCTCCATTAAAAAAATAACAAAGAACTATAACATGATCTCACTCATTTATGGAATATAATGAACAATATAAACTGATGAACAAAAACAGATCCAGAGACACAGAAACATCGATCAGACCATCAAACCTTAGAGGGAAGGTAGGGGAGGATGGGGGTAAGAGGGAGAGATCAACTAAAGGACTTGTATGCATGCATATAAGTCTAACCAATGAACACAGACAACAAGGGGGTGAGGGCATGAGTGGGGGTGGGGGGATGGGAGGGTAATAACGGGATAAGGACACAAATATTTTAAATAAAAAAAGGGATATTATGAATAACTCTATGCCCACACATTTGATAACCTAAATGAAATTGTCTAATTCCTTGAAAGACACAATCTGCCAAAATTCACAGAAGAAATAAACAATCTAAATAGGCCAATTTTTAATAAAGAAATTAAATCAATAGTTAATAATCTTACAAAACAGCACCAGGCCCAGATAAGTTCACTAGTGAATTCCATCAAACATTTAAGGAAGAAATTATACATATTCTCTACTTCATAACTCATTTTATGAAGCCAGCATCACACTAATACTAAAACAAAAAATATTGCAAGAAAACTAAGATCCATATCTCTCATGAAAATAGATGCAAAAATTCTCAAGAAAATATTAGCTAATTGAATCCAACAATATATAAGAAGAATTGTACACCCAACCAAGTGGGATTTATCCCAGTATGCAAAGTTGTTTCGACATTTAAAAACCAATAAATGTAATCTATCACATGATCAGGATAAAGAGGAAAAATCACATAATCATATTAATAGATAAAAAACATTTGACAAAATCCAATATACATTCATATTAAAAACTCAGCAAACTAGGAATAGAGAGGAAAGTCCTCAACTTGATAAACAACATCTACAAAAAACAACCTATAGCTAATCTCATATTTACTGGTAAGAAACTTGAAACTTTCCTGTTAAGATCCCCTCTCATCACCACTTTTCAACACGATACTGGAAGTCCTAGATAACCCACTAAGACAAGAGAAGGAAAGAAAAGGTATATAGATTAAGAAGGAAGAAATAAAAGTCTTTGTTCATCAGTGACATGATAATATGTAGGGAAATTTGAAAAAAAAAAAAAGATAAAGAAACTTCTGGAATTAATAAGTGATTATATTAAAAAATTGATGGTTGCCAAGTTTTTTTTTGGAAGGTTGGGGGGGGTGAATAGGTAGGGCACAGAGGAAATAAAACTATTCAGTACAATACTACAATGTACAATGCCATTAGTAGATGTCATTATACATTTTTCGAAACCGTTAGAATGTGCAACACCAAGAGTGAACCCTAATATAAATGATGGACTTTGAATGGTAATGATGTGTCAATGTAGGCTCATCTAATACAGTGGTTCTCAACCCTTAAATGCCATGACCCTTTAATACAGTTCTTCATGTTGTGGTGACCCCCAACCATAAAATTGTTTTCATTGCTACTTCATAACTGTAAATTTGCTACCTCTACAGCAGCGGTTCTCAATCTTTGAGTCAAGAGAACCTCTAGCAGGGTCACCTAAGACCATCGGAAAACACAGATATTTACATTATGATTCATAACAGTAGCAAAATTACATTATGAAGTAGCAACGAAAATAATTTTATGGTTGGGGGTCACCACAACATGAGGAACTGTATTAACGGGTCACAGCATTAAAAAGGTTGAGAACCATTGATCTAATGTAACAAATGAACCACTCGGGTGCTACATGTTGAAAATGGAGGAAGTTGTGCATGTGTGGGCATGGGAAGTATCCAGAAACTCTTGTAATTTCTGCTCAAATTTGCAGTAAATGTAAAACTGCTGTTCAAAAAGTTTATTTAATTTTTTAAAAGTAGCTCATAGTATAGAGAAATGAAGTTGGATCCCTACTCCATCATATTAAAAAAAAATAAACAAATTCCAAATAGATTAAAGACTTAAATGTGAAAGGTAAAATTATAAACTTAATGAGAGAAAATATTGGAGGAAATCTTTGTGATCTCAATTTTTAGACAAAATAGAAAAAATACAAACTCTGGGAGAGAAATTGATGAATTTGGGTAGATTAAAATTAATTGAGTTCTGTTAAATGAAGAATTTAAAGATAAGATGAACCTCTGAGTGACAGAAAGATATTTGTAAATGATAAAAGATTCGTATCTAGAAAGTCCTACAAATCAGCAAAAAATAAATAAAAAAGATAGGAAAATCCACTGACAGCGATTTTAAGTAGACAGGCCACAGGAGACACCTGATAAAATTGTGGAGATGCTCAAATGTGCTAGTCTTAAATTAAAACAAGATACTAATTCACATCTATGAAATTGGAAATTATTAGAAAGTCCAACAGTCACATACTGCATTGCTAAGGAGGAGAAGGGTAGGCATAGTCATTCTGCAGAACCATCTGGCAGTACCTCGTGAAATTAATATTATATCCACAACCCAACAGCCTAGCAATCCCACCACATGGTTTATACTGCTGAGACACTCTCATGTGCGTTCACAAGTAGAGCAGCATGAGTATCAATTGCAGCAATGTTTATGGCAGTAAAGAGCTGGAAGTCAGATAAATGCTCCTCCCTGGGAGAGTGGATAGATAAAATGTGGTCTATGCATGTAATGGCATACTAGGCAACAGAATCAATGAATTATTATACATTCAAATATAGTAACACAGAAGCATAAGTTTAAGTGGAAAAAAAAACCCTTAAAATATAAAATAATTCTTTGTAACTTCAAGTAAGTAACTCTCTCTCTCTCTCTCTCTCTTTCTCTCATATATTAAATATTTAGGAGTAAGTGTTAAATAGAGAAGGGAAATGGGAGCAGGGTAAAGAATACAGAAACAACTGCCTTGGCTTTGTCCAATGAAGAAAATATATGATGAATTAAAGAGTTTGAGTGTCTTTTTTTTTTTTTTTCCTGTTGTGCTAAAAAGATGATTAAAAAAAAAAGTAAAACAAGTACAATATGGGTTTAATAATTTTATTCGGTTATATTTGAAGATTAAATGAATAATTCAGGTAAGCACTTAGTTAGTGCTTGGCACATACTCAATGCTCAATAAATGTTGTCCATTAATGTTATTAACACTCCTCATGACATACCAGCCTACTGGAGTTGGCACTTAAGACCAATTGGATTTAGATGATTCCCCAAAAGATCATAGTCGATGGTTCTACTAAAATGATTAGGCAAGTACTGGCAGCAGACCCAGAAGCAAGCGGGAGAAATGCTGAAAGCAGCCTTGGGGAATGGGAATGGCTACCAGCTTTTTTTGCAGTGCCATTGGAAACCTTGATGGTTAACTTGGGACAATACTAGTCTAATGTACAAGTTAAAAAAAGTAGAGAGCCCTGGCCTGGTGGCTCAGTTGGTTGGCGTGTCCTTCTGTACACCAAAAAATTGCAGGTTTGATCCTTGGTCAGGGCTCCTACAGGAGGCAGAGGATCGATGTTTCTCTCACACACCAGATTCTCTCTCTCTCCCTTCCCCCTTCCTTTCTCTTTAAAATCAATTTTAAAAAAGAAACAAAATAAAAGACTTCACAGGAAAACAGTGCTGTGAAGCTGGGGAACTTTATGTAATTTGTGATATTTCTCAAAGGGCTGTTTTCTTATGACACTTTAATTTCAAGTTATAAAATTGTAGTTGTGTTACAACTGGCCTTATAGAGAATGTTTGCTTTGGATTTTCTCTTCCCCATCCTCCTTCCTCTTCCTTCCCTGAAGCGGGACACAGCTTACCTTAGTGAAATGAACAAGGTCATCCTCTAGTGGCCTGATCCTCAAAGTGCTGACCCAAGATCCTGGTCCTGGAGAGCCTAGAACATATGCCAAATCCTTGCCCTCTCATTAATTCAGCAAGCAGTGACTGGGACTCTACGCCAGGCACTACTCTGGTGACTGGGGCTCGAGAGCTGCTAACGCAAAATGACAGGTTTAAAAATAAAATTAAGGAAGTGTCAACTCAGAAACATAAGAGCCTTCCCAAATCGAAGCACATTTTAATGTGTTTATTTTCCTGCTGGCTTTCCATAGATCATAGATGAAGAAGAAACACAGTTTATGAGTAACTGCCCTGTCGCGGTCACGGAAAGCACCCCACGGAGGAGGACACGGATCCAGGTGTTCTGGGTAGCACCGCCAGCAGGAACGGGCTGTGTCATTCTAAAGTAAGTGAGCATGGAATTGTCGTCACATTTCACTCCCCTCCCCCTGTGGTCCACCAAAGACTTCATGGTGTGGTTGCAGAAAGAAAAGGGGCTTTGCTGGGCCATCGGGCAAGTTGCATCATTTCTCTGCCTTCAGTTTTCTCCACTCAAAAATGGAACTGTAGGCCATCATCAGTAAAGTGCTGTAGGAGAATCATTTGCTGAAATCTTGATTATCACCTAATACAGTGATTCTCCTGGCTACTCTCTATCTTCCTAGAGATAATGCTACTATGGCTGGTCAAGAAAAATTACGAACCTGGTGGAGATAATCTTTGACATTCTCCATCTGGAATTTAATATTTAGTAACCTTAATCTGTGCCAGGCTGACCTGAGACCCCACTGTAACATTGATTAGCTTTCAGTTATCAAAATTGCCCTCTTGTGCCACTTCCTAGGGGACCTCCTCGTTTTCCTTCTGGTAAGTTACAGTAAATATTAAAAAGTGTTAACCAGCTAATAGTTTTCCCATGAAAGGTAGCATTATCTCAAAAACAGTGTCTCTAAAATTGTATGCCATGGAATGGTGTTCAGGGAGATGTAAAAATAGGTGGGCAAGAAATCAACGTCTGTGGTTAAACAAGTTTGAAAAATGCTGTATGTTGTATTTTCTTCTTGCAGACTCACAGCATATGTTATCCTATTGAAGGTTTTACGAAATCCTGCTAAATCTGTTTAACTTGGTTTCATCCAGCATTCCCCAAACTTACTTGACGCAAAGCTCCTTTTCTACTGAGACACCTACTGACATTCACCAGTTTTGGAAACTGGGAATGACTTCCTGTAAATAGATTTACAGAATGTATAAGAGTGATGGTGAGAATTTTAGGGATTCACATACACAATAGTCATGGTTGGATGAGAAAGGCTCCAATTCCAATATCTGAGATGTCTTTCCCAGAGAGGTAGGGGCTGGGACCTTCCCAACCATCTTCCTCTTCTTTAAACCACCCAAGGCCTTATTCATGTATTTGGTTTATTTGTCTGCATCTCTGGCTTGTGGACATTTCAACAGAATTACAATTGTAGTTAACTCCAGGCCAGCCCCCAGGAGAGGCTGATAAGGAAGCCTTTCACCCACCCACTCCAGTCCCTGTAGTTTCCAGACTTAGCTGGGCTTGACTTATGGGGGGAAAAAACCCACAGAGATCTCTGGAAACCTCTGTCCTCTGTCCAGACTCAGCCCTCTCTTTTGCTGCCCTGTCTCGGTATCATTTGTTGTTGTTTTTTAGTTTAATGCAAGCTGAGCATCCTTTCTCAGATTCCTTGAGAAGTTTGGCTCTTGGCATTAACTACACTTGTGATTTGAAGGGGAAAAAAATAGCAGTAGAACTTTAGCTCTTAGTGTGAATTTACATTGGAGATTTGTTTTTAAAAATAGCAACTATAACCTTTAAAATGAAAATTTATGTATAAACTTAATATATAATATATATCTAGTATCTAGTAGAAATGTGGGAGAAGACCTTGTGGAAATAAAAAGACCACTGAAATGAAAACACGCAGAATCTGTTTATTTGGAGCTTGCTGTATATCAAGGGAGTCAGCCACCATCATCACTAGTATTTGGCAGAGACTCAAAGGCAGCAGAGGATTGAAAAGCTTTAGAGTAAAAAGAGGGAAGATTGCAGGTATGTTCTGGTCAGAAGCTGGGAGGGGAATAGATAGCTATATAGAAGTGGGATAGCTAGGAGTGAAGCCTCTTGTGCAATTGGTTTGGAGAGGGCATTTGGCTTTCTTTGGTTGGTCATGACTTAAAAATAGAGGAAGCAGTCGGTGGAGGGGGGCAGCAGGTTAGCAAAGTTGGCAGTCATTGACCAAGTCCTAAATGTTCTGGGCTGATAGCTTCAGAGGTTGTGGTTTGGCTTCCCAGGCCAGTTGCTGCTAAGGTTGGAGTCAGATTTCTATTGTGATTGTCATATAAGGTCTGCCCATTGTCCATTAGTATGTCCAATCTCTCAGCCTGAACACAGTCTCAGTTTGACTTTCTAGCTCCCACACCCCTGCCCATGGTGGCCCTATCCTTCTGCAGGGCCTAGGGCTCTGAAGAAGAAAGTTAGAAAATATCAGATCTATGTGATGAGTTTTCCCACTCTAAAAACCTTAATCTCTCTCACCTAGATCTCTGGTTTTCTGTGATCTCTTGTTTCCACAAACCAGAGCATTTGATCTCCCTGGTGGAAGCCAGAAAGGCATCTCTCATTTACCCATTAACAATGAACACATGTGGACATACATTTATTTATTAACAGTTAAGCAATGTGGCTTGTGCACTCGCTCATTCTTTCAGCAAATGTAACTGAGCTTCTATCTGGATAGGCATGATAGGTATAGGCAACTGATGTATGTTCTTGGCCCTTGAGGTTCTCATGGGCCAAATGCAGGAGAGAGCACAGGTCAACCAATATTTTCTCTGCCAGGAACTCAGCTGCACATCTCACAGGCTTTATCTACAGTATAGATTCTACACTAATCTTCACCTCAACTCCCCCATTTTACAAATGAAGAGTCAAGTTTCAGGGAATTGGAAAAATTTTTAAAAAAAATTTTATTCATTGATTTTAGAGAGAGAGAGAAGGAAGGAGGAAAGGAGGGAGGGAGGAAGGGAGAAAGAGAGAGAGAGAAGAGAGAGAGAGAGAGAGAGAAAACAGAGAGAGAGAGAACATCAATTCGTTGTTCCACTTCTTTATGCACTCACTGGTTGATTCTTGTATGTGCCCTGCCCAGGGATTGAACCCACAATCTTGGCTTATCAGAATGACACTCTAACCAACTGAGCTACCTGGCCAGGGCTAGACAAGTTTCTTGAAGTCACACATCCATATAACTCTAAAATCCCATGTTCTTCTTCTTCTTTGTTTCTTCTGAAGGGATTAAGATAAAACTATTCACTGAAGAAATAATAGTTTTTTAGATAAGATGTACATACATTTACATTGTAACATTTCAAGTAATACAGAAAGTACAGAATAGAGGAAAAATGAAAAAAAAAATACCAAAAAACAAAAAAAAAAGCAAGAAACCAAAAACCCTGGCATTGCCCCTAATGAATCTCAGCATTTCCTACCCAATGGTAGCAAAGATATCAATTTGGTGTTTATTGTTTAGATTTATCTTATGCTTATATGCAGATAAGTAGCATAAAAGAACATAGTTTCATTTTTTGTGGAAATTTAAATTTACACAAATGGTTTCATGGTTTACATGATGTACTGATTTTGAATTGGTTTTCACTAAATAAAATGTGTTGGAGAGATATCCAGGTCAGAAAATATAGCTCTACCTCTTTT
Source organism: Pipistrellus hanaki (assembly GCF_964339955.1). Classification (NCBI taxonomy): domain Eukaryota; kingdom Metazoa; phylum Chordata; class Mammalia; order Chiroptera; family Vespertilionidae; genus Pipistrellus; species Pipistrellus hanaki. The sequence goes on from NC_140511.1 coordinate 51,520,071, forward strand.
TAAAAACTGTTGCAAACCTTCTATAGTGGGAATGTGTTAGTTATTCCATAGTTGATGGACATTTAGATTGTTTCCAGTTTTTTACTATTGCAAATAATATTATGATGAGCATCCTTTGTACATGCTTCTTTGAACAAATATGCAAGTTTTTATCTCTGTGTAGATGCCAAGATATGGGATCATAAAAGACACAGATTTATAATTTTAATAGACATTGCCAGATTTTCCTTTATAAAATTTGACAACTTAAACATCTTCTCTGACTATAAACAACAGAGCCTGCTTCCTTATTGACTCAACAACTCTTATATTATCAATTTTTAAAGTTCTGCCCATCTGATAGTTTAAAAAAAATGGTATATTATATTAATTTGCATTTTCCTGATTATTAGTAATAGTAAGAATCTTTTCATATATATTTCATTTTTGTTTCCTCTTCTGTGAAGAGCCTGTTCATATTCTTGCCTATTTTTCTAATGATATTGATTTTAAAGTATTTTATATATAATTATATAAAAATATTTGTATATTCCAGATAAAAATGCTTTGTTATAAATTTCAAATATGTTTTTTTTACCTTTTTTTAAAAAACAAAACAAAACAAAAAAAACACAAACACATTGCTTTTGGGTATCTACTCATCCAGAAAATTAAAATTTTGCTTTTAATCTCATGTATCCATCCTTTCCCTTATGAATTTTGATTTGTGTCTATTTTTCAAAGAGCCTTCCTACATCAAAGATTATACATATATTCTCATAGTTTTAATATTTTAATAAGTTTTATAATAAATTTAGGTCTTAAATATGCCTGGACTTTAATTTTGTGAATGATATGCTATATAAGTTTCAATAGAAAATAGAGGGCAAGCTCAAATTGAGGCACCTTAGGGTCAGTTTAATAAAGGGTCTATTTACAGTGGTGTGATCACAAAAACAGTTGGAGGAACTCTCACCGCCCAGAACAGAAGAAGCCCGAGGTGGGGAAAGAGAGGACAGAGCCGAGAAGACCATTAGCTCTCAGGAGCTGAGACTTCAGTGAAGGGAAGCACCTGGTCTGAGGTTACAAGGATCCCAACTCCCTTCCGCTGATTTCCTGCCAGTCCTCCCCTTTGGCCTGGCTCCAATTCTCAGGACGATGGAGTCCACTGACGTTAGTATAGTTTATATTGATTCCCCTCTCTGGCAGAGACCAGGGTGCCAAAGAATGGGGACAGTATCTGTAGCAGCAAGCCCAAGACATCGGCACAGATGGAAAGTCAAAATCTACCTGTTTTTCCCAAAATGGCTAGTTCGTTGTCCCACATCCATTTATCAAAAAGTTTGTTTTTTCCCTGGTTATTTGACATGCTACTTTATCTAATATAAATTTTTTATACAGGTCTGTTCTATTCTGCTGATCTCTTTATCCCTGCATGAAACCCATACCTTTTAGTACCATAATTTTATTTTACTTTTTGATAGCAAGTTATCGCTCATTAATCTATGGTTCAAAATGTTCGTGGCCATTCAAGCAGATTCATCATTCCAGGTAAATCATAGAATAAGCTTGTTGTGTTCAACAAAACTTAAAGTATGATTTTTTTAATGGTGTTTCATTGGATTAATAGTCTAATGTGAGAAAAGTCAGCATCCCTACAATATGTTTTCCAAGTCAGAAATATGAATATCCCTTATTTATTCAGGTGTTTTATGTCCTGCAAAGTAATGTAATTTTTCTTCATTTAGATTGTGCATTTTTATGAGGCTTTTTCCCTCATAGGTGTTTTATGGTTTTGTTACATTTTAGAATGGGCTCTTTTTTTCTGTTACATTTTCTAATCTATGATTGCTTGTGTTAGGAAACCTATTGATTCTTGTACCTTGAATTTGAATCTGGACATTGCCAAACTCTTTTGATAGTTCTGGTGACTTGTTCTTTCATTCTTTGGGGGAGATGATGAATCAGTATACCTTTTATTTCTTTTTCATGCATTAGTTTCTTACCTATCACCTCTCCTAGGACATTAAATAGTGGTAGTCATGATTATTCCTGATTTTAACTGGAATGCTATTATATTTCACTTTTAACTATAACGCAAAGTACACATTTCAAATTGTGTCTGCAAACAAGATGAGAAAGACCCTTTATCTAGCTGAGAAAATCTCAATCTTTTTTCATGTGGAGGATGGTTGGGAAACCAACCAAGCAATCAGTATTCCAGGTGCACCTACCATGTGCCCAGGGCACTGATCCTGTCTTCCAAGACACTTTTAGTCCAACTGTAATAAATAAAGATGTGTATGCAAAAGTCAGCAAGCCCAATACAGAACAGGGGAGAAATGAAGCATGATTAGTCAGAAAGGAGATGAGTGGGGATTGGACCCAGGGGGGCAACCAGAGCTTCTTGGAAAGGTTAATTTATACCTTAAAGGCTGAAGTAGAATTTGGATGAATGGATAGAAGGGAAGAGGTTATTCCAGGTGAAGGGGGTGGACAGAGTGAAAATTGAAGTGAGTGCTTAGATGTGAGAGGAAAAATGGCAGCCTTGGGAGACACTTGACAAAGTTAGCAAGATTAGTAGGTCTTTGGGGGCCAAAATCCATTGCTCAATCATGGAGGTCCTCCAATGTCGAGATGAAGAGACGGAACTTGACTCAAGAGGACCAAGGGAGCCATCAGTGGCTCTTAAACAGTGAACCGACATGCAGGGAGGAACGCTCGTTGAAAAGTTAGTAAGGACACTGAAGTCTAGCAGCAAGGTTCGGGACAGATGAAAAAGGGAGATGCCAGCTTTGCCGCAGAGCCCTCTTTTGCAAAAAAAAGGAGCATTTGTGTTGCAGTGTTTGGGTAATATGCCTGGGAGATGACAGCCTGGTAGGCTAAGCTACAGAGTCTGCTAAATGTCTGTAGACGACAGCTCTGAAGCCTGCTTGGTTGTGTTGCTTTGCCCAGGAGGGCTGCGAAGGGAAGCACAGAGCAATTACGGCTTTCCTTTTGGCACAAACCTGACACCATTTCCATTTGGATGCAAAGATTTGAACGTTTCTAAATTACAAGCTTTCCAGGCAGCCCTCCTTATAGCCTTCTCCCTCCAGATAAATGATCCAGCACTTAAAGTTTCCCTGGCATGCGGCAATGCTAATGCTGAAAAGCACTCCAGCAAAGGCACACCTCATTGAAAGAAAAAGCGGGATAGATTCTGTCCCCTGAAGTGATCCTCTCTTATTGCCTCTATTGCATACTCTTATTACTAGATTTCTGACACTCACTTGTCACTTCACGGGAGGGTCTGAGGTGCCATCCTACTCCTGAGGAGACAAAACACGTGGTGAATCATCTGGGGAATTCAACCTTATGAAGCAATGGTTGATTACAGGGAACAGTAATAGCCAAGAGCCAAGTCCTCTTCTAGGTGCATTACAAATATGTATTTAATTTTCACAGCGACTCTAGGAAATGAATACTAAAGAGGAAACAGAGGCCTGGCCAGTGCTGCTCAGTGGTTGATCATCAACCTACAAATCAAGTGGTCACGGTCTGATTCCGGGTTCAATTCCTGGTCAAGGCACATGCCCAGGTTGTGGGCTGCACAGGAGGCAGCTGATTGATGAGTCTCTCGCATCATTGATGTTTCTGTATTTCCCTCTCCCTTCCTCTCTGAAATCAATAAACATATATTTGGGCGGGGGAGAGGAAGCAGAGGTGCAGAGTGCTTAAGTAACTTGCCCAAGGTCACAGGGTTAAGTGACAGAGCTGGGGTTTAAACAGAAACACCTGGGCTCCGGAGTCTGTAATCTTAATACTGCACTCAGCTATCTGCAACTGGTGCCACTAGGTCAGGTTCAACGCCGACTTCTCCTGCTCCCCCAGCATCATTAGTTGCCAGAGCTGTCATTTCTATCTGTCACTTGCTTTGCATTCACTGTCTTAGTCACAGACACCTCTTGCCTCACTATTGCAAGAACCGCCTAATTGCTTACCCGAGCACCTTCCTCCACTGGCACCAGACTTGCCACCCTCACATGCAGCTGAGTCACTCCACTTACCTAACAACGTGAGCCAGAGCTTCCATAGCTTTCAAGAAGAAGTTCAGAATCCTAATCAGGACATTAAAGTATCCCCAGGCCCTTTACCAGAGCCCCTGACCAGCCTCTTCTTACCCTGAATCTCTCCTTGAACACTGTTCTCCACCATTCCTGTCTGCTCATTCTCTTGGGAACATTTGTGGAGCACCCTCTCTGTGCAGGTAATGAGCACCCAGAGGCTGTCTTTGAGGACATCACAGCCTAAGGGTGAAACACAGCAAAACAAATCAGGTCCACAGCCTGCAATTCTGAAATTCAAAAATCTCTAAAATCCAAAATATTTTTCTTAAGTCTCTTAAGGCTCAAACCTGTCCTGAACTGACTTGAAATTATTTATAGTCTTGGCCTGGCCTGGTGGCTCAGTTGGTTGGAGCATCATCCCATACACCAAAAGGTTGTGAGTTTGATTCTCAGTCAGGGCATATACCTAGGTTGCAGATTTGATCCCTAGTCAGGGTCTGGGCATGTATAGGAGGCAACCATTTGTTGCTTTTTTCTCTCCATCCCCACCCCTCCTAAAAGAGATTTAGGAATCTCTTTCTAAAAATCAATAAACATATCCTTGGGTGAGCACTTAAAAAAGTATTTATAGTCTTTTAGTGTAAATATTAATGTGTTTGATGCTGCCCCAGGCCCTAATGCGGATAACACAAGATATATGGAATTTTCATGCTATTATCTTTCTGAAATCCAAAAATATTCTGAATTCTGAAGCACATTTGGTCTCAAGGCTTATCAGGTTAGGGACCTCTGCCCTGTTGATACAGTGGAGTGGGTGAGGGGAGTTGGGCGTCACTCAGAGTGCGGGAGGAGTGCAGAGGAGGCAGCCCTCTGGCAGGCCTGGATTTCACATAAATGTTAAAAAGAAGCAATTCACTTTTTGCCAGTGAAATAACCTATTCCCAGCTGCAGTCGCTATGAGATCTGAGAATTTATTAGTGCTCCCCTTTGCCAAAGAATAATGTCAGATATCTTAGCATGGTGTCCAAGGTCCTTTATGGCTGGTTTGAGCTGCCTTAGAGCCTCATTTCCAGGCACTTCTTCACCCAGCAGGAGACTATGAGCTTCACAGAGAAAGGGATCAAGTTTGCTCCTCTTTGTGGCCGGGCTGGCAAGCCACACCCTATATGCCAAATCCAGCCCACTGGTTGTTTTGGTAAATAAAGTTTTATTGGAACACAGCCATGATCCATGTATTGTTTAGGGCCACTTTCACACTAAAGCAGCACAATTGAGAAGTTGTGACAGAGACTTTATGGCCTATAAAGCATAAAATATTTCTTCTCTAGCACTTCATAGAAAAAAACATAGTGACTCCTGCTTTTATGAATCCCCCAGTGCTTGGAACTCAGTAGCTGCTGATTTATGGCCCAGGTTCTCCCAAAAGTCCAGATGAGGCAAAGGTTTATGTGCAGGTGGTTTATTTGGGAAGTGATCTCAGAAAGCGGGAAGTAGGGGGTGGGGAAGGGGAGGTGTGAGAAGTGTGTGAATGTGATGCAGTCAAGTGTTATTGAATTGGTTGTCACTATAGGCAAGTGGTGCTTGATCCTGCTGGGACCCTTTGAGAAGGCTTCTGACATGTGTCTGAGAATACTATGTTCAGAGACACGGGAGGAAGCTATTATCTTCCATCCTCCATTAATCAAGTGGGGGCCCACAGGCATGAACTCCCCTGTGCTTCTGGGTTACACACATGTGAACACTCCTCGGATTCTGAACTCCTACTACAGTATCGGAGAAGCTCTGGTAAAGAAAACAAGAGGTACACCATGCAGGCAAGGTGTGCATCACACAGTTACTGTGGGGCAGAGCTGGTCACAGCACAACAGTGTGTGGAGTCAGAATTGAATAAGAGGATGCAAAGAGGCATAGAGAGGTGTCCAAAGCATCGGTTAGTGTGAATAGCAGTGTAGGTAACTTAGATGTATTGCTAAGCACTGTACTAGGTGTATTGCATGCTTGATCTCACTTGATTGCTATTTAAGCTTACTTAGATGTCTTCTCTATGGCATTCCCATTTTGTTGGTGGTAACACTGAGGTTTACCGAGCTTATATTAAGGGTAATAAAGCAGTTAAGTGGTAGAAACGAGTCTTAAACCCACTTCTGTCTGACTTCACAATTCTTGTTGTTAAGTAGTCACCACTGAACTATAATGGCTGAGCCTGACCAACCCCCACTCTCACATTCTGCCTCAATTGGCCTGTGAGGGCATGGCCCCCTCCTATAAACCAAAGGGTAGAAGACTGCCTTGGGGGAGGAGATGTTGTTCCCCAAGTGAGGAAACTAAATGTCTTTTAAAAAATGGAAAACAAACCCAGGGATCTGGCAAGGGAAAGGCTTCTTAGCGGGAAGAGAGGATGAGTCCTGAGGAATTAACTAGCACTCATAATACTTTGTAGCTTCATAGAGCTCACCAACTCTTTTTATCTTGGAATGAAATAACACAGACAACCCACACCAGATGACTGTGTGTGATTTAGAGCACGCTGGCAGGGTGAGCAGGATCTGATGTGGCTGGGGTACAGCTTACCCCACAATTTTCCTGGCGTTAGGTGTTGAGAAGAACCATAGGCTCCTCTGTCAGAAGTCAGGGCCACTTTCCCTTGGGGTTGTCTAGAACCTCAGCAATGCTAAGCGGGGAGGAAGAAGGAAAGAGGGAGCAAGGAGCCTGCAGAAAAGGGGTGAAAAATCCCCAGCCAGCTGAAGTAGCTGGTTCTTGAAAGAGCATTGGAAACACCGAGGTCATGGCTAAAGGGCCAACATGTGCTTGGTTCAGGAAGACTTTGAACCCTAAGACCTACGATCCAACAGCTGGAATCCAGATGCCAGGGGTTTCTGAAAGGCTGGCAGGGGCACCGGTCCAGGGGAGCTGTCCAATGGCAGCAGAGTTTCTCCCAGGTGCAGGGTGCAGCCACCAGGGGAGGAAGCCATCAAGACTTAAACAGGAAGTACAAGCTACAGAGATGCCACAGCAGTAAACTGAAACTCAGGTGGGATCGCTGAAGCCCTGCTCCATGGACAGTGCAAACACTGCAAGGGGTCAGATGCTGACTATAATTTGGTGGGCATGCATGAGTGAGCTCATTGGCTGTAAGCCCATGCATGCAAGCCCATTGGCTGAAGCCCACTGAAGCCCACCCCAGTTGTACACCTGAGCCCAGGGCCCTAGCAGTGAGACCAGTCCCAGGCCTCTCCCACTGATGGAACAGCAGTTGCTCATATAGTCCCTGTCCTCGTCACAGTGTGATCAAAACACAATGTGTTGACCCTGTGGATATTTTTAAAAAATTGAGATAAAATTCACATGACATAATATTCACCAGTTAAAGCCATCAATTCAGTAGCATTTCATACATTTATAATGTGCCACTACCACCTCAATCTAGTTCCAAAACACTTCCATTGCTTCAACGTAAAACTCTTTTCTCATTAAGCAGTTTCTCCCCATCCTCCTCTCCCCCCAGCCCTTGGCAACCACCAGTCCTCATTCTGTCTCCATGGATTTATCTATTACTGATATTTCATATAAATAGAATCATACAGTATGTGATTGCTTGCATCTGGCTTTTTTCACTTGAGTAATGTTTTAGAGGTTCATGCTGTAGCACGTATGATACTTCATTCCTTTGTAGATCTGAGTAGCACTCCAGTACATGTATATACCACCATTTATTTATTCCTGTAAGCATTTTTTACATGGAATGGTCAAAGGATAAAAATGGAAACATTTGTGAAAGCAGAGAAAAAGTACCAGGTGGTATCAAATCTGCATTAACCTTTCAGTCCATGTATTTTTTTAAAATCAGGGAATAGATCATACAACAGGCATGTTGTTCCTCTCCCAAGCCTTCTCCCAGCCCCAAAAAGGATGGTGATGACCCTGGGACAAGAGTAAAAAAGGACAAATAAATGGTTTTATACCCACTCTGTCTTTCAGGGTCATGAAGTAAGTATGAAGCAAGTTAGCATGTTTTGTCCTGTCACCCAAATGGCTTGATTAAATTATTTTCACCCAGTCTGTGAGCACAGGGTCACAAAATCATATACCTTCGTCTGGAAGAAGCATGGACTGAATGAAGCCCACGGAAGATGCAAATCGTGCCAGAGAGATGAGCAGAGGGTCCTCAGCACTGTAGAAGGGGTTCCTCCACAGATGCGCACGGCTCCATCACCATTCACATTCCACCACCAATCAAAGAATTGTCCCTGAAGTATACAACTCCCTGCAGGCCTGCTCAGCACAGAGAACACCCAGCCTAACGCCCATGAATAAATGGGATTACTTAAGAAGAATGTCCCCCACGCCTTTCATGATTCATTACCGCAGGTTGATTTTAGCTACACTTTTTCCTTGGGCATTTCCCTCAGATTTCACATATAATAGCCCCTGGACGCTGGGAAAACAGAGGAGAAAAAGCTCCTTTATATCTCGGTTCTACGCTGCTCATAAATGAAAATCATTGTTAATTTAGAGTTTGACAGCTGTGGTGCATTTGTACGTTTAGGGCAGCTGTCATCAGCACTCCAGCTTATTTTTCAAACAGATGTTTAATTTGACTTTAGTGCTGTTGCCAATTTTTGAGGCGAATGAGAGGGGGAAGCAGAAACAGAAATAATCATTATATTCATCATTTGATTTCCTTTCAAAATATAAATCGGCATGATTAACGATGACATCAGAATTGCTCTAATTGCAGTGTTGAGTGCAGGACTGGTTAGCTATCACCTCCTTACTTGGTCCAAACTCCTTTTCTTTCTTTTTTTTCTAGAGTCAGAGGCCGTTTTGTGATAATTACACCCAGACCCTGAACAACAGTCCCAGCTAACCAGAAAGCCTTCCAGAGTTCGGGAAAAATCTGGGGGTGGTGAATGATGGGTGGCTGGGCCCCAACCCCAGATGAAAGTCCCAGGACCGAGTCTTGTCTTGTGGCCGAGGAATCCGCGCCCAGACTGGCAGCCAGGGTCACCGCTCCCTTGCTTATGTGGCTGAGGCAGCTGGGTCCATGCATGCTCACAGCGTGCGAATCGGTCTCCCTGAATAAAATTAAACACATCTGTGGCTCCTTGGAGAAACCCGATGAGTCAGAATGTACTTGAACAGGCCTTGCTGTTCTAGTCCACGCTGCTTGGAGGGAATCTTCCTTTACACCAGCTGTGTTGCTAGGTAAACCCACTTCCCAGATCTGGTTTCTCTGCCCTCGTCTTTTTTATGTTTAGCTTTCAGTGGTCACCGTTAGCTTTTACTTTTACCATCTATCATGTGTATGATCGTCAGTACCTCTTTGACGATGCCTCTGTAGGCATCTTTGTGTATCTTTGGACTTGTTTCTTTGTACGTTGAGATGAAAGACTCACCTTGCCTTTTCCCTCAGTCAACAACTGTGATACATGCTGTGCTCAAGAAGAATCCACCCCCATAAAATAATTGGGCAGATAGCGTTGATTCCAGTGTTAAGTCATGATTTGACAGAGGAATAATCCACAGCCCAGTCCAACGAGTGCTAGGAATAACAGGGCTCTAAGCAGAATCGGAGATCTTCACTCCAAGGACCAAGTCTGAATCCTCAAAGGGTGTCCCCCCTCCTCAAATCTTTTTAAATGGGAAGTATTATTTTCAGATTATTAACCAGAAACTACTTCTTGTTTAATGACAGAAAGACCAGGCTTCTGCCAGGCTGATCACCCACAAATTTAGGGGAGTCTTTAGGAATCCTTGCACATATAAAAAACTTCTGGTTGTTGCTGCCACACTGGCCATCTACCTGGATCTAGACAATGTGTCTGTCCCTCAGGAAACTGCTTCCCTACCTCTGCTCCATGCTGGGAGCCCATCTTTTAGTATCCCACATCCTGGCGAGGGTCAAGCAAGGATGGCGAATTTCAAACAATGGGAATTTCAGCACAGAGGATGTACATAACTGGCTTCTAGGTTTGACTGTTCTCAGAGTCCAGAATCCTAAGCTCTGGAGTTCCTTCCTCTCACACTTGGTGAGCATCAGGCTCCCCGACTAACCTCAGGAGTCAGTTTACTCCCCCCAAACAGAATGCCCCTGTATAAGTCTCAGTTGCCCCAAATTTGAGACCCAACTCCACACTAGACTAGTTTGTTTAGCGTTATATTTTTTAAGGTAGATTCAGGGAACCCTGAGATGCTTTCCTGTAAAGTGGGGATTAGTACCTACCGCATGGGGTGGCTGTGAGGATTAAATGAGTTAATATATGTATACAATGTGTTTAGAACAGTGTCTGACACAGAATAAGCTTTATAAAGGCTACTTATTATTATTGGGTGTTTTGTTGTTGTTGCTTTACATTTGCAGTGAAATGAAGATCCTCATGTAGATGTTTCCTAAGACAAAAGAAACGAAGCCCCATTTCTGGCACTTAGGACAAAAACTATACTTTACAAAAAAGATATTTTCTTCTATTGTTTTTAGAGAGGAAGGGAAAGGGAGAGAGATAGAAATGTCAATGATGGAGAGAATCATTGATTGGCTGCTTCCTGCATGCCCCCTACTGGGAATTGAACCTAAAACCTGGGCATGTGCCCTTGATTGAAATCAAACATAGGACCCTTCAGTCCACAGGCCAATGCTTTATCCCCTGAGCCAAACCGGCTTGGGCCAGACTGTACATTTTAAAAGTGGTTTTCTGAGCTTCAGAAACTATTAAGTTTCAGCCCTGGCCAGTGTGGCTGTTGATGGTGCCCCATGAACTAAAAGGTCACCGATTTGATTCTAGTCAGGGCACATGCCCAAGTTGCAGGTTCAATTCCTGGTGAGGTTGTTCAAAGGAGGTAACCAATCCATGTTTTCTCACATATCAGTATCTCTCTTCCTCTCCCTTTCTCTCTCTCTAAAATCAATAAAAATATATTTTTAAAAAGAAACTATTAAATTTAAGTCTCACAGATCTCATTTCCTTTTGATTGCTTGCTCCTTGCCAGTTCACATAAGAAAAATATAAAATAAAATAGTCATGTTAAACTTTAAAAAAATCAAAACTAGGGAAAATAAAAATTGAAATATAACATCAAGACAAGAGGGAGACCAAGCACAAATGTACGTGGGCTCTAAGTTTCCACAGAGTTGTAAGAGTAACAGATTATGGTCCATTAAATAAGATGGAAAGCAAGAGGTCATCTGATATAAATAATTACATATGCCAATTAAAGGAGTGAATGAATGAATACATGTAGGAAAGTTTGATAGAGAACAGAATGTGTAATCTCAAAATACCTGCACTCAAAATATTTAATAACCACAAAGAAAAAAAATAGGAAGTTTAGAATGGAAAAGTCTGGCAGCCACCAGTAATGGGACAAATCTAAATTTATATCATGTGCCACCTGATAAGATGCAATGAGAAAAACACAGTATCACTTCTATGATATCCCTACGAAACACATATAACCTAAATCTAATCCTGAAGAACCATCAGATAAGCTGAAATATTTTACAGAGTTGCTGACATGTAATCTTCCAAAGCGTCAAAGTCATAAAAGTCAAGGAAAGACTGAGAAGCTGTTTTAGACAGAAGGAGACTAAAGGAGCATAAAATCTAAGAGTAATGCTGAAATTCCAAGCTACACGTTTTGGCTAGAAAGGAACAACTGGCAAAATTTCAATAGGGTTTGAGGATGAGAGACATTCATGTTCATTTCCTGAATCTGACGGTCATATCGTGGTTCCTAGGAGAATGTCCTTGTTTGTAGGAAATGCACAATAAAGTACTCAAGGTGATCAGATATCATGTCAACCGCTTGCTCCCAAATGCTTCACAGGGGGAAACTTTGCACTGTTCTAAATTTTCTTTAAGGTGGAAATGGTTTCAAATTTAAGACTCAGCTCAGAGAGTTGCATTTGCATCCTTTTCTCTTTTCTTCTTTTTTCCCATTTCTTCCTGGCTTCTTCCTCTCACCTGCTTGGGCTGAGATGTGGATGAGAAGGACATTGAGTTCAATGGAGAAGACAGGCAAAGACTCACCAGGCCCCAGAGGCTGGGCGGAGTTCATTTGTTCTTTGATTCTTTCGCCTGAAATCACTGTTCCATACCAGGCACAGTGCTGGAGGTTGAGGATGCAGAGCTGAGCAGGTCACAGCCTCCCAGGAACACGCAGAATGGTGGGATACAGACAGCGGGCAGCAAACAGGTGGTGTGAAAGAGGCCACCATGGGAAGAGCACAGGGCTGGGGTGGGCAGGCACCCAACCTAGTCTAAGGTGGTGCAGAAGGGCCACAGAGCACAACTTGTGAGCAGACAAAAGGCGATTAGAGAGAGGAAGCAGAGGAATCGGTGTGCAGGAGTGTCTTTAGCCCAGAGAAAAGGAATTTTTGAGGACTTGCATTTGGATCCTCATGGTGGACCAAGAAAGAATGTGTTTGGGGCAGAGGTGACTCTCAATAAGAGGTGATTATTTTTTTCTTTCCTTCTATTCTTTATCCTTTCCTTTGCCAAAAACATTCCTTCCTTGAGCATTTAGATGAGCATTGCTCTGAAATTTTAATAACAGTAAAATAATAGCTAATACAATCTGCCAACAACCCTATAATGAAGACACTATTTCCCATTTTACAGAGAGGAAATTGAGGCACAGCATAAGTAATAGAGCTGGGATTTAAACCCCAGACAAACTCCATAGCCCAAGCTTTTGATCTGCCACAGTGCAGATCTTTAATGAGGCTGAATTCTAGAGAGGGTTGTCCTGTGTGAGCCTCCATAGTTCTCTAGGGGTGCATGGGGGAGATACTTATCCACTCAAGTCACCTGTCCTCTCATCCCACTCACTGCCTTCCCTTGCCCACACTGTCAGCAGTCGTGTGCGCCCTGCCATGGGGCCAGGTAATCTTGGAGCGGAGCTGGACCAGGTGATGGTTATTCCCTGGGTGGCCTCAGAAGCAGAGCAGCTTATCGTGGAGGAGGGCATCACAGGTTCAAGATAAAGAAGAAGGGCTAAGAATCAGGTCCATAGGGGCCTCTGTGGGGAAGGCCATCACAAGGGAAGAAATGGGGCACAACGTTGGGTGAAGCTGGGCAGTTTAGGATGGAAACTGTGAATAAGGCAAAAGCATAGTTGTATGTGGTGCCACAGGTGGCACTTGGCCTCCGTCAGAGGGAACATCAATATATCTTTGACGACTCTCCGCGCCCCACTGCCCCACAGGACTCTACTGTTTATTTGGCAAACATTTAGGGAGCACCTGCTGTGTGCCAGGCTTGTGCTAGGTCCGGGGAGAAGATGAGAGAACAAGGCTGAGGGACTAGCACACGCATATTCATCTGAGAACCTGAAATGCCAAGCTCTCTTTGGAACAAGGGTGCATTTCCATTTTCACCTTAGCCCCTGGAACAAAGCCAGGAAGTGACAGAAGGGGGTGGGAGGGAAGCGAGTGGGAGGGAAGGAGAGCACGTTTCCCCCAGCATCAGACAACCCCTAAAACAGCTCTTTACAGAAAAGCCTGATGATGTCATTATTCCTCACAGCAGGAAAAGGCTCCCCTCTGCACCTCTCTGGCCATCACAATAGATTACATGGCTGCTCACATTTCTGGAGATGGTTCTTGACTGATTGCAAACACTGCATTAGACAGTTTGCCCCTTGCAGACAAGCTCCAGTGTCAGGCAAGCCAAGGGTGGAGTCCTTGCTTTATCCATGCTGAGCCAGATACGTTCCCCCTATGAAGTGGGGGTGAGGCACTAAGGTTTGGGAAGCAACCCCTTTACATGTTTTAAGACATTTAGGGCTTACAGAGTGCCTTTCCAATCCTCTTGCAAGGTTGACATCATAGTATTCAGGTGAAATTGAGGCTCAGAGAGATAATGTGATTTGAACAGCATCACAGAGACCATCAGTGTAAAAGTCAAGATAGAAACCTTGTCTCCACTTTTGAAACAGGAAGGATTCACTGTGCTTTGGCACATTTTTTTTTTTTTTTTTTTTTTTTTTTAATGATGATCAGAGTCACTGGATAACACTGGGGACAGCTGCATATTCTACTTTTGCCCAGTAGTTGTTGTTTTTTTTCCTCCTAAATATATATTTTATTGATTTTTTTTACAGAGAGGAAGAGAGAGGGATAGAGAGTTAGAAACATTGATGAAAGAGAATCATCGGCCGAAGCCAGTTTGGCTCAGTGGTAGAGCGTCGGTCTGCAGCCTGAAAGGTCCCAGGTTCGATTCCGGTCAAAGGCATGTACATTGGTTGCAGGCACATCCCCAGTAGGGGGTGTGCAAGAGGCAGCTGGTCGATGTTTCTCTCTCATTGACATTTCTAGCTATCTATCCCTCTCCCTTCCTCTCTGTAAAAAATCAATAAAATATATTAAAAAAAGAAAGAAAGAAAGAAAAGAAAAAGAATCATCAATCAGTTATCTCTTGCACACCCCCAACTGGGGATGTGCCTGAAACCAAGGTACATACCCTTGACTGGAATTGAACCTGGGACCTTTCAGTTCGCAGGCTGATACTCTATCCACTGAGCCAAGCCGGTTTTGGCTTGCCCAGTAGTTTTAGCTTGGGATTTCCTTGTCACCAAGAGGAAAGTTGGGAGACACAGCGGAGAAAGTGATGAGTTGTGGAGTCAAAGCAATTGGATTCCTAATGCTGACTTCGCCTCATAAGAGTTATATAAACTTGGGCAAGATGCTTGGTCCCTCTGTGCCTCAGCCTTTTTCATCTGCAAACGGAGATAATAATAGTATCTACCTCTTAGGGGAAACTAAACAAAGTAATTTAAGTCAGTTCTTGGCTGCACATTAGAATCACCTGAGCAGCTTTTAAAAGTTACCAATGTTTGGCTCCGCCTCCAGGAAATTCTGATCTTCTTTGTCTGGGATGGAATTGGGGTGTCAATGCTTTTTACAAGCTCCCCCAAATAAATCTAATGAGCGGCCAGGGCTGAGAACCCTTGAAGTATGTAAAACACTCACCACAGAATTCCTAGAACATAGTAAGCACCCAGTAGATATTACTATTATTGTTGTACCCTGGGATAAAGTAAGGCATGTGGTGAATTGGTATGAACACCCAATGGGCTTCAGCTGCAGTGCACTGTGGGTAGGTACAGAGATGAGCAAGAGAGAGTCTCTACTTCATAAGACTTTAACTCCCTAGTTGGGTAGAAAAGGCATAAATGGAAAGTTAAATAGCAACACAAGGTTTAAAGTAGAAGGAGGAAAGGATGATACCATATTTTCAGTCACCTCCTTTGTGCTAGGCTCTTTGCAGATCAGCATAGCTCATTAATGCTCACAAGAGTCTCCTAAAGTTGGTATTAACCCCAATTTGCAGGGAAGAAAACTGTAATTCACCTCCTCTGCTCTGAAGAGATAGCTCAAGATCTGCCTGACTGGAGGTCTTCCTATTACACCCTGTCTTTACATGCTGGTTTCCTGGTGATCATAAACAAAAGTAAGGAACTAGCTGGCCTTAGAAATTAAGAGGTTTCAATCTCAGTCCTTATTTATGTATGTATATGTATGTATCTGTTATTCTATGTGTCTATCATTCTGTTCGTTTATTCTTCTTTCCTTCCTTCTGTTCATCTATCCATTTAATTATGTTTCCCAAGATGGCTCTAAAATAAGTTTTTCAGTTTAATCAAATATTTTGGTTAATAGGCCAATCTGTTGGGTAAATTTTAATTAATTCTTCATTTCCCTGCATGAACTAAAAAAAAAAAATAGCTAAAAAAATATATCACTTCCAATAAATCACAGAGGAATGGGAATGCTGAGGTTATGCTTTAAGGTATGCTAACAGTATCGGAGTTCTTAATACAGATTAACTACCAGTCCTAAACAGTAATAGAAAAAGAGGAAAACAAAATTAACGTGATTAAATACGCTCAGAGACTATTTATTCTGTTAATTGTTAAAATCCAGGCAGCAGTCGGATTGCAAAGAGTCTTGCAGCTGCAGCTCTGAAAGAGCCGGTCCTCCCTCAGCTGTTGCTAATTAATGTGATTTTCCTAATAACAGTTGTCTGATAGCAGAGAGACAGTAGCAAATCAAAACAACTTCATTTCAGTACTTGTGAGCCCTGACAACAAACAACCAAAAGAACCCAGTATGATCCAAATGGAAATGTTGCCAGCTGCAGGCTTGCATGTGGTGTTTCTCACGCACCGCTGACCTTCAATGCCAGAAGTTTATCGTACAAACACATGGGGTATATGGGATAGTATAGCAGGTGACCTCATTACATCAGCCACAGTCTTACTGGGTCACTGGGATTATGCCACAGGCTCCAGAGAGGGGCAGAAACGTACTCTGGACAATTGTCCATTGCTCTGGACCTGGGCATGTGTAAGCGACCCACCTTCCCTTAATTTGTCTGACTTTCCCCCCAAAAGAGAAACTTCAAGAAGCCAGTTTGCATCTTTTAATATGCATAACCCTATAGGGAAGAGTTTTCGGGAAAGAATCCAGAAGTAGCCAGTGTCTCTCCTAGCTAACCCATCTTGTGGTTGCCTTTGGTTCCCATATTGATCCCCAGTCAATCAGTTGCAGCTAATCGGTTTCACCAAAATATGTTGCACAAAGCATAACAATTTATAGGTCAAAGAGCAGGTTTTTTATTTTCCTAAGGAAGTTACCAGCACATGTGAGGCTAGAATTTACTAGCCTTTTCTACCAACAGTGCAGTATAACAGCATCGCAAACTGGGCCAGTCAGTGACATTAGACCTCTCGTCTTGAGGGTTTCCTGGTCATCTCTAGGGCATTTTGAACAGAGAAGAATCCAAGTTAACAGGAGATAAATTATTGATTTCCAAGACCAGCTATGTCAACTCAAAGAAACACTAAGCAAAGTTTCATTACCTAAAGATCATTACCAAATATCCTGCTAATATAAGGATTCTGCTAGCTAATTTACTTTGTATCAAAACATCCTTGACATGGAGCCACCCAAAACCTAGGGAAACACGCCCCCAAATCTGATGACACAAACTCATCCATTTGCAAACACAAAACGAAGCACTGCCAGGGCACAGACACTGGGAAATGTTTGGTCTTTGAGTCAACCACACTGTGAGGGTCAGCTTTGAGGATGTCTGTTGTGCTGCCCTCTGGAGATGGTTACCATCTGGTTTTACTCTTGTTCCTTCAGAGAGAAGAGGCAATTGAAGCCTCCTCCCCCCCACCCCCACCTTCTCTCTTTTCCCTCTCCACTTCAACTTCCATCCCTACTCTGTGACAGCTCTAAGAATTTCCGTGGGAACACATGCACTGCTTCATCTCTCAGAGATATGTGACATGTCAATGTGGTGACTATGTCACCTTTAGGATAGAAACCGTCATTGATTTGTTGGATTTTCATTTATTCCTTGTATTACACGGAAAAAAAAAAAAGATTCGCAGTACCTTGTTTAATATGGACAAGGGGTTCCAGATTCATTCCCAAGTCCCCCATCTCAAGCATTAGTGCGATTTTTTAAATTTAGGTATTTTAAAAAAGAATTAGTCACTGTATTCTACTCTGCATCAAAATGAGGTTCCTTTACTCAGAAAACTAGACCCCTTGACCTTCTTTCTTTCTTTTTCTCCCTGCCTCCTTCTCTCCTTCCCATCCTTCCCTTTCTTTTTCTAATCTATGAAAGCATTTTCTATGAGAAAGGCTAGAAAACAGGGCAAATTATGCCCAGACCTCATAGCTTATATGTGGCTCATGTCGTTGCTCCAGAACTCTTGGGAGTCATATATGATCATGGCTTACCTCTGGTAAGTTTATGTGACATTAGCATGAGGTCAGATGCAATAAGAGGGGTGCAGATGTTGTAAAGAAGGAAAATGGGGCAAATCTGGAGCAAAAAATGTAGCCCTTTTTTTGTGGTTTTTTTTTTTTTTTTTTTGTGTGTGTGTGTGTGTGTGTGTGTATGTCAAGTCAAGAGATAAGCAAAGTGGAATACATTATAAAACCAGCAACTCCCTTTTCCATAAAGCTCCTTCCTTGGTTTAACCTCTTCCTGGCAGACATATTAACATCCTGCTCATTCCCCACATTGTGAAGGGATCTTGAATTCAGCCTGAATAGTTCCTTTGGAGAATAATGGTTGCCATCAGCCCCACAGCTTCGCTTGAACAAGGCAAAGCAGACTTAACTGGCCTCTGTGCAGTGGGAAATGTTGTGTGACTCAGACCAGTCACTGTTTGCTGTTCACCTGCTCTCCAGGTGCCACTGCTAATACTGAAGAGCTTGTGCTTCTTGCCAGAGTGAGGACCTGTGGTACAAACTCCACACTGTAGGTTGAATATAAAAGAGTTGAATGATGGGTAAAGCCAGTGTATGAAAATATATCCTATCAGCACACATTCAATACCCCCTGCATGAGGGACACTGTGCTGAGTGTTAGAGAGGCTACAGGAATGCAAACAAGGCCCCTTCCCTGAAAGAGTTCAGAGCTCAGACAGAAGTACACAATGTAAACACATTAAGTGGTAATACAAGATATTCAAGTTCAAGCAAAGATCACAAATAACCAATGCACAGATGCCAAGTGGAAAGTGAAGACCAGCAGTGCTGTAGAAACCCAACGAGACTGAGGAGACAGTGAGGTGGTGACGGGTGAGTGGGGTGTGATTAGGCACAGGGGAGGTGGAAATACACTCCTAATCTACTGAGTAGCATCAGCAGAAGCCAGGAGGGACCACAGGATACATGGTCTGCAAACAGTGATAAGGCAGGACTGTGTTCAGGTATTTGGGAAGAGTCAGGGCGTGCCCGTGGGGTGACAGATCTTGAAGGCAGCTTGTATCTGGGCGTTCAGAATTGTGGATGTGTAGATAAGAGTTTGGACTGCAATCAGTAAGTGAGAAAGGACCTTCTATGTGCAAGACTCTGTGCTGGAGTGGGCTGGGCTGGGGCAGAGGTGGGAGATGGGATAATTAGGACTAGGGTGCCATTGCTGCCTAATAATCTGTGAAATGAAGTGATGATGTTCTCTAGGTGACAATCCCCAGGAGAGTGTAGGTAAATCGGATGGGTTGTCAAGGAGAGGAGATTCGTTGGGAGGTTACTGCAATAATTTACAGGGAGCTCTTCACTTAATCTTCCATGTGTGTCCTTCCTGAGGGTGGGGAGGATAGGACTGGGGCAGATACTAAGAGACATGGAAATCATGGCTCCCAATGTAGGGCACAGGTTCTTGTAGAATCTCTCCTCTAAGCAATGTGCGTGCTTCCCATTTTGAGTACGTTTTCTTCAGGAGTTCAAGAATCCTCAGAAACCCATTCAGGGAGCATGTTTCCCTAGCTAAAAACCATAACCACCCTCCCCCCAGTCCCTAACCCTAACTGTCTCTCCCTACACGCACAGGTCTGCTACTGTCTGAGAAACTCCCATTTCCACTGCAGAATCCCCAGTGACAGTCTAGGAAGCTCTCTGAGGAATGGAAAGAAGAGCAGGTGGCCTGTGCTTAAGGACAGTGCTCTGTCACCTGGACTGTTTCCTGACACACGAGGGACGATGTTGCCAACCCCGGCTTAAGGGAACCCACCAACAGGGGATCAGCTGAGGGCACGGTGGAGTGGGACCAACTGCAGGGAGCAATGACTGGAAAGCAGCGGGGAAGGCAGCATTTCCTCTCTAAGGAGGGGGTGGGTGACTGATTACACCCACACTCTGCGAGGAGCAGCAAGCTCTCAGCAAGGAACATCCGAGAAACCCAGGAGCAACGCTCCGCTTTCTATTTCTTGTTTTCCAGCCCAGACAGGTTCTATTTCTGATCAGAGCACAGTCTGGAGAGAACGCAATTGAAGCCCTGGGTGCTCGGAATAAAAATTTAACCTTCATCTTTAGTAAAGCATAGATCATAGTTGAAGATTGCATTAGATGGAATGACAGTCATAGCATGTCACATACTTACTGTCATTCATTTCAGACCCAGTAGTGATTCCTAAGGTCAGGAATCTCTCGGAAAAGCAGACGAAAGCTACGCATTCTTACCCAGAAAAATGCACTTGTGCACATCACACAAAAGCCCTTCATCCTGAAACCAGCTGCAGACCCCAGAGTATGAACCCCGGGTTCAATAAGCCTTGGCCAGATCCTCTGCTAGCTTCCAGGTGCCCGATGAGGAATAAGAGACAGTCCTGGGGCTTGAGGGGCTGGCTCATAATCTGCGGAGGGTTTATAGGTGTGAAGAAGTTGGAGGAGAAAGCGAGGCAGGGGTTGACCAGCAGCTTAACTATATGAGACATTAGACAGAAGAATCATGGGTTCAACAATATCACAGAAACGGTGAACCTAGCCGTCCGCCGTCCTTTGATTAGTCATACCCCTGGTACCATTAATCATGTTGCTATATGCTGAATAACATTCTAAGGCTGTTGTTTTATATATTTTATTGTTTTTTGTTTGTTTGTTTTTACAGAGAGGAAGAGAGAGGAATAGAGAGTTAGAAACATCGATGAGAGGGAAACATTGATCAGCTGCCTCCTGCTCACCCCCTCCTGGGGATGTGCCCACAACCAACATACATGCCCTTGACCAGAATCGAACCCGGGACCTTTAATCTGCAGGCCGATGCTCTATCCATTGAGCCAAACCTGTTTCGGCTGTTGTTGTTTTTAAAGTAATTTTTCAGGGACATAAAACCTTACATTTTTGTAATCTTAAGGGAGAAAGATATTTTGGCCTAAAGATAAATTGTAAGATACTGCCTTCCTCCAGGTTTGTATCTCTTTGCAAGGTTAAGAAATGCCATGGATAATGTAAGCCAGAGAAAAGAGCCCCATAAGGGTGCAAAGATGCTGGGGGAAAGCTCGAGTGGTTTAAAACAATTATAGGACATGAGCAATGGCCCTGTTTACTACCCAGAATTGCCTACCTGTCAGGGCTTCCACAACTGGGACTACTTCCTACAGTCTATTTATTTTGTCCATGTGAGTTTATTTAAGATTTTTTTTTTCCAACGGATGACAAATTTCCAGCAGGTGCCCCTAAGGATTTCCACTGTTTCCTCGGCCACGGTACATGGGCATGTGAAATCCTCCTCCAGAGAAAAAATATTTCCCTCGCCTGTGTTTTCCTATCAGACTCCCCACACTCTCCCCTTCCCTGTACAGCCACGTCCCTCTTCACAGTGGAGAGTGCCCACAGGCATGCCTGCTCTCTTCCTAGTCGCTGCAAACAGGTGCCTGTCCTCCGCACCTGACGGGAAGTCCCAGCAAGGGGCAACATGGCCTCTCCAAATCCAAGCCCTTAGTTAAGGCCTCGTTCATAGTGTGCTACTCCAACATTCTTCTGACCAAGCTGTCCCTGCCCTGCCTCTTAAGTCCTATAGTGGCTCCCCAGGGAAACCTGTTGGCCTGGTATACAAGGCCAACAACACGAGCTCCACAACTGGGAGTACTTCCTGCAGTCTATTTGAGCTGCCCTCTTCTGTACCCCACAGTGCTTGGTTCATATTTCTTCCTATCCGTTGGCCTGCTTTTGAGAGCAGCGTTCATTTTAAGAACTTGACTAATAGTAATAGCTTTAACACGTCGTAGAGGCTTATTTTTCTTATAGAACGAGAAGGCCAGGGGTAGGTGACTGCTGGTATTGTTTCAGCACCTAAAAGATGTTAGGGCCAGTGTCTCTGTGATTTTTTTTTTGGCCATTTCCTCATGGTCACAAAATGGCTGTCATATTTCACACATTATATCTGTGATCAAGACTGGAAAAAGAAGGATGGGTCAGGGTGACTCATCAATTTCTTTTATCTGGGAAACAAAACTTCCCCTATATCCTGCAAACCTGTCGTATGTTACTGAGGCCACATGTGGTTGTAATGCAGGGTGTGGCAAACGTAGTTTTACGGTTATAATACAAATACGTAAGTAATACAATAATTGATAAATAATAATCCAAGAATAAACTCTGTGTTTCCTACACTCATAATGGAAAACCAACTTTTGTCATACCCTGTATTATACTGGATTTTGCAAAATGTTACCATTGGGAAAAACTGGGGAAAATGTACAATCTCTCCATAGTATTACTTATACTTGTAAACTCACAAGTTATAAGAAATATAGTTAAATTTCTTATAACTTGTGAGTTTACAAGTATATTAATAAAAATTCCCCCCCCAAAAAAATTATTCCTTGTCCTTTCTGTCTTTGAATAAACCCTTCAGACAGAAAAGGGTTTCATTCACTGGCATCACCATTCTATTCCTCTCTCTAGTCATTGGGGTTTGTATATGGGAAGTCAGTTTACTTACCTCCCACTGTATCACTTTTCTCATCTGTAAAGCAGATAATAGCAGGGCCCACTCCATGGCATTGTTAGGAGGATGAAATGAGTTGATATCCATGAAGGACTTAGAAGAGTGCTTAATTGTGTTTTGTTTTGTTTAGTTTTTAACAGATGACCACTGTCTTTAATGGCTAAATGGATGCTTAATTGTTAAATAAACAAAAAAGAAATAATATATCTTGTACTCAATCTCCTCCTTCTGTCCCAGATCCAGTAAATTCCTCAGTCCTTATACACTTTCCTACAACATGCCTTTTGGATTCTCTATTTATACTGTCCCTCTCCTAATTCAGACCTTCAGGGCCACCATCATGCTTCCTCCTGGTGCTTTGCCAAAATGAAGTTAATCTCTGCTCCTCTCCCTCCTTTGGCTCCTCCATTATTGTGCTCAACCTTGAGGTCCGGTTTCATTTTCCTGTTTCTCTCTTTTCCTCACAGGGCTAGCTGCTCCTTACCAGAAGGCAACATCTCCTATTTATCTTTACATTTTCAGCTCCTAACAAAATGTCCATCACAAAAGAAGTCCTTAGTAAATGGTTTATGAATGAGTGATAATTAAGTAGGAATAATCTCAAGGCAGCTACTAAAATTGCTTCTTTGCAGTAATGATCAATGACTATACCAGTCTTTGAATCAATAGTTTTGTGACCTCACACAAGGACTGTGGCCTTGCTATTGGGCAGACATGGACTTCGTGTGTGTGTGTGTGTGTGTGTGTGTGTGTGTGTGTGTAATGTGTTAGACAGAACCCTGCAGATAAGCTTTCACTTTTTTCCCCATGGGCACACTATTATGGGCTGCCAGATTGTCTGTTAACTCTTGAACAGAGCTCCCTGTCCTGAGATCCACCTAAAGCCATATAAAAGGTTGGTGGAAGGGTCTATAAATATTTGTTAATTAACAGAAGACAGTGGTCAGGTTAGCAGTTGGCATCCTTGTGACATAAAATAAGGCAGATAGCTTCAGTTCCTCATATTATCATCACTGTGACTTTAATATTTTATTCCTGGGTCTTCCCACAGAGTTGTTCTTTCATGGTAGAAGGAAGTAGATGATACAGATTACAAACTGGATCACTTCTATGGAAAACACCCCTGAGATCATAGACAAATTTTGTAATTTATTCCAAGAAATGTTCAATAATAGGAATTTTACTGGAATTGGGAAGAGGATTGACAAGAATAACCTGGAAACCACAAAGCCAAGCTTCCTTTTGGCTATTCATTATCTCCACCTAGAGCAGATAACCAGGGTAGCCCCTTACTCTTCTCTCCACAGGGGAAGATGGCAGACCTGACATCAATCATAACAATAGCTACTATTTATTAAATGTGTTAGTGTGCCAGGTGCTTTGTTAAGGGCTGGCGACTTAACCATTGCAACAATAAAGGCTACCACACACTGAATATTCAAAACATGCATGCAGTAAGGACTTGCATGAATGATCTGTACATGGCAATGACCCAGCCACTGATGACCCATGTGTATTTTTAAGCATTTATTGGCCGAGTCCTTTAGTTTATAAGGTCTCCCGATCCCTTTTCAGTGAGAGCAGGGATCTCAGGCCCTTTCAACACTAGACAAATCTACAACTTAGCAAACTCGAACTTCACTCCAACAGGCAAATTCCCTGAGTAAAAAGAACAGCCAATAAATAAACCCTTCAGACATAAAAGGACCAAGCATCCAAGAGATTCCCAATGGTGTTTCTGGAAATGTTCCACTTTAGGTTTAAAAGAAAACTTTTAAAATGATTAAGTTATTTAGAATCTCAATCTTCCAAAGTTTGAGAAGCTAACACACTGGGAAATTTAATTTAGATTTCCTGAACACACTCTCTCGTGATAAGAGAGCATTCAGTAGATCAACATAGAAATGCTATGCAATAGGACGGCCAAATTGCAACACAGAATGGGAGAAATTTGTCATTTTGAAATGCTAAGGGAATTCTTACTAACAGCTTTCTCATCTTGTAAAGCTATTATTTTCCTGAACGATAATATGATTTATAAATCTCAGCTGCGTTTTATACTTTCAATGCGAACAGACTTAAAGTGAAATGCATTTCCTGGGAATATAAAAGAAGCATCTTCTGCAACCAAGCATATCCTTGGTCTCTGCTGGCATATCGGTAGGTGAGCATTGGTCTTCAAAGTCCTGGGCGTAGCTTGGCTTCTTCCTTTGCACACATTCCCTGGGTGGCATCAGCCACTCTGAAAGCTTCAACTTTTACTTTTGCCTCAGTAACCTCTAAATCCACACTTCCCACCCCTTCATGTCTCCCCTGAGTTACAGATCCCTATGTCAGATTCCCCACTAGACAGACCACCGTCATATCCTACAGACAGCTCAATCTCAAATTCTCTCCTTTCCCCTGATCCTGTTTCTTCTCCCAATACTGCAATGCTACTGATGTCTATAGAAATAAGTAAGATGTAGTTCCTGCTCTCAAAAATATAATAATCTAGCACAGGAGATAGAAAAGTAATCAGGCAATTATAATATAGGTTAATCAGTGCTGTGGTGGGAAAAACCCAAGAGGCTGTGGCTGTGGTTCTCATAGGAAGACCATCCAGTTAAGGAATCAACCTGGGAAATAATATAGTTTAGTATGAGGTAGGTAACTGAATTGTGTGTGTGTGTGTGTGTGTGTGTGTGTGTGTGTGTGTGAGAGAGAGAGAGAGAGAGAGAGAGAGAAAGAGAGAGAGAGAGAGAAAGAGACTGTGTGTGTGTGTGTGTGTGTGTGTGTGTGTGTGTGTGTGTGTGTTATGTTGAGTAATGAAGGACAGAAAAAGTCCCATGGAGAGGCCCAGAGGTATAAGACCATGAAGACACATATAGAACATGGCTTGGATAGGATTGGATCGGGATGAGGCCAAATCATCAGGGCCAGATCAGAACCCCATTTGATGTATACAACATTTGATCTGCACTGAGTTTGAAATCCAAAGGGCATGATACAGAGTGCTGGCCAACCACAGGCATGGAGGTGTATGCTCAGGCTTTTCATGGTGATCACAGCCCAGGCTCCAGGCAGGCCCACCAGAATCTCAGTTCTCCACAGTGTGTTCCATGAGATGATCCGAGGAAAATCGACCCAAGGAAAATTAATTGGGGATTGTATTTCATAATATCTCACAGGGCAATTGAACTTTTTCTACCTAATCTTTAATCCTTACAACCACTCTGAGCATGAGACTAACCGTGGACTTGGGAGGTAGACAGAAAGAACTTCAAAACCTTAGGCATGTTACTTTAACCTCTGCCATTCCCACCTGGAAGATAAGGATGAAAATAGCCACAAGCCCTCATCATAATCCCTCTGAAAATGAGCATTTTATAAGTTTGCCAAACTTGACCTAAAGTGACATGAAGCTCCTTATAGTTTTACTTATCCTCTTAGTATAAATATTCTTATACTAAGAATTTTGCAGTAGAATATTAATGTGTTTGCTTATGGGGAAGTTAATGGCATATTGCCATCTTACCTTTCTAATATCTGAAAAATTGAATTCAAAAACACATCTAGCCCAAGGGTTTGGAGTGAGGAATTTGATGACCTGGAATATACCGTATGTAAGCATATGATATATGGAATAAGTACCTAAAGGGCCTCCATGGCACGGGGACAAGCAGGCACAGTGCAGGGGCTCAGAAGTTACCACTATCGCCAAAAGGAGAGAGTGAGCTGCCTTAGACTTTAGAAAATAAAGGATGAGGGAAACTGAAACATCTTATAGGAAATAAATATTTTCTAACTCTGGACTCCCAAATTTTTGCAATCACATTTTTGGAAAACTTGAGGATGATTTAATTTTTCAAAGTGAGTTCATGCTTTTGAGTCATTGACTTTGCCATTGTTCTCATATTTACAGCAGGAGGAAGAAAATGAAAATATTTGTTATAGACACTAGCAAAGGTAGGTTTTGGGGGAGAAAACAGCACAGACAGGGCCCTGGTAGAGTGGACAAAGTGTTCAGATAAGTGACATAAACTTCTCAATGTCTGAAACCCGGGGAGCATGGCACCAAGTGGCAATAAATGAAGCCAGAGGGATATTTGGGAGAAACTTTATGAAAAGCCTTAAATACTATAGTGAGTTTATATTTATCCTGTACATCAGGGGTTTTCAAACTATTTTGACAAGAGAATTTTATTGAGACAAAATTTGATTGGCAGCTCTCATGCTCTGTATACTGCAACCACACACCAACCCATTTTTATTCTCTGACTCAAGAGTTTTTTCAAAAGAGCAAATTTGATCGTCTCACTCCATAGGACACACTCTTCAAATATCTCTTCAAGCTTGGAGTAAAACACCATCTCCTTGCAGGCTCTGGATGATGTGGTTCTGCCCACTCTCCAGCTCGTTTCACACCACCTCTCTGGTTTGCCATTTGTAGATTCTCCAATGAGTCCTGACCCTCCCACTTCAAGGATTTTACAAAAGAGGCCTTCTCCCTTGCTTCTCCCTCCCAATTGCCTAGTTAGATCCCTTCTCTTTCAAATCTGTGCTTAGCCATCTTTTCTGGGGAGAGCCTTTCCCAGCTTGGTTAGATCCTCTGTGTTATATTCTCCCATGCATGTGAACTTCTCCATTAAACACTTAATCACAGTTGTGTTAAATGATTAGGTAAGGATTTAGTTGTTTGATGCTGCTTCTCCCCCACCCCCCAATACTGTAAACTTTCAGAATGAAAAGTGGCCCCATCTGTCTTGTTCATGACAGTGTCTCCGGCCAGTGTCTGGCCGCTAAGTGGGTTTCCAACAACTATTTGTTGAATATAATACCAGCATATGAAACAAGAAGGCAGATGGGGGAGGTTGCTGCTTTGGTTGAAATGAGGATAGAGCCTTTGGCTGAAGCAAGAATGTGGGGCCTGGAATACTTCCCACTAGGCCTTCTCCTTGCCTTCCACATGGGTCCCTGAAGCCCTCCTCGGTGGGAAACACTTTGAAAAGCATTATGGGATATTTTGACTAATAAAAGGCTTTGTTATCTGGCTCTGGGGTGAGAGTAAGTGTTCTCAAGAGTGCTCTCTTGCCTGAGGAAACTTTCTGCTTGATGGTCAACAGAATGGATAAATGATCAAAGTAGCTTTGTGTAGACAGGAAGCATATTTCATTCATTTATTTCAACATCTTGTCTCCCCTGGGTGGGGAAAGACTATAAAAGACATATGTAGACTAGTCTGAATTTTAGCCTTTTATGCAAGACAGGGTGCAGAGTAGACGTTTCTTTGGAAAGTCATCTTGGCCCAGGCCCAGACCAGCAAGAAAACTGCCTCTGTACTCAGCAGATCTGTGCACACTTGGCCCCATTCCTAGGTGTGAGATCATGTGATACAAGGCAAACTGGGTGACTCTTATCACTCATTCAGTGTGGTCAGCTGGGATGGAGTCAAGGGCTCCCTTTACCTGTTTAATAAGGTAAATCAAAGTAAAAATTACCTTTTGATCGAGTAGCACTGCTAAAGAAAATCAATAGAAATGGCTGGAGATCCACTGGCACTGTCTCAGCGTTCAGCATAGTAGACTTTCAAATTACTGGAACACTGAGTTTGGAGGTTTAACTTATTTGAAGCCAACTCAAAAAAGTAGCCGGGTGGGTTACAGGAGAAGTAGCATGTCTAATTAAAGAGAAAATATGTGCTGGCCAAAAGTAAGTCATTTTTCAACCTCAAAATATTCTTTCCAGATTCTACGAGTCTGTTTGACATGTTTAAGAGAGAGCTATAACAGCTGAGTTGTCTTTGTTCAAAATGTAGGAGACAGTTTTGTCTAGACTTTCAGGGAAGCTATAGAATGACATTTTCAGAGCAAATAAAAAAATATTTTTAAATTCCTTTTTTTCCCCTTCAGGAAGAGGATTTGAAATGCTTAACTGATTTTGGTTGATCTACAATGACCTCAATAGTTTGATATAGAGTAAAATGAACCATTGAGAAAATTATTGAAAATGCTGTTAGTTCACTTTCTTTCTTTAATATTAGCAGCAGTACCACCGATACAATTACTAATATTTATTGAGTGGTTTCTAGGTTATGTGCTAAGCTCTTACCATATAGTTTCTTATTTAGTTCTCATAGAAATCACATGAGATAGGTATTATTATTATTGTCACTTTTCCGATGGAGATACAGAGGTACAGAGAATTGAGGTGATTCACCCAAAGCCTCACAGCTATCAGTGGCCAGGCAAGAACTGACATCCTCATCACCGCACTGTGTCTTCTTTCCTTACAGGGCCAGCATCGTACAGAAACGCATCATTTATTTTCAAGATGAGGGCTCTCTGACCAAGAAACTTTGTGAACAAGGTAAGAGCAGGCAGCGGGAGAGAGCCAAGTAAATGGAAGGTGGCTTATTCAGTCCAAACACCTGGCCTCGGGAATTAAGATGATGTGCTTTCTGAGTTCCTCCGGGTCCCGCTTCCTCACGTAGCTCCAATTTTTAATCTGGCTGTGTGCTGTGGATAATTGGATCCGCCTTAAGCTCTAATTACCCAGCTTGGTTCCCTGGGTAGGAGATAATGTACCTTATAGTGGTGTCGTCTTTTTTATTTTTGTGAAACAGTGATTATTCTGAAGAGGTTCCCTGGAATAATTCACAGGACTTAATTAAGGAATGCACAGTTGTGTACCTTTAAGAAGTTTTAATGGTTTTCCAGAATAATCACCAACAGAAACTTGGGTAGTATGCGGACAAAATGGAGGAACCTTCTCCAGGGAAGCACAGAGGGGATGGGGTTGCCATGGGGGCATTGGCCTTGGTGATTTCACCACATTCAAGGATCTGGTCCTTAGATGTGCAAGGTCATCATTGCCCTCTCCACGGGTTGAAGGCATTCTAACAAAGCCCATGCAGACCAAGTAGACAGGGGAGGTCAGGGCAGGGGCCTGGATTCAGATCTGATCCGGGTTCAAAGCCTGCCTCTGCCCTTCCTCGCCATCTGACTTAATACATGTGAAATCATACCATGCCTCCTTGGCACAGAGTAAATGCTACCTGTAAGTATTAGTTATTGTTATCTGTAGCTGAAAGCTTGTTTATAAATCTTCTGTAAAAAAATGAAGATCTTAAACATCTGAATGTGTTTAGAAGTCATTAAAGAACTGAGTAAAAATAGAAAATGTTCTATAATTATACATCTTTATCTCATTTCTATTCATTTTTGCAGAAGTTTATTTGCATTTCAAACCATTAGCATTTTGAGAAGAAATAATCCTCTTTAATTCTAGCAAATCATAAACTATTAAGAAAAAGAAAAGTTGATAAAGGTCTTCTGGGAAAATTATAAGAATAGGTAAATTTTTTTGAGTGCTTACTACATCTCACGCACTATTCTAAGCACTTCACAGACCTTAAGCAGGTAATCTGCACAACCCTATATGGTAAAAACCATTACATCATCCCCATTTTATTTATTTTTTAAAATATATTTTATTGATTTTTTATAGAGAGGAAAGGAGAGGGATAGAGAGTTAGAAACATCAATGAGAGAGAATCATCTATCAGCTGCCTCTTTCACACCTCCTACTGGGGATGTGCCCACAACCCAGGTATAATACATGCCCTTGACCAGAATAGAATCCGGGACCTTTCTTTCAGTCTGCAGGCTGACACTCTATCCACTGAGCCAAACTGGTTTCGGTGCATCATCCCATTTTATAGATGAGAAGCCTGAGGTGGGAAAAATTTAATGGCTTGCTCAGCATCATTCAGCTTGCAGTAGAGGGCAGGGTTTGAATCTAAGAGCCAATGCCTTTAACCGTTTCCTTTCTGTCAAAGGGATTATCTCCCAATTCAATAGTGTGAACTGTTGCCTTTGGTAGATAAAAGCATCCTGAAGCAAATGTTTCCCTGCAGATGAGCTAAAACGGAAGTTAGATACTATATGGTGGGAGTGGTGTTGCATGTTAAGCCTGGAAAGAGCAAACGGGGAGAGGTGAGATACCTGCATTAGGGCCATAGGACAGGGGCCAGAGAATGGAACCTGTGGGTCAGGACCCTGGTCAATTTCCAGGTGGGCATCCCCATACATAGATTTTGGGGCTTTTCTTTCCCATATTTAATTGTTCACATGTCCACGCAGCTTTTCTCCAAACAAGGGAACATTTCAACTATTGAGGCTCTCGATTTCTAAAGAGCAATCCCATTCCTACGAGGACTCCATGAGATGCCATTGAAGTCCCGTGGGTTGGAGTTGTGAGTTTTCTGGATCACACATTTACAGGCCACGTTTTGGTTTACACCCACAGATGGCTAATCACAACCACTGGGGGATGGCTTTGTTAGTTTGACTATTAAGGACAACCTTATCTCCCAGATTTGAGAGTTCAAAGGAGGCCCTTGGCTGACACTTACATACTGATAACAGTCCTTAACTAAGTGCACATCCCAAAAACTCAATCCTTGTCTAAGCTATGATTATGCTAAAATTCTGTGATATAGTGTCAATAAAGTGGCATTGCAAATCTCTATTGGTTATTGCTTCTGAAGCAGAGATCCTCTAAGCATGGATACATGAAGCAGGCTGAAAGAGGTCAGAGGGGAGATGGGGAGAGGACTGGATGAAAGAAGGTGAAGGGATTAGCCAAAGAACATATATGTATAGCTCACAGGCACAGACAACAGTATGGTGATGGTTAGAGGGATGAGGGGAAGGGAGTAAAGGTGGTGGTGAAATGGGGGACATCTGTAACAGTGTCGACAATACATTTTTAACATTAATATTGAATGAAAAAAATAATGACTAAACACGCACCTGTTTAAAACACCACTTTCCGTTTTAAATATATATATATTTTTAATGATTTTTTTTACATAGAGGAAGGGAGAAGGATAGAGAGTTAGAAACATCTATGAGAAAGAAACATCTCTGCCTCCTGCACACCCCTACTGGAGATGTGTCTGCAACCAAGGTATATGCCTTGACTGGAATCGAACCTGGGACCCTTCAGTTTGCAGGCCAATGCTCTATCTACAAAGCCAAACCAGTTAGGGCTAAAACACCATTTTCTAATGACAACTTTATGGGGGAGAGGGGAGGTAGGGAGCCCAGCAGGACCTGGGCTATAGGATCTTTTTTTTTTTTTTTTTTTTTTAATATATTTTTATTGATTTTGTACAGAGAGGAAGGGAGAGAGACAGAGAGTTAGAAACATCGATGAGAGAGAGTCATCGATCAGCTGCCTCTTGCACACCCCCTACTGGAGATGTGCCCGCAACCAGGGTACATGCCCTTGACCGGAATCGAACCCGGGTCCCTTCAGTTCCCAAGCCGACGCTCTACCCACTGAGCCAAACCGGTCTGGGCTATAGGATCTTTTTTTTTTTTTTTTTTTAATTCTTTATTGTTTAAAGTATTACACAAGTAGAGCTGTAGGATCTTTAGATACAGTTGTAGGTGATCCCCAGAGACTGCAGACCCATGAGGAAATTCATCAATTAGCAAGCAAATCACGTTAAGAAAGTCTTTAATTCATCAGCATCGAGCAAAGGGATTTCTCTTAAATGTGCATGCCTACTTAATTATCTCTAGCTCTTTCATTAAGGTCTTTACATCCTTTGGAGAGTCCAATCAAATCAGTCAGGGAAGGGGAGAGAGATGCAAGTATCTATTATTTTTCCCCCCAGTAGAAGCTGTTAATGCATAGGGGAAAAATTAAGAACTGCACAGCTAAAAAGCAATGGCAATCGTTATTTTAAGAAAGAGACAGAAAACATTAAGCTACTTACAATTAAGTGAAACACATAAAATATTAAAAAAGGTGACCCATAATAAGCATCCACAGGCTCACTTTAAGTCCATGTCACAAACAATTAAGGGAGAGGGGAAGGTAAAGGGAGGAGCAGGAGAAAAGGGATAATGAGAAAAGGAAGAGAAAGGCGAGGAATGAAGAGTAAAGGATGAACACTGAAAAACGAAGTTGGTGGATTGAGAGTAGAAGTGGGGAGAGAGGGAAGTTCAGGAGAAGCTGCAGGGCCTGAAATTACCTGTATTTTGCAGGCCCTGCTGTGGTTAGCAGAGTGGAGGAGGGAAGTTAACACTTGTTATCACTACCCTTTGAAAGCCTGGTTCATTTTCAATAGGCTTGTCCTCAGTGGGAAACCATATGTCTGTTTCTAGTTTCAAACTTAGAAATGTTCTTTTTAAGTGAAAGCTTATTTTCTGCTGGAAGTTCAAAAGATTTATTGTAAAATGTATTCCCTTGAACTCCTGGATACATGTTAAGTTTACCACCCATAGACCCAAGAGCCCTTTGGATAAGGCAAAGCTCCAAGTTTGCCTTATTTTGGATTCTTGAGAGATGATTGCTGCCTCATTTGACAATGCCTGGTGGTCACCATCGAAACCCTAGCATGTACCTCTTAGCCCTGAATCCATTTTTCAAAACTAATTTAGTTTTTTCACAACGTAGTTGGTCATAATGGAAATGTAAAAGGCAAAAAATATTCAGGAATTATTGATTTATCCTACCTTTCTTGAAATATATTCAACAGAGCGTTGAATATATCCACTATCAAAGTGGCTCATACAAGAATCAGACGTGTGTTACCTGTGCATGAGGCAGTGGTAGCCTGTTCCTCAGCACAGACAATGCTCTGGTCTCTTCCAAGTGTACAAAGAGTAGCCACAAAGGGATGTCTATTTTGCCTGGTTTCAGACCTTTTCTGTAGGGCTGTTTAGAAATCCTGGAGCTGTGTAGGGAAATAATTTTTTAATGTACCATTCTTCATTTGAAAAAGCAAAGAGAGAAACACATAGAAGAATTTTCACTCTCCCTGGCTGGTGTGGATCAGTTGGTTGGGCATCATCCAATACACCAGGAGGTTCTGGTTCAATTCCAGTCAAGGGCACATGCCCAGGTTGTGGGCTAGATCCCTCGTAGGGTGTGTGTAGGAGGCAGCCGATTGATGTTTCCTTCTCACATCAATGTTTTGCTCTCTTTCTCAAAAAAAAAAAAAAAAATCAATAAACTATCCTTTTAAAAAAAATTGTTGAGAGAGAATCCAAGATGGCTGCTCGGGTAGGCAACTAGCAGCAGCCGCACACAACAATTTTAATAAAATACAACTAAAATATAAAATGGACATTACCCAGAACTACAGGAAAGTCGACTGACTGGAAATCCTACAACAAGAAGCAAGGAGAAAACCAGAAGGAAGCGCGGAGGAGCTGTAAAAGCCTAAGGTACGGAGACACGCGGCGCACGCGAAGAGGACGGAGCCGGAGAGGAGGGAGGCCGAGTGCCTGGCGGGCGTTCCCTAGCGGAAAGGGAACACTCCGACTGTGCTGGGCCCCCAACTGCTCTGAACCCCAGTTCTGGGCCAGACCCCGGGGACTCAGGCTCAGCCATAGGGAGCTGGGCTGTAAGTCGGAACCCCGGGGAAGCGGAGAAAGGAGGTCCCGGAGGCGCGCACACTGCCCCCAGAGAAGGGACGGTCGGCTGTGCCGCGGGATTGCCCTGACAGGAAGGAGACTGGAGCTCCAGACTGCTGTGAACGCCACCTCCAACTCCACTTCCAACTGAACTGAACCCCAATACCGGGCTCATTGTGGAAGAGCATAGACTGTTTGGCAGCAGGCGAAAATCGAGGACACCTTTCTCTCAGAGGCGCCGGCAGCGAGCACTGAAGGACCCGCATAGGGCGGGGCTGACGGAAGCCAAAGCTGCAGGCTCCACCCTGAAACCCCGTCCCATCTGTAACTGCGAAATGCGACAACAAAATAGATCACAAACGAAAGAAATGGAGGACAAAAAGCGTCTGGATATAGAGTTCAAATCTACGCTTATAAGGTTTTTCAAGAATTTCCTAGAAAAGATGGATAAGGCCTATGAGGATATGAAAAGAGATCAACTAGAATTAATAAGGAGTCAACAAGAAATGATAAGAGATCAACAAGAAATAAAGAATACATTGTCTGAAATAAAAAATATTTTACAGAGTCCTAAAAACAGAAGGGAAGATCGCAAGAATCAAGTCAAAGATTTGGAACATAAAGAGCCAGAAGACACTCCTCCACAGAAGCTAGAAGGCAAGAGAATCCAGAAAATTGAAGATAATGTAAGAAACCTCTGGGACAACTTCAAGCGAACCAACATCAGAATTATGGGGGTTCCAGAAGATGAGAGAGAGCAAGATATCGAAAACATACTGAAAGAAATAGTGACAGAAAACTTCCCCCACCTGGTGAAAGAATTTGACTTACAAGTCCAGGAAGCGCACAGAACTCCAAACAAAAGGAATCCAAAGAGGACCACACCGAGACACATCATTATTAAAATTCCAAGAGCAAAAGATAAAGAGAGAATACTAAAAGAAGCAAGAGCAAAGAAGGTAGTAACTTATAAAGGAGCACCTATACGATTGTCAGCTGACTTCTCAACAGAAACCATGCAGGCCAGAAGGGAATGGCAAGAAATATTCAAGGTGATGAATAGCAAGAACCTACAGCCAAAAATAAGCTACCCAGCAAAGCTATCACTCAGAATCGAAGGCCAGATAAAGAGCTTCACTAATAAAAAAAAGCTAAAGGAGTTCATCACCACCAAACCAGAATTATATGAATTGCTGAAGGGGGTTCTTTCAGAAGAGAAAGTAAACAAAGATAAAAATTATGAACAACAAATACGTAACTATCAACAAGTGAATCTAAAAACCAAGGAAATTAAAAAAATCTGATGAACAATATTAACTGTTGAATATAATAGAATCAGAGGTATGGAAGGGGAGTGAACTGACGATTCTTGGGGAAAAGGGGAGAGGGGGGCGTGGGAAGAGACTGAACATAAACTGTGCACCTATGGATGAGGACAATGGGGAGAGGGGAAAGGGCAGAGGGTGGGGTGGGAACCTGGTGGAGGAGAGCAATGGTGGGGGGGGGGGGGAAGGAACATTTGTAATAATATGAAAAATAAAAACTTATTTAAAAAAAAAAAAAAAAAATTGTTTTTCACTCATTGGTATTTCTGCAGATCTATCCAGCCAAAGTTCTTGGCTAGACAGATAGCATGCAGAGATTAAGGGCATGGGCTCCAGCCCGGCTGACGTGGCTCAGAGGTTAGAGTGTTGACCGATGAACCAGGAGATCACGATTCAATTCCTGGTCAGGGCACATGCAGGAGGCAGCCAATCAATGATTATCTCTCATCATTGATGTTTCTGTCTTTCTCTCCCTCTCCCTTCTTCTCTCCCTCTCCCTTCTTCTCTGAAATCAATAAAAATAAAAATAAAGAGCATGGGCTCCAGTCTCAAAAAGACCTGAGCTCCAGTTTTGCCTGCACCACTCACTAACCCTGTGACCTTGGGCTGCTTACCTAATATGCCACAGATCTGTAAAATGAGATTAATTAAAGTACTTACCTCCTAGAATTGCTAGGACAAGCCTAGCTATATATGGAAAAGAATCAGCACATACAAGGACCCTCTACAGTTAGTTATTTTAACAATAACCCGTCCTTTTTTCTCCATCCTGGAGCCCAGAATGCACTTCTTCCACCCATCGCTGATTTTGCATATTCAAACCAAATGAACCCAGTGAATTCCATATGGAATACTTGTAAAATGCTCTTTCTTCCACTCAAAAGATTTTTGTACTCTTTGTCGCTGCTCTTTATATAATATTTAAGAATACATGTCCAACTTGGAAAAAAAAAAAAAAGAGAACATTTATGTTAATACCACTAGGGAAACTGAAGCACTTGAAGCAAGTTGCAGCTGTAAGTCATTGTTTTCATCTTGCAGGAATCAGAAGAGACGACGAGCAACAATGCGCAGTTAGGGATGTGGGCTTGACAATCGGAAATTCTGAATTTATTCATGTAATCTCTCTTTCCCCACTTATCAGCTATTCACAGCTAAAAGTAGGGGCAGAGAGGGAATCTTCGGTTTTTCCTGGCTGCCACTGTGCTCAGAAGTAAACCTGAACTTGGGAACATATTCTCTACCCACCATCCCTCCCAGTCAAGCCTCTGAAAGCTTGATAAGAAGTGTTGTGATTATATATGCGTATCTTTTTTGAAAAAAATAATTTTCTGCAGTCCTTTATCTCTCTGTCTCTGTCTTTCTGTTCTCACTGCTCCTTCAAAGCAACTCCTTCAGTCCTGCCAATCTGGCCCCAGGAGATATTTCTTAGAGAAAACACACACATATGTATATTCTTCTTAAAATTTGGTGGGACAATCGTGTTGTGGGAGGGGTGGGGGAAGAGACTGGGGCCCAGAATAGATAACTTAGTCAGTTTTATCTCTGGCTTCTCAATACAACCTCCATCCCAAATATTCTGCCTTCTTAATCCCACAGGTCTCCTCACTTGATTAGAGCAAAAGTTCTATTTTATTTAAATTTTTATTTATTTATTCATTCATTCATTCATTTACTGCAGAATATAGTTGCCATACTGAAAAGTACCTATGCAGAATCCTTTGTAGCCCAAGTCCTGACCTGGTTCTCTGTGTTATTAATCAATGAAAACTGCACCTCATGTGTTTTACCCCAGGCATTAAGGACGAGATCAAGACCCATATTTGCTTCCTAACTTGGCGCCTTTCTTTCCTGACTGTTTCAGATTCCATGTTTGACGGGGTGACGGACAAACCAATCCTAGACTGCTGCGCCTGTGGGACTGCCAAGTACAGACTCACCTTTTATGGGAACTGGTCTGAGAAGACGCACCCAAAGGATTATCCTCGTGAGTAGAGCAGCTATGTTATGGGTTGGGAAAAGTGCATTACAGAGTTCTGTCTGGTTGTGGGATCCAGTAGCTGAAGTATGTTAGGTCTGCTCGTTCCTGCCAAATGATTCATGAAATTCACATTCCCCGCAAGTGAATTCATCGAGACAGAGGTCTGCTTCTAGCTTCTTTGCATGGCATTGTTCTAAGTGTCTTCTTATTTGTGATTTAAAAAGTATTCCTGAGGGCATGCAGCTTATCTTCAGGTCAGACACGCGGTAACTCTCAGTCCTCCTCAAATGGCTCTTTCCACGAACGATACAATAGATGTCTTTGTGCTTGGAATGGCTGGCAAAAGGGACCTGCTCTTCACACTCCACAGACCAAGGTCAACAAATATTCAGCATCCTTAACCACAGCTGGCATTGGTAGTCTGCCAGCACACCCTTTCCTTACTGACTCCAGATTCTACCTTAGATCCTTTGTGACTGCAGGTAGTCAATACCAACCCATGAGACTTGTCAGGAGACCCCAAACTTGCTATTTTGAAGTAGACCTTTAAGTGGGACTCTGACAACTCACTTTTCTCACACTATTATCTCAACAAATGCCTAGCATGAGCCAAGCCACTGTGCAAAACTCTAGCGATGGAATGTACAAAAAAAAAAAAAAAAAAAAAAAAAAAAGACAGTATATGTTCTCATAAAACTCGGAGATTAGTGGGGAGACAGACACTAATCAAATAATCACAAAAAAAGGTGTGAACATTATGACGATGAAGAGTAGACTTACTGTGTCCCATTTACACATTGTGTCATTTAAGTCTCAAAAATAACCAGTTTTTGTGGATGAACTCACTGGAGATCAGAGAAGCGTCATGATTTGCCCACAGTCAAATGTAAGGAGTGGATCCAAGATTCCAAAAGGGGTTTTCCGGCCTCTTTCCCTGCCTTTCCTTTGGGTTGCCTTTAAGAGCCAGTGTTGCCCATCCTCTCTAACTGTGGGTGGCAGGATGTCCCTGTGTGGCACGGGGCACGGTTTTTCTGTTTATTGTTTGATTCTTGTTCATTTCAGTTTGGAGTTGCCACAGCTGGGAAAGAACAGTGGGACTGGGGGAAGAGATTAAAGGGAGGGATTTGAGTCAGCCCCCAAAGGAGGGGGAGCAAAGGGTACATGGTTAGAACTTCAGAAGACCCAGTTCAGACTAGAACCTCCGTGGTCCCCCCAACAGCCCACCCAGACGGCACTCCAACATTTCTTGGCAGATCAAGAGCCCAATTGTTTAATTTTACCCACATGTAATTAAGGCTTAATTCTTAGGAGCCTCTTACTAGTTCATTTTCTTGACTCTGGTTTTCAGCTTGATCTGCTTCAGCTGGTGTGGGAGACCTGGGAGAACAAACTTGGGCTCTTTGCCTGGGGGTGGAAACCACTTGGAAGGAGTATGAAGGAAAAGATTTCCCCCAGTGCTTCCCATCCACCAGCCAATAGGCAAAATGTTAGGGGTCCGTCACTCATCTTTTGTAATCCTAATGAGCTTCTTGCCCTTTTCTATTCTGACACTGTTACTTCTCAGAATTAAAAAACAAATTTAAAAGGTACAGACCATTGTTTCTGGATCTTTGGGACAAATCAAGGACAAATCTATACAGAATGTCTATGGAGTTTTTGTGAGTTTCTTAGTAAATATAGCAGACATGTATTCCAGGTCCCTCAGGATGCTTCCATTGACAGATGTCAGAATGTGTCTTAATATTTGGTTGGGGAAAATTTGGTGCCTTTGAACAGAAGAGCATTTATCACATCACACTGTAATTATTCTTCAGGAGTCTTTATTCCCATCAGACAAAGTTCTCCAGAACATGCTCATTTTTTATTCTCAGGGCCTGGAAGTGCCTGGTGCCTTCCCAAGTACCATGTGCTGATTGCTGAACTCAGAGTGGCATTCGCTGTGACCTGGGAGGCAGGTTTCTAGCTCACATCTAGTCACTAGGGCCAATAATGAGCAGGGAGTGTGGGCTGTAAGTATGGGCCGGACCCTCCTTGGAGAAAAAGGACTGGAATATTCATGAAATTGGAGCTCATTGAAAAGGCACAGAGAAGGCCCAATCAGGGCTTTAAAAATGTGATATTATCAAAAATGATTTCTACCAATCTTCGATCATAGATGCCTCTCCTTTTGTGTCTCCAGGGATGATTTTGTCTTGATAACCAATGCTTGCCATGAAGCCCAAGGAAGCCATGATGCTGCTTCCCAACAATAGTGCAAGCTGACAAATTCAGAGTCCCTCTCTCCTTATTAATTACTCATCAAAAATGCTGCTTTTTCTGCAAGGATCTTGGAGCCGCCGTCCTCAAGTATTTTTAATGGAAAAAGCTTTGGGAACTCCCACAGTCTTTTGTTTATGTGGGCTGTGTCTCTCAATAGTCACCATAGGAAAAATTAAAAAAGAAATTTAAAAATATTACTTACTTTTTTAAAAGGAACACACAATGAATTAGCAATGATGAACTTATTACATGTTACCAAATTTTATGAAAATAACTATTGTCCAAAACAAAAGAAATGTAGTGAAGAGTATTATTGTCCTACTTTTTTTTTGCAAATCTCTTTAACCTCTGATTTAATAGAAGAACCCTGGATTCTCATATTTGCCTCTGCATTCGACCTGTCATGGTTTATAATTTGGATTGTTAAATATGAAGAAAATTCTATCTTGTACAGGTATGTAACTAGAAAAGGGAAGAATATTTTAATAACCTTTTCAGATCATTACAGATAATCTTCTTTGATACTACACCAAAACTCTGCAAATGTACAGTAGTTCCCCCTTATCCAAAACGGATATGTTCCAGGACCCCCAGTGGATGTCTGAAAGTGCAGATTGTATTGAACCGTATATGTACTAGTAGAGGCCCAGTGCACAAATTAATACACCAGTGGGATCCCTCAGCCTGGCTTGCAGGATTGGGCCGAAACCAGCTCTCCAATATCCCCTGATTATGAGAGAGTACAGTCCAGGTCCTGGATTGTGAGAGGGCACAGGCCAGGCTGAGGGACTCCAACAGTGAATGATCTGGACTAGGGAGGGATGTGGGAGGTTGGCCAGCCAGGGAGGGACTGCAGGAGTGTTTCAGGGCATGGTGCAGCCTAGCTCCCTCAGCCCAGATCAGCCAGACCCCAGCAGCAAGCTAAACTACTGGTGGGAGCATCTGCCCCCTGATGATCAGTGCACTCATAGAGAGCGGTTGGGTGACCTTAGCATATCATTAGCATATTATGCTTTGATTGGTTGAACTGATTACTGAACGACCAGGCACTTAACATATTAGGCTTTTATTATATAGGATGTTTCTTCCTCTACATGCATACCTATGGTAAAGTTTAATGCCTTTTTCACCTTAAAACACTCATCACTGGACATTGTTTTTGTAACGTGAGGTGGGAATAGCAAAACTGGCGTGAATTTATTTTTCCTTCTGCACAATTTTATTGGTAGATTAGTTCTTAGAGTAAATCTCAGCAACCTCAGCATTCGATTGTGATTTTTCCCCCTTATTGAGTTGAAAACGTTCAATTTTTCACATAAAGGAAGCAGTTTATGCCTTCTCTTTGGCATATCTGAATTGTCAGCATTACTATTCTTAACAATTCTTAGCATTATTAAGTGAAATAAGGGTTACCTGAGCAGAAGCACTGTGATACTGCGACAGTCCATCTGATAACTAAGACAGCTCTAAGTGACTAACGGGCAGGTAAGGTACACAGTGCAGATACACTGGACAAAGGGATAATTCCCTTCCAGGGCAAGACACTGCTCATACTGGTGTGCAATTTAAAAATTATGAATTGCTTATTTCTGGAATTTTTCATTTAATATTTTCAGACCATGATTAAGCTCAGGAACCTAAAACCATGGAAAGCAAAACCTCAGACTGGAGGGAGAGGGGACTACTCTACTTTTTTAAAGCATAATTACAGCATAGAATATTAAAGCCATATTAATGAACTCTTATTCTGTTGCATTAAAATGCAGTGCTTTCCTTT
Source organism: Pipistrellus hanaki (assembly GCF_964339955.1). NCBI lineage: Eukaryota > Metazoa > Chordata > Mammalia > Chiroptera > Vespertilionidae > Pipistrellus > Pipistrellus hanaki. Next base: position 51,561,109 of record NC_140511.1, read on the forward strand.
GCACTGTGAGTAGATCTGATACAAATGAATGATTTTGTAACATCATACATTGGTCATTTGGAAAATATTGGTGTTCTGACTTAGGCAGATGATCCAAAAGTGGAGATGTTTCATTATACAGTGTCAAAAATCACATTCATTATACCACTTCCAGTCTCATCAGAAAAGGTTTAAATATTAGAGAGCAATACAATTCATAGTGACAGATAAAAGTTTTCTAAAATTTCAAGTTTTGCTGGAAACCTTGAATTTTATCATTAGCCGCAAATGCTGTCAGGTGTGTTCGTTCCTTGAAGTGACAGGCTCACTTCTTTGTTGAGAAAATGTCTGCCAGATTCTCCATTCTGAATAACCATCATTTGTCAGTCCAGCTTGCACCTCAAACAATCACACAAGTGTTTTTATGCAAGACAATCATGATACTTCAGTTTGCGGTTGAAGTGCTTTGCCCATAGTTCCCAATTAGTCACACAGTACAATAGGAAGATGTGTACTCAAAGGTACAGAGATTTGATAAAATTAATAATTTATATGGTTTCATCAAGGACATTCTCAGGTGAAACTGACTTCCGTGGTTGCTGTGCGCTGCACGTTTCTGTCCTTGAAGAATACGCTCCACTGAAACAGCTCAAGGCCACTGCCTTGATCCGCCCGAAGTTCCAATAGTTTTGCTCACCTTGTTTTTGCACCATCAAAGGATTTGGGGTTGTTTCTTTCCCGCCACCAGCAATGTTAATGTCAACACATTGCAAAAGGCTAATCATATCTTAGTATTCTTATAAGAATAGTGTCACCTCTCAGTCTCCCTAGGAAGGCCTCAGAGAGCCCAGAGGTCTCGGTGGCACTCCTCAAAGTGAACCACGACTTTGAGAACCCCTGCGATGATATAAGATAGCAACTTTGGGTGTCTTCCTTCTGTTCTCTTTGGATAACTTGCCCTTGAGATTCAGATATGGGGTTGGGCAACACCCTTTTGCCTTCAGCTATCTGTTGTGTGGGCCACATCCTGCCAGTGGCTCTTCTCAGCCATTATACAAAATGGTTTGCGCCAAACACAGATGGTTTTGGAGCTCCATCTCTTGGACACCAGAGCCCTTTCTGCATCCAGTGCACCCCATCCTCTCGGAGGGGCCAGGTATGGGGAGCTAAGGAAGATGGCCTCAATGACTTCTGACATCCCCTCTCTATTGCAATGCCATAAACCCCTGCTGGCCATCTGGAAATAGTGAAATCCTTTTACAACACTCCCAATTGAATACTTTTTTAGAAATTCGTTTTAAGGCTGGCTCATGCAAGTTTTACTTCATAGGTGGAAAAATCCTAAAGCACAAAGAAGTTCGGGGCTCAGATCTCATTGCCAGAATGTCAGAACCCAAATCAAAGCTCAGCTCTCCTGACTCGTTTCCGCCTTCCTCTGGGGGATGTCGCAAGGCAGGCTTCTCTCCTCTGCAGCAGAACTGAATGTCTTATACACAAAGCACCTTTTAATAAGGCCCTGCTGTACCACCCTGGCCTCCACAGATACCAAGCTCTGAACAACTTTGCCCCACTGTACAAAGGCCTACTCTGCAGAAATCCTTAGAAGTGAGAGAACGTTTGCATTCTCTGAGCCTGAAGAGAGTTCCAGAACCCTGGGTGATATTAAAAGTGCAAGTGTGCCCTCCTCCCGACCCCTCCGCATTCCCACCCCACCCTAGTGTCTGTCTTCAGCGGTGTGGTGAGTGTAGTGCCCAGCGGCGGTCCAGGAGCGAGTGTTCTTTACAGAAACACAGTGGCTGGGCAGTTACTGCATAGGGGTGTCCTGGGAGTTGGAGACATGCCCAGGCTTGTCAGGGGACTGGGAGTTGCCTAACACATGCTGAGTCTCTTTGCTCTCTTGTTCTGAACACAGCTCCTGGGTTTTTTGACAAACGCTTCCGCTCCGGAGAGACTCCGTAATCTCCCTTGATAATGTAAAATGCATGACTCCCCCCGTTTTTGGATATAGGTTTAACACCGTTTAACAAATAAATATTGACAAAAAGAAAACCTTTTCCAGGAGCCAATTATTTTTTTTTTTGCATTTGGGAACACTGCGTCAAATATAAACATGGCCACTGGGAAATATACTCTAGAATCGAAGCTAATTTTACAGTGAAATCCAGCCACTTTTTCCATTGGGTCACTTCATTTGAAAAATCATTCATTATTAAATCCAATCACATGAAAGACCGCCTTTCTAACACTTGGCAACGACTTTCATTTCTTTGTATATTCATCTGAATATAGTTTTTATATCACATTTGAACACTTTTTTTTTTTTTTTTTTTTTGCATTGGATTGTGTTTCCATGGCCACAATTTATTACATCAGCTTGTTCTTACTGCTTACCTAACTGTTCTTTTTTTGGCCATCTAGGTGATGTCAGGGACTTTGCAAACACAGAAAGCACTGCAATACCAAAACTTTGTACATAAAACCTCCCTCTACCCTTCCTACTTCCTTTGAATTATTTCTTTGAAATAATTCTCCAATAGTATGACTGCTGGATCAAAGAGATGGGTGTTTGTGGCTCTTGAGATTTTTTTTTGCCACATTCTTCTCCAAAACTTTTCTATCAGTTCACCATGTGACCAAGAATGAATAAATGTATCTGTGGCTCCCAGCCTCTTCAGTGTTCAGTGTTGGAGTTTTGCCAGGTAATAGAAAATGAATCTTATGATGTTAAATTGGGATTGGTTCAATTACTAACACACTTGAATCTTTTTTTTTTTTTTTTTTTTAATGTTTATTGTCCTTTGCCTTTAAAACCACTAGGGTATTGGCAGGAATCAGATCTGACTTTGCTCATTATCTCCCCAAGGCTGAACTCATTGTCTGGCACATTGAAAGCTTCTCAATAAGTGGTATTGAATGAATGAATGGATGGATGAATAGCAATTACAAAATGAGCAAGGGAGGGAATGAAAGGAGATGAGCAGTGAAAAGCCATGAAGAGGTGAGGGCAGGAGAGAGACAGGATCTTATATGGCTGCTGAATGCAGAACACCTTAGATGGAGCTGGTGGTATAAAGGATGATGGGTTAAGAAGATATACAGTGATGGTGATATCTCGGACTAAGGCAGTGAACATGGTGATGGAGAGAAGGGATGGATTTGAGATCTTCTAGAGGTAGATTCTGTCATGGATTGGATGTGGAGGAGTGAGAGAAACATTAAAGCTGACAAGCCAGGTTTCTGGCTTGGAAATGAAGGTATGATTCCTTCTTAAAATATTCCTCAATATTATTGTCTTTCTATTTTTATAAATGATTGTGAAATCATTTTATCAAGTTCTATAAAGGATTCTGTCGGAATTTTAAGTGAGATTGCACTAAATCCCCAAATTATTTTGGAAAGAATTATTTGCTTTTTAATATTTAGCTTGCTCAGTTTCTTCCCATTCAATGAGTAAGACTATTATTTGTGGGTTTCCTTAGGACAGTGGGTTGCCCAGGACAGTGATTTTCTTCATACATGGGCCATAGGACTCTTCTCTTGACATAATTTCAGAAACAGAATTAAACATTCAATGAATAATAATCCCACTGCTTTCTGCCGTCACCGGGAAATTCTTCCCCAGGCTGAGTAATTGTGCCCATCAGAGCCTCCCAGCTGTACCGCCACCAGTCTGAGTCACAGAGCACATCCCCAGGAAATAGGATTTGATACCAAGCACCTGTGTCATGATACACTGGTTCAGTGAAAGAAGGGGCAAAAGAGGAAGAATTAAGTAGCTTCTTCCCCCTTTTCTCTCCTTCCTTCCCTCCACCTTTCTGGGAAGTCTTACAGCAACAACTCACTATTTATAGAGTAGAAAAGGAAAGTCAGTAATCAGTTTTCCAGTTAAACATAGCAAGTTGAACATGCACATTAATCTTTGATTTTTCCTCAGTTCCTATAAATATAACATTAGATGAATAAAAAGTATATAAACCCACAAAGATAAGAAAAGATGAAAGTAGGCTACAATAATACCAAGATCTGGATGCTGAAAATATAGAGAAAAGGTAACTGGCTTAGCAGAGCATGGAAAGATGAATTCTAAAACCTACAGAGAGGGTAGTGCCTAGGAACCAAGCCAATTCATTGTATGGATGCGGGAATAGCCTCAGGAACTAAAAGATGGTCAAGTGCTCAGCACAGTGAATGAAAAAGGCATATTATCTTGACATCCCATATAATAAAAGGCTAATATGCAAATCAACCAAAGGGTGGGATGACCAGTGGCTATGATGCACACTGACCACCAGGGAACAGACACTCAATGCAGGAGCTGCCCCCTGGTGGTCAGTGCACTCCCACAGGGGGAGTGCCACTCAGCTAGAAGCTGGACTCTTGGCTGGCAAGCGCAGTGGCGGTGATGGGAGCCTCTCCCACCTCCACAGCAGTGCTAAAGATTTCCAACTGCTGGCTTAGACCCTTGGGGAGCAAGTCTAAGCAGTCAGCTGGACATCCCCTGAGAGCTCCCAGACTGCAAGAGGACCCCATATCGCCCTGAGTGCATGAATTTAATGCACCGGGCCTCTAGTTTTAGAATAATGAGCATAGGGACAACCCTACAAGCATCCAGAAAAACTAGTAACAAACAAAAGATCAGGAACCAAGTGGCATCAGACCTCTTTCAAACAACACAAAGCTGTAAGACAATGGAACAATGTCAAACTCCAAACCCATGGTTATAAATTCTCAAGGAGACCATTTCTGTTTAGCCCTGAGTTCAGGTGGACACAGAGAACCTTTCTTTTTGGATCACTTTTTCTTTTTTCTTTTCTTTTTTAAAAAAAATATATTTTATTGACTTTTTACAGAGAGGAAGGGAGAGAGAGATAGAGAGCTAGAAACATCGATGAGAGAGAAACATCGACCAGCTGCCTCTTGCACACCCCCTACCGGGGATGTGCCTGCAACCAATGTACATGCCCTTGACCAGAATCGAACCTGGGACCTTTCAGTCCACAGACCACACTCTACCACTGAACCAAACCGGCTTCAGCTGGATCACTTTTTCATTGAAAGTTTTTTCAGCGAGGACCCTAATCTTCCTGCTTCCGCTTAACCTTGACATGTCCTTATAAATTATTCTTCATCAAACAAAGAGCAACATGTTTTTTTGTCTTTTTTTTTTTTCTCTCTTCTGATTACGAACTTATGATTTTTATGGTACTCTTGTTCACTGACAAGAATCACCACTACAATCAAATAATAATGGTAAAAGTGGGTAATTTTGTTTGACTTCTATTTGCACTTAAAGTGCATTTAATAGCTCTCTTTTTAAAAATCTTTATTGTTGAAAGTATTACATATGTCCCCCTTTTTCCCCACTGACACCTTCGAGCCCAACCCCACCCATGCTCATGCCCTGCCCCTGCCCCTGCCCCAGGCCTTCACCACCTATTGTCTGTGTCTATGGCCTATGCATATATGCATACCAGTTCTTTGGTTTATCTCCTCCCACCCACTTATCCACCCCTACCTTCTCTCTGAGATTGGACAGTCTGTTCCATACTTCTATGTCTCTGGATCTATTTTGTTTCATCAATTTATTTTGTTCATTACATTCTACATATGAGTGAGATCATGTGATACTTTTCTTTCTCTGACTGGCTTATTTCACTTAGCATAATACTCTCCAGGTTCCTCCATGCTGTCTCAAAGAGTAAGAGATCCTTCTTTTTTATTACTTTAATATCAATTAAGTACAACGTTGACTTTTGACCTTAAGTAGATATTTATATAAATGTCTACTTTTAATTTTTAAATGGTTATTGGACTTTTATCTTTAGCTCCCATGGACATATAATTGTTATTATTTAATCTCTTTTTGTAGAATGTTATAATTAATATTTTTCATTTGCTAGACTACTCTTCCATTCTGTGGTGAACCTAACTTGATGATGGTGTGTTTTTTCCTTCAGTGCACATGCATAATTATTCTTCTTCCCCTACCAGATACTATTTGCAAGATGTCATTATTTTCCACACATTTTCTCAATAACACTTGCATTAGCCCCATAGAATGAATATGGTTATTCCTACTTAAAGAAGAGGAATTTGAGTTCCAGGAAGGTTAGCAATTAGGTGCAGTTCATAGAGTCAATGCTGTTATAGTTAGGCTTTGAATGAGGCCCATATGACCCTAAGCCCTTTGGCTATGACTCTCCTTTAAAATACTAATTAATGATCAGTATTGTTTTTAAATTTTTCACAACTACACTGAGTGGCCAGATTATTATGATCTCTGGATGCATAATAATCTGGCCACTCAGTGTACTTCTCTTGAATACCTCATTTATTTGATATCAAAGATACTATAAATCATGCACCCGATCAATTTTCTTCTTTGCACTGGTGGATAGAAAGCTCAGGGCAAATAGGTGGTTGATCTCCAGCAAAAGTCTAGAATACTTTTTGTACCCATTTGAGATACAAATACACTGTGGCCAGATGATTATGCGTTCAGAGATCATAATAATCTGGCCACTTAGTGTATATGCAAGAGTGAAATAGTTTCTGATTTTTAAATCTGATCTTTTTCTGACTTTGGTCTCAAGATCAAATTAACTTTCAGAAGGAAATTGGTTAATTACTATCTACCCATATCTATTAGTCATTGATACTTTGAAAGAGGTAACCACAAACACTAAGCATATTTCCTCCATCCTTACCTCCACTTTCTCTTCCAATTTCTTCATCAGTTATTGCTGTTCTTAGGCTCTTTCTTTTGTGTTAGTTTTAGAATTTTATTCCTTTCCTTAAAAGATTATCTATTTTACTCAGATTTTCAGAGTCCATAACAAACCACTATAATTCTCATTCCTTTCATGACTAAATCTACCTGTGTTGTTAGCTTTATCAAATAAGTTTTGTTAACTTAGTGAATAATGCTATTTTTATCCCTTTTCTAATTTACATATATTTGGTTTACATATATTATTCCCTCATTTCTTTTAGATTGCCCTTTTGTTCCTGTGCTAAATTGTTATATTATTTAATTAATATTGCTTACTTAATATGCTGATTTTCCCTTTTTTGTTTTTAAAATATTAATAATAAATGCAATTATAGCTGTGACTTATGTTCTTAGTAGAGCTCTGAGCTCCTCCTAGAGATTTTAATATGTAGTTCTCATTTTCATGGTTGTTTTTTTAACAAAATACTTTTGTACTTGTTCTATTTGACATAATTGTTAATTAGCAGAGTATTTTTAAATTTCCAAATAATCAGGGATTTGGGTTTATATTTGTGTTTCAAATTTTGTTTTGGAAAGAGAGTGGTAAATAACTCTTGATTTTTTAAATTTGTTTTAACAGTGTTTGTTTTTTTAGAATAATCTTGTATATGTTTACTTTAGAAAGCCCTTTTTTCTTATTCCATTTCAGGTGCTGAGGAATATATTACTTATTTCATACCACATGAGCATTATTGGTCCATGCAAGGCCCCTATGGCTTTGTTTGTTTGTTTTTCTTTCATTTCATTACCCCACATACATTGTGGTTACTATATATTACATTTTTTCTGCCATCTTATATTTTCTGATTATAACTTTTTTTTTTTAATACTATTTCTTTTCTTTCCATGCCTAAATTAAGTTTTTTTTCTACTGGTTTAGAAGTTACTTGGTTCATTTCTTTTGTTGTTGTTATTAGGTTTCTTTCTTCTCTCTCTTTCTCTTTCTCTCTCTCTCTTTGATATTTTTAATGTTGGTGTTTTTGTTTGTTTGTTTTTGGTTGCCTTTAATTTAAGATATGAGCTTATGTTTATTTATCTCTATTGATTTCATAAACATTATAAGATTTATGTTTTCTTCTAACAAAACATGAATATTAGCATGCCCTCAGATTCCTTTGGTCTCTACCATGGCTCTATCCAAATACATATTTTATATTGGTTATTTTCTAGAATTTTATTTCTGGGTTGTTATGGATATTTCTTTTTCTCTTCTTCAGTCTTTGCCATTTTATACAACCCAAATTTTCTGAACTACAGAGAATAAGTAGCAAACTTCATGCCTGGTCTTTTACTTCAGTCTCATATTTTCTAAGAACAAGGACAATCACAGTACACATCATAAAATACTACTATCTAATCTACATACCTTGTTCAAATGACATTAATTATACCCTTATAGCAATACTATATTATATCAGTATTAAGGTAAGACATAAAAATGAGCCACATATATCATTTTAAATATTCTAGTAGCCACATTTTTAAAAAGAAAAAGAAGCAAGGGAAATCACTTTTAATAATTTATTTTATTTAAGCCAATGTATCCAAAATAATATTATTTCCACATGTAATTAATATGAAAATTTATTATTTTACATTGATTTTGTGCTACAACTCTGGTTAGATTTTATAATTAAAACACACCTCTATTCAGACTACCCACATGTCATTAACTCAATAGCCCCATAATCTAGTGGCCACCATATTGCACAGCACAGCTCTGTAGCAAGTTTAAAATAAAACTGTTAGCCCAAGATTCAATCTAGGGTCACACACCGCATTTACTTGGCTTGTTTATCCTCCTTTAATCTAGAAAAGTTCCTTCGCATTTCTTGGCCTCCATGACAGTGACATTTTTGAAAAGCAGCGGGCAGTTATTTTGTAGTGTCTCAGTTTGGAGTTATTGGATGTTTCCCCAGGAATAGATTCCGGTTGTGCATCTTTGGTAGGGATACCACAGCCATTATAAATGTTTGTTTAACACCCAATTCACACTTCGTTCTTTTTCTTTACTTCCTATTCTTTCTGCATATTACTAATATCTTCCCTATGTCTTGAAGATATGTATGTGCTTCTGTTAAATCTTTGGACCATCTGTTGAAAGACATATAATTCTTGGCAATATCCAACCTTACTGCTATATTATGGTGAGTTTAATTATGTTTTTCAGACTACTGCTTCAGTTTTTTCTGCTTGGTTTTTCATATTTTATAATGGGGTATTAACACATGATCTAAAATGGTGTACTTATTTATTATTGATTTCTTTAACAATAATTGCTTTCTATTTATCACGATGTTCTTTGAGCCCTATAGACACAATATTGTTATGCTCTCATTATTAATTCTGACTTTTATCATCACATAATGAACATAATTAAATTCCTTTAATAACATTTGCCTTAAATTCAGCAATGTCTGACATTGCACTTGCTTTTCTTCACTTTAATTAATATATCTTTTTAATGGTTTCTTTACACGTTCTAAGCCTTTTTAAACTTTTCACCAATAAATTATTGTGTTAATCCAATTGGAAGCTTTTCGTGTTTTTTTTTTTTTCTTCTTTTGTTTTGCTACCCACAAGAATGTTTAAACTTACATGTATTTTAACCTTAATCCTATCTATTTTATGTTCTGCCATTCTCAATTATTTACCTTTCAATGCTCTGAATAATTTGTGGCATGACAGAGCAAACAACAAAACAATAAAATATTTTTGATTGCTTGTTTATTAGTTAGTTTTCTTTTCTCTAGTTTTTCTTTGGTATTTTATAAATAATGCAATTTTTGTTTTGTTATTTTACTTAATTTTATTCCCTTTGACAATCTTTTTAGTTCAATTTAACTCAATTTAGAATAAACAACAGAGATATTCTGTTTTATCAATACATTCATACCTTATGTAAATAGTATTTTTTAACTCACTTTTATGGAAGCCTTTGCTATTTTTTTGTTTGTTTTTCTCAAATATTTTCTCATTTCCATTCTTAATTTATTTAACTTGCTATTAAATTTATTTAGTTTAATCTACTTTTATTTAATCATTCTCCTAATCCCAAACGCTTATCACAGTTTTCCCTATTATTGTTCTTATTTACATCTCTTCAATAGATACCTATATATCCATGATTTCTTACTATTTTTAATAGCATTTTTTTCAGATCTGTCTTTAAAGATCAGATTTCTTTTTAAAGTTTTTTTGAAGTCCATGCTTGTACATTAGTGGGTGATTACGTTTCTTAAGACTGAAAATCTGCAAAAGTCTTTTTATTTTTATAAAAACCTAAATTATACAGCTTTCTACTCTGACTAGGCTTTAGGCGTGGTTTTCTATTGCAATGAAAGAAAACATAGTCCTTATTCACTTATGAATTATATTTCTTTACATCTGTAACCAAGCTCTTACAAAATGCTTTCTCTCTTGTAGTTAAAATTAAATATTTGATGATGCATATTGATCTCAGTTATTTTAAATGGAATCTTAAGCAGAACTTTATTTATACTTTCAGCTATTTCATTAGTGGTGACATTTTTCTTCTAGTACATCTTTTTTTTAAAATCTTTGATTGTTTTTGTTGTTGTTCTGTTGTTTGCTCTCTCATGCCACAAATGTATTCACAGCATTTACTGTGTGCAATGTACTCAGTTAATTCCTGTTTATTCCTTCTCTTTATTTAGGAACTCCTGTCTTTCCCAGAGTACTCCATTATCCAGATCCATATACTTATGCATCTTTTCATATCTCTTTCCATGCTCTGCATATTTTTCCCTAATTCATTTTCCTTTTCTATGTTTATTTTCTATAGCATCCAATTCTACGTTTTACCTACATTATCATTGTTTATTCCTTCTCACTCTTCCTTCCCACAATGAGCTCTTCTGAAATAAGTATAATGTCTTTCTCCCACAATTAAAAATAGATTGCAACTACTACCTAAATTCTGTTTTTATTCTCATTTCATTTCATGGTTTACTCATTCCACACACACCACCGTCACTCCCCCCAGGTTTTTAATTCATATATCTTTCATACAGCCCAGCATTTTTAATAATTCAAAATCACTTTTTTTTCCCTATTTTAATCCTGTTGACATAACATGCAAACCTGAAGAGAATTTTTATAACAGTTTATTTGAGTCAAACTGATAACATATGCCAGGGAGCAAGCTATCAAATGCTTCCATAGAATAACAATTTTGTGGATTCTTTTAAGCATTTGGAATTAAGGAGGGAAGGTAAGAAAGATTACATGGAGGTGGGAGAAAGCAAGGGAGGTATTGGGTTACAGGACAAGATTATGTGCTGTCTAAGGGTCATTAGGGCTTATGTCAAAGGTGTGTTAACCTAAATGCCCTGAAACAATGGACAGGGCTTCCTTAAAGATAAACCTCTTACTAACAAAGTAACTACCCACCATGACCTGCCCAGCTAGGAATTTATGATCAGGTCATCCTGGGAGGTTACTTTCCATAGAACCCCTTTTTTCATCCACACTCATTTTTCCTGGATTTTCTTATAATGACTATGATGGCTACTTTGAAACCTTTGCTTCAGACTATTTTATTGGCATTTAAATGGGATTTGAAATTGAAAGGCTCACAGCCTCTCACTCTGCCTTCCTCCTGGAAGTCTCCAAACTATATTTCTTGAGCATATCCTCTCTTAAATAAGACATGCCTCTATTAGAGTGGCCATTTAGAATTATATAAAGCAATATTTCCTTTATATCTTTCAAGGCAAAGTCCCATTACCATTGATTGGCATAAGTTACTTCATTGATAACGTGCCATTTACTCTTGCTAGTTGGCAGTTTAAATAGGACATGGTTTCTGCACTTCGTTCACGCAGCTCAAATGTTTGAACTGATTTGTGAAGGGAAAAAGATTGGACTCATTGGCACATCATGGATCAGTTATTATGTAAGTTCTAATGCTATGCTACCAGTTTTCCTGGCAAAATAGATGTGGTTAACATTTAAGGATGAAACCAACCCATGCATTTTTCATTTAATATTTCCATCAAACCTGTTTGCCACTTCTTATGCTGTGATTCCAAGAAATGCGTGCTTTGATAACAAAGACTTAATTTTCCCTTTGCATGAAAAATATTCTAAACTCCAAAAAACCTTATGAAATCATAGAGGAGGGACTATATAAAATTCCATTACACAGCAGCATTATGTGTGGCTACCCAGGAATGTGCACACAAAACTCCGCTGAAGCTAATGGCAGTTATGTCCTCAAGTTTTCCAAACAACAAGTTGAAAAATATACCCTCAAGAATTGTTTCTGCCAAGAGAAGCCAAGTATTTATAATCACAAGTGGAGTTTCTGCAAAGGTCTGTGCCAGGCACTACAGCCCTGGCAAGCGGCCCTCCCAATTTGCAAGAACTCTACTGTTTTGGGCTGGAAGAGAAGCATGAGTACAAAGAAATACTTTCAGCTTTTTCCTAGCCTCCGTTAAATTCAGAGTGAGAGAAAAAACATATACGAGGACAAAGGGTATAGAAATCACAGCCCAGGCACCCCTGCCTTGTGTCTAATAAAAAGGATTAGTACGGGCGACCCGGCAGCAAATTGCCTCTGATGAGGGAGTAGGTTGGTTGTAATCCCTCTACCCTACCACAGAGTTGATTGATTAAATTGAAAGTTACAAACCAAATGCCTCAGCACACCTTGGAACCTTTCAGAGTCTGTGCATAGTCATATGATCCTAATGACCTTCCGTTGGAAGGGAAAGTGTGTACCACCTGCAGGGACCCCAGGATGTGAGGCTTGGGCAGAAACTAACTTTTCCACAACTGCCAGCGAGGGTTTAATTAAACTCTCTCCGACATAATAAGCTTGGTTCAATTTAAGAGGAAAATGTGCCCTGTCTCCCCCACACATGGAGCTTCACAGGGTCTTGCAGCTCAAGTGGCAAGAGCAATAGAAAGCAGAAGGCTTTCTCTTTACATCTGGCTCCTCGGAAGGGCCTAAGAGGCTTTCTGGGAGGGTTTGGTGGCGGAGCCAGTGTTTACAGATGTGAGTGGCTTTCAGTCATTGAATGCAAATATCCATTGGCTTTGTTGCACACACTCTGGGAAAACCAAGAGGAAGAAGAAGAAGAATGTTCCTTTATCCGGCCCTCCACCCCCCACATTGAGATTCAGGACACAGTCTTTTCAGGTTTATTGGGTCCCTCAGCAACCTTTGAAGAGAGCTGTACATCAGTCTGCTGTCCCTCCTGAGGCAGACATGGATCCATTTGGCTTTGCTTTTCAGCTTTCTGGTTCCATCTTTGGTCCATTGATTAAATTTTTAGGTAAACATTTCTTGCCTGCAGGCCTGGGCTAATTCTGCCGCCCTCTTAAACTTTGATCTGTATTCTGAAGGCAAGATCATCAGAAAAGAAAAAGAAAAACAAAAGTGGTCTAGCTTTTAGTGAGGAGACTTAAAACAGAAAAATAAACTAAAACAGGAAGGTGGGAGAGATCAGGTTCTCTGCCTAGTGATGAATCTCAACACCAACTATCAGAGCAATGTGGGAGCTGCAAGAGCATTCCTGAGATGAGAGAAACTAGAATCCAGGTTTCTCTTGCCCCAAGGAAGAGTAGCTAGTGCTGAAAGCCAGTATATGCTACAGACAGCCTGAATTATCATGGACTTGGAAATCAGCTCCAACATGTTGTCTATCTGAGATTTATAGGGCTTTTGCTGCTTCTCTCTATGGCCTCATGTTACTAATTTGTGAAGCAGGATAATCAGAGCACCTGCCTCCTAAAGCTGTTTTGAAGATGGTCTGGGTTCAAAGCCTAGCTCCTCCATTTACTAGCCTGTAGGACCTTGGCGGGGGGGGGGGGGGGGGGGGGGGGCGGGGGGGGGGCGGGGGGGCGAAATACCAACCAACCTCTCTGAACTCAGATTTTGCACAAAAAGTACCAAATCTACATTATTGGGCTATTGTAGGATTAGATGAGTTAATATTCTTACAGTCCTTAAAACAGACATGGCATATAGTGAGAGCTCACAGCATTAGTCATTGTTATTTTTAAATGAAATAATGCATAAATGGTTTTTGAGATCAGTACCAGATCCACAGAAAGTGCTGTGTCAGCTGTGGCTATAATGCACTTATTTCTAGTCTTATCAGTATGTCCCTCCAATTTCTCAGGCTTTAAATAAGGTTTTAGTTCTGATCTCACATTGATCTCATGGACAAATTCTCTCATCTGATTGGCTTCTGTCATCCGGTGAGAATTTGCTGATGTTCCAACCTAGCTCCCGAATTTCCTCCGAATCCCAAATGGAGAGAGGCCGTGTGCCAGGTGTATTTTATCATCCTTAATGCTACAAGTACCACTGAGATTGAATGGCCCCAGATTTAAAATGAAAATAAACTTTGCAAAGGGTCTCATACTGCAGAAAGCCTCACCAGCAATGAGGAAATAGTTAGAACTTGCTTGCATTTGTGATTTTGCCCCGTGTGGGGAAGGAATTTAATAACAAATACAGCGTACGTTTCATAATCAGCCAGCCAAACACATGGAGCTAGACAGCTGATGTTAATTACAAGTTAGTATTTACTGACTTGTATTGCTGTAAATAAGCTAAGGGAAATAAACAGAGTTTGGGATTTATGTGTTCTGCAATGTCTGTTGCCCAAGGTCAGTTTTACTTGGTTTTCCTCCTCATTTCCCCTTTCCCTCAAAACACACACAAAAGCAATTCTTAGGTGGGATTTGCCTCAAAGCACACCAGGGCCTGAGCAGCAACCAACTGGAGAAGATTCAAAGTTAGGGTGAGAAGTGAAACTGACCTAAAGTATTGATCTTAGTCCTGTGTGCAGCCCCTTTCCTTTTCGCCAAGCCAGGCCTTGCTCAGCCTTCCTAACGCAGCCTGAACTGTCAGTTCTTCAAGGGGGTCTTCCCTGACACCCCACCCTGGACTGGGTCCAGTCCTCAAAGCCCCCCAATAACCTCTGGTCCCCTTCTGAACCATTTATTATTTACTATGACTGCTACAAGTTTCCCTAGGTCAGTGGTCGGCAAACTCACTAGTCAACAGAGCCAAATATCAACAGTACAACGAGTGAAATTTCTTTTGAGAGCCAAATTTTTTAAACTTAAACTTCTAACACCACTTCTTCAAAATAAACTCACCTAGGCCATGGTATTTTGTGGAAGAGCCACACTCAAGGGGCCAAAGAGCTGCATGTGGCTCGAGAGCCACAGTTTGCTGATCATGGCCCTAGGTTATGATCCTCAAGAAATTTATCTATAATAATCTATAATAATAAAAGCATAATATGCTAATTAGACCGGACAGCCGAACGACCTCCTGGATGTCCTTCTGGACAACGTTCTGGACAAAGCCAGGGCTTTGAGGGCCCAGGCAAGCTGCCGGGGCTTCTAGGGCCTAGCCCCTCGCATGAATTTCATGCATCTGGCCACTAGTATAATATAAACTCACAGAATTCAAGACTAATCCTGAAAGAGGATTAGGACTGCTTTTTCAAACCAGCTATGAAGTGGTACATCTGTACACCAATAACATAAGCATGGCTTAAAATTCATTCAGTTGCCAGCTTTGAAATTATGATCCTTGACAATCTTTTTTAATTTGGTGGAGGGGTCATCTGCATCACTTGATATTTTGTGCATAGAGACACTTTAATATTTTAATATCTCTTTTCACATATCTGTATCAATATCCTTGTATATATCTAGATCCTGTGATTCACCTCCACATAAAATGAAGCTACTCTGGCCCAGCCAGTGTTGCTCAATGGTTGAGTGTTGACCTATGAACCAGGAGGTGATTCCTGGTCAGGGCAAGGTTGCCGGCTTGATCCCCAGTAGGGATGTGTAGGAGTCAGCCTATCAATGATTCTCTCTCATCATTGGTGTTTCTTTCTCTTCCTCTCCCTTCCTCTCTGGAATCAATAAAAATATACTTATAAAAAAATTAATTGAGCCCTAGCTGGTTTGGCTCGGTGGATAGAACATTATCCTGTGGACTAAAAGGTCCCAGGTTCAATTCCAATCAAGGGCACATGCCCAGGTTGCAGGCTTCATCCCCAGTGGAGGGTGTCCAGGAGGCAGCCAATCAATGATTCTCTCTCATCATTGATGTTTCTCTCTCTCCTCTCCCTTCCTCTCTGAAATCAATAAAAATACATTAAAAAATGAATTTCAGCAGAGAGCAGGGCACACCCACAACAGGGTTATCACCGCCCCAGTCACCTCCTGTCTCCCCTCCAGGATGTCACTGGTGGGGGAAGGGGGTGCCTAATGGTGGGAAACTGGACTGTCAAATGTGTTCCAAAGGCAGCCTGAGCCGTGGACATTCAGAGAAGCCATCCCCCATCCACCCCTTAGAGCAAGTGGGAGGGGCAACATAGACCTGAGCTCCCAGGAGTGGCAGATGGCCAGGACAGGCGTGGGCAGGGAGGGCGGGTGAGTCCGAACTCCCTGCTGCACCATAAAGTACATATGAGCTCAGTATAACCACTGGACAAAGAACAAGGAGCCAAAACAGGGCTGAGTTATGGGTCAAAAGGGAATGACGATAAAGGGTTAATCCAACAGATGGGCAAAACCCTCCAGTTAGGGGCTTTGCTGCAGTCCTAACCCTCAGGACCTGCGTGTGTGATCTTATTAGGAAATAGGGTCTTTGCAGATGGTCAAGTTAACGTGAGGTTGTTAGGGACAGTTCTTATCCGTACGACTGGCATCCTTATGAGAAGAGGAGATTAGGACAGAGGGACCACCATGTGAGGACAGGAAGAAGACGTCTACAAGCCAAGAGACTCCTGAGGCCACCAAACCTGGAACAGGTCTTTCCCTAGAGCCCTCAGAGCGAGCGCAGCCCTGCCCACACCGTGATCTCAGATGTCCGGCCCAGAACTGAGAGAGAATAAATTTCTTTGTTTAAGCCCTCTTCTTCCCCCCTCCCCCCCTCCCCCTTTGCCACACACACAGAGATTAGCTGTCTTCCCTAAAGGGTGACTTCCAAGAACTGTCATGCTAACTGTTGTTCATTGCAGTACAAAGTGCGCAGCAAGATGCCTGGCACACGGGAGACACTCAAGAAACCTGAGAGGGGCTGAGGAAGGCAGACACTGACATCTTCTGAGAATCTAAAAAAAGGAACAATGTTCTTTTCTCTGTGGACAAGAGGGGCAGTCATGTCTTTCACCTCAAAGACAGAGAGAAGAGTTATCTATTCCTCTGGACCCCATCAGCATCAGCATTTGATCCACACCTACATCATGGCACAAATCCTAATGGGCAAAAAAGTATTCATCAATCTGTCCCCTACACTAGGCTACAAGCTCCCTGAGGGCAGGGGCCGTGTCTTCTTTATGGCTGTGTCACACTCTCACCACCGATGCAAAGCAGAGTAGACACTATGAGTAGGAGATGGATGAAAGGACAAATGAATAAACTGGGCTTCTGGGTCCACTCCATCCCTTGTAACGATGTCACTGAAATGTCATATAGGATAGAATCTAAACCAGCTCTAAGACTACCTTAAATATATTCCGCTTTCTTTAATCTATACAATCTGGAAAAATCTCTCATATCACCTTCAACCTTGGGGCATGCAATTATAATCAGCGTCTTCAAGGTACTATACTTATTAAAAATAATATTGGACAAAATTCCTCATGATCCTTTTTGTCACCCTCGAGTCCCTCCCTAGTGTCCTCTTTGCTATTTCCCCACCTTCTATAATATTTTTATGGCAGACCCCGGAGGAAGGCATTGGAGTTGGTTGGATCATCATTGTATCCCCAGTTCCATCCAGCACAGGGTCTGACATAGAGTACATGTTCATTATGTGTTATTTATTGGGTTTGCTGGGGGGGGGGAGGGAAAGTCTTCTCAATTTTTAAGAAAATATTCTATCTACTTAAAAAATAATCCTAGAATGAAAGAATGGGTGTGTTCTAAAAACCTTAGTAAAGTTACTCAGAATTGTACACACATAACTCTGCTGAGGCGAACAGCATGTATGTGCTTATGTTTCCCAAACAATGAATTGAAAATATACCCTGAAGAATTGTTTATGCCAAATAAGGCTGACTATTCATGGTCATGACTAGAATTGCTGCCTGTTTTGTGCCAGCCGGTGCATCCCTGCCAAAGTCCTCCCAATTTGCAAGGATTCTTGGGTTTCGCTTTGGAAGTAAAGCAGGAAAATGCCTCTTCAACCCAATTTATATGCATCTAATTCTTCATTAGCGCTTGCTTAGGCTACCCTGATTGGAGCAGCATCCTGACTCTGTTTTTGAAAGTCCTATTTTGGTTGACAAAGTGGCATGGATTCCTACCAAAGGGCATGGAAACAAGCTAATAGAATTGTGATGCCAGTTGGGGTTCTGAACACACAACACTTGGGAAATGGTTCACACTGTTTCTGTGCCAGAGGCACCCACTGAGAGGTTGTCAGTCAGATATTTCCATCAGCCAAAGAGAAACATCAGCTCCCCATCCTGGCGGCTACTGGGCCAAAACTGGCAGATTGAAGGAAAAGGGGAAAGCTGGCAGGCCGAGGTGGCATAGATCTGCTAATCACAGCTACTGGGATGATATGCTTGGAGTAGAACAACATATGGCGCTTCCAGACGAAGTGCTCCGGAAAAGTGAACGGAATGGGGACCTTGAGCCCCTTCTTCAGTCTCATTCCAGCCCCTGGGGTTGTGGAACCAGTGGTTTTCTTTGTTTGGGAGAATTTTTGCAGGAACTGAGGAACCCATCATTGTCCCCATTCTAACAAGGCCTTCACGTCTGATTGGTTAAGTGTGTGGACTCTGGAGCCAGACTGAATCCTGCCTCTAACATTGACTATCTTTGAGATGATAGACAAATCACTTAATTGCCTTCTCTGTGCCTCAGTTTTCTCTATAAAGTGGGGATTAAAAACAATACTGGCTTCACAGGACTATTGTGAGGATGAAATGATTTAATATATGTAAAGAGTTTAGAAGAGTGCTTGGCATATAGTGTTATAGAATGATTAGCTATTGTTATACCTCATTGTTTTGTGATCCAAGTATTGCCTTAGATCCAAATTTTCATAATTAGGTCTCAATCTTCAGACACTTATTGATTCTATGGGTATCTAGGGACTGCCTAATCTTTGGCTAGCCTTGCCCTTAATATTGCCTTTTAGCTCAGTACCAGATGCATGGAAATGTTAGCGAGACCCACGTAGGAGCCTAGCTTTGCCCCTCCACGGATGAGGTCTCTCCCTTGCTCCTACCAATTGCTTCAAGTTCTGGAATTCTGCCTCTTAGAGCTGTCAGAGATGCCTGATGCTGGTGTCCCTGGTGTCCCCTAAGTCTGGGAGGTCCCTCACCTGCCCAGTCACCTCCACTACCAGTTTCTCTGTCTTATCTCCAAGCCTGGTCTGGTCTTAATTCTGACAGCACCCTTAGAGTTTGTTCAAGCAATGAGTAAATTATTCAACCTTTTATTTCCCTCTGAGGAAGAACTGGGAAGCCGAACCTTATCGCAGGAATGTGTGCTGTCCTTACTATGGTCATTTAATCTCTAGGAAGTTTTTTTTTTTTAAAGAAGAAGGAAATATCCCTCTAACCATAAACTGTCCCGACAGTCTTCTGCCTAGGATTGCACAAACAGAACTCCTCCATTTCACTAGAGCTCCGGGGAATAATAGGCCACCAGCTGCCACCTTGGGCTGCAGGTTTGGAAACTTGAAAGGAATTTTCCGTGCTGATTACCGCTTTCGCAGTGTTCTCAGCTGCCAGCATATGGTGGTGGGCGTGGGCCTGAGCCAACTTTTGTGTTTCTAAATAATACGCTGTTCTCCATTGCCAAAGAACTTTGGGCATTCGTCAAACAACCACTTCCCTGCATGTACCTACTATGTGCGGGCCTTTAGAAAACAAGTTACCTCTTCATGTATTTTTAAAACGATTGGTGGGAAAGCAAAAGTAAATTGAATACTCAAGGCAAAACAAATACAGTTCTAATACTACCAATGCGGAAGGAACTTGGTCAAGGTCACAGACTCCAGAAGAGGTGAATTCAAGATTTAATTGCATCACCCTGGACTAACTGGGCTAAATCCACTAAACCTGACAAGTACTGGTCTAATCTTGTGCCCCTCTGCAATTTGTACTCTTGGCTCCATAGCCATCTATGTTCCCTGAGAGCACCCTGCGCGCTGTGATCTCTGGGCCTTTACACATGTCCTGTCATGTGCTTGCAGTACCTGCCCTGCCATGCCCCCTTCACCTGGCTGATTGCACGCAACCTGTACATTCATAACATAAACCCCACTCTTGGAAAGCCTATTCTATTCCGCAGTCTAGATTAGCAGCCCTCCTCTTTCCTGCTCGAGCCTTGTGGTTTTCTTCTCACAACAATGTCCATGCTGCATTATAACTGCCCATTCATGTGTCTGAGCCTCCCTCTTATGCTGACCAGCCCTTGTCTAGTTTGGCTCAGAATCCCCAAGACCTTGCATGAGGTGCAGAGTATATATAACATGTGGCCAGTGAGTTGCATTAAGATAAACCAAGCTCTTGCTCTACCAAGTTGCCTTCGTGAGAGGTCAAATCTCAGAATAAAGATCCCAGCTTTGCATTTCCCAGCTAATGGCTCCATGCAGGCTGAGCTCCTGGCCCAGGGCACCTGACCTCTGATCTTTAAAATGCGCTAAGGTAACTTTTGCCTCTTACAAACTCACAGCTTATCTCAGTCATTTTCCCTGTCACATCCCCATTACATGAGAATTAAACTTCGGGTTCCTATACAATGCAGCTCAAGCCTGGGGTAGTCCAGAGTAAGCTTTGAGATACAAGGAAAGAGAGGTAACGCTGTATTCACTTTCATCTTTTCTTTGTTTAAAGTGAACTTTTAATTGAGACATAACACACATATAGAAAAGTTGGTGAATGTTAAGTGTACAGCTCATCATTTGCCATTCATTTGAACACATTCATGTTACCAGCACAAAAGTCAGAAAATTACTCAAACTCCCCTTGTCCCCTTCCAGATTTGCAAAGGGCAGCCGTCTTCTTAAATTCTATCATTGAGTAACTTTACTTGTTTTTAAACATTTTGAGGATGGAATTTTATAGCATGTACTCTTTAGTGTCTGGCTTCTTTTGTTACCTTTATAGTTTGTAAGATTCATCCACATGGTTGCATATAATTTGGGGGTTTTCCTTTTCATGGCTGTGTAAATGCGCCACATTTCATTTATCCATTCTAATATGGATGAATATTTGGGCAGTTTCCATATTGGCGCTATTATGAATAGTGCTGTGTAAGCAAGCATTCATGTGCATGGCTTCTAGTAAATACTGGTATATGCATGCATTTCTGCTGGTTATATATTAGGAGTGGAACTGCTGGGTCATAGTATACGTAACCTAGTTTTAGTAGATGCTGTTCAATAATTTTGCACAACAAAATTATTTATATGTAGTGATGTAGCATTGTGATTTCAATTTCTTTTATTTTGATTACTATATTGATATTCATCATTTGGCTAATCTAAAGTGACTGTTTTTGTCTTTTGGCCATTTTTTTCTATTGAGTTATCTACCTTTTTCTTATTGCTCCTTAGGGGTTCTTTATATATTCTAGATGTGAGTCCTTTGTCAAATGTATATATTCCAAATATCTTTTTCCATTCTGTGGCTTGTCATTTTATTCTCCTAATCTTTGATGAACAAAAGGTTTTAATTTTAATCTATCCCATATAATCTTTTTTCTTTGGAGTTAGCATTTTTTGTGTCTCACTTAAGAAAATTTTTGCCTTCCTCCAAGTCATGAAGACTTTGCTCTATAGTCTCTTCTAAAAGCTTCATTGTCTTTACCTTTTGTATCTAGATCTTGAGTTGATCTGTAATTGAATTTTGTATGACTTGAGATAGGGGTCAAAATTCTTTTCCCCCCAGAATTATTTACTGGAATGCCCATTCTTTCCTTTCTGCATTAGAATCACCTTTGTTATATATCTAGTGGTTGATTATATCTGTGGGTCTATTTCTGGACTTTGTTTTCTGTCATTCTGTTTCATTGGTTCAATTTGTTTGTCCTTCATAACTGGGAATGTTAGTCCTCCAGCTTTGTTCTTCTTCAAGATTATTTTGGCTGCTCTTGGTTCTTTTCATTTCTACATAAGTTTTAGAAACATGGTCTCAATTTTTACTTTTTAAAAACCTGCTGTTATTTTAATTGGGTGTATGTTAAATTTGTGGGAAAATTAGGGGATATTTGGCAATTTTGGATTATTGACTCTTCTAATCAACATATATGTTATATTGCCCCATTTATTTAGATTTACTCTAAGTCAGTGGGCAGCCAACTCATTAGTCAACAGAGCCAAATATCAACAGTACAACAATTGAAATTTCTTTTGAGAGCCAAATTTTTAAAACAAACTTCTAACGCCACTTCTTCAAAATAGACTTGCCCAGGCAGTGGTATTTTGTGGAAGAGCCATATTCAAGGGGCCAAAGAGCTGCATGTGGTTTGAGAGCCACAGTTTGCAGACCACTGCTCTAAGTAAACGTATAGCTTTTTATGGAGAAGTCTTTTCATTTTTCACTATACTTATTCTTTAAAATATATTTTTATGCTATTCTAAATAACAGCTTTTTAAAATATTAATTTAAACTTGTTTGTCACTTGTATTTAGAAATTAAGTTAATTCTTGTATATTGATCTAGTATTCAGAGACCTTGCTATATACATTTATTAATTCTATTTGCTTATATAGAGATTATTTTGGAATTTCTTACAAACATAATTATATCTTACCACAATTACTTTCTGATCCTTATGCCTTCTATTTCTCTTTCTTGCCTTGTTGCACTGGCTAGAATTTCCAGTATAAGGATGATCAGAAGTGGTGATGGTGGGCATTCTTGCCTTGTTCCAATCTTGTGGGAAATGCCTTTTATTTTAGCAGTAATTGTAGGGAAAGCTTTTAATATATTATTAAGTATGATTTTTGCTATAGTTTTTTTGGTAGCTATTTATCAGGTAAAGAAAGTTCCCTTCTGTTCTTAGTTTGCTGAGATTTTTTAAAATCATAAATAGATATTGAATATAATCAAATACTTTTTCTGCATCTGTGAAGATATTCATATAATTTTTCTATTAATGTAATGAATTATATTGTTGGAATGTTGAATGTTAAACCTCTGTTACATTTCTGGAATAAACACTATATGATTGTGATATGATGTACTTTTTCTAAATAACTGGACATAAGGCCAATATTTTGTTTGAGGTTGCTGCATCTATGGTCATGAAAGAAATTGGGCTCCTATCTTCCCTTTTACCTTCAATTTTGAGGTGTGATTTTTTTTTTTTTTTACCTCAGCTTGACTCCTCTTTCATCCTATATATAGACTTGCTTCAATAGACTTTGCTTCTATTATTAGCTTAACAAACTTTCTCCAGAGCCTCTAGCTTCTCTCTCACTGGCAGAACAAAAAGTCTTCCCAAAGACAAGGTAATCATGATTTTAATCCTGGTTCAACCACTCACAAGCAACATGCCCATTGGCATTCTCTTCAAGCCTCTGTTTTCTCACCAATGAAATGGGATTGAAAGTAAGTTAGAGGATACATATGAAGCAGCCAGAACAACCATGTGCTCAGTAATTACTCTTTCTTCTCTCTGCTGCCTAAATACTTTTTAAACACTGAAGAGCAATGGCTTACTATTTACAGGGTACAGCTGACAGTTCAGATGGAAACCTGAAAAATGAACTAATGGGGTTGGGAGAAGTTCTCTCTTTTTTGTTTGTTTGTTTGTTATACTTTTAAAAAATAAAGTTATTTATTGTTCCTGCTAAGTTTTTAAATACAAGCTCTTAGATTTTTAAAAATAGATAAACATTGCTAGAATTTATCATCCAAAGTGCTACAGTTTCTTCCCTGGGGTTTCAAACTCAGATGTTAATGGTGTATTAAGCATTTGGAAGGCGTCCAGAACTACAGCCTCTCTCCCATATATAACAATGTTTATGTGGAAAAGTCAGCTTGGAAGGACACTTTTAAATAAAGTTCCCTTTTCTAGAAATATAACCCCTATGCTATTTGTCAGTGCACAATAAACTTTTAACCAGCCTCTACAGTAGCAATGGAGAGTCTGTGGGGTGCCCTAAAATTATTCTTTGCCTCTAAAATGAGAATCACGTGGTTGTCGAGGCTTTAAGAGATGTCTAAATAAATCACAGTCAGAAGTTCAGAAAAATTGTCCCGGAAAGGCTGAGTTTGAAGAAGGCTGAAATTGATGATGTCAAGAGCCAATACCTACAATGTTGTCAGAGGCTGGACAGGCACTGTTCTATTTAACCCCCTGGTATACCCACTCCAAGATCTGATTCTGGTGATATCAGAATGGCCTTCTAACTATATCTGGACTTAGTTCAAGCTCTGGATCCCTAGGGAAGTAGTAAGGGTGTGGCCTTCGCAGATCTTATTATAATCTCAGCTCTGCCCCTTGCTAGCAGCTCAGTTCCCTCATCCATAACACGGGATGGTAACTGACCTACCTAGTATGACCATTGTGAGAACAGCAGGATGCTAGCTAATTCCTGTGACAAGCATGATGCTGAGAATGTGTTCAATGAATGGTAGTGGTTGTGATGATAATGATAACAATGACAGCAATGGTGAAGACAATGTCCATAACTTTGGAGAGAGGGGTGCCTCTCATCTAATCTCCAGACTGTCACTTTTTGGGTCTCTGGGCCCAGACACATGATCTTACTTGATTTGAACCATGTCTCAATTTCCCCAAAAGCAGAGCTTGAGGTAAGGACTTTGGTGCAGACACTTTATATAGAATATGATCTAGGAAGCAGGAAAGAAGGCATTAGGGAAGAAGGAAAGGGGAGGAGGAGGAATCAACCTAAGAGTGCATTCTGAAGTCATTGTATCTCTGAAAAGTGTACAGATGCCTCCAAGAATTATCCACCTCCCAAATTTGTCAGCTAGCACCTGCCCCTCTATGGATTGCAGATGGTCTTCAGAAGCACTAACATCCTAGCACTTGCTTATAGGCCAACCAGGCCTCAGAACTTCCGAGAGGCCATGAGGCAGTAAGTGGAAAGAAGCACAGTACATCTGACATGCACACTGACAGTGCGAGTGTGGCCCACACCTGCCACCATTGTTGTGGCTTAAGTGAGAGGTAGATGTAGATGAGTAATACAAAGCACCAAATACAACTGCTGTTGGCCAAATCTTAGTTCAAATTCATTGGCTCTTCCTGCATGCTGTCTTACCTTGCCACCTGTGAGAGACCCCAGTCCCCGGTAGGGTTTATCCTCTTCTGCTTCCACTTCCCAGGAGGGGTTACCTGCACACTTGGTCCTTGAACTTAGCAACAATCCTCAGATCTTTCCTAGATTCCAGAACTGTGCTATCCAAATTGATGGCCACTAGACACACATGGTTATTTAAATTTAAACTGGTTAAAATTAAATAAAATTTAAAATTAGAATTCTCAGTCACACTGGCCTTTTTTCACTGTAAGTGCTCAATAGCCACATATGGCAACTGGCAGCCATATTGGACAGTGGAATATAGAGCACCTCCACCTTCACAGAAAAGCTCATTTAAACAAAACTTCTCTAGAGTGATCCTGCATGGGTCTAAATCCTGGCTCTGTCACTTATGAGTATGCCGGGAGCTAATTCCAGCATGTCATAAATGCAAGAGTTTCATCAAAAGGTTGATGGAACTTGGAGACTCAGCAAGGGCTGAATCACATATGTTATTGCCTTTTGGAAATGACTAAGGGCATTTCCACAAACCTGAAAAGGGTGCATAAATGGTTGCTTGCTGCCAGACAGCTGAGGGCATTTCAAGCTACATGTTATTGCCTCCTGCTGGCCAAACACCTGAACAGCCATAGGGAGTTTCCCAAATTTGACAATGGATTCTGTATACTAAACCTTGTCTTTCTTTAGGATAATTTGTGTTAATAAACAGCAAGGGGTCCAGAGAGACAGAGGACTTGGTTCCTTTAGCCAAGCTCCTCTGGCCCCCCAAAATGTCTTCCAAAATTATGTTTCATCTCTGGACTCTTTATTAATTTATACACAGTACCTTCTCCAGATTCCTGAACCCTTTTAAATGCTGGATTAAGACCACCACCACCACCACCACCACCACCCGCATTACTAGTACTTGCTGGATAACTAGGCAAGTCACTTAAACTTTCTGTGCTTTAATTTCCAAATCTGTCAAATGGCCTTGTTCTAAGGATTAAATAAATAACAATATAAAAAGCACATAGTAAACTCTCACTAGCCATTTTAATTATTATTGTTTTCCTGTTTCTAGGGCAATTCATATGTAAGACAGACAGTTGTTAAAAACACTTCAGCCCCAATCCAAGTTCTGGGTCCTGTGGGATTTATCTCTGGGCTCCTAAACTATCTCTAGACTCAAGAACAGAGATGCTGCGTTGGCCCCTGCATCCTTCTAAGCCTCTTTTCAGTCTCCCACCCTGACTCCAGAAGGGAGAATTGGAAACCTCATTGCAAACTTCTGACAGGGGCTCTCATGGCTGCTTCTGTCCACATACATGACACATTCTGCTGCCATTTCCTCACCCTTTGCTCCACCCACCTGATGGGTTTCTACTATCCCCCTCTCCAGAGCTGACTGTGACCTGAACCACAATTAAGTTGGCCATACCACCTGGAAAATTAAGCTATCTTACAAGATTTTGCTTTATCCTAATGGATAGGTCCTGTGCATGCTCCAGTTTGTTCCCAATCCTCATCTTCCTAGGAGAAATGGAATATTAATATTAAAAGTAACATTTATTAAATATTTGCTATATAACAGAAACTGTACTGTTTTCTTATGGTTTCCTTCTGTAATAGCCATAAGAATCCTAACCTGTAGGTGCCATTGTTATTTCTTTTTCACAGATAAGAAAACAAAGTCCTAGAAAACATAGGTATTTTTTTCAAGGTCATACTGCTAGTAAATGATGCACCACAAATCAGAAAATGCCCAGGACAAATCTAGGGCTCACCTCTTATGTGTCCCTTCTGTCGAGGATTATAGTCCTTTGCTGTCTGTTTTCCAACATCTGAAAACTGGAGTTTCACATATTTTGTCCAGTTTTACAATTATATGCTAAGGCTAGTCTAGTGCCATTTACTACATAAGAATAAGAAGCAGAAGTTGTGTGAGCATATGTAGATTTGGGAGTTGCCTTCAGACAGGACTGTCTCTTCTCTGCTCTACACTACCTTCAAGATAAAATAAAAACTTACTGTTAAGACATTCCTATCCCTTCATGATATCCCTGGCTAACTGGCTTCATCACTGATCATCCCATTCTTACAAATACAAACACACACACACACACACACACACACACACACACACACACACACACACACTACTTGACCAACTTGTGGTTTTCCATATACCTCTACATTTTATTATGTACATACTGGTCCCTCTGCAAAAATACTCTTCTCCCTATCCTGTAATTGCCTTGCTAACTCCTATTTATCTTTCAGAATGTAGTTCAACTATCTAAACTTCCAGGAAGCCCATTCTGGTTCAGTCAGTGTTTAATGTTCCCTTATCTGTGCTCTTACATCACTCTGTTTTTGCCTTTATCAGAGTTCTGTTGCACATAGCTGATTGCAATTGCCTGTTATAACCTGTCCTTTATGCCCTTTACCCTACCCTGCAGATTGAACATCTCAAGGACAGGGGCCAAGTCTGATTCTTTTCAGGGTCTCCTTGGAGTAGCACAGGTTTTAGAAAACTTTTTCTACACAGGGCCAGATAGTAAATATTTTAAGGGGGTTTGCAGCTAGACAGTCTCTCTGTTGTAACTACTTGACTCTGCCATTGTAGCATGAAAGCAGCCATAAACAGTAAAAAAATAATATGTAAAATAAAACACTTTATTAGAACAAGAACAGCTAATGGGTTGTAGCTTATTGATCCCTGAATTAGCACATAGTATATAGGATGTCCCAAAAATGTATACACAGTTTGGATAATTACTAATTCCAATGGGTTAAATCTAAAAAGAAAGAAACATCTATTGAGCTATCAGAAAAAAATTGTGTATACACTTTGGGGGTATACCCTGTATGTCTATTAAATGTTCATTCAATTAATTAATTTAATAGAATATTATTGTTGGAGGCCTCAAGGAAATACAAAAAAATATAACCAATTTCATAAGTGCAAGAGTTGGTTCTCAATTGAAAAAGTGACACTTTTCTTAAAACCTTGAGGAAGGAAAAAAGGCTAGCTGAGCAACAGAAAGGTGAGGAATTTCTGGCCTAATTGACATATTTCCCCATGCAGAGCTTTTTCCAGGAGGCCATACTGGGATGAGATCCTGAAAACCAGAATGGTTTGGTTAGAGCAAATTTTTGAAGCATCCAAGAGCAGGAAGAGCCACAGAACAAGCACACGCTGTGTCTTGGTCAGCACCCAGGGGCAAAGCCAGAGGAGCCAAGTTCTGTAGCCAATTCCAAAGTATCAAAAACCATGCAGATTCTGGAACTGAGCCTAGGATGAGAATAACAAGGGCAAGAGGAAAGTGAGATCCAAGATGACTTTTATGAATAGAGCTGGCAGGTCCACGGCATTTTTTCTATTGGTCAGTGGCCACATGGTGCATGGGTGAGTCTTTGGATGGTTTGACCTTGGCCTTCTCAGAAGAGTTAAATGATAAGGTCATTTACTAAAAGATAAAAGGCAGGAGGAGGCTAAGACAGAGATCAGAGGAGTTCTGGGGTTGCTACTATAGCAAATTACAGGGTCTCCCCCACCCCCACCCCCCCAAAAAAAAAAAAAAAAGATTTGCTGAGGCTGAGGTTAGATAACTGGATGCTGTAGTAAACCAGTCACCACGTTGTAGAACATTCTCCAATGAAGTATTATAAATGAATGTCAAGGAAATGAATGGGCGGCTTTGTTCAGGCTTGGGATTGGCAGGGGAATACAGCCACTGTCAAAGCAGGCCAGGAAATCTGGGCTGTCACTGAACACCTGCCGTATGCAGAACATCTCAGGGAATCCATTTTCCCTGCAGCGTGCCGCCTCCCACATCAGCCAAAAAGCCAGACAAAACGCTCTTCTTTTATCAGTGATGGCCTTTCAGGCATCGTTGTGAACAATGGTAATTTAGCACCAGCAATGACAACAGAAAAGGTGTCAGAAATAAGGTTACTGCACATACATTCAGGATATATGTCCCTGGAGTGGCATTGTAGACAAATGTACCAGGTTGGCTATCGGTATCTCAAACTCACGTGAATAATCACTCCTTCCTACCACTTCCCACCTGCCTCTGTTCCATCTATGCCTCATCCAAGCTATTGGGAGTAAATATCTAAACCCAGATATGTATAGGCCAATGGGACACTGCCAGAATGAGACTGAGGCATGCTAAACCAAATAGCTGTGGCCATACCTGAGAGCAAAAGGGGTTGGTGATGGTCTTGGCGTCTTTGCCATTGCACCCAAGACTGAAGCCTCAGCGTTTCACCAAGGACCCCAGTGGGAATATTCCTTTAAGAAGGCCTCAAGCATTTACTTAGGCCCCTATCCCCAGACCTTTTAATAATGGGGCTTCTCTCTCTCCTCTCTTATTTCTTGGAGGATGGTGGGGCCCAAGACTAAACTTCTCTGTGTCCCCTTTTACTGGATTATGCTTAACCACCTTATTCTGCAGGCCCCAGACCACTGTGTCATATTTAGACAACTCTCTACCATTTTTTCACATTTAGGTTCTTGCATCTGACCTTTCTATCTCTACCCACCAGTCCTAAGTCAAACTGCTGCCCAATCACCAACTCAGATTCTCTTTGGTTCCCATGCCTTTCAGAAACTTGTCTGGGTTTGCCCTGCCTTGTTCCAATTTAATTTTACTCATTAACATTTATTAGCATCGAGCCTATTTTATGTGCTAGCCACTAGTCATTACTTCAGCCTCAAAACAACACTAGGAGGTTGGTTATGTCAATATTCCGACTTTATAGAAAAAGAAGCTGAGGTTGAGAGTGATCATTTAAGCTAGATAGTTTCAGAACTGAGACTAGAGTATATGTTAGTCTAATCCAAAAATCAGAGTTTTAACTATTTTACCAAACTGTCTCCCAAAGATTGTCCCATCTTTCCTCTTATTGCTCATACCTTTGACCCAGAATATCCATTTTCTCTCCAATGCCCTAAGGCAGAACTTATACAACTCATTCAGGAAATGCCAGTGGGTCTCCTATTTGGTCCCTTCACCCTTGAGCCCTCTGGAGCGTATCCTGCTGAAGATGTGGTGCAGTGGGTGGAGAAGAGCTGGGCCCTGGCACCAGACCGATCCAACTCAATTCCAGTGTCTTCAATCATCTGTTTCTGTGATCGTGGATTAACTCAACGTCTCTGAGCCAAAGTTTCCTCATGTGAAAAATGAAAATTATAATTTCATCTGTATCAAAATGGTTTTATTTTTTGAGTGTTTAATGTGATAATGTTGGTCAAGTCCTTGGCACAGAGCCTGGCACATAATATCATCTCAATATGTAGCTATTGTCATTCTTCCCAGAAGAAAACTCCCATCATGTTTTCCCCTTTTACCAATGCCATTTACCATGACAGGCATTCAGCACCCTCCCACAGCCTGGCCCTGGCTTTCTTTTTCATCTTATTTCTTTGTCTTCAACTCCTCAGGCCACCAAATGGTCTTCTCTGGTTCCTGGCCTCTCGGGAGGATGTAGAGAAAAGAGTGTGTCTTCTGGGATCAGGCAGACCTGGGTTTGAACCCAAGCTTTGCTCATCACTAGCTCTGTGAGCTTGGGTAGGTTCCTTACCATCTCTGGGACTCAGTGCCCTCATCTAGACAATGAGAGTGAGGTTGTTGCGAGCATTATATCTAGGAAAGCATTATACCTAACACCTAATACCCTTCAGTAAGTGTTTAATCCTCTTATCTATTTTTTTTTTAATAGAATCCTTTCCTACTTCCCAATCTTCCCATGGGAGCCTCCTTCCAATGAGAACATTTCTTAGGTCCCCCCGCTTCTTCTGAATTCCTCTTGTGGATTCCCATAGTGCTTTCTGTCTATAATCGTTCAGAGACCTTTGTTTTATACAGTTTTTTCAAGTTTTCATAGTTCTTTCCAAAACTAGCCCAATTACTTTGCACAACTCTCAGAGAGGCAGTGAAGCCCAGTAATTATTCTCTTTTTATTTCCCCCAGTGCAAATTGATAGTTGCAGAATAGCCACAGAGATGCAGATTGCAGAATGGGGGATATAGTTGATAATGTCGAGGTAGCTGGGTATGGGGCCATGTGAGTGCTTGAGGCAGCAGGGGGACCACTCTGTAGAGTGCACGGTTTTCTGACCATTTGCTGTTGTACCTCTGAAACTGGTATGAAATGGTATTGAATGTAAAATGTGGTTGAAAAAAAAATTTTTTTTTGAAAAGGTAAGCTGAGACTCTAAGAGATTGAATGGCTGGCTCGTGGTAATCATGCTTTTCTCCCCTGTATCATTCTGCACCTGAATGATTGCCCCTCACCTAAAATCATGTCCTTTCAAATTGTTTTTCAATGGTTGCCTGGCCTGTTCCAACAGGGAGGGTGCAGTCTGGTCCCTCACCCTAGCCTAGTGCCCTGAAGGTATCTGTCATGTAGCTGATGTTATTCATGTGTTAAAATGTGAATTAATGTGGTATGTTGTAAGATCATTGTAGAAAGCTTACAACTGTATTGACTAGAATGTCTAACTGGTCTAATGAATTTATTGAAGGGTAAGAAACCACAAAGGCATCATACTCTTGAGGCACTTGCTTCTTTGCACATGTGCCTTTAGACTGAATCGTTGGATGTTAGGGGAATTTGGAGTAAGCTGCTCCATCCCCAGTGCTCTGTGTTCTTGTTTCTGTAATAACCCTGACCATGCTTAATTGTAAGTAATCTGCTTATCCATCTGTTTCTCCACCCCTAGACTATGAGTCCCTCTAGAGCAAGCACCATATCTAATTCCTGTCAGGGTCTATGGCCAGCCACTACACTTGGCACAGATTTAATGGAAGTTGAATGAATAAACCAGAAAGACCCATCTGGGCCCATCTCCTAATCCCCCTATGACTGTGCTTGTTTCCATTCTCTTATCCTGTTCCATATTATCTATTTCTTATCTTCTTTACTGAATTAAGGCAGGTTTTGTGTTTTACTCATTTTTACAGTCTCCCTAACAACCAGGGAAGGAGGAAATGATAATTATTGAGTGTCTATTGTGTTGCCAGTAGTAATTGCACATATATTATATCCCTTTTTCAATAATTTAATTTAATTCATATAATAGGTTGATAAGGTAGGCATTATCATTCTTGAATTATAAAAGAGAAAGCCAAACAAAACTCAGGGAGATAAAGTAATTGGAATTTGACCAAGTTTGCACAGTTAGGAAGTAGCAATGCCAGGACTTGGATCCCTCTCTGTTGGTTTTAAGACCAATGCTTTCTTTTCTATTGTTGGTTGATGTTTGTTTCATAATAGTATGCAGGATAGCTAAGTGCGTTAGCCCAGTAGGTGTCAGGAACTATGCTGAACTGAGATTTTAATGTAATCACATTGAATCCAATCTGTACAAACCTGCTCCCAAAAGCTCCAAGCACAGATACTGCCACCTTCCCACTGGATCATTTGGATGAAATGCTTTAGGAAATGTGTACTGAGCACTCACACTGTATCAGGCACAGTGCCAGGTACTGGGGATGCAGTGCTGAAAACAAATTCTATCAGGGAGCTTAAGTCTAGTGGGAAAGCAGACATGTAACAAGTGATTATTATTTTTGCTAGAGGAAACCTATGACAAAGGTTTCAGTCAGTCTTGGGAGGCTTCTGGGTATCACGAAGGAAGGATGAGTTGGCCAAGTCAAGAGCAAAGAAGCACGAAGGGACCAGCATGGGTTAAGCCACTGAGGTACAAAAATTGTAGGTAGGATGCCAGACCAGCATGGCTCAGTGGTTGAGCATCAACCTATGAACCAGGAGGTCATGGTTCCATTCCAGTCAGGGTACATGCCCAGTTTGCAGACTTGATCCCCAGTGTGGGCTGTGCAGGAGGCAGCAGATCAATGATTCTCTCATCATTGATGTTTCTGTCTCTCTCTTCCTCTCCCTTCCTCTCTGAAATCAATAAAAACATATTTTTTTAAGTTGCAGGTAGGATAGGTCTGGAACAAGGGGGCATTTTGATGGCACAGAACAAGGGGACCAAGAGGTGCTTTGACTGGTTTCCCTGAGTTCACATCATGAACCAAAGGCCAGCACTTGTTCCTGTTCTTGCTCTTACTACAAGCAGTGCTCTTGGCTGAGATGACAGCTAGGACATTCTCCTCACTCAGGAAGTGAGGGAGAGCAATAGCTGGCAGCGTCTCCATCTGTCTTCTCTAGAAACACAACAGATAAACACAAGTTTGCATCTCCCTGATGTGTGGGAAATAATGAGCAAGCAGTTGGGCAGACCCACATGGTGTTGTCGTCTGCCTGGGGTGGGGCAAGGCTGCCCTCAGCAGGCCAGAAGGCTGGCTTTGTGCCCATGCTCTTAATGTGCCCCTGGGAGCAGGGCCTATGGGGTAGCAGGTGGCAAACATAAACAGGACCTAGCCCTGATGGGAGTCATTTCCTAAGTGGTGGGTTGCAGTGGAGCGTTCTGCCCACACTGGGCCACAGGTGATGAACTGCAAATGTCAGTTGTGGCCGCCCAGTGCAAGTTTTCCTCTTTCCTATGCCTGAAAATGTTCTTAAACTGAAGACTTTTAAAACCCAACCAAAGAATGGCAGAGAACTAAGTCAACCCTATGATGAATTGTATTTAACTTAGTAAGATATATATATATATCTACATTCATCACATGCAAAGCAAACCCAATGTCACACTGATATTGACTCTGCTCCTCTCTCTGGGACTTTAAAAAAATCTCCAGGTTAAGATCTGTCTTGGTCCCACCCAGACCTTATTCTGCTCTCCTCTTGTGTCGATCATTAATTCCCAGGGCCTATGTCCCACAACAATCATCCTCCTGCATGATCCTCACCAAACCACAGTGGACTGATCACTTCCTCATATGCCAACTGCCTTTGCATCCTTCAGCATGGCTAGCCTGCCTTCCCCAACCCCCATGCTGGGATGCACAGAAAAGCCAGCTAAAGGCAACAATGCTTATTCCCCAGAATTGTAAGTCTATTTCACACTCTACCCCTTTACTTTTTGCTCCTTGCTGACCTCCCCAGCTCTGCACTACAATTTTGCTCCCTCTAATGCATTCTCTACACTGCTGCCTGGATGATTTATCTGAAATTCAAATGTGATCACATCACTTCCCTACACAGAGCCCTTCTGTGGTTTCAAACCCTTTCAAATGGCATCCAGACTCCTGAAGTATTTAGAACAAAGCCATCCATGAGTAGGCTTCCTCCTGCCTCCCTGGCATTATTTCTTACCTCTTCCCTTGACAGTTTGTGACACAGCAATGCTAAATTACTTATGGCTCCCCAAACACACAGTGTTATTTAATCTTTCTTAGCCTGCCAGAAATAGTATTGCCTCTCTATTCTATCTTACAAATTTGATCAGCCTTTAAAATTCTCTCAGCTGTTCCCTTCTCTGAAATCCTTCCAAATGAAAGCCATCATTCTGGGCTGCCTCTGTGTCTTATTCAGTCATCTACTGTTGCCCTGTCTGCATGTTCCCAAGACTTACCTGTCCATAGGGACTGTCTTACTCATCGCTGCATAGCACAGGGCCTCGCACCAACCAGGTGGGTAGCCAGCTCTGGTTTAGTCATTGTCCAATTATACTTCCGCCCCATCATTAAAGGGCCTTGAGTTTGAGCCACAGCCACACTGACATCTGCATCCTGATTGGCTTTCCTAGGTCGGGCCAACCACTGGTCTGCGATCATTGGTGGATCCCACTCCAAGAATTACGTGCTGTGGGAGTACGGAGGATATGCCAGCGAAGGCGTCAAACAAGTTGCAGAATTGGGCTCGCCCGTAAAAATGGAGGAAGAAATTCGACAACAGGTAAGAAAAACAATCACAGAATAACCCCAAACCAGAAATGCTATCAAAGCATTCTTTAGATTTCTTTCCCAGGATCTAGTACAATGTGCTGGAAAACTGGTACCCAGGAAGCAGAATCTATTGATGAGCCTGGAAGGTCTGGGTTAGGTGAGGACAGAGGCACCAATGCCCATCATGTTGTCCTCCTCTGACTGCATTTGTGTTTTCTTTCATTTGTGCTAAAAGCTGCTGCTGTGGCCACATTGTTGGGGCACTGTCTCTGGTTTCCTGAGAATCTATGTGGTGGCTTATGATTTGCTTACCATGATCCTTGAAAGGTTCAAGGAGTGATATCCTGGTTGTCTAAGCCAAAACTGCCATTCCCAAAGATAAACATTTGAGGTGTTTGGTTAATTAAGCAGGCATTAATTCTAATCATTGGAGACTGAAGCATCTTTCAGGTACCATGTGCCATGTTATGTGGGTTTAAGAGCTGTACCATTATTTAGGTACCAACTCCCACCACTGAGACAAAGGAGAAATAATTTGTTCTGATGAGGGATCTTGGAAGAAGAGCTGTATTTTCCTCTGGCCATTCACAGGCTGCCCTGTGGATAGGAGATGGTCCAGTTTTGGCCATCACTACCCACAAAATCCCTTTGGGCCAGAGAGAGAAAATGCAGGACACCCCAGAGACAATGGGCTCATGTCTCCTGATATGCATGTGTCCACAGACCTGAGCAGCAAAGGAAGCTGAGTGCAGCTGAGGTGCTTCCCCTGGAAGTCACACATCTGGACTCTTAGCCCCCAAACACCCTAAATTGAATGCAACAAAGGTCACCCTCATTCCTACTTTAATCCCCTGAGAAATTTTTTTGGACCAAAGCCCCCAAATGCCCAGGAATCAGCTTATGTTTCTTATGAATTCAATTTAAAATCTTTTCTCCATTCTCGGGGAGGGAGGAGGATGGGGAATGTAAAATGTTTAGCCAGATGTTTTAAGATTGCTTGTCATGTATTCATCACAAGTCTATCTGACCAACTGCTCAGTGTTCCTCTGACTCTGGCTGTCCTGCCTGGTAACTGGCATCACTTATTCAGGCCGTAGCACAGCTACGCACATTGTCAAAGTCATGGCGGGCTCCTATTGGTCCCAGTCTGTCCCACTTGTCATGGGAGTGGGAGGGAAGTCTCTTGTTTGGGATCCTGAGGATCCATCCTTATTTCTAGTTCTCAGCGTTGGAATTGTGATACGCTGCCTTGTCAAATTATGTCGTGTGGTATGGGGGAAACCATGTGTTACAAATAATGGTTGAAATACTGAAGTTTGCAAATAAGTTATATCCAAGGCAAGGGCATCTTCATAATAATGCCAGTCTCACTTGTTCGCTACCTTGAGAGTTTTCTGGAAAAGAAGGAAGCATGTGTGAATGTGAGACACTGAGAACGTGTTGTGCTGGTAAACATATCTGTCAAGTGTCATAGCAGCAAAAAGGTTGATAACTGATGGACAGGGCCCTCAGCCTTAGAATGCTCCCCTTAGGAAAACATTCTTTGCTTGGTGTGTTCTGAGCCAGCACACCTAGGACTGGCTTCAGTACCACACAGGTGATGCCTGCTTGTCCTGGCTGGCTAGTGTTTCTGACATTATGTCATAGTCGTAAGTTTAACTGTTGATACTGCACATGTCGATAAAAAGCATGTCTCCGGGTCTATCACTGTCCTTCAGGTCCCCTGTGTACTAGACATGTACCTTGAGCTCTCACTTCCAGTTTGAGAAGACAACATATTGTCATTTTTACAGATAAGGAAACTGAGGCAGTCAATAGCTAGAACTTGAACTCAGGTCTGTGTAGCTCCAAACCCTATAGATAGTTCCAGATATTAAAGTTGCAGGGCCTTGTGAAAATGTCAGTTGCCTTGTTCAAAACTTAAGATTTTCATGATGATGATGCTGTGAATTTCATAACTTGGGACCTGAGAACATGTGGGTCTCCCACCCACTACACTGGCTCTGCCCATCCACCTTCCTGGCCCCACACAACTACCCAAGAGAGAAACTCCTCTTGCCAGCCTCTGACATAAGCCTGTTTCCAGAGCTGCACTAACAATGCATCGAACTCCCGTCTCCTTAGAAAGTCAGTTAGAGAGAGTGATTTTGGGGCCCCTTCACTTCCAAACACGTCATGGTTCTATCGTTCCTGCAAGCATCCAATTTATTATATTTTTATGTAAGTCAGGTAAGAAGCAACATAAAAAGGAGCAGAGGTGGGAATCTTCCTAGAATATAAACATGTCCCCTGAATAACCGGGAACTTGTTTGAACACATCTACAAACTAACACAGTGTTCTGAGCCTTTAATACTTTATAGCCTACCAATCACTCTATCAAAGAACCCGAGTCCAACCAGGATGAAAATAAAAAGCCCTTTCTTCCCAAGAAAGACATTTATATGCTTACCAGCCTTCTCGTATTATAGACTTACTGCTCACTGCAAGTGTCAAGGGCATTAAAAAATCACAGTAGAGATTGTTGGAGGTAAATCTTATGCTAATGCTTTCAAACAAATGAACAAACCAATAATCCCATCAGTAGTGGGAAATTGTGATAGTATCATTGAGTATAAATTTTAATGTTAATATAACTTCAGAAACCTAGAAAATTCATAAAAACTTACAGCAGTGTTATTGGCAATAATGACACTGGTGGCTGAAGAGAGTGGGGGAAGGATGCAGGGCACACTTCTTAGAGGGAGACAGGCAAATGTGCTCTGGTGGGCACTGGCATCTAGACATTTTCTAAACGCAGTTAGGTATTGTTAAAAATCTGTCTTGTTGTATTCTGTCTGGCATTTCTATGTTTGTAGAAAAAGGGAGAACCTTCTACATCAGCTCAGTCTTTCATGTTTGCAGATGCCCACCAAATATCTCCAGCACCTAATTCATTCTCATACCTAGTAGCTGCTTAACAAGCATCCGAGTTGGTTAATCCACAAGCAAGCCATGAACGTCTCTTGCATAAAATCCTGAGCTGTGAACGGCCATTCACTCATGAAAAAAATGCACTAGAATAAACACACCAGCTTTTAGGTTTCTCTGGATTCAAGACTTCCCTGCTGGTGAGAAGTCAGGTCATGGTGCACCCTAGTATAGGCATTTCCTGTTTCATCTTCAGAAAGCCTTGCTTTGACAGATCTCGTAAGCCGGCCAATAGGATGATTGTGCCACCTATGGCCCAAGAATCAATAAACAAGCAAGTGTTCTTTTCTTCTTTAAAGTTGAAGCAGTTTATAAGGCTTTGGGAATTGGCAGAAAGGGTTTGAGATTTTTTTTTCTCATCTTTAAACAGAGATGATATATATGTCTACTAAACTTATTTTTCCTGATTTCCTAAACTTTTTTATCACTTTTCTCTAATGAAAACCACTGCCTTATTTCTGATGTGTTCCATGGACTATAACATACTGCCCCATCTGGTTGAGAAAGTCACACACACACACACACACACACACACACACACACACACCAGCTCTTACTTATTAAAATAAAGTTCTAGTCCAGCCAGTATGGCTCAGTGGTTGAGCATCGCCTGTGCACCCAAAATCTGTGGGTTAGATTCCCAGTCAGGGCACATACCTGGGTTGTGGGTTCAATCCCAGTCGGGTCACATGTGGAGGCAACAATCTTTCTCTCTCTCTCTCTCTCTCTCTCTCTCTCTCTCTCTCTCTCTCTCTCTCTCTCTCTGTCTTTTTCTCACTCCCATTTCTCCCTCTCTAGAATCAATTTTTTTAAATTAATAATAAAAAAAAGGCCTACAATACTTTCCAAAGCTTCTTCGAGTCAGATTGGATATAATTTTTTTAGGTTTGTCACCCTGCTGCATGCAGCCCCAGGAGTGCCCATTTTGTCTGTGTTACATTAACATCATTGTCCATCCTCCTTTGTCCTTCCCCATCTCATTCCAGGTTTAACTCCATGGAGTGCATATAAGTGGGCACTAGTATCAACATGATACTAGGAGTGGGGCAGGAAAGGAGTTAAAGACTCTCCGTCACAGACATGATACAGACATTAGAACATCATTTGAAAGGTGTGATTTGAGTCACATGAAGCCTCTTGTTTGCTTTCAGTGGAGACTTCAAACAAATCAAAATCACAGTAGGACAGGAAGCCAAAGCGACTCAGTGATGCCCGTTCTTTCATAAAACTGGTCTGCCTCTTCCCAGCAGTTTCTGGCTTCCCCAGTTCTGCATCAGAGCATCACCAAGTCCTGGGAATGTTTTCTGAGAATCTCTGTATGAGGGAAATGTGGGACAATTTTATTCAAAACTTATAGATTACTTAACTTACACAGAAATCTATTTTTATAACAACTGAACCAAATTATTGCAAACCGAAAACAAGTGTAAATGGGGAATAGTTAATAAATTGCCTTAAGATATAGAGGG
The DNA here is from genome assembly GCF_964339955.1 of Pipistrellus hanaki. NCBI lineage: Eukaryota > Metazoa > Chordata > Mammalia > Chiroptera > Vespertilionidae > Pipistrellus > Pipistrellus hanaki. Next base: position 51,600,352 of record NC_140511.1, read on the forward strand.
AAGTTTGGCAATATCTATCAAATAGTACATTTTCTTGTTTTATTGTAACAAAACATGTAATGCAATATTTATCACTGTAATTGTTTGTAAGTGTACATTTATGTAGTGTTGAGTATATTGACATTACTGTTTGTACATTTTATTTATACCTCAACATAATAATTCTCTATTTAGGAATTTGTCTTCTGGAAATATTCTCACACAAAGGTGTATGAGGAAGGAGAATTATTATAACACTAGAGGCCCTGTGCACAACATTTGTACATTTGTTCCCAGGGTGGGGGTGGGGTGGGGGGGCCTGACCCTCAGCCCAGCCTGCACCCTCTCACAGCACAGGACCCCTTCAGGGATGTCCACAACTGCTGCACTTGCCAGCCATCAACCCGGCTTCTGGATAAGCAGTGCTTCCCCCTGTGAGAGAGCACTGACCACCAGGGGGCAGCTCCTATGTTAAGCGTCTGCCCCTTGGTGGTCAGTGCACATCATAGCAACCGGTTGTTACACTTTTTGGTTAATTGCTTATTAGGGTTTTATTATATAGGATTGCTTATAAAAATAAGAGATGGAAAAAAGAAATTCTATCAATAGGGGATTGGCTGCTTTTATATAGTTAAATACCATGCAACTATTAAGAGGAATAAGGCAGATCTGTATATACTGAAAAGCAAAACAGTGGCCCTAGTTTTCTGCCATGTGGGGGGGAAAGGTAGGTGGGTGGAAGTCAAAGTATTATATAAAATTTTATATGCAGAGAATGTTTCTGTGAAATTGTCTCTAGACCAGGGGTTAGAACTGAAATGTGTGTCCACATTTCACCACCTGCCTTTTTGTATTATTTGTACATGTCCAAGAATGTTATTTAAATAAACAAAGAAAACGTTGATAAGAAATGGAATACTACAAAAAGACCAATACCCTAAACTTAATTTGTAAACTTCAAGTGCTAACCCCAAAAATACCAAATAGGTTTTTAATTATATAGACTAATTCTATGGAAGAGCTACATAGTCAAGAATAGTCAGAAAATGCCTTGAGAATAATGATTTGGGGGAGTAGGGAAGAGACTAGCTAAACTAGATGTTAAAACTACATTTAATAAAACTGTGTGAAATTAGAGCATGAATAGATATAGTAATAGCCCCAAGTTCATCTTAAATTAAATTAAGTATATGAAAAATGTATAATTTCTATTGGTTGGGGTAAATGGATTCTTTAATAAATGATAATGGCACAATTGGAAGCCAAGGGAAAACCAATTAGCTTCATACTTCAATTCTTAAACCAAAATAAACTCCAAATATATAAAAGATTGAAATATTTAAAAATGAAGATGTAAAAGCATTAGAAGAAAACATGAGAGAATCATGTTTATAATCTAGGACAAAGTCCCTTCTAAGCATGTTACATAATCCAGAGGCCCTTAAAAAAAACACTGATAAAAGTAAACTAAAAACAGGTTTTTTATTGTAGGAAAGATTCTTCAAAGTTTTTAAAGATGAAGGACAAAGTGGGAGAAAATATTTGTAGCTCTTACAATCACCAAAAGGCTAAGTTCTTTAGTATATAAAGAGCACTTACGTGTCAATTTTAAAAGACCAATAAACCAATAGAAAAATAATTATCAAATACATGGAAAGTTCTCAAAAAAAAAAAAAGAAGTTAGATGGCTTTTAGGTAGTTTAAAGGTTTTTAGGTAGTTTAAAAGATGCTCAACTTTATTTACAATTACAGAAATGCAAATTCACTCACAGCTACAGTTGACAGATGTAGGAAAACAGATACTTGAGTATGCCAATTGTGGCAGCACAGATGGCTATAACTTTGTGGAGGGCACATTTCTCTGATTCAGTCTTTGAGTGTTGACCCATGAATCATGGTTCGATTCCTGCCACATGCCCAGGTTTCATGCTAGATCCCCAGTAGGGGGCATACAGGAGGCAACCAATCATGATTTTCTCATCTTTGATGTTTCTATCTCTCCCTCTCCCTTCCTCTCTGATACCAATAAGAACACATTTTTAAAAATGAAAAAAAAAAGTGAGCAGAATATTTGTAGCGTGTTGTTCCATGTTTTTGCAGTATTTATTCAAATGCTAATGGCAGCACAGATCTGCAGCCTGAACTCCTGACTTCCAGTGCTTGGTTTTCTCTCTGTGGAAAGGGAAGAAGGATAGGCAGCCCTGAAATATCTCACACTGTATGGACTACCCTGTTTACTAAAAAACTTCTGTAGTTTTCACTGGGCTGTTTCTGAGACCGGTTAGAGCCAGACTTTCCAATAAATATTTGCCATCTAGTGGTAAAAATGTGTATGCACCTACTATAGATTTCATTCATTCATTCATTCATTCATTCATGTGTCAAACACCATATTTGGGAAATCACATGGCCTTAAGGGACTTTTGATTTCTTGGGAAAATATGACATAGAAATAGGTGATTCTAATACAGAGCAACCTGGACTAAAGGAGACAAGTGCAACAGGGCTGCCTGAGCACAGACAGAACTTTCCCCTGCCTCAGGAAGCTGAGGTATCATGAGCTGCATATTAAACTCAATATTTTGATGCTCTAAAAAATATTAGCTCCTTTCTTGTCTTGCTCTTGCTGGACCGTCAGGACCAGGGTAGCAGTTTATGTTGTCACCTTCCTCATGTGAGGATGGACTCCCAAACTGAGCATGTTAGGATTGCAGCCAATACATGTGCTTTGGCTAAATGGGGTCGCTGTCTCAAGAGCTGTGTCCCTCGACACCACTACGTTTGGTCTTCAGGTCTGTTTTGAGGATGGGTTGTTCATTTTGTACCTTGTGTCAGAGTGTCTCTGCAATGTCCCTCTTATCTATGCAGTTCCTGAAACTCTCCTAAAGGTAACCCTGACATTCCCCACACAAACAAGTTCTTCCAGCCCATGGAAGATACCCTCCATGGAGCCAAGAACCACCCACCCAGTGGTCCAGCTTGCCCTTAATGAGAGATGCATGGCATAAAGGGGTAGGGAATGGATCTGTAAAGGGAGGTTGGGGTCATCTCATCAATGACCTTGAATATCAGGCTGCAAAGATTACAGATAGACCAGTAGGAACAGGGCAGCCCTGAGGAGGGAAGTGACCAGAGACCAGGGCATTGGTTCAGTCAACAGATAACTATTGACATGTATTGAGTAAGATCCAGTGTGGGAGACACGTGACACCATTCCCCCAAATTGTAATGCACTCTTTACTCCCCTGCAACAACTTAAAATTCTTGTCTCAGAGGAGGAAAGAAATTAAACTGTCTCTGAAACTTCATTGTATATGAAATTAGCTACAGAAATTATAAAGCCATAAGTCACACTTCCAATGGTTCTATAACTGTGTAAACATAGCAATTTCTCTTTAGGATAGAAATATATAAACAAACCGAAGAAATAAGAACCCCGTCTCATGGAGTGAGACATTCTGCTGCCTTCTCAAGTTCTGCCCCCACGTTATAACATCTCCCCTTGATGCCATGTGGGCAATAAAGCTTAGAAGGCCTGGCTTTGAGGACTAAGAAAAATGAAACAGCAAGCAATTTCAAGCTGCTGAGCTGTGCATGATGATAGAGTTTTGTATAAGATTACACAGGAGTACTAACAAGAAAGTATCAGTGCCGTCTAACTCTATCTTGAATGAAGGACCTCACCAAGTCATGAGCTGAATTTTAAAGGATGAAGAGAGTTTGTAGGTAGACAAAAGGGAAAGGCATGGAGGTGGGAAATACCTTCATGAAACTGTAAGGGATGGGAGAGTGCTAGGAGATGGAGGAGGGCAGGACATACTTATTCACTCATTCTTTCCATCAGCGTTTCCTGTGCTCCTATTATAGACCTTGCCCTGAGATAAGCCAGAAGGCATATAAAGGTGCATTAAGACAGATCTTACCTTGAAAGAGCTCAATTATCCAGAGTTCAGGTAGACAGGAAACCCATGAAGCAGTAAAATGCCTTTGCTTCAGCAAAGGAAGGCCAATCGTTCTTTCAAAGTCCTGCTATCCTTTTTATAGCTTCCACTATTGTGCCAGGCACTAGGATAAATTCCTTGCCAACTTACAGATTACAAAGAATCTTAGCAACAACCCTGTAAAGGTGGTTATTATTGGTTTCATTTACCCGGCGAGAAAACCAAAGTCCAGAAAAGTTAGGTAACTAGCCCAAGATCACACAGCTAACAATCTCAGTAGCACTGGAATTTGAGTTCTTTCGTTTTCTTTGGCTCTTTACTATTCCTCCGTGCTGGCTCTCCATCCCTAGAAGAGCTTTCCTTCCTCCTTCTATATTGATCCAAATTCCACCCAGCCTCCCATTGCCACCTTGTCATGATGCCTTTCCTGGTCTTCCAAATGCATGCTGTTTCTGCCTTCTTGGATCTTTCAGAGCATCTTGTATCCCTATTGGCTCATTTCCTGCCCTGTATTATGAATGTCTGCATCTGCCTCTAGAAGAAAGCACACAACGTGTCAGACTAAGCCAGGCTGTGCCCTGAACCCATCCCTTCCTCTCCCAAGTGGAGCTTGGCATATGACTTATCATACAAGGGTAAGTGTCTGTTGAGTTCAGGTGAACACTTTAGCCCTCAGTTCCATGACAGAGGACTGCTTTAGCCAAGTCAGCCGTTCCATCTCTTTTCTGCCCATACCTACCATCGTTTCTCCAAACTACAGTCTGTTTCCCAATGGGCTCCGGTTACAGTATTTCTTAATTTATCTTCCCATTCAAAAGCAAAATGACTGCTTCATTAATCAATGGGTAAAGAAAATCAAAAGCCTATTAACTGGCAGGCCAATGATATTCCCAGGGCATTGATCCATCTGTGTTATGGGCAGCATGCTCATTGATAGCTGCAGTTCCTGAGAGCAGTTCTCTAGGGTATCAGAGGAGGAACTGGAATCTTTTTTGAAATAGCCTTTAAGTGCATAGAAGCATGTCAGATCCTTACTGGGATTTTTTTTTTTTTTCGGGAAGACTATTTGCTTGTTGGTATTAAGTATTTCCTATGATTTATGCATGCATTTAACCAAGAAGTACTGACAGGTAAGTATGTGTTATCTGGAGCAAAATTAATTTATCTTTAAAATTTAATGAACTCTTTGCAGAATGTATTCAAGAATCAGTGCAAATATAGAAGGTGTATTCATCTAACTGCTGATCTTGGATCATGACTGCAAACATGGTTGGGTCTTTTAATATGAAGTTTTTTTTCTCTACTGATGCCCAAAATGTTTTCTTTCTGAAATGGATTTGGTGATCATGTAAAACTCATCCTTCTGAATTATCTACATTAAGATTAGTGACCCCTAAATGTGAGAAAATATATACCAAGTACATATAATATCCAAACCTACCACAAAGAAGGGGGTCAAAGGTTACTCCGAAGCCCTCCAGGTTAGGGCATAAGCAGTGTTTGCTGCAGGGGAGGTGTCTGGCTTGGGAGTAGGGCTTTATTTTATTATTCCAATCTCCATCGGCTTATTAGTTTTACAGTCTCCACCACATGCATTCTTTTTTAACATGCATCCTGACTTATTAGAGTCTAATATACTAACATCTAAGATACTTTTACTACATCCAGGACAATGCACAGACCTTAGAACACTTTCATTTTCCTCACCTCACTAACACCTTATGTCTTATTGTTGCCAAATCATTAACTTTTACAAATTTTAGCCTACAAGCCATTATAAGTATCATTTTGTGCAGTCAATATTCCTTTAGCATTACCCATACACTTAGTCTTTCTGTTACTCTTCCTTCCTATGCATTTCTATTTTCCTTCAGGGACCATCTCCTTCTACCTGAAGAACTCCTTTAGCATTGCTCTTAGTGAGAATTTTCAGGCAAAAAAATTCGCTCAGTCTTTATTTGCCTGAAAATGTTTTTATTTTGCCTTCACTCTTAAAGAATTTTTTAAAAATAAGCTAGCAATTATTTTCTCTCAGTATTTTGCCGACCTCATCATGCCTTTGTCTCTGGCTTTCATCATTTCCTTGAGAATTCACATGTCAACCTGACTTGCTCTTTTAAAGATAACATGTCTTTTTCTAGAGCTGCTTTGAAGATTCAGTCTTTGTCTTTGGTTTTCAGCAGTTTCATTACATGCTTAGCTGTAGTTTTGTTTTTATTTCTTTACTGGAGGCCCAGTGCACAGATTCATGCACTGGTAGGATCCCTCGGCCTGGCCTGAGGGAGTCAGGCTGAAATTGGCTCTCCAGCATCCCCTGAGGGTTCCCGGATTGTGAGAGGACAGTTCTCAGGAGATGGACCCTGGAATGGAGCTCCCTCCTCTCTGGTTCCAGATGCATCACCTGAGAACTGCAGTTGCCAAGTCCCCACAGCTCAGCAACTCCTGCATTGTCTGCCCCTTGGTGGTCAGTGTGTGTCATAGCTACTGGTCAGACAGTTGGACTGTCACTTAGGCTTTTATATATATATACTCACTGTGGAGCTTGCAGCACTTCTTGAATCCACAGCCTGATACCTTTGTCAATTTTGGACAATTTGGGCCATTATTTCTTTAAATGTTGGTTCTGCCTTCAAAGATTGGTTTTCTTTCTCCTCTCCTTCTGGGACTCCAATTGCACATATATTAAATTTTACCATCATTTCTCATGTTTTTCATGCTTTCTTTTCTATATTCTCCATCATTTTTCCCTCCAGGCTTTAGTCTGGATAATTCCCTAATTCTCTCTTCTGCTGGTCTTAGTTCTTAATTCTAGTTATATTTATCAGTTCTAGAATTTCCATTTGATTCTTTTCTACAAATTCCAATTTGTTGCTAAAATTCTACATTTTGATCCTATTTCTTTGAACATATTAATCACAGTTTTTGTTTAAGTCCAGATTTGAGACTTATATCTGGACCATCTGTGGGTGTTTCTAGTATATTTTTCCCTTGGGATAGTTTTCTGGTATGTCTGATAATTTTGTATTGAGTGCCTGACATTGTTATTTGAAAAATTGTCAAAGCTCTGGATGACCGATGACCCTATCTTCATTCACAGAGCATTTACTACTCACAGGCAGAAGTGGGAAGATCACTTTAATTAAATGTTGGGTTGCTGTTTTGCAGCTGAATGTCAGGCTTTGTGAGAGCTGTTTTATTTATGGTTCACCCTTACACCAAAGGTGCAGCTAGTCTGGGTCCTAACTGAAAGCCTGGGGAGCTTACCAGTGTCTCCCTCCTCATGGTTTCTGACTTCCAATTAATCTTCTCAAACTTTGAGGCTGCTGAAAGCTCTGTTTGGCCTCTTAGCTACTTATTTCTACTCAAATTTGCGAACTCTCTATCCTGTGACTCTTATAAATTGGCGATTGCCTCAAGAGGAAAAGCAATGCCAAGTGTCGGACTCACTTCTCTGTCCTTCCTTTCTCTTCAGGATCTTAGCCCGAGTCATTTGCTCTCCCAAGTCCTGTGAGACTGCCAGAAGCTATGCTCAGCTTCTAGTTTCGTATGTATGGCTGAATAAAAATCCAATGCCTAAAAGGGAATATCTGGCTCACTTCTATGCATTTCCCATCTCTCCAGGATCTTGGCCTTCAAGTTCTGGCTACATTAAGAGTTCTCCTATGCTTTGAACCAAGTTGTTTTCTTTTGTTTTATCCATCTTTTCCAGCAGTTCTTTGTAGGCTGTTGGTCTGACACAAGCTAGTTCATTATTGTTGGAGGTGAAACTAGGATCTCTTCTTTAAGCATTTGGGTTCTTCTCCCGACATACAGCTGTGTCTCCAGTATCATTCTGATCCTTTGTCTTAAAACCCAACTCCATTTCCTGGTATCAGTACTAATCATGTGGAAAACTCTGTCTTTCTATCTGCAATTGTTCAAAGCTCCCCCCTTAAGTTATATTTGTTGTGTTTATATTTGCTGTTTGTTTCCATTTCTAATTTATATAGGAAGATACAGCATTACGCCAGGTGTGACCTTCTTCCAAGTGAGGGCCTTGGCAAAATTCTGCAATGGAGAAGGGGCTTATAATGCTCTGGGATTTTTCCTGGCAGGCTTTCCTCTGCATGGAAGTCTCTCTCCTGCTAATCAAAGCACTCTTTTTCTGCATCCTGCTTCTCACTCACATAAGCCCACTGCAAAGGAACCACCTGCCCCTGAGTTTGAACTCAACCTATACTGGAACTTTGCTTTCTGACTTATTAATGCCAGTGCATATGAATGACAAATTTGCTAGATATGTCATAATAAATGCTAGTAAAATTGGGTTTTGATTTTTCCAAATACTCAAACTCTTTAAAAAATGTTAACCTCAATGGATTTAAAGAAAACAATATTAAAATTAACTAATTAAAAATAAGGAATTAACAGTAGTCAACTAGTAGGACTCTGGTTGATTCTAAGATATCATGAAATTGTGCCACTTTTTTCAGTGTTTGAGGCATTAGAGATGAATCAGAGATTATAAAAGAATTTCTTGATTCCTTTGAAAATGAATTAAATTAAAATAATAGAGTTTGCTAAATATATAAAATGAACTACATTGGTTATATATTGAGCATGAATCAGTGTGTAGATAGAACTGTTTAATGTGGTAGATAAGCTCAAATTCAATTCAACTGGGAGCAGCAATGAACATTGTAATCTAAAACAAAATTGTTAAAGGAAGGAATCATAAAAGGTAATACGTGAGTATGTCAAATATAAAACACTCCAAAAATTCACCATGCCTGATTTCTATTTTAGGCTTCTTGAAAGTGGATCTAGTACATAAAGATACTTGCAAATCAGTCTGAGTGCAAAAACACTGATTTTTATAAAACTTTCCCTAGCTGAAACCGGTTTGGCTCAGTGGATAGAGCGTCGGCCTGCAGACTGAAAGGTCCGGGTTTGATTCCGATCAAGGGCATGTACCTTGGTTGCGGGCACATCCCCAGTAGTGGGTGTGCAAGAAGCAGCTGATCAATGATTCTCTCTTATGGATGTTTCTAACTCTCTATCCCTCTCTCTTCTTCTCTCTTCCTCTCTGTAAAAAAATCAATAAAATATATTAAAGTAAAAAAACTGAAACTACACAGTATAAGAATTGCTGATATAAAGAAATTTGGGGACATACACAACTAATTCTTAGCAAACACACAACTCTCCTATAAGAGCATTAGTGTGCTTCTATAGCCAGGAATGGCACATGGCTGGAGCATTCAGCATGGAGTGGGCTCTGTCAGCATTTACTAGAGAGGAATGACAAGCATTGGTCAGACCTGCAAGGAGGTTAAGTGGCAGATAGTCAAGAATGCATCTACAGTGCTACTGATGAGTACAGTACATTTTGCTCAGGCTGGGTTAAATCTTGTCTATTTGAAGTCACCTTCCTTGCTACCATTTCTCTTATCCTTTATATTCATTCACTGGCATGATTTCAGAATGACTGAAAACAGCTCCTTCCCCAACCTGTAATATTACCTAAGTTTACTGATAACAGTGAACTTTTGTGTTATTGCTACAAACTTTACATGAATCATCTCATTGAATCTTTAGAACCCTATGAAGTAATACTATAATTATCTTTGTTTTATACTTGAGGATATTGAGACTCACAAGAGTGGAATGACTTGCCCAAAGGTTTATAGATAGTAATGGTAGATTCAGAATTTAAGACCAGGTCATCGGAATTCAGAACTCACATTTTCACCAACACACTTAACTGCATCCCTCATCATGGAACTTGGAAGTTGGTGCTTCCTGTTTCTCAGAATGTGGTTAACTCCCCACATTGCCTTTTTTTCTTTTTCTTTTCTTTTCTTTTTTTTCTTTTCTTTTCTTTTCTTTTCTTTTTTTTTCTTTTCTTTCTTTCCCCCCCTCTGGTGAGCATCTATCAACTGCCTACTTTCCTTTTCTTTAGGAATTTATGCCTTTCCTCTCTCTCTCATTCTCCAAATTCTTCCTAACCCCTCAAACATGGCAAAGTTCAGGGTTCCAACATCCTATTTTACACGCAATGTAACATATATACTAAATTACATACCTATTTCTAATTGACATAGGTAAGAATTTCAACCATATTTCAGAAACTGAATGACTTGTTTCTTATTCCCTTTCAAGATCATTGTCATGTGAAGCATATTTACCTGAAGGATTCTGTGACTTTTTCTTTACTACACTGTCTTAAAACACACATATTTTGGTCTCAAGTGACTGAGGAAGAGTCATTTATCCTCACAGGTTACGTTCTACATGCAATTCTCCAATTAAATGAGAATTTAAAAGTCAGAAACAATACAGAATCCTACACAAACTTGCTCTGATTTTACAACCAATCCCTACCTCCACCCCACTGATGGGTAAAGAAATGAAATCAGCCTGTTTTATTTTTATTATTCTTTGGATTCCATGGTTACATACCCTTCAAGGAAATGAGAATAGATATTTCCAAGACTGTACCATCATTCACAAGAACTCAGTAATAAATACAATAAATGCCTAAATAAATCACGGCTAGAGTTGGTAACCATTCATATAATTCCTGTAAAGAAGCACTAATGTGTCAATCCACATGATGCCCCAGCCCCATTTTAAGTTAAATGAATTACACAGCCCTCTTTTATCCAGCGCCTCCACTATTGTGGCAAGTGTCTGGTTCATCTTGTCCCACCACTCAATAGATTGTAATTGTAGCTGCTGCAGCAGACACCTTGAAGTGCATTTCCTATAGAGATTATGGCAGCCTGCTAGTCTGGCCCAATGATGATTAATTTCAATGATTTGATTCACGGTGGATGAGGAGGGCCACTTCCATTTTAATTACATCTGCAAGAGGGCAGCACTCCGACTCCAGCTCATTGTCCTAAAAGAAAAGACCTCCTGAAAGGAAAATAAAATCCAGCATGTGGTGGTCTCTATTTGTGCAGATCTCCTTTTCACAGGGTATTGCACCACAACAGTCAGCTCCATATTGGGAAATACTGGAAAGCCACTGGGATTTGCAAGCAGATTGGAACCCATGAAGAAAGCATTACTCAGCTTATTTTTGTTTATTTTACTTGGGGAATTAAAATGCATTGAGTGGTTAAGATGAGATTTGCAGATGTTTTGCATAAAAAGGTCAAGGATAATCAACTCTGACATGCAGATGTACTTATTTATTGTCCCACAGAGGCAGAGTCAAAGACATTTTTGGGGTTTTCCAGAACACTCCATATTCATTCGTGCCCTTGGATGCTGGCACATGCTGTTCCCTTCCGTCTCCTTTTCCTTTTGGATAAATGGCATCTTTCTGCAAAGCCCAACTTAATTGTTGCTTCCTCTGCCCTGTCCTGCAGTCAGGGTGGTACAGGGATGGGGGTTGAAAGAGCAGAAGACCTTCGATGAGACATATCTGACTGGGAATGCCAGTGCTGTGTTCGCCTTGGCCAAGTTACTTTAGTCTCTGAAGCCCAGCGTCCTCATGTGTACTACTACATGGGAGGAGAATTCGCAGCCTCCTAGGTCATGGTTGTTATGCAGAGTAAATGAGATGCTTTATATACAGCACTCGAGATGATGCCCGCTCATAGAAAGGGCATTGTGGATATAATTTACTTGGACTTTTGGCACTTCCAACAGTAGCATTTTTTAAAATTTTCTTTATGATGCTAATTAATAAACAAGTCAGAAAACAAGGATTCAAATTATTCTTTGTTCTTTTCTCCTCCCACTACCCAAGTAAAAAGCATGATCAAGTTTAGTTGTCTCTACTTCCTGTGTTTTTTTTTTAATATATTTTTATTGATTTTAGAGATGGAGGAAGAGGGAGTAAGAGATAGAAACATCAATGATGAGAGAGAATCATCCATCAGCTGCCTCCTGCATACCCCTATTGGGGATCTATTTTTTTTTAAATATATTTTATTGATTTTTTACAAAGAGGAATGGAGAGAGATAGAGAGCTAGAAATGTCGATGAGAGAGAAACATCGACCAGCTGCCTCTTGCACACCTCCTACCGGGGATGTGACCACAACCAATGTACATGCCCTTGACCGAATTGAACCTGGGACCTTTCAGTCTGCAGACTGACGCTCTACCACTGAGCCAAACCGGTTTCGGCCCTATTGGGGATCTAGCACTCAACCTGGGCATGTGCCCTGACCGGGAATCAAACTGTGATCTCCTGATTCATAGGTTGATGCTCAAACACTGAGCCACATCAGTTGAGCTATCTCCTCTTTTAGAACTATTCACTCCTCTTGGTCCTCACTACTGCCTTAATTAATACATGGGGGGTTTTTTGGGTTTTTTTTTTTTTTTTATCCCTTGCCTCAATTAATGCCATAGTCTTTATAGATCTGCCTGCCTTCCATCTGACCCATTCCATTACATCTCCATGAGGCTTCCACAGTGAGCTTTCCTGTCTGTCCCCTATAAGTTAATTAACCATCCCGGTTTTTCCAGGACTGAAGAGTTCTATGGATGTGGGAGTTTGAGTTTTAAAATCAGGACAGTCCTGGGTAAGCCAGGACGAGTTGTTTACCCTACATTTCCTGCTTAAAGTCTTTCAGTGGCTTCACAAAGATTCCAAAATTAATCCGTGTAATCCAGTCCCGCCTTCCCCTCTACCTTCATCTTCACCACACCCTCCTTCAACACACAAACACACACACCCTTTGCTTCAGCAAAACTGAAACATCTGCCACAGTTGTTTCCCACTCTTTCCCAACTCTTTTCTATCTTTTCCCTGGCAGTTCTTCTCACTTGTACTGTCCATTCCCCTACTCATTTCATTTGGTAACTCCTTCATGTCCTCACACATCATCTGGACTAAGAGGTCTCCCCATTGCAGCTGACGTATATAATGCTCCTCCACTGTGTTTCCACAGTGCCCTGGTTTTGCTTGGATCTGACATTTATGGTCTGTATGCCCTAACAGACTGAGAGGTCCTGAGGATAGCAACTGTGTCCTCTCTTTGTAACTCCAGGCACATTGTGAGTGCTCAGTGCTGAAGGAACAAATGAGCTGTTCACATTTGCCTCCCCACCCAGACTGTGTGAACTTTTCAAAGGCAGAAAGGACAAGTCTTGATATTAATTGATTTTTTTTTCCTCCCCCAGCACCTGGTACCCAACAGGGCTCAAATAATATATAGAATCAATCTATGAATGAATGACTGAATGAATGAAACATTTCTTTAGTGATGAGCCAGATGATAAAATTTCATAGTGAAATAAACTTCCCTTCAGTTTGTCCCCTCCCCCTAGCCATATGCCCTGGCAAGGTATCAGTTGTCAGACATGGTACCCATGGTGGCCCCATGCTTACCCCAAGGTAGGTCTCAGCAGTAAATCACTGGGGTCATGACCTCTTCTATAGACACAAACTCCAGAAGAAAAAGAGTTTCTGTTCAAAGGCTGATTTCATATCTGAGAAAATTCTCAACTAGCCTCCCTACACAATTGAGTGTAAAGGCCACGAGCACATGGAGAAGAAAGCTATACCAGATGGGTTTCCCACTACAAAGAGATGAAATATGTGTAATTTCTACCTCTGTAGTGGTTTAGTCTTTTTGGAGCTCAGCATTAAACAGCTGGGAGCCTCTTTTGACAATGCAGATTCCACTGCTGATGGCAGGAATCAGGCAGTACTCAGGTCCCATCCATTTCCTCCAACCACCTTCCCAGACAGTAAGTGATAACTTTTCCCCTCTGAAAGTTTAATGGCAAGTTGAGTAGAAAGCTTAGCAGGGAATAAGACCTCAAGGTGTTTGGCAGCATAAAGAAAATGAGAGCAGATTGGAACATGAGTGATTGTTCTTGGAAGTAAATGCAAAGAACAGAGAGGACCAAGGGCCTTGAGGTCACATGAACCTGGGATCAAGACCTCGCCCTTCTGTGCACATTCTGGGTGACCTCTGTTTTCTAATTTCTACAATGAGAAGAACAACAAAACCCAATTGGCACGGGGCATGTTCAGTACATGTTAGCTCTCTTCCCACTCTTGATGTTTATTGTATTTGCAAAAATTATACTTTTGGTCTGACAAAGAATATTTTCCCTCTAATTTGTAAGTTTCTTTATAATGATAACTAGAGGCCTGGTGCACAAAATTTGTGCACTGGGTGGGGGAGGGCCTGTCGCTTATCCCAGTCTGTACCCTCTCTAATCTGGAACTTCTTGGGGGATGTCCAACTGCTGGTTTAGGCCTGATCCCGCCCCTAACTGCTCAACCTGTGGCCTGGTTGCCCCCAACTGCCCTCCCCTTAAGGCCTGGTCACCCCCAATTCCCCTCCCCTGCAGGTCTGGTCCCCCCCAAATGCCTTCCCCTGACAGCTTTGTAGCCCCTAACTGCCCTCCCCTGCTGGCCTGATCACCCACAACTGCCCTCTCCTGTTAACCATGTTGTGGTAGCCATCTTGTGATCTTATGGGGGTGGCCATTTTTGACACATGGAGGTGGCCATCTTATGCAAGGGTGTGATGGTCAATTTGCATATTGCCTCTTTTATTATATAGGATTCTCATAGAGTCTGTTTTCAATAAAATCAAATTTAAATGTATGGGTGTTTTTTTTAAGTCACTCACTTTTGAATAGAAAGATAATAGTATGTTGAACAAAAAAAATTTAGAATAGTCAAGGGGTGTTTGGGAAATGCAATAGTTCTAGCCATGTGCTGCTGGGGTTGACCAGCAGCCCCTGAGTGACAGATGGGTGGATGGATGGATGAATGGATGGATGGATGGATGGATTACTCCAACACAATTGTTTGTTGTGAAAGGGAAGGCTAAGGGGCTGCCTGGCTAAAGGAACCAGAGAGCCTTGATTTCCTGCCTCATGAGGCTTTTACTGTAACAGCTGTTTGAGATAAAGTTTACCTTTTATATACAATCAGCAGGCAGGTTAAGTAATATTGGGAGGACACATGTGTTTGTAGTGTCATTTAAGCAAGGACACACAAAAGATTAAGTATAAGGATTCAAATAAACACCTGGGGGTCTGCTCGTGCACAGATTTGTTTGGAAAGGTCAAGAAAGAATTAGGGGCACTGCCTTTGACACTCCCCTCAGTCAGAATTCCAATAAACAGGACAGGAAGCCTCCTACACACTTCCCTTTTCTCAGAATGTCCTCCTTACAAACTTTCCAACCAAGTCTCGTGTGCTCCACAACAATGTGCCAACCACGAAAGCTAAAAAAGGGTGGTTGTAAGTTACTGTGAATCTCTGGAAAGGTCTGGAAACACCTATGCTCTTATTTAACTCTCATACTTCTGCTCGTAAGTCTCTAACAGCCTTAAACTCTCTTACATATCCTTGGTGTCTGTCCTTATTTCCATACATTGGTTTCTGACAGTTATTCACTCACCTTCCAAGTTCTCTAATCTCTTCTAATTACATTTCAATATGCATGTATGAAAGGAACTTACTCACTTTCAAGCTAAGATCTCATGGGGATCTGCAGAAGACAGCCCACCAAGGCTCAATGAGCAAGGATTTCAGAGTCCAAGGCTAAATTCCAATTCTGGCTACTTCATCTTTGCGCAAGACCAATCTTTTGTCTATCAGCCATTAGGTAAAACCTCCAAACACCTGTCACTCAGTCCAAGTTCTCAGCCAGAGCTAGAAACCACTCCGTCACATCCCCAGCAGACAATCACCCTGCCTCTGTTTGAGTGCCTTCAGGACAGGGTCCTCCTTTCTCTCAACGGCCATACACAGTCATGTAGCTTGTGCACTGCATGAAAGCACTCAGCTGAGAAGGAAAATGGGAGCTGAAACCCAGTTTCCTTTCTGACTGTCAATCTGGGTGTCCCTCAAGGGATGTCTTTTTCTAATTTGACCATCCACAGGGGCTACTTTTTCTAGTTTTCCCAAAGGCATCATATGGGCTAGCAGTGATCTTGTCAGGTCAGCACACTCCAGGGCTCTTAGGAGAGATTCTGCTCCCCAAAAAGTGGAAGGGACTTTTATCTCCATCACGAAGGCGTCATTTCACCTACCAAGTAAGCGGCAAAGCTTCGCTTCCTTTGGCTTCTCTTGGTAAAGACCAAGTCCCCAGATGAGTCCAGATGTGGAAAGACCAGCAATTAGTGGGCATCCCAGTGGGCATCTCAAGGAAAGGCTGCAACAAAATAAACAAGGACCTGTGGCAGCAAGCTCTGCTTGATCATTTATCAAAACTGTCAAATCTTATCCATGACTGTGAAATGGCTTTATGGCTAGGAAAATGTACTAATAATTTTATTAGGCAGCAATTAAACTTAAATTCCTTTTAACTGTATTTGATGTCATCCTTTCTCTGAGCCCATTAGAGTAACATTAAGGTGTTTGTGCAGATAGCTAAGTCATTTCAAATTACTTTCCTGTCTAATGTGGGAGCCTTTAATAGCATACTCTTAGGTTGAATTCAATTTCGGAGACACCAGGCATGCTAATTAGACCATCTCAATGTTCCTTGAAGAAAAAGACAAAGAAGAGCTCCTTTTCCCACTCTTTTGCTTAGTAATGTTGGTAGAACACAATTTTCTGAGCAATTAGAGGTATAGACCCTTTGCTGCACAAAATCTCTCTTGAACTCGGTTAAGTATTGCTAGCAGACACAGTATCTGGTTAGTATGACACCACTGTTAAAATGTTTTTAAGATCTAATTAGAACTGGTAAGTTTTCTCTCCTGTTAGTATTAGTATCATAGTTAGTGTTTGTTCCGGCTCCGCCCTCTAGCAGTAGAGTGGAAAGAAAGCAGGAAAAAGGAACGAACATCCATAGGGCACTTACCATCTCATAACTTCTAGATAAGAAAGGCTGACAGTTTAAATCCCAACACCACAGCTTGCCAACGGGTAACTTTGGTACTTTACTTACCCTCTCTGAGGCAAAGTTTCTCCATCTGTAACTAAAGATAAGCCATAGTTCATAGGGCTGTTATAGATAGTAAGCCTTTTATCCAGGATTTAGGAGATGGTAGGTGCCTAATAAATGTCCACTTATGGTCAATAAACAGGGGATGATAGCAGTACTCATCCCTTCACAGTCCATTGTGTGGATCAAATACAGTCATAAATGTAAATGGTTCTTGCAGAAGATGAAGTGTCATATAGTTATAGATATGATAGTTATATCCCTTGATGTTGCCACATGAGGTCTTGGGTGGAGTCTGCCTTCTTCCTGTGGGGTTGAAACCCCACATTTAAGGCTACAAAAACGTAGGAGAAAGAACCAGTCAAACCACATACTTGGGATTTTGGTAAGACAGATCTAAAGGAAAAAGAAGATAGCACCATGAGAAGGATTTGCTCACAGTTCCAACAGTGATGTGATGGATTTACAACTCTTGGGGTACCTCTGCTTCCCCATCTGTAAATAGGGGTTGATCTGCGGATTAGATGAACTGGTGTCATATACTATAGCAAACAGCACATTGCCCAGAACTGAAGCACCCAACAAAATAATAATCTCATTTCACAATCATTTCAGCCAGTCTTAGTCCCTGGCAAACTTCCACCTATGTCATCCCTGCTCACTTACAGATTGGCTCTTTCCTCATTGATCAATTAACAAATACTTTCTCCAAAGAGTCATTGTACTTGGCATCGATCTACTAACTTACAGCTATTACAATCATGATCACAATTACCATTTGTCCAGACTTTTTGCAATGCCATCATCGTTTTCTCTCATAATAAATGTTACTAATAACTCCTGCCACAGATTATTTGTGGAATGAGGAAAGAGATTAATTTGTTAATTGATAGATTAATGACTCATAACTGTTACAATCATCATTAATTGTTGTTACCTTTGAAGCATCAAATGGTTGAGGAGGTTGAGAGCTGGGCTAAAAGAATGCTTCTTCCTCTCATGGAAAAGATGAGAGATGTCACCAGCCAGGAAGAGAATGTGAACGTCACTTTGAGAGTCCAAATGTGTGAAGGCTGTCATGGCACAAACCATGACTGCACCAACCCAGTCCTTTGTGCCCCTGGCTTTCCCAAAAACTGCCATGATTCTCTCAACGTTACACACTCAGCCCTGGGCTGCTGGTATATCCCTCACCCCAAGACCATTCTTCACCCAAGAATTCCAAAGACTCAGTCTGGTAAGGTAAAACAACAATGGATTGTTGGTCTTACCAACCTCCGGGGTCCCTACAAACTCTGGTCAATGCATCATGTGGCTGCAATCTTGTTACCTCATTTTTTAGAGAGATTCATCCTCCAGTACTCAGAGTCCCTGGAAGACAAAAACTCCAGATACTCAAGTGAGCAGAATACCAGGGTGAGCCCATTCCACTCCACCCCCATTCACACCCAGCTCTCCTATGTGGAAAAATATTCCTTGGAGTCACACAAATCTCTCCTGCAATTCTCTTAGCCCTGAGGCATTTCTGCTTAGATACCAGAGGAATGCCAATGCAAAGCAGCTGGCTTTTCCTGAATTATTCTGAACAAGCAAATGTAGTATAACACATCCTCCTCATCACAGGGTCTACCCTCAGCAACGACAATTGTTTTCCCTTCAGTCTTACAGTCATAAGCCCTGGCTTTTAGCTGCAGTTTAGTTGGCAGTTTTGCCCATGACATATACTCCGCCCTTTACCATCCAAGATCTATATGAACTGTTCTCCCTTCCTTTACTGTGAGCCCTGACTGTTGTTCAAATCCTCTGCCTCTGACCATTTTCTCCAAACGAGCCTTTCTCAGTCACACTTGGTTGATATCATAACTCACCCATGGAATCTTATAACTGTTTCTTGGGGGGAAAATGATGGGAAGAGATCAGGGGCTTTGTTCCTGAATTCAGCTCTGGGTTTGAATCTAGCATTTCACTGCTTTTAATTTAGCTCTCCATAGCACTTAGACTTTGGTTTTCATGAATTCCACTTGTTCTTCTTTGGATGGAATTCTCACTGAGATGGTGTCAGGCTAGTGGGAGCTGCCTTCCTAGAACACTGTCTGTGAAGTCTGTGTATGTTCAGTGGTGGGCCCTATAAACAGGAGTCGTGCTCTGCACAGACGCATCTGTTAGGAGATGTATTTTGTGGCCTGCACATCACAGACCATCAGTGAGAGGGTTGACACTCTTTCTCAACCACTGGAGAAATTCTTCACAGTAGAGAGGGTAACACCAGTAAGACTCAGTGAAACCTGAACCCACATGGCAGAATGAATTCTATACCGTTTAATAAAGAAATTAAAATATATACAGAACCCCCATAAATAGCATAGAAACATCATTACAGAGCGAAGTTGGATTAGACATCAGTTTCTCCAAAATGACATTGAGCAAGCCCTGGGCTTAGGCCCGTTGAGTAGATCTGTCCTGGACCTCCCCAGTCCACCTCTGTCTTGTGGTGGTTCTGTGGACCTGCATCTCTATCCAGGCTGATCGGCACGCTTTCTCATCAAACCGGCCACGTCCATGCATCAGAGCTGATGCTCACACTGCGAAGAGTTCTTACTTTTTTTTATGTCGGTCCAACGGATCTGACATGACTAGGGGGCCTTTCAGTGCCAGGTTGAGATGTCACCTGGCTGGTGACATCTCTCATTCTTTTAGCCCAGCTCTCAACCTCCTCAACCATTTTGCATTAGTGCTTAGAGTCAATAAAGAGTGTTAAGCTAAGGAGTAAATCCTAATAATAGGCACCTCACTGGGTTGTATGAGGAACAAAATAAAATAAGACATGCACAATGAGTCTGAAGAGCACACAGGCCTGGTTGTTATTATCTCTTTTTGAAAGGAGCTATTCCCTATTAATGATTCCTGGCTTGCCCTGTTGGACTCCTTTTCAGAAAAGCAAGCCAGACACATGTGACAAGTTAAACAGGCAGAGAAGATATTTTTATCTATTTAAGCCAACAACAATAAATGCATCATAAGACAGTATGTGATTAATTGCCAAGTGAATTGTGAAAATAATAATTGCCAGAGGAATACAAACAAGGGAGGACTCGCTGGAGCTGGTGGGGGAGGGATAGATGGAGGCTCCGGAGAGACTATATAGACTAATAGAGATTTGTTCTGGGTCTTGTAGAACCGATGGAAATTTTGGTTGGTGAGGGGAAGGCATTCCAGGGAAGATAAGTTATATAGAGATGGGGGAACAGATAGGCAATGGGGTGTGCAGGGGAAAGTTGGAGGTGAGGGACAATGTGCAGAGTAGGGCATGGATGTAGTGAGAAATTGTGAATGATGTTTGCTCTGACTCTACCTTTCAACAACTTAAACACACCTATGCCATATGCTCTAACCAAATGGAAAATAAGCTCCAAACGTAGCTATGTCTTTTGCCCAGCACACCCTCCTTCTTGCTCCCTGCCAACCCTTTGCCAGTCCAGCTCAGCTAAACTCATAACTTGCCTACATTTCTATTTATACCCCTGCTCAGGCCCTGAGAATTTGATTTTAATGTCTGACCTCAGAATTTTACTGCCCTGTAGAATTGAAGCTAACACTTAACTAGTTTCTTTAATTCTCCTTTGATTCTCAAAATAATCCTGTGAGATGGTACTGTTTTTAACCCCCCCCCCTTTACTGATGCTTGAGATGTTAAGGTCCAAGGTCATATCACCCACAAATGGTAGAGTCAGGATTTGAACCACAGCTTTCTGACCCCATGGAATGATTCCAAACCACTAGACAGATAATAAAGCCACTAATTGCCTAAACCTACCCTATTGGTCCTTTCCTCTCTGTTCACCCTTTGATAGGATGGCTTACTCCAGTCAACCCTTGGAAACTTAAATGCTGTCTCATGCTGCCATCCTACTGCAAACTCCAGGATACCAAGGACATGAAACAGAGAGGAATCATTGGCAGGGCAGTTCATCTAGGATCCTAGAAAAATTTCAACACCCACATTTACATTAAGGTTTCATGATGATTGTAATCATGAAGAATAATATTCTCAAAATCCATGTTTTCAGTAGATGAACCAGGGGACCCAGTTTGGCACTGCTCCACCCTGGATTGGGGAGAGGTTGCAGAAAGAGGCAACAATTTCTAGCCTATTTTGTGGTTCGAGGCAAATTAGTAGTGTCTGAATTAAGAAACTGGTGGAGGAAACAGAATATGCTAATAAAGAATCACTCATTTCACTGTGAAATAAAATGTATTTTTTATGAATCAACTTTCTCACCAATAGCACAGTGATATCTGTAAAGAAACAGCTTCTAGCTTCATAGCTCCTGGGGTTCAGCTGCATCTCAGGTGTATCATTTTTCCTTGGATTGTGTTCTTGAAAATGCTGGAAGCAACATGACTGGGGAGGAGGGATGTACAAGGGATTCATACCCAGAATTCAGACAGGTCTGGTTCAAGCAGTGGTCTGGCCACTCAACTAACCACATGACCATGGGAAAGTATTTAATCTGTCAAATGGGGATAAAATGTCTGTCTAACATGGCTGTTGGTGAGGATGAAATAAGACAGTGGATGGAAAGGCTATGATTAGCACAGTATAAATGTCACATTTTGTACTATCATTTCTTAGCCAAACATCTCATTAAAATCCCTGCATAATCACCCATAAAATCTTGTTTGAAATAAAAGTGATTGGGTTCAACCAACCCTTTGGGAAGCAATTTGGCTTTCAAAATGCTTTCCACTGTGTATTAAGACACATAAAAATGTTCATTTCGTATCCTTTGACCCAGTTGTTCCACTTCTCGGAATCTATTCTTAGGAAATTGTCCTCGATACAGGAAGAGCATAATGTACAAGGAGGTTCACCGCACAGATGGCTAAGAGTGAAAAATTAGAAGCAAACTGAACGTCCAGGAGCAGATGATTGAGGAGTCCTTGTGTAGTCTTTTGGTGCTCTAAAAATGCTCTAAAAAGTCAGTATTAAATACAGAGTTTAGAACAATGTTTTTAAATGGATAAAGTCAATCCTGGATCTTTTCAATCCATACTCTTTTCTTCAATTCATTAACCAATCCCTGTCCTCTGAAGGGATTACTCCACATGTGTCAAACACAAGGCCCGCGGGCCAAATCCAGCCCGCCAGGCCTTGCAATGTGGCCCGCACCGCGCTGTCATCACTGCACTCCGCTGTCAGTTTATGACATTGTCAGTTTATGACTGTTCAGTAAACTATTCGGCCCGCAATTTAGGCTGGATTTTAGATTTTGGCCCCTTCTCTGATTGAGTTCAACACCCCTAGATTACTCGAAGGGCCCACAGACCAGCAATTCGGTACCCTTTTTCCCATTGTCTGCCATCTGGGCACAGATGTTGGGTTCATGCCAGAGCCCACTGCATAGCCTTAGGCCAGCGTTTTTCAACCGCTGTTCCGCGGCACACTAGTGTGCCGCGAGATGTTGCCTGGTGTGCCGTAGGTGCAGACAAGACAAGAATTTTATAATTTTTCACTATTTTGTTTACTTAATATTTCATAATAAAGTAATTATAAAATACTTTCTTTGTGTTTATTTGATTTCTATTTAAGAGAATTACTTTATATATAGTCAATATAGGCACAGAGTTAAATTTTTTAACATTTTCTAATGGTGGTGTGCCTCGTGATTTTTTTCATGAAACAAGTGTGCCTTTGCCCAAAAAAGGTTGAAAAACACTGCCTTAGGCTTCTCATCCCTCCGAGGCAAACATCATCTCTCTCCTCCCCCAACCCCCTTCTGCAGACACTGAGGAAAAAATTCTCTCCAAGACGGGTACCCTTTGGCTCAGCTCTCTTTATGTCTCCAAAGCTGCTTTGCCAGTGCATCTTCCTCAACCCTGCCTCCACCTCACATCCCTGCAGTCTTCCCACTTCCAACTTCTTTTCCATTGATTTCAACACCGTTTGTTGTGTCCTTCTAAGCAATAGACAGTATTTTCTCAAGAGCCCAAAATTTGTTCATCCAATTAAATGTAAAGGAGAAAAAGGATTGACTTGGGTGTTAAGTGTTATTTATACTTTTACTCTTAGACTCTGAGTCTTGGAGCCTTGAATGCTTTGCAAAATCCTTCAGGAGAAGACTGAAATCTTATTCAACCACCTCATTTCAAAGCTGGAATCCATGAACTTATTGTAGAACCACAGACATTTAGGGTTAAAAAAACAAAAAAACAAACAAAAAAAAAACCAAGCCACACAGCTTGGACCTATTGGAATTCCTATCGATAACACTTAGGAGAAGCATTTGCTTCCTCTCGAGTTTGCATAATTGTGTGCATTTTGTAATTTCATAGCTTTGGCAGACATTGGGTAGCATTTGGCCTCAGTGCTTTCAGCTTTAAGGACTATTTCATAACTGGGCTTTTCTGGAGAACTCGAACATCTGGACCCTGAGTGGCCCAGACTCACCTTGTGGTGAAACTTCTGTGATCCTCCTCAGCA
Source organism: Pipistrellus hanaki (assembly GCF_964339955.1). NCBI lineage: Eukaryota > Metazoa > Chordata > Mammalia > Chiroptera > Vespertilionidae > Pipistrellus > Pipistrellus hanaki. The sequence goes on from NC_140511.1 coordinate 51,623,618, forward strand.
GAGCACAGAACAAGCTGCGCAGGGGGCCCTGTCCTTCCCTCACTCCCAGGAGCCTCAGCGCAGGCTGCCCACAATTGCTGTATAAGTTATGGGCATTTTAAAAAAGCAAATAATCTTCTTTAATGTTGCTTTCTGATTGCACAATAACAGTATTCCAATTCCGTGTTCACTCAGCACCTACTGCATTCCAGGAGTCCTGTGCTGATCCCTAGATATGTAAAGATAGCTTATGTTGGTCCACTGTGGCCCTTCCTTCCCTCTACCTCTCTTTCCTTCCTTCTCTTCTTCCTTCCTTCCGTCCTCCCTCCCTTCCTTCCTTCTGTCCTCCCTCCCTTCCATCCTCCCTCCCTTCCTTCCTTCCTTCCTTCCTTCCTTCCTTCCTTCCTTCCTTCCTTCCTTCCTTCTTCCTTTTTTTTCTATTCTTAGGTTTTGTTTAAATAATACTGAAAAACAAAAAGGAAAAAAATTACTTACAGTCCTATCATTTGAACATAAAGTGAGGGAGAAAAAATGTCTCTCCTTTTCCCATCCCACCTTCTGGACCCCAGAGGAGGTAACTATCCTCAACAGATTGGTGTATGTCCTTCCCAACTTCTTAAATTTACGTAAATGAAGGTCTATGAGTGTATCTGCTTACTCAGACACTCTTGGAGGAACAGAATGACATTATCTTTAGTAATCCCCACAACTTGATTACTTAACTCAGCATACTATGGATTTTACCTAATTATTTTAATGGCTAATTAGTATCTCATTATATGGATGGTCCATAATTTATTTTTTCTTTTATTAAGGTATTATATGTGTACATATCTTACCATTGCCCCCCCCAACCCTACTCTCATACATGCCCTCACTGCCCCCAATGTTTTGTATCCATTGGTTATTCTTATATACATGCATTCAAGTCCTTCGATCTTATGTTATCTCCCCCACCTCTCCCTAACCTTCCCACTGTAATTTGACAGTCTGTTTGATGCTTTATTGCCTCTGTATGTATCTTTTTGTTCATCAGATTAGTATAATGTTCTTTATTATCCACAAATGAGTGAGATCATGTGGTATTTTTCTTTCATTGACTGGCTTATTTCACTTAGCATATTGTTCTCCAATTCTGGATGGTCCATAATTTATTTAAACATTCCTTTATTGGTGGATATTTAGGTTGTTTTTAATTTTTATGCTATTGCTATTATAAACAATTGTATAGTGAACATTATATATATACAAATTTAGGTTATTTATTTACAATAGATTCCCAGAAGTGGTATTAGTGACTCAAAGAACTTTGTCTTTTTCAACTAAAATAGTTATTACCAACTTGCTTTCCAAATACTTTCCACCCATTCGTACTCCAACCAGTCACATGTGACAGTGCCCATTTTCCTGCCACTCACAAGCACTGGAGAGTCCCCTATTTTAGTTTTTGCAAATCTTGTAGGCAAAGCTATTACTGTTTTAATTCATATTCCCCTGACTTGTCAAAAGATTATATGTCCAACTTTTGTATGTTTATTGGCCATTAACATTTAATTTTTAATCACACCTTCATGTGCTTTAATATTGTTGTCATTATTAACTCTGACGTATTGAATGCCAGCTAGGAAGCCAGCTTCCCTAAACACATGACATGCATTGTTGTGTTTAACTCTATAACCCCAGAATGAAACAGATGCTGTTATTATCTCCATTTCACAAGTGAGAGACACCTGAGACTAGGGCAGAAAAGCAACTTATTTGTCCAAAAGGCATAACTGGGATTTGAATGCAGGTTCGCTTGCTCCAAAGCTTTTGTTCCTTCCACTATTCCAGGCCACCTCTTACAAATCTGCCCTCTTGCATGCTCTCCCAGACTTCTGAGTCTTCACTCTCTTTTATTGATTATTTTGTTCACCTCTCATCTGCCTTGATGGCCCACAGTAATCTTGGTATGGGAACCCAATCCCTGTACCAACTCGTCTTTGAATCAACAGAACTTACACACCTAAGAACCAGTCTAACTAAAACAGAACTTACATGCCTAAGAACCAGTCTCTGTCTGGGAAGAGCACATAAATTAAGGTTTTAAACAGTGCATTGACAGTTTAAATTTCCTCCTTAATTTATAAACTTATACCTGAGTTTTCTGATTCTCCCACAGACTTTCCCACTCCAACCTCCCCTGATGGAGAACTCCTTTAATGTTGAGTCACTTCTTTCTTCCCTCCCCACACACTTAAAACGAATAGGGCACATTTTGTTCTCCGTGAACTTGCAGGACTGGGCACACATTGTGAAATAATAAAGGGAAGGGAAGAAACAGCCAGGGCTGCGTGACTTTCTGGCTCCAGCAATTTTCTTCCAGGGCAAGTTAGCATCCAGTTCACTCTAGCAGACAGTCCTGAGCCAAAAGATTCCAAATCAAAGCAAAAATGTATCAAGAGAATTCTGATTTAAAACCTAAGAAAACAGCCTGTATATATTTTTAGAACAACTCAGAAAAGAATACATCTGTGACTTGAAACAGCTGGAAATCTGTTTTTTGCCAAAATTGTGACGATTACGAAAGCCGTAAAGAAGAGGCATTCAAGATCCAAGCAGTCCTGTGTTTTTTTCGTACATTCAACTTCTGAATAACCTTCACTTTCATACATTAAGAACCTACCTCTCTCAGCTGCTGTGAACACCGAATGCCAGCCAGCCGCATAGCTTGTATAGCAGTGTTTGTATAACTGCTTGAGGATTTTACTGTGTTTTGCCCTTATTGGCTTTGTAAAAAGGGTGGTGAGCCAAAAGAATAAAAGTGATAAGAGGCGTAGGTCCTGTAAGCAAGCTCACAATGTATCTGAGAAAACAGAAGAAATTGTGAGGCGTGCTGAAAACAGGATTGCATTAGCCTCAGAGAGTCATTGGACTAAAGCCAGTCAGCCATGTGTTCAGTTCCGAAGGAAAACAACGAAATTAAAGAACATGTGTTGAAAATGTTGGTAGCAAATTGTGGGTAAAAGACAAAGTGTCATTAGGGAGTGTAAAAAAAAAAAATTTTTTTTAATTTACTGAAAACAGAATCTTCTCTTACCCTAGGGCAGGGTCTCTCTTATTCACTATTATGTCCCAATGTCTTCCTGGCACATAATAGATGGTCCATAAATAGGTCAGTTGCAACATTGTTAAGGACTTCATTGTGCACAAAAGTAAAGGTGTGTCTTCCTGCTCTTAAATATAGGAAAAACAGGAAAGAAAGGATTCCTAAGTCTGCTCTTTACTGTGTCTTATGATGGATCAGTGTCTCACAAGGGCACAGAGCAAATTTGAGTAGAAAGAATGACAATGAAGGCCTTTTTGTAAGACTGTTGTCCAAATGTTTTTCTATAGCACTGCACCACTTCTTCCAATTCTCTCTCTCTCTCTCTCTCTCTCTCTCTCTCTCTCTCTCTCTCACACACACACACACACACACACACACACACACACACCTGATCAAAGGCAGGCAAAACACCCTGTAGGTTCATGCGTCTCAAAGACAGACAGAGCTTTGGAGTGAGGTGTCTCTCATTAGAGGATGGAGGGCATGTAGGATTGGAAGCTGTGCCCAGAAGGAGACTCAAAATCAAGATCAAAGCCAATAATCCAAACCAAAGAATAAAATAGTGAAGCCAGAAATTGGACACAGTTGAGGTCAGACACTGGAGAAGTATTGAGTAGTGCCAGTGCCATAAGCATAGAAGAAAAGCAGTATCAGCTATAGGTGAGGTCAAGAGCAAGGTAAGAGTAGGCCGAGCCTGAGATTCCAAGATTGGAAACAGAAGGGTTGGCAGGAAGATCTAGGAGATGGTCAGATGGTTCTGGAAAGATAACGCCTCCTTCCAAGGCCCTAGCCCCTAGCCTCACCCCCATTGCCACACCACCCTAATCTTAAAGACATCACATGCTGAACTTCACCTGTGATGGCTTGTTAACATGTTGAAGGCCCAGGAGGCATTGTGGTAAAAATACATGCATGTATGCAGACATACATATATACATACTACATATTTATCATTCTGTTCAAGGGTATTTGAGGATGCTAACCCTGCTTATCCCAAAGATAAACAAGGTGGTTATTCATTTCACTTAAGATTTACTTTAAGTGAATTCACATTCAATGTGTCTTGTCTTCAAAAAGTTGCTATAGTAATGCTTGGAGGGGAGGGTTTTTCATTGCTAAGCCTGCCTTAGCTTTGCATTCCCCCCCCCCCAACCCCCCTTCACCCTCTACCCCCGTTGGTCTTCCTCAGACAAACAAAGCTGGGATACTGTCCCCACGGCACAGGTATTGCCTGGGAGTCCCAGGAGAAGGGTGGCTAGGGGATCTGATCAGCTAAGACCACTAATCAGGTCACCGTGTACAAATTTTTCCCCTAAGAATAAGCCTTGTGTTATTTCAAATCCTAGAAAAGGGTAAGTACTAGAGGCAGAATATTCATCAGTGTCTGTATAGGATGGAGATAAATAGGAGGGAACACATGTCCAGAATCTCACCATTGCTTCTCAGACAATGCCCTCAAGTGGAAATCTACAAGCTGAGTTATACTTCTGTCTTGAACTTGAGCCCCACCTATGGCTTCCAACCACAGTCATGTCCTGATGGAAAATTGTTATTCTCTCTTCCTGGTGAGGAGACACTAAAATATACCATCAGTTGGTACTCTCCCCTCTGCTAACCAGGGAGGCCCACAGGGGGCCCTTGAAGAGAATTGCCAGTCTTTTGACAGCAATGGCCATTAGTAGCTTTCAGGGTTTCCTGCTCACCGGTGTAGCTCTTTGGTGGTGCTAAGACTCAGCAGGGCTTCTAAAGGCAACAATTTAGCAAAGGACCCCGTTGAGCCCCTATTGAAGCTGAGTTGCTGCACAGTTGCCCAAGGAACGTCTTTCTTTAGAAACGTCCTCAGGCTCACTGAGATTGCTTTTAGAGAACGGACTTGCAGAGGGAGCTACCCAAGAGCCCCTTCTTCCAATGGCCAGCATAGCTCTGTGTTTCCAGCTTTTTTGGTTAAGGATGAACTTCACCTCCCTCAAGTTTTTGCCTTCCCACCCACGTCTCACTGGTGAGGCAGAATATTCCTATGAAACGTTCCCACTGGTGGCTGAGATTTAATCTCCAGGGTATCCGGCAAAAGCTCTAGTGAAGTATATGCCTCTGGGCATGTAATTGAATAATAACAGTCCCAAGTAGCCTTCAGCTTTCTGAAGCAATAAATGCAAAAGAAACTTCATTAGTGCCTCTGACTAGAATGACAAATGTCAGCCACTGGGTCAGTTCAATGCTTAAGGGTAGATTTCAGCAGTAAAATACTCACAGCAAAGTCTCAAGTGAAAGAATGCTAGAGAGCAATGGGAAAGAATTGAGAATCCAGAACTACTCCACACAAAAAAACAGGGTCTGCCCTGGCTGACACAGTAAATGTGTGTGTTTACTCACTCATCTAGTTCATTACAAAGCACCAATCACAAAGATATTTGTCTTTCCTGCTCTGGTAAGCTAATTACAAAGTAATTAAATTAGCTAAGAATAAATTAGTTGTTATCAAACTAAAAGCAAAGGCATTCTTCTAAAAATTATTTCGTGTAAAATGCTGGCTTGATTGATAATTCCAGATGGAGAAATCGTTTCTTTCTTTTACTATTTATTGTATTTATTATTTTAAAAGGAACTCCTCCATTTATTTTTTAAAATATATTTTATTGATTTTTCACAGAGAGAAAGAGAGAGAGATAGAGAGTTAGAAACATCGATGAGAGAGAGTCATCAATCAGGTGCCTCCTGCACACCCCCCACTAGGGATGTGCCTGCAACCAAGGTACATGCCCTTGACAGGAATCGAACCTGGGGCCTTCCAGTCCGCAGGCCGATGCTTTATCCACTGAGCCAAACCAGTTTTGGTGGAACTCCTCCATTTAAAGGCATACCTAAATATTTATTCTACCTTCCATGAATGACAAATAAAAGACAGCATGTTTGGATTCTTGCCAACAAGAGAGGGGACAGCCTATGTGAAATATTTACATGATGGTCCTTGTCAGCCAAGGTCACTGAGATATTAAAATGTCTTCAGTGGTGAATAAGTGGTGTGGAAACTAATGGTGTTTGCTGAACATATTATCACCTGATTTAGCTGCCTCACCACATGTCATTACTGAGTAGCTAGAAATAATGCCATTTTCAAAAGTGAGTACTCTGCTCTCTTAAAATTATGAAAATATAGAAAGTTATTTTCAAGTCTTAAATCACATCTCTACTAGATGCCAAAGTTCAAAAATATGGCTGTCTCTGATCAATTGATGTTGCAGAGTCCTTTATGAAGTCATTTCTATTTGATCACAAATAAGTCTGAAGATATCATGTGATGAAAGTGTCAGGCTTTCAAGCTCTCTAACAAGATGAAAGTTATTTATGGGTTGAATGAGTGTGGGATATTAATGGTGAAGACAAAAACGAGTGGAGTCAAAGGACAAAAGCTGGAACCATTAAAGATAATAAAGCAAAATCCCACAATCAAAACCCTTGTGATAGCATGGATGTCTTTCTAATGCAGGTCAAATCAGGTCCCTATGCTCATAATGCTTTATGGGGGAGGGTAAAGGCCAGGTCCTACATGTGGGCCCCGGACAGCAGCACAATGACAAGAGCAGAGAACCGTATTGTGCATGAATATATCTTGCAAGTTTTCATGGCTAGTAAAGTCCAATACTGTCATCCTTGACCATATATCTTTGCAAGCCATCCTAATGAATGCCTAAGGACAACCCTGAAAGTGGGATTTCTGGGTTTAGGGGTGTAGACATTTCTAGTAATCCTAGTGCATCTTATCAAATGAGTCTCTAGGAAGGTTGTACAGTCTCTGCTCCTAACACGAGCACTTGGAAGTTCTCATTTCCTACCCAATCACGTTGGATCCATGCTTTTCTTCAGGAACACGTTTTAAAGTAGAAGGGAACCTGAAACCCATCCTTTTCACTGTAGGAGAAGAAAAAAAACTAAAGTCTGGGGCAGTTAAGTCATGGGTCCTCCAAGCTAATAGAAGGCTGAGGAGACCCTGGTGTCTGTAGCCCCACTTCCCAGCCTGAGACCTGATCTATAACAAGTCCTTGGAAATGTCCAACATAGACAAATCTATAGGAACAGGAAGTAGATTAGTGGTTGCCTAGGGGGAGTGACTGCTCATGGGTATGGGGTTGCATGAGGGGGCAATGAAAATATCCTAAATTGATGTAGTCATGGTTGCCCAACACTGTGAAAATACCCTGGAAACCATTGAATAGCATACTTTAAGTAGGCAGGTTGTGTAGTGTGTGAAATATATCTCCATAAAGCTGCTGTTCAAAATAAGAACAGGTGCTTAGTAAACATCTGTGGAAAGAAGAAGAAAGGGAGGAAAGGATATCAAATGTCCCTGTTCCTTGATCTCCAAACAGTGGTCAGTCCCCTTTCTCCTTTTATAGAAGTGGAGCAGGTCTGTAATTCATCCCAGGGTTCAGGGTTTCCTCTGGGAAGGTGTTCCCTGTTTTCAGTACACACTCATCTGCCTCTTCTCAGAACTAATGAGTAAAAAATAAAAAAGAACCCGATCTTCATCCTTTCATATTCCCCAGAGACTCTAGCTCAGGGCTGGTTACAAAATAGGAACTTGATAAATGTCTGTTTACTGAATTACTGGTGAACTGTGAGTAAATTAAATATTAACTAACAAGGCAGTGATATAGTACTATTTCCTAACATTGGTGCTTCATTTTCTGCAGCTGTCAGCTCAGGCTCTACAATTTGGGTTGACAGTTATTCAGTTCGGTATTTTGGACATTCTGATTTCCCTCCTGATGTCTTGCTGCACATACTGAGTAGCCATGGGTCCCATTTTGCCCTCAGTGCTGGAAAGCAGAGGACTCAATTTAGACTCAAGCATAGTGACTGCTACATTTAGGGACGAAGCCAGAATCCAGAGGAGACTACAAAATTATGGATTCAAATTAAATACAGGATCTGAGAAGCTTGTGTCTGGCAGGCTCTGAAGGTAGAGCTTCCTTAGCCTCTGGCCATGTTCATTTCTCTGCTCCTTCTAGGTGCATTTTGTTCTTTTGGTGTTTAAATACCCTTTGTTACATGCAGGTTAGCATTATGAGCCTCTAGCCTTCTAATTCTTCTGAAGCATAGAGTTCAAGCAATTATTGAATTAACTCCCACCGCCAACATGCAGGTAACTAGAATAGTGAAGGGAGCTTCCCATCTTGGATGAGGGAGTGTCTTTTAAATCGGTCCATAATGTGAAAATTATGTATCATTGTCCTTAAAGACCCTGAAGTTGCCTGTTCAATAGGAGGTAGGGTTCTTATGTGCACGACCTTGAGTTCTGGTACGCACTCAAGTCTGAAGGCCACTAAGTCAGGTCTAAGGTAGGGACGCGCAGCTGGCGGTGGCAGGACTAACAAACCTCTTTCCCTTATGACCACAATCCGTTCTCTAGTTGGAACAGGAGGCGGGTGCTCCCCTGGGGTGTTTACTCTATCTTGTTTTAATGCCAAGCCTTTATAAGCTGAAGGCATGTTAACAGATTTGTTTGTTATTATGGAATTTTAAAAGGTGAGACATATGAAAGTTAATGACATAACTGGTGCTCCATAAACGTCTGCTGGATTTAAATCTCACTCTCACTTGATCGGGCCCCCATGCTCACTGCTGTGAATAAAGACAGTGACTTCTGAGCTGGTGTTTCTGTGGTGGCTCCTACTCTAAGACATCACTCCCAGGCCCCGGGGCCCTGAGCCCAGCATCTTAGGCTGGGTGTGGTATTCCTTGGACCAGATGGAGCGGTCCCCAGTCTCCATTTAAAAACATTTCTTCATTACAGCTGCTTTGTCTAACTTTGTATATACAACAGCTGTTTGGGAATGAAATTATTTATTTAGTCTTTTTTTTTGCTACATTTGCATTTTTATTTCTTTCAAAAGCTGGAACTTAAAGGAGAAAAGGGGCTTCTTTTTGTTTGTATTTTTAAAACCGACTCAAGTAAGGCAAGGAAGAGATTTCCAAAGGGCAACCAGGAACCTAGCTAAAATTGCTCTCAAGACTTGAGTGAACCTTGTTCCTTCCTTCATATTTAATGCAACAACTCACTGATATCAATAATAACTTGACCAGTATGCAACCTCATGGCACTATCTACTTTGTGTGTGTGGGGGGGGGGGGTGGATGGAAACTGAGAGTCTTTTGGTACAAATTTACTGAGAGCCTAAGTAGCAGTCTAGTGCTGGGCATGTGGGGTCCAGAAATGAACAGTGCACACCCTTGACCTGCAGATCAGAATTGTCTGGAAATATTTGGTCCCCTAGAAACTTAAAGAAGATATACAAGTGCTAGCTTTTAATATACCTTCCAGGAGCATAGAATAAGTCCATTCTTCCAGTGTCTTCATAGTTACACTGCTCTAAAGAGAAATATCCTTCCACCCAGGTGTTCAATCCAGACATCAGGTAGTCTCCGAAATCACTCCTCTCCTTCACTCCCACAACAGCTGACCACCAAGAGACAGTAGCTCTAAATCGCAAAATATTCCTTGAATCCATGACTTCTTATTTCTCCTCTGCTTTTCCCCTGGCTAGGAAAGCTTTCCACATTCCTTCCATACCCCTAGTTTCTTCATTACATGTTCCTCCCCCAAGTTCAAGCACAGCTCCATGGGTATCTCTAATTAAGAGAGCACTCAAGTTTGTGTCTTGTCTTGTGCACTGGAGTGTAATCTCCTTGAGACCAGGGACATTGAATTATTAATTTGTAAGACTTCAGTGCCCTGCATAGTGCTTCGTATCCTAGGAATTTGAGAATATTTGATATTTGTGGAAGGAAAGGAAGAAGAATGAAAAGGTGGGAAATTGGAGTTATAATCATTCCCTTTCCATCAAAGCCATGGAAAAGAAGGCATTTTAAACATTCATTTAATTAACTTTTATAAAGTTTTATTGCTGACTTCATGCATTTTCAGTCTTTATGTAAAAGATGTTTATGATTTCTTTATTCCCACTTTTGGTTATTATTTCAAAGTTATGTGAAGGATTCATAGGAACATGAATGCTCCCAGATTCTAAGAGGGTCTCTACAGGATGATGGCTGAGACCTTGGGCTCTGAGTGAAACAGACCTGTGTTTGAAGATGGTAAGCTTGGCCACTTAGCATCTGTGTTGCTTTGGCAAGTTATCTCCAATCTCTGAACCTCAATTTCCTTAGCTATAGAATGGGGATAATAAAACTACCAACTCCATAGCATTTATTTGAAATTTAAATAGGAAAATACATACAATTGAATAGATATACATCTGCCAATAAACAGTTATTATTATAAGGACAAAATTTAATATATTCACTCTTAAGTCATGGCTTCATTAGCAGTTAACTATTAACTAGTGGATTCTAATAAAGAAGAAACAAAAAAAATTCACTTAGATCTCAGATAATGAGACGATGGAGAAACTATCTCTTTCTATTGTAATATGGCTAGCTAGCTCATTTTCTTATAATTAAGCTACAAGATTCTTCCTTTACCTACACATAAATTCCTCATTGTATTGACTTGTTTGAAAAGATATTCTAGTTTAAATGGAATGAATTTCCCTTTAATATGATTTTCTAGCAAGATTAGATTCCAATATGGATTAATATCCTAAATTGAATGTTCTAAATGAACACTGCAGGGAACAAGCATGAATCCAAGACATCATCCCTTTTACAAATGCCAGTCACTGAGGAAACATTCATCTGTGTGTTTGGAGGGATCGCACAACATCAACAGCAAGAAGTGATGTTGACGGAATGCTTGCTGTGCATAAGGCAGCCCTAGTCGGGCTACCCAACCTGAGCAAAGGCTCGTGCCTACAGCATGTGCTGAATATCCATTTACACTGAGGGAAGCCTCTGGCTAGTGAGCAGAGCACTTTTATCTGCTCTCTGGAGCACCCTTTCCTCTGGATCTGGGGACCTGCCCAGCAGCCTCTGTGATCAGCTTGGATCCCAGCACAGGGAAAGAGAAACTCCCCAAGGCTCTGTCATCCAGACTACAGTGAGACTTGGAAAGGTATTTGCCTCACATCCCTTCTGCAGAAAGCCCTTGTCTCCCTTCCCAGCCAACCTCTAATATTTTCTTCATGGTGCTTATTGCTTTCTGAAGTGTCCTTGCACCTTTATTTTTTTACCATCCTGAAGCTCCCATGAACACAAGAACCTTTCATTTCTGTCTTACCTACTGATCCCACCGCCATGCCTAGGACAGTATATGGCCCAGACTGATGCTCAATGAGTATGTGTTGAATGCACATAAGGAAGGAAGGTGGGCAGGGGGAGGGGGCCACCCTCCAATGGTAAGGATTCTCACATCCCCAAGGGCCTGTGCTTGTTTGCCCAGACCGAGTCACCCTGGACCAAAGTCTCTCTCCCAGACTGTTTTCCAAGTGCACTGAGTCCCCCTGCCCCATGCCTTCAGCTAACCTACACTTCCTTTGTGCCAAACACACTGATTAGCTTTCCGTTTCTTTCACTTTCAATCATGCCAGATCCCATTCTTCCTGCTCAACACTTAGGGAAACATCCCATCCCTTCCCAGGATTTCTGCAGGTGGTTAATGTCATCGATTATTTGACTCATTCAACTCTCAGAGGGTAATCTTTTCTTTAATTCAAGTTTTAAAGCCGTCTCACTGTGGGCTCCTGTATAGTGCTGATTACACCGGGCAGAGTCCAGCAGAGGTGTTGGCATGCTCTTTACAGATCCTCTGGAAGCTCTGGTGCGGTCCATCGCCACGCTGCCTGTGCTAATAGTGCCTGTCTATAAGCAACCTCGATTTACCCTTAACCGTGCCAGAAAGATAAATGCCAGACGACAAAAAAAACACAAACTAAAGGCCGCCCTCAAGGCCCAGAAAATCTCATCCACCCTGCCAGGGCCCAAGAACTCCTGATTTAGGAGGTTGGTCTCTCCTGTAATTCATCCTTAGAATGTATTGCAAATTCAAAAGCCAATAGTTACACTCCTCGGCAAAGAAGCAGACAAAAAATGTTTTTGTTTGACGCAGAGGCAACAGAAACAAGGCCATGTTTCTCTTTTATGAAACCTCTGAGAGTAATTCATTGAGATCTTGACATTTAATATCACCTAATCACCTCTCCAACAAGATATTTGCTTTGGCTCCATCAGCCCCACATGCAGACACTGCGGCTGCCACTGGCTGGGTCTCGTCGTTAGGTGGGCTGCTCTAAATACCCCAGGCAGGATCTGGCAAGAGGAAGCAGCACCTGCTTTATTGAAAGACAGCTTCACACTTTATCCTCTGAAAGAGAAATGTGCCATGTAAATGTCCTTAAGAGATGATTATCATACATCAGGATGTCCCTTCCAACAAGCATTGTACCAGATGCCCAATCACGGAGTCACCCAGAAATGGGGGTGGCAGATGGAGAATTTGAGCTTTTAGAGAAAACAAATGTGTGAGCTTTCAAGTGTCTGCGTGCTTCTGGCCAACACATGCCCAGGTACTTTGAGCAGCGCCCACTGGCTGGAGGAAGAGTTTCACACCTCAGAGACGGCTGGGGAAGAAGATAACATTCAGATCCCTTCTTGGACGGAAGGCTATGAATAGATACTCTCAGAGCACAGGACCCCGGTCCAGTGAGTTTTCTGCACTGAGTTAAAATAAAGGATGGAGTGAGCACTGTGGATCGACACATCAGTGTTGGTTCCCTTGCGTCAGGGGAGACATTAACGTAGAAAACTTTTCCTCTCCACGTTTCAAAAACTGAAACAATCATTCCAGCAGTGGGAACAGGGAGTAAATCCATAATGCTTAGCAGCTCAGGTACAAAGAAAATAAAATCAGAAATCCAGACTGTTGTGCTATTACTGCCAAGGGCCTATCTTCAGTAGAACAGCAAGCTTTTATATTTCCCAAGGTTTGACTCCTGCAAATCTGATTGAGTCATTCCCTGTTGAAAATCCTTGTGTGTCTCCCACTACCTCCAACTGTAGCTTTCAAATTGTTCTGGGGCGCTTACGATTTCACACTTTAAATTATTAGTCCACATATTTTCTGACAAGGGCTAAGGATGCAATGATTCCAACCCCCTGACAAGCAGACTTTGGTCTGCAACATGGAATGTTTCGGTGAGATACCAAACAGACTCTTAACACATAACATCCAAAAGATCCTAAAAAATCAGATCAATACAAAGCTCTTTATGTTATATGAGCAAGAAGAAAGGGGAAGTTGAAAAATGAGACGCTGAGGATGCTTTAAATGTATAGTATCTTGAGGTCTCACAAAATATGTGGAGTAGTAATTTAAAATGTAAAGTTTTAGCATATGTATTTTTAAAATGGGAAATGCAGCCCAGCCAGTATGGCTCAGTGATTGAGCATTGACCTATGAACCTAGAGGTCAGGGTTTGATTCTCAGTCAGGGCACATGCCCAGATGGCCAGCTTGAGCCCCAGCATGGGGCATGCAGGAGGCAGCTGATCCATAATTCTCTCTCATCATTGATATTTCTATCTCTCCCTCTCCGTTCCTCTCTGAAAGCAATAAAAACATATTTTAAAAAAATAAAATGGAAATGCAATGCAAAAGATGTGAAACATCTTGTGTCTGATGTTCTCTGTATTTATGTAATAGACTTGTCTTTTACTGAAGTGTGGGGCCAAGGACTGATCTCCAGACAGTTTGCATCTGTAACCCACTAAGATTCTGGGCAGCTGCCACCTCTGGTCTTTGCTTTGTATTACCATATTTTGGTTTGAATAAAGTATATAATAACAATGAATACCAAAAGAAATGTGTTCGGTGGGGCCTCAGGGTAAGACTTCTGTGGGATCTGAAGGGATGAGGTGTGGCTCTCAGCCCAAACTCCCTGCTCCATTCAGAGATGCTCTCCTTTCATCTGTTCTAAAAGTTGGGCTTCCAAGTAGGATTACCAACGAAGAGTATTATGACTTAGAAACAAAGTTGGAAAATGACCTGCCTACAAGGATAAAATCTAGACAAGTCCTGTCTGTTCTTTATCCTCTTTGCCTCTCAGACAGGCCCCAGCACACTTTGGCTTTCGTTTCTCTTATGGGTCAAATCTTCCCTCTGTTCCCTTTGCCTGGGATGTTCTTTCTTCCTCTCTATCAGGTAGTTCTGTATCCTTTTTTGAGATGTGGCTCAAATTTTACCTTTTGAGGGTTATTCTTTCTACCTTAGCAGCCATTAGCCATATTCCCATAGCGTCTGTGCCTGTGTTCACATACATGGAATTGTTTTGTTTTTATTAAGATATTATATGTGTACATATCTTACCACTGCCCCCCACCCCACTCCCATACATGCCCTCCACCCCCCAGAGTTTTGAGTCCATTGGTCATGATTATCTGCATGCATACATGTTCTTCGGTTGATCTCTTATCTCCCCCAACTCTCCCTCCCCTCCCCGCTGTAACTTGACATTCTGTTTGATGCTTTACTGTCTCTGTATCTACATTTTTGTTCAACAGTTTATAATGATCTTTGTTATCCATAAATGAGTGATATCATGTGGTATTTTTCTTTCATTGACTGGCTTATTTCACTCAGCATAATGTTCTCCAATTCCATCCAGGTTGTTTTATGTGTCTGAATCTTGGACCAGTCTGCGCACACATAGAAGATAGAGTCCACGTCTTATTTCTTTTCTCTGCCATCTTCCTCCAGGCCTGGCAGGCGGTGGGCACTCAATAAATATGTGGTGGCTGCATGTGTTTGGCTATTTAATTTATCATCAGATAGCAAGTTGGCATTTTCCCAAACAGCCTGATTTAGAAAGAATTCAAAGACACAGGGCCACAGTCCCATAATCAACTCAAGCAGCTCTGGGTTAGCAAAGAACATAAACTCTTTTAACTATAATAAGTCCTGTTTGGATCTGAATTTTAGTTTCTTAAAAATAATGATAACAACAGCAGGAAAGGAAATATTGTACAGAGGTCACACTCTGAAAGCCATGAACAATAATAGTCTCTTGAACTGACATAGCTTGGCCCTGCTAATCTCATTGAATCGCTTCTCCTCTGAGAATCCATGTGCAGCTCCCCGTTGTCCATGGCTTTCTAACTCTTCTAGGAACTTCCGGTGCTCCAAGGACACCTCTCAGAGTCAGGTCTCCATGGAGATCTGACTGGGAGGGGCGTGGCTCTGGCCTCATGCCCTTTGCTCCAAGAGGGTTCCAAAAAACCCAAGTTTTGTGTTTAATATTATTATTATTTTAAGCCTTTTATTTTTTTAAAAAATATATTTTATTGATTTTTTTTTTTTTTTTTACAGAGAGGAAAGGAGAGAGATAGAGAGCTAGAAACGTCGATGAGAGAGAAACATTGACCAGCTGCCTCTTGCACACCCCCTACCGGGGATGTGCCCACAACCAAAGTACATGCATTTGACCGGAATCGAACCTGGGACCTTTCAGACCGACGCTCTACCGCTGAGCCAAACCGGTTTTGGCTAATATTATTATTATTTTATTTATTTATTTTTTAACCTGAATGACTTTGTCTGAGCCTGTCTCTCCAATTCACCTTAGGTCTCACCACTTTTTTTCTATCCATCCTCACCTGCCTGATCCCTGATTGCCTATGAGTTTGCAGCTCAAAACTCACTCCAAACCCAGCTCTCTAACAGCTGTTTTCATTTTTATGAACTGCCGTCCAGGTCCAGAGCACACACATTCTGGTTCTTATAAAGTTGTAGTTATATTGCACGTACAGTTTTATGTTTTCTTTCTTTACTTAACACTGTATCATAAACATTTTCCATTACATGAGACACATCCTTCATGCTTACTTTTTCAATGGTGAATTTTTAAGTTGGTTGGCTCTAATTTATTAGGTCTTCCATTACCGTTAAAACAGCTTTTTACTTTCCAGGTCACTTGGGCTGTTTCCAAATCTTAGCTATTGTAAATAATGCTGCAGTGAACATAGGGGTGCATATGTTCTTTTGGATTAGTGTTTCAGGTTTCTTCTGATATAGTCCCAGAAGTGGAATCGTTGGGTCATAAGGCAGTTTCATTTTAAATTGTTTGAGGTAACTCCGTACTGCATTCCACATGGCTACCCCAATCTGTATTTCCACCAACAAGGCACAAGGGTTCCCTTTTCTCCACATTCGTACCAACACTCTCGTTATTTGTTGATTTATTGATGATAGCTATTCTGATAGGTGTGAGGCGATATCTCATTGTGGTTTTAATCTTCATTTCTCTGATGAATAGTGACTTTGAGCATCTTTTCATTTGTCTATTGACCATCTTTATGTTCTTTGGAGAAGTGTCTATTCAGGTCCTTTGCCCTTTTTTAAAAAAAAATTAATGAGAGAGAGAGAGAGAGAGAAAGAGAGAGAGAGAAAGAGAGAGAGAGAGTGAGTGAGAGAGAGAGAGAGAGAGAGAGAGAGAGAGAGAGAGAGAGAGAGAGATTTATGTACTCATTAGTTGATTCTTATATGTGCCCTGACCAGACATTGAACCTCAATCTTGGCATATCAGGATGACTCTCTAACCAACTGAGCTACCTGGCCAGGACCCTTTGCCCATCTTTTAATTGGATTGTTGGTTATTTTGGTGTTCCGTTTTATAAGTTCTTTATAAATTTTGAGTATTAACAGCTTATCAGATATATCATTGATAAATATGTTCTCTGGCTCAGTGAGTTGTATTCTCATTTTATTGATGGCTTCCTTTGGTGTGCAAAAATGTTTTAATTTGATATGGTACCATTTGTTTATATTTTTTTTTCTTTTGTTTCCCTAACCCAAGGAGATATATCAGAAAAAAATATTTTTAGGAGAAATGTCCAAGATTTTACAACATATATTTTCTTCTAGGATTTTTATTGTTTTGAGTCTAATATTTTAATCTTTAGTCCATTTTGAGTTTATTCTTGTGGTATAAGAAGGTGTTATAGTTTCATTTTTTTGCACATATCTATCCAATTTCCCCAACACCATTTATTGAGTAGACTATCTTTACCCCATTGTATATTCATGCCTCCTTTGTCAAATATTAATTGACCATAAATGCATGGGTTTATTTCTGGGCTTTCTGTTCTATTCCACTGATCTATTTATCTGTTTTCATGCCAGGACCATGCTGTTTTGATTACTGTACCTTTGTAATACAGTTTCAGAACAGGTAGCATGATTCCTCCAACTTTGTTCTTCTTTATGCTTAGTAAAATAAGCCAGTCAAAGAAAGATAAGTACCATATGATTTCACTTATATGTGGAATCTAATGAATCTAATGAGTCATTTGTATATTGTATTGTGACTGCCTGATATACAAGTCAAGTCTTTATACTGAATTTCTCATGTTTTTTATACATGCATCTCATGTTTTTTATATTATTATACATATATGAGTTCTAGCTGTTTACTGTTATAATACAGTGTATATAGTACATAGTAATATATCGTGTACAGATTTGAATAGCAAATCTGCCTTCTTTCTAAACTTGTTGATTTAGTTTCAAGTGTAAAGTCTTTGTAAATATTTTCCTCTCTCCAACAGTTATTGTTCTTCATACCTTTTGTGATTTGCCTAAAGCAATATTAAGTTATAATGGTAGTGACATTCTTGTTTGGGGCCTAGTTTTTTTAAAGAAAAGCTTTCAGTGTTGTTCCATTGTTGATTTATGATTTAAAATAGGTATGTTTATCAAGGTAATACTTTTGCTCAAAAAAAAAAAAGTTCCTCTTTTGACACATATTGAAATGCATTGTATCATCCAAGGTTCACATATTTTCCTTTATTGATTTCTTTTCTGCATTCCTGGAGTAGCCTTCATTAAAATCAAATTTGTCACATAGAATAAATTAGACCAAGTCCTGCCTTGTCTGAGTGTTGATACAGTTAGCACAGCTTGGAAATTAGCTATTGCTTGGGAGTCTGGAGGAATTCATTAAGTCTATGAGTCTTGCTTTTTTGAATATTCTGAAAAATTGTTAATAGGATTTCATTGTTTCATTTTGGGGTGTTTTATATTTTATTAAAAAATATAATTCATTGAGGCTGTTAGTCAAGTAGCATATAATTGGTTATAGTTTTCCTATATAAGTAGTTGGTTTCATATATATATATATATATATAATATATATATATATATATATATATATATATATATATATATATATATGAAATTAAGGAATTAGTTCTGAATTCTCATCCAGCTTCCACCACTAATTATTTGTATGACATGAACCAAGTAACTTGACTTCTGACACTACTTTCTCTGTAAATAGAGGTCATGTTACTTATCTCCCAGGGTTACTGTAAAGATCACAGAGAATGTATGTGAAGTTCTTAGCACAGTGCCTATCCTCAATAAATAGAAGATATTACAGCATTCCCTTTTTCTAATACTTTTTGTCTCCTCCTCTTTTGTTCTTAATTTTACAGTGTTTGTGTGGGCTATCGATATTTCATACTCTTTTCAGTAGCAACCTATAAGAATGAGGAGCCACTGAAAGTTTTTTTTAAAAAAGAACAGCAGCTCTGGGAATTGAGTGTGAGCTGGGTTTGTGGACAGATCATCAGAAGATGAGCTTATGCTGTGAGAAATGGCCCAGTTGACAAAGGGCCAGCTAGACTGTTCTTGCTGAGTAAGATGTAGAGGAGTAGGCTCCACATTCATAGTCAGAGAACACAGGCTCATGACCTTGGAAGAGGCTCTTTCAAGGACCTCAGGAGTGGGAAATTGCCCAACTGGCCCCCAGTTGTCTTTTTCCAACATCCAACCCTCAGAGCCTGGAAACAGATGCTGACAAACAGCATGACCCAGACTAAGCCCAGTTTTTGAATGGGACAACAAAATGGGGCTTTGTTCATTCTTTTAAAAGGGGGGCCCAATTATGTTTGATTAATAAATGAAACTCTGTGTCCAAATAGGGGAGACTCTGTAGAGCAATGGTCAGAAAGCACTTTGTGTAGAAAAGAGTTGATGAAGTTTTCAGAGAGCATTCATTTGCCTGGGGGGAGGGGGAGTCTAAGACAGAAATTTTCAGCCTTCAAATCCTTCTCTTGTGTCCCTATTCCATTTTTTTTCATTAAATATGTTTAACTATTCTGCATAAGATTTATTTTGCCTACTTGATGATGGATTTCTGTGTTTATTCTGTCATTTAGGGAAAAAATGCACTATTAAAAACATTCCTAATCTGTTTCTAAATGTCAACAGAAAAAATAAGCCAAAAGGTTGACAATAGTAATTAATCAAAGATATTTATTGAGCACTTCCTATCTACAAAATTCTGTGGTATATGCTATAAGGGAAGAGTTAAGAAATAGTTCCTACCCTCAAAAGTAATTTAATCCAGTTGGGAGAATGGCTAAACAATTGTTGGCTGTAAACACAGGAGAAATGGAAATGAATGCTATAATTAAGTCATAAGCCACACCCTATACCAATTGGATCTATAAGTCAATTGATTGATCCACAGATCAATTGAATAGATCAGTAAGGACTTCATGAGCAAGTTGCATTTAGGTAGCATCTTGGAACATAAATAGGCTTCCTGAGTGTGTGTTCTCTCAGATTCTTTCAGGCGAGCCAGCCAAAGCATCTGTGCACTATGCCCCAGATGTCCACAAACACCAGCAGCTATTTTGAGCTATTCCACCAGCCCCATGTGTGCACACAAGCACACAAAGACATTCCCAAATCACATGTGTTTGTTGTCCTATCCCTCACCACACTTGTCCAGCCCCAAATCCTCACTCCCAGATGACCTTGGCCCTCTTCAGTTTGGTGACCTCCAAAGTTTGGCTTCTTAGATCTAGTCTTTTCTGCATGGTTTTTGGTTCTGCCTTTCCCCATGTTGTCTTGGGGGAGAAACTCTCAGATCCATTCCTCTGTCCATAGAGCCCTTATCCCCAGCCAGACAGGCTGTATTGAGGTAGCTGCTGGAAGAGTTCCTTTCATTATCCACCCAGGAGACATGAAGGTACTCAGGTTCTCCTCTAGCCCCTGGCCCTAGGTAAGGTGAAGGGAAGGCAGATGTGATGATTGCAATGGAATTCCACCTGTCTTGTCCACCACCAGGCCAGAATAACTGGAGGTTATGCATCAACTTCCAGGAGAACCTCAGAGGGCTGCCTCTGGATAAATCAGCCTTTTCCAACTGGTAAACTTATTAAATTAGTCAGAGTCTGATTTCAAGCACAGCCAAATCCTCTGGTCCCCATAACAGTCAGCCACAAGTAACAGAAAAGTTAATCAAGAGTGGCTTAAGGTGGGGAAGCAATGGGGGGATAAGGACACATATGTAATACCTTACTCCACATGTGTCAAACACAAGGCCCGCGGGCCAAATCCAGCCCGCCAGGCCTTGCAATGTGGCCCGCACCGCGCTGTCATCACTGCACTCCGCTGTCAGTTTATGACATTGTCAGTTTATGACTGTTCGGTAAACCATTCGGCCCGCGATTTAGGCTGGATTTTAGATTTTGGCCCCTTCTCTGATTGAGTTCGACACCCCTACCTTACTCAATAAGGAAAAAAAGAGTGGCTTAAACAATATGGACTTTTCTCTCTCACTAAATGAGAAGTTTGGAGACAGCTGATTCTGAGTTTAGGACTGTGGCTCATTGATGCAATCAGGGACTAAGACACTTCCATCTTTCCACTCTGCCATATTTTTTTGTTTGTTATTTATTTATTATTTTTTATTATTGACACTATTACAGATTACCTCCATTTCCCCTCCTTTGCCCAGCTCTACCCAGCCCTCACCCCCACTTCCTCTGGCCTTCGCCACACTGTTGTCTGTGTCCATGGGCTGTATATATATCTAGATAGGTAGATAGATAGATAGATAGATAGATAGATAGATAGATAGATAGATAGATAGATAGATATAGATATATAGATATGGATATATAGATATATAGATATAGATATATATATAGATATATTATTTGGCTAATTTCTTCACCTTCTTTTATCCAGTTTCCCATGCCTCTGACATTTGCCTTTGGTTCTATTTTGTTCATCAGTTTATTTTGTTCATTAGGTTCCACATATTAGTGAGATCACATGGAATTTGTTTTTCTCTGACTGTCTTACTTTGCTTAGCATAATAATCTCCAGGCCTATCCATGCTATTGCAAAGGGTAAGAGATCCTTCTTCTTTTTTGTAGCCCCATATTATTATATTGTATAAATGTACCACAGATATTTTTATACCTTCATCTACTAATGGCCACTTGAGCTGTTTTCAGATTTTGGCGATTGAAAATAATGCTGCTATGAACATAAGGGCACATATAGTCTTTCTGTTTGCTCTTTCAGGATTCTTGGGATATATTCCCAGAAGTGGGACTGCTGAGTCAAAAGGAAGTTTCATTTTTGATTTTTTGGGGGGAAACTCCATACTGTTTTCCACAATGGCTGTACCAGTCTGCATTCCCACCGTACTATTTTCAATGTGCCATCAATGGCTCCCTTTACAGCCATGAGATCAGTACAGCAGTGCCATACTTTGCCTCCACATATGACAACCTGGGTTATTGTTTCTGCTCAGAGTACTGCTGACCAGGTTACTCGTGAGATCCAACTGACAAATGGGATGGTCTAATGCAGTGGTCAGCAAACCGCGGCTCTTTGGCCCCTTGAGTGTTCTAATGCCACTTCAAACTAGACTTGCCCAGGCTGAAAACCAACTTCTGCACATGAGCCACAAAGTCTCAGTCGCACTGTACATGCACGCCTGCATTTGGTATTTTGTGGAAGAGCCACACTCAAGGGGCCAAAGAGCCGTGTGTGGCTCGCAAACTGCAGTTTGCCAACTACTGGTCCAATGGGTCTGAGACAGCATCATTCATACATCTGGAACCTTGAAGGGGTATCAGGAAGGCTGGGACTATCAACTAGAGTGTCCACACACAGCCTCTCTGCATGGCGGTTTCAAGGAGTCAGACTTCTTTCATGACAGCTCAGGGCTCTCAATACAGAATTCATAAAGACAGAGTTTAAGCTGCCAGTTTCTTAAGGCTTGAACTCAGAAATTGGCCAGAGCAGTCACAAACCTTCTCACATTCAAGAGAGGGCCATAGACGCCCCCCCCCCCACACACACACACACACCTCTTAATGGGAGGAATATCAGAATGTACAGTAATCTTTGACCCACATATAAGTTATAAACAAAGGTGATGCAATCAATAAATCAAACATGGTGATTTAAATCAGAGAGAATTTATTTCCCTCGTATATCACACTGCAAAGGGGAGCATCACGAGGCTGGTGGTCTGTTTCTGCCAGACTCTGCACATGGCTTCTGTATTTGTGTCCAAGACAGGTGTTCTAGCTGTTACTCCTTCCCAAACAGGGAAGGGAGAACTGGAAATGGAGGGCAAATAGCTTTCTTATACAAAGTGATAAAAAAAGTTATACACACCCTTTCTGTTTGCATCACATTGGCTAAATATTGATCACTCGTCTGCAGGCTATTACTAAAGGAAGACAGGGAGAATGGGTATTGGGAGATAATCACTTCTTGGTCTCTCTTGACAGCCCAAAAAGAAATAGGTGGTGGTGGATGAGCTTCAACTGCATCAGCCTGTAAGTACGGAGAGAGGGTCTTCACACCCAGGGCTGGGAGGAGAGTCACTGGCATTCTGAACACACTTGTTAATATTTATCTACTCACCCAAACAGAGGCAAATAATGTGCAGATACCCCTTATTAGGAGTGGTTGCGTCTTGAATCTCTCATTCAATTGGAGTGATAATTAGCAGTTGGGTTCTCTCGGTGGGGTCCTTTCCTTAGCAGCATCTGATGTGGTATCTTACTCTGACCTTCACAAAGACCACTATGAATTAGCTGATAAAAAAAAATAAGCCAAACAGTTTACTAAGTGGTTTATCAACTGTAAACATAACGCAGATCTAATTTGTGTTATAACCATTCAAATGAGGAAGGCCGAACAACAGTATTAGCTTGAGCTAACCAACCAATCCCAGTTCACTAGGTGTTGGTGAAGTCCTTCCTGAGAGAAGGTAGCATGTGTCATGAGTGTTCGCTAGGATTTCTTCTGCCTTCTTCCTAGTTCTGAGAAACTCACTGATCCACTTTTGCATTCATCTCCAAAGCAGACCAGAAGGTTCTCTTGCTTGTAGCAGACCTAATGTTCCCATGGGGAGAACTCCCAGCTTCTGCCCAGAAGCCCTCACAGTTCAGTCCTTTAAAGGCACCAACACTTGTTTCTCACCTCGAGCAGTAACCCTAATCATGCCTGCTTTATATATTGGGGTCTGGCTTTACTTTTACTTAACAAAATGTGCTTCATTACTAAAAAAATAAAAAAGGATTGATGGCTATTGGCTTAGGAGGCTCCTTGGGCTCAGGGCACAGCCAACTCTTGCTCTCATATATTTTCACAACTATTTTCAAGAAGCAAATGGTCTTTCAATTGGCTCGTGGGGGATAACTTCAGTAATATATTCGGAGACATATTTGAAATGGAATAAGGGTATTGTGACTCTAGCCTTCATTTATTTATAGTTAAATCTCTTTAACTTCTGTGTTTAAAAAGAAGAGAAGATAAAATAAATGTACACTCTTTTACTGAAAAGCGTGACAGGAAAAAAAAAAAACACATGGATTTTTCTACTCTAAAAACTTATGTTTCAGTATCCTATCTCTGCTGCTTATTAGCTCTGTAACCCTGGGGGAAATATTGAGCTCATCGAATCTCCACTTTCTCATGTATAAAATAAGGATGACAGTGATAATTCCTACAATATAGTGCTATGGTGAGAGTTAGGTTAGCTAGTTTATGTAAAGCACTAAGCATAGTGCCTAATACTATTAATAACTATCATTTATTGATCCCTTCCTATGTGACAGATTCGGTCTAAGCCAGTGGTTGTCTCTTGGGAACTTATTAAAAATAAAAAATCTCCTCGGGCCCCATCCCAGACTCACTGAATCAGAAACTCTGGGGGTGGGGGTGAGGCAAACTGTTTTAACAAGCCCTCCTGGTGACTCGGATACACACTAAAGTCTGCAAACCCATCAGCCTAGGTGTTTAAGAAATAGAAAATATGGTTTTCATATGCACATTACACTACAGCTAATAACCTGTGCTGGGGGAAAAATGCAGGCAGGCCCTCTTCTGTTTTCTTTGATGATAACCGCAGAGTCTTACTGACCTAGTCACACCTGTGATATTTGTGATTCCCAGAACCGTTTCTTACAAGCAGATGGAAGGAAGGAGAACTGGGAAAAACCAAGCACCTCCCCTCCTCCGCCCTCCCAGGTCCTCTCCTCCCCCAGCAGAGGGTCTGCATTCTGTCTATGCCAAACACTTTGTGAAATGCCTGCTGAGAACTCAGCCAAAAAGTGAGAATAGTTCCTCCTTAGTGCGGCCTCAGCACCTGGGGCCGCTATCTCCCCAACTTGTCATTACGTGTTCCATCTGTCCCCCCCGATAAAATATGAGCTCCTTGAAGGCAGGAACCATGTCTTAATCATCTCTGTGTTCCCTGCGCCTGGTACCCATAGTAGACACCTCATAAATGGGTGGTGAATGAGTGAAGTGTCAACCCCAAATCAGAGGAGCATTTGTTCCAGGAACATTCAGGTGGTAGGCGCGCCCTCACAGCCCATATATCTGGCCCTGGTGACAAGTAGGCAACAGGGTTGCCTTGGGAACTGTGAAATGTTACCTGAGCCACGCCTCCTCCGCCCTTGGATGTGTTCAGTACCACAAGCAAAGCTGTATGAGGGTCTCAGGGCAGATCAGAACCGCATTAGGAACTGCCTGGAAAAGCAAACTGAAAATATCCATTTCTTTCCTCCATCATAAATTGTTTCCCCGGTCACAGGCAAAGCTGAAATGGGCTTTGTCTGTTGACAATTTGGGTAGAATAACTTTTCCGTCTCATGAATTCTGAGCAGTGGAGGAGCGAGTTTTGCTCTGGGCCATGGATAATGAACGAAGCGCTCAGTGGGACAGGTGGGAACGGGGCGCTGTCTTAGCCGAGGAAGAATTTGGCCCTGCTTTGGGCTCCCCTTGAATGGTTTCTGCCTGTCACCTCTTTTCAAGCTGGATGGGAGCTGAAGGCCATCCTGCTCCCCAGCCTGGCCCCCACACACTGCCACCGATGCTGGGAGCCATTCATCTAGCTCTCTTTAAAAGAACCAGAATAAATATAGATTTGTTCTTCCACACATTAATTTATGGAACCTTCCTATTCCTTTCTCATTGCAGTGCTCCTACCTGCTGGGGTCACATTCAACTTTATTGAAAAGCAGCAGGGAAATCATGCTTCACTAGAAAACTTTGTCAGTTAAATTTAGCCTACAAGGGAACATCTATTCTAGTTCTACTAGCCTCTCTTTCTAAATGCAAATGTCGTCAGTATGTAGTGGAGATGGTGAGGGCCCCCATAGTGAGGAGAGCAGGCACCCTCTAGACGTCGAAGGAGGGAGAATGGGTGCAGGTCAGAGTTAAACTGTGCACATAAGTGACCCCAAGTTCTAGTTACAAGTGATGATTGCTAAAATCCTAACTAGGGTGTCCCCTCTGAAGAAGTCTATTTATTGTAAAACTGCCGACTATTTGTTTTGGAGGAAGGAAGGAAATGCAGATGGAATGGAGTGGTCAGCATGGCCTCTAGAAAGAGGGAGGCCTGGTCAGAGAGAGAGAGTTTGTGAAGGTTTTCTGTGCAGTCCAAGAGAGAGGATACCATGTCCAGCAGACATGATGTTTTCATCTATAAGGCAGGTCTATCCCCATAATAAAGGTAAATTAATTTGACTAAGATAGATCCAAGATGTCCCTTTAAACTATTCAGCTAAACCTCTTTGCTTCAACTCTGTGCTTCACATGCAATATTATGACTTCTCAAAAAGATTTTCCTGCCCAGCTGGCATGGCTCAGTGGTTGAGCATCGACCTATGAACCAGGAGGTCACATTTCAATGTCCAGTCAGGGTACATGCCCGGGTTGTGGGCTCAATCCCCACTGTGAGGCGTGCAGGAGGCAGCTGATCAATGATTCTCTCTCATCGTTGATGGTTCTATCTCTCTCTCCCTTTCTCTTCCTCTCTGAAATCAATAAAAGAAAATATATTTTTAAAAAAGATGTTCCTACATGTGTAGGCTGTGCTTCCCAGCACTCCAGGGTTTATATAAAATCCACTTGACTTTCCTATTTCTCACTGGTGAGCACATCTCAGTTCCTCTGGTTGACCCCTCTGTACATACCACCAGGTAGGTGCTGGGTCAGGAAAGGAGAGGACTGTACTGGTCCAGCCAACATCCTAGATGACAAAGCTTTTGAATTCAACTTCAGGATGGTGATTTATCTTCCCTATGTCTGTTTTCAGAGGGCCAGTTTTACATAACAATCTTAGTGTCTTTTTCTTCTTAATTCTTAATTCTTAAGGTAAATTGTTAGGGTTTTTTGAAGCACTCCTTTGAAGTGATCTTATTCTAAAATTTTCTAATTTTTGTTCATTATATATTTGAAAGGGATTTCAAATTGCCTAGAGATAGAAAATGAAAACATACAAGCTATACACGCCAACCTTAAAAACGTCTATAACATCGCATCATAAAATATAATTAGAAATCCATTCCAACATCACATTAAAGATCTATGACTTAAAGGTAATTTCTGTCATTTGAATATGATGGTGAGCTGATGGCTGAATTGGGTTCTAAGATAAAAGCAATTCATCCTGCATTAAGGAGTTATTATCTTAATTGAATAATATCTGGATAATGCCAGTAGTTAATGTTATTACCTATTATCTTGGTGATTTCACCCCTCTGTTTTCAGAGAAAATATAGCCCATTAAATGGATGGAAGGATTAAAATATCAAAAAAGATTCAAGCTTTTCATGGCTCATTATGCCAAGGTCAGGACAGAAGAATGGCCCCGACCTTGAATAGGATAGAGAACCTGGGCTGGGCTAAATGCTTAAAAGAATTTCAAAGGAAGTGCGTTCAGTCATGGCAGAGTGCCTTTGGTTTCCCAACGATATATCCTTCTGAAAATTAGCATTCATTCATTCATTCATTCATTCACTTACCCATTCATTCCTTCATTCAACCAACATATTTTGTACACCTTCATGAAACCAGAAATGGTGTCAGACCATGGAGACAGAGAGGTAATTTAGTCACGGAGGGAAAGGCAAGGTTATTGAGAACCTACTGTATCTCAGACAATATTGTGGAAGCTTCCAGTCAATATCTGGTTTATTCTTCACTGCAACCCATATGGTAGGTAGAGTTACTATGCCCATTTGAAACATGAAGAAACTAAAGGTCAGACAGGTGGAATGACTTGCCTCCAGCATCTTAGCTGGTTTAAAAAAAGAAGAATGAGAATTCAAAGTGAGGTTTGTCTCATTTCAAGGTCTAAGCTTTTGCACTACATCTAGAATTTGGACTCGACACGTTTTTAAAAAGTATAATACAGTGTGATAAAGGATATACAGTAATATGGAGCAATACAACCACACTGGGGAAGCTACATCCCCACTCTGGGGACTCAATGGCATTTGGGGGCATTTAGAAATGTTTGTGTGGTCTTCAAGTGTCCTCCAAATCTTCTCTACACCCCTAACCCCATCACACAGTCGTCTCCATCTCCTCCTTATCAAAAACCCGGACTGTATGCCCCCAATCTCTCAAGTGAAGGGCATTTCCCCCCGACATTCCACATAAGTCAAGGCAAGAGATGGGATGAGGCTCCCCTTCATTTCCATTATGCCCTCACACGTCTTCTTATGGAAAGAACCATGCTCCTTGGAGATGCCTCACACCAGTCAAACCAGTCTCTGTCCTGGTCTCTGTCACCTGCCAACCTTCTGGTCACTCCTAGTCTTCACTTGCATATTTTGGGGTGGCATATTCTGTTACCCTTCAGATCATGTCCGTGGCTGGGTGGCTCAGTTAGTTGGAGCATCATCCATCCACCAAAAGATTTTGGGTTTGATTCCCAGTCAGAGCACATGCCTAGGTTGTGGGTTCAACCCCCAGTTAGGCCACATACAGGAGGCAACCAGTCATTGTTTCCCTCTCTCTCTTTCTCTCTCTCTCTCTCTCTCTCTCTCTCTCTCTCTCTCTCTCTCTCTCTCTCTTTCTTTCCCCTTCCTTTCTCTAGAAATCAATAAAAGAATATCCTCAGCCAAAACCGATTTGGCTCAGT
The DNA here is from genome assembly GCF_964339955.1 of Pipistrellus hanaki. Lineage (NCBI taxonomy): Eukaryota > Metazoa > Chordata > Mammalia > Chiroptera > Vespertilionidae > Pipistrellus > Pipistrellus hanaki. Next base: position 51,651,835 of record NC_140511.1, read on the forward strand.
GGATAGAGCATCAGCCTGCGGACTGAAAGGTCCCGGGTTCAATTCCGGTCAAGGGCATGTACATTGGTTGCGGGCACATCCCCGGTGGGGGGTGTGCAGGAGGCAGCTGGTCAATGTTTTTTGCTGTCTATCGCTCTCCCTTCCTCTCTGTAAAAAATCAATAAAATATTTTTTTTAATTAAAAAAAAAGAATATCCTCAAACGAATTTTAAAAAATCAGAGTCCACTGAGGCTCAACAGTTAGTTACAAATGATGGGCTCTTTCATCTGGCTCCAGCCTGGCAAGGAATCTGGTGGAAAAGAATTCTGAGTTCTATTTTCCTTATTCCTCTGAGCCACTTCTGACAAGAACATTATAAGCAAATCGAGTTTTGATTAGTTGAAGCCTATTTGAGGGGCTCTAGGAAATACTGCTCATTCATTCATTAAGCAAACATTTATTCATTATCTTTCTTGTGCCAAATCCTGTGCTAAACAGTGGGGAGGAGGGATATAGAGATGAATATGATATAGTTGCCCACCTTGAGGCACTTACAGTGGGGGAGGGGAGGGAGGAGGGAATCCTTGATATGTAAGAGGGTAACCGCAGTTCATGACTCAGGTCAGCATAGGGTACCGTGGAAAGGAGGGGATACACTAAACTGAAGGGGAGGGGATACACTAAACTGAAGGCTCGAGCTGCGTTCTGAAGGACGAGAGGCATTATCTGGATGAGAAATTGTTAAAAGGCACCTCAGGGAGATGGTGGTTTATGCAAATGTACAGCAGCTTAAAGAAAGCATATCTGGCTCAAGAACTGCAAGCAGTTCAGCAGGAAGACAGGTACCCTAATGGCTGTGCTTGGACATCAAGGACCCTGGGCTCAGAGTCTGACACTTGTGCTTTTAGCTGAGTGAGGGGAATGAACAGTTGTGTTTCTCTGAGCCTCAGTTTCCTCATCCATAAATTCCTCCTTATAGGACTGTAGGTACCTGGCACATAGACCATACCACCTACTTGGTAGCTGGTTTGGTGAGGAGGAGGAAGTTCAGGATGGCGGTGACTAGAATAAAGAGTACATCTACATGGAGGGAGACATGGAGGCCAAAGGGTAGATCCTTCATGTTCCATGCTAAAAACTTTGGACTTTATCTCTAAAGCCAAAGGAAGAATTCTAAGAAGTGGAGTGACCTTGACAAATGTACACAGTAGGAAGATCCCCGTAAAGGTTTGAACAGTGGAGTGTGAGGGTGATAGTGGAGGCAGGAATGGAGTTAGACGGGCTCTTGTACTAATATAAGGCAGGGTGGGCGGCCTCTCCAGAGTGCAGCTGATAGAGTCAGAAGCCGGAAGCCGTTCCTATGATTTTTCCAACATCGTCGTGACTTTCCCTATGCCAGGCCATTCACCCACAGCAGGGCCCACCTACATACACAAAGGAATAGAGAGAATCCTGCCCCCTGTTACCATTGGAATTAAGCTGCATTGATGACTCCATAAAAGTCACACTCAGGCACACTGAAGGGTCTGTTTTTCAGCTTAAAATGTAAAAGGTACAGTGATTATCTGCGGTGTCGATATATTATTCTTTTTGGCCTATCTCTATTATCTGAATGTTTTACAGTGAACATGTTTTTGTAATAAGGAAAAATCTACTGCAAAAATGTTTTGTAAAAAAAAACAAAACTACGCATAGTCTGAATCAAAACAGCAATTCTTTTCTTACTACCAGAGTAAGGAAATGCTCGATTGATTTATAAAATTGGGGAAGGGGGGGGGGGGGGGAATTGTCGATAGGCTCCAGCTTCATACTTCTAAGCTATTTATTTCTCCCTTTTGCTTTGGGAGATGGTGCTGTGCCAAGGAAGACAGACTGGAGACATGTGAACAGCCTTGCGTTTGAAAAATCATAGTCGTCTTTATTGTTATAGCTTCAAGCATGGATTGTTTCCATGATTTATACTTCAGGAATCTTCAAGTGCAAGAAAATTGCCCAATAGTTAGAGGTGATTGGATTGCTGATATTCTCTTCTTCAGGAAAATAAAATTTCTCATCAGAGAGAAGCCCAAGTGACAACAACATCGTCACACTCGGCCTGGGTTGTAAAAGTAAGAAATTGCAGGAAAACCCTGGGGTCAGTGTAGTGACGTTCAATAGGAACTAGATAGGAGTCTAAGAACTGAGTGTTTTCGGCACCATGCCCCAAAACATTGAGTCAGCAAGCCCAAATCCAGCGTTCTCAATTCTCATTATATACACATTTATGCCTCCTTGGGCCATCTTCCTATGAGGTGGGATCTTGATTAAAATTTTTAAATTAAAAAAAAACACACATTAATCTACACTAGGGGTGTCGAACTCAATCAGAGAAGGGGCCAAAATCTAAAATCCAGCCTAAATCGCGGGCCGAATGGTTTATTGAACAGTCATAAACTGACAATGTCATAAACTGACAGCGGAGTGCAGTGATGACAGCGCGGTGCGGGCCACATTGCAAGGCCTGGCCAGCCGGATTTGGCCCGCGGGCCTTGTGTTTGACACATGTGATCTACACTAATAAAAGAGAAAGATGCAAATTGACCGTACCTTTGCAATCGGCCCACCAGCCAATCAAGAGTGAGTATGCAAATCAACCCAACAAAGATGGTGGGTTAATTTGCATATGCAGGCACCAAGGGACCAGGAGTGGAGCGAGATGAAGGTGTTCCACACCTCCCCAGCTGCTCTGGGCCTCTGGGCAACGTGGGAAGGTGGAAAGGCGTCTTTGGGCCAGAGCAAAGGCGGTGCTGGCAGCCAGGGGAAGGAAGGCCCATTCTTGGATGAATCTTCATGCATCAGGCCTCTAGTAATAATAATAATGAGAATACTTCACATAACTGTATGGTTCATAAGATGTCCCAACATTTAACTCTCACAACCCCATGAGTAAACTTTAGTCCCATTTTAGAGAGGAAGAAAGTGAGGCTCAAAAAACTGAGGCCACACAGCTGGAGAGTGGAGAGACCAGGATTCAGACCAGCTCTTCAGACTCTAACAACCAAGACCTTTCACTCTCCCTTCTCACAATTGTTCTTTGTTATTTTACAGGATGGGGCAAAAGTAGGTTTACAGTTGTTTGTATTGGCAAATAATACAATAATTAATAAATGATGATACAAGAATAAACTTCACTTTGCGTACTCACAGCTGAAACCCTCCTTTGCTCCACTCCGCATTATCACTAAACACACTCATTGAAAGGGCGAATAGGGCCCATAGGAATTGTATTAGTTCCTGTTACCGTTATCACAAAGTGAGTGGCTTAAGGAAACACAATTAATTTTTTCACAGTTCTGGAGGTCAGCGTTTCCAAATGAGTTTTGCAGGCTAAAATCAAGATGTTGGCCTGGCTGATTTCCTCAGGGAGTTGCAGGATGCTTCCTGCCTCTTCCGGAATGTGGCTGCTGGCATTCTTTGGCTTGTACCCACATCACTCCAATCTCTGCTTCCATCCTCAGTTGTCTTCTCATCTTCTGTAGTCAAATCTCCCTGTGCATGCCTGTACTAAAGACATATATATACATTTAAGTCCCCCTCCTCCCGCCCCCAGATAACCCGGGATAATCTCCCATCTCAAGATCCTTAACTTATCACATCTGCAAAGTCCTTTTGGACATAAAAGGTTCCATTTACAGGTTCCAGGAATTAGAATATGGATAACTTTGCAGGCTGTTATTCAGCCTGCCGCAGGAATATTTATCCCATGTATTGAGTAGTCCTTAAAGCTAAAATTCTCTGAATTTAAATTTAGGCCACAGATCCTCTTAGTTTTCTATTTTTAACCTTTCACTTTTGAGGTCCTTGAGGCTTTAGTGCTTGCTTGCTGCTAGCTTTTAAGCCAATTTGACTGGTAACTCCTGCTGGAAGTAACTTACCTAAAACTTGATCCTTCTACTGTCTTCAGAGATGGAGGCGGATCGCAGAGTTTTTCCAGGTTGGCAAAGAGCATGCAGAGAGGTGTATGTTTCACTGTTAGGCCTCTCCTGCCTTTGGCAATGTGTTGATCACTTACAATGTGTCAGCAACTGTTCAAGCATTCTACCCTCATTCATAGCTCGTTTACATTTTGCCACAAGCCTGTACTGTAGATATCATTATCCCCATTTCACTGATGAGAACATCAAGGCTCAGAGTTAAGTAATGTGTCCAAGGTTACACAATTAAGCCACAGAGCCTCTCAAACCCAAGCTCTTAATACTATGCTGTTGCACTGGATAATTCCCAGACCTGAGTAAGGTATGGACTTCCTTTAAAGGGCATGTATAAGCTCACAAACCCCAGGGTTGAACTGTGTTTTTATCATATTATTATTCAAATATGTGCAAAGATAAGTAGATATTAACTCTCTATGCTTATAGCTCTCACCCTATATAATAAAGTGGTAATATGCAAATTGACCCTCACGCCATAATGATGGCTGCCCTTCCCAGCCCCTCCCCTGACCTCACTCCTGATCAGCCTCTCCCACCCCAATTGAGGGTGGGGCAGCTAGCCAATCCTTCCACACCCTACAGCTCCTCACGCAGGCTGGCCACGCCCCCATGCTTTCCTGGGGCTGGGAGTACCCCAGGCAGGCTGCAGGCACAACATTGGTCAGAGACAAAGGTCCTTGCTGTCCCTGGCCTAGAAAGGCCAGAAAACCTCAGCAGTGACCAAAGACCAAGACTGAGTGGAAAGGTCTCTGCCGGCACTTATGACTCAAAGTGCCAGGAGGAGGTGGAGCGTCTTAAACCTGGCATCTGCACACCAAGCCTTGGGGCACACCATGCTGGTGGTGCCTGTGGGTGAAAGGAGGAGATCAGTGAGCTGAGGTGGAGAGCTGGGAGGGGCCTAGAGTCTTCAGGAACAAACCACCTGCCAAGGTTGCTGTGACACCTGCCCTCCCCCCAACACCTCCCCACCAGGCTTGGTCAAAGCCCCTGGTCAGCTCTGCTGCTTGCCTTCCAGGTGTGGCTAGCCCTGAGCCAGCTGACGTTGCACTCAGAGAAGCAGCTGTCACTGAGCTCAGCTAAATAAGAGAAATCAAAGAGCCGAGAGTAAATATCCTCCAGCCCCTTCCTATGCACCAGGGTGAGGAGGGCTGTGGTTGGGGGTAAGGGAAAACGTCTGCTGCTTTGCGTTTTATAATGAAAAGACTCCTCCTATGTTGAGAGGAGAGCTGACTTGTTTTCCTGCAACTTCTGGAGCATTCCCTGCCCCAGCCCTGAAGCCTGACAGCACCTACCAAAGGTGTGAGTGCAAAGCCATATTGACCTGGCTCCTGGAACATTAGCAGCAAGTTTGAGCTGCATTGATTAAAAAAAGAAAAAAAAAGAAGAAGAAAAAAAGTAAAGATTGAAAAACACCTATTGGTACTCAAATAGCACTATAAAATGCAGATTACAGCATCTGATTTTGTCTTCTGTGTTGATTTTGAGGCAGAGCACAAATAGGTTCATGGGAAAAGCATAAAAAAAAAACAAAAACAAAGGGAAAGGGAGAGGATTCGGCCGTCCACAGCACTGAACGTTGTTTTTTGTTTTGTTCTTTTTCTTTCTTTCTTTCTTCTATTCTTCAAGTCAGTATCTGCCATTTAATCCACTTTATGGCGTTAGGTAATGAGCTAATGCTTCCTCTATTAAGAGCAAGCAGCAGTGCCTTTCATAGGAGTCGCATACATTTAATCCATCCAAATGGAGCATACTGAGTGGAGAAAGTGGTATGTGTCATTATATAAGGAACTTGGCATTATGATGCTATCTGTCTGAAGATCTTATTTATTTTGCAACTTAGAGAACATAGACAAATCAGGCATTGGATATGAATGTGCATGCTTAAGTGCGTGACTTTATTTTCATCCATTATGACCAAATGACTGGTCACCAGGAGGTGCATTGATGGGTCTTGAGGTATGGCAGGGCAGGTCTGGGTGAGGCTGTGTGGCTCGGGCCAGGGTCCAGGGTCAGGGAACTTGAGACTGCAACCCCCACTCCCCCTGCCAGCGGGGCTTGATGGGGGTGGGGCCAGCCAGGTCTTGGTGTCACCCAATGGGGGTGGGGCTGGCCGGACACTTCTATTATAGAGAAAGGGCAAATAGCAATATTAAAATATTTCTTCTAATTAATTCCCTTTTAATGTGCATGAATTTCATGCCCTGGGCCACTAGTATGACTATAAAAGCAAAATAGCAATAATAACAACATAAACAAAACTAAGAGCCTTTAAAATGCTCATTAGTAACATGGTTTTAATGTGGTGGGTGATGCCGGGTCACTGAAATAAGTGACTGCTCACAACCTACATGCAACACTGACTATCTGGACCCAGGTCCTTTGGAGTTTGGCAAACCTGTACACCAGGAGGTTAGTCACTTCTCCCACTCCTCTCCCAGCTGTGGACATCACACATGTCATTCAGGCTTTACCTGGTATAGTAAGAATGCCATTGATTTGTTAACTCTGCCTCTCTTTTATTCCACCCACTGTAGCAGCTGGGTTCTCCGGGCAGCAGATTGAGTCAACATTAACCGCAGGAAGCTATCAGGGAATGAATGCTCTTAGGAACCACACCTGTGAAAGGGTGGGGGTAGAAGCAGGAGCAGACAAATGGAGGAGTTGAGCTGGGTTGCAGGCCCAAAGAAAGTCTCTGCCTGCCCAGTGGGTCCGTCCCACCGGCCCACAATAAAGTTGTGGAGAGCAGCCACAGATGTAAACACAAATGTATCCTGGCTGCTGAAACTGCCTGGTGGTGCTTGCCTATGTGATCTTTGAGATCATCCATATTATACTTTTAATTGATTTTTTTAAATTATCATCTATATATTGTATAAAAGGCTAAGCAACAGTCCGACCATTCAACTGGAGGGTAGGTGTGATGCACACTGACCATCAGGGGGCAAATGCTCAACACAGGAGCTGCTGAGCTGCAGTGACTTGGCAGCGGCAGTTCTTGGGTGATGCACCCCAGAACCAAAGAGGAGGTGGCCTGATTCCAGGGTGCATCCCTTGAGAACTGCCCTCTCACAATCCAGGACCCCTCAGGGGATGTCAGAGAGCCGGTTTCAGTCCAACCCCCGTAGGCCAGGCCGAGGGACCCCACCTGCCAGGAGACCCCACTTACTCCACAGATGCCCTTTGAGCCATGGCACTGCTCCAGGTGCAGCTGGCTGGGGAGGGATCATGCAAGGTTGACATGTTTGGCCTTTCTCACCCAGTCCTACCCTGCCCACCACCTTCTAATTACTTTCCTTTCAATGTGCACAAATCCATGCACCAGGCCACTAGTAAAATATAAAATGTTTAAATGCCATAGAGAACTAAGAGATACTAACCATGAATTCACAGACCCCTGGAGTTCCTCAGACCTTACTCTGAGAAAGAAGAACATTAGGAGGCATCTGGTTAGCTCTGCTGTGAATTACTATAAAAATCCTGTGATGTCTCCATGGTGTGAAAATCGCAGCTTTACAAATGCTTTTTTGGGGTGACAGTAATAATCATTTCCAAATCCTCTCTTAATTCACATATCACATTTGGGAATAGGAACTTCCATTTATTGAACATTCATTCAGTGTATTTGGTCAAGCACCTACTATGAAACGATCTGGTAGGAAAGAAACATTAAGTGAACAAATAATAATGCAACATGATTGAGGTCATAGGAAAGGATGGTTTGAGAGTAGAGGGCATCAAGAAGGTGTTACCAGATGCAGGAGGTGGGGAAAATGGGAAGTATTGGACAGAGGGTACAAAGTTTCAGTTAAGCAGGATGAGTAAGTCTGGAGATCTGATGTACAGCATTGTGAGTATAGTTAATAATACTGACTGTATATGGGAAATTTGCTAGGAAAGTAGATTTCACCACACATAAAAAAAGTCAACTATATGGGGATCTCAGTATGTTAATTAACTTGGCTATAGTATCATTTTACTATATATATAGTATCATATATATATATATATATATATATATATATATATATATATATATATTACATTAACTACCTTAATATACCCTGTTTCCCCGAAAATAAGACAGTGTCTTATATTAATTTTTGCTTCCAAAGATGCACTAGATCTTATTTTCAGGGGATGTCTTATTTTTCCATACACTAGGTCTTATTTTCAGAGGATGTCTTATTTTCAGGGAAACACGGTAGTAGTCTTCCCCCCACCCCCACCCCCCCTTCACCCTTATCCTTGTTTCACTTTCCATAGTTTCAATTACCATGTCAACCATGGTCTAAAAATGTTAAATAGAAAATTCCAGAAATAAACAATTCATAAGTTTTCTATTTCATGCAGTTCTGAGTAAGTGTGATGAAATCTAATGCCATTCCACTCCATCCCACCTAAGATGTGATTTATCTCATTGCCAAGTATATCTACTCTATACACTCCCCAACAGCTAGTCACTTAGTAACCATATAGGTTATCAGATCTACTGTCATGGTATCTCAGTACTATATTCAAATAATCCTTATTTTACCTAATAATGGCCCCAAACTACTAGAGTAATGATGTTGGCAGTTCAGATATGCCAAAGAGAAGCTGTAAAGTGCTTCCTTTAAGTGAAAAGTTGAATATATACAGTAAGATATTTTGAGAGAGAGCACATTCACATAACTTTTATTATAGTACTAGAGGCCCGGTGCACAAAATTTGTGCTTGTAGGGGGGAGACCCCCTCAGCCCAACCTATACCCTCTCCAATCCAGGGCACCTTGGGGAATGTCCAACTGCCGGTTTAGGCCCGATCCCTGGTATTGGGCCTAAACCGGGATCGGGCCTAAACCGGCAATCAGACATCTCTCTCACAATCTGGGAATGCTGGCTCCTAACTCCTCATCTGCCTGCCTGCCTGGTGGCCCCCAACTGTCCCCCCTGCACTGGCCTGGTTGCCCCACATAAGTCTGCTGTTCAGTCGTTTGGTCATCCCTCACTAACCCCCCTGCCGGCCTTGTTGCCCCATGCAGCCCACTGTTCATTTGTTACTGTGATGGCATCCTGGACAATTTGCATATTCCTCTATTATTATTATAGATATTATTATATTTGTTCTTCTTATTGTTAATTATTGGCTAACCTCTTACTCTGCCTCATTTATAAATTAAGCATTATCATAGGTATATATGTATAGGAAAAAACATAGTAGTGTACATAGGGTTCAAAAGTATCCATGGTTTCAGACATCCACTGGGGGTCTTGGAACATATCCCCAGAAAATAATGGACATCTATATATAAATTTTTATTTTAAAAGAAGAAGAAGAAGCCAGCTTTTTAGAGGAGGAGTTGCTTAAGAAGAAAGAGATAAGGACATTCCAGGCAAAGGAACTCACAGCCTGGAGCCAACCTCGACATGACAGGTAATGTAGGAGATTTAGGCTGAAAGGTAGGTCGGCAGAAGTGGGAGATCACAGTGAGAGAAGGCAGAATGGAGTGATAGAAATACATCTAAGTGATCACAGTTACCTTTTCATTACCATTCACCTTACATTACATTATCTCATTCCATCTTCACGTGTTATTATTAACCCACTGGAGGACATATCCCACAAGAGTAGGGACTGTCAGCTTGTCCACTGCCCTACGCCCCGTGCCCAGTGCAGTCTCTGACTGTACCCCTCCAAAAAGGGAGCTCAGTAAAAGTGTTTTACACATGAGGCATCCTTTCAGCGAGGATGAGTGACTTCCCCAAATTTACATAGCACATAAGTGGCTGAGCCAAAATTTGAACTTCAGTCTGCCTTACTCCACCACATTGCTCTTTAACTCCTGCTCCGTGGTGCCACAATAATAACCAGAAGGGGGTTTTCACGTCAGGGAACCTACTGCTACCATGGGAAGCCCAGCAGAGGCCAGCCGTGTGTGTGTGTGTGTGTGTGTGTGTGTGTGTGTGTGTGTGTGATCTTAAATCCCTGGTAGGGACATCCCTCTAGTGACAGCCAGCAACACAGTTTCTCCCATTACCTCAATGATAATCTGAGTATATGGGGGTCTCAGGAATGAGAAGAGTTAAGCTTTTAAAGCTTATCAAGTTGTTCCTTTGCATTTAAATGGCACCATTTAAGAAAGCAGCCTTTCTGGAACTTTTTTGAAGCTGCGTTGCTGCACACCGTAGGGTCTGCTTGTTTCTCTCCCATCCAGGTCATTTAGAGCTTCATTACTTAATAATTTGAAAGCTTTTTTCTGAATATCGGTGGATGAAGAGAGATGATGAAGTGAAATATTATATTTAGGGACCCAGCAAAACAGGCTGGCAGTATCATACCTGGGCCGGAAGCTTCTTAAGAGAGGAGAGGGAGATCTTAGTGTACAAATAAATTCTCATTTCCTTTTGAAATTGCTTTTATTTTAAAGATAATAAAACCTTCCCTACTCTCTTCTCCGTCTCAACTCACTCCCGGGTCCAGTGGCTTTAACTACCTCCTGTATGCTGATGACTTTCAAATGCATACCTCTGGCCAGTCCTCTCTCTCCAACTCCAGCCTCAGATCTCTAGCTGCCTTCATGACACCTCCCCTTGGAGTCAGGCTGGACCCCTTTTTGTTTGACACCCACATCCAATCCATTAGCAGATCTTGTTGCTTCTCCCTTTAAAATAATGTCTTGACCCTGGCCAGTGTGGCTCAGTTGGTCGCAAGGGCATCCAGTAATATATTGAGAGATCTCAGGTTCCATTCCCAGTTAGGCACATGCCCAGGTTGTGGGTAAAATCCTCAGATGGGGCACATGCAGGAGGCAGCTAGCTGATATCTCTCTCTCTCTCTACCTCTCTCTCTCTCTCTCTCTCTCTCTCTCTCTCTCTCTCTCTCTTTCTCTGTCTCTCTCTTCCTCCCTCTCTCCCTCCCTCCCAACTTCCCTTCCTCTCCTTGTCTCTTAATTCAATAAACATATCTTGGGGTGAGGGTAAGAAATAATAATATTTTGTACCCAACATTACCTCAACCTCTCCATTGCTCTCTCCTGGTCCAGTCTCTACCTGATTGACCTCCCTGCTCTCCCTCGCCCTGTGACAGCGTACTCTCCCCCACAATCAGCAGAATCTGATAAACGCGAGTCAGGCCACAGCACCCCTGCTCACCAACCTTTCAGCAGCATCCCCATCCCAGAGCACTCTCAAACAGTGCCCCTCTGGCCCCCTGGGAGGGCAGCCAAGGCCGGAGGCTTCCTCTCGCTTGTCATTAATTAATTGTTTAATTAACTAATCCATTATTCATCTCTTAATCATTCCCTGCATACCTCCCCCAAGCCAGGCCTGTGCAGGGGGGACACAGGGAGGACACAGCCCAGGCCCTGTTCTAACACTGGCTTCCGGGACTGCACGGGAGCTGTCCTCAGAGGAAGGTGGGGAGGGGGGACAGGGAAGAGGAGGGAGAGTTGTGGAAGGCTGAGCCTTTAAGACCACCAGAGACAGGCAAGGTTGGGGCCCCTTCAGCCAGAGGCTCTCCAGGCTCTGGGCTCCTTTGCTGCCAGGCCTGTTCGAAAGCAGGCAGCCCCCGCTTCACCCGCTCTCTCCTGGGTGATGGCAGCGTCTCGCCTGCCCTGGCCCCTCTCCTACTTCTCCGCCTGGCCCTGGCACTAATGCTTTACTAATTGCTGGACATAGAGGAGGAGGTGGGGAGAAGGGCCTGGGAAGTCAGTCCTGAGGGGCTAGCAGGACGGGAGAGACGGACATGCCCCACTGACCCGTCCAGCTCCCCTGCAAAACTCAGAGGAGAGATGGGCTTTCGCGAGCATTAGGGAGGACACATTGAAAATCCAGAAAATGAGGTTAAGCCCGGGATTGGCAGTTTGGTCACCGAGGGCTGAGCTAAATCGATGCCTGTGGCTAATAGAGGCGCAGGGAAGGACGGCCCTCTCGCTCGGGTCACGGAGGGATGGATGCCCGTGCTCAGAGCTCCCCACCGGCCACGGACTGACAGCGGGTGGAGGGCAGCGGGGCGCTCTGATGGGCCCTGTCCCTCGCAGAAGTGCCCGGCTGCTTTCACAAAACTGTCTCTCGGTAAAATTGTTATCTACAAGCATTATGCCATTTTCCCATCAGAATTACAGGATGTGTTTGGAGAGAAATTGAATTTGAAATGCTTCTGTGCAGCCGCATCACCTTCTTGTGGATCTGTGAATGGGTTTCAGATACCTTCTCTGGCTTCCAAATAGCTGATGAGGCAGCGGCTTGTGACGGCGGCCGCTTCCCAGGGGACAAGGCAGCTAGGGGCACTTACAACCCTGGTTTCCAGGGGCCGACTCGGGACCCGGGAGCTCCAACCAGGGATCCTAAAGTGACCTCTGTGCCCTGTCCCTCATCCCTCCCTCTCCCACCTGCAGGCCCAGCAGAGTGTTCGGGCTGGCGCTCTCCTCCTGCTCGTCCAGTGCCCACCACACCCAGGTCTCCCATGTCACCTCACACAGCTCCGGCTCCACCCTAGGCTGAGGGCGTGCTGGTGGAATGGGACTCAGAGGACACTGGCACCTTCCTCATCACAGCCTCTCATTCATTCAGCACCCATTCACTGAGCATGCTCAAAGCATGGTTCTGAACTGATAGGACAGCAGTGAGCAAAACAGACCCCGTCTTCATGGAGCCTTTATTCAGCAGGGGAGACAGATGACAAAAAAGTAAATAAGTGGCCCGGCCAGCATGGCTCAACGGTTGAGCGTCGACCTACAAACCAGGAGGTCACGGTTCCATTCCTGGTCAGGGCACATGCCCAGGTGGCGAACTCGATCCCCAGTGTGGGGTGTGTAAGAGGCAGCAGATCAATGATTCTCTCTCATCATGGATATTTCCATCTCTCCATCTTCTTTCCTCTCTGAAACCAACAAAAAATATTTTTTAAAAGTAAATAAGCTGCCGGGTTTGGCTCAGTGGATAGAACGTCGGCCTGCAGACTGAAAGGTCCTGGGTTCGATTCTGGGCAAGGGCATGTACCTTGGTTGCGGGCACATCCCCAGTGGGGGGTGTGCAAGAGGCAGCTGATCAATGATTCTCTCTCATCGATGTTTCTAACTCTCTATCCCTCTCTCTTCCTCTCTGTGAAAAATCAATAATAATAATAATAATTTTAAAAAAATAAAAAAGCAAAATATATGGTACCTAGGACAGTGACAAGTTATAGAGAGAAGGCAGTAAAGGGATAGGAGGGGGAGGGTGCTGGGCGTCGGGAGGGCTGGGAATTGCTGTTGTGAATAGTGTGGTCAGCAGAGGCTGCACGGAGAGGTGACATGTGAGCAAACTGGAGGAGGCAGAGGAATGGGTGTTCTGACAGTGGGAGGACACATCCTGAGGAACTGCCTGGCACGTGGAGGAAAAGCAACACATCCAGGATCGCTGGAAACAGGGAGAGTGAAGGGAAGAGTCATAAGCAATGCGGTTATGAGGTGACAGGGAAGAGTCATAAGCGAGGGGGTTCTGGGGTAACAGGGGGCAGGGAGATCACGAAGGGCCCTGAGGGCCACGGCAAGGCCCCCACACACTGTGAGGGGTGAGGCCATTGGCAGATTCTGACCAGAGGCATGGCATGGCCCCTGTGGAGCGCGGAGGAAGGTGAGGAAAGAGGCAGAGAGATCAGCCAGGTGGCAGCTGCAGTGAGTGACGATGGTGGGTTAGACCAGGATGGTGGCAGAGCAGGTGATGAAAAGCCCTTGGCTCATAAAGACGTGTTGGAAGTGGAGTTGACAGGCTATGCTAACGGATCAGATGTATAATGTAAGAGAAAGAAACTTCAAGGATGAGAACTGGAAGGATGGCTTTGTTGTTTCATGGAGGGAAAGGAGGGAGGCCAGGTTGGGGAAGTGATGATCAGGACTACGATTTCAGACACATTGAGTTTGAGATGCCAATTGGACCTCAGATGAAAGCATTTGACCGTTGACATAAGCCCGGAGTTCAGAGGCCAGGCGGAGGTAGAAGATTTATCACTTCAGTGAGCATGAGTGTACATTTAGCTCGTGTTTCAGGGCATAGGACAAGATGACATCCCCAAGGCAGTTTGGACAGAAAAGAGAAGAGGACCAAAGGCTTGAACCCAGGGCGCGTCAGTGTTTGGAGGAAGGCGAAGAAGGGCCAGCAAAGGACACTGGGAAGGGATGGCCAGTGAGGCGAATGAGGAGACAGCAGATCGAGCTTCAGGCAGAGGGAGTGGCCAGCTATGTCAAGTGCTACAGTAACACCATAGAAGCTAAGAGCTGGGCCGTGGAGCTCTCAATGGTGCCCTTGACCAAAGCAGGTTCAGAAGAGAGAGGTGAGTCTCAGTTACTTCATCTGAGAAATGGGACCATTCGCCTGCTTACCCCAGAGGGTGACAGTGGAAACCAATGAGACCAGGGGCAAGCTATAAAGCACCAGAAATATGAGGTGTCTGTTTGTATTTATGACCCCATAAACCCAGAGGCAGTTGAAATGATAGGAGGGACCGTTGGGCACAATTGACTTTAAAGATGCTTATAGCTCCATTATCACCTCATAAAATGGCTCATTTCCTGCTGCTCATCCCCAGGACACTCACAGAGGGATGACTTTCCACTTCCTTTCAGAGGTGGAAGCCATCAGAATAAATGTCATGGGTGGTAAGTGGAGATTCTGGGAAAGGGTAGAAGCAAAAACAAAAAACAAACAAAAAAAACAAAAAACGGGGCCAAGCACTGCTCATTTGGGTCTTAACACAGAATGATGGACGCTGCCCTCCCAGAGGAAACCTGGTGAGCCTGCGCCTCCTGGGAGAAAATTGTCAGCCAAGGCAGCCTCACTCTTGCTAGGGAAACACACACAGACACACACACACACACACACACATATACACACACACACAAATGGGAGATGAATGAGAGGGAGATAGAGAAGAATAGTCAGGGGAGGTGAGAAGAGCATGAGTTGATTCTTGGTGATTTTCAACAAGTCACGTGACTTCTCTGAACCTCAGTTTCCTCATCTGCAAAATGGGTTCATAGCTATTCCCCAAAGGTTTTCTTGGGAAACAAGCTGATAAACGCACAAAGGCGCACGATGGGCCAGGGCTGTCTGTGCACATACACGGGTATCACTGGCGTGCATTTGGTGTCCTTGGGTTTCCCCATCTTTGGTAGCCAACAGTTTCTTCCCAACTCAAGGACCCTGTGCCTCCCCATCTGCTTCAAACCCAGGGCAGTGCTCCCGTGGACGGTATTGTGAATCCTGACAGTCCTCCGAGTGTGGCTGCAATGCCCAGCTCTCAGATATGCTCTCCCAGGCGCAGAGGCATGGGCCAGCGCCGGGCTGACCTTTCACCTGCACCCTGCACTGCAGCTTCTCCACCCCTAGCTGGGTTCCCCACCCTTTGCCTGGGTTCCCAGGGCCATGGGTGTGGTCTCCCTGGCAACCTTGGCTGAGGTCTAAACTCTGCCATTGAGTGTGTAACTAATTTAACCAAATAAATGCATTTCTGAACATTAAAAAGTATATGCCCACCTTGAAATGTGTTGAAAAGATTAAATAAGATACTATATGAAGGTAATTAGCAAGGTGCCTAGCACAGGCAAACAATAGATCACTATTATTATTGCTTCTCCCTGTTTCAGTTGCTTTCCCTGTCTAATTATGGATTGCATCCATTTCTCTTGCTGAGAGGAAGAGGCAGGTTGGGTGGGGTGCTCAGACTGCAGGTGTGGGGCAGGACCAGCAATGTGGGAGAGCTTGGCCTCAGTGAGGCCTGGAGCAAAGGGGCCTTGGATGAGGAACAGGTGTGGTTCGGGACTAGAAGATGAAGGCAGAAGGGCAGGACCCAGGACAAGGCCTGCAGAGGAGGAGGCAGGGAGGGGATGGGAGGGTCCGTGTGGGGTAAGGTTGGTTCAAACACCAGCCCCTGCCCTGACCCCTTCAGACTCACGTTCTTGCTGTCTGCTCTACTCAGTCTCGGCATTTCCTGATATCAATGTGATTTCTGCCTTCAACCAGTCCCAGCCTGTCTTCGCTCCACATGAACCCTCCCTCCTCTGGATCTGACCTCAGCTCCTGGCCTGTGTGGGGCCGGGCGATTCCCACTTGGTCCCAGTAACTAAGAAGTCTGAGTACAGCTGTCACATCTTCCCAGTATGTTTATCAAAAGCAAAATGAAAGCGCTCGTCCCCGTGAAGATGAACATCAGTGACCTGTAGTTTTGGGGTGTTTTTTCATTTTTTTTGTTTTTTGGGGGGGGTTTTTTGGTTTTTTTTTTTTTTTTCCTTTTAATTGGCGTATCTCTGGAAAACTGCTAACGTCATGCAAATGAGGCATGAGCTGTGAATGCCTTGAAACACTTTTTTTGAAAGGGGTCCTCGGAGAGATGTGTGAGGGCTCTAAGGATCTCTGAAAGATCCTTTCTGTGCCTCAGAGACTTGTGAAATGGCTTTTCATTTAAATCTGACGTTTGGATTGCTTGCTCTGAATGTTAAACCCTCCATTCTTTAAAATGTAAAACGCCTAGTGCCCCAGTGGCCCCATCCAGGGCGCACCGAGTCACCGAAACCTCCCGTCATTTGCTCCCTGAGTTTACCGGTTCTCCTGAGGCTCAGTCGGTTTGGAGATACAACGATGTGCCCCACTTCCTGTGCTCAGGCAGTGCATGTCGGTTCTAATACCAGCGTGGCCGGAATGTCAATAAGAATGAGAACAGCAGCTAATATTTGTGCTGATAGAGGCACTGGATGAGCCCATTATATGAATTGTGTTATTTAATCCCCCTGACAATCCAATGCAGTAGATACTCTTGTTAACCCCATTTCACAGGTGAGAAGACTAGGAGAGGTCAAGAGACTTGTCAAAGGACATAGAACTAGTGAATGGTGAAACCAGGATTTGAACTTGGGTATGACTCCTGAGAGTGGGCTCTCAGCCATACGACATGCCTGCCTTCTGGATGAGTCAATACTAACGAGAATTATACAATAGGATCCCGGGTGTCCAAGGTTGGACGACGTGGGCACATACACATTCTTGCTGGAGCATAAAATGATACAGACATTTGAGGACAAATTGGTAGACTCTACCAAAATTCTCCTCGTGCTTCATCTTTTACTAGTCATCATTCCTGGGAATCTATGACACAGGAACCCTCGGATTTGTAAATACAGAAATACATGCACAAATGTTCATCAGAGTATCATTTATGGCAACAGTTAAATATCTGCCAATAATGTTTGTTTAAAAGCATGCAAGAACACCCATGCTATGGAATTCTACACATATATAGAATACACGATGCAATTTTGCTTTTTCGGAAATTTTCTCATCACCCGTCCATAGCATTTAGATATGGTCATGAACACGCCGGCACTCTCCAATCCTGTAGGACTTAGGTGCTGCCAGAGAATTTTGATACAGCAACAAAAACATGTTGCTTTTAAAGTGAATGTTGCAGAGTGCCCGTGCGTTCTTGTTTCATTGGATGACACGAATGATCGCAAACAAGGAACAATAAGCAGTTGATCCCGCAGATGGTGTGGCACCACCAGATGAAACAAGTTCCAGCAGCAAGCTGTTCTCATGCCCACACGCGCGGACCCACCATCCTCCGGGCCTCCATAGCTCTGAAAACTAGACAGAATTTCATCACCATAAATAAACACTAATGATGGTTCCAAACAATTTGTGTTGAGTTATTCTGCAAAAAAACAAAATCAATATGTCATTAGTTAGGACTCAAAAACCAAGATTGAATTGCAATGCAAAGCCACTGTAACTCCGCCCATGCTGATTTATTTTTCTCCTTTTAGTAAAGCATTTCTTTGAGGGCAAAATGATCATCATCAGACAGTATCTCATCTCCTGGATTTCTTTCTTATTAGTCTTGACCAAGCTTACCATAATTTGAGGATCTTCTAAGATGCTATAGCTACTGACATGGGAAGGTTCCCGTGATATAATATTTAAGGGGGAAATGTAAAAATCATGGTGCAGAATAAGATATCCAGTCCGAAAGCTGTATGTAATGCATGCATGCACACACACATAGATAGTTGCATATGCGTAGTAGATGGCCTGGAATGATACACACCAAGCTGTAACATTCTGGAGAAGGAGACAGAAGGCAGGGTAGATGCTAAAGTGGAAAGAGCTCAACATTTACACTGTGTGCTTCTGTGGTGCTAATTTTGTCTACAATAAGCATGGATTAGTCTGGAATTAAAAATAAAATACCTATACCAGGAATTTAAAAATTATCATGGGAGTTGTGGGGAGCTGCTGCAGGGTTTAGGCAAGGAATGGATAGGTGGGGGGAGGGTGGGCTGGGGGAAAGCAAGAAGGTACAGGAGACTGAGAGACCGGTGAGGAGACTGTGGAGGGGTTCACAGGTGGTGAACACAGTGGGTCTTGGGGCCTGACCACCGTGAAGGAATGGGAGACAGGAATGCTGGTGATGCCTGGAGTCTGGTTCAGGCAGCGGGTGGATGTGCCTTTAGCCCAGATGGCGCCAGCTGGAGAGGAGCAGGGCTCCGGGGTCAGATGAAGAGCTCAGTGTGGGACTCGGAATATATGATGACCACAGGAAACCCAGGTCATGGGAGACCCAGCGCTGGCATCCGGGAGATAGATTAGGTCTCACAAGTGACTTCATGATAAGTAGCTTCTCTCAGTTATTCAACAGATACTTATTAGGAAAGAATCAAAGGAGACATTCTCAATTAATAAGAATGTCTCTCATGAGAAGTGTAAAGCTCTCAGGACTTAGACATGCTCTCCCTGAAGATGTGTGAATGTGGGGTGCTTATGCACCCAGTGAATCTTTCCTTGATTAAAAGGGAACCCCAGGGAAGCCTGAGCTCAGGAGAGGCTGCAAGGTTCCCTGGGGTGGCGGTGGGCGGGGTGCCTCTGTGGCTTGTCCCTGTAGTACCCCGGCCAACCTGGATCTGGCTGATCTCCTTCCTCTCAGGCCCACCACCCACCTACTCCTTCCTGGGCAGCAGACAAGGCGTCCAGACTAAAAGCCTTTTCTAATCTTTGGGCCTGATCCTGGAGACACCTCTGACCTCCTCCCAGTTTCCTCAGGGCTGTGGGATTTTCTGGGCAAGGTACCCAAATAAGAAGAAATCCGCCAACTCATTCCAAATATGTTCTAGGCAGCCCAGCTGTTGTGGCTCAGTGGTTGAGTGTAAACATATGAACCAGGAGGTCATGGTTTGATTCCCAGTAAGGGCACATACCCAGGTTGTGGGCTCTATCCCCAATAGGGGGTGTGCAGGAGACAGCCAATCAATGATTCCCTCTCATCATTGATGTTTCTATCTCTCACTCTCCCTCTTCCTTCCTCTCTGAAATCAATAAAAATATATTAACAAAAAATATATATATTCTGGGGCAGAGCTGTGAGCCAACCAAGCAAGTCTCTGCCCTCCTGGAGCTCAGGGACCTGCTCAGTCAACAACAAAACTCTTGCTTCCCCAGCTGATGACATTTTGCGCTTTTCGGTGTGTAATGGGCAGTGGTGTCTGCACACTGCTGAGCTCGGGCCAGAGAAAGGGGAGGTAGATCAAGAACCAGCTGAATCCATTCTGGGGAACTTCCCCAGCCAGAGCCAAATTTGGACTATGGAAGTATTAAGCCTTGAAAAAAAAAAAAAAAAAAAAAAGTGTGATACCCCCTCACTCCCAGTGTGTAATTGAAAATAAAAACAGAAACAAACCTTAGAGTTTAGCAAGATCAGCAAAGTTCTGATTTTCCCCCCACAATGATGACTTAATGCTTGCCTTCAAAATGTTAACTGTTAGGTTCTTCCTCAAAAAATATTTTAGGTTCCTACACTTTAAGGTTGCTCTACACAGTGTCCAAAGCAAAATGGAGCATACCGTATTTACCGGCATATAAGACAACACTGTGTTCTAGTAAAAAGCCTGCTCAGATTGGCCAGAGTCAGAGAGGCAGTCTATTAATAAAAGAACTGGTGTTGTCTCGGAAGTGGGGGGGTAGTCTTATACAGCGAATATAGGCCTAAACCTATGTTTTAACCGTAAAAAAATAATAATAATAATTAGGGGGTCGTCTTATACGCCGGAAAATATGGTAATAGCATGCGTGGCACAGGGGTGTTGGGCCCCCAGCTTTATTCTGGCCACTTCAACCCAAGGAGTAAAATCCTGAGTCTCAACAGCAGGAAAGGCCTTGGGTGTGACAATCATTGGAGC
Source organism: Pipistrellus hanaki (assembly GCF_964339955.1). Classification (NCBI taxonomy): domain Eukaryota; kingdom Metazoa; phylum Chordata; class Mammalia; order Chiroptera; family Vespertilionidae; genus Pipistrellus; species Pipistrellus hanaki. The sequence goes on from NC_140511.1 coordinate 51,671,966, forward strand.
TGGTTGTTGGCTACATTGCAGCTTCTGCTACAGTCTAGGCCCCAGTCAGTATCTGGACAGAGCACACAGTCTTCCCTCCAGGCTAGACACAATATGGAAGTCTGGCCATCCCAGGAGGAGTCCAGGTCAGAGCCTGGCTCCACGGGGGAAGAGATGGGCTGAGCTGCAAACAAAAGTTGTGGCTCAGTGGGCCATTGGTGCCCAGAACGCACCAGGCATACTGGACACTCAGCCCCACCCCCGGGGATTCCTGGGGCCCCAGGGCTTGTTTACCCTGGGGCTGGATAACTCCCACACCTGGGCCGGTAGAGCCTCAATAGCAGGTAAGTGAGGGGCGGTAGACAGTGTGACCATGTCAAAGCCCTTTTGTTCCCATGAGCCCAGCTCTCCTCACTAAGTGTCTGTGGTCCTTTTTTGCAGAGTGATGAGGTCCTCACCGTCATCAAAGCTAAAGCTCAGTGGCCAGCCTGGCAGCCTCTCAATGTGTAAGTAACAGACAGAGCCTGGCTCTGCCCTGCCCCTGTCCTGGCCTTGTCCTCGGAGCCACCTAACAGCCACCCCATGCCAACTGGGTCATTAAAGTCAGCAATACCTCTGAGATGGACAAACAGGGGAGGTGCACTGCCCATGGTTAGAGTATCACAGGTGCCCCTGCAGGCGTGGCCTTTGTTTCCTCCAGTGGCCCTAACACCTCAGAGGACACAACTCAGAATAAGGGTTAACCAGTAAGAATTCACTTATGTTCTCAGCCGCAAATACGTGTGCTCACCCTAAGCAAATCTGCCTCATGGAAAGCCAGGCTTACCCCAGGTTCCACTCTCAGTCTCCGTCTTTTCTGTCTGTCCTGTCTCTTGGAGATTTCATCCTCCCATGCATTTGGTGACTACCAGTATGCTGATGGCTCCCAAAACTACCACTCCCCCAGGTAGGTATGTAGCTAGGAAGCTAAATCCATCCATCAATTTCTTGGACACTTCTCTGTGGATGGCCCACATGGACCCTGAATTCATCACATCCAAAAGTGAGGCTGGCCGGTGTGGCTCAGTGCTCGAGCATCGACCTATGAATCAGGATGTCAAAGCACATGCCTGCGTTGTGGGCTCAATCTCTAGTTGGGGGCATGCAGGAGGCAGCTGATCAAGGATTCTCTCTCATCAATGATGTTTCTATCTCCTTCTCCCCTCCTTTCTGAAGTCAATAAAAATATTTTTTTCAAAAAATAAAAAATAACCCATCACTGGTTCCTATTCGTGCTTCCTTCTGAGTATCTCACAAATCAGTCCTCACCTGGCCATTCTCCCACCATTAGTTTCTTACCTAGTCTACTCTAATTTCCCCCTCTTCTATGGCCTCCCTTATCTGATCCCTCGTCCACACAGTCACCAGAGTGATCTTTAAGAACTCAAATCTGATTTCCTGGCTTAGAATCCCTCCGTGACCTCCAGCATCAAGTCAGCACTCCTCAGCTCACCTGTGAGACACAGGGAGCATCACACACTTCAGCCCTGCCTCCTTTTTTTTTTTTTTTTTTTTTTCAGGGGCCCATGTCTTATTGCTCCCTATGCTGCACCTCACGGCGGCCATTCTGAATCTCATGAAATTCTTTGAACAAAGCTTAATTTCATTTATCCTTTATGGGTGCAAGGCCTGGAGCAGACAAAGTTCCCGGTCACGCAACAGAAAATGGTTTATGAGAACGGCTTGGCTAGCCCCTCTGTGGAGCAGTCTGCTTCCACTAACGATGACATTGATGAAGACGGCAACAACACGGGCGGGCAGGGAGGGGGAGGGCATGTGTGTGTGAGATACTCAGCGGGAGAAAAGGCAAACCCAAAATGGTAGGGAAGGAAGTACAAGAAAGACTCCAGCAGGAGCGGAGGGAGGAGGAGCACTCACGCATGACCAGCTGGTGGCAGGGAAGCTGTTGCCAGGCGCGTGGTGCCCACCTGTTTAACCACTCAGGAAACTAATGGCTCATCCCCTACTATGTGCCAGCCTTATACACAGTCCCCGCCCCTTGGAATGGCCAGCCCAGAGGGAGACAGACAATACACAGAGTTCTGCCACTCTAGGTCTGCTCTGCGCAAGGCCAAGTGGCACCATGTGCACAGAACATGGATACTACAATGGCACTGTGGTGGCCCTGTGCGCTCCAGGGGATACATGTCATGGTGAGGATGTGAGTGTCTCTGGGACCCAGAGAAGGAGCACACACCAGCCCAGGAGAGAGGCAATGAAGTCTTTGTGCCCGAAGCACCACGGGGCTGAGTCCGGAAAGCTGCTCCTTGCCTCGGAGTGGCCCCGGTCTGGCGGGACTGAGACCCTGAGTGGGGCCTGAAGCCAGCTAACCACGGGCAACCCAGCTGGCTGCAGTGGAGGCTTCTTCTAGCTTGCTTTGGATCTCCTCTGAGGAAGTTGAGACCAGGGTAAGCTAGCCCTTAAACACGGGTTAGGGGGTGCCAACCCCTCGCACAGCTGATAGTCCACATATAACTTTCGAATCCCCCAAAACTTACTGACTAATAGCCTTCTGTTGACCAGAAGCCTTACCATTAGCATAACAGTCGATTGCCACACAGTTACATGCTTTATTTATTATACACCATATTCTTACAATAAAGTAAGCTAGAAAAAAAGAAACTGTTATGAAGAAAATCATCAGGAAGAGAAATACATGTAGTACATGACTGTATGTATTGACTGCAAAAAAAATTCCCCATATACAGAATAAAAGTAGGCTTACAGTTGTGAGTACATGAAAAACTAAGCTTATTCCTGTATTATTATTGACTATCGTGTTATTTTCCATAGGAACAACGGTAAACCTACTTTGCCCCACCCTGTTAAGTGGACCCGGGCACTTCTTGTTCAAGGGTCGACCGTAGTTGAAAACCTGCCCAGGCTTGGAAGTGTCTTTCTGTCAAGAAGCAATAGCTGCAGTGCCTGCTGCCCTGTGCTCTCTACTCGTGGGTGGGCATTTGTCTGTCTCACACTAGTCCCACCAAATGACACTAATGTGCATTCACAAAAGCCCTCAGCCCTCTTTGCATAAGTCACATCAATCAGAAAAAAACATCCACTCTGAATCCGGTTTGCTCAGGCTCTCTCCTCAGCTTCTCCCAGCCCTAGGCTCCCCGAACCTAGATGTGAAGAGTTCCTCACCACTGGTTCTCTGAACAGGCAGGGGCTCAAAGCCAGGAAGGAGCTGGGAACATCTGGGCCACAGGACTTGTGGATGGCAAATTACACCAGTTAGGAAACCTTACACCATTTTCCCTTAAGGATTTAGAAACACGTAAACTGTAAAGCAAGATGCTTCAGGAAGGAAAGAGGGAGGAAGGGAGAGAAGAAAGGAAGCAGAGAGAAATCCTTTTACCCTGAGCACCTACTCTTTGCCAGATACTCTACGAGGCACTTACCTTCCTTATCCACTTAATCCTTGCACTGCCCTAACTGGTTTGGCTCAGTGGATAGAGCGTCAGCCTGCAGAAAGAGGTCCCAGGTTCAATTCCAGTCAAGGGCATGTAGCTGGATTGTGAGCACATCCCCAGTAGGAGGTGTGCAGGAGACAGCTGATAGATGTTTCTCTCTCATCGATGTTTCTAACTATCTCTCTCCCTTCCTCTCTGTAAAAAAATGAACAATATATATATATATATATATATATATATATATATATATATATATATATATATATATATATATATATAAATCCTTGTACTAACTCCCATAATAAACCCCATAAGGATTATGACCCTCCATTTACCAATGATGGGACTGAGGCTCGGAGGTGGTATGACAGGTCCAATCTCAGCATCCAGCTCCATCAGTGGAGGTACTAGAATTCAAACAGTATCCAGCTGACTCCAGTGCCTACGCTCTTCACTACAATTAAGTAACCATTCATCTTCCATTTCTTAATCAATCAAAACATACATGTCAATTGGACTTCTGAGCAGCATGAAACAGCAGCGTGACCACCAAATTGTCTTACTCCCACCAAAAACAAACAAAAAAAGTCTGAACTTACACTTACCCTGTGTCCTAGCAAGGATGACCGAGCCTGGCAGGTGCAGCTCAGTTAGTTGAGCATCATCCCGTGCGCCAGGAGGTCTCAGTTCAATTCCTGGTCAGGGCACATGCTGGGTTGCAGGCTCCATCCCCAGTAGGAAGCATGCAGGAGGCAGCCAATCAATGTTTCTCTCTTATCAATGTTTCTATCTCTCTCTACCTTTGTCTGAAATCAATTTTTTTAAATTTAAAAAGAAAAGGATGACTAAAACATTCAGTTACCTCAACAAACATTTTATTGGGGAGGGGGGGGTCTCCAAAGGAAAATCCGGTGAAAGGTCCTTAGGGACCCAGGGGTGAGCAGAGCAGAGGTTCTCATGGAGCTTACAGTTTCATGAGGGAGAGACATTCACCAATGATGACAGATGTGACTTGTCTGTGAAATAAAGACAGAAGCTGCCATCAGAGTAGAACCTCAACCCAGCCTGTGGGGAGGGGAGGGTCAAAGGAATCTTCCTTAAGGAAAGGAGAATTGAGCTAAGAGTTCAGGAATCAATAGGAGTTAACTAGGTAAAGAAGCAAAGCTAGGGGAGAACATTCTAGAAAGTCTAGAGATACCATTATGTGCAAAAGCCCTGAGGAAGGAGCAGAGCATAAAGTACTAACAGAGTATGGTATGACTTTATCCAGAAATCAAAGATGAGTTTGGTGTGGGGCCAACCCACGCAACATTCGGTTATTTTGATTTTTGCATTATGAGGAATGGGAAATCGTTGCAGGGTTTTGAGCGGAATGGCATGATCAGATTTAGGTGAAAGCAACAACAACACTCTGGCTCCGATAGAGAAAAGGGTAAGAATAGATGAGGTGACACCAGTGAGGAGGCTGTGGCAGAGGCTCAGGGAGAATTAATGGTGACTTTGATTAGCGTGGTGGTAGTGGAGATGGAGAGGCGCAGAGATCTGAGAGATGGACAGGCCATGGTGATCAGTTAGGTAAGGAGGATGCAAGAGGCAGACAGGTCAAGATGCACAATTAATGAGTTGGCGGGGCCTCTCATAAGATGTGGAACATCAGATGACGTTCAACGGGAAGATGGTGAGTTCGGTTCTGGAGGGGATGTGTTGGAAATGGCTTCAGGATATCCAGTTGGAGGCGATCCATACACAGTTATCTCCGGAGCTCTGAAGGTCCTGGGGAGAAATACACACTGAGTCAACAAGGAATGGGAGACAGCAACATGGCTTGGATGAGAGAGGGCTTGAGACTAAGTCCAGGACTTCAGAGTGAGACCCAAGGAGCTCCAACATGTAATGCTGAGGAGGACTCGCCTGCAAAGGAAACAGGAAAGGAATAGGCAAGAAACTGGGGAAGGAAGCTTGGTGTCGGGGAAGCCATGTGGAGAAAGCATTTGAGGAGAGAGTGGTCAGCCTGTGTCCAGTGCAGATGAGAAATCAAGCGAGATTAGAGTTGCAAAATGCCTATTGAATTTATCCACATAAAGGACCATTGGTGACCTCATTGAGACTCCTTTCTGCAGAGTGAAGCGGGGGAGAGGTAAACAGCCCAGAACAGGGTGAAATGTGCACAGGAAACGGGGTTACGGAGTCAGTGAGTACAGACAGTCAGTGACGCTTGCTGTGAAAGAAAAGACTGGGCAGGAGCTCCAAGGGGGATGAAAGAATCAATGGACCTTTTTCCCTCTTTGCTTTTCTTCCTTTCTTTTTTAAGATTGGAGAAACTTACTGACAAAATTAGAAAAAAAAATATTTGTGGACCCTTTACCCATCCCTCAGACGTCCTAAGACCCCAGTGAAACAGAATTATTTAATGGCAAACACTCAGACTTCCCCAACACCCAAACCCTCTCCGCTCTGGGCTATCAGCTTGTGAAGGAACAGCTATTTCCTTTGGTATTACCCAACACATGCCCATGGTCCCCTTCCCCCTTCCAAATCTCATTAGGAAGTCAAATGAGAGGCCTCCAAGCAGCCAAGTTTTGTTTTGCAGACACAGCCCAGCTCCCGCCCCCCCCCCCCCCCACCTCCCTGAGCCCGCTCGATTGAGGTTAATGGGATTCCAGCCTCCCTCGGGCCAGTGGAAAGCCAGGGTGACCTACTTTGCCAGGTCCTGCCCGTGGAAACTGACTTGTTTTTCAATGATCTTCATCTTTATCCACAGGACCACTTCTCAAAGGACAGCCACGAATGAACAAATTAGCTGCCGACTTGTTTAGCTCCATAAATCAAGCCGTGGCTCCCACAGCCCAGAGCGCAGGTAGAGAGACAGGAAAGACAAATTCTCAACGAAACCCACATCCGTCACTAGTTCCTCTGGCACCGGCATAGAAAATGCCCAAGGTTCCTGCAAATCAATCCTGAATGTCCACCACCCAGTTCCTCTGGTCTAGTCCGGATGCTAGGAATTACTGAAACTTTTAAGAAGAAATTTTAGTTCTTTAAAACATAACATAGTAGAGATTTTATGTTAAAGAACGTATATTCCTTTTCACATAATGAGTCCCCTTAATTATTCCGGCCTCCCTGTTTTAATTAACATTTGATTAGACAACGTCCCTGTTTTAGAGACAGATGGTGAGGCGAGTGTATTGGAGACACGGTCACCCTCACCAGAAATCCCTCCTCTGGAGGTCTGTTCCCCATCATCACGCAAGTCATAAGGTCAGAGGCATCTTTCTCCAGGGCTGAAGGCACAGCACCCTCCCGGCTCCCTGTAGCACTTGCTCAGAGCCACTGATGCCCTCGGGATTGTAAAGTAAGACTGGACTAGGGGATCTAGTCAGCCAGATGGACCCGGTGCCCTCGATGCCTCCAGGTTATATACAGTTTTCCAAGTCAGGAAACCTTCCCACAGGGACCCAAGATTTCAGCCTAGTGCATGGATAGAGCGCCCTCTAGTGGTCTTATTGAGTTTCTGCAACACCAAAAGCTGCCTACTGACTCTCATCCTCTACCCCTGATCTCTATTTGAAATACATGATGAGACAGAACGCATCATATGAGTGATCTGAGTCACCAGTGACCTGAATTCCATAAAATTCTTTATTGCCTCTTTTCTTTTGTGGTGTTTTTGGAAGTTTTGTTTAGAAATGTTTCCTCTTATCTTTTGAGATTGTGCTATTATGGATTTGGATTAGCTCTGAAGATGCAATAGTTATTAACATTTGTCAGTCACACTAGCGGGAGACCTTTTGACCAACATGTTATTATCTATCTCTAATTCAATACTGATATTTTAATGACACATAAGTTTTTATTTGGTGTCTAATTCAATTAGTTACCTCTGTGATTGCTTTTACTGTTGCAAAGATGAAAAATTAACTTTTCTCTAACAGATCAGAAGAGTTGACATTTTTTTCTTTGCTCTAGTTGTTTTCTATTTAACACTGGCTATTTGTGTGAGTGTGATATTAGATGTGACTATGATATTTTTGTTGCAATTAAGTTAGCCAAACCCCGTTTGTTGAACAATCTTTTCTTTCCCCCTAATTTTGAGTAAATCTAAAGTTCATGGGGACTCTAGTCCATGCCACTAATTTATATTTATTTCTTATCCTGAATATTACATCATTTTAATTATCATGCTTTAGCACATATTCAGTATATGATATGACCACATGTTTGCTAGAAAGCTGATTAAAATTTAAATTCCACATAGAAAACTGAAGCCAATATGGGGAAATGTGGCATATAAGAAAGCATGAGTAAGAATTTTAATTATGGTTTGGACAAATTAAAGAACTCTGGTCATATCTAGCTAGCATTTCCTAAGGAAAATTTACGTATATTTTTATCCATTTCATTAGTTTAAATAGCATTTTTATTATCGAAGTAATAAATACATCTAGGTGATTTTTAAATTAAATTTGAAGGTCAAAGGAAATACAAGAGCTTCACATTCATTTCTTAGATTAAACCATTTATTTCAACAACTCTTTGAGGAGAATCTGGGGTATAGGATTGCCCAAGACAAAAATGGCCCCTACTCTCTAGGAGCCCAGGAGGAAAGGTGGAAATCAAACAAGACACTCCATGGAAACGCTAGTTCACCTTGCTCTGAGAAGGAGCACCGGGATCCTAAGCAACTGAGGGGAATTCAGGAAGCACTTCCCGCAGGACACATTATGTAAGCTAGCAGTCTGTCAGGGGGTGAATTTCCCAATCAAAGGTTCAAGAAAGATCGCAACTAAAGATTAGAAAATCACTCCTAGGCCAGTATAGATTCAAGCACACCAGATTATCCAACTTTAGGGCAGGTGTGTGTGCAGGGATCAGTTGCTGCCTGTTTCCTGCTTCCTGAAATGCATACCGAGGATTATAGGATCCCTCACTCAGATTGCAGATTGGGCCGAAACCCATTTGCAGAGAACAGTTTGCATAAGTCCTTATCAAACCCCCGGTTCTCGGATGGTGGCACCCATCACTGGGCAGTGTCTTCATTGGGTGTTGGGTGGGTTTGGTTTGGTTTGGTTTGGTTTCTCCAGCTCTGGATTCCTCAGTAGAGCTGCTTTTGTCCCCTTCGGTTATCATGGTGAAGTGTGACCAGTGAGGAACGAGACATGACCCAAAGCCACCTATTACCTTATGGGAAGGTAATAGGTGGAGAGGTTGGCCTCTCTGGCAATGAAAGAGGAAGGCTGCTTTCCAAGGCACTGCTGGGCTCCAGGGGCCAAGGGCCAAGAAGGACTGGGGCCTACAGAAGTCCCCCCAGATGCCAGTGTTCTCTATTGGGCACTTCATGGAAGGCAGGCCTCAGACTGTGTCCTCTTAGTCCCTGGGTGGACAATGCCGCAGGCCTTCCAGAAACCAGGTCTTTAAGGAAGCTGCTAAAACAACTGAGCTACCTGTCAGAACACGAGGGCATGGGGAAGGAAACGGGCATTGTGAGAACAGCTCCTGGGCTGAGTACTGTGAGCACCATATCTCCCTGAAACTCATAGCAACCCACGTGGGGATCCCCATGTTATAAACTTGGACACTGAGGCACAGGAAGGTTTGGAAATTTGTCCAAGGATATGCAGCCATGAGAGGCAGTGCCAGGATGCACCCCGGGCTTTCCTCTCTGTGGTGCCCGTTGTTGGATCCCATCTGGCCTGCCAGGGCCAAGGCGTCCAGTGCCGTGGCGCCTGACCAGGCCGGAGTCCCTGCTTTCCGGAGACAGGTGAGGGCAGCCAGAAGCAGCTGGTCCCCACAGAGGGACACAGGGACTCCCGAACAGCTGAGGTGGCCCAGCTGCCAGCTGGACTGAACAGATGAGCTGGTCCCCAGCCGAGGATTCCCTGCTGCTCCCGGTAGCACTAGCTCAGACCCAATGGGGGTGATGCAGAGCTGCCTTCCAACCCCGGCCGCTATTGTCACTTAGTTCATGATCCGCTTTGCTTTCTTCTCTACAAAGCCATATAATCATGCTAACCCCGCAGGATTGTTCCGGGGGTAGGGAAATAAAATAGCGCAGGTCTGCCACACAGGGTGAGCCGGCTGACTCTCATCCTCTGCAGGCCCCTCGGTGGCCGCCTCCCTGATCTCTTCAGCCCCGGCCACTCCTGAGACTCCTTAGTGGCACGAGGAGACGGGATTGGAGAACCGGCTCCTGTAGATCAGGGGTTGTCAGCCAGAGGCCCTGGCTCTGTAGCCGGGTCCCGGCTGGCCCACGGGAGAACACGGCTGTGAGTCGGTGCCGGGGCAGGACCATGGTGGCAGCAGGATCTGATGTAGATCTTCATACAGGGAGGAAGGGATAGGCAGGGTGCAGGGTTCAGAAATGGATGATGAAAAAGATGCCTGCCTTGTATGGACTTGGGATGCGGTCTCAGTGCTACCACTTCACTCGGTGACTTTGGACAAATTGCATAACCCTTCTGAGCCTGGGTTTCCACACCCACAAATTGGAGTCGGGGACTCTGTTCAGTGAGAATGTCTAAGAAAGGGCTTTGGGCATTGTTAGCCAGTTTTTACTTGTGAAGCTCATCTCGCACCCAGCACAGCTGGGCTCACGTGTAGCCCAAAGTATTTCTTCACTCATTTATTCAGAAACAGTTACAGTGCATCTACTCCACGCCAGGCACTGTGTGTGGGAACTGGAATTAAAGCCATGAAGAAGGCAGACAAAAGCCCTCCTCTCCCAGTCAATAAACAGCAAAACAAACAAAGTAACAGTAAGTGTTGTGTACACACTGAAAGTGCATAGGCCCTGGCCGGACCAGCTCAGTGGATAGAGGACTGGCCTGCGGACTAAAGGGTCCCAGGTTCGATTCTAGTCAAGGGCACGGGCTCTGGCTAGGGGGCATGCAGGAGGCAACCAATCGATGTGTTTCTCTCACATCAATATTTCTCTCTGTCTTTCCCTCTCTCTAAAAATCAATGGGAAAATATACTCGAGTGAGGATTAAAAAAATAAATAAAAAGTAGATGAGACGGCAGCATATGTGACCAAAGGATAAAGTCAGGAGAGAGAATGTGTAAACCACTCATGGGCAAAGGCAAGGGGAGTTGGAGAATCTGCCTTCCTCCTTTCCACCGAGCACGTCAAACTCAAAGGCTAACATGGGACAAATAAACCAGGTTTAAGTTTTTGTGAGCCGCAAAAACACAAAGGCTCCAATTTTCATAGAAACGTGGGTTTATTTCCATAGAGACACACCAAATACAAAGGACTGAAGTAAATGAGTAATCGTTAACATAAAATAATAAAACATTTTAATAAAAATTAATATTTTTTTCTTGAACATTAACTTACCAGACACTGAATAACTGCATAAATTAATAAGCATAACTCAAATAAATCTATTTTTTTTTTTGTTCTCCAAAAGCTAAATATTTCCTTTGTGCACACCAAACAAGTCAGTACAAGACTAATGACGTGGTAGTCAGCTGCTAAAATATTTGCTGCTGGTATTAGTGGAGGGAAATGGTGTGCCTGCACAAGAGGCATGTAAATGAAATACGATTATAATAATCAGTCATTATCGAACGTTGAGATTAGTTATCAATAATTATGTATAACAGAATACTGTAAAAATTGTTACAAAAATTTTTTTAAAACATTTCTTACATACTGTTACACTGGCTGGGCCGCAAAATTATTCACCGTGGGCCACCTGTAGGAGTTTGACATGCTTGCTTTACATGGTCCGGCCAGATGTCCCTGAGTGTGCACCCCCGGCCCCCATGACGTAATGGTCTCTGTGTTTGCTTTCCAGGAGAGCAGCACCCTCGGCTGAATTTTCCGTGGACAGGACACGCCACTTAATGTCCTTCCTGACCATGATGGGCCCCAGCCCCGACTGGAACGTGGGCCTGTCTGCCGAGGACCTGTGCACCAAGGAGTGCGGCTGGGTGCAGAAGGTGGTGCAGGACCTGATCCCTTGGGACGCGGGCACGGACAGCGGGGTGACCTACGAGGTGGGTGTGTGCCTGGAGTGGTGAGGGACAAACCTTGCCCGCCTCTGTCTCAGCGTCCTGGACACAGAGGTGAATGTGGCCCAGGCGGGTCCTAGAAAAACTCACAGTGAGGCAGGGGAGGCCAGCACGGTCTCATCACCACGTCCTGATTTGGACTCTGGACGGTGCCCATGCAGCCGGTCAGGAGGGCACTGAGAGGGAAACTTCTAAAGAGACGCTCATGGGTGAGCAAGGGAACAGCAGTTGAAAGGCACTGCATGGAGGAAACAGGGAGGGGAGATGGCGGGGAGGGGGAGGGGAGGAGGGAGAGAGAGAAGAAAGTGGGGACTGGACCATATACCAAAGCTTTCTGGACAGCCAGGCTAAGGAGTTTGGAATCTCTCCTTGAATGCCAATATTTCTCAGATATGGCCAGTGCACCAACAACATCAAAATGGAGCCATCAGAAAACCAGGGCTAGAACAATCGAGAACAGGTGATGGGGATGGTGACTGTGGTTTACGGGATAAATTCAGCCTACCACCTCATTTGAAAATAAAATGTTTGAACTCAGCCTCACATATTCAGTTACATGTTGTCTGGGGCTGTTTTCTCACTTTAACAGCTGAGTTCAGTCCTTGCGACAGACATGGTTTGGCCCACAAAGCCTAAAATATCTACCATCTGACCCTCTGCAGACAAAGGTTGGCCAGCGCCTGGGCTCATAGGAAGAGCTCTGGATTCAGGCCAGCTCAGCTCAGCCGTTTCCGAGCTGTGGTGACCTCTCTGAAATTTGGCTTCTTCATCTGTGCATAATCACACCGTGTACGAGGGAGAATCTGAAAGTGCAGACCTACAAATTTCCATGCATGACACATGGCAGGAATAGAATTCCATAATATACATAGTAGTTAAACTTGTTAAATTCCTATCAAGGTTTTTGTTCTGATCATATTACAATCAAATTGCTTTGCAAGCAAACAAAAAAAAATTTTTTTTGCTTTTGTGGTTCTTAACCAATTCTGTTTCCTACTCTGTATCTGTTTTTTTGTTGTTGTTTTCCCCACTGCAGTCGCCCAACAGGCCCACAATTCCCCAGGAGAAAATCCGGCCCCTGACCAGTCTGGACCATCCTCAGAGTCCTTTTTACGATCCAGAGGGCGGGTCCATCACTCAAGTAGCCAGAGTTGTCATCGAGAGAATCGCCAGGAAGGTACTGGGTTAGAGCTCACCCTGGCATAGACCTTTCCCACCAAGGGTTCCAGGAGACAGCCCCCCTTTCTGCTCCGGAATCTTGGGGTCCCTGGCATATTCTGGGATGTAGGATTCCTGGGCCTCCCAAAGTTTCTAGTATATAAATTACACAGGTTTCATGATGAGTCCCACAGTCAATTAGTAATATATCTGCCCCGGGTCAGGAATTGGAAGCTGTGACTTTATTGCCATTTCTTTTTCCAGTCAGACTGTAAATGTTGGCCCAGAACTCCGTCTTGTTCGCACAGGGTGGGCATTATATTTTACATCCTCCTTCATCTTCACCCCACCCGTTCCATTCTCTAACGTGAGCCCTCTTGCAGGGGGAGCAATGCAATATCGTCCCGGACAACGTGGATGACATCGTAGCAGATCTGGCTCCGGAAGAGAAAGATGAAGGTACGATGTTTCCCTTCGTTGCCAGTGGCAACATAAATTGGCACCGTCTTTTGGGAAAGCAATTTGCTAACATGCTTGAAAAGCCACAAATGATTGTATCCTTTGACGTGGTCCTCTCATCTTTGAGGACTTCTCAGTTTGAGAGATATAATCCAAAGCAAGGCCAAGACTAGGGCACAAAGATTCAGGGGATTGGTGAAGGTGTGATACTGGAATAGGCACTCAACAGCATCAGGACTTTAAAGTGATCGTGTAAATGGCATTTGCATAAGGCTTCACAGTACTCCGGTCGCTCTCTGCTTTGATTCTTGTCGTACTGGCCTGTGAGGCAGACGTGGGTGATGCCACTCCCCCAGCAAGAAGAGTGAGGCCCAGATCCCACAGGACTCAGGGAGGGAGTGGCAGAGCCGTGGCCGCAGCTCAAGTTTTGTCATGGGATCTCACTCACCTTTCTGCCACCGTTTCCTCGCCTGTAAAATGGGGATAATAACAGAAGCTGCCTCAGAGAGTAGTTAAGTCTCCAATGGGATAAAACATGTTTGGTTCTCAGAATGACTCTGGCTCATAATAAGTGCTCAGTGAACAAAGGCTGCTCTTACTCTTATCATGATACCCGTGTATGTATATGATCACTGGGAAGATGAAGCAGCAACACACACACACACACACACACACACACACACACCAAAAAAACAAAACAAAACAAAAAAAACTGTGCTTCCCCACATTGCCTGTGATATGCCCACACCTGTGCCATGGTGAGGGAAAAGAAAGATACTCATCTGTTGAGGGGGAAAGGGATAGTAGGAGAATCTTTACTTGCTATTAGGTTATTTAGCTGCCCATGGGATCCTAATATGTAAAAACCCAGGGTCCATAACGTCCAAAATGACCAAAGGCTCGACCGACTGGAAGTCAGTCCTGTAGTAGTGCTGGGTTGCAGGCACGGTGACCCAGCACTGACTGCCAAGGGGGCTACGAATCAGGCCCAGAGAGAGGCTTGGAGAGAGAAGCAAGGTCTGATCCATAGCCTCCGTGACAGCTGTGGATCTCTCTTTCTCCCTGGGCCTGGCCAGAAGCCATGCCTCTTTCTCTCCAGGCCTCCACCTCTCTGATCAGGCCCGGAGATAGGCCTGGAGATGCTAATTGGCATATAAACCAACCAGTCAGAAACATATCTGGGTGAACTGTGAAAGCATAACCTAAGATAGGGGCTGAGGAGGGGTTTTAAGGGCAACAGCTGTTTGGTGTAAGGTTTAAGAAGGCGGTTCAATTTTTTAATGACCTGTTTGGCAGTATAGTGCATATGGCTGGCTAACAGTCCAGATATAGGGATTATGTATTTTTGTCTGCCCAAATCATCTCCTCCTGCTGAAAAGGGCTTTTCCCTACCATTTAAACAATCCTATTCTATATATTCTATCTATCTAATTAGACCAGGTCAACCTGCCATCTTCTGGATGTCTGACTTCCTTCCAGACAAAGCCATAGTGGTGAGGGCCAAGGCAGAGGCAGTTAGGGATGATCAGGCAGGCAGAGAGGCTAGGGGCAATCAGGCAGGCAGGCAGAGGAGTTAGGGGAAATCAGGCAGGCAGGCAGGCAGAGGCAGTTAGGAGTGATCAGGCAAGCAGGCAGGTGAGCTGTTAGGAGCCAGCGGTCCCAAAATGCAAGAGAAATGTCCCTGATTGGTGAGAGTGCAGGCTGGGCTGAGGGACACCCCCTGCTCAATGCACAAATTTTATGCACCAGGCCACTAGTGCTGAAATAAAGATTTTAAAGGGAAGGGACTGGCTTGCTCCCATCCCAGGAATACCAGGCTCACAGAGGCCAGCCAGGCAGCAGGAATTTTCTTGTCTCCCAATGAGCTTGTCTGAGGGGAGGGCCAGTCTCAGCAGCCACAGGCTCCCAGGGAAAACCTTTCGCCTACTCTTCCCAGATGACACCCCGGAAACCTGCATCTACTCCAACTGGTCCCCATGGTCCGCCTGCAGCTCCTCCACCTGCGACAAAGGCAAGAGGATGCGGCAGCGCATGCTGAAGGCACAGCTGGACCTCAGTGTCCCCTGCCCCGACACCCAGGACTTCCAGCCCTGCATGGGTCCCGGCTGCAGCGACGAAGGTGAGGAGGCAGCCCAGGCCGGCAGGTGGTGGGCTGAAGCTCAGGAGGGAACAATGCTGCCTGGTGATGCCGGCCCCTCATATCTGCTCAGGCCAGGTCCATAGTGGGGCACCAGGACCCTGACTGCAGTCGTCAGTGGGGTCCACCTAGGGCAGTCCCCCATCTCCAACAGTGTCTCTAGGCCTCTGAATACCGAACAAGTTTTATGACATCGAATGAATTCTTGAGAATGACTGACCACTTGCCTCCTTCCCCAGCCACAGAAAAAAATATATGCAAGTTCCTGAAGAGCTAGCAAACATCTCATGACAAATTACATATAACAAGCAGCCTGCTCTGGGCCTTAACTCCAGCCTGTCCAGCCTGTTTTAAAGAAGCAGATGAGCAGGTTGGGCAAGATTGCATCTAGATCCATGGCCCTGATTCTGGGTCAGGACCCTCTGGCTCTCTGTCCTACCTGAGCCTGAGGCACAGCACTGGCTTCCTTGTGTCAGGGCTTTGGCGGGGAGAGTGTGTGTAGGAATTCTCTCTTTCTCCTTCTCTCTCTCTCTCTCTCTCTCTCTCTCTCTCTCTCTCTCTCTCTCTCTCTCCCTCTCTTTCTGTCTCTCTCTCTCTCTCTCTCTCTCTCTCTCTCTCTCTCTCTCTCTCTCTCCAACTGCTCAAAGGTCAGGCTAGAACTACTAGCTTGCGCCTCCTATGTCTGGATGGCTCAGGCTTCCAGATGGTGCTAAACTGGATTGCTGTGCAAAGGTCAGCTGCCTCCTTTCCAGAATACGATTCCTCCCTCTGTCTGGGCAGATCTATACTCGGTGCTCTGTGATTTAACCATCTCAGAGGGGCAGTGAGGCAATGGGAAGGGATAAGACTGAGCTGGTTTATGGCAGGAAGAAAATTACTTCCAAGCTGAGGATGGTTGAAGAAAGCTTACCCCACTGCATGTCATTCACTAGCTGGCTCTTTCCACAGACAGTCTTAAGCGCCTCTCCTGGCTGCACTTCCACGGTGGCCTCTTGTTTACGGTGCCCATGATAAGACTCTTCAGAGGGGAGTGAATTTTAGGATATGCTTTTCTATTTCTGCAAGTATGCCTGCTCATTGTACCCGGGGTCCATGTTCCCAGAGGCTACTTGATCCAAAGTCAAATGCATGTGCCCACCTCAGGCTCCCCTCTGCACTGGTTGTTTGAGGAGCACTTAGAGTGGGAAGGAAGCAAGGACCCCTTTGGACATTTAGGAGTCATTATATGACCTCATGAGTGCACATTTTATTGTGCAACCACGATAAAATAGTCTTAGAGTTTCTTCCTAATTACCTGAGCCAGCCCTTTATCCCAGGCCTTATCGTCTCTGCCCACTTCCAGGAACCACTAGAAGGGTCCTTTGCAAACGAAGATCTGGTCGTGTCACTCCTTAGCTGAAAACTCTGTGGCTCCTCATTGCCCAATGTGCAAACTCCTCCACTTTAATTTACTGGCAAAATAGTTCTGCAGAGAACCAAGGTGGAGGCCTGCTGAAAATGAGCACTGGGACACTGACCCAACGCAGTGGACCTTGTACTGCGACAGTGAAAACACGTGTTAGTGAAGGCACCCGAGGACGTCTGAGGGACTCGTCTTGACGCCAACCTCTTCCTCTCACAAGACCCTCGGGTTGGTGGTGAGGGTATTCTTCCTGCTCAGGGTAACGTCTTGCCAGGTTAAGGGCAGCCTGGATTGGGGCTTTCCAAGCCCTGAACCTCCACCCATATCACACCAGAACAGAATGATCCTATTTGGTTGTAGGTGCATCTCTAGTTAGCTTTGTCCCTGGGTCTCACGTGGGTTCCAGCTTTGATTTCCTGCTGCCCCACCAGGATCCTGTAGCTACACTGTCCAAAGACTAAATGACAATGTGTGGGCACCACACATGTGCAGGTGGCAGTCTGTGGCCATATGCAGGCTGGCTTCACACTCTGACTTCAGTCTTCCTCTCTTGCTTCAACTCCCTATACCTGTGGTTGGCAAACCGTGGATCACTAGTCACATGTGGCTCTTTGGCCGCTTGAGTGTGGCTCTTCCACAAAATACCACAGCCTGGGTGAGTCTATTTTGAAGAAGTGGCATTAGAAGAAGTTTAAGTTTAAAAAATGTGGCTCTCAAAAAAAATTTTAATCGTTGTAACTGTTGGTATTTGGCTCTGTTGACTAATGAGTTTGCCGACTACTGCCCTATACCATACACAGCTTGTGCAAACACTCTGCAGGGTGTTTGCACAAGCTGTTCCCTGTACCTGAAATACAAATATCCATTTCCCACCCAAGTTCACTCAGATGTGCCTTCTTGTGTGAAATCTTCCCCAGAACTCCCAGAAGGGGAGACTTTCCCTGTCTTCTATGTTCCCCAATTCCCTGGGCTTACCTCTGTCGTCATATTTTCAATGCCCAGAATTATTGCCAGCCTCTCTCTCTCTCTCTCTTTCTCTCTCTCTCTCTCTCTCTCTCTCTCTCTCTCTCTCTCTCTCTCTCTCTCCTTCCCTCTCTCCCCTCTCTCTTTTTCTCCTCTCTTCCAAGTAGAACAAGATCCATATCTTACACATCTTTTTAACCTCAGAGTACTCACCTAATCATTCAGTGTCTTCAGTGACATAATAAATGGATAGATGGTAGAGGGATGACTTAATTTTCCTCTTTTTTAAATAAGCATGTGTGCGCGTGCACACACACACACACACACACACACACACCTGTTTCCAATTGGAGCAGCATACCACCACCACCACCACCACCTTGGAAACGGGACCACAAGCCATGCTGAGAGGTTGGATATCTTTTTCACCAACATCCTAAGTGTCTCCTACAGGATCAGGGTCTTTGCTAACACCCACTCTTGGGAGCAAAGCCGTATGTAGTCCAGGGTGTCAACGAGGCTGGCTGCCATTGCCTTCCTCATTCTTCCTCTGTGTCCCCCTCTCCTGACACACACAGACATTCTCTCTCAATTCCCCACCCAACCATCTGCTCCCCATTAGCAACTGAGGTCTTCTCTTCTTTGTTACCAACCTCAACTGAGGCTTTGAGGTGCCTGCGGCCACTTAATATAATCTGCTCTTCGGGTACAAATCAGCCCTCTGGTCCTATGTCTCAAGGCCAGTCATGCTCACTCCTTCAATAACAAAATTCTCTCATCTGTTTTTCTAGACTGGGAACTGACAGCTTACACAGGGCAAGGGGCCATGGATGGTTTGCAGGCCAGCCTCGACCACGATCGTGGTGGGGGTCTCCGCTGGGGGGGGGGGGGGGAGTACGGGGGGCGGGCAGGGCTGGCCAGGGCAAGGAGCAGTAGTTGTTCTGGTCTCTGGTCATTCTGGTCATTCCGCTGTTTTGGTCACTGAATTTTATTATATAGGATCTCTCTCTCTCTCTCTCTCTCTCTCTCTCTCTCTCTCTATATATATATATATATATATATATATAATCTCTCTCTCTCTCTCCTTCCCTCTCTCCCCTCTCTCTTTTTCTCCTCTCTTCCAAGTAGAACAAGATCCATATCTTACACATCTTTTTAACCTCAGAGTACTCACCTAATCATTCAGTGTCTTCAGTGACATAATAAATGGATAGATGGTAGAGGGATGACTTAATTTTCCTCTTTTTTAAATAAGCATGTGTGCGCGTGCTCTATATATATATATATATATATATATATATATATATATATATATATATATATATATATATATATATATAGAGAGAGAGAGAGAGAGAGAGAGAGAGAGAGAGAGAGAGAGTGATCCTTCTACCATCCAAGTGTCTTTCATATCGTGGGTAAGGAGTAATCCTCACTGAGCGCCCCACGTATCTGGAAAAGGGCATTTCATTTACTCTTAGAGACATTTCTGATTTTAAAATGTAGATCTTTTAAGTTCCCTTACATCCTCAACTGCCTGGCTCCCCTTTGAAAGCCTGCTGGTTCCTCTTGATTCCTGCCCTTAAGGAGTTGGGTGCAGCCCGTCGTGTCTGGCGCGCCCCCTGGCGCACGGCGCTGGGACTGCAGCGTCTGCTCTGTGTGTTGCAGAAGGGTCCACCTGCACCATGTCCGAGTGGATCACCTGGTCGCCCTGCAGCATCTCCTGTGGCATGGGCGTGCGGTCCCGGGAGAGGTATGTGAAGCAGTTCCCAGAGGACGGCTCCGTGTGCATGCTGCCCACGGAAGAGACGGAGAAATGCACGGTCAACGAGGAGTGCAGTGAGTGCAGGGACGCTGGGAGGGAGGGGCGGGGCAGGGGCCAGGCTCCCGAGGCAACCGATGACTCCGAGGCCGCTGGACTCCGCAGCTTCCAGCAGCTGCCTGATGACCGAGTGGGGCGAGTGGGACGAGTGCAGCGCCACCTGCGGGATGGGCATGAAGAAGCGGCACCGCATGGTCAAGATGAGCCCAGCCGATGGCTCCATGTGCAAAACCGAGACCTCGCAGGCAGAGAAGTGCATGATGCCGGAGTGTCGTGAGTGGATGTGGGGGGGAGGGGTAGGGGAGGGAGATAGGGGCAGGATGGGGGACCACAGCACCCCGTACTATCACCCCCATCAAGGTGTGAGGTTGGGGAGGCTCCGTCCCACTGTCCTTGCAGGGCTCTGCTACGATCCAGACGAAGGCCATCGTTGTGTGGACATCAACCAGGCCCAGAGAGAGTGGCCTCCTTTGAGGGCCACTCTGAGCAATGCTGGGGCGGCAAATTGGTGACGTTTGGATAGAATTCACCTGCAGAATGTTTATAGGGTCCCAGAGGGTCTTTGTGAGGGTGGCATGTGCATTCCCCAGGTCATCCTAGGCCTCCCCGCTCCTGTACATTGGATTTGCCTGGCCCCATGAAACACTGCACTCCTGCTCTGTGCACACATGCACAAAGGCTCTCACATCAGTACACCTATGTACACATGCACAGAGTACATACACATTCTAGGGGATTCAGCACATGTCCAAAAAGTGCAACATTGCGTCTAACTTTTAGAGTATGGTTCCTGGGGTGTGTGGAATGTTTCTGTCTCTAATAAGACCTTACTCAGACCCTCAGTGGTGTTTCAAGTGGGGACGTGTATATTCATGTTACTTGTGTATTCAATGTCATGTGATGACACGTCAGCCTCCAGCAGGGCCAGCAGAGTTGCAGGAGAGTGAGCCACTTCTTGCCTCTGGGGTTCACTTGAGCGTCTGAATCTATCAGTCACTTTCACCGTATTTCACAGACAAGAGTGGGGACAGGGAGTGGGGGGCACAGGGATCAAAGAAAGCAAAGGGGGCTCATGCTCAGTGGCTAACATGGCTCTCCGCCTAGACACCATCCCGTGCTTGCTCTCCCCGTGGTCCGAGTGGAGCGACTGCAGCGTGACCTGCGGGAAGGGCATGCGGACCCGCCAGCGGATGCTCAAGTCTCTGGCCGAGCTCGGGGACTGCAATGAGGAGCTGGAGCAGGTGGAGAAGTGCATGCTGCCCGAATGCCGTAAGTCCTGGCGCTCCCACACGCCCGCCATTTAACCAGCCATTTGCCGGATCACACTGCTTGGTTGAAATCTCCAACCGTTTGCTGGGGAGGGAGAAAGAGCGTGGATTTGGACCTCTGTGTTAGCAAAAGTGGTTAATATGTTGTTAATTCTAAACCCGAGGATATTTTCCCATTGATTTTTAGAGAGTGGGAAGGAGAGGGAGAAAGAGAGAAACATCGATGTGAGAGAAACACATCGATGAGTTGCCTCCTGCATGTGTCCCAACTAGGGGGGGGGGGGAGGGGAATCGAGCCTGCAACCCAGGTATATGCCCTTGACTGCAATTGAACCCTGGACCCTTCAGTTTTCGGGTCAACACTCTCTCCACTGAGCTGAACCGGCCAGGGCTCTGTGTTAGCAAAGTAATTTAAATAAATGTCCATAGACCCAAGGATGGTTTCCGTTTGGGGCACGTGGCAGTTAACTGGTTAATCTCTCAGCCTCCTCATTGGTAGTGAGGATCCCACATCCATCTACAGACTGCAAGGGAGACGAGATGAAAAACGCTTTGCACAAGGCTCAGTAAACCTTACTTAGTTCGTTCCCTCCCCACCCCCATCCCTAATTAGCAGCTGTCTAACCAATGGATAGTCAAGCTTTTCACTTTATTCCTCTTCCTTCTGACTATTTATTTGTCCATGGCCAGAGGGTGGACATGGAGTCAGTGACTCCTGTACCCTGGCAGCCTCGGTAAGAAAAACAAGTCAAGCTCTCCAAAGCTCAGTGCCCACCCCATCTCCTCCCAAATCTGCGACCAGCTGTATGCGTTACTCGCGGACTAACCCTGAGGGGAGGGAGACTGCTTTTCTGGCTACTTTTCCAGGAGAGCTTCTCTTTTACGTGTTGGGAAGGCAGACGCACTTGGCTGCGGTCTGATTTTTGGCTTTCTCCGAAATGCACTTGCAGTCGTCTTTTATCCTCCCTCTCCCTTATTAGTCAGGCTGCTTGCCCAGATTCAGGTCTATGCCAGAAGCTCACAGAGCAAGGCTAGAGGCTCCGTACACATCTACAAAGTCTCCCCCCACCCCCAAAACCTTCTTGAGTCACAGAGAGACCGTCAAATGTAGGTTATGGCCTGGGCACCAATCCTGCCCCTCCTGCTTACCACCCATATGGGCTGGATGAAGTTAGTCTGCCTCTTGGAGCCTCAGTTTCCTCTTCTGTGAAATGGGACAACAGCACCTGCTCCTCATGGCTCCTAGGCTTGATTTGAGATGTTTCCATGGAGAGTGTACATGCCCGTATCTTGTTTCAGTCATGAGATGCACTCATGCCCTTCTGTGTCTTGCCAGCCATTGATTGTGAGCTCACCGAGTGGTCCCAGTGGTCGGAATGTAACAAGTCATGCGGGAAAGGCCACATGATTCGGACCCGGATGATCCAAATGGAGCCGCAGTTTGGAGGTGCACCCTGCCCGGAGACCGTGCAGCGGAAAAAGTGCCGCCTCCGGAAATGCCGAAACCCGTCCTTCCAGAAGCTGCGCTGGAGAGAGGCTCGGGAGAGCAGGAGGAGCGAGCAGCTGAGGGAAGAGTCTGATGGGGAGCAGTTCCCAGGTATTGTTCCCCGTGTGAGGCTGGAGTTCGGGGAGATGGAGCGGAGGAAATACAAGGGGGTCTTAAAGAGCCAGTAGACGTTTGCCAATTAGAGCAGGAATAGTCACTGCAAAGGCATAGAGATACCAAAGACCATGGTGTGTTCCTGCAAAGCAAACGGGACGCAGATGGAGCAGAGCACAAGGGGAGCAGCAGGAAACCCTGCTGGAGCGGTGGGGACCAGATCGGGGAAGGGCTAGTGGCCCGGTGAGGGTGGGAGACTTGGTTCTGTAGGTGAAGGTTTTAAGCCAGAGTGACTTTCACAGACACCTGGCGTGGTCTGAAGGAGGCGCAAGGGCTGGTTATTAAGTTCCGTTTGTAGTCTGGGAGAGAAATTATGTGCCCCCTCCTCCAGCATAACTTGAGGGAGTTTTAGGACTTAAAAATCTCCCCATCTGAGGCTACACTGCTGAATAAGCTGATGCCAGGCAAGACTGCAAAACCATCAGTAGGTTCATGAAGCCATGAGATGGGAAGATCCATGGTTCAGTCTTGGGTACAGGCCAATGGCTGGTCTTAGGATTCCCTAGGGCAGTGGTTCTCAACCTTTCTAATACCTCAACCCTTTAATACAGTTCCTCCTGTTGTGGTGACCCCCCAACCATAAAATTATTTTCATTGCTACTTCATAACTGTAATTTTGCTACTGTTATGGATCATAATGCAAATATCTGTGTTTTCCGATGGTCTTAGGCGACTCTGCTAGCGGTTCTCAACCTGTGGGTCGCAACAATGTAAGTGACCGCATCTTATTTCAGACATGAGACGCACTCATGTCCTTCTGTGTCTTGCCAGCCATTGATTGTGAGCTCACCGAGTGGTCCCAGCGGTCGGAATGTAACAACTCATGCGGGAAAGGCCACATGATCGCGAACCACAGGTTGAGAACCGCTGCTATAGAGTAGTAACATTACAGTTATGGAGTAGCAATGAAAATAATTTTATGGTTGGGGGTCACCACAACATGAGGAACTGTATTAAAGGGTCGCGGCATTAGGAAGGTTGAGAACCACTGCCCTAAAGTAAGTGAGGAAGGTGCCTACATAAACATGAAGTTCAGGGTATGTCATTACACTGTTTTTAAAAGCACAGCTCACATTACCCTTTTCTTCTCTCTTCCTTCACGCATTCTGTGTAGGGCGATGAGAAATGCACATACATCGGACAGCTCATGATCTTTCTGATAGCAAGCTGCTTGCATACCAAAAAGCTGTCTGTTGCACATGGTAGTCAGCCGGCCAGTCAACACTCATTAAACCTGACCACGTGCAAATGAGACACTATGCCATGTTCTTCTCCCCCATGAAACTTAGCATAGTGTTGAAGGGTTGTAAACGTAACTGGTTCTACAAAGCAGTCATATGAAGAAAGACAAGGGAACTTAAAAAAAAAAAAAATACGGATCTAACCTTATATCCGGGGTTCAGGGAAATTTTCTTTGGGAAAGGCACATTTATGTAGGAAGAATAATAAACCACACTTGCGTTTATACGTAGTATTCGGGAAGGAGGCTAAATACTCGGGGAGCAAAGCCTAAGAGAAGGAAGTGATTCATTGCAACCTGCATCGTTGCTGCATTCACAAGCCACCCCAAACGGTAGCTGCTTAGAAGTCATGTATTAACATGTTTCTGTGCTCAGTGACTTGGGCTCGCTCAGCTGGATGCACCTTCTATGGTCCAGCTTCAGCTCCTTATGTGGTTGCCGTCAGCGGCTGGCTCAACTGGGGCTGGAAGGTCTACGCTGGCCTCGCCTTTATTTCTGGGGCCTCAGATAGGGTGGCTGGGGCCTCTCCAAAGGATCTCTCCATCAGTCTCACCAGGCTGGTGGAAGGGTCCCCAGCAGCTTTTTTTCAAGCCACTGATAAGTCATATAATCAAACCCCATGATGGGGGAGGAGCTGGAAAATATTTGCAGTCTATCACCTAAGGATTACCAGTCCCTAATAGGGACTCTAACCATTATTTAATTCAACACCTCATTGCATACAAGAGCAGAGGAGAAGCCCAGACAACCAGAGGAGAGAGCTGCTTGCTAGAACTCAGCACCCCTGTTCTGCCCCAATGCCTGTGGCCTAACCAGGCTTCTCATGCTTTCAGGCTGTCGGATGCGCCCGTGGACAGCCTGGTCGGAATGCACCAAACTGTGCGGAGGGGGGATTCAGGAGCGCTACATGACTGTCAAGAAGAGGTTCAAAAGCTCCCAGTTCACTAGCTGCAAAGACAAGAAGGAGATCAGAGCCTGCAACGTTCACCCTTGTTAATAAGGGTCCAAGTATCCAGGGCCCCGCTCTAGATGCCAGAGTCACCGGTGGCTGGATTGTTTGTTTGCTTGTTTGTTTAAGGCATTTTAAGTCGTGTTCGCTAGTTGTCATTTCCGCAGTGTCATTCGCCCAGTGGTCTTGTGGATGCCGGGGACATCCTTTCTGTATGCGTGGTGGGCACAGGCTGAGTAGGGCTCCCTCACCCTCAGCCGGTCCTCCTCTAGCACGAACGTGTCAGCCACCCTGTACCCAACGGAAATGTGTCTCCTTGGAGCATCCACCCGGGAGCAGGGCAGAGACCTGGCCTCTAGGAAGAGGCAACTGTGTCTGGAAATGACCCTGTGCCTCAGTCCCAGGGTGCAGCAGGAAACACACCCCTCAGATAAAGAGAGCAGATCCCCTCATTCTCTCTGGCCCGCCCCCTCTTGCAAGAAGCTATGATTTGCTCATCTCTTTTCCCTTAGTGGAGCGTTAGGTCCTTGGTTGAGTCTCCTCGGTCATCAGGAGTTCTTGGGGAAGACAGAGACGGTAGACAGGAAGAGGAACACTGAAG
Source organism: Pipistrellus hanaki (assembly GCF_964339955.1). Taxonomy (NCBI): domain Eukaryota; kingdom Metazoa; phylum Chordata; class Mammalia; order Chiroptera; family Vespertilionidae; genus Pipistrellus; species Pipistrellus hanaki. The sequence goes on from NC_140511.1 coordinate 51,697,073, forward strand.
TTGGATGGCTTTCTTCTTTCACTGAGAAATTCTTAATACATTTCTCTTTCCTAATACTGGCTTCTGATTCCCCAAAGGAAATGGTGGCAGATTTATTTGAATGTAAGGTTGAGGGTTCCTATACCTGATACACAGGTCACTAAGTCTAGAAATTTTGCTTTGTTTTGTTTGCTTTTTGCCAGGATTCTCCTAGGAAGCCAGCCTTATGACATTTCCAGTGCTAGATCCCCACCAGAACCAAGGCCCAAGCAGCAAAAGGGGACTCACTAGCAGTCCCAAACCTGGGTTTTTAAAAACCTCCCTACATGCATCTAGACCTTTATGTTTTCAAACCAGTTCTAACATATTTTACTTATGCAAAACATTTTGCTAAGTTTCCCCACAACCCACCATGCCATTCTTCAATAAAAACACTATCTCTGTATTTTAAAGGTTTTTTTTTTTTAATCATAAAATTTTATATGTAGAGTTTTTCTTTCTTCTGTAGACAGAAAAGGTGTTGCTAAGACATTTAGAAGATAGGGAGAAGAGAATATGACAGAATCAAGCTGGGCAAGAAAATCTGCTGGGAAGTCAAGCCCAGGTCAGCACTCCACCCTGGGACTCTGGTCCTAGACACAGCCGCAGGGAAGGCCGTGGTCCTCCATCCCCTCCCCAGCCCTCATCAGCACCAAATTCAGGGAGACTTGACTACCAAGGCTTAGTGTAAAAGGACATTTTGTTGAGTTGAGTCCATTGGCAGTTCTTATTGATTTATTAAAATTCATTTCGTTTCTGTTGGTCTTTTTCATTATGCTTTATTCAAATATGTATCATGGATGAGATGCATACAATGCTTTGAATACACTATTTTAAGAATTTACATTAAACACATCAGGATATTTTCAAACACTACATATATATATGCTATAGCCCTGAGTCTGTATTATTTTCTTTAACCCAAGAGGGACTGTTCAATAAAAAACTCATTTGGGTCTGTCTCTTGTGTTTTTACACTAATGAAGTGTTCAGAAGGCTAGGTCTGTTTACAGTTGTTATCCATGTCAATCCTATTCAGCTGAGGATGTGGATTTTGCTTCCTCATTCTAAAGGCGCCATTATTGTCACATCTTTGAGTTCCTGGAGCTTTGTTTCTAACATCACCCTTTAATGAACTGCTTTCTCCTCCTACAAAGGAAGGTAAGATAAATAAGAGGCTTAGCCCTAGCTGGTTTGGCTCAGTAGAATAGTGTAGGCCCACTGACTGAAGGGTCTGTGTTTAATTCTGCCCAAGGACATATACCCCAGTTGCAGGCTCGATCCCTGGCCCTAGTCGGGACACATGCAGGAGGCAATCAATCTCTCACATCAATGTTTCTCTCTCTGTCTCTCCCATCCCTTCCATTCTCTCTAAAAATGGGAAAATATACTTAGGATTAACAAAAAAATAAATAAATAAATAAGAGGTTTAATTTTCATTTGAAAAAAAAATAAAAGTAGATACAGCATCTGTTCACTTTGGCAATATTACTCTTAGCTATATAGAGGCATGCTTACTCTCTCAACCCATGAAAGTCAATGCTCCTTAAGGTGGTGATTCCCAAGTAACTCAAAGGACAGCCACCCCAGTGTCTCATGTTATTTGGTGCCCCTTGGGTACACTTTTAATCCTAATTTTGGAGCGTTAAAACCAGGTAACTGGTTAATGGCTGAGAATGGGTAACATCTTCCTTGTTACAGAGTGTTATTTCTTTTGCTTTCAAGAGGAAATTTATAAGAAGCACCAAATCTCTTTTTTACCAAAGTCCTGTTAGGTGATGTATAGGTTTTCTGACTAACCAGTCATTTTGGAAATAAAGACTTTTTACTACAAAAATGAAATCTTTTTGGACTTGCACTTGAGATAGTAAACAAGTCATAAGACACCCAGCAAACCTTTCCATACAAAGAGAAGCTGTAATTGTTGTATATATAGTTTTATCAGCGCCAAACCAGCTGTGATGGAACTCACACCCACATTTTCAGATTACAATACGCTCAGAGAGATAGTCCCTAGCCAGGCACTGGGTCACCCACCTGTCATCTTGCCAATGCATGATTTGAAAGAAAACTGTTGTAGCAAATGAGAAAAAAGCCTGGAATTCTTCAGACCCAACATTGAGAAAAATTAAAGATTTTGTGTTGTTTTTATGTGAACTTGGTGTATTAAACATGTTTCAGGCATACTCAAGTCTGTGTACTTCTTCCAGGAAGTAAGGACACATTACACATTCTCACATGAAACTTCGTCCAGGTAAAGTCTGTGGCCAAAATGTCAACACACAAAAATTCTCCATGTCACGGTGTTCCTGTGACAAAACAAATAGCCCACACTTTTCAGGCAAGTTTAAATGAGTTCAATATAAAATGTACTAGGACATGCAGTCAGTTCCTTTTGTCCCAGAGTTAAGTGGTTATATCTTAAATGAATGGGTACCATTGTCCAAACAAGACTGACTATACATATTTAATCCCTAATTACAATACAGAATCAAGGAAGACACAGGCATTCCACTATTAATTATTTGGTACCGCTAACTTCAATAACAGAATGATTCGTTTTGTTCTTTACATTGCCCAAAGTCAAGAATGAGTGAAAATAAAATAGTTCTTTGGAAAATGAGATGCTCTAACAAACTATAAATAGTAGCTGAATGCAAATGAGCATGAACTAAGTCTTCATTTTAAATCTTTTAAAATCTTTGAGCGCAAGATCAGTACTAAAATGTCAGATTTAAATAATGACATTCTGCTTTAGACACCCTGTCGGTGCAGGCTTTATGCACTCTGCAGGGCAGAGAGGCAGAAGTCGCATGATGGTTGAGCAAGAGAAACCCGAGGTCAATCACCCCTGTGCCCCTGAGAAGCCGAGAGAGCTGGGCTAGTTATCTGACCTTTTCTGGTCTCAGGTTTTCATACAAGCTTTCTTACATTAAAGGATTCTATCCCACCTCCACGATTTAGACAATTCTCATCTTGAGAGCAAGTCCTGATGGTCCCCTGACATAGGAGCCATGGAAAGCCAGTTTTACCCTCCAGTCCTCACTTCTTTATAAACTAGTGCATGCCCACTTTGTGTTGAAGCTGGCTCGAGTTCCTTGCCTGTCACTTATAACTGAAAATGTCCTCACAAATAAAGTACACATGCAATACTTTGACCCAGGTGATCATCAGAGAGAAATCCAATTTCAGTCTTCCCACTTAACATTCATGTCATAATGTAAGCTAGCATTCATTAACATTTACTCAGCCTGCTCTAAATAATCAGATTATGTTCCTAACTACTTCCTGGCTTTAGAATTGATTGGTAAGAGATTTCATATTTTAAGCAGCTGTGTATGTTTAGAGAGTTCTCTTTTATTTCAAATAACTTTAAGTATTAGCAGAAGGGAAAAAGGCAAATATATTCCAGACTACTGACTCCGTTACAATAGTAGTGTCCCTATTTTTTCCTAGTATTGGCATGCCACACCCACTGCGCAATCCTAATCTGGAATTCACTAGCCTGTCTAGGGAGCCAGAGGGCCACTTATGAAAAACATCTGACTCTCCAGCTCCCTCACCTACCACGTTAGTGCCGCTCACAGCAAGATCTGCAGCCTGGTCGTTACCATCCTAGGAGATGCAGAAACTGAAAGCAAGCACTTAGAAGATTTTATAACAATTTGATATTGCACGATTTCCAAGAGATGATTACTTTACAGTCATTAATTTTATTACTTTTAGCAAAAGTATCAGTCCACAGGAGTAAAAATGAAAAATTTCAAAAACTGGCTCTTTGCCGCCGACAGTCAGGGAAGGGCTGCACAATGCCATCCTCACTTGCCAGTCAGAAGAGGACAGGACGCCAGGATGCAAACCCTGGGTTTTTCAATCTTTCAAATGCTTACGCATCTACACAGTGATATCCACCTGCAGGCTTGTGTGCCTACATCATCTATAGTTAAGTACGCTGCACCGGCTGTTTCTTAATCCTCTGACATCCTACCCTATGGAGCAAAATAACTGCCCCATTGCCCACAGAATTTGTGAGAATAACTCACTCTTACTTCCTCCACTTCGTTGTCCTCCAATCACACCTCATTCTCCTGTAACCTGGTTCCCACAACCAGTGATGGAAACAAATCTCTCCAAGTTCTCAGCAACCTCTGACACTCACTGCTGCCTCTTCCTCACTGGTCCTTGTAAGCCTTTCACCACCCCTCAGTCATCTTCAAAAATATGTCTCCTGGCTATTTCTCCAGGTCTGATGGTTTCTCATGGCTTTTGGTTGCCTCTTAATCTTCTCCCCACAATGTTCATTTCCCCACAAAATGTCTACCCTTGGAACTTCCCTCAGACAAACTCTATTTCCACTCCCACCTCTTCGATCATTGGTTCATACTAGATAAATTCCAAATCTGCACTTCTAGTACTAGCCTCTCTTTTTCTTTTTCTTTCTTTTTTTTTTTTTTTTTTTTTTTTTTTGAGTTCCACTCCCCATTCTCAAATGTCTCCTGGACTAACCAACCTTGGGTGTAACCGGCACAATCACCATATATTTCTATCACTAGAAGGCTGCCTGTGCTCCTTATTCATTCATCAGTTGGTTTTCTGCGCCTGCCAGGAAACCTGAACATAGCAAAGTAGACATGGTTCTGCCCTCACAAAGCTTTTGACCCTATGGTGCAGGTCAGGCAAGACACACAAAATAACACAGATGCTAAGTGTCATTAAGTAAACACAAGGCAGTGTGATACTAGAATAGGTGGTCAAGAGAGCTCTGTGAGGAGGTGGCATCTAAGCCAAGACCAAAGGATAAAAACAGCTCATTGAAGTGGTTGAGTGAAGCACCTGATTTGGAAAATACATGGTGTGTACCAGAGGGCAACAAAGTTAACCAACCTGAATATAAGTGAGAAGCAGGAAGATGACAGTTCCTTGTAGCCTATGGTAAGAAATTTAGATATTAGACCAAGAGCATTGAGATGATGACAAAATGGAAATAAACTACTTCAGAGTACACTGTAGTACCCTGGCTGTGAGATAAGGGGCTTAGACGAAAGTGACGGAACAACTGGAAAGAGGGCAGATTCCATGATTCCAATAGCTTTACCTGGCAACCCTTCTTTCAGTCCTCACTTCTCTGTTGTTCATACCTTCATTAGGTTAGAGCAAAGCACCCCTTGTTCAGAACCCTTGGCAATTTTCCATTATAGACAGAAGGACCATCCTATTTGAAGTCCTCCACAACCCACGCTGAATCTACTTTATCAGTATGTTTTTCTCACTACACTTAAAATCCTTTTAGGTTAAGGTTCCAATCCCAGAAACACACCTTGCCATTCTGCCAACTCTGTGCCTTGGCGCAGGCTTGCCCCCAGTCTTTCCACCTCCTTTCCCCACCTCAAATCCTATCAGTCTGCAAAGCTCCAGCTGAAACATCACTTCTAATTAAGAAGCTCCCCCAGATTTTTCAGGAAGCATCACTTCTGAACTCGACAACTTTTGGACTCTTATAATCTGTTTTATCTCTACAGCCCCCTCCCCCCTTTTTAAATATATTTTATTGATTTTTTTTTTTTTTTTTTTTTTTTTTTACAGAGAGGATGGGAAAGGGAGAGTTAGAAACATTGATGAGAGAGAAACATCAATCAGCTGCCTCCTGCAGACTCCCTACTGGGGATGTATCCGCAACCAAGGTACATGCCCTTAATCAGAATCGAACCTGGGACCCTTCAGTCCACAAGCCGACGCTCTATCCACTGAGCCAGTGTTTCCCAAACTTTTGACATATGTGTACCCCTTCTATAATTTTCGTAACGCTGAGTACCCCCGTACTCATGAGAACGTAGAATTAGGTGCAGCTAAGCACGGTGCAGTGCATCCCCACCAAACTCTTCCCGTACCCCTGGGGGTATGCGTACCACACTTTGGGAAACACTGCTGGAGCCAAACCGGGTAAGGCTCAGCTTTTCTTTTCTTTTCTATTTTTGTCCCTCTTAATCTTCTCCATTGGATATTGAATAATTTGTAGGAAGAAAAGGCTCCAATGCTTTAATTTCCCTAAAAACACCTAGTAAAGTCGTGTATAAAGAAATCTGTTTACACTGAAATACCCTTTTTCTAAAAAGTACTTTGAAACTTTATAAACAGTCACTGGTTAAATATTCGTAAGTGGTGAAGTGATATTGAGAATGACTACTTTACTTTCGACTCCTATTTACCTGCCAGTCACCTGTTCAATGGGAACATTATGGATAGGAATTGAAAAAGAAGTAAAGTGGCAATCAAAGTTAGAAGAGGAATAAGCAAGACCTTGAGTATATACAAACTTGTCACATCAAATTTTAAAAGTCAAATGATAAAGGAACCAATTTATATTATAAAACTTGAAAGCCCTAAACTTAAAGAATCATCCATTGAAGATGTATGTCAATAAGGCATAATGTCCAACTCTAAAATATTATAAATCCTTAAACAATATAGGGAGCAAATTCCTAAGGCAGAAATTCATGACTGTCAATTCAGGAAATCCTGTTTGAATGAATTTACAAATATATAAAGAAACATAAAAGATTCTACAGTTAGAAATGTAACCTTAAATGCTAAACGTGCTCAAGGGAGCAGGTTTGGCAAACCATGGCCCGCAGACCAAATCCAGTTCTGCCACCTGCCTTTGGTGGTGTTTATAAAATTAATTTTAAAAATTCAAAAGATTAATACTTCATGACATATGGAAATGATATGAAATACGAATTTCAGTGTCCACAAATAAAATTTTATTGGAACATAGCCACATTATTTCATTGTTTATGGCTGCTTCAGTGATTCAATGGTAGAGACTATATGGCCCACAATGCCCAAGATGATATTTACTATCTGGCCCTTCACGGAAAAAATTTGCCAACCCCTCAGCTATAGAGAAAAGATTTCAAGTCAGAGTAAGAGAGCTGCAGGGACCTGGGACTATATGAAGGGAATCAAATAGCAGAGACTTCAGCTTCCAACCACAGAATAACCAGGAACAGGATTTACCCTCCTACCTTAGACAATCAGAAAGCTGGTGTAAAAAAATGTGAAAATTTTTTTCAGGCATTCTATACCAAGCAGCATAGAACTACAATCCCTGATGGAAGAACAACAAATAGATAAGCCTTATAATTGCCCTGACTCTGCCTAGAGGCACACTCCAAACTACAGAGGGATGGGAATTCTAAGCAGGGCACAAATGTGTTCCTGAGCTGAAGACAGGCACTGGAGATCAGAGAGTTAGAGGAAGCTGAAAGTTGCAGGGCCAAGTTCTGGAAAGGAGAGAGCTACACAAAAATGCATAGAGTCAATGAGTCTTCACGGAGTATTAAGATATACATGTACTAGTATAGAGTGAAACTCCAGTTAGCTGGACAAAGAATGGCCCAGGAACTATGAATAGAATGGTTCCCAGAGTTCACATGGAGCTGCAAATTGTTTCAGTTCCCAATGGCCATATTGGAGAGTCCACATTAATTACTCAGTGCATTCAGTAGAGACCCCAAATGGGCCACACCTATTAGTGGAACTAAACTATCCTAGGGAAAAGCTACTTGAGACAGCATGAAACTTAAAAACAAGCTTTAAAAGGATCAAACTGAACTGCAAGTCAATTAACTGACAACCAGACAAAGGCCCAACAAAATCTAGGCACCCAACAACATAAAATACACAATGTCCAGCATTCAATCAAAACTTAGTGGGCATGCAAAAAAGCAAGGAAATGTGACCCATAACTATTATAGAAAAAAAAAAATCAGTCAACAGAACAGATGCAAAAATTACAGAAATGATAGATAGGATCAGCTATTTATAACTGTTCAAATATTCAAAGCAGAAAGAGAAAGTTATTTTAGTGACCGTTTTCTCAAGGAGGATATATAGCTAGTACCATTCTAGATGCACAGAAGTGAATGTATTACATGGAATAGTTAAGGGGCATTAGACTCAATTCTGGGAACCAAATTGAGAGGGGCTAGGTAAGAGAAATACATAAACATAATGAGGAGAGAAACAGGAGATAGAAAAAAAAAAACCAAGCAGCCCTGGTTGGTATAGCTCAGTAGGTTGGGCACTGCCCCATGCACCAGAGGTTGCTGTGGTTTGATTCCAGTAAAAGACACATGCCCGGATTGCAGGCTTGAACCTGGTAGGGAGTGTGCAAGAGGCAGCCGAATAATGTTGTGCTCTTCCATCGATATATTTATCTCCCTCCCACCCTCTATTGAAAAATCAATAATCTATTCTTTTAATAATAAAGCCTGGCTAGTCTTCTCAGTGGTTAACCATTTGACCTATGAACCAGGAAGTCATGATTTGATCCCTGGTCAGGGCACATACCTGGTGTTGCAGGCTCAATCCCCAGCAGGGGGCATGCAAGAGGCAGCTAATCAATGACTCTCATCATTGATGTTTCTGTCTCTCCCTCTCCTTTCCTCTCTGAAATCAATAAAAATATACATTTTTTTTAAAAAGAACCAAACAGAACTCTAGATAAGAAAAAAAAGAATAAAATGAAAAATTCATTGGATGGGATTAATAGCAGACTAAACATTTATAGAAGGTTTGGGAACTTCATGATGGAGCAATAAAATTTATCCCAAGTGAAACACAAAGAAAAGAAGTAGTAAACTGAGATAACAAAACTTAATTTCCAGGCTGCTCTGCTACAAATCATCTACTCAGAATAAAATGCAAGGATTCCCATTAAGTCTGCAAATTACTTAGTATCATGCATCTGAAGTTATCCATAAGTAAAAAAAAACTTTCCCAACTGAACGTGCTGACAAGAGTAAATGTGTTATCTTCCTGGGTAATAATTTTCATTAACATTCAAATAAATGCATGTGCTTTCGCTTCAATGTTTGAAGCTTCATTCATCCTCAGATGTAGTCCCTTCTCCTGTACAGTTGAAGTACCTGTCAGGGGCACATCACAGAAAAAAGTTTAAAAAACACCGACTTAAGGAACTACTCAAAAAATCCTAAGAAAAAACCATTTCACTTCAAGTTCACCTACTAAATGACCAACATTGACTTTTAGATTCAAAACCCCAAAGGTACTGTTGGGAAGAGGCTTCGAGCTACTAAAGTAAGTTTCCTCCAACGTTCACTCCTTCAAGAAACCACCGAGCTTTGGCCAACTTGGATCAGTGGATAGAGCGTCAGCCTGTGGACTGAGGGGTCCCAGGTTTGATTCCAGTCAAGGGCACGTGCCTGGGTCGCGGGCTTGATCCCCAGTGGGGGACATGCAGGAGGCAGCAGATCAATGATTTTCTCTCATCATTGATGTTTCTTTCTCTTTCTCTCTCTCTCTTTCTCCCTTCCTCTCTGGAATCCATGTAGAAATATATTTAAAAAAAAGAAAAGAAATCACTGAAATAACAAGTCATCAAGCAGCATCTTGTGATACAGATCAATTTTAATTCCAGCACCTGAAACTATACAAGGGTACGCTTTATAAACCTCCTGGGACTGTTGTACACATTCAATAAAGTGACAACTGTGCAATACCACTTAGTATGTCAAAATCAGGAACAGATTTTTGAATTGTTTAAACACAATCCACAGAATTAAAAACGAAATCAGAATCCACCCACAGTTATAATAATTGTCCATTTAAAGGTTTACAGGTACTACCGGACACACAGTCAATATCTAGCGAGACGGTGAGGGTGATTTCAGATCCTCATCCTGCTGTCCCTCCTGGACAGGTTTCTTGGGCAGCTACGTGACTGGCCAAAGACTGCCACGACCAGGACCAGAAGAGCAAGTCAAGTTCCACCACAGTTCCTGTAGTTTTCACTTTTTTTTTTTCTTTGTCAGTTAAAAGTGAACAGTGAGAATTAAATACTTATCTTTACATATGCACAAGATATGCTGTGAAAGCATAGTTGCTTACAAACATATAAAAATACTTGTTAACTAGTTTGATAAGAAAATAATGTATAAAAGTATATAGCAAAAACATTAATCATCTCTGACCCTGGAAAGATCAATTCCTTATTTTATATTACAACAAAAACAGTTTTAGTTTTTTTGAACCCCCTTATCCAGAAATACTTACAAAGGAAGACACACATAAATTCTTTATTTTTACTCTGAATATGGTTGTGAAAAGAGTGAAATTAGAAAACCAAGACCACTGAAATGCCTTAGTCCAGAAGGAGTCCAAATATTTGGCCACACAGAATCATCTTTAAGAGCAGGAGTAATAATAAAGGCTTTTTAAAGCAGTTTTTAATTTATAAATACAATAGGCATTTTGGTATTTTGGCCACTGGAAAACAAAGGCTATAGCATTAGTACAGGTCTGAGATGTCTCACTTTTGAGGATTCGATTCAGTGTATTTAAGGTAACTAAAGGTGACATAAAAAGTTTTAGAGATAGGCAAAAATTCACATTTTAAAAAAAACCTCCCTATGCTTCTATTTAGATTAACAGTAGGCAATATGATTCCAGACGTTAAAAGTTATTTCAGAACCCATGATTTCAGCTTGGCAAACAGCTTAGGTTCCAAATCTGATTCATCCCTATTAAAATGTAAGCCCTTAAAAAGAATGTGTCTGTTTATACAGTTATATCTTTTGAAATAATCAGAAAACTTTTGAAGCAGCCTTAGTGTTTCCTTTCCATCTGTCTTGAGACTGCCATGGGGTCGGCCTCCCAGAAGTAGTCAGCCAGCTTCGTGGTCAGAGGCCCCCGCCGTGGTCACTGGTCTAAGGCTAGAAAGGTACCATCGTGCCGTCACCGTTAAGGAGAGAAGGCGAGGGCTTTCCTGGCAGTTGGCAGCTATAACTGAAGGGATTCTTAGAAAATGACACAGTGGCAGCCTTTCTTGTCTTTTTCTTTCCGCGTTGGCTCTGGTGAAGGAGGACATTCCTGCTCCTGAAATTTCCTGTAAGACAGAAAAACCTACATATAAGTCTATAAAATCTACATATGCCTTCTTCGTAATATATTACAAATGCAGGTAATTTTTTGTTAAATCTAGGGAATGTGCACATGTTTTTCAATGCTAAATTTCACCTAGGGAAGCAAAGCAAAACTTGGGGAGAGCAGTGCCCACAAATACTTTAGTACCAGCATACCAGGCTGTCCAAGCTTCTTCATTAAATGGGTGAGATGCTGAACCCAGTGCCTCTAAATTCTCTTCCCAAATTAAAGTTCCATGACCCCAAGGTATACTTAAAATAAGTATGTATCACTACAGCACAGTATAAAATTACCCTTATGAGGTATTCATCCATGTTCCTATCCAAGTCCTGCCACCGACTAGCTACAAGTCAGTATTAGACAAGTTAGTTGACCTCTCTGAACCTCCATGTTTTAGAAGGGAATAATAAAAACCCACCGTTTACAGTTGTTATGAGGATTAAAGATCATGTTATGCTTAGTTATTGTTTTACTCCTCACCAAGGATATTTTTTCTTGATTTTTAACGAGTGGAAAGGTGGGGAAGAAAGAAAGAAGGGGGGGGGCGGGGAGGGAGAGAGGGACATCAATGTGAGATCGATACATCGGATTGGCTGCCTTCTGCACGCACCTCAACTGGGCCACGGATTGAGCCTGCAACCGAAGTATGTGCCCTTGACCAGAATCGAACCCAAGACCAATCAGTCTGAGGGCTGACACTCTAACCACTGAGCAAAACCAGATAGGGCTGTGTAGTATTTATATGCCTAATAGAACCTAGCATTAGAAAGCCTGCCCTACCCTCTCCTCACTCCTGAGGGATGGATGGATATAGACAGATTCTGAGGATCAAATCCAAAGACAAAATATTTCAAAAAAAGGCGGTAAAAATCATTTTTAAGGACTAATTCATCTCTGTGTACGTTACAATACACATGACATAAAATTTACCATCTTATCCATTTTTAAGTGTCCAGTTCAATGGCATTTAAAAATATTCATTTTATACTACTGAAACCCATTTGGCTCACTGGATAGAGCATCGGCCTGTGGACTGAAAGGCCCTGGGTTCAATTCCAATCAAGGGCATGTACCCTTGTTGCGGGCACATCCCCAGTAGGGGGTGTACAAGAGGCAGCTGATCGATATCTCTCTCTCATCGATGTTTCTAACTCTCTATCCCTCTCTCTTCCTCTCTGTAAAAAATCAATAAAAATATATATATTTTTTACAAATATTCATGTTATATAACTATCACCACTATCCATCTCCAGAAGTCTTTCCTCTCACAATCTAGACTCTGTATTCATTAAAAAATAACAGGCCTCAGATTTTTAACAAACTAGTTAAAAAAATATAACCTTTACCTCACCGCCTGCCCTCCACAAACAACGCTCAGGCAAGGGATAAAAATTACAAGAAGTTCAGATATCAAGTCAGCTTACTGGTAGATACACAATTAACCTGAGCCCACTCCACAGACCTGTCAAACTATCGAACTAGCAGAGAACCCAGTAGATCTAGCGAGTGGGGGTGTGTAGTAGTGGCCAGCCACAGACTCAAAATCACCAAATCAAACCCTGCTCAAGAAAGTACCTCAATCTCTTCTCACACACTAACATATACAGAAACTCCAGTGGACTTCACCCAGCACCTAAGCTTCCTGGAACCCATTAACACTTTGTGAACCATGGGGGCCAGCTAACAGAAAGACTCTTTGTAGTCTCAATTACACTCCGTGACCCATGGGGACACTCAGTATCTATCACTTGCTTATTACTCTTTGCTGGGAGGAGCTGGGTAAGAAGCAAAGCTAAGAGCACAGTCTGGACTCAGAGCTGTGGACTCAAGTCCCAGTTCTGCCATTTAATATGCCCAAGCTTTGAACAAGTTAGTTAACCTCTCTGCACCTGTCTCCCCATCTGAAAGTGGGAATAAATGAAAGTATTTGACTTACAGGGTTGTGGTGAGGATTAAATATAATAATACACGTAAAGCACTTAACCCAGCATCTGCCAGGAACTACCCTTAAATGCCAGCTGCCATCATCACTATCCTCACACCACCACCTTGGGAAATTGCATAGATTCTTTTCAGCATTCCTATGTGGCCTCTCTACTTTAATTTAATTAAGTTAGGGTTTATATGTAGGAAATACCTAGAATATAAAATGGACCTAATTAGAATTTTTAGGACATGTGTATCAATCCCCAAATCAGAATAATTTCTACATACAATTTCCTTTCTTATTAAAAAAAATTTAATGGTTCCCACCCCCTGTTAACGGTTTTGAAAAGCATGGTGTGATTACCTGTCAAACTCAGTAAATTAAAACAAATTTCTAGAGTATATCTTGCTTACCTTATAACCCGGACAAGTTCATGGAAAGCTTGATCTACATTCATCCTAATCTTTGCAGATGCCTCCATGTAAGTAACCTTCAGCTGTCGTGCTAACTGCTGTCCTTCTTCCTGAGTTACCTGTAATTCCAAGAGTAGTGTATGAGGTACTGTGTTAACAGTGAGATCCGCTCCATCTAACCTTCAACCACGGCTGCACTGCTAATCCACCCAGAGGCCAAGCTGGTCTGTCACAAAAGGACTTAACAGCTCAGCACACACTGAAGCCCAGCTCGGCAGAACACAGGAGCCCACATCTGTGACAGGAGCACGACTTCAGTCTAGAGGTTACTCAGAAAGTATTAAACACAAGAGTGATAAGTCTGGGAAGGTAAAGACCAAGATGCTATGAGAATCTGTAACCCTGTCCGGCTGGTCAGGGAGAGCCGCCCTGAGGAAGTGACACTTAAGAACTAAATAAAAATACGGAGCTAGCTGGAGGTGGGGTGAGGAGGTATCCCTGACAGGGGAAAGAGCACCCTGGAGCAAGGGCCACAGTGGGGAATGTGCTTTCCAAGTTCCAGGAACTGAAAGAAGCTAAGAATGGCTGGATTCAGCAAACCAAGAAAGAAAAGGACTAGAGGTGAGCGATGGGGAGGAGGACAAGCCTCAGGAGGCTTGGGGTCTTTTTCACTTCTGCACTTCCCAGTACCGGTCCATAGGAGATGCTCCACAAACAGGTGGGAAAATGAACGATGAATAGGACCACGAGCCTCTGCAATGCCTTTCTTACATTAGGAGGCAAAGGAAGGCAGGCAAGGAAGGGTGCCAGAGCTGAGGACAGGTAGGCCAGAATAAGAAAAAATTAACTGAACTAAGTAAATACCTTATCTATTTTAAATGTAAAAGGTCAGACCAGTGATATTTGCCCAAAATTATTAAACCATATAACATTTACATTTATATAGTGGGGCTGAAAAGGTATGTTTTTGAAAAAAGACTTTATTGCTGTCACTATCACAAAAGTAAACACTTGTAGAGAAGTTAGAAAAAAGATATGGGAAAAAAGAAAAGATTAGGAGCCTGTCATCCATAGAGAACCACATTCTTCTCCCTTTTCAATGATATACCTTTTTCTCTACAAAAATAAGATTATAACTTCTATGTATTTGTGTTACACCCTGGAAACACGCTAACCTCATTTATCTACAATAGGTGTTCTTTGGTATTAGCCTTTCCACATAAACAGCTTATGTCATTTGCTAATAAAAAGTTTTATTGCTTCCTTTCTGACGTGGATGCCTTTTCTTTTTTTTCTGGCCTTAGCTCACTGCCTAGAACCGCCAGTACAATGACATCTGTGGTGTGAGGGATACTTCTGACTTGTTTCTGATCATAGTGCCAAAGCATTTGATCTTTCACCATTACATGTGCTATTTGTTGCAGGTAGGGTTTTATGTACCCACTAGAGGCCTGGTGCACAGATTCGTGCAATGGTTGGGTCCCTCAGCCTGGCCTGCAGGGATCGGCCCAAAACTGGCTCTCAGATATACCCCGAGGGGTCCAAATTGGGAGAGAGCACAGGGTAAGGCTGAGGAACCCACCAGTGCACAATAGAGGATGGGAAGGGACCACAGGGGGACTCCAGGGCGTGTCCAGCCCATCTCTCCCAGTACTGATCGGCCGGACCCCAGCAGCAAGCTAACCTACTGGTTGGAGCATCTGACACCTGGTAATCAGTGAGCATCATAACGACTGGTCAAACGGTTGAATGAACGGTCAGACACTTAGCATATTAGGCTTTTATTATATAGGAATAGAGGCCCGGCGCATGAAATTTGTTCCTCAGCCCAGCCTGAACCCTCTCCAATCTGGGACATCCCTCTCACAATCCAGGACTCCTGGCTCCTAACTACTTGCCTGCCTGCCTGCCTGCCCCTAATTGCTTCTGCCTGCCAGCCTGATCATCCCCTAACCACTCCCCTGCCGGCCTTATTGATGCCTAGCTGCTCCTCTGCTGGCCTGATCATCCCCAACTGCCCTCCCCTGCCATCCCGATCGCCCCCAAATGCCCTCCCCTCCTGACCTGATTGTCCACAACTGCCCTCCCCTGTGGGCCATCTTGTGACAATGTGGGGGCGGCCATCTTGTGATGTGAGGGCATCGTGCAAGGGCCACCCAGGTTTTTATTACAGATAACAGCAGAGATTTCAGCATCCCTCTCTCAATAATTGATAGAGCAAGGAGAAAGAAAATCAGTAGTGAATAGATGGCCTGAACCACACTATCAAAACACCTTATGCTAATCGACATGAGATGTCCTTTGTCATCAAGCTAACCAAGGTCCTCACTATTCCATTTGCCAAGTGTTTTCATCAGGAATGAACGTTGGATTTTGCCAAATGTTGTTTCCTATGTCTATTGAGATCATATGATTTTTTCTTTTTTAGTTTGTTGATATGGTAAATTATATTAATCATTTCCACATGTCAAATCAATACTGCATCCCCCACTTAAGGGATGATTCATTGTCTTTTCCATATATTGTTGAATTCAATTTGTTACCATTTTACATTTATGTTCATGAGAGATGTTGGTTGTAGTTTTCTTACATCTTTGTCTGGTTTTAGTATCAGAACAATGTTGCTTCATATGATGAGTGGGACAGAATTTTCTCTTCTTCAATTTTCTGGAACAGTTTCAGCAAAATTGGTTCTATATAATTCACTAAAGGTCCCATCTAGGTTTGTTGTTTTATTTGAGGGAAGGTTCTTACACTAAATTAAATTTATTTTATCAATACAGTACTGTTCAGATCATTTTTTCTTGAGTGAGCTCTGGTAATTTGCACCTTCCAAGCAATATGTCTGTTTCATCTAACATGTATAAAGTTATCAGTTTATTAGTGTAAAGTTGTTTATAGTATTTCTTCATTATTTCTTAAATATTTATATATCTATAAAATCTGAAGTGATGGTATCTTTCCCATTACTGATGTTGATAATTTGTGTCTTTTTTCCTTTTTACCATTCTAGCCATATTTGTCACTGATCTTCTAAAAATCAGTTTGGGTTTTTTTTTCCAGTGTTTTCTATTTTTTATTTCATTGCTTTCCATTCTTACCTTTATTGTTTCAATTCTGATTAGTATGAGTTTAACTTACTCTTTTTCTTTTAGTTTTTAAGGTAGAAGTCACTGCATTGAGACCTTTCTTTCCTAATAAAAGCATTTAGTCCTATAAACTTCTTTATATACTTCTTCAGTAGCTCCCACAAATTTTGATATGTTGTTTTAATTTTCATTCAGTTTATAATGCTTTGTAATTTCCCTTTGGGTAGTATTTGTTTTTTGTTTTTGTTTTTGTTTTTGTTTTGTATCAAAGATTAGAAGTATGTAGTTTCCCCATATTTAGAGATTATCTAGATTTTTTTTATTTCCAATTTAATTTCACTAAGGAGTTAAAATAAAACATATGTTGTCTCATTAGAAATCCTTTAAATTTATTGAGATTTGTTCTATGATCCACTCTCATTTCAAAAGAATGTGCATTCTTCTACTGTTAGGTGAAGTGTTCATTAAATGTCAATTAGGATAAGTTGTTTGAGAGTGGTGTTCAAGATATATACATATCGCTATTGATTTTTTTTCTGCATCCTCAGTCAATTATTAAAAGAGGGGTGCTGAAATTTCTGACTATTAGTATAAATATGTCCATTTCTCTTTGTAGTTCTTTCAATTTTTGCTTCAAGAATTTTGAAGCTGCTATTAGGTACATGAATATTTAGGATTGTCATGTTCTCTTGATGATTAACCTCTTTATCATGATGACACAATCCTCTTTATTCCTGGTAATATTCTTTTCCATAAAATCTATTTTGATATTTATAGAGCCATTTCAACTAATTTTTTTTTAAATGTTTTTATTGATTTTTTAGAAAGAAGGGAGAGGGAGTGACAGAGAGAGGGGGGGGGAGAGAAACATCAATGTGAGAAAGAAACATCGATCAATTACTTCCTGCATGCACCCCAACAAGGGAACAAACCTGCAACTCGTACGTATGCCCTGACCAGGAACTGAACTGGTGACTTTTTGGTGCACAGGATGATGCTCAACCAACTGAGCCACACTGACCAGGGCCAAATGTTTTTTCATTAGTGTTAGCATGGTATATTTTAGCCCAATCTTTTATTTTTAACTTATTTGTGTCTTCACATTTAAAGTAGATTTCTGGTAGTGTCTTGATTTGTTTATCCAATCTGACAATATCTGCCTTTCAATTGAGGTGTTCACACTATTACATTTAATGTTATTGTTGAGTCACCTTGAAATTTGTTTCCTGTCCATCCTATTTTTTCTTTGTCCAACTTTTCCTTTTTCTGCCATGCTGTGGATTAACTATATTTTTTTAGTGATTCCATATTATTTCCTATGTTGATTAATGAGCTGTATACTTATTATGGTATTTTAATGATTGTTTTAGAGTCTATAATACACATTTTATTTCATTCATCGCAATCTAATTCAAATTACATTATACCACTTCATGTGTAGTTTTAAGAACCTTACTACAAAATGAGTATGTTTCTCCCTTCTGCCTTTTTTTTTTTTATTACCTTTTACCTCACAATACATTGTTATTATTCTTGCTTTAAACATCCAATTATGTTTTAAAGAGATTTAAATAACAATAAAAGTAATTTATATTTACCCACATAATTACCATTTTTGGTACTCTTCATTTCTTTGTATAGATTCAGATTTCCATTTGGTATAATTTCTCCTTTTACATTTCTTATAATGCAGGTCAGCTGGTAATGAATTCTTTCACCTTTTGTATACCTCGGTAAAGTCTTTTTTTTTTTTCCACCTTAATTTTTGAAATGAATGTTTAGTGGGTACTGAATTCTAGCAACAGTTTTTTCTCTCAGTACTTCAAAGACGTTGGGCCACTCCAGTCTGGTTTGCATTGTTTCCCAGGAGAAACTATGATGACTGGTCACATCTTTATCTTTACTCCTCTTGTCATTTTTCAGATTCTCTCTTTATCAAGAGTTTTAAACAATTTCATGATAATATGCCTTGTTGTCATTTTCTTCATACTTCTTGTGCTCATGGTTTGCTGAGCTTCTTAGATATACAAGTTTATGGTTTTCATCAAATTTAGAAATTTTTCATCCTTTATTTCTACTGTTAATCACAGACATTGTAGATCTAACTTCTGGAAGTTCTATTTTGATCTTTATACATCTTCTATGTCTACAGCTAACATATTCAGTCTATTCTCTAGCTTCTTTAACATAGGAATATGTTTTAATATTTGTATTCACTAATTCTGTGTCATTTCTAGGTCTGTTTCTATTCATAATTTTTTCCAAGTTATGAGTCATATTTTCCTGCTCCTTTACATGCCTAGTAATTTTTGAGTGAATGGTTGGGTATGGGACTTTGACCAACTAAGTTCTGGACAGTTTGTATTCCTACAAATGTTCTGAGCCTTCTTTTGAGATTCAGTTATTTGGGAAGTTTGATCCTTTTTTGTTATACAGTGCTAGAACAGTATTTAGTCTAATTCTGCCCCACAAGTGAAACAAAACACTATTCAATACTCCAAGAATTATAAGGTTTTCCATTCTGGCCGATCATATTATGAATTATTTCTGACCCTATCTGAGCTCAAGGAATTGTTCTCTCTAATCTTGTCAGGTAGTTTGTTTTCCCAATTTAATAAATTATATTCCCAAAATTTAGCAACCTCAATGAAATACCATTAGGTTATGACATTAATGCATATACATCTAACAAGTACTTCATAACACTTTATACCCTGCTGTGTTCCAAAAGGGTGGCAGGCTGGTTTCAAGTTTATGTAATTTTTAAATTTACCCTTCCTCTCTTCAAAATAGCATATGTACCATAAGACATATGGTTTTGAAATATAAAGCAATCAAATCAAACAATCAATTAACAAGTAAGGAAACCAAGTAAGAAAGTTTCATGAAGCCAAGAATTTAGAAAGAATATTTTTTAAATATCCTTTAAGAAAAAAAACTGACATGGTAAATTCCTTCCTATAAAAATACCCCCATGTTGTCACAAATTCTGTTTCTTCTCTTTGGGAGAGACCTCCCAACTCTATACCCTTAATTTGTTTCTTACTAATACTTCAAGACTGAAGCAATCAGCAATTTCTCCTTAGTGTTGATGCTGTTTTAGAATAGCCTGCCAGAACTCTCGTCACACCCCGACGTGGCTTATAATAAGTGTTAACACACTATACTACACTATAAATCTTTGGTTTAGGTTTGCTGTTCTCCTGCCATTGTGTTCTCTGTAGCTAGGGAATAAGGAATACTTGTCTTTGTAAATCTAGAGTCTAGAAGAGTGCAAAGTAGTTAACTAAATAAACATATGTTAATGAATATGACCAATCAAGTAAGTACACCTGGAAATAAAAGAAAGGATGGTATAAGGAGAAAAATAAAAATACATATTTGAGACAAGTTCATCTCAACAACTTACTTTATTAATATAAATTTGACTGGGAAAGGAAAATATGTGCCCTTAAGAATTTTCCATTTGTCTTTCTGCTCAATTATTCTTCAAAAAGGTGTCTGTCTTATCTTCCCTGCATAATGTAATTCAGTTAGAGGGGAATAGCAAATGACCTGTCTTTATAGACAGTAAGAAAATTAACAAATTAATGGTTTTTAGATGATAAAACAATCCCACTGCTAAGACTGTGTATGTGCTTAATTTATTTATTTTTGAAGCATGGTCTAACACCACTATCTTCCAGGAATTAAGGTCAGCTAAGTTTGTACAACCACATTTCTGGTCAAGAACGCTCTAACCACATATAAAGTTGCTGTCAAGGTCACTTGGCCTAATTTTAACTAAGTGGGAAAGGCATTGCTACCAAGACAAAGAAAATGAACATCACATGAAACAAAGCGAAGCCATAGCACTGGGAAGCCAGAAATCGACAGAAGCTTGAAGGCTCAAAACAAGGCTTTCTTAGAGATCCCTCAGAGAGTTTAATAAAGGTGCCAAATACCCAGCCTTATCCCCTGGAGATTCGGATTTGGTACGTCTGAGCTGTACCTAGGAATGTTTTGTTTTAAACAACTGAAGTGAATCTGATGCAACCTCCAGGGAGATTATTCCAAGGCACAATATATAGTAGCAGAAATCCACAATAATATGAACTTATATAATATTGTATGTTTCTAAATAGAAAAGAGTAAAATGGGAATGATGAGAGCAACTTCATTAAAACAAACTGAGTTTAAATGGTAGAGACCATAGCACTTGTAATACTTATTTAGGGATGTGTGTAGTTAATGAATAACCTAAGTTTACAGAGGCAAAACTTGTTTTTCAAACCTATTACGTAGAAAGAGTCATTACATTAATACCACATCTTGATTCGCTGATGCTGATTCATTCATTCAGCAAATATTTACATCTTTGTTCTATGTGCTAAGGATAAAGCATGGACAAAACCAACAGGTGGAGATTGAGGCCCTCAATGCACATACTTTAAGTCAACAGTTGACAAACCTTTGAGATGCAGTCAAGGCACAAACAGGTAAGGTAGAGGACCCTTGCTCTATTGTTAGAGGGGGTTTCTTTTTCCTGGGAAGTGGCAGGAGCACTCTGTGGTCCAGGTACTGACAAGTAGGAGGAGTAGACACATTTAGGTATCTATCATTATGAGTGCAATAAGTTCCTTTGTATGTTTTTTAATAAATATTTTAAAAATTTTGTTATTCATTTTTTGAGAGAGAGGAAGGGTGAGGGCGCGAGAGAGAAACAATCAGCAGCCTCCTGCATGCCCCTTACTGGGAACTGACGCAGGCCACTGAAAATTAAACACTGAATGGGGAAGTAGCAAAGAAAGGGACAAGATAAGGCAACCCAGGGAGGAAAAAAGGGGCTCACAACAGTGCATCCTAGACAGAGCAGTCTGAAGGACAAGGAACTTGAAATCGTATGTCCATAAAGTCCACAGCCTGAGACCATATGCTGTCTTATTTACCTACTCTTATATTTTAGCGAGAGCAAGCCAACCAGTTACCTATGTTATCCCTGCACTTTTGACAGGATAAACAAAGTGATCAATGCTTCTGTGAGGAACCAGGTATGTGGTAATGCTAACTAACTTGCATTCAAATCTCTTTTTATAAACTTCAGTGGTTTTGTTTTTTCCTACTGCTCTGTTGTCAGTATCTGGAAAAAGAGTTCAATAAATTTTGAATAGATGAAAGAGCAAGTCTACGAAGATACAGAAGCCAAAGGAAACTTCTTCTGGCTAATCTCCCCTCCCTTATGGGTTTAGCTCAGGGGCCAGTGGCAGGAAGCCCAAGGCTGAGCACACACTCAGAGAACAAGGGGAACGGGCATTTGCTAGCAAAGAGAAAATAGGCTAGAAGCTAGAGAAAGTCCAAAGGATCGAGTCTAAGGCAAAGGCAGAAATGAATGAGCTAGGTCAACAACTATGAGCAAGTCTGACTGGTTACTGACTAAGAACCTGGAGATGACCAAAATGTAAGCATTTCTAAAGTGGGGGAAAGGGGGAGGGAGAGGATTTCCTAGGGCCTGTCCAGGCTCAGTTGGTAGAGCAATTAAGGGTGCCAAGACATTACAGAACATCGCCTTTAATTGTGAAGAAACTTAAAAAATATAACATTTCAATTTCAAATGTAGCTGAGTATGGCCCTCGAGGCTGGGAGGCATGTTTGTCCTTATACATCCCTGGGCCCTAAGACACCCTAGTAAGGTAAGATGGGGAGGAGTCAACAAAGGCCACTGCAGGGGAGAGGAAGGGGAGGGAATGGTGTCCCAGAGATAAGTAAACAGTGTTTCAAAAAGGAGAATGTGAGCAATTGTGTCAAATGTCACTGACATCTGTGCAAATGGTGACCTTGACTGGGGCACTGCATGCCAGAAATCAGCGCCAGCAAGAATGGCAGGAAAGAAAGCAGAGGGAGCAAGTGTACAATGCTTTTTAGGAGTTTTGCTGTTGAGAAAGAAGCAAAAAAAGTACTTGAAGAGAAACGTCAGATTAAGAACCAGTATTTGCTATAATTCCTTTTTGTTTTAAAGATTATAGCATACTGTATGCTAATGGGAATGACCATGTAAGAGAGAAATGGGGCAACTTGAATGAAACAATTACTGGAGCGGTGCCCATGAGCTGGTGAGAAGGAAAGGGACTCAGTGCTACGGAGGGGCTGGTTATACAGAGGTGAAGAGTTAATCCATGTAAGTGGGGGAAGGGAGAATTGATGGGACACATGTGCACTGAGGTTAGTTCATGTGGAGGTCAGAACATGTAGAAACTTGTCAGTGAAACAGAAAAATATCACTCATACAAACTGATAGGAAGAAGAAAGTGTTGTAAGTTTAAGAATGAGAAAGTAGAGATTAAGCTATATTACCAAGCCACTGTTCTCAAAACTGCCTGGTATTGGCACAAGAACAGACATATATACCAATGGAACAGAACAGAGAACCCAGAAATCGACCCAAGCCATTATGCTCAATTAAAATCTGATAAAGGAGGCAAGAGTACACAATGAATCAAGACAGTCTCTTCAATAAATGGTGTTGAAAAAACTGGACAGATACATGCAAAAATAATCAAATAAAACTACATCAAAATAAAAAGGTTCTGCACAGCAAAAGAAACCATCAACAAAATAACAAAAAAGCCCACTACATGGGAGAACATATTTGCCAATACTATCTCCAAAAAGGGTTTAATCTCCAACATTTACAGGGAACTCACACAACTTAACAAAAGGAAGATAACCCAATCAAAAGATAGGCAAAGGCTGAAACCGGTTTGGCTCAGTGGATAGAGCGTCGGCCTGCGGACTAAAAGGTCCCAGGTTGATTCTGGACAAGGGCATGTACCTTGGTTGCGGGCACATCCCCAGTAGGGGGTGTGCAGGAGGCAGCTGATCGATGATTCTCTCTCATCGATGTTTCCAACTCTCTATCCCTCTCTCTACCTCTCTGTAAAAAATCAATAAAATATATATTTTTTAAAAAATAGGCAACGGATCTAAATACTTTTTAAAAAAATATTTTTAATTGATTTTAGAGAGGGAGAGGGAGAGTTAGAAACATCAATGATGAGAGAGAATCATTGATCCAGTGCCTTCTGCATGCCCCTTACTAGGGATTGAGGCTGCAACCCCAGGCATGTGTCTTTGGCCAGAATTGAACCTGGGACCCTTCAGTCCGCAGGCTGATGTTCTATCCATTGAGCCAAACTGGCTAGGGCCCTAAATAGATACTTTTTGAAAGAGGACATACAGAAGGACAAGAGACATATGAAAACATGCTCAAAGTCACTAATCATCTGAGAATTGCAAATCAAAACAACAATGAGGTGCCATCTCACACCTGTCAGAATAGATATCAACAAATCAACAAATGACAAGTGCTGGAGAGGATGCAGAGAAAAGGGAACCCTCGGCACTGCTGGTGGGAATGCAGACTAGTACAGCCACTGTGGAGAACACTGTTTCCTCAGAAAATTAAAAATGGAACTCCCATTTGACCCAGTGATCCCACTTCTAGGAATATATCCCAAGAAACCAGAAACACCAATCAGAAAGGATATATGCACCCCTATATTTATAGCAGCACAATTTACTATAGTTAAGATTTGGAAACAGCCTGATCGCCCATCAGCGGATGAGTGGATTAAAACACTGGTATGTCTACACAATGGAATAATATGCTGCTATAAAAAAGGAAGTAACTCCTACCATTTGCAAGAGTATGGATGTACCTGGAAAACATTATGCTAAGTGAAATAAGTCAGTTGGAGAAAGATAAATATCACATGATCTCACTCATCTGTGGAATATAATGAACATAAGCTGATGAACAAAAACAGATCCAGAGTCAGAGAAGCATCAATCAGACCATCAAACCTCAGAGGGAAGTCATGGGAGGGTGGGGTTAAGGGGGTGAGATCAACCAAAGGACTTGTGTGCATGCATATAAGCATAACCAATGGACACAGATACCAGGGGGGTTAAGAGCATGAGCAGGGGGGGGAGGGGGAGAATTTGGGAGTCCAAGGGGGGATAAGGACACATATGTAATATCTCAATCAATAAAGATAATTAAAAAAAAAAAAGAATTAAGTTAGTATAAACCAGCCTGCAACTAAATACTGAAAATATTCTTTTCTTGCTGATTACTGGTGGTAGAGCTGGCCCATGTGAAAAATTAACAGAAAATTTGGTCACTAATGTGGCTTAGAAAAAAAATCAAATCCTGTCATTTAAATCAAATCCATTCTCTACATGGAAGTAATTTAGCGCTAATAATGGGTAAATTAGGCCTTTCGGAGTAACTTTAAGATTGTCTAACTAAATTAGAGTTTGGATGTTACCCAAGAAATTATAACATGTGAACTGGAGCTGGTACAAATATTGCAGGTTTATACAGTCCACTAAAGTTCTACGCAAAAAATGTGGAAATTTGATTTTCCCAAATCTATAATACTACCTTTTTATTTCTTACCTATTGTGACTTCTACTAGTATAAACAGTGTATAATGTCAAACAGCAGTTTTTTGTTTTTTGTTTTATCATGGCACTTTCAATTGTTGCATTAAATACATCTACTCACTTACATAGAAACAACTGGTTTTCCAAATGCAAAATTCCTTCTCACCTGTCTCTGATGATCCAGATCTGCTTTGTTACCGATTAAAATCATTGGAAACTCATCACGATCCTTTACTCTGAGAATCTGTCTTTGAAACTTATAGATTTCTTCAAAACTAAAAAAAGAAAAGCAATTAATCAATTTGGCCAAGGGGCAGCATATGTCCCTTGTCCCATTTAATACTCTATTTCATTTTCTTTCTAAAACCCAGAAAATCCAAATCCAATAAAACAGGGGTGTAGACCAGCGGTCACCAACCTTTTGGACCTCACGGACCACCCAGCAGTGGTCCGCAAACCACCGGTTAGCGACTGCTGTTCTAGACTGAAGAGAGATCTCCATTTTAACATTGGTACAAACCTGCCTCTATCTGTGACTGAAAAGACCAGCAGGAAACCCTCGCCAGTTCGCATGTACTGTTCTCTCATAGCTCCAAACTCTTCTTGTCCTGCTGTATCTAGAACTAAAGAAAAAGCAACACCTGTAACTGTGTCCATGTTTTCAATGTATAAATTGCCTCCCACAAAGGCAGGTCCAATTAATATGAGTCTTTCAGAGCATGCCCTACTTAGCGTGATAAAGAAATGGAATTCTTCTCCTTTTCAGACTTTATTCTCAATACGAAAGACAAATATATTCTAATGGCAGCCAGTTTCAGGATTACCTTCATCAGCACAGGTTGATTTTGCAGTTAGAATATATTAACATACCAATTATACAAGGTTAAAAATATCAAATACATCTTGGAGTCAGATAACCTCTGAATTCATTTGAATGCTTATCTCCTCCATGGAAAGAACTGGAAAAGAAACCTATAAATTCAAAAGGAAACTCTGCTTTACACCCCAAATACCATACTTCAAGTGCAGGTGCTAATGCTTTTCTTCAGCTCTGTGAAAGGACTGTACTAGTCAAAGGGACAGGGCTTTCTTTTGTGCAGAGGTAAAGTGTTAGCCAAGCAAAACACAGTATTTGCTAAAGCCTTTGTGCTATAAATTCTAAGCAAGTCAACAATTATTGAACCTCTTTCTTTATTTACTTCACCTAGTTTAAGCTCCACAAAAAGGTAGTACAAGAAAAAGAAAATCCTTGGATGTTCTAAATTAAAATTACAGCAGCCACAGAGTGAGAGAGACAGACATCTGCTAATAGCTGTGGACCCGGACTGACAAAAGACTGCTCATCTTCCCGTGTATCTCCTGGGATTTAGGGTTAATTTCCAGGTGGCTATTTCCACGATTATCCAAAAGAGAGAAGAGCTGTGTGCCACAGAACGCCAGGAGCCCCCACTTCTTATTTACACATGAATATTTGAATCTGCTGACCACCGCTAATCCACGGGAGCCGACGCCTCTTCCTTGGACTCTTTGGGCCTATCCCAGAACTAGCCCACTTCACCTTCTCCCATCCCCTTGGTCTACAGGAAATGGAAACCCTTTCCAGAATGACTTACATCTTTCTCCCCCACGCTTAAAGTATTAACTGCTTGCAAACCTCCGGGTGACTACTATCTTTCCCTCTATCTTTCCCTCCGAGCCATGCTGCTGGCAGAGTTAGGCTCCAAGCCCCAAGACTGGCCTTTGTTTTTTTTCTCTTCTAGCAATGGCCTAATAAAGCCTTTTTAGGCCATGGAAGCTAAATTTTTTTTACTAAAACTAAGAAGAGCTGAAACCTCATGGTTTTCCCAAATGGCCCAATAAACACAACTTCGAGTTATAATGCTAGAGGACTAGTTTTCCCAGAACAAGATCAATCCTTACATTTACTGAGGAATATTTAAATTACCCAATGTGCAGATTTATCAATTAAAACTTAAAAAAGACAGGCTTATGTGTAAGATTATCTAATATTTCTACTGTATTTAACCTAGAAAAATATCAGAGCTTAGTTATTAAAAATGGGATATGTGCTGAAACCGGTTTGGCTCAGTGGATAGAGCGTCGGCCCGCGGACTGAAAGGTCCCGGGTTCGATTCCAGTCAAGGGCATATACCTTGGTTGCTGGCACATCCCCAGTAGGGGTCTGCAGGAGGCAGCTGGTCGATGATTCTTTCTCAAACTTTCTATCCCCCTCTCTTCCTCTCTGTAAAAAATCAATAATATATATATATATATTTTTTTAAATGGGATATGTGAACTATCAAGTAAAGGAAGACTACTTACTATCTAGCCGGGCCGCTCTGTCATCTATCACGCACTGCTTTGTGTAGGAATCCTCGATGGTTGGATCATAATCCGTCACAAAATAGGACTGTAAGAAAAATTACATTGTTTTAAAATTCATGTCTGCCTAAGCAAGTACCAATGTAACTTTATCAAATCCCACATATCCAGAATTAATCAAAATATTGTCATTGTATTAAAGCTTATCTCTACTACATCAATTCCCCATTAAATGAAGCAGCTTTCAAATGGAGAAAAAAAATTAAGTATCTGAATTTTAACATCTGAAATATGCAAGAAGACTATAAAATATCTGCAGGTTGTTTTCATAATTAACTTATATATACACCTAAGAATCTAGCTATCAAGAAAAACTAAGAAAACACAGTAACTTAAAATTCAGGTTTATTTGCAATCCGATGGTAAGCATCAGTCCTAAGAACAAAGTAGTTTGAAACAAATGGCGACAACAAAGAGAGAGGCCTGGAAGAATGCATGTCCCGCTACTTTTCTCATGCCTTGTCTTTGTCTTTTCACCAGCCTTGTATCCTAATATACAAAAACCCTGGGTCGTAATTGCTTTTGCTGCAGGTGCGGTGCTCCAACACTGCTGACGAGGCTGCGAATCAGGGCCAGAGAGAGGCCTGAAGAGAGAAGCAGGGACTGATCTGTTGCCTTTGTGGTAGTTTTTGATCAGTTACTTGCCTTTCTCTTTCTCTCCCAGTCCAGTCAGCAAGCAGGCCTCCATTTCTCTCCAGGCCTCCACTGGGGCTGCTGATCAGCCCCATTGATAGGCCCAGAGATGCTGACTGGCATAGGAACTGACAAAACAGAATCTGGGTGCTGTGAGGAGTGAATGGCTGCCTAGGAGGCAGAGCTTTTGACGTTGACATAGGAACCGACCAATCAGAACCAAATCTGGTTGCTGTGAGGAGCCAATGGCTGCCTAGGAAGCAGAGGCTTGTTTTGTTTTGTTTTTTGTTGTTTTTTTTATTGATTTTTTAGAGAGAGGAAGGGAGAAGGATAGAGAGTTAAGAAAATCGATCAGCCGCCTCTTGCACATCTCCTACTGAGGATGGGCCCAAAACCCAAGGTACATGCCCTTGTCTGGAATCGAACCTGGGAGCCTTCAGTCCGCAGGTCAACACTATACCCACTGAGCCAAACCGGTAAAAGCAAGGCAGAGCTTTTGTCCTACTGGTATAGAATCCGACTAATCAGAACAAAATTAGCTAGCAGAAGAGGGCCATTTGGGACAAGATCAGGCCTGCAGAGGAGGGTACATGGGGGCAAGATCAGGCCAGCGGGGGGGGGGGGGGGGGGGGGGGTGTTGGGGGCAAGATCAGGCTGGCAGGGGAAGAAAGTTGGGGGCAACCAGGTTGACAGGGGAGGCAGTTGGGGGGGCAAGATCAGGCCGGCTGGAGAGGGCAGTTAGGGGTGATTAGGCAGGCAGGCAGAGATAGTTAGGGGCAATCAGGCAAGCAGACAGGTGAGCAGTTAGGAGCTAGCAGTCTCAGATTGTGAGAGGGATGTCCAACTATTGGTTTAGGCTCTATTCCCACAGTCAGACATCCCCCCAAGCGATCCCCAATTGGAGAGGGTGCAGGCTGGGCTGAAGGGAACCCTCCTCCATGCATGAATTTCTGCACAGGCCACTAGTATTATCATAAGAAACATGACTTCAGGATTCTTTCATTTATAGGGATCTCAACTTACTCTTTTACCCATATTCTTGTTGTCATCTTAATTTCAATTTCCCTCTTCCGTTAGCAAAGCCTCCCAATTGTTATCCTCTGAAACCATCACCAGCAGAAAGCACAGTTCAGGTAGCACTCAGAAGGGAAGCATCTTAGTGAACCAATTAAGTGTCTGTGTATTATATTTCCCACTGTGTTTTGTTTTGTTTTTTTATGCTTTAAAAACAACAGCAACCACAAGAATCTGAGAGAGACTTAGTTCCCCATTCTTACAGAAGAGCACTAACTAGGACACTGACATCACCCTGTTCTGCTATCTCCTTCACTCCCTTCCCACTGGCTCATTACAAAGTCTGAGGGAATGACTTGGAGGAAGGCAGTTTAACGCTAAGAACCATTGTTCAGGTAAAGGTTCTTGGCAGCAGGAACTGCTTGGCAGCACGTTCTTAAGTGACAGCCCTGGGTATGGTGACCTATGCAAACTCCAAAAAGCTATGCAGATACAGGCACTCTGACAGGACAGTAAAGAAACCCCTGGTTTGAGGAGGGCAGGTAGAAAGGGTGAGAACAATGATCTGCTTGCTACCACGACTTTACATATTTATTTCGTTTTGGGGGGATTCTTTCCACAGTTATATTTTAGGATTAACTTTAATCATAGAATTCGGTATACATAACCCTACTCCCCAGTTGATGGTTGCACTTAAATGCGTAATTTATTAAACAAAGTCTGTAAAAAAAACATTTACCAACAGGAGCAGCTTAGAGTAGAAACCATTCCCCATTTAAAAATAAACAGGTATCAAAAACAATCCTGAACTCACTTCTTGGCAGCCACACCTCTTCAGATAGTAAATACAACTGGCAACAATCTTCTTTGTACCGACTACTCTAAACAACTTAAAACTGCAGCCTTTCGCCAAGCAAGTTGGATAAAGCACACTGTTTATATATTTTTAAGATGTTTCCTGAATCATGTTTCTCCACAGCAATCTGATACCTCTTGCCATGCTTTCATCTCAGAAACCTGAATTTCATTGAGTATTCCCAGTTTAAGCCTAAATGTGCTAAAATGTGCCCACTGTCCTTCCCACTTTTTCTAAAAACATAATGAACAAATATTAACTACTAGAGGCCCAGTGCACAACATTCTTGCACTTGTTGGGGCTGGGTCCCTCAGCCCAGCCTGCACCTTCTCACAGTCTGAGACCTCTCTGGGGATGCCCACCTGCCAGCAATGGAACAACCGGTTGCTATAATGCGCATTGACTACCAGGGGGCAGATGCTGAACAGACATAAGCCGCCAAGCAGACATCCCCCAGGGGTCCTTAGCACTGCTGCAGAGACGTGAGAGGTTCCTACCACTGCTGCTGTGCTGGTTAGCCATGAGCCCGGCTTCTGGCTGAGCAGCACTCCCCCTATGGGAGCGCACTGACCACCAAGGGGCAGCTCCTGCATTGAGCATCTGCCCCCTGGTGGTCAGTGCGCATCATAGCAACGGGTCATTCCACTGTTTGGTTTATTTTCATGTTAGCCTTTTTATTATGTAGGATACTTTTCAAATGTCCAGGTCATGCATAATAGCTAGAGTTCTTTCAATGCGATGGGTTCTTTCTGCATTGTGAAACCAAATTAAAACATTAACACTTTTAGGAGACTTGAGTTTAAGCAACTTTGAGGGCCATTAAAATAAATTTAGTGGCTGTGGAAGTTTCATGTTTTCTTTGGATGTCTTAGTTCCTGAAACAATCTTAATGTTCTAAAAAGTTTGCCACTTTACTAACACTGGCAGGCACTTAATTCCACTCATATTAATTTTTTAGACAACTTAATTTGGGAATTTCTGGATATGTAGGTCCTCATTTCATCTACTTTGTGTCCTGTTTTCAAAAGCTGTCTGTAGAGCCCATCGTCGTCTGACTACATGTAGATTTTAAAGAGTCTTCCTTACTGAAAAGCATCTTCTTGCCTCAGAGAGATCCACCCTGAGAACACTGTTAGGTCAAGGTCTCAAGATCTGGGCAAGACAGAGCTTTGGATATAAATCCTGTTTCATTTTCTTGCTGCAAGTAAATCAAACTACCTTGTGACAACTATGCCTCATTCTTGAATAGAACACCCCAAGTGGCGAGACCCTGGAGTTCAATAACAACATCACTCTGGACATGGCTGTCACAAAATCAGAGACTCTCTTTCCCCTTCAAAATTCTAATAAGACACAGCTCAGAACATGCCTAAAATGAGCATTCATCATGCACAGGTAACAAACATAATCATCACCTCCCATCCTAAAGACATAACATTTTTGTTGTTTAAATGTGGGTACCAGATATTTGATCACCAACAAGAAATCAGGCTCCGCGAGGGCCAGGCCTGGATTGAAGTCTCACTCTATTTGCTAGCTGTGGCAGATGACTTTACCTTTCTAACCTTTAACATCTATAAAATAGGACAGCAACAAAGCCTGGAGGAACAGGTAAACCGAAGTAATGCATATAAATGCCAAGGAA
This sequence comes from Pipistrellus hanaki, assembly GCF_964339955.1. Classification (NCBI taxonomy): domain Eukaryota; kingdom Metazoa; phylum Chordata; class Mammalia; order Chiroptera; family Vespertilionidae; genus Pipistrellus; species Pipistrellus hanaki. The sequence goes on from NC_140511.1 coordinate 51,728,421, forward strand.
TGCTGATGGCTTATAAACATTAACCATAATAATTATTGTATTATTTTTGTCACATGATTAGATGGTATGAACTACTGTTTTTACTCCAGTCTAAAGACTTGCTAATCCCAGGAACAGCTGTAATAATTCCAATCCTAGTTATGACACAGATCAACCATGGGACTTGGTATTCAAAATGTTGTGAATCAAAAATAAAAGCTACCCCCACCCCATCTGGGATTCTAGAAATAGTTTCTGGATCTGAGCCGTAACTGCACAAATATATACTTAGGTAAATATTCATCGAGCTGTACATTTAAGGTATGTGTACTTTTTTGCACGATACAAATCATACCTTTCTAAATTACATAAATTAATGGTTGGATTAAATGGTGCCTTGTTGCTTATATGATTCAGTACTTTGTTTACACAGTATGGAAAGCCTTCTAGTTTGATCTGTGCTGTTCACCATTCAGACTTATTTTTCACAACTTGAAATCTTTCAGCCAATTGCTCTTGCTCTCATTCATTTGCTCAACAATTATTTATGGAGCATCACAGGAACAAAGTCCCTACTTTCAGAGCCCACTGCTTTTTGCACAACATGCAGTAACTGTGCTGTGATTAGAGAGGAGGAGAATAAGGAGTGTTAAATATATTGGCCAGAGAACAGAAACAGCATGAAATGCCAATACCGTGCTTGTTCGGAAGGCAACAAAATGTAAGGGGTTAATACTCCTAATGCACAGGAAGTATGTATTCATTCACCTATAAACACAGAGCCCCTGCAATTTGCCAGAAAAGAAAACAGTCTGTTACTGAGGTTGAAATGTTACCTACCACAGTCCAGAAAGGATATTCTGTAGCAGAAAAAGCAAGGAAACCCCAAGTGCGGTATTGCACTGTGGAAGACAGCAGAGGTTCAGGCAAGGGCAGGAAAGAATTGGACTGAAGAGTTCAGAAGAACACAGTGAAGGGGAAGAAAGGAGGGGAAGGAGGAAATACGTGTTTTCTTGGTATCACAGGAAAGGATGCATGGAGAAGGATCCTAGCCAGAAAGAAAGGGACTGCTTCTTCCACACGGCAGGCTGCCTTCCAGGTGGTAAGAAGGACAAACGGACCTCAGTCTCTTTAAGGATGTTAGGAGTGTGGAGCAAAGTGAGGGTTAGGGAAGCTAGCCCATTCAGACAGGGAGTTCTATTTCCCCTGATAAAATCTGGGGCAGCCCTAAGTGTTAATGCTGTGATAGCAGGAATATTCAATTATAGGCCACTAGATTGCTTGGCCAACTCACTATCTTTCCAATCAAAGAAGCTGCTTTAGGGAAGAAAAGAAGGGGGAAGGGAAGGAATGAGAATGATGCGTCTGCATTCAGTGGGCAAGAGGGACAACCCACTTTCTCCTGCCGCCAAGCCACGAAGACAGTGTAGTTCCCAAGCACTGCCACCGAGCGGTGCCTGGTCTATGTACTGGGACAGGTAGGTAGAGACTGGGAACTCAGTAAAGCCACCACACTGGTTAAATCCACTACCCTGGTATTTGAAAAGGACAGAAGGCATTCTAGCTCAGTGGATAGAGCGTCAGCCTGTGAACTGAAGGGTCCCAGGTTCGATTCCAGCCAAGGGCACATGCCTGAGTTGCAGGCTTGATCCCCAGTAGGGGACATGCAGGAGGTTTTATGTAGACCAATGATTCTCTCTCATCACTGTTTTTTTTTCCCCCCTCTCTCCTTTCCCCTTCCTCTCTGAAATCAATAAATATATTTTAAAAATAAATAAAATAAAAATGATAGAAGGCTAGGCCTACCAGGCCACTGATGAGTTTAAACAAATGACAGAGCATTGCTGGGCACAGCACCATTCTCAGGAGAGTCCTGGAGTCCTCTAGAAACATGGGGTGCAGAGAGGGGAGGGGAAAGGAGAGAGCAGGGGAAGGAAATAGTTGAAACCATATAGAACAACATTAATAACTATCGAGTCTGGGTAATGTGTTTGAGAGTATATTGTACTATTCTCTCTACTTTTACATATATTTGCCAATTTTCAAATGAAGTTTAGTTTTTTAATTTAGTTTTTTAATCTAGCACCTATATACTATAGAAAGGGTCAAATCAAGGAACAAAAGGATGCTTTTCAATGGAGCTTTCACCTCATTGTATTCAAAACCAAATTGCCTAGAAGCCTAAATTTTTTTTCTTGGTCAGAATATTTTCCAGTTCTCTTTATATTAATTTTTTACTTTTACCCTCTATCCTTTCCCCCACTCCAACAATATAAACTCCAAGGGGGCACTGACTTCTGTCAGAGGTAACGTGACCTCCCCAGCACTTAAAACAGCAAATCACTGGCAGATCCAGCACTAAAATCAAAGTTTGTAGGCTCTTTAGCCAGAGCTCCTTCTGCTTCATTTATTCTGCTTTTCTCAAGTTAAATGACTCTCAAACTCATCTCCATTCCCTCCTCCATTGCTTCCATTAAAAAAAAAAAAAAAAATGGAAGTATCTTGAATCACAAGAAGAGCAGTCATTCTTTATTTAGCATTTAACATGTGGTAAGCAGTTTACACCGCTACATTTTATTATGATACATACAATATTCTCCTAATTAATTTTTACAATAAGGCTATCTGGCTCCTTCAGAGAGCTGGGTGGGAGAGCAGGAGGGGTTGAAAAGGCTGGACCTGAAATTTGATGTCCGTGTTTCCTCCCCAGGGCCTTGGGTTTCCTAGAAGAGTCCCTCTGTGGGACCCTCCCTGTGCATTCCAGGGACTTAACTGAGGCCTCACTGTGTTCACCTCCCATTCTCAGCCCTTGGGGTTTCGATGGGTACCTCTCCTCCTGGTCTACATCATCTGCCAGGGGGCCATGCACAGCGTCCCTTTTCAGGCTTTAAGCTCTGGGAAACACCACTGTTTTTTGAAGTTCCGATGGTTTACTACAGGGTGGGGCAACAGTAGGTTTACAGATTCTCATAGGGGAAGTAATGCAATAATCTACATATATAAAAACCTAAGTGACCGCTCGACCAGTAGTTATGATGCACACAGTCCACCAGGGGGCAGATGCAGAATGTAAGGCATGGAAATATGGAACAGGCTGATGAATCTCAGAGGGAAGAGGGAGGGAGAGGGTGGGTTAATCTCTATTAACCAAAGATCTTATATCCCTAGGCCTGGCCTGTGGGAATCCGGCCAAAACTGGCAGTCTGAGATACCCCGAAGGGTCCCAGATTGCGAGAGGGCGCAGGCCAGGCCGAGGGACTGCACTGGTGCACGAGTCCATACATCAGACCTCTAGTTAATAAATAATAATACAAGAATACATTTTTATGTGTTCACAACTGTAAACCTACTCTTGCCCCAGCTGCACAACCCCCTTTTTTTTTCTTTCTTCTCTGCTATTGATTCACATTTGAATCCTTATTCTCCCCAAACAAGAGGATACATGTCAAGTTCTCAGAATAATTCCGTGAGTGCCTTCCCCATCATCTGGCTTCAATGAAGGGGATATATGAAAAGCATTATCTCCTCTCTGCTATGTGCGACGGTGGGAAAGGTCAAAAAGCAAACCGCATACTAACAGCTCTTTCCTAAATCTTCATCTCAGACCCCGTAACTCCCCACACTTTTATTTCCTGGAGATAAGGTACAGGCTAAATGTGCAAAACCAATTTAAGGTCATATTCCACGCATGTCCTTGGAATATGAGGGTGACTTGGCAACTATGACTTTATTCTCAGCCTTTGGGGCTTCAAGAGATACCTTCAAGAGGTTAGAGTTCTGGTGAAAACCCAGTTATATACATCCAAGTAGATTTGATATATTCAAGGTCTATCACATACATATATATATATATATATTACTGATTTTTTACAGAGAGAAAGGGAGACGGATAGCTAGAAACATTGATGAGAGAGAAACATCGATCAGCTGTCTCCTGCACACTCCCTACTGGGTACATGCCCTTGAACCGAATCGAACCTGGGACCCTTCAATCCGTAGGCCATGATACTCTATCCACTGAGCCAAACCAGTGAGGGCTATCTCATACTTCTTGGAATTTCCTTACAAGGGAGTTGAGCAATGTACCTTGTACCCAGACCCTCAAAATACTGACTGTTGGAAAACCCCATATTATAAAGCTCACAACAGGGAGTTAAGGATTAATTTCCCAGAGCACAGGAAGGACCTGGTTAGCCATCAGTGGCCTCTATTTGCTAAAACAAGAGCAGCACAAATTCCTCTGGTAACACTCGAGAAGACTGCAGCAACCTCAGGCAGCTGGGAGCCAGAGCCCGGCTCTTCCTGGTGTCACTTCTTAACAGCAGCTGTCAAGTCACAGAGAACCTTTGTTCCCTGCAATACCCTCTCTTATTTTTATGTCAAATGTTTCCAATGTGCTTAATATTCCTTCACTCAAATACTTTTTTTCCTGACTGAAATTAGTATTTCATTTAATCTAACATGTACTAATTAGAGATCTCCATAATGTATCCTCCAGAACTCAAATGCCGAATAATAAAAGCTACACTAAGCCCACTAATCCTTTTAGTTTCCTTTTAGCAAAACTCAGGCCTTCATGTGACTTCTGGGCAATCTCGGCGATATGTACACCTCATGGAGAAAGTATTTGGTTGCAAATCAATGGGCCTGGTATGCAGCAAGCAAAAGTACAGCACAAAGTCAACTTACAAACTAGTCTTGGTACAAAAGTTTGTTTCTAAGACAGTTATTCGGTACTCATTTCCCCAGAGAATAATCTGTGTTTAGGTCCATAAGCCAGACCACAATAACTACCATTGAAATATGGTGCTGAGCCAGTATTAACCCTGAGTGCAAACCTCTGAGGCAGTGTCATTTGACCCTAAAAAGAAATGGGAAGAGGACTTCATTTCCTTTCCCAGAGGACAGAGCCAGCCCTAAGCTACACTTATCAAGATGAGAAGGTTGTCTTTGGGGCACCCCTTGTGCACCCCAGCTTCCTCATTATGTCCCACTGTCCACTACACTCTTACTCGACCATTAGCCTATTCTGAAAACATTCTAGGTACAAAACCACTTACCTCTCTCCCCACTGTTCCGCTCTCAAATTAAAACTAACAGTTCCCTCAAGAGAGCTCATCTCACCAGAGACACAAGGTGGAAAATTATGTCCAAATTAGAGCGCGCTGCATTCTGAGAAAGCTCACCCCAGCCCTCCATGTGACACTTGCTATTCTAAAAAGCAACATTCAAAACCAAAATGAATCTTCAGTAACATTCTCAGCACAGGTAAGAAATGAAAAGAAACACTTGAGACTGAAGGGAAAGTTATTCAGAGGACTCAACCACCATTTCATGTCGGCTCCCCTCCCGAAGGGAGCTTCAGCTTATTCTTCAAAGCTTTTGTTCTTTCAAAAGAAAAGAAGAAAAGAAAGGTTTACCTCTTCCCCCTCCCTGCACAATACTACAAAAATTGTTAGTTCATAATGCCAGCAGAGTGATTCTGAAAACTGTCAACATGAGGAAACAGAGCCTGCCATGGCTGCAGCCACTATTCCTATATACAAGCCATGTGTAGGTAAGAAAACACATCACTACATATTCATCCTTCAGAGCTGGTATTTAAAAACCATTAAGCAACAATAAGCCAGTGGCCTCTATCATGCAGCATGAAGTTTATTTTCCTTGCCTGACCTTCATAGTTTTTAGTTTGCTTTCATCTCCCAATTATTAGTCTTATTACCACATGTAATACAAAGCCTATAGGTTTTAAGAATAAGAAAAGAATTTTTTCGAAGCATAATGATAACTGGCACAGAGTAATAGATAAACAGACAGAGTCTATGTTTGTTATGTAGATATTCAATAAACCTCTCAAGCCGTTCCCATGGGAAATTTGAATAAATCCCATGACATTCCTTTTTTCACAACAAGGCACAAGTCTTTTTTGTTTTGTGTCTTTCGCTCTTGCATTGACTTGAACTTTGCACTCCTAGGGAATTTCCATATCCAACCCATCCTTCCCATCTGGTTCCATTACCTTAGTTAAGTTAGCCTTCCTTACCTCCACCTCACGTGGACCACAGATGCTTCAACAATATAATGCTGGCCTCTGTGGGACCCTTTAGAGTTTAGATGAACACATAGACCCGACCTCTATGGGTACACAACGTCCAGGCTTAACCTGGGTCATATTTGTGTATCCTTCCTTCTCTCAGAGCTTCCCCAGAGGAGTCTCCTAGATCCTCTCTGCAGGCTCAGCCCAACCACACAGACCTCAGGGCCAATACCTACTTCAGGCAGGAAGCAATTTCAATCATTACAAGCCAACATTCAGAGCCTCACCATTGTTAGCTTTGTTATTCGGCTGACCTTGGCAATGCTGATAACTGTTTCTATTTTATTCCCAAACCTCAATATCACCACTTCTCCTCCCTTTTCTCAAGGATTTTTCCAATCAACAGGTGTTCCAGCTCTTGTAATTTGGTTTCTTCGGCTCTGAACCCTTATGCTGATAATGTACAAACACAGGTCATTCCTAGGACCAGGGCCTCATCGTTTTTGTTTGTATGTTCATTCATGTTGTAAAATGTATCAATATTTCAATTCTCATTCCTTTCTATGAGATGTTACCATATGGATATACCATACTATATTTATCCATTCACTGGGTGATGGACATTTGAGGTGGTTTTTGTGGTGTTTTTTTTTGTTTGTTTGTTTTTTTCATTTTGGCTATTAACAGTGCTGTTATGAAGATTCATGTACACCCCTTTGTGTAAACATGTTTTCATTTTCTTTTGATATATATCCCTAGAAGTGGAATTGCTGCATCACATGGTAAGACCATGTTTAACTTTCTGGGGAACTTTCAGAGTTTCTAAAGGGCTGTACCATTTTACATTCCCATCAGCAGTGTTTGAGGATTTTTCAATATCCTCCTCACCAAAACTTGTTACTAATATCTGTCTTTTTAACCCTAGCTATCCTACTGGGTGCAAAGTAATATCTCTTTGCAGTTTTGATTGGCATTTCCCTATGGGTTGTTGGTCATCTTTTCACATGCTTATTGGCCATTTTACACCTTCTTTGGAGAAATGTCTGTTCAAATCTTTGTCCACTTTTAAGTTGGGTTGTCTTTTTATTGTTGAGTGTGAGAATTCTTCATATATCCTATATACAAATCCCTTCAGATACATGATTTGCAAATATCTTCTCCACAGTCGTCATTTTAAAGTTTTCCTGACACAAATTAGTACACAGTTCCTAAATCTCAGCCCTGAGCCAAAGTCCTATTGCCTACGAACCATCTGCCATAATTCCAACTTCCATATACCCAAATTTGTGGGTAACGTTTGTTCCTGTACTTCACCAAGCAGCTGTACTGTCCACCCACTATGTGGTGGATCTGCTATTCTGACCACTTGCCTAAAACAAAACACCATTGCTATACCCACTCCTCTTAACACGCATCCACCCCCTACCTCAACCATGAACTTTCCCCACCACACTTCACTCCTCCACCCATATCATGCCCTAGCGCAGTTCACTTGTGCCAGTATGTGGAATCACCCTACTTCATCAAATCTAAAAAATGCCATCAATTGTCAGACCATTATTATTTTAGGTGCCAAGAAAGAAAAAAAGCCAAAACAATTAGGACTTATATTTGATTCTGAAGCATTTCCATGTCAGAGACACTGAAATGTAGGGGGAGGAAATGTGTCTCTTAGAATCAATGACGTACAATAGTTCTAAACAACTCACTTTGTCAGGTTGGTATTACTATTCCTATTTTACAATGAGATTATTGAAGCTCAGTGTTTAAATGACCTACCAAAGGTCAAAAGTCAGTAGATTGGTGGAACTGGAATCCAAATTCAGGTCTGACTCCAAAACAATACTGCTTCCATTATACTTTCTTTAACCTGCCATCCTATATAATAAAGAGGTGACATGCAAATTGACCCTCACATGTAACGCCATCACAAGATGGCTGCACCCACAGCAGAGGCAGGGTTTCGAGCGTTTAGCAGGGACTTGAGGCTGCGTGGCACCGGGCCAGGGCAGAGCACCGGAGACCATGTCCCCTGCATGGTGGGGCTTGATGGAGGACCTTAGGCCACGCCCCCCCACCCGGTGGGGTTTGATAGGGGACCTCAAGGCGTGACCCCCGCCCCAGAGCCAAGCGGGGGGACCTCAGGCCTCATGTCCTGCCCAGCGGACCTTGACAAGGGACCACAGGCCGTGCCCCCAACCTGGTGGAGCTTGACGAGGGACCTCAAGGAGCCCGCCCACCCTGTTGCCAGGGAACCTCAGGCCATGCCCCCCACCCCAGAGCCAAACTGGGGGACCTGAGGATGCGCAGAGACTTGACTCGGTCCTGCAGCGTGTCCCAGACTCTGACAGGAGGAAGATTTTCATATACATTTTACTAATTTTCTTTCATCTCAGACACTTCTATTATAGAGAAAGGACAAATAGCAATATTAAAATGTTTTCTCTAATTCCCTTTTAATGTGCACAAATTTCATGCACCGGGCCACTAGTATTAACATAAAAGCATATATCGATAGCATACACCAGTTTAAAAGAGAAATCCTGTTACTCTTAAAATAAGTTATTTTTAAAATTATAAACTGCCACTGCCAAATAAAAAGACAAAAGCAATTTCATTCCAAGTGAAAATATACCATTTCTACAATACGAATAAAGGTCTACCCTGGCCAGTGTGGCTCAATTAGTCATCCCACTCACCAAAAGGTTTCAGTTCAATTGGTCAAGGCACATACCGGGATTGCAGGCTCAATCCCTAGTAGGGAGCGGGCAAGAGGAAGCTGATCAATGTTTCACTCTTGTGTTGTTTTCTCTCTCTCTCTCTCTCAACCTTTACTCAGAAAATAGGTGGAAAGGAGAAAATAAATAAATAAAGATCTAAGCATGGCATTATAAAAAATGTGTACAGAAATATTTTCTTTAACCTAACAATTTTATTTCTAGAAATTTATCCTACCAATATATCTGTGCCTATAAGAAATGACATGTGTAATTCATTATGCAACTGTTTTTTATTTAAAAGACTGGAAACAATGTTAACTGTCCTTCAGTAAATGAGTGGTTAAATTGTGAAACATTCATTTAATATGAATGAAGCCATTAAAAAAAAAAAAAAGACTTCCTGTACTAATACAGAGTAATCTAGAAGATACGTTGTTAAATAAATACACACAGTTTACGTCTTTCCTTTGTGTGTATAAAATATCTCTGGAAAGACATACAAGAAACTAACCTCAATTACCTGTACAAAGAACTGGGTTGCTGGGAGACCTGAGTGGGAGGAAAATATTTTTGTAGGTTTTGAAAGCTGAAACGTGAATGAAAGAGGGAACCGAGGGGAAAGACCTACACAGATTAAATATAAACTCTTTAGTAATAAAAGCAGAGAACAGCATGAGGAAATGTAGGTTTTAGTCCCAGCTCTACAACTAAATGAGTGCTCCTGGGTGAGTCACCCTCTTTCCTGGCTTTGGCTGTACAGAGGAATTTTCTCCTATGAACCCTGGAAGGAAAAAAGGATACTCGAGGACTAAAAAGGGGCTCCTGGTGGCCATCTGGACTTAAATAATTTTTTAAAAAAACAAAGCCTAGCAGCCATTTCTGCACAGTGGCCTATAACACAAACTGCATTTCATATGTGCTGAACTGCCTTCCCTCGGACTGCTAGGCTACCTGGCTCAATGCTGCTGAACTGCCTGCCGGCTCTGTGTTTCTGCCACCTGAGCCAGCCCTTATAAAGAAGTTCCAGGAGTCCTATTAACAACCAATAGGATTGACGTTTTCTGCACAGTTCTGACCAATCAGAGTGGCTCTAAGTTGACCAATCAGGGACCAGGGGCGGGACTTCTGTTGCTATAAGCCAGCTCCTGTTGGCATTTGAATTGGTGCCAACTACCATCTTAAAGATCTCTTAAAATATTCTAGCTCTCTAATTTCATTCTGACATATTTAGCTCCTACAGTGTGTGAAACATAATGTGTAGGCACTCTCAAGAATTTCTTTAAGTTTATGGTTTAAAGAAAAGAATATCAGATTTTAAGACGGGAAGGGTTGATGAAAGCCCTAGCTCCTACTTACTAGCTATAAAATTTGCAGCAAATCACATCACTTATATCGAGTTCTATTACCTGTAAAGTTGAGCTGGTAGCCACTTTCACAAGTTTGTCACAAGGAGCAAATAAGATACATGAAAATTTTCTGAAATTTTTATACCATCATATAAAATGTAAATTATTAATATACGTAGATTCCCCCTCAAGTAGTAGAAAGTGTAAGAAAAAACATGGATTTTGGAGTCAGTCAAACCCGGATATCTCAATTGCTATGTGATCTTAGGAAGATTATTTAACCTCTTAAATATCAATTTTGTGACCGATAAGATGGCCATAATGATTCTTAAAGACCTTTGTGAAGATTAAGTGACATTGTAAAGGACCCAGTACACTGTTTAGCTCAAAATGGGCATTTTCAAATTGGTTCCCTTTCTTTCCAAACTTAAAAACAAAGACTGCCCCATAAGCAGGTAGTTGACCAACTCTCTTCCAGCTGTAACTTTTGCTTCCCCGAGCCTGGATACTCCTTTTTTTGTTTTCTTTCCCTCTATACACTGCCACCTATGAATATCCTAGACCCCATTTTCACTTCTCACCTCTTCTAGAGCAGAGATGGTCCATAGAAGCAAAAATATAAGTAAAGGAACAGCCCACATTCTTCCACATGAATCTCCTTCCTTAGGTGCACTCACGAACCCACTCTACCTATAAATGCTAACTGAGCACCTATGTTGAGTCAGGAGCTGAGTAAGGAATCCCACCTCTCTCTGGACTTGTGGTTTGTTGGCGGATTGACCATCAACAAATAAACATAATATATCAGAGGTGAAGCAAACTCTGAAGAAAAATAATGGGGGTTGTCAGCACAGGAGCTAGAGGGAAAGATATGGCAAACAATGGCCACAGAAGGTTCCACTGACAATGCAGCATTTGAGGAGAGAATCCAAGGTCAATTGAGGGAATGAGCCATGTTAGGTAAGGAAGATCATTCGGGGCAAAGTGAGCATGAAGTTATAGACAAGGTGGAAGTGTGGGTGACACACTGAGAAACAGCAAGGAGGCCAGTACGGCCACAACAGAACAAGCAATAAAATGTTCTCAGGGAGGCAGGCAGAGTGCCTGATAGGCCATGGAAGGACTTTGGATAATATGAAATGAAAACCACTAGAGTTTAATATTCTCATCTTCTTCATTGGCTGTTACTTTCCTTTCCTAGTCTTGCCAGGAGATGCAAAGAATGGGTTCTGATAATTCCTTTCAGAGATTAGCCAAGATTCTTCCCACAGAGGCAATCAAAGCAATGTATATATACACATTGCTCACCACTGCTTTCAATCCCACATAAGATATGGTGGCAAGAGATTTCCATTGATTCAAGGAGGAAAAAAAATTAAGTTATTTTAAAACTGTACTTAGGAAAATGTAGGTCAATTATGCTTAAAATTATTTCAATAATACATTTTGAAATTTGCTTGTTTTGTAAGAAGTAACTATAACTTAAGAAAATTAACATTGTTAACTACCAAAGTTACAAGTACACATATGCACACACACATCAAGCTGTTCAGGCAGCTTTGTTTTGTTACTGTGAAAAACTATTAATAACCTAAATGTCTGTAACAGATAATGATTAAATGAATATGCTATATGCATAAAAGATTAGTAAACCACCATTGAAGTGATGAAATAAGTTTCTATATATGGATTTCGAGAGTATCCATGACATACAGATGGGTCAAAAATAGGTTTACAGTTGTTCGTACAGAAAATACAATAATCCTATCTAAGAAAAAGATGATATGCAAATTAACCATAACTCCATCATAAATATGGTGGTACCCATAGCTACAATATGGCAGCACCCAGTCTTCTCGGTCCCACCCGCGTCTCCCAGTGCTGGGGGAGTGGCCGCTGAGAGCAGGCCACGTGAGCAGCCTGGCAGAATGCTTGCTTCATCACTGCGGCGACAAGGCAAGCATTCCACCCTGGCCGCAGAGGGCCTCTGGGCAGCGGGCACAGAGCCACTGTGGAGGGGGAGGGGGGACGCTTGCGTCATCACCTCAGCAACAAGGCAAGACAAGCGTTCCGCACCCAGCCACGGATGGGGCTCTGGGCCACGGATGGGGCTCTGGGCCACGGATGGGCCTTCTGGGCCACGGATGGACCTCTGGGCCACGGATGGACCTCTGGGCCACGGATGGGCCTCTGGGCCACGGATGGGGCTCTGGGCCACGGATGGGCCTTCTGGGCCACGGATGGACCTCTGGGCCACGGATGGACCTCTGGGCCACGGATGGGCCTCTGGGCCACGGATGGGGCTCTGGGCCACGGATGGGCCTTCTGGGCCACGGATGGACCTCTGGGCCACGGATGGACCTCTGGGCCACGGATGGGCCTCTGGGCCACGGATGGGCCTCTGGGCCACGGATGGGCCTCTGGGCCACGGATGGACCTCTGGGCCACGGAGAGCCTCTGGGCAGCGGGTGCGGAGCAGCCAGGCCCCCAAGAGAGCTGCTGGCGCACGAGAGCTACGTGAGCAGGGCTACTAGTTACTAAATAATAATACAAGAATAAACTGTTTCACATACAACTATAAACCAACTTTTGCCTCACCCTATATTAAGTTCATTCATTCAACAAATATATTTTAAGTGCTTACTACTTAGGAGCTGGAATATAGTCCTGAATGAGAATAAAACTGACATAGTTCTAGCACTTTTGGACCTTATATTTTATACCTACACAAGCAGAATAGAGATGATAATGTTTGAAATAAGCACTACCAAAAACCCAAGACAGACTAATGTGGATAGAGAATGAGGGGAGGTAAGGTGCTTCTTGTTTTAAAAAACTGCATTATTTACAAAATACATTATTTAGACCCATATTATAGTTATGGGTCTAAAGCACAACTTAATTTTTAAAAATCAACCCAATTTTATTTAGCCTATATCACTGTTATTTTATCCTAGTAACTATAAGAATTAAATTCCTCCTGACTTTCATCTCAGAATTGGAAAAAGGGAGAGAAGGCTCTCACCAAAGCTTCTCTCCCAACTACATACCAGAAGGCCAGGCCCGTACTTCCCAGAAAGTGGCTCTATTCACACCAAGGGCCAACCTTCCTTCTTCTAATTATTTAACCTCATTTATCCACCTAGCAATTTTCAGTGGTTCCCATAAAATCCCTCCTAGTGGCATATAAACGAAAATCACTAGATCACTGGATAAATTTAAACTCTTTCAAGTAGAGACAAACATGATTCATATCAAAGGGAACCATATAAACATTCATCTTAGAAAAATCCCCATGTATGTAGGTTTAAAAATTCAAGAACTAAGTGGCATATGTTCATAGAGTTTAAGGCTTTGCTCACACCATTTAAAGTCACAAATTATAGCTTGTCTATATGAGTACAGACTAATTTCACAGTAAAAAAATGCCACATCAATTGCAAACCACATGAAGAGAAAGTAAACATGCAACTAAATTCTGAATCACATTTATAAGCATATTGTCAGTTTGTAACTATTATTCCGTTTAGTAAAAGTGCTTTTACAGGGCTTGCTAGCAAATTCAGAAAGTAGTTTACTAACTTTAGTGGGTTGAACTATGGCACCCAAAAGATATGTCTAACTCTTAACCGTGCCACCCACGAATGTGACCTTATTTAAAAAGAAGATCCTGCCGAGACCAGTTTGGCTCAATGGATAGAGCGTTGGTTTGGGGACCGAAGGGTCCCGGGTTCGATTCCGGTCAAGGGCATGTACCTTGGTTGCGGGCATATCCCCAGTAGGGGGTGTGCAAGAGGCAGCTAATCGATGACTCTCTCTCATCGATGTTTCTAACTCTCTCTCTCCCTTCCTCTCTGTACAAAATCAATAAAATATATTTTAAAAAACAAAATAAAAAATAAAAAAATAAAAAGAAGATCCTTGTGAATGCAGTTAATTTAAGGATCGCCAGATGAGATCATCCTGGACTTAAATCCAATGACTGTGTTATAAGGGAAAAGAGTGGGAGATTTGAGATACAGATAGAGAAGATAGAGGAGGGGGGAAAGGGAGGCCATATGAAGCCAGAGGCAGGGATGGGAGTGAAAGCCAACGAACCAATGAATGCATGGGCTGCCAACAATCATCAGAAACTGAGAGACACATGGAACCGATTCTCCCTCAGAACCTCCAGAGAGAACCAACCCTCTCAACAACTCGGTTCCGGGGTTCTGGCCTCCAGAATTGTGGGAGAAAGAAATGCTATTGTTCAAAGCTCTGAAGTTTGTGGTAGTTTGTTACAGCAGACCTAGGAAATGAATACGCTCACCTATAAAATTTGAATTCATTCTTCTAATTATTTTCTGCAGTTAATAAGCCCAAAAAGAGTGTATAACAAAACAGAATTTTTGTTCTTCTCACACGCGATTAGAACTCAAATACTGACCAGTCTTCACAATACCAGCACTACAATTTATTGCAAAGGTAATTCATAGATACATGAAGAGAGTTTCATTCCTTGAACTAGAGAGATTCAGTTAGTCAACAAAACAAAAAGTAAAAACACGGTAAATGGATTTAAATTGGCTCTAAGATTCTAATAGTTTTTGCAAAGAAGTCAAAATCATTATTCCTTTTAAAATATAACAAGTCTCAGGGTTTTAACAAGTTAATTTTATTTTTTAGGTTTTTTTCTTATCATAAAATAACACATCTCATCACAGAAAATTATAAGAAAAGTATTTTTAAGCCCACCTTTAAAAATATTTTTTTACTGATTTCAGAGAGGGAGAGAACATTAGAAACATCAATGATGAGAGAGAATGGTTGATCGGCGGCCTCCTGCACACACACTACAGGGGCTCGAGCCCACAACCCAGGCATGTGCCCTCACCGAGAATCGAACTGTGACCTCCTGGTTCATAGGTCTCCACTCAACCACTAAGCCACATCAGCCAGTCTCTTCACACTTTAACTTAAAATGTAAAATCAGGCATGTACTTTCTACCCTCGGAGCTGAACGTCCCTTGCTTAAATTGCCTGAATAAAGCCCATCATTAAAGGCCTGTTTACAATCAAGTTTATATGTGGCAGTTACACAAGCATGACATTGAGCATCTACAATGGAAATTATGATCTAATTTTAACATAAGCCTTATAATTGAAACATACAAATGGGAACTACAAGGAGAGGTTTATTGTCATGGGGGTTTCCAACAAGGTGCTTTCCCTTGATCATTTTGGGTCCTGAACTGTTCTGGTCTCTAATCATAATTTACATATAAACTATGCCCTCAATTTTAGAAATATTTTTAAGTGCAGAAAAGCAACAGATGATAAAAATATTTTTAAAAATTACTCAAGTCTCAGACTAATGATCTTCTACATCTCCCTTTCATTTTATGTTCTCTAAAAATAAGTATCAAATAAACAGAACAAGAATTAGGTAAAGAAGAACATCTAACAGCTAACAGCTGCCACATAATAAAGATTGAAGCACTGGGTAGGGAGATCTGGGGAAGATAAGAGATCAACTGAAGGACTTGTATACATGCATAGAAGTACAACCAATGGACACAAAACTCTGGGAAGGGAGGGTATATAAGGGGGTTGGGGGGCAATGTTAAAATATGTACACAGATAATAATTCAATTAAAAAAAGAAATGTTAAAAACTTAAAACTTTTGCCACAACAAATCTCTAAATGTAGGCACATTTCTTAATGTTTTAAACAGTGAATAGTTTGTTAAAAGCAAATATTTCACTAACTCAGGGTACATGTTTAAATTGTTCTGCCATTTAAATATTTACTCAAAATTACATAGCATCTCTACTGCACATAATGACTTCCTTTCAAAGAATACCATATGGGAGGAGGTGGCAAAGAAAGTAGTAACTTCACAGTGGAGAAACCAAACACTACCTCACTCAGATGATCAACAGTCATATCATGATAGTTTTGTGCTCTTGATGTGTTGTGATGAAAATGGCACTTGACCTCTGTGGTCTTCCTCCTAAAATCCATAATCCCAGTCCAGTCATGAGAAAAACAAAATCCAATAGAGGGGGGGCATTCTACCAGTACCTGACAGGTATTCCTTAAAAATGGCCAGGGCCACCAAAGACAAGAAAGTCAGTCAAAAGGAGCCGAAGGAGACATGACAACTAAATATAATGTGGTATTATGATGAGATCCCAGAACAAAAGAATATTAGGTAAAAATTATGGGAACCTGAATAAGTAGGGACTTAAGCAAATAATAATGCACCAATATGATAGTTAATGGTTCATTAATTAGAACAAATGTACCATACAATGTCACATGTTAATAATAAGGAAACTGGGTACCAAGTATATGGAAACTGTTTTATCTATATATCTAATACTCGCAATATAGTATATTAAAACAATTTACATGACCGGGCAGGGTGACTCAGATGGTTGGAGCATCATCTTGTACATCAAGAAGATTGTGGGGTTCAATTCCCAATCAGGACACATACCTAGGTTACAGGTTCGATCCCCAGTCAGAGCATGTACTCCTGATGAATTTTTCTCTCCCATATCAATGTTTCTTTCTCTCTCTCTCCCTCTCTCTCTCTCTCTCTCTCTCTCTCTCTCTCTCTCTCTCTCTCTCTTTCTCTCTCTCCCCCCCCTCCTTCCTCTCTTTAAAAAAATCAATAAAAACACATCCATAAGTGAGGATTAAACAAACAAAAACAACTTACGTGGCAGTCATTTCTAATTAAGGTGTCTTAGATAAGACTTTTCTAACCACCCACCTGTAACTTAAGGAAAACAACTACAGCCACTAAGCAGTTTCTTCTAGCACTAAGATTACATCTAGATTCACAGAATGATAATTATGGTACTCAGAAGCAAGATAAAGGGAGACTAGATCCACTCCACCTTGTCAAGCAAACATTTGATTTATTGTGATAAAGCTGCACAAACCCAAGTATCATAATCAGAGCTATCTATAATAATAAAAGTGTAATGTGCAAATTGACCAAACGGCCAAAAAGCAGAATGACCATCTGGACAACCTTGCTATGACACACACTTGCCCCAGGCCAGTCAAAGTGAGTGCGATGTGATTGGTGGGTGCGATGTCATTGTAGAATATGAATTTGGTTGACACTTTTATTACAGAGAAAGGACAAATAGCGATATTAAAATATTTCTTCTAATTTCCTTTCAATGTGCATGAATTCATGCACCAGGCCACTAGTTTATAAATAAAATTGATAATTTTAAACTAATAAAATAACAACAAATAGTAATTCAGAAGAAAATTCTTATAAAGCAGAAACCTTAAGCAGGAAGTCTGACCTTCCTTCCATCACTATAGACTAAACACTATGTCCCTAAACACATTTACACCTGTTCCTCATTTACATAATGTAAGTGACTACGGCACAGTGCAGTATCCTAAAGATGCTCAAAACATAATAGCATTTCACAAATGAGAATACAGCATTCCTCCCTTTCACTTCCCTGGCACCTGCTAACTGCAACAAGTTCAGGTAAAGTAATGCTTTGTCTGTGAGGGATGCAGCTATGGAAAGAGTAAGAGAATCAATCAGAAGAGAAAGAGAGAAGGGGTACAAAGAAGGGGAAGTAGAAGTAGCATTTAACTACCTATCAGCACTTACCAAGCCCTGTTTTTCTATGCCTCTCCCTGCAAAAATGTCTTGATGAAACTCTCATTTCAACTTATACTTATTTAGGTGATCATAAAAAAAAAAAAAAAAAAAAAAAAAAAAAAAAAAAAACCTGTTACACTGTAATTCAGCAAAAGCAGGGCTCTAAATGCAAATCAGACCCTGGAGATAACAAAAATAACAAAAATAAATGAGTATCAGTTCTTGCTCTCATGAGTCTACTGTCATGTAGGAGGAGGAGGGGAAGACGGGGGGGCGGGGGGGTAAGAATACCATCTTCTGTTGACTCTAGAATGCCATCAATTGGAAGATTATTTTAATTTCAAAGATATTAAAATAAGAAAAAATTTTAAGATGTCTTAGATTAGATGAGATACTATAGTTTCCAAGTGGCTAAATACTAGAGTAGATTGAGCATAAGTGACTATGGGAGCAAAGATGTGAAGGTTCTGCTGTTTGACTTTGCTCTCTCAAAAGGTATTAAAGGGGGTAAGAGGACGAAGCAATTCCACAGGTTTAATCCTTTAAGTCAATCGGAAATAAAATTCAAAACTTACCAGAAACAAATTTATTTACAAAATGTAAGACAGACCTGTAAGATCCAGAATACCTTTATTAATAAAAAAAATTTTAAGCCAACATAAATTCATGGTGGCATTTCACTAACTCCTTTGGGAAACAAAATTCACAGGTAATTTCTTTACTTCTAAGAAATATAGCTTTTAATCAAGAAACTTAGAAGATGAGAGGACTTATCAGTTTTTCCTCTTGATCTTCCTCTACAAAACAAATTACAGCAAAACTTTTAAGTGTACAAAGGAGACAATCATAAAATAAACTACATCTACGTCATTTTCAGAGATAGCAGGAAGAACAAAGCAATCATTTTCATGTTTTTCCCTTCGGTTAGTATGAAAGCTCTACTTTTAGCACAGGAAAGCCTTGTCTTTGCAAACTTAAGGCCACACACATAAAACTTAGAGAATGATTTGTTCAACGAATGAATCACTACCCCAATAAATTTTTTTTTGGACATTCACTTCTTTTAACACTAGAGTACCCAAGGATGAGGTGACACCTGTTTGGGGCCCTTATAAGCAAAGCAAAACCCTTCTTTTTAAAAAATATATGTATGTATATATTTTAAAATATACTTTATTGATTTTTTACAGAGAGGAAGGGAGAAGGAGAGCTAGAAATATCAATGATGAGAGAGAATCATTGATCAGCTGCCTCCTGCATGCACCTTACTAGTGGTTGAGCCTGCAACCCAGGCATGTGCCCTTGACCGGAATTGAACGTGGGACCCTTTAGTCAACAGGCCAACGCTCTATCCACTGAGCCAAACCAGCTAGGACTAAAACTCTTCTTTTACAGCAGAACTCCTGTACCCAGATAGGTGGGGTGTTCATGTGGTCTCCTAGGACAAGCTTCCCTGCTGTGGTCACTCCAGCAGGAAGCCCAGCTTAGCTGGGCCGTGGAGCAGCTAAGACAGAAGAAATATTTCCCAAGGAAGACAGACAGTATACAGTATGCAGTATACAGTATATAGTATACAGTATAGATCACCCAAACACAGACATTTTATTGATTCTTTCAAGATGCCTTCAGAGAAACATATATCAGCCCAACTTGAGTAACGCTTATTGACTTGACAACAATATCTCCATAGTTTTACTATGTGCCAGGCACCAAGTGCTTTACACATATCAATTCATTGAAACTTCTCAATTAGTCCATGAAGTAGGTAGATACTTTTAGTATTGTCTCCATCTTATAGCTGGGGGAATGGAGATATCGCAGTAATTTGCCTAAAGCTACACAGCAATCAGGGGTGGAATGAAGATTGAATCCAAGCAGTCTGGTTAGATCCTGTGTCCCAAACCACTAAATCATTACACTGTGCAGTACCTTTAGAAAACAAAATAAATGGATTGTCTCTAAATGTCCAGACCACAAATCCTTCTCCCCACTCAGTCAATCCTGACACTGACTACAAGCTGGCAGCAGGTGGCTTCCTAGGAATGTGAATATGGCCTGTATTACAATGAGCGTAGACATAAACTATCTAGGCTCCCTTCTGTCTTCTAAGAGTACAGATAACTTCAAGATTACCATACATAATGAAGGACTTCATAAAGTATCATCATAATATACTAAATGCTCAACTGAAAAAAAGGGCCATGATTCTACCCACCCAAAAGATTTATGGTAGAGACATATAAATATCATTTTTATTTTTCTGAGTACAAAACAATCGTGTGATCAAAACAACAGAAACTTGCATGATCAACTAGCAAAAGCAGATGTAAAAGAATTTAACATGACAAGATAAAAGGGGGTTAATGCCATTCTTCCCACAGATCTCTCTTATAAAGGTACTCACAAGTAAACTGCCCGCCTAAAAGAAAAACAGAACTTATCAGAAAAATGACAAAATAAGGTTACAAAAACACTAAATAACTAATTCTAAATATGCTACTCATTTACAATGAACTTAGTCACTATAAAAATGTTTAAAGAATAAGAAGTGGTTCGCCAAAAAAAGTCAGTGTGAGAAGAATATAAAGATGAGTTCAATAAAGATCTTCCTACACAATTTGTTTATTTAGTTGTAACACTGCCTACCCACAAAAAGCCACATTCACTTGAGGTCATTTTACCTCTTGCTATTTCCTTTGCAGTGAGTCTGCAGAATTGTGATGCATGGTATGATCCTATTCATTGAACAGAAAGCAATTGAGTGAAACACAAGCAACCAAACCTCTGGTACCCCGAAAACCACACGAGAGCAAGATCTTTTTTCCCATGTCCTCACAGAGTATTTTACGGCAGTTTTCTGAAGCAGCAATACACCTAGAGAGACTGCATGCTTATCCAGAGTCAAATGCCCTCTACCAAAAGTAAAAGGTCAGTTGACACTGAGATTGTACATTAATCAAGTCAAAAATGTTAGACTTTTTTAAGCAACTCCCATTTACTAATCGATCATCTAGCTAATTTTAATCTATAAACAAAATAAAAGCAGTAGCAAGTTTTTCCTGTAGCAACTCATGAGTATTTCAAAGTTAAACCTCAGGTTGGCCCAGAGACTCCCCTTAATCGATTTTTTGCTGCTTTCAGAATGGTGTGTAAAAACATTAGCTACCCACCCAAAAGATTTATGGTGTGTAAAAACACCATTCTTTTTTTTTTTTTTAAATATATTTTATTGATTTTGTACAGAGAGGAAGGGAGAGAGATAGAGAGCCAGAAACATCGATGAGACAGAGTGTCATCGACCAGCTGCCTCTTGCACACCCCCGACTGGGGATGTGCCCGCAACCAAGGTACATGCCCTTGACCGGAACCGAACCCGGGACCCATCAGTCCCCAAGCCGACGCTCTATCCATTGAGCCAAACCGGTTTCGGCTAAAAACACCATTCTTAAGCTAAGAATGGCTTAAGATAAAAAAGCACAGGGAAGGAACTTTTATGAAAGGATTTAAAAATACTGTCAGTTTATATAAAATAGCATAAATTGGCAATAACAAAAATACCAAATAATGTAAATGTAGTTTAAAATTCATTTTTAATTTCATCAAATTCATCAAATTCAAGATACTGACAACCAGTTGTAAAAAGTATGATTTAACAGATGGGAAAACTTTAGAAATGTGAATTAATCTTCCGTAGTAACGTAAGCAACATAATGATGAGAGATAAACGGACTGTAAATGAGTCAGTCTTTTAAAGCCTTTGAGAATGTCCACACCATTTCTCCTTCTATTAGCCTGCCTGTTGGCAGCAGATTTTAGGTTTCCTAAATAAATTTCCCTTCATGGAAGGGTGGCAGGATAGTGCCGGGAATTCTACAAGGATGGCATTAAAGTCCCTCATTCTTTTGTTTACTCTTTAAAAATGATCAAAAGGAGTCAAAATATCTGAAAAACCTGCACAGGGTGGGGTGGAGCCACAATGTGTTGTTTGCTATTTCCGCCCTGTCTCACGCACCGCTAGTGCACATTGTTTGATCATTCAAGGGTGAGTGGGAGTAGGGCAAGCAAGGGGCTCGCTCTCCACTAAGACTACATGAACCCACCTGCGACCACGTCAGCCTGTTTGGAGGGATCCTTCCTAATGAGGAAAGTCTCAGATTCAGCTCCCTTTCCACCAACAACCCCTCAGCTTGCTGCTGGCCCAAAGTTCAGCCTCTAATTGAAATTCTGACTCATTCCTGAACTTCTGCCTTTTCTGTGTTTTCTTATGTAGTATAAGTACTCCCTAGTCTCATTTGAGTTCACCCTTATTTAGGGATAGAATAATTAGAAAGCCTGCATAGTCCTAGGACCAATAAAAGAGGAAAAATTAAGAAACAAAAGAACCTTGCCACATATACATAAAAACCAGACCCAGAGCTGTAAAAAACAGTTCCTCTACAGTTTCAGGGGCAGGTAGTTCCACTGTTACACAAATTCTTGCAAAGAACAGAAAAGGAAGAAATACTCCCAAACTCAGAGCCAGTATAACCTAGATACCAAAACTAAACAAGAACATTATGAAAAATGAAAATCATAGGCCAACTTAAATAACATAGATGCAAAAAAATAAAAGTCCATAAATAAATATTAGCAAACAGAATTCAACAATACATAAATAAGAATATACATTTTGACCAGTGTATCCCAGGAATTCAGGAATACAAAGATACATAAACCTTTTTTAAAAATTACAGTATAACTCACCCTATGAACAGATTAAAGGGAAAAAAAATATGATCCCAAGATACAGGAAAAACATGAGAAAATCACATTTACTTCAAAAATTAATAGCAGTGAGACTAAAAGGGAACCAAAGACATATAGCAAACAACATTTTTTAACAGTGAAACACTTTAAAATAACAAACAAGAGCTCTGGCCAGTTTGCTCAGTGGTTAGTGTCAGCCTGCAGACCAAAGGGCCTCAGGTTCGATTACCAGTCAAGGGCACCTACCTCACTTGCATTTTCAATCCCCAGCCCCAGACTGGGCACAAGCAGGAGGCAACCCAGTCAATATGTCTCTCTCACATCGATTCCTCTCTCTCTTTCTCTTTTTCTCTCTCCCCTCTTCCCTCCCAGTATGATATTGTTAACTATTTTACATGATGCTTAACTTCTCTTTTAAATAAAAAATTACAGCACATATTAGATTAAATTCAACCACACCAATTGTTGTGATATTAAAACCATATCAGGGAACATATGCTTTCCATTGTTAATAAATTTTTGGAAAAGCTTGTATATATATATATTCAATATAAAATTATGAAGTTTCGCTGATTCTGACATTTTTAAAGCTTACCAATGATTTTTTAAAAATCGAATAAAAGAGTAACATGCTAATTGACTGTACCTACGCGATGCCCACCAGCCAATCAGGAGTGAGTATGCAAATTAGCCCAACAAAGACAGCGAGTTAATTTGCACATGCAGGCACCAAGCGGCCTCGGGCAGGTCGCTTGCATCATTGCCATGGCAATGACGCAGGCGTTCCACACCACCCCAACCACTCCAGTCCTCTGGGCAGTGTGGGAAGGCAGAAAGGCGGCTCCAGGTTGGAGCAAAGGCGGTGTCGACAGCTTGGAGAAGGAAGGCCCATTCTTGCATGAATCTTCATGCATCGGGCCTCTAGTTAATAATAATGGATAAAAGTTCTCCTATACCTTTATTCTAACTGACATGACACTATCAGAAGTCCAATTCAATTTAGAAAATAGTTTCCAGTAAGAGCAAAAAAATCCTCTACTGGAATGTTAGTGGTGGGAAGGTGGGGACACTTCAAGCAGCCAAGCAGTTAAAACTCATGCCATTTTTTAAATCATTTACACATTAAACAGAAAAAAGACAAACTTTGCAAATCTATTAAGGGTATGATTTTGCTATTCGGTTCTGCTGTGTAACTAGGCATTCACGTGTTAAAAAAACAACTCAAATGAAACAGAAAGAGCATAAACTAATTAAACCAAATTAAATCAAAACAACAAGGGTGTTTTAGGACATAATACACATGCACAACATTTTTATGCTAACATCTTTTTAACAAATTTCATTACAGAAGATATTATAGTTAAAATACCAGTGAGTATACTCAAAGTGACATGAAAAAATAAAATAGCTGAGTAGAGGATGATGAAACCTCAAAACAAGTGCTATAATCACCACCAAAAATGCAAAATAAAGGAAGTTGTCTTCAGAGTGAAGAGGAAAAAATAAAAAGTCTCATTCTATCTACTAGGTGAGAAGTCCTTGAGGTGGGAATCAGTTCCAAAGTCCAGCAATTTTCAACCTTTCTCATCTCATGGCACATATAAACTAATTACTAAAATTCATCTGCACACCAAAAAATATTTTGCTGATCTGAGAATAGGTATATTTTGATTTACAAAAGAGTCACAGTATTTACCTACTCTTTGTGCTCCAATGTGACTTTTTTAAAAATCAGGGGCCTATACTTGTATATAAGATTTTCTAAATAAAGAATTTACCAATCGGACACAACCTTATATGCAATGTGACCAGTAAGATACAACTCTATTATATAATCTACACAGTTATGGTTCAAGACAGGGCATTCACACCGATCACCTATTATTGTGTTGGCCATGTCTTTATATATATATATATATAAAATCTAAGGGGAAAAGGTATTGCATGTTTTAAAAGTTCTTGTGGCACAACAGTTGAAAAATCATTGCTACTGCCTTCCTAAGTGTTTAAAGAATAAATACAATGTGTCTTTACTAAGAGTAAAAAAGGCTGGTGTTACATTAGCTTCAGAAGCATGTTTATTTGTACTAGCAAAATTGTCTTTTAATTTGCACTAATCAACTAAGCAAACTAAGTTTTCATTGCTTTAGTATACGAATGTGTACACACACACACACACACACACACACACACACACACACACATTATCTAAAGCAGTGGTCCGAACGGTTGGCGACTGCTATCTAAAAGACTGCAAAAGGATGTGGGAATTTAAAGGAATTAAAATTTCACTCCAGGAGAATAACTGGATATCTTATTAATTCTCACTTGATTTCATTTGAAAGTCAAGTTATCAATAAAATTGTTGCTAGAATTGTGACAATAGAAATTGATACAACATAACCCACACAACATAAATTACCTTCTACTTAACAGGTTTCTAAATGCTATAGGGAAAAAGAAAATATGCAGTACATAATTTTAATCTCTTCCAATCAACTCTTCATAGATTTAGATATGCTTCTTATGCACAACCACAGCTCATCAGAAAAAAAATTTCATAGATAAAAACTTTATTTACTCTCCCACACACTGCAGATAATGAAAAAATAGATGTAGCTCCTTAAAACTCATTGTAAAATAAACTAAAACAAAATAATCATGCTAAAAATTTAGTAGCATCACTAAAAAAAAGGCTCAACAAGATTTCATTTTAAATAAAATCCAACAATGTGGTGCTTAAAAAACACAGCTAACAATATGAAGGTGAGCCAAAAAATGAATCAAATTTAGTCAACAAAGAAAAGCAAGTATGAAAACATCATTACCAAATATGGCAAAGTTTACTTGGCAAGAGCTAAAGTGATCATTTAAAATGCCATTATGCAATAAATGGAAACATTATTTAGGCAACAAAAGGATACGTCAATGCAAAAACTATTAGAAAAACTGTAAGTAAAACATGCATGTAGTAAAAAATATACCATAGAAAGGCTATAAATAAAATTAATAAAGATTCAAAGTCCACATATCAAATTTTATATTTCAACTGAGGCAGATTCACAACAAAATGAAGATTTCTGGGTCTGGCCAGTGTGGCTCAGAGGTTGAGTATTGGCCCATGAACCAAGAGGTCACAGGTTTGATTCCAGTTAGACACATGCCCAGTTTGTGGGCTTGACCCCCAGTAGGTGGCACACAGGAGGCAGCCAAACGATGTTTCTCTCTCGTCATGTTTTTCTCTCTCTCCCTCTATATCAAAAAACAAAAACAAAAACAAAAATAAACTAATAAAAAAGCATATTTTTAAAAAAAATATACATTGGGCTTTGAGAGCCTTCATTTACACGGATGACTTCTCATTCTAAACAAATATTTATCTGTGTACATAATTCTGTTTTTGTTTTTTTTTAAAGAGGGTCCCCAATATTACATAAACACTAGGTCCCTTAACACTTGGATATGTCCCTGCACTGAAGACAACAAATGTTTCTTCCTAATGTCTGAAAATTCCAGATCCCTGGCTATAATGCCAAAAAAAAAAAAAAAAAAAAAAAGCAGAAATCAACACAGTTAAATTTCAAATATATATTATACTAACCCACTCCAATGAGAAAAAAACTTTTAATGTAGAAAATTAAAACAGGAATTTAACAAATATCAAAATGAGTAGTGCAATATTCACAGGTGAAATCATCATTTTGAATGTGCTCATCAAAAGAAAAACAAAGCAATAAATTATAAAATTTTGGAAAACAGAACGTACTGATTGGTAGCAGCATTCACAATGTAAGAGCTGGTACCTGTGCTGGGAGTGGGTGGCGGGGCCTTCTAGAAAACCTAAGTGAATAACACACCCTGGGGAGAGGGAGGCTTTGATCATCATTGATTCCTTGAAAAGTATGCTATTGACACATAGTAACCCTCAAGAAAAGTTCAGATGATATTTTTTTATCCAAAGGGAAAAGTCTATAACAAAAATAACATAAATCATACACAGCTATATAATAAAGTTGGGAAGTTAGTGGAAAGCAATGTTTTTATACTAAAACTTATAAAGGAAAAATGTATGATTATACACAAAGCTGAAATCTCGAGAAATAGAAAACTAAATTAACAGAAGATAAAATAGACAAAATTGTCTAAAAACTATCAACATTTATATCTGAATAAATGACAACAGTGAATTCTGACTTTTAAATAATATAAAATTTAAAATTCTTCAAGAATATAAAGATGAACACATTACTTATAAGACAAATATAGTTTTAATCACAGGTTTTATGTACCCAGAAAATGGGAACAAGAAGCACAACACCCATACAATACAACTTAATAAAACAAAACAAAAACTTATTAGGTAAAGTGTTAGTATAATATATTCATGTCCTAGGTGTGGAAGAATTATTCAGCATTAAGAAATACTATAAAAATCCTATATAATAAAAGGCTAATATGCAGAACGGTGGAACAACCATTCAACACAGGAGCTGCCCCTTTGGTGGTCAGTATGCTACCATAGGGGGAGCACCGCTCAGCCAGAAGCCAGGCGCAGGGCTGGCGAATGCAGAAGTGGTGGGAGAGTTAAGGATGCAGTGTTAAGGATGTCTGACTGACAGGTTAGGCCTGCTTGCTTCCCATGCCATCAGTCGGACATCCCCTGAGGGTTCCCAGACTGTGAGAGGGTACAGGCCCAGCTGAGAGACACCGGCCCCAGTACATGAATTTTGTGCATCCAGCCTCTACTTGTTTAATTAAAATAACAGGATCCATTTCTATAGATGTAGATGCCAAGTAGCATCTGATAAAATTACATTGCTAATTGTATTCAATTAAATTCTAAAGGATACTTATTTTACCTAAGTTATCCATAAAACTTTTAAGTATTTTATATGATGTAGAAAAAAATCAGTAGCAAAATATCTACTGTGTTCATTTTATTTAACTCTTGTTATTTTAAAAGTTCGAAAGTTGCTGAAACCAGTTTGGCTCAGTGGACAGAGCATTGGCCTGCAGACTGAAAGGTCCCAGGTTCAATTCCGGTCAAGGGCATGTACCTTGGATGCAAGCACATTCCCAGTAGGGGGTGTGCAAGAGGCAGCTGATCGATGATTCTCTCTCATCGATGTTTCTGGCTCTCTATCCCTCTCTCTTTCTCTCTGTAAAAAATCAATAAAATATATTTTAAAAAAAAGTTTGAAAGTTTCAGCAAAGCAATACAACTATAAAAATTGGATATAAATATTAAAAGGGAAGAAACGTGTATGATGACAGATGTTAACTGGATTACTGTGATCATTTCACAATATATACAAATATGAAATTATTATGTTGTACACCTAAAACTAATACAATGTTATATATCAATTATGCTTCAATATAAACAAACAAATAAGAAACAAACAAAAAGGCAAGAAGTAAATATTAACAATGCACAAGTTACAAAGAACTTGTGTTTCAAATATAAGAACCATTACTCTTCAGTTACACAAACACCCCAATTTTTAAAACAGATAAAACATTTGAACAAAAACTAAAGAAAGTATACAAATATCTAATATGCATGCAGAAAGATATTCAACATCATCGTCTGAGAAACAAGAAATATCATAGATGAATCCCCAACAAGAACTTTATGCTGGGCAAAAACATCCCAGACAAAAAATATATACCTATATTATTCCAAGATATAAAGTCTGAATCAGGCAAAACTGCACTATGGTGACCAAAATCAATGTTTACCTCTGGAGATTACTAAATGGGAGGGGCCACAAGGAACCTTCTTCGGGTGACGGAAATGTTCTATATCTTGCTTTTGGTAATGGTTACATAGTTTTCACATATACCGTACATTTGTCTAAACTCATCTAACAATACACTTAAAATAAATTTTGTAGTATCTGGTTTCTACTAGAGAAAAAGAGCCTAAACAGGAATAAAATAGAGGCAGAGTGGGAAACTTTTACTTTTCATTTTATAATTTTGCATTACTTTTATCTTTGCACATAAGGTAAAAATTTTGTACTTTTAATAACACTGAGTGAAATATGTTCACATATTTCACTCAGTGTTTCAATCAATTAAAAAAGAAATCATACACACAATAATGCCAAGAAATTAACAATGTAAAAATTCTGATCATAGGAAATAAAAGAACTCTAAATCAGAGCTTAAGAAAAAATCTTTTTCTAAGCTTTAAGTGATAGAATAAATATTACTTTGTAGTGCATAATGTGTTTCACTACAAAATAGAGAAACTAACTGAAGCAAATATAAAAGACATATACAGACTTTTTTTAAAAAGAGGCTAATAGGTAAATGGACAAAAACACAAATAAATCATACAAGAAAAATTGCAACAAGAAAAATAAGAACTCAAACTTCCCTGTATATCATAACAATGCAAACCAAACAACTTTATGGACTATTTTACATCAACTAACAAGTTTATTTACAACTGTTTTCTAATTATAAAACAATGGCCATTGTAAAAAAATGTATCTATATATATAAAAGCCTAAGCAACCAAAGGACCAGTCGACCGGTTATAATGCGCACTGACCACCACGGGGCAGACGCTCAATGCAAAAGCTGTCCCCTGGTGGCCAGTATATTCCCACAGCCAACCTCCCATGGCTAGCCATGGTCCCTTCTCCTGCCAGCCAACCTCCCACAGCTCCTCCCCACAGCAACCTGCCCTCCCTCCCACTCCCCCCGCAATCAGCCCAGATCACCGGCCAGGCTGAAGGACCCCATCCGTGCATAAATTCATGCACTGGGCCTCTAATATATTTCTAAAACCATTTTTTATAGGCTACATCGATCTCTGTTAAATCCACTAGAACAATGACCTGTATTTTAATCACTGGCCTCTAGCACAATTAGAGCATGTCACTATTATAAATCATGCCATGATAA
This sequence comes from Pipistrellus hanaki, assembly GCF_964339955.1. Lineage (NCBI taxonomy): Eukaryota > Metazoa > Chordata > Mammalia > Chiroptera > Vespertilionidae > Pipistrellus > Pipistrellus hanaki. The sequence continues at coordinate 51,757,792 of NC_140511.1, forward strand.
ATATCTTCCTGTAAAGAGCTGTATGGTTCTTACTCATTTCCTTAGTAAAATCCCTGGTGGTGTATTAATGAAGTCAAAGGATAACGCTACACTATTGATAAATACAAAACTGTACTGTAAAAAGCTGTATCAGTTGTATTCCCTTAAGAGTGATCTCAGCCCAGCTGGTGTGCCTCAGTGGTTGAGCATCGACCCATGAACCATTGTCAACAGGGTTGGATTCAGGGTTGGGGCACATGACTGGGTTGTGGGCTCAATCCTCAGTAGGGGGAGTGCAGGAGGCAGCCAATCAGAATCTCTCTCATCACTGATGTTTCTATCTTTCCCTCTTCCTTCTTCTCTCTGAAAGCAATAAAAACATATATTTTTTTAAAATTTAAGAGTGATCTCGGCAGCACTGACATGTTAAATTCCTTTAAGAATACATTACATGTTCATTAACAAATCCACATAGCTGCCCCTGAAACATCTCAAACTCAATAGGTACAGAACTAAACTCATTAAGTTCAATGGCATTATGACTGGCAATGTGAATCAAAAAGCATAAAAATATTAATTCATTTTTTTAGCTAATAATCTAAAGTCAAGAGAAACAAGAAAGCAAAAACAAAAAAAAAAACTTTGGGAAAAAATATTAATTACAGCATTTAATATAACCTAAAACAAAACTTTAAAAGGACTTTTCCTTCTGGGAAGATGGAGTATACACACTTTCCCTATTCCTCCTGCTAAGCAAAAATCTCCTTGATACTCATTACACAATTGACCCTTGAACAACACAGGATTAAATTGCACAGACCCACTTATACATGGAGTTTTTCAATAAATATGTGTATTACTGGAAGTGTAGTTTCTCTTCCTTATCATTGTTAATAACATTTCTCTAGCTTACTTTATTGTAAAAATACAGTACATAATACATAAAACTAAAAAATATGTGTCAATCGACTGTTTAGGTTACCAATGAGGCTTCCAGTCAACAGTAGATTATTAGTATTTAAGTTTTTGAAGAATCAAAAGTTATATGCAGAATTTCTACTGCATGGTGTTGGTGCCACAACCCCGCTGTTCAAGGGTCAACGACATGTAAAACAAACATAAGAAGAATCAGAGTGTTGGGAGAGAATGCAGTCAGGCTAATGCTCTGGAACTCAAGGAACAATACCCAGGTTTTCTTTTTAATCTTAAAAATCCCCGAATTGGCCCTAGCGGGTTTGGCTCAGTGGATAGAGTGTTGGCCTGTGGACTGAAGGGTCCCGATTCAATTCCAGTCAACGGCACATGTCCAGGTTGCGGGCTCCATCCCCAGTAAGGGCGTGCAGGAGGCAGCCAATCAATGATTCTCTTTCATTGATGTTTCTATCTATCTCCCCCTGTCCCTTCCTCTCTGAAATCAATAATATATGTATATGTAATTTTTAAATCCAAGAATTGGAGCTAAAAGCATCTACGACCTGGAAATGCTAACAGGCACAAGCAAAAAGAACTCCAGCCAAAGTGTGCTCTCTCTGGCCAAGGGACCAGGAAACGGGCAGCCCAGAAAGATGGAAAACGTAGACAATAACCACCTCCACCTCCACCAGCAAAGGCCCAGGAAGCCTAGAAAATTCCACACTCAAGGCTATAAAGAGGCACCCCCATTGGGATGGTGTCAGAAAAGCCCAAGGACTTGAACCCCCTCCAGCCAGTAATGAACCTCTCTCCCCCAACAGCATCAATGGAGATCATGAAGGGAGCCTGGACTTCTACTCCCAACCCAATAGTTAGGAGGAGTGTCCTCCCTCCTCAGATTTCAGTGAAGGCGGAGTGGGGAATCTGGACATAAACCTCCCCTGGCAGTAATGAGGCAGCACCTCTACCTCCCTTCTCTTGTCAGAGCACTATCAAAGAGTCCGTTAAAACAGATGGTTTGAGTAAGATCCAGAGCCTCAGAATAAAATATTAAAACGTGCAAGTTCCAACTGAAAATCCAAGAACCGGGAAGATCTCAAACCGAATGACAAAAACAAAAAACAAAAAAACCCATGATGCATAGACACCAACATAGAGATGACAGATGTCAGAATCATCTGATGAAGACAGTAAAGCAGTCTTGTAAAATGTTTCAGCAATTGCATGCACACTTGAAATAAATGGGGGGGAAATTCAGCAAAAATATCAAAGTCTCAAAAAAATATATCAATATATATGCTTATAAAGAAGCAAACTGAAACTTAAAACCAAAAAAGAGAGCCCTGGCTGGTGTGGCTCAGTTGGTTGGGCATTGTCCCATGCACCCAGGGTTGCTGGTTTGATTCCCAATCAGGGCACATGCTCAGGTTTACAGGCTTGCACCCCTCTGGGGGGTGGGGGGGAGTGCCAGAGGCAGATGACTGATGTTAAGCTTCTAATTTATGTTTCTCTTTTCTCCCTTCCTCTTGCTCTAAAAATCAATAAACTATTCTTTTTAAAAAGCTGAAAAACAGAATAAGTGAAACAAAAAGCTCAGAGAATGATCTCAGTAGCAGAACGGAAGGGAAGAAGAAATAATCAATGGACTGCAATATAAAACATCAAAAACTACCCAATCTGTAAAAACAGAAACAGACTTTTAAAAAATGAACAGAGACTCAAGGCCCTGTGGGACTCTAACAGAAGATCTAACATTCATATTATCAGAGTACAGTGGGGCTGAAAAAGTACTTGAAGACATAATAGCTAAAAAATTTCCCAGAGTTGGCAAGACAGAAGCCTACACATTCAAAAAGCTGAGCAAAACTAACAAGGGGGAAAAAAAACAAAGAAATCCACACCAAGACACATCATAATTAAACTTCTAAAAATTAAAGACAAAGAAAAAAATCTTGAAGGCAGACAGAGAAAAACACCTTACTTCTAGAGGAAAAGCAATGAGAATGACAGCAGATATCTCATTAGAAGCCATGTATACAAGAAATGGCATAATTTCTCAGGTGCTGAGCAAAAAGAACTATCAACCCAGAATCCTAATAGCCTTCAGGAATGAAGATAAAGGAAACATAAGAGAACCTGTCACCAGTGAATTTACTGTAGAAGAATGGCTAAAGAAGTTCTCTAAACAGAAAGAGAATAATAAAAGAAGAAACCCTGGGAAGGAAGAACACAGCAAAAATATGGATAAATATGATGAGCTTTCCTTTTTTACAATTGTCTAAGTATGCTTGACAATTGAAGCAAAAATTATAATAACGTCTGATGTGGTTCTATATGTCTGTAGAGGAAATACCTAAAATAATTCTATTAGAAACGGAGAGTAAAGGAGCATAACAGGAGATAACAAATTCACACTTCACTCAAACTAGTAAAGTGACAATACCAGTAAGCTGTGATGGTAGACAGAGATGGTAATCACACTTGTGAGATTCTAGCTCTTTGTGCAGGTGCTTAGGTATAATGTGCTAAAAACTCACAAGTACTATTGCCATCTCTGTTATATTGGTGAGGAAATTAAGGCTCAGAGTTGCAAAAATATGTAGATATAATAGTAAGTAGTGAGTATGAGACTCAGCCCCATAGTCATCTGGCTCCAAACCCTGTTTGTTTTTTTACTGCGTTTAAAAAGTGGTTCTTGGAATTAAAACTTCAAAAACATGGAGAGAGAAAAATGTTTTCTGACTAACCTCTAACTGAAATTTAGCATTTTCTTCAATAAACCACTGTAGCAAAACCTGTGACTGTTTCCAATAGAAATCACTGATACGTCATGTAACAGTGGTTGCAGATAATTCAAATAGTATTTACACTCAAGTTAAATAGGAACGCTTTTGTTTTTAGTATTTCGGTAACTGTACTTAAAGTAATTGGTCTCCTTTTAGAATCCTATGTATTTTATTTTATTTCATACACTTAAAAGGCAGTATTCTGAAATCCATAGGCTTCACAGAATGCCAAAAGAGTCTTATACAAAAAAAAAGTTTAAAACAAAAAACAAAAAAAGCCTGCATTTAAGAAAATTCTCTACTATAAGACACGTTTTAATAGACCACACTTCCATTTGCCACTGGGAATTGGAAGAATGGCTCTGCTTTTGAGAAGACACCAGAGAAAAGAAAACCTGCAACAATAAACAATTCCAGAAGCAAAACACAAGTTCTCAAAAATCAACACAAGAGTCTAGTCCTTAGATGACATTCAAAATCCATCCAAAAACACCAGGGGACCCCCAATTTGCACCATGAGTTAACTCATAGGTAACCCCCACAAAGAGGTAATGCAAACATCTAAAATAAAAAACAAAGTGGCCTACTCCCCCCACCAGACCACACCTGCGGGAACCGTCTTTCCAAGTGTACTTCCCTAAGCTCTCACGGCCCTTCATTTGCCTCTGTAACTTGTTTCTCTTTAATTTTCAGAAGTTTAATTATTATGTGCCTTGGTGTGGATTTCTTTGGGGTTTTTCCTTGTTAGTTTCTCCTACTGCTCACTTTTACTATCTCTGTAACTTTCTAAATAAACTTTATATTATAGTTTGAGTTCCTGGCTCTGAATTCTTTATTTGCCAAACTCAAGAACTGAGGTCCAACTTCACTGGTAACAATTGGTGCTGTTTCACCACCAACATCTCAGGTAACAAACACATCAGGCCCCTGAACACCTCAAAAGATTTTTCTCTCCTTATAGAAGAAAAATTGTAATTAGACCTATTTGGCATGCTTAAATTACACAGAAAGCTTTGACAACTAAGAAAATAATTAAGTTGTATTTGTATGAATGTATTATTTATGGATGTTCTAGAGATTATATTAAAAACCAAGGGTCTACAAAGTCCTTATACATTGCTCACTTGTAATTCTTGTTATCTTAAAATGTTATGATATACAAAAGCAAAATTGTCAAATGCACTATAAGATCTAAAACTGTGTCATAAAAAAAGAAAATTTATCACCTTCCCCAACCTTCTACCTGCTACCCACGCCACCCCACTCACTTCCTCTTTAGCACACATTAGGCTCTATAAATCCAGAGATGCCCTTAAGCCATGTTTTCAATAAATTTCTTAACTGGGGAAATTAGCAACATCTAAATGTACATTCACATTAAGGAACACAGAATTCCTATTCGCTCTCCCATCTAGCCTCTCCAAAAGTCAGAAGTACCCAAATAAAGGCAAAGCTTTGAGATAAACAACATTTTTTCTAATACTCTGATCATCCAACTTGTAAATAAAATTTCTTTCTTCATAAGGCAACCAAAAAGGTAGCATATTTTTAAATAACTAAATAATCCTAACCCCCCCCCCACACACACACACACAAATCAACTCTTGATGAAAATGTACATTACAAATGAGTAAATTTTATGACCAAAAAAATGTCAACAGTATAGCACAGATCCTGGGTCTAATATATGTTATTCCAGATTTTCTTTTAATCCTTACTCCTACCTGCTTAAAACCACATTATGTGAGCATTCATTTTGTATGCCTACAAATAGTATTAAGAATTTTGTGCTGGGAAAAGTTAAAGGTATCACTTCTTCATACAGGAAATGTAAGGCAAAATTAATCATCAGTTCCTGTAACCGCCAAGATGAAATCAGATGCTGTGCTCTGGAGAAATCTTAAGAAACGGTAAATAGTGATTTTAAAGCAAATCACAATGCACACACTTAGATCCACACATTCACACAAAGCAGTTTTACTCACAAACTCAAGTATGAACTTTTTACTGTAATAAGTATGTATTCAAGTTTTATTTGTTGTTTGAATAGCCCGAGGAAAAAAAAAAAAAAAAAAAACAGCTTCCCACCCTGGAGGAAAACCCCTGAAGAATACACTTGTGTCAGTCAAGCAAGACAAGATACCTTGAACACTAAATGAGAGCTAAAAGTTTCCAGTCAATTCAGAGTACATTCTTGTTAACTATATATCTCAGGATATGTTATGAAGAAAAAAATTAAGAGTATGTATACCTCTCTCCCAATTTAGGAAATTAAATATTAACAATACGATTCTAGGCCCTTATATGTCCCTCAACAGTAAGCTCCACCTCCCCACCCCAAGAGGAATAAACACCTACATTTGGTGTATGTTATCCTCAGGCATTTATACAACAGTGATATTTGTAGCATGGATACCTCAGTCTGCTTAGGTACATTTTAGAGAGAACGATGCCATTATTAATCTTTGGCCCCTTACTAACCTTCATCAATCACCATAATTAATAATTTTCTTAGAAACTTATCAGGACAGTAAGTGTTTCTGATGAAACCTCACTACTCTTCCTCCCTCCCCTGTATTTCAGTGCTCGAGAATTTTATTCATTAAATGAGTATGTATCTTTTTTTCAGTCTCCCTTTACTTAAGTGTTGACATTTTTGTCTCATTTTAACATTCATAATTCTGTAGTAAAAAGAAACTCTATTTTAAGAGTCAGGAAACCAACATAAATCCCAGCTTCACTGTTTACTTGCCATAGGACCTTGGATAAATCACTTCTTCCCAAGCCTCCATTTCCAAGTGTATAGAATGGAAATAACAATGACCATGACAATGTCATACTGCCTTTCAATCACAAAGGATTGTTGCTGGTACAGAAGGAAATCATGTACACAAAAGGTCCCTGAAAACTAAAGTATACACAAATGTAAATCATAAAAGTAAACGCTAGTTATTATAAAACTACTTTTTAAAAAGTTAAAGTGTGCTCAAATTATTTTTTATAATTCATTTTTAACCTAATGCTTCTACTACAGAACTTAAAATTATTAACAATGTTGAAATAACACCTTACTGTCTGTTTATAATGAAAAAGTCCTACGATTAAATAATGTGCTCTAAATTATACACTGATTCAAGATTCTCACTTTAGAAACTCTGTAAAACCCTCCAAAAGAAAATATGCATAAATCATGTTACTCAAGGTAATAAACACTATTGGACTGAATTGTGGTTTTTTTCTTCTCTTCTTTGTTTTAAACAATTTAGAAAACTTTAAGGAATTATAGGATTTATTTAATGACTATTAAGGGGATGAGTGCCCCACTCTCAACCCTACCCCATCAAAAAGGAAGACTACTACTTTGTCTTCCATCTTGGGAAGAGGCATTATAAAGATGTGAAAAATATGTTGGCCCAAGTCAAAGTAAGGATAGTCCTCTTACAAGCCAAAGCAATTAAACATTTACATGTTGTACAAAACCAAGTATAAAGACAGCCTTTTAAAAACCTTACGAAAAAAAAAGGTAAATAAAATATAACAATCTGAATCATTTAAAAACACACACACACACATACACACACACACACACACACACACACACACACACTCACGTGCCATAGGACTTTAGAATCTGAAAGGACCTTAGATAAAATCTATTTCAGCACCTTTGTTTTATAGATGAAGAAACCAAAGTCAAGAAAGCATAGACCCTTTACTAAATAGAGAAAATGTAGTGACCAGGCTTTTGCCCCTAAAGAAAATATTAGTATGATGTAAGCATTCCTTGAGGGCATTAAAAAACATTCTTTGCACAAAATGCTATCTGGAGACAGCAAATGTGACAAGAAAGAAGAGAACTAAGAAACAAGGAAGAGAGAATAGAGAGGAGTTAAAGGAAGAGAAAGATATCCAACCCCAAAGGCTGGAAAATAACTCGTTATTAATCTGGTTTTAGTATCTCTACCCACAAGATATATATTAATTACAAAGGGAACAATTACTAATTTAGTGGTTAACTAAGTTATGAGATTTTACATTTACATTATCAGCAATAGGAAAAACATACATGCCCCTCTGTAACATGATGTACTGAAGACTTTTGTGCTATTTCTTCCAAAACTACACAGTTTTATCCTAATGGAAAGAAACCATCAGATGGCCTGGCCACTGTAGCTCAGTGGCTAGAGTGTCAGCCCGCTTCTGGTCAAGGGCATATACCCGGGCAGTAGCCTGGTTGGGGTGCATGCAGGAAGCAACTACGTAATCAATGTCTATGTCTCTGTCTCTGTCTCTCTCTCTCTCACAACCCTTCTTCCATTCTCTAAAAATCAATGAAAAGAATGTCCTCCAGTGAGGATTAACAACACAAAAATTCAGACAACCCAAGTTGTGGGATATTTTTACAAATAACTTTAAGACTAAAAAGACAAGAAAAATAAGTGCAACACGCAATCCTGGAATGGATTCTAGACCAAAAGTATTTTTTTTCTTTTGTTATAAAGGACATTATTGTAACAATTGGTAAAGTTTGGATTAAGTTAGGTTATAGTTGAAAAATGTACTAAGGTTATATAAAAGACTCTTTTTTTTTAATCTCCAAGAATTAAACACTAAAGCAGCATCACTTCCACAGCTTACACTCAAACGGTTCCGGGGAAACATGCAGAGCATACTATGGAAGCTCATGGGAGGGGCACCTCGCCCAATCTGGACATTCCCTCAGAAAGGCTTGTTGGGAATGAAGAGCTTATTTACATCTAGAAAGAAGAGTAAGAATTAGTCAGCTAAAGGATGACACAGTTTCAGAAGAGTCACCGATGTGTACTTCACCCAGACTGTGACTAAGTGTGATCGCACTGCCTTCCTCCAGTACGCTGCGTGAGAGACAGAATTACTAATAGGTATGGGGCAGGATTCTGGGGGCTGCCAGATGGGGGAAGAGAAGCAGCCATCACAACAGGGGTGCTGAGAAATGGGTCACAGGGAGGCAGGAGGGAGGGAAAAGGGAGGCAAAGGGACACTTTCAAGGAAACTTCATTCCCTCTTCAATCCCAGCTCTCCTAATTTTTCAACTAAATGGAAAATGTCCCATGAACCTAAGCATTTTTTAAAAAGAAAGAAAAACTTGGCCCTGGCCAGATGTCCAGTGGTTAGAGCATCACCCTCCTGCTATGCCAAGGTTGCAGGGTCAGGGCACATACAAGAATCAACCAGTGGATGTATATAAACAAGTAGAACAACAAAACAGTGTCTCTCTCTCTCTCTCTCTCTCTCTCTCAAATCAACTTTTTAAATGCTTTCAGAAGAAAAATTTAGGCAAAGACTTCATTATTAAGGTGGATAGATAAATATATTAATAAATAAGTGTTCAAGATAAAATGTGCTTGGGGGCACAGTAATATATTCCTCTGGCATTTTGTAATCAGAAAATAGGGACTCAAGTCCCATCTGAGTCATATTGTGGATCTTGAGCAATTTATTTAAACTCAGTCTCACTTTCCCTATCTGTAAAAAAGATATAATTGTAAAGACTAAATAAGGCAATGCTCATAAAGATTTTACCATGGTGTCTAAGAAAATGCTCACAGAAAATGCTCAATATGCATTAGTCATTACTGATTCAAAATATTCTTCAGAGGTCTATGTTCCTTAGTAAAATAACAGAACTTGAAACCCTTAGTATTATAATTCAGTATATATCTATCTATCTACCTATCTATCTATCTATCTATCTATAGGAAAATGAATTGAAGTCCAACCACCTTATCAAAACACACACCAAAGTCCTGGCCAGATGGCTCAGTTGGTTGGAACATAGTCCTATCCTCCCTTATCCTCCCTATCCACTTTCTCTCTTTCTCCCCCTCCCTAAAAATCAATAAAAACATATTATCAGGTGAGGATTTTTAAAAAAGCACAAACTAAAGTCTACCTATACAAGCTCTATCATCACACTAATATAGCTTTTCACCTTACAATTCTACTAAAATCAATTAATACAAACTCTAGGTTAAATAAGAAATTAGAATATGCCAATTTGTACCCAGATACCAATTACCTGAGGATATTAAGTTTGGTGCCTTTTTCAATGTTAACTTGTATAAATATTTCAAAAATGCAACTTTAATTTGCAACAACAAAAAAGTATAAATATAAAAAGTTTAAATCTATTAACATAATCCATTTTAGCATCATTCTAAATAAATAGCTATTGAGGGCAATAAAAGTAAAGTCATTAAAGTAATTACTAGGATCCACTTTAATAGAATATTACAAGGGTTTCCATTAAAGAAAAAAAAAAAAGGAATGTGGGGTATTTTGTGACAGGCCACTAAGACAGCTGGAACAAAGCTGTTGGAGCAACAGCTGTGTACTATGTACTGTTTGTCTAAAACCACAAACTAAAGTAACCCATGTCAGACAACTTCATTTGACTAACCAGCAGAGTGAATGACTCCTTCCTGAAACTGCTATAAAGAAATCTAGCCAACTACATAATTTGCAATGATTTGAGAAAGGAGAAAAACTAAACAATACATGCCTGTGTCTTTAAATTGTAAAATTAAAACGAGAATCACAAGTCTATAACAGAAGTAAAAGTTTTCCACACTATTTTAACACTTGCTAAAATTATGACCATGGAACTAAAGAAATAATTCCCAAACCCAACATTTGATGAAGTCTGAATTATTAACTTGCAACTTTACCAGTTTCTACTTCATTCTTAACTTTCAATTGAATGAAAAGTACTTTACCAGAAAACACTGCAGCGGTTAAGAAAATTTTAACATTAAGGAACTTGATAATTTAAAAGTAACTAATTCAAACCAAGTGTTTGGCATGGAAATTCCATGCTAATATCTGAAAATAATAAATTCATATAGTACTCAATTGAACTACTATGACCATTCATGTAGATGTCTACATGCCATTAAATTATCAGATCTACACCTTTACTTTACATTTTTATTTCCATTTTTTATTCCCCAAACCCACAAGTCCTTTCTAACCTTAAGTTCACTCTTTCCTCAGTTTAAAGAACCTACATAAGGTGAATTTCCCTACCTCACTTTGATTGACACATCTCCAGAGGCAAAAGGGACCAAATTACAAATTTAAGTCACATTATCTTTTACAAAAGAATTCTGAAACTTAATGTTGCATTTATCACAAATCTTGTAGTTTGACTTGATTACTTGCTTACTGCTCTTTCCCTTTCAGCTAACAAATTACTAACTGTTGTGATCAACCACATGTTATGATTTAACAAAAAACAAGACAGTAAGAGAGAACCCACTAGGAAATAAAACAAAAGTAATATATCATTAGAACTTACTATTTTAGGCTGTTTTACATTTCCTAAATCAGGATTTTCAGAGAGAGATTAAAATTGGACTATCTTCTCTAAAGACTATTTTGAATAAAACTGAATGCTATGGATCCAACTGCTAAACCTTTGAAAACTCAACATTCAAATGTGCACATGCCACATACACATAACCTTTTAATTACAGAGAAACTATAAAATCCAGTTCTTCGTCCTCTGTAGTAACTAGCTGCTATGGAACCATAACAAATACGACTCCTCATTCCAAAGACCATTTTTTATTTTATTTTTTTATTTACTATGTGTTAAGACCCAACCCTTGCCAGGGTGGCCTGGCTCAGTGGTTGAGCATCAGCCTATGAACCAGGAGGTCACAGTTCAATTCCCTGTCAGGGACACATACCCAGGTTACAGGCTCGATCCCCAGTAAGGGGGTATGCAAGAGGCAGCCAATCAATGATTCTCTCTCATCACTGATGTTTCTCTTTCTCTCCCCCTTCCTATCTGGTATCAATAAAAAATACATGTATATATTTAAAAATGATAATAAAATATTTGTATAATACAATCAACAGCTTCCATTTCAAAAGATTTCTGTTAAAATTTGCACCTTATATGACATAAATAAATATTCATTCTTCTCTCATGTTCTTGGAATATTTACAAAGATCAATTAAAAATTCTTAATTATCCAAAACATGGAGAATTGACAGATCATATTCTTTGACAGTATTATTTAGCTTTGTAAAGCCAGAAATCTTTAAAAGAACTAATTCAATCCTTCACCAAGTTTAAATTACTCAAATTAAGAAGATATTCAAACTCAAATTAAAATTATCTAAAAATTGATAAAAACCACAGACTTCTTATCAAAGCAAACAATGCAAAATCAGTTTTGCCAAAGTCATGATGGACACTAGACTTTGTGATGATGGTAACAGAAGAAACACATTCTGTCCTCTCTAGAATTCCTTTAAAATATACTTAAAAATATAAGTTATAGCATATATCTATAGCACTAGAGTAAGAGATAGAAGGCAATCAATTTCATTTTTTTAAAAGGAGAAAGCAACAAAAGTTTATATATGAAACCATTAAATACTTCCACACACACTGCAATATAAAATAACCATAGTTAAGTTACACTTACACACACTCTCTCCGAAGGATTTCTTTTGCTTCTAGACCATTCCAATTTTTACACCTACAACAAGAAAAGCCTTTACTTTGATCTGCATTTTACAGCTTAACATTCTCTATCTCGATCTTGATCTCCTCTTGCCCATGACTCTCCCACTTGTCTCAGTGCAGAAAGCTTAGACGTGAAGGATTAATAAACTCAAAAACTATCCCTTTTAACCATCAAAAATTTAAATCTCTCCTACAGCCAAAAATACTCTACCCAGCGAAGCTATCATTCAGAATCGAAGGCCAGATAAAGAGCTTCACAAATAAATTTGAGCTAAAGGAGTTCATCACTGCCAAACCAGAATTATATGAATTGCTGAAAGGGATTCTTTAGGAAGAGGAAGAAGATATAGATAAAAATTATGAGCAACAAATACGTAACTATCAACAAGTGAATCTAAAAACCAAGGGAAGTAAAAAACCTGATGAACAATATTAACTGGTGAATATAATAGAATCAGAGGTATGGAAGGGGAGTTGACTGATGATTCTTGGGGAAAAGGGGAGTGGGGGGTGTGGGAAGAGACTGAACATAAACTGTGCACCTATGGATGAGGACAATGGGGAGTGGGGAAAGGGCAGAGGGTGGGGTGGGAACCTGGTGGAGGAGAGCAATGGAGGGTAGGGGTGGGGGGAATGAGGAACATTTGTAATAATATAAACAATAAAGATTTATTTAAAAAATAAATAAATAAATAAATAAAATTTATATCTCTCAGCCAAAAACCCAAATGTGACTGAATGTCTTAACAGATTTAACAGAATTTTACATCTGCTGAAATCCTGCTATTCCAAAAATTGAAGCTTCCTATATCAACTGCAGTTTGGCATCAAAAAGAATAGAAATCTCAGTGGCCTGCAGTAATTCTAAGGGATGACCAGTTCTTTACTTTCAACACCAAGAACAGCTAAGTTTACTGGCCAGTGTGGCTCAGTGGTTGAGCACTGATCTATGAACCAGGAGGTCACAGTTTGATTCCTGGTCAGGGCACATGCCCGAGTTGCAGGCTCAATCCCCAGTAGAGGGCATGCAGGAGAAAGCTGATCACTGATTCTCTCTCATCATTGATGTTTCTCTCTCCCTCCCTCTCTTTTCCTCTCTGAAACTAATAAATATATATTTTAAAAAAGAAACAGCTTATGATAAATTAAAAAAAAACATATTTTGACACACAATAAAAAAAAAAGATCAATAATACAGAAAGAAAATTTGACAAATTCTCCTAAAATGGATACTGTCTTATCTTTTTCATTAGTTAATTTAAGTCAATATGGTATAAATACTTCAGAGAATCAATGCACAATAGGTAGTTCACAAGATAATTGAGGAAATGAATACAAAAATGGAGAGGAAAGCTTTCCTGAGAGTGTTTCATTGTTTCCCAGGGAAAGTTAGTGAACAGAGAAAAACTTCTAGTTCCTTATTAATGTTTCCATTTCCAATGATAAGAGAAGGCTATACGTATACAAATAGAAAACCAGTTATTCCTGCAGAATAGAAACTTGAGACCAGCCAGATAAAGGTAAAGCCACGAAAGGTAAATAAAGTAGTACCTCCACTGTTTTAATTCAATAATGTTGGGATCCAATAATTTTATATCCTGCCAAATAATTATTTAGCATGTAAAAGTAAATACAGACTTAGAAATCTGCTCAGTAAAACATATTTGGAAGTATTCTCTGAATCACAATTCATTATGAAAACTAGCTGTTGATGAGGACTGCTTGAAAGCATGAAACCAGTTAGAATGACAGTACTGGCAAAAGCAATAGCCCTCAATGAGGAAGGGATTCATACTACTGAGTTGTTGTTTGTTTTTTTACTATTATAATAACAAAATAAACTGCAAGACAAAAAGCAATCTTTTAAAAATAATTCAATCACACACTTTTGGTTGCTTTAAATAAGGATACAAAATTTATGAAAGAGCAAACATTAACTGCTAAATTCCTCATTCTCTGTAACTAGAAACACTATTACTCTGATTTTCTAATGAAGTGTTTAAGACTATGAATAGTTTTAATAATTTATGAAGACCAGATCTTATTAGCATAACTGAGTAAAACAAACTCTGCTTATTACTACTATTACCCAAAGCAGCATCAGAGGTCTTTGATCACACATTCAAGGTGATATCAGCCAGGTTTCTCTCCTGTGGTTATGATTTCCCCTTAGTAACTAGTAATATTTTATGGGCAGATAGATACTCTAGCTACTCAAACTTTCAGCCACTAGGGTTTTTTGTGGTGTTCTGTGTGTTTTTTTTCATAAATTTTTTTTTATTTCAGAGGAATGGAGGAGAAATAGAAACATCAATGATGAGAGATAATTATTGATCCACTGCCTCCCGCACCCTACTGGGGATCCAGCCCACAACCTGGGCATATGCCCTGACAGGGAATCAAACCAGGTCTACACTCAAACACTGAACCAGGCCAACTAGTCTCAGCCACTAGTTTTAACATCCATTTATGATGCATAGTTATGATTGCCAAATGACTTTCTAATTCCATTTCCTTTATACTTATTAGTCAGAATTCTACCTTAAATTCTCTTCCCCCTTCATTTATTTACCACTATGGAGTCATAGATCCTTACTTTATTTATGGGCAATAATCAATTAATATCATTATTTATTTTGATTATGATATATTGTCCCAGAGTTAACCAAAGGGAATTCTTACAGATTGGCTGTATGTCTTGGACATTCCACCATCATTTCACTTTTTAAGCACTTCTTACTTTATGGCACTACAAGATGCTCTAAGCTCATCTTCAAATTTTTCCCTGCCTCAGCCCTGGTATCAGTCATTTCACCAAGCTTCCACTTAGTAAAGACTGGTACTCAGAAACCAAGGTCTGGCTCTAGCTGTTTTCTCTGCTAATGGAGAGCTCATTGTTTCTAAGCCCTCTCAGTAGACAGAGTTGGCAAAAAGATATATAGATGTGTATATACATATCCACACACATCTATTTCTATATCTACCCATGTACATTTTCAGCCATGAGTTCATGCTAACGTCTTCAATTCCAATCAAACATCAGAGTTCATTCTAGGCCTTCCCCTTCCCACATTTATAATTTTTTTCCCCCAACAGTAACAAAATATGGCTTTCATTTTCCAGAATTATATTTATTTATTTGCTTAATCCAAGTATAGAAAACTGTTTCAAAATTGCAAACCCATGCTTCTGTGACCGAAAAAAGAAAAGCCTTTAACTAGATAGGCTTCAATGTTTGTTTGGAGGAGGGCTCTTGTTTTTTGGTTTTTTTTTTTGTTTGGTACTTATCCTAAGGACATAGTCCAATTCAGGTTCAAAAGTTACTTAGTTGTCCCCCTGATACACTTCAGTGTGGTTATGTTGTACATTTTAAAGGTTTGGTTCACTTGTTTTTGTATGTAGTCTACCTTAGGGTGTGTGTTTAAAGAAACTTGATTTTATTGGTGTTTGCTGTTTATATATTGGATATTAAACATGGTTCCAAAAGTCAGACAGGTATCCCCAGGAGGGCTGCCACTCCCATTCCCACCAACCTCCTATGGGTAACCAATCTCAGTAATTTCTCCTTCCTATACTGGTTTTGTCCCAGTAAACAAATATATATGTATTTTATTTCCCCTCCTTTTTTACACAAAATGTAGCATACTATGCATACAATAGATCCTTTTTTTTTTTTTTTTTTTTTCACTAAACAATATATCCTGGAAAATACTCCACTCAGTTCATAGAGACCTTTCCCATTCTTTACATAGCAGCATATAATGTTCCCCTGGGTGAATGTATCCCATCTTATTCCTATAGGTTGCTTATAATTATTTTTAATACAAACAATGCTGTGACCGACCTCATGCATGTGTATTTTAATACTGTTGGAAGTGTATCTTCAAGAAATTCCTAAATTTGGGGTTATTAAGTCAAAAGGTAAGCACACATGTAATCAAATCAAAATGTACCTTATGTCTCCTGATATAAGGCACTGAGTAGAAACCATCATTTCTGTGTTATTCCTGCCTCCAAAATGCATAACCTGAATCAAATCATAAAGTACCAACCTCAGACTGAGGGAACTCTGCAAATAACTAACCTGTATTCTTCAAAAATATCATTGTTATAGAACACAAAGACTTAAAGAACTGTTCCAAATTTAAAGACATAGAAACAAAATACTGTACAATCTGAGATTTTCTTTTGCTATAAAGGTCATTTGGGGGACATTTTGCAAAATTTGAAAAAAGATCTACATGTTTGATTAGCAATACATAATCTAGTTTCTGATTTTGGTTATATGCTATATTTACATAAGTAAATGTCCCGATTTTCAGGAAATCTGCATGGAGGTACTTAAAAATAACGGCATTGTCTTCAACTTTACACTACTAATTCATAATAAAAGCTGTGTATACGTAGAGAGGGAAGGATGAAACAGAAATGGTAAAATGTTAGCTTTGAGAAAATCTGGGTAAAGTTTTTTGGGTTTTTTTAAAGCAACACTGGGTGTGATTTTGACAGTTGTATTCCTATTTCTAGTACTGAACATTTGTTATTTGTAAACAAAGCTCTACCTGGGGGGAGGAGGGGATCACCATATGAGGGGACAAGATAAGTTGGTTTTCAATATTAAGCTAATATATTCAAACAACAAATTCTGTGACTATAAAAGTTTTAATTAAAGCAAGACAATGCTATTTACTGCTATGCAACCAATAAACAATCACACTTTCATAAATCACTAAAAATAAAACCAAATTTACAAGGCAACAAGAAACTCAGTCTAATTATACCCCCATTAGCACAATTTAACAACTCGTATTTCTTTGCTTCTTTCAAAACCATACCAAAAATATGTGAATAAATATATAAATCTTTGTCTTTTTCATAAAAGCCTGAGAGACATTTCTCTTTGTAAAACAGAAATCAGAGGCCTACCAAGGACGTTACTTTAAACTAAAATTCAATCCCAAACACAGACTCAGCGGCTCTACCCAAAGTAATTCAAGATCAAGGCCTTTCAAGAAGATTCAATGACTATTAACTCCACACTGTCTACGAATAGAGAGAGAGTCTTTTACTCGTTAGCACTTTTCAGTAAGGAGGGCACAGTAGAATACCATACAGGTACTTCTATTTTTCCATACAAAAAAAGAAAGAAATGTTCATGTAGCATCATTAAAGTCTGTTTCAATTTTAAGAGATCAATTTTATTTTGAAAAAGGAAAGGAACCTTTAATAAATTAAAAAGAAAACAGTAATGGTTTTAAAAAAGTCTCTTTCTCTACCCTCCCCCACTTTTAAAGTTAGCATGTATTTTCCTAGGTGAATTAAACAGACTGCTTTCATTTCAAAACTTGGGAAAGACCCAGGACACTTTCAACAACACCGATGGATTAAAAACACCTTCCCAGTAGTTAGCTGCCTGTCAAAAGCAGGGTTCTTGAACTACTCAGCAGACATGTCCCCTCTACACTCCTGCAACTTCTCCATCGCCGGAGGACACACACAAAAAAACACACACAGAGATTAGAACAAGAAAAATCGTAGGTTAGAATTTCCTTGTTTCTCCTCTGACAAAAGCGGTCAACCTCGATTAAGAAGAGTGTTGCGCCCTAACCGGTTTGGCTCAGTGGATAGAGCGTCAGCCCGCAGACTCAAGGATTCCAGGTTCGATTCTGGTCAAGGGCATGTACCTTGGTTACGAGCACATACCCAGTGGGGAGTGTATAGGAGGCAGCTGGCCAATGTTTCTAACTCTCTATTCCTCTCCCTTCATCTCTGTAAAAAATCAATAAAATATAAAATAAAACAAAAAACACCTAAGTTGTTGAAAGAAGAAGACAAAGAAGACAGTGTTGCCCTGGCCGGTGTAGCTCACTTGGTGTGCCCAGAGAGGTTGCCAACTTGATTCCAGGTCTGGGCACAAGAGTTGCATACTGTGTGTGTGTTGAGGGAGAGTGAAGGCTGCCAATTGATATTTCTCTCTCTTTCCTCTCCCTTGTTCTCTCTAAAATCAATAAAAACACTAAAAAAAAAAAAAAAAAAAAAAAAAAAAAAGAAAGAAAGAAAGAAAGAAGACAGTGTTCTTCCTAGAATACCTAGCATTTGTATCTAGTAATTGCCAGCAGAATCATTTCAACTGTTGCCAAAATGAGGAAATCTCTAGTATCCACTACCTTGGGGAGAGATGTCTTCTTTTTCTTTTTCTTTCTTTTTTTTTTTTTTAAATATATTTTATTGATTTTGTACAGAGAGGAAGGGAGAGAGATAGAGAGCTAGAAACATCGATGAGAGAGTCATCGATCAGTTGCCTCTTGCACACCCCCTACTGGGGATATGCCCGCAACCAAGGCACATGCCCTTGACCGGAATCGAACCCGGGTTCCCTCAGTCCCCAAGCCGACGCTCTATCCATTGAGCTAAACCGGTCCCGGCGAGATGTCTTCTTTTTCAATGCTAAGAATTCATTTGTAAATTACTCTGAGTATGTAAAACAGTAATTGCACTCTAAAAATAAGTCTACAGGATGGTTTCAAATTCACAGATAAAAATAATTTTAAGTGATTTATAATTGCAGGATGTCTTCAAGATGTAGCAAGAGAACAGCAATTCGGGAATCTACACCTTCACACGTGGATCAATTAATTGAGAACACCAATAAGTGAGTCTTGAAGTTTCTTTCAGGATCTGTCACAGGAAGGAGCCATGAAAAAGCTCTCAGTAAAAGACAAACTTTAGGTAAAAAGCAATGTCTGAGTCAGGTCCAGACTAACAGATTACAAGACTAAAACTCAGTATGTAAGAAATCAGCTACCCCCAACATAGCTCAAAAATCTGATAAACTGCCGAATAAAAGGTTGTTAATCGAACACCAGAACCTGGGAAATTCCTCTCTAATTCTGGAAAACATGTTTGGTCTCTTTTCAAAATTGCTAGATTAGCATTAACTCAAAACCCCAATGATTCCTCCACTACTTCTCAAAATTAACCCCCAAGTGATAAAAAGAATTTCCCCAACTCAAAATGGGGTCAACATTTATCACCTAAATAACCACAAAAAGTGAGGAGGGGATTAGGAGGTTGGGTGGGAAGTGGGAGGAGGGGGTTAAAGACTTAAGAGACCAGATCATGTGTCAAGGAAAAATGAACAAATGATAAATTTTGTTTTGGAGGAACAAGATAGAGAAGTAACAGCAAATAAAGCCAAGTAACAATTATTTACTTACTCTGTAGATGGCACTGTGCTAAATAATTTGCATGTTTTATATCATTTTTCTCCCAGAAGTCCTATAAGTACTACTATTTTCATATAGAAACTGGCTTGAAGAACCTAAGGATCTTGACCCAAAACACACAGCTAGTTAACTGAGTAAGAAAGGACCTTGAATTTGAAAGATGCAGAGATTTGTTCGACCAAACTAGATATTTAATGAAGAAACTGAAGCTTGAAAAGATTAGGGAGACTAAGATATCCCCCAGTTTTACCTGAGTAGGGAGGCCTAGGACCCAGATATTAAATGCTCTCTCCACTTCACTTTGTACAATGTTAAGATCATTTTTTGGCTGGAGTTTACTAGCCATTTGGGTATTCTATTGACCAATAGAAACTAAAACTTTTTCCCAAAAACTATAAACAGCAGCCCTAGCTGGTTTGGGTCAGTGGATAGAGCTTTGGCCAGAGGACTGAAGAATACCAGGTTGATTCTGGTCAAGGCATATGCTGGGGTTGCAGGCTCCATCCCCAGTAGAGGGCGTGCAGGAGGCACCAGGTCAATGATTCTCTCCCTCTCTCTCCCTGAAATCAATAAGAATATATTTTTTTAAAAAACCACACACAACTATGAGCAACAGAAAGGTCACAGACACACATACATTCTTAATAACATAAAATTTTACATTTTATCACATTTATATTCATTTTTAAAGAGGAAAGTGCACCTCAATTAAGTAATTATTGCCTTAATTTCTAATTTTGCATCTCTTCATATGTGTAGAAGGCAACATGCAAATCTAAAGTCAGGGCTAAATGCAAAGTTGTTTTGAACTTCTCCACTCCCAAATTTATTATATTTTTTCTGCTCAAGATTGTAAAAGAAAAAATATATATTGAACCTTATTTAAAAAAAAACTTTTTTTTTTTAATCTCAGGAGTCTTAAAAAATAAATAAAACCAATTTAAGCCATCCTGATCTCCTCTGAAGAGAACTGACTTCCGCTTGTTAAGATTATTATCCTTCCGCCGTCTCCTCTCTCTCCAATTACTACGGCTAGACAATCACAGCAGAATGAATTTTAATTTCCCAGGAGTCAGACAATAAATAGTAGCTCTATTAAGTAAAGATGATAGTCATGTTAGCTCCACAATCTATCAATAATCTTATGCCTGTAGCTTTACTGTGTACTAGACAGTGTTCTCGTCTCTTGACATATAGGAATTCATTTAATTCATTTAATTTTCTTAAGAGTGGTACTTCATACTTCCTATTTCCCCAGTTTACAGATGGGGAAACTGAGATACAGACAGGTTCAGTAAAATCTGCCTAAGATTACACAGAGCTAACACTCTATCCAGGCGGCCCTGACTGGAGCTGGATAGAGCATCGTTCTGTATACCAAAAGGTGACAGATTTGACTCTGGGAAGGCACATACACAGGTCAAAATGAAACACCCTCTCCAGGTGGTCTGGCTCCTGACTCTCCAGAAAGTCTCCTCAAAATCAGAACCCATGTTTCTCCCTTTCACGGGCCCCAAGTCACCAGTCACACTCCCCTCCCTGACTGCCTCCTCTCTCAACGCTAGCATGACTTCCCATACTCACACAAGACATGTTCTCTCTCCCCACTATCAACTAACTGTACGTTGTACTTTTATCGAAGTACAAAGAGACTTTGCCCTGATTCTGGATTCCCTTTGCATTTAAGTATATTACAGAACTGTACACAAACTTACACTAGCCATCATTAACCGAAGTACATACTACATGCCAGACACAATGCTAAGAAGGTTCCCATAACTTAAAGAATGTGATCAGACCCGTTTTACTGAAGATAAAACTGAGGCTAGGAGAAGCTAAATACCTATTTTGGCCATGTTCTCACGGTGAATAAGTAACATAGCAAGACCAGGCATTCAAGTCTATGAGTCAAAGCTCACACTATTTCTCTACGTATAAATGCATGTCTTCCTCAAGCATACATGGCTCCTCTATTTCTTTTATATCATCCAGAGCACCTAGGTGCATTCCTATTCATAAAGGAGACACTGCTTTAACAAATGAATTCTAGAAAATCGTTAGAAAGCCAGCAATTCCGCTTTCCTCGTGGTTTCTAATACTATTTCCAAAAACAAAGGGTCCAATTCCTTAATTGAATCATTCACTTACATTCAGATTCAAATACATTCAGAACACAAGATCACTCTCACTCCTGGACAACTCCCCTCCCGCCCCATTCACTGCAGCCCCTAAACTAAAGAGAGGGTGAGCTAGCCATTGCTCTGCCACGGGTTCCTGCAAGTCTCCCTTAGCCCTGGGGAACAGCAACATGCCAGCGTCCCTGCTTCTGCAGCCTGCTCAACTTAAACCGGTCTCACCTCGTACGTGTGATTTTTGTAACCCACTAATGAGCACACTGGAAATGCTCGTTACATGCACATCTCTTCCCGGATACAAAGGTTGAAGCAGCAGTCTTTAAAATACCTTGAAGTAGCCTCACGTCAATGACTGCTCATTTAGTCAAGGTGAAAGGTAACAGTCACATGTATGTGTCAGTACTCTGCCTTTTCATGCCACGACTGATAACAAACGGATGGAACGTACGCCAGGAATAAATATTTCCCCCAAAGAATCTGAACAGCACTCACACTGATAGACCAAGAAGATTATCTTTGTTACTTGTTATAACGTGGTATACCTTCCTTCTCTCCTAGCTTAAGCCACACCTTTTAGGTTCACAAAAGCAGAGAGATAACTGGGTCTCTCCCTCTCTCCCTCTCCCTCTCTCTCTCTCTCTCTCTCTCTTTCTCTCTCTCTCTCTCTCCCCCCCCCCCCCCAAAAAAGATCAGTCGAACCTCTCTCACCAGAGCAAATCGCAAGAATGAAGAATTCCACCTCCCTTTTCTTTCCCATCCCTTCCCCTCCGCCTTCAGCTACCAGAGAGGGTTGGGGGGTGGGGGGTGGGGGGTGGGAGCCGGTGGCTGGAACAGACACATAAGGCTCCGCTCGGCTCGGCTCGGCCGGTCGGTCAGTCGGTCACCTCCCAGCCTGGCCCATCCCAAACTTCACCTTGGCACGGCCAGGAGGAAGAGGAGGAAGACACCAGGAATTCCTAGCAAACGGTCTCCCCCTCCCCCCGATTCGAAGAACAATTCTTCACTTCCTCGAAGCCACCATCTCCCTGGGGCATTATCCCACACTCCCACCCGGGCACGTTACCTAGGAGGACACTTAAAAAGGAAAGCACACGCGCACACACACACAAAGAGAGGCGCACACACTGCCTGGAGCGGGCAGCGAGAAGCCCGGGGACCACGCGGCCCCGCGGCCAAGTTGCCACCGCGATCGGATCGCACGCTCGGACGGGGCAGGCGGGAGGCGGCCGGGCTCCATCCCGCCCCGCGCCCGCCGCCCCGGGTCTCCGGGCAGGAAGCCCGGCGCGGCGGCCAGGCGCTGCCTCCCCGCGGGGCTCGGGGCTCGGGCCCCCGCCGGAGCGATAAGGTGGATCGGCGCTTCCTACCCTCCCGGCTCCGCCCTCCCGGCCACATTCCTGAGAAGCCCGACTCCCGGGGCGCGAGCGGGGCGCCGGGCGAACCGGAGCGCAGCGCGGCGGCCGCGGGGGAGGAGGACCGGACCGGCCCCGCGTCCCCCGCCCGCGCGGCGCCTCCGGGGCGGGGTCGCGGCGGCCGCGCCGCCACAGGTACGAGAGCCCCCGCCCGCCGCCCCCCTCCCCGCCCTCCCCGCCCTCCCCGCCGCCATCCCCGGGGGGCCCGCTCCAGGCACCTGGATGAACTGGATGGTGAGCGCCGACTTGCCCACGCCGCCGCCGCCAACCACCACGAGCCGGTACTTCTCCTGGCCGGAGCCGTCCCGCCAGCCGGCCGCGGCCATGGGGACGCCGCCGAGCCCGGCCCGGCCACGCCGAGCCGCCGCCGCCGCCGCCCGCCCTAGGCCCGGCTCCGGGGACGTGTGCGGCCGGCGGGCTGCGGGCGGGCGGGCGAGCGGGCGGGCGGGCGGGGGTCCCGGGCGCCCGGAGCTGCGGGGAAGGCCGGTGCGGGCGGCAGCGCGGCGCCCCGGCTGGCCGAGTCCCGCCCGAGGCACGGAGGAGCGGGGTGACCGCAGGGGCCGGGGGCAGCCGCGACCGAGGGGCGCGCGAGTCCACACGGCTCCGCAGCGCCAGCCGAACCAGCCTCCAGCGCCGCTACAAATGGCCGTCTGGGGGCCGGGCTGCTGGGCTGGTGCTGCATATGCATGAGGGACGGGGCTTTTCTGCATATGTATGCGGGGGCGGGGGCGGGAGGGGCGGGGCCGCGCGAGATTCCGGAGCTGCCTGGGAGCTGAGACCATCAGTAGTCTGCAGACTCTCACTACATGTGCAATCATGTGACACCATTCTTACCTTCCTAGCTCCGACTTTTGCATATGTGGTTTCGTTTCCCTGGAATACTTTTATTCCAATTATTTGTTTGCCTATATCATTTAGTATTCAGGCCTTTCAGGGCGCTTTCCCTGGATTACCCAGCGCTGGGGTGAGTGCATGAGTAGCAGTGAGAGAGGGTGTCAAGTGGGAATGGGAAGAAAGACAAACTCTTTCATAATTTCGTATGTCAGGGATTATATGGATGGGGGGGGGGGGAGAGAATACAGTATATGAAGGCTCGTGTGAAAAAATAGAGCTGCTGTGATCTAAACTCCATTTGTAGGAGAATACGGTAAATATCCTGTTTTAAGAGCGCAGATGGTGACATGATTGAAGAACAGTATGTGTCAGTGATTGAGGATCAGCGCTGTGTCACAGTAATTGTGTGTGATGAACTTGTGGTGGTGACAGTGTGTGGGGACTGTGACCGGGAACTGTGCATGGGGACTAATCAGTCACAGTGATGGAGCGTGCTTGGGCAAGAGTGAATAAGATAGATTTTGTGTGTGTCAGGAGAATGTCTTAGTGACTGTGTTTATGTGTGGGAACTATATAGTAATGTAGCTGAGGAGTATGGGTGTGAGAGATTAGTACTTATTTGCACACTACATACCAGGCACATTGCTGGAGATCCTTTTCTTAAACAAAACAATGTCTCTGCCCTCTGTCCAATGGGAGAGACAGCCAGGACAACAGGCAGAGTAACTACTAGACACCCATAGCATGTGCACCCATAGGAAAAGCACTCACCCCAGCACTGGGTAATCAGGAAAAGCACCCTGAAAGACCTGGATACTAAATCATATAGGCAGACAAATAATTGGAATAAAAGTATTCCAGGGAAACGAAACCACATATGCAAAAGTCAGAGCTAGGAAGGTAAGAATTGTGTCACATGATTGTAAATGTATTGAGAGTTTGCATACCACTGACTGTGAATGAAAAGGGATTATCTATGTGTATGGCAGCTTATCAGAATGTAGCAGGAATCACAGCTCTAGGTAGAGGTGATGTAAGTTAGTAGAGATGTGTTCTGGGGCCAGACTGGATTCGAATCCTAGCTCTTTCAATAATGGTGTGATGCTGGGAACTTATTTAACCTGTGTAAATAAGAAGGCTAAGACTACCTACTTTGAGGTGTTGTGTTTGTTTTTCTTAATAAAAATCAAATGAGTTAATATAACAGCGTCTGACATTTTGGCATTTATGGCAGTTTTGGAACATGACTGCCAATTCATTGCACATAACCTAGTGACTCTCTTGGAGCCAGTAGAAGGCAGCAGAAGAGATGCTGTTATCCCTTCCAAGACTAGGTCAAAAGAGGCCATGCAGCTTCCACCTGTTCTCTTAGAATTCTTGCTCTAGGAGAAACACAGTCAGAAGTTTGGCTGCCCTGAGACTGCCATGCTAGAGATGCCACAAGTAAACTTGTCAGTCAAAGGGCCAGCTGAGCTCCTAGCTGATGGCCAGCATCAACTGCCAGCCATGTGAGATATCTTGGACACCCAGCTCTGCCCAACCTTTTGACTGCAGCCCCTGCTGGCATTTGACTGACTGCAACTGCATGACAGATTCCAAGCAAGAGCCACCCAGGCTAGCCATCCCTGACCTACAAAATCATGAGCAAAATAAAATAGTATACTGTTGTACTTTTTAAAACTTTTTACTGTGGAATCATTTCTATATATAAAGAATGAAGATCACCCATACGCCTTTACCTAAATTCAACTATTGTGAGCATTTTACCTCTATTATTCTCCCCTCTCTATCGATTTTTCTCTTTTTTCTCCCTCTCTTTATAGATATGTATAACTCATAAAAATGAATTTTGTAGCTACTTAAGGATAAGTTACAGACATTAGGGCTCTTTACCCCTAAGTGCTTCAGTGTGTATATCCAAAGAATAGGGATATTATTTTACACAACCACAGTACATTTATCAACTTTAGTACATTTAATATTCATATGAAAACATTTGTATAATCTAACCCTTATATTCCAGTTTTGTCAGTTGGCACAATAATATGCTTTAGAACGGGATCCAGTCTAGAGTCAAACCTTGCATTAGTTATCAAATTTCTTTAGCTTTTTTAAGTGTGGCACAAAATGGTTGTTTTAAGGTCTATTTTTTGAGGAAGTGGGAGGATATTTGTTACACAGCAGCTGTAGCCAGAGAAACCTCAATGACAGATATTACTATCAATGTGAAAAGGAGAAAAGGAAGAAAGAAAAGAAATAGGATCCCATGTCAAAGAACAGCTGAAAAAGGGCAAGTTATGCTTCCCACAAATGCCTCTTAGTGTCTACCTAGACCTGATATTCCCCATTATTTTTCAGGACCAAGAAGATAACCAAAGAGTTGTCTTTACACTCGTTCCTTTCTAAAGTACAATCAAATCCTTTGTCTCCTTTCAAAAAGCCATGGTAATCAGAAAAGCTTACCAAATCTCAAAAATATCCAAAAGAAAGTTATTCCTTGAGTGGGTGATGGGAAATAGCAATACTAGCACAGCTCTTTAGACTTGGGTAATCAAGCATAGGTCCTAAAACAATTGTAATGGGGTCCTCAGCATTCTGTGACTCAGCATGTGGCAGCGGAGCACTCAGGGGTACTGAACCTGATGATAGTTTGACCAGGAAAAGAAAAATGAAAAGCACTTATATATACAAAAGCCTAAGCGATTGTTGGACTGGAAGCTATGATGTGCACTGACCACTAGGGGACAGATGCTCAACACATGGAACCATGCACCAGCGGGGTCCCTCAGCCTGGCCTGAAGGGATCAGGCCGAAACCAGCAGTCCGACATCCCCCAAGGGGTCCCAGATTGCAAGAGGACACAGGCCAGGCAGAGAGACCAAACCAGTGCATGAATCCGTGCATCGGGCCTCTAGTACAGTAGCAAATACAAGCTGGCAAGCACTATGTGCCGGTGACTAGAGTTTTTAGGGGGAAACCTATTTTCAGTAGACTCTATTTCAGTAACCTATTTCCTGCGTTCCTTCTCTGCCTGAGTCCTCACCAAGATGTTCTTTCCTTCCTACTCTGCACCACTATGATCCTTGAATACAGGACAATTCCAACACTGAAACCAAGCAAATAAACCCATCCTGTATAAAACATGTGTTAGTTGGCTCCCAGGAATCCATTTCTCCTTGCTTTCAAATTTTCCTCTGTAGTTTGGGAGTGACTGAGACCCACCCCTAGCTCCAGGAGTTCACTCAGATTCATTTAAGATTACCAGTCTCCACTAGCCAGAGTAGTTAGCTAAAGGATGGACATGTGACTAAGTCAGGTCAATCAGAGCAGATTCAACTACAATGAAATACCACTTCATACCCACTAGGATGACTATAATAATAATAAAAAAAAAAGTCAGATAGATAATAACAAGTGTGGAAGAGGATGTGGAGAAACTGGAACCCTCATACACGGTTGACAGAAATATAAATGTTGCTGCTGCTTTGGAAAACAGTCTGGGATTTCCTCAAAAGTTAAACATAAAGTTACCATACAACCCAGAAATTTAACCCCTAAGTATATACTCAAGATTAATGAAAATATTTGTCCATATAAAAATGTACATGCAAATTTATAACAGCATTATTCATAATAACCAAAAAGGGGGGAAATCAATTATTTATGAACTGATGAATGGATAAACAAAATGTGGCATATGCATATAATTGAATATTATTTGGCAATTAAAAGGGAAGAAGTACTGAAACATACTACTCTGGATGAACTCTGAAACTAAGCTAAATGAAAAAGCCAGTCACAAAAGACCAAATATTATGTGATTTTATTTATATAAAAGGTCTAGGTAAGAAAATCTATAGAGACAGAAAATAGATTAGTGGTTGCCAGAGCTAAGGGGGAAATGCTGAGTAACTGATAACAGGTATGAGGTTCCTGTTTGGAGATATGAAAATGTTCTGAAATTGGATAGTTGTGATGGTTGCAACTATCTAATTGCATTGACTTATACTCTTTTAAAGTGAATTTTACGGTATAGGAATTAAATCTCAATAATGCTATGAGGAGAAAATATTTAATTGCAGGGTTTTGTTTGAGCTATCACAAAAATGTCTTTTTACTTCAAGATGTCCCTCATATCAATTCTGTTTCTTTATTGTTGTTGTTGTTGTTGTTGTTGTTTACTCAAAGTCAACTGTTCAGCAAGCAAATTGCCCATGTGCTCCATTCCACCTAAGCATGCTATTCCAAAATGCTGTCTTTCCCTTAGAAAATAGCCCAAAAGCCTATAGCAAAA
Organism: Pipistrellus hanaki; assembly: GCF_964339955.1. Lineage (NCBI taxonomy): Eukaryota > Metazoa > Chordata > Mammalia > Chiroptera > Vespertilionidae > Pipistrellus > Pipistrellus hanaki. The sequence goes on from NC_140511.1 coordinate 51,785,885, forward strand.
AGAAACTCCCCTGCAAAAATGAATCACAAAGACATAGAAGAATATGGGAGAGAAACAACTAGTTGTCATTCAAGACGACTAAAGATTAACTTTTATCTTAATCTGAAAAGTTTCATTCTCAAGTAGAGGGATAATAAGTGAGTACATAAATCTTCATGAGAAGAATGACCTAGAAACTTGGGAAGAACAATAGAGACCATCCCCCTTACTTTACCAAAATAAATTCTGTGACTAGGCAAGACATGTCTTTCCGAATGTTACCTAACAGGTTGCTAGCAGGATATAGGTCTTCTGACTGCCTTCTATGAGCACTTTTCCTCATACTAAGCCAGGTGTTGTCCAGAACCCCTCAGAGAATCATCGCACAGAGACAGTGCAATGATGTCAATCAAGAGGCTGTTGAATGCATCATTCTTACTTAAGTTGAGCAATTGTCTGGCTAAGGAATTGTCAAGAGATTTCAACAGGCAGATTTAAGGCCAGATTTGGCCAACAGATATGTTTTGGCCCACAATTCAATTTTTTTTTTAATTTAATTGAATTGGTTGCCAATATTTAAAAGAAGAATATTTTGCCCTGGCCGGTGTACTCAGTGGTTAGAGCATCAGCCTGTGGACTGAAGGTTCACAGATCCAATTCTCAGCTAAGGGCCCAGTCCTTTTCCTGCAGGAGGCAACCAATCAATGTGTCTCACATCAATGTGTCTCCCTCTCTTTCTACTCCTTCCTCCTTCCCTTATACTCTCTTTAAAAATCAATGGAAAAAATATCTTCCGGAGAGGATTAACAACAGCAACAACAACAACAACAAAAAAGTGGGATATTTTATAAACAAATCTGGATTTCTTACTCTTCCTTTTAAAAAAATTAAAAATAAAAATAAAAAATTAAGTGAAACATCTGCAGCACCGGGCCAGCATTATCTATGACAACTGGCTGATGGTAAGTACAGGGTGCCCTTGAAAAAAGGTGTAGATGCTCCTATTCTTCCAAGTCACCAGCACTCTTGCATCACACCCCATCCATTTGATGTTGCCTGCCTGGCTTTTGCGAGCTTTAAAAATTTGCAAATCCTACTACTACAGTATATGCCAATGTTTTCCACCTAGGATGCCCATCCAAATCCCCTGTAGTGTCCTAAAATGAAGGACCTGGGCTCCATCCCACAGTTCATAAATAAGAATCTTTGAGGTTGCAGACAAAAAAAAATCTGAATTTGTATATTTAAATATCTGAAGTTACTCCGAGACACCTCCATAATTGAGAATTCCTAGAGAAGAGTAGATTTATTCACGTCCACTCTTTCTTTCAGAACAAACAATGACCTTCTCTTCTGGAATGTTGGTTACTCATCTCTAAAAATCGTCATTGCCCAAATACCATCCTTGGCCCATCCCAGAGAAAGGATCTGGGAGAGGAATGGGAAGGGAGGTGCTGAAACCAAGATTCCCCTGACCTCATCTAAAGCTGAGTCAGACAGAGCCCAGGCCTGGTGACAAAAAAGGGCCAAACCCCCAAATCAGAGAGTGTTCGATCCTTATCATGGTTGATGGAAGAGCACCACCTGCTTATTTCCTTAAAGGGCCACTGTTTTTCATATGAATGAATGGCTGGTGGGGAATGAAAGAGCCTAGCAGGAGCTGCATGCATCTGAGATGAGATAGACGCACAAATCTATTCCTTGTTTAAAGATCATGCTGCTAAGAATAGAAATTGAAACACACACTCAAGCGTGTGCACACACCCCCCCTGAGGAAGGCCACTGCAGGGCTGGAGAAATCCACAGCTTAGCAGAGGATCGTCTGAGAGTCACAGAGCAGAAAAACCACCCTAAGATCTTTGCCACTATAACGCTCATTTTGCTGATGAGGAAGCAAAGGCCCAGATAGACAAGAGGAGTCCCAGCATTGCCTAGAGATAGAGCAGAAAAATGACTGGAACTCAGATCCTATCTCCTAGGACCTCAACATGGTGCAAAGTCTTGGAAGCCCAAGCGTCCAGAAGGCTGAGCAGGGCCAACGCTACACAACCCTTCTCAGGCATGTCTGCCAGGGAGACTCAAAGCAAGGATCTCCACCAGAGAGCATTTTGTAAAGTAATGAAAAATTTAAAACTACCTAAACGCTCAATAATAGGGACTTGATTAAGTAAATGATGCTATAGCCATGATATGAAATACTATGTGGCCATTAAAAATAATTTATATTTCTACCAGAAAATGAGAAGAGTGGAATGCAACACATGAGCATTTACCATGAGCCTGGCACTGTGATAACCACTTAAAACATATTATCCAATTTAATCCAAAAATCACAATCTGAAGTGGGCTCTGTTCTGTTATGATCTGTATTTTACAAAAACACTGCAGCACAGAGGTGTCATAGCTAGTTAATGGCAGAGTGCATATTTGAATCCAGAAGGTCTAAGCTTTTGTACTTGACCACAATGTGTACATTAAAAATAAAAATGACTGGCAGGATATTCAGCTACCCTCGGTTGTGGGATTACAGGTGAGAGTTTTTTCTACTTTTAGTTTTTCTGTAACATATTCTCCCATCTTAATTTTTTTAAATCTCCATTTTTTCCTACCTCCAATCCCTGATAATCTCTAATCTACTTTCTATCTCTATGAACTTTCCCATTCTGGACATTTTATATAAGTGGAATCATACAATATTTGTCCTTTCATGCCTGGTTTATTTCACTTAGCATAATGTTTCAAGGTTCCTCGATGTTGTTGCACATATTCACATAGAATTATATTCCAATGTAAGGATATACTACGATTTATTTATCCATTCACTTATTGATTATCATTTCGATTATTTCCACCCTTTGGCTATTGTGAATTATGCTGTTATGAATACTTGTGTACAAGTACCTGAGTTCCTGTTTTCAAATCTTTTGGTTAAATGCCTAGGAGTAGAATTGCTGGGTCAAATGATAATTCTATGTTTAACATTTTGAGGAACTACCAAATTGTTTTTCCTAACAGCTACACCATTTTATATTCCCACAACAATGTACAAAAGTTCTAATTTCTCCACATCTTCATAAACACTTATAATTTTCCTTTTTTTTATTATAGCTATCCTAGGTGTGAAGTGGTGTGTCATTATAGTTTTGATTTGCATTTTCCTAATGACTAATAATGTAGAGCATATTTTTATGTGCTTATTTTCAATTCATATATATTCTTTGGAGAAATGTCTATTTAAATGTCCTTTGTCTATTTTTTTTTATTTGGGTTGCTTATCCTTTTGTTGTTGAGTTGTAGGAGTTTTTTTTTTTATATATATATTTTGGATATTAAGTCCTTCTCAGATATATGATTTGCAAATATATTCTCCCATTCTGCTTCACTCTCTTGATAGAGTTCTTTGATTAACAAAGTTTTAATTTTAATGAAGTCCAGCTTTTTTATTAATTTTAAATCAGAAAAATAAAAAAAAATATGTCTATGAACAATTTTTAATACTATGGGTACAACAGAAGCCAAAACTATACATATATGTTGTAGCTATATAAAGCAGTTGCACACATATGATCTATGTAAAAATAAGTGGTAGCTAGACAATCTGGGAGGATTAAGTATTCCAGGAAGACTGAGACACAGGTCAATACAGAGAGGATAACTACGTTGTCCTCTGTCATTCAGGTTGAACTTAGTAACGGCCGCTTTGTCTCTTTCTTCCCTGCAGCAGCTTTCCAGAACGAGACACGCCTGCTGCTCCGAAGGGACTGAGCCCTGAACACTGAGCTGCCTGTAGCACCCAGGCCTGCTTTGCAGAGCTTCAAAGCCGTCTGGCTGTGAATAACTCAGAAAAGACCAAAAGAGTGGAATAGAGAAGAGAGAAGTCCTTTTTTATTTTTTCTTTCAAATGATAAGCCTACAAAACAGAAGGGAACTTCAAAACGCAGCCATCTGGATTTAGGGTAGACAGCTGGTAGAACCCGATAATAAGGCATGGCAGACAGCTCCCAGGAAGCTTTTAGAATGCCGTGGTTTCTAGGTCCCATTCCTGCCCCCGCAGAATCACACTGTTTCAGGAAAGAACTGAAAGGAAATGCTCTGTGATTGCAGCCTTCCCTCCTCTCCCCATGGGGCATGGGATACCTCTGTCTCTCGCAGGTGCAGCACCCGTGGTCTGGGGAGAGCAAACAAGGCTTTCTTCACGGACCACCGGGAGCCCCGCAGAGAAAGTCTGAGACATGGCGCCCTAAATGTCAGACGGGGAAGGGGCCTGAGAAACCCCCCTAAATTCGTCACTGTTGGGGCATTAGGGGATCCCATAGATAGCCCTCTTCCTCACCCAAGTCTGAACCAACTGAGAAATCAGACATAGAAAACCAGCAGACGCAGATCAAAATGTCAGCTATATTACTGATAAGAACTAGCCTGGAGGATATGACTTAGATCTGAGGTCAAATGGTCTTGCTTACACTGTTCCCAGAATACATTTACCACTGAGTTACAGGCAGGGATGGGAAAATGGCAGGCCTCATCTTATGGGGATCTGTCTCCATAAAACTTAGAGCACATAGTGGAACGCAAAATAACTGCCCCTGTGGGTGGCACGGGCTCCCCTTCCTACCTCTCCACACACACACACACACACACACACACACACAGGGAGCTAAACTGAGCATGCCCAGATCATCCTTCCTTCCAAACTCATTAATTAGATAATTCATACATTCTCCATAGAGAAGAATGAATAAGGGGTTGGGAGAGAGGCTAGGAGTCTCATGTTAGTGATTTTCACATTTTAGTGAAATGAAAGGACATGAATTACCTGGAAGGCTTATCACAACACAGATTGTTGGTTTCTACCCCAGAACCCTGATTCAGTAGGTGTGGACTGCGGTCTGATAAACTGTGCTGTTTAACAAATTCTCTAGTGAGGTTGATGTTGCTGCTGATGCTATCCTGGGACCACACTTTGAGAACTAGTGGTCAGAAAGAATCTCTTCCCTTGGAAACAAAAGGAGGAATAAATGTTCTCCTTGACGGTAAGGAATAGCTTGGTTGCCAGTGGCAGAAATTCAACTCAAACTGAAATGAAAAGAATGTATTGGTTCATGTAACTAAATGATACCACTGTTGGTCTAACTTCAAGCAGGACTAGACTCAGATGATATCTTCAGAACTCCTTCACTCTCTGTATCTCTCAGATGTGTTTGTTCTATATGACTTTAGTGTTAACCTGGGTTTCCCCTGGCTGTTGTTGGCAATTTAGCTCCCCTTACATTCTTTCCCCTAACCCAGTATTTCTCAAACTTCAGCATGAATCAGAATCACGGAGAGGGTTTGTTAAAACACACACTGCTGGGCCTCAACCCCGGAGTTTCTGATTCAGTAGGTTTGGGGTAAAACTCAAAAATTGAGAATTCTAGCAAATTCCCAAGGTGATAGCAAAAGAGCGAAGAATGGATGCTGGGAAGACACAAACAACAGATGTTCACTATTCTTACTTTTGTAGATCAAGGAACTGAAAGGTTGAGTGGCTGCTCTGTTTTATACCCTTTACAAGATAAAAATGTTTCCAAAGGGCTTGTTGACACAATAGAAAGAGCACGGGTTTTAAAGAGGATCTGAGGTCAATCCCATTCCTACCAGCGACAAACTGAGTGGTTTAGGGCAGATCACTAAGCCTCTATGCTCCTCCCTTTAATGTTTTCTTTTTTTTCTTTTTTAATTGATTTTCCACAGAGAGAAAGGGAGAGGGATAGAGAGCTAGAAACGTCGACGAGAAACATTGACCAGCTGCCTCCTGCACACCCCCTACCGGGGATGTACCCACAACCAATGTACATGCCCTTGACCGGAATCGAACCTGGGACCTTTCAGTCTGCACACCAACGCTCTATCCACTGAGCCAAACCGGTTTCGGCCCTTTAGTGTTTTAAAATGAGAATCACTGCAGGACCTACTCTCAGGGTGGGGTGAGGATGTGAGGACTTACTGGAACATGGTAGGGTTAGAGAAGAATTAAATAGATGGGAGCTTTAATTCATTTTAAAAGTCAGTGTGAATTATTATATACATAAAATTAAAACTATACAGTTACTACTTTTTGTTTTATGAGTACTATTTTTCACCTAGACAATTGTCAAGATCAAATATGTGAGAACACTATGAAACAAAATCCAGGGAAACAAATACCTTGGTTCGTTGCCAGTGGGGTGCAGCCCATATCCTAGGCCCTATCAATGTATTCAGGGACCCAGTACCCCAAGAAATTCATCTCTTTGCCTGAGAGATTTTTCTGAATGAACTGTGGAAGTCCATTCTGGCCACCAGCAGGCTAGACCAGGCCAGAGAGTTAACACCTACTGCCCCTACTCCCATTTCAAACTCCGTGCTCCCAGAGCAGGCTTCAGCTAATGACTCTTGGGAAGTGCAGCCTCCTCACCTTGTTTAGAAAAGTCCAGAAGTGCCTGGCCAGCGTGGCTCAATGGTTAAGCATTGACCTATGAACCAGGAGGTCAAGGTTTGATTCCCAGTCAGGGCACATGCCCGGGGGTTGTAGGCTTGATCCCCAGTGTGGGGCATGCATGAAGCAACCAATCAATGATTCTCTCCCATCATTGAAGTTTCTATTTCTCTCTCCCTCTCCCTTCCTTTCTGAAATCAATAAAAATATTTTTTTAAGAAAAAAAAAAAAGTTGAGAAGTGAGTATTCTGCACCTTTACCATAATTTCCTGGTGGGATTAAGCTTCGGTCACCCACGTAGTAGCTGGGTTCATAACACACCCTTTCCAGGGTGCCTTCCCTTCCTTGTATCACTCCCCTCACTCCTCAGCTTCCTGCTGTTCCATGCACCTACCAATTACACTACTTGCACTAGAATCGTTGTCACAGAGATATGCTTTCATGGGGGAACCCCAGCCAAAATATAAACATCTTTGGAAGTGGGTAATATCTAGCAAAATTATAAATGTATATGCCCTCAACCTAGCAAATCTGATTCTAATAATTTATTTAACATCTATATTCACAGATGTGCCAAATAACATCTATGAAGGGACTATTTACTGAAGCACTATTTGTGAGAGCAAGAGATTGACACAATTTATTGACAAATGTTATTAATTTGGGAATGGTCAAGTAAATCAAAGAACATTCAGAGAATGAGACACTATGCAGCACAAACATTTTTTAAAAGTGGAATTCCTACTAAGTTGGAATAATCCTCAAGATTTATTTAAATAAGAAAAACAAGATACCAACAAGAATGTATAAAATACTACCATTTGTGTAAAAGGGGAAGCATATATTAATGTGTATTTGATTGTAATAATATAGATTATTTATAGAAGATAAACAAAAAAACTGCCCTAGCAGGATTGGCTCAGTGGATAGAGCGTCAGCCTGTGGACTGAAGGGTCCCGAGTTCGATTCGGAGAAGGGCACATGCCCGGGTTGTGGACTCAGTCCCTTGAAAGGGGCGTGCAGGAAGCAGCTAATCAATGATTCTCTCTCATCATTGATATTTCTAGCTCTCTCTCCCTCTCCCTGTCTGAAATCAATAAAAATATATTTTTTAAAAAGATTAAAAAAAAACTGGGAGACTATTCTTGTATACACTCTGGTGCTTTTTGAATTTTGAACCACGCAGATGTATTATCTATTGCTTCTTCTGCCACTCCTGATGCTGCTTGTGTGCTCTTTTGGTGCGGACCTGGTACCTCTTTTGTGAAGTGGCAGCTGAGGAGACTCCGGCGCTCGCCATGGCCAGCGAAAAGCCGGAGTTTGTCATGAGGCAGATCAGATTCCGATTTGACGGACAGCCAATCCCTGACACAGACACACCTGCACAGTTGGAAATGGAGGATGAAGATACCATTGATGTGTTCCAGCAGCAGACAGGAGGTGTCTACTAAAAAAGGGAACCTGCTATTTAACTCCAGAACTCTGTTCCTGCAGACCAAGAAGACATTCTCAGTTAGAAAACTGCAATTTGGTTTCAACACATCTGACTGCTACAGTATATCTTCTTCTATTCTTTCATTTCCCCTTCCCCATCCCTTTATTGTACATAAAGTAACTGAGGTATGTGCACAAGAATTTGCTTTTTTTTTTTTTTTTTAACTAAGTGGCCAATGATATGTTTTGGTCTACATCAAATAGAGATGGGATTTGGGGGGAAAAAAACCAAAAAACAAAAAACACTGATTCTGTGAAAACACCCCCTTTCTCCATTAGTGGCATGCTCATGCAGCTCTTATCTTTATATTCCAGTAAGTTATTTTGCTCTCACTGTTTAACAAAAATAGAACAACATAAAAATTCTTGCATACCTTGTTTGATTGGAGAATTTTAATGTTTTTCATTTATCATTGTAAAAACAAGGACAATTTTATAACTTTTCTGTACGCAGCTGTTACATGTAGGGCAATCTGTCTTTGAGTAAATTACTCTTTAAAAAAAAAAATCCTAGATAGTTTTCCCTTCAAAAGTCAAGTGTCTTATTCAAATAAACTTCTTGTTTAGAAAAAAGTATTATCTATTCAGAAAAACAAATTAATTAATTACAAACTTTAACTTGAATGTAAAAAAAAGAATTTTTACACTAAGTAAGTTAGTTATTTAAGAGTTAGTCTTTTCAGAAACACTTTAATTTTTATAACATTAGCTATCATTATGAGTAACTACAAACACTACAAACTACAAAGCTACAAATTGCAACATGTCCAAAAAATGTATATTAATGGCCACCTAGAGTTATCTTTCTTTTCTTTTTTTTTTTTTTAATATATTTTTATTTATTTCAGAGAAGGGAGAAGGGGAGAGAGATAGAAACTTCAATGATGAGAAAGAATCATTGATCAGCTGCCTCCTGTACGTCCCCCACTGGGGATCAAACCTGCGACACAGGCATGTGTCCTGACTGGGAATCGAACTGTGACCTCCTGGTTCATAGATCAATGCTCAACCATTGGGCCATGCCAGCTGGGCAGCCAACTAGAGCTTTAAAAAGTATAGACAATGCAGTAATTAACCAGGGAAATAGAAAAAAACACAAAAGTCAGGGAAAGTGGTTGAAGATCCCAAAGTCACACTTGGAGACTCTCTCCTGTCCTGTGAAATCTCCCTATAAAGGTGGGAGCTTTATACGTACATTCTCATGTGCGCCCTGCAGCTATCATCCCAATTTCACAGGTAAGAAGACTAAGGCTTGAGAAGCTCAAAAGACTAACTAAAATAGAACCTGAATCTCATCTCAGGTCTATCTGAACCCTAGGCAAAATATATGCCAGCCATAACCGGTTTGGCTCAGTGGATGAACCGAAGGATCCCAGGTTCAATTCCTATCAAGGGCATATACATTGGTTGCAGGCACGTCCCCAGTGGGGGTGTGCAGGAGGCAGCTGGTCGATGATGTTTCTAGCTCTCTATCCTTCTCCCTTCCTCTCTGTAAAAAATCAATAAAATATTTTTTAAAACACACACACACACACACATACACACACACATATATATATATATTTCAGCTTTTTTGTCTCCATTTCAATTGTTGCCTGTCTCTGCTTCTCTGTCAACTGTCTCATGTTCTTACTTCATTTTACTCACATTTCTCTCAATATATATACCAACATCCCCTCAGTGCTACCTATTAAAGATGCAGACCTTGATTAGAGCTTTGAAAAAAGTGATCACATTTTAGAGTCACAATCACCAAGGTCCATGCCTGAAAGTACACTAGTGTGCAGGGGGGGAAAGCCATTTCCTCTTTAACCTCTCTGCACAGATTTTCATGCCAGAGGCAAAGCACAGGGACCGGCAATGGAGTTCATCATTCATATCTTTCTGTGACGGGAACATGCCAGCACCTGGCCATGCTGCAGGGCAGGAATGTATTAAAACTGATTTGGAAAATATTTTTTGACAAACATTTAGTTTTGCCTTTGCAGTTGCTTACTCAGTGCCTGGTACATTGGAGTTCTCAGAAAATATTTACTGAGAGAATGAATGAACTAGTGATTGGGCAGCATAGTGTGAAGTAATGCTGGAAGTCCAAAGGGGTAAAATACAGTCCCAAGTTATAACTCAGTTGAGAAAACAAGACAAAAATACCACAATGTTTAGCTAAGAGGAGAAGCCAGGACTATAAGTAAGGCCTCGGTGCCAAATGAAGCCTGAGCTACAGAAAATCAGAGGTGAGAAATAGCCCATAGGCTGAACTGATGGAAAGATGACATATGGAAAAGCAGAAATAAAAGGCATTCTGGGGAAGACAGTTTCTAGTAGAGATATAAAATAAGCCCAATGTATTTTTGTTGTTGTTAATCCTTACCTGAGGATATTTTTTCCCATTGCTTTTCAGAGAAAATAAAAAGGAGAGATGGTGGAAGGGAAAGAGAGAGAGAGAGAGAGAGAGAGAGAGAGGGAGAGAAAGAAAGAAACATCAATGTGAGAGAGACACATCAACTGCTTACCTCCCGCATGCTCTGATTGGGGGGAAGGGTAGTGGCTGGGGGCGCGGAGGTTTGAACCTGCAACTAAAGTACATGCCCTGACTGGGAATTGAACCTGAGACCCTTTGGAGCTTGGGCCCACATTCTAACCACTTAGCCTACCAGCCAGGGCAAGCCCAATATCTTGATGCACATGAAAGAACTACAGGATTTGAAATTGGATAGAACGAGGGTTTGAATCCCGTACCTTCCTCTTATTGATGAGCACAGTTACTTAACCCCTCTGATGAGGATAACGCTGGGGCTCCAGAACCAGACTGAGATATTTGCACTGTACAGCCTCCACTCGGGGACATTTTGGATGCTTGGTCTTCAGGACTCGTCCTTTTATGAATCCTTGCCCAAAGCCAGACCAGAGAGAAGGAAGACTATGGGCAGGAAAGAGGACAGATTTTTCTTTATGCCCCTGAGATCCTACGGACTTAGAGTCAACTGGAGAATGCTGAGCAAATTGGAGTCCCTAAGTGGAATGGGAGGCCTCACCAGATCCATGGGATAGGCTAAAGTTGGATGGGGCAGCCATGGTAGAGGCAGACCTTCAATAGCAGCCTGTGACGTCATCTCAGCCCCTGTCAGTCACTCCCACAGCCTCACTGATTCAGGCTGCCGGCCTGAGCCCTCCAAAGCCCCTCCTCCAACTGGGGCTTTGTTCTCTCCCTTGGCTTCTTGATCTTTGAGTCTTCTCTTTGTTTCTATTTCAGTCTCTATTTCAGCTTTTTTGTCTCCGTTTCAATCGTTGCCTGTCTCTGCTTCTCTGTCAATTGTCTCATGTTCTTACTTCATTTTACTCACATTTCTCTCAATAACAAGCCCTAATATTGCTTGCATTACTGGAATCCAAAACAAAGCAAAACAAAAACCCAGGAGCTTGGCTTATTCACAAAAGCATATTGACCTAAAAGCCAGTGTAATCATTTAGATTCATACTTTTATACAATACCCAAAAATATATCTCACAAGATTGTAGAGTTAAACATACAAAAGCCAAATCACAGGAAAAAAAAAAAAAACTGGCAGGAAATTGAATTGACTATCAGATCTTTGGAGGAATCTGTAACTTTTAAAGCAGTAAGCAAAAGAAGGAATCACAAAGGAAAAGATGAACAGATTTTACTACATAAAAATGTGCAGCTTCTGTACAAAAAACAAAAAGACGAAAAAGAAAAAAAAACAGATGAAGAATAACGTTTGCAATAACATTCAAAGAATGACTAAATTATATAAAGTTCATATCATAAAAGGAAGGATTAAAGCTTGAATAAACAGCCATCTCCCATAAATAGAAATATAACCATAAATCAACATAAGGGAAAATACTTAGTTTAATATTCTCAAGTACATACACATTAAAATATTAAAAGAAACCATTTCCCTGTTATTATGCTAGCAAAAATTAAAACAATGATAATACCCAGTGCTTGTGGTTAAGTAAATTTACACAATACTTTTGGAACACTCTTTGGCAATAATTATCAAGAAACTTTAAACTATTTGTACCTTTGTCCCTTAATTCCATTCCAAGGGATTTGTCCTAAGGCAGCAGATTTTAAACTATGCTTCTTGCAACCTCACAAGTTCTGCAGAATTGTCTGTGGGACTGCTAGGAAGGATACGTATTAGTCAGGGTTTGTGGCTAAGAGCAAGAGAAATTAACCCTATTATAAGCAAAAAGTCAATGCACTGAAAAACAAAAACAAAACAAAACACTCAGAGGCTCACAGAATCACCCGCACAACCAGGTTCTGAAAACTGGCAGGAAACAAGAGAATTCCAGAGGGCTAAGCAGCTGGAACCATACCACAGGTCACACAGCCAGAACAACCAGGTGCATGTGGCACTGCTGCTGAGAGGAAAATGATCCTGACCACCTGACACAGTCACATACTCAGGATTTTCAAAAACCTAGAAGGGAATGCCTGATTGATTGGACCTGAATCATATGCCTCGGATTTTGCAAGGAAGCAGGAGAGGGGAGAGTAAAGAATCTGGGGGTTTGACTTCTTAATGGGAGATGGGATTTATCTCCCAAGTCTACACACACATGGGGAGTCCCCCCCAAAAGGAAGCCTTAGGGAACTAATTGCAAGATGACATGGGTGCTAGACAGCTGGAAAGCAGGAAATACCTTCTACTGGGTGAAAAGGTGCTGACCACATAAAGCTCTGTGCTCCTATCCTCACCTCAACCGAAGCACTCCACCTTCCTCAGCTTTTCCAAACAGGCTCCCAGGCAATATTTTATTTGGAGGAAATTTTCTGCAGCTCCAACACATCTGAGAAGCCCTGTGACAGCATCAGGGAGGCTAGTTTAATACACATTAGCAGTTCTCTTTATCTCGCTGTCTCCAAATAAAGAGATTGGGAGGACATTTGCTTGTGTCGTCTCCCTTAAGGGAGGAGGTGGCCACGTGACACAATTCTAGCCAAAGAGACAGAAGTTTGTGTCTGAGAGGGATGATTCTGGGATGATAAACAAAAAGGCAGACCTGACTGGTGTCATCGCTTCATCCTTTCTGCCTTGAATGCTGATGTTATGACCAGAGAGAGATTCTGCGGCCATTTTGAGAACATGAACATGAAAAAAAGGCCACGGGAACCAAAGCCAACAGTCACCCACTTCAGAATGACTTGTTATATGAGAAGCTTTCTGTTCCTTGCAGCTAAAAACATTACTAAATTGATAAGCCCCTAAGACAAAAACTTTTTAAAAGTATAAATGTGTATTGATATGTTTTTTATTACAGAATTTTCCAATGTGGTAAAAACAAACAAAACAAATTAAATATTTTTCAATGTCTGACTATAGGGTATTACTTAAATAAATTACAGTCTATCCCCTGGATGAACTGTTATGCCTATATGAAACTGGGTAAGTATGAAGTCTTTATATGCTTATGACATAACAATGATTCAAACACTAGAATACATACTTTTATCAATGTTACTATTACTATACTAGGGGCCCAGTGCACGAATTTGTGCACCTTGAAAGGAACTGTGCGATGCAAGGCTGCAGTGGGCACAGGGGTAGGTCTCAGCCCATCCTCTGAGCTCCTACCTGGCCCCTCTGCTGCAGACCCTGGTCCCCTGTTTGCCAGCATCCCTCTTCCCCCCTCTCCCCCCCCCCCCCCCCCCCCCCGCTCCCACACGCTGATGGTTCCAGTCCCACTCGCACCCATTGACAGTGCGGAGCGATTGGGGCCAGCACCAGCAATGGGTGAGAGGGGGGTCAACACCATCAGTGGATGCTGCCCCGATCACCCCTCAGGAGCAGGGGGAGGTGGAGAAGCTCTTAGGGGAGACTGGAGACAGCACTGGGCACCAGCAGTGGGTGTGAGTGGTGGCTCCAGCAGTGGGTGTGAGCGGGACTAGTGCCGGCAGCAGGTGCAAATGCTGGAGTGACTGTGGTGTGCAGGAGCAAAGAATTTTCAGTAACCACCAGAGGTTTGCCCCAATGACAGTGACCGGTGCCTCATCTTGGTCTGGCATCCCCATTCACCTGCTCCACCATCCCGACACAGCTGACACCCATCATGTTCCGCACCTGCCCCCTGATGGTCAGCACACTTCATAGCAACTGGATGTTTGGTTGTTCCACCCATTCAGTCTATTTGCATATTAGCTTTTTATTATATAGAATATAATAGCCCAGTTACCTACAATAGCCACTATCCCTTTTTAAGAAACTGAATCACCCAAGTGTTAGGTCACTTCGCAACCCACATTCCACTTGCTAAGATCACATTCCACTTGCCCCTCAGGACTTTCCCAGGAGCTGGATCTGCCCTCAGAGTTCCCCACTGAGAAAGCCCACCTAGAGTCCTTTAAAACCTCTGACTTCCCATCCCTGGGTGCTGCAGCCATTTTGGGACTCAGTCCATCTGGTCTCCAGATGACCTAGTACATGTATACGTCCTTACCACTTTTGGTCTCATGAATTCCTCCTTCAGCGACCCTAACACCAAGCACCTACTTGAGCAGAGTAGCCCTCAACAACCCCATTCTATAACCCTCCTCTCCACACAGTTGATTGGCTCTGGGATGAACAACTGATCCAGACTAACCAACATCTTTTGAGATGCTTTGCTACACAACTCTGCTCAAAGAGGATGAACTGGGCCATTAGGTTTTTCATTCTTTGGACTCAGAACTGACAAACACTAAGAGACCCAGGAAAACCACATCAGAACATCAGAGGCCTAACTTAAAAGATACTTAGACCATGATGTCAAGGACAGGAATGAGAGGCTGTGAACACGCGTGTTATCAGGAACCAGGAAATATTTGGCTGAGAAAAGATGCAGAGTAGATAGAGTGTGAGGAAGTCAGCCAGGTGAATGGAGAGAAAAGAGGTAGACACAGTAAAGAAGCAAAAGCACAAAGAGCAGCTGACTTAGATAAATGTCAGAGTGCTACAGTGAAGATCAAGCAATCCACTGAGTCTGGAAAACTACCTTAGACCCAGAACAATTGTCCAGCTCTAGTGCAATAGGCCTTGCTGAACTGCGGCCCCTTTTGCTGAGTTTCGATGCGACACTTTTCTCTTCCCTTTTAGCTAGAACCCTGTGGCCTATATGAATATGCATTCCTGGGAATTATAACAGCCTAACATAGGTCTAAATGCAATCATGAAAAATTCTCTTTACATATGGACAGGAACATGAGCAAATAAAGACAACTGTGTTTGTTAGGGAAGGGTGTTTGTGGGTGCTTTATCTTTTCAGGAATTCATTATTATTGCTCTAATGTTGTTTTTACATTAGATAAAATTATGTTTTAAAACCACTATAGAACTGCTGGAGGAAAGCTTTAAGTGTGTGCATACTGTTTGACTCGATAATACTACTTTCAAGAATTTAAGATATTCTATATTAGAGGTAATGCTGGAGCATGTAAATTCTTTTTTTTTTTTAATTGTATTTTTATTGATTTCAGAGAGGAAGGAGAGGGAGAAATACCAACTATGAGAGAGAATCATTGATCAGCTGCCTCCTGCACATCCCACACTGGGGATCAAGCCTGCAACCCGAGCATATGCGTTAGATCTAGAATCAAACCCAGAACCCTTCAGTCTGCAGGCCGATGCTCTATCCACTGAGCCAAACCATCTAGGATAGGAACATGTAAATTCTTGAATACTTATCACAATATTGTCTTAGTAGGAAGAAAGAAAAAAAAAAAAGGAAGTCACTACTAGTAAAATGCCAAACAGGAGTATCAGTTAAGTAAATAACAATATATCCACATGGGATGCTGTAGAACCATTAAAAATCACATTGTGGAAGAATGCCATTAAGCACAGAAAATGTTCATGATTTACTGCTAAGAAGAAAAATAAAATCCAACCAACAAACAAACAATCAAAAAATCCTGCAAAATAGTAACTATTTTTGGTGCCTTTTCTGGGTAGAGAACACAATAAATGCTATCATAGGCTAACAGTGGTTGTCCTTGGATTGGGAGGTTGGGATGATTAGAATATATTTTTGTACTTTTCCTTTACGTTCTTCTTATTTCATGTTTTTCTGTGTTGTCTACCTTATTTATGTAATTAAGAAGGTGAGGGGACTACGGAGGGGAAAAAAAGGAACAATTGTAATAATTTGAACAATAAAGATTTATTAAATTAAAAAAGAAGAAGGAGGAGAGGGGAGGCTTTTTTAAAGAGAAACCTGCTGAGTGTCTGTGCCCAGGGAGCCATCCATGGCCACAATTCCTAACACCTCCCACAGCACCCGAGCTTGGGGAAACCTAGACAACTGACTAAATCAGAGACTTTCGCCCTCAGAGCCCAGGGCGCAGGGAACAGTAAGACCAGAGGACAGGAGCAGGGGTTGGGGAGATCTGAAGAAGCCCAGGACCGCAGGCAGCATGGGGCCGGCGGGCAGCCTCCGTTTGCAGAACCATCGCCCCCACCCCTGCAGGCTAGCCGGGAGCCTGGTGACTCTGGAAGGGCTCTGAGCTGGGGCGCGGGAGGGGCAGGGAGCCGTCACCCCGGTGCCACGGGCCCTGCTGACAAGGGTGCTAACAGGCTGTGCTCACAGCGGTATGAAGCTTTAAGCCTGTGAAAAGCCAAGCCAACTAGGCGGAAGTGGCTCTGCAAGCCACGGGCCCGGCCTGGGCCTGCTGAAAGCTGCCTGAGCGCTGGGAGCCATAAACCAAGCGGGGCTCTGGCCAGGCCGCCAGCAGCCAGAACCATCGGCCAGAGAGAAATGGTCATGGGCAGACCGGGCTCACTCACCGCGAGTGCTTCCAGCTCAGAGCCCAGGGCCTTCCTCGCCCGCTTTAGTTCCATTTCCACCCAGAGGGCTGTGGATCTTATTTTAAAAAGACAAAAAAACGAAGAAATTACAGTGACACCAAAAAAATATGTAAATAGGAGTCACGTGACCATGAGCAGGTCCTCTTTCTGCTTCATGCCTCAGTTTTCCCATCTGTGACTTGGGATATAATTGCAACTGTTTCCCCAATAGGTAGCTATGAGTCCTATTGAGGAAAACAAAAATGATACAAGAGAGGATATGTCAAAACTGCTTCGTCAATTATGAAGGACTAAGCTAACATCACTCCCGTTTCATCATTATTTTGAGTGTATTTAAGGGTGTTTGTATTTGAGGGTAACTCACCGCTTTCCGCTTCCCACAGCTCACAATGGAAGACTTAGCCGTCAGAAGGAAATGAGATCCAAAGCAAAGGAGAATACGCACCTGCCAATATAAAGATCAATGAAATGTTCTGAGTTTCACAACAGAAAAGCTATAAAAGGAGTCATGATGAAATATGTTGTTTTCATTATTGGAAAAGAAGATTAGTACAGAGGAGAAGGTTAAGCAGGTTAAGTGTCTTCAGAGAAAATAGAATGTTCTCTAAATCCACATTGCCCAAGTATTGGCCGTTTCCATAACAACCTCATGTGTGTTTTGCTGTATCTCTAGGCCACATGTAGTTTGGTTAATGAATACTTTTTCTAAGAGCCTAAGAAAAAATTATTCCTACATAAAATATATTTCCCCTAGTATACTGTATTTTATTTGTTAAATATATTTTTATTGATTTCAGGGAGAGAGAAGAAGAGATAGAAAAGTCAATGATGAGGGAGAATGGATCCCACAACCCGGGCATGTGCCCTGACCGGGAATCAAACCATTATTTCCTGGTTCATAGGTTGATGCCCAACCATTGAGCCATGCTGGCTGGGTTATACTCTATTTAAAAATACATAACCACTAGAGTTGAAAGTATTCCTCCTCTAACCATCTAAGATCATCTAAGGGGCCACCTAAGTTATACATGTGCCCAGTACCTGTGAGCTGTGTGTACCACACTGAAAAAACAACTCTCCTTGTTCAACGCACATCCTGTAGAGGCCATCATGGCAGGTCCATATGGACTGAGATCCTAGTTATCACTGGGGCCAACATCTTGGACCACCTCCAAGGAGAGTGAGACCCCACAAAGGGACAAGATCTATCCAAGATCACACTTCAGGGAAGGAACATGCAAAAGGCCTCCCGACCTTGAATCCAGTCTCCCTTGCTCCCCTTCACCCCTGCCTCTTCTTGGGTCCCCCTCCCCATCACCCTGGTTGACTCCGGTTAAAGATTTTGGACAGTCTCTAAAGAGTCCTAAGAAATCATTTAAGCAAAAGAGTGATAGAAAGAGTGGCAGCTGGAATGGAAGGACACAGAGTAGAGGCATTAGGAGCACATGATAAATGCTATTAGGAAGCTCTTGCAATAATACATGAACTTGCCCGTGACTGGTTCTATGAGGAGAGGAATGGATGAACTTTGGGTGACTCCCCAGGACCACCTCAGATTTTTCTCCCTGTCTCTTTCCTTCGATTATGAACTCCAGGATGGAAAGAGCTATGAGTTAGGAGGTTGGTGTGGGTCCATAGGTATAGAGGTGGAGTCTTCTAGACCCTCACTGTAACAAGTAGTTAGGTGGTAACTAAGCTTTGGACAAATTGCACATGGTAATGAGAAGTGGCCAGAAGAAGGAAAGAACTACTGGCAGGCTGCAGCTTCCTGTGGGGCAGTTTGTGCCCTGAAGGCAGGGACCCTGAAAAGGAGGTTGCCCAGGGTCCCCAGATAAGCCTGAGCCAGCAGAAGAAGGGAGGCTATTGAAATAGGTTCCTAGAGCAGCTCCTTTTCACAATTTGCCCACTTGAAGGGCTACCTGCTTGTAGTATACCCTAAGGTGCTATATGTGATAGCAGGGCCTCATTGTGGACCCCAAAGAAAGTTATATCAAAGAGTTTAAAGTGATAACCTAAAACTCAGGTGGTCCCTTTGGACCAGGTAGAGGTGTATTTCCTTTACCCAGAACTCCACCCCCCTGCTGGGCCCCTGCTGAGCCATGAATAGGGCTGCTTGGACTGGTAAGGACAACCTGCAGAGTTCATTCAAAGCAGAGCTCTAACACAGATTTGAGTTGGGTAGAGGGGTGCACAGACCCCACAAAGCCTAGTAGTCATGCTTCCAACCCTCAAGGGAGAAAAGGGAAATGTCTTTTTGCCTCCCAAAGCCTCTGTCAGGTGCTGCTGCTTGAGAGGCTGTGAGCTGAAGGAACAAGTCCTGGATTAAGAGCCAGAAGGCTGTCGTTCTTGTTGTGGCTCTGTGTGCTGTTGGGCAAATCACCTTGCTACTCTGGGCTTCAGTTTCTCCATCTACGCAACTATTTTCCTCATTTTTGTCCTGCTGCAAGAATTGGGAAATTTGGGTTCTGAGGTCAGACAGACTTGGTTTATAGTCAAGTTCTTCCCAAAGGAACTCAGAGTTCAGTGGAGGACACAGACACACAAACAAAGATATACAATAGAGACTGGCACAAAAGCAATAATCTTGCTTCTTACTCAAGCCAGCACAGACAGTGAGTGGCAGAGTGAGGACTAGAGTGCAGGGACTGGACGCTAACATAGAGACATATCAAATCAATAACCGCACAAATAATTAATGCAACGGTTCATCATAAAAGGGACAGATGCTGTGAAGGAAACGTAGAGGAGGTTATGGGAATGCACAACAGATTATAACACAACATATAAGCTGCGTTAAAGATTTTGGACTTCCTCCGTTAAGCAAAAAGAGGGAGAGTAAGAGTTTGCTGCAATAAAAACTGGATTGGAAGACACAAGAGCAAAAGCATGAAGGCCTGTGAGGAGATTCTTGTAGTAATACAGGCAGGAGATGGCAATGGCGTGGGTCAGGGTAATGTAAGATTAGACCAATTAGCAGAACTACCAGGACTCGGTGATGGATTAGATGTGAAAGAGGGAAGGGAGAGGACAATGTTAAGGCTGACCTCTGTGCTACTGGAGTGAGCAATAGGCTGAATGATGGTGCCATTTACTGAGCGTGTGAATGAGAAGAAGAGTAGCTTTTGGAGGAAAATATCTTTAGTTTGACTTTGCCATTTTGGGTTTTCTACTTGTGGGGGTGGTTGCTTTGGTCTGGGCAGACTATGTTTGCTTGTGACTTTGAGAAAGCAGTTGGTTGGATACATGAGCCTCTCATTTTCTTTTCTTTCTTTCTTTCTTTCCTTTTTTTTTTTTTTTTTTTTTTTTTAGGAGTGGGCTTTGGAGTCAACCCAATGTGGCAACTGAAGCCACAGTGGACAGGGAGCAGTAGCTTGCCAGGCCCTAAAGAGAGTAGAGTAGATTGATCACAGGCTTTGAATGACACCTACTGGTTTCTCTTCCCTCTTTACCACCAGCCATGTAACCTTGGGCAAATTTCTTTATCTCCCTGAGCATAAGACTTCTTATTTTTAAAACGAAAAAGATTTTACCTACCTCTCCAAGTTATCAGGAGATTTATGCTATAGTACAATTTGGAGTTCAAAAGTCTCTCATCTACTATATATAAGCATATTTCAGACAAGCACCTGTTATATCCTACAAGCTTGGTGTGAAGTTTAATACCAATACAATTTATTTTTTAATATATTTTATTGATCTTTTTTTTTTACAGAGAGGAAGAGAGAGGGACAGAGAGTTAGAAACATCGATCAGCTGCCTCCTACACACCCCCCACTGGGGATGTGCCCACCAACAAGGTACATGCCCTTGACCATAATTGAACTTGGGACCCTTCAGTCTGAAGGCCAATGCTCTATTCACTGAGCCAAACTGATTAGGGCCCAATACAATTTATTTGAACCAAAGAATATATCCAAAGCACTCTTCATAGCAGAGAGATAGTATAGAATACATTTTTATACATAGACAACCCTGGGTTAAAGCTTGGGCTTGACACTTTCTAGCTGCATGACTTTGAGCAATTATTTAAAGCTCCTTTTTCTGAAAAATTGGGAGAATAATAGAATCATCCTCATATGATTGGTATATGGATTAGATGAAATAATGATGTAAAGTATCTTGCACTTATCATGTGCTCAAAAAATGCTAGTTATTGCTATAGTCCAACAAAAAGTGTCTGGCACACAGTAATTATTCATTACATTTCCCCCCCTACATCCTCCTCATCACTCCTCCACCCTCCACACATCCATCTGCATTCATTTTAGGTGCTTAGACATTGGTCTGTTCACAGAAGAATCAGAGCTCTCTAATTCCTCACAGCACCCCCAATTCAGCCCTCTGCAGCAATCTCTTCTCCCCCTTCGTTAACAAGCATGACAGATAATATAGGACATTGTCACATTGTTCTCAAGTATCAGTTCCCCTCCCTCGCTGAGAATATAAGAGACAGAGGCTCTAGGCCATATGCTCACATCATCAGCTATGTTTCCATGACAACCAGTCCAGCATAACTAGATGTTTCAGCAGGGATGAGCTGTGACGCCCAGCTCTCCACAGAATGTAGCTGACTAGCTATTGTTATATTTTTGCATTGACCTAAGAGCTAAAGTAGACTAGGCATGACTCTTAAGGGTGGGCAAGTTTCTGTTTGCGTAAGAGACTGGATTGAAGAATGCATTTGGCTATCCATTGCAGGAATAACTGCTTTAGCTGTCATGAGCTAAAAGAAATCTAAATCCAAAACGAAAAATGCCACAATAGGGGAAAATCTATGGGTATAGGAACAAAATAAAGATACAGATCTAATTCTTCCTAAAAGGGTCATAGAAAGGTCATAGAAGCCTTTATTTTACTAAATAGAGCACATGTGTCAAACACAAGGCCCGAGGGCCAAATCCAGCCCGCCAGGCCTTGCAATGTGGCCCGCACCGCGCTGTCATCACTGCACTCCGCTGTCAGTTTATGACATTGTCAGTTTATGACTGTTCAGTAAACCATTCCGCCCGCGATTTAGGCTGGATTTTAGATTTTGGCCCCTTCTCTGATTGAGTTCGACACCCCTAAAATAGAGGAAGAGAAAGCATAGAGACCTGTTAGCAAACTGTTGCAAAATCCATAGAAGAGATGATGACGTCTGAACTAAGTTAGTGATGATAGAGATTGATGTGGGGGTTAAGGAGGTACATAGAGGGAATTGGAGATGTTAAATTGTCATTGACATTAAACACACAGATGGATTGGCTAGAGTGCTACTTTGATTTATTTTTATATATGAAAAAAAAGGGGTTTTGATACCACCTGAGCTAAAGAACATCACAGGAGCAAATTTAAAGGAACTGATAGCTAGCTCAATTATGTAAATATTGAGTTGGGGGACCATGGTATATCCAGGTAGCAGGACAATGTAAAGGCTAGAAGCTGGGTAACAGCAAGGAGCTGGGAGTCATCAGCATGGGCGGGATTGATGAAAACCAAAGGAATGGATGAGCTCACCCAGAGCAAAAGGGAAGTGTGCCAAGGACAAAACTCTGGGTGAGAGGCACTTAAGGAATGGGCCATGGCTGAGAATTCAGTGGAAAAGATGGATTCTGATAAACCAGAGCGGGAGAAAAAGAACCGAGGGTAGGTGGTGTTACAGAAGCCTAGGAAAGAGGCTTTCAAAAGAGAGTGTTTAATCCTACAGAGGATCTAGGAATATAAGGGATGGGTTTCAGCTTTAATGACTTTGATGAGAACAGTGAACGAATGTGGTCACAGCAAACTTTCTAGAAGTCTGACTGAGAAGGGGAGGTAAGAGATAAATGTGATATCAGAGGTAGGTGAGGGGTGAAGGAGGACTTCACAAATGTGGAATGAAGCTTGAGCACATCCCTAGGCTAAAGGAAGGAGCCAGGGAGATGCTATCGTTAACTTGCCTTTCCCAGATATAGGCCAATTTTGGAGCAAACTCCGGGAAAGCTAGTCTCTCCTCCCCCAGGGCCATTCCATTGGGCCCCTAGGGATGGCTCCTTCACAGGGGGCCTCCAGGTGTCCCTCAGCTTCTGCTCCTTTGATGACATTCATCCACAAATCTTTATTGTTCTTGGAAGATTCAAGGAAATCAATTATGATCTCGAATTACTACAAGCTTACTAGGAATTATGCAAAATACCAGCTGTCTCCCAGATCACCTTATTAGAGCCTTAGGGTGGTAATTTCATGGAAATGACTCTGAGACAGAGTTAAGCTGCCTAGCAGGGAGCCTTTTATACCAGGCATTTGTCTTCTACTAGTATATCATCTCTCCCTCCTTTGGACCTTTAAGCCAAACTCTTTGAGGACTGCACTCTCAGACTCGCTGCTTCCTTCAGGCTTTGAGCGACCTTTGCCCTGGCCAGCATTTCACTGTCCATCCCTTGGTGGCTCCATCTGGACTCTGAGCAAAGATTAGGGATGCAGCTCGGTAAGGTTTTGAGTATGTGACCTGAAAGAGATCCAGGAAAAGCTGTCAAGACTACGCAGATCCCAACAGAACCTGGGACATGAAACTATTACCCTCACAGCCCCAGCGGGACACATAGTGAGGTTTTGGCTTCCCTAGAGAATTCACCTGCCTAACCCCAGGAGTTTACTCTCAGAGTCATGTTATTGCTTCACTACCCTATTTCTCATCCCCATGATTGGCTAATTGGTCCAGTGTGGATCTTAAGCCCAAGAGCTTTTTCCATAATCTTTTTTACTGCAGAATCCCAGTGCTTCCACTGTATCTAGTACAAAGTAGGCACTTGGTAAATATTTCTCAAATCCCTTTTTTACCTTTGCATTCACCACATCCTGTTTGCTTTACCAGAAAGGCTCTTTCTCCATCCTCATCATTTAGCTGATGCCTACTCATCCTTCCAAGCTGGCCCAAAACATCAACTCCATGAAGCCTTCACTGATGCTCCACCTCTGGTCTGCTCTGCACCATTCAGAGCTTACCTCTGAGGTAGAACTTTGCACTCTGTATTGTAAATACTTTCTTGTTCACCTGCTATATTGGCCTCTCCTTTGATTGATAGATAGATAGATAAATAGATAAATAGATAGATAGATAGATAGATATCCCAATGCATTTGAGACTCATTCCTTTTCCTTGCCAAATAATATACCATATTTTATTTATCCATTTCTCAGTTGATGGACATTTTGTTTATTTCTACTTTTTGACTATTATAAATAATGTTGCTTTGAAAATTTATGTACAAGTTTTTGAGTAGATGTACATTTCCATGCCTCTTAGAATTGCTGGGTCATATGTTGCCTCTATGTTTAACCTTTTGATGAACAGTTGGACTGTTTTCCAAAGCAGCTTACCATGTTACATTTCCACCAGCAGTGAGTGTATGAGCATCCCAGTTTCTCCACATCCTTGGCAACAGTAATTATTTGTCTTTTTTATTTATAGTCAGCCTAGCAGATATGTGGTTTTGATTTGCATTTCCCTGTTGATTAGTAATGTTGAGCATTTTTCATGTGCTTATTGGTCATGTGTATATCTTCTCTGGAGAAATGTCTATTGAAGTTTTTTTTTTTATCATTATATTAATTGGGTTGTCTTTTAATTATTGACCTACAACTGTTCTTTATATAATCTGAATACAGTCTCTTATCAGATATATTATTTGCAAATATTTTCTCCCATTCTGTGGGTTGTCTTTCTACTCTCTTATTAATGTTCTTTGAAGCACAAAAGTTTTACATTTTGCTGAAGTCCAATTTATCTATTTTTTTCTTTGGTTGCTTATGCTCTTGAGGAGTTTACCTAACCCAAGGTCATGAAGAGTTATTCCTGTTTACCTCTACAAGTTTTATAGTTTTAGCTCTTATATTTAAGTCTATGATCTATTAGGAGTTTAAAAAGTGTAATCTTAAATTCAGTATAAATTTTATCTCCTCCCCTCCCTCACTCTAGGCTTAGGTTGGAAACTTGATTGCTTAGAGTGGAAATAGGGGGTGAAATCTAGCACAAAAACATCTCTCCTCCTGCTTTTCCACCATCCACATTTTGTTTCAAAATGAGAGAGCTCAATTTTTTTTATTTACTCTGTCCACTGAAAGCAGAGTAAATTATTTGATTTGTAAAGTTGAGAATAAGCTGGATATGTTTGATTCAGTGATTATTTTTCCTCTTCTTACTTTTCTTAGGAGAGCACCTGCCTATAGGAGGCAGGAGTTCCCCTCTGCTCCTTGTTTTAAGTCTGACCTGGCCAGGGCCCCCTGTCTGCAGGCTGCTGGGGTCTGGTACTACCTTCCCTGTGTGATGAGTCTGCCTAATTCTGAAATTCAGTTCATTTTTTGCTCTTGCTGTGACCTATATGCCCCAACTTAGCCTTTATCACACACACACACACACACACACACACACACACGTTATATGTTGGGCACCATACATCAATCTTATTCTTTGTATAATTTCTCAGTTTGTTTAGAATCCAGGCAGACAGAGAGATACTCTGATTGGGTAACATCAGAGACTGATACTCTTATCCTTCTTTTAGCCTCTAGCATATTGGTGTGGGCAAGAAGGAATGGGACAAATTAAGTGTCTTAATTTGACTGGCTCTGATTAGAATCCTTCTGTTGGTTATTGTTGCTTCTTTGGCTGTCAGTGAGTGACCACTGGTGACCTCTCTGAGGCAGATTTCCAAAAGGAGGCTATCTCGTGGAGAGCATGTGGGAGTTCTTTGGGAGGGAATGGCGGGAACCTCCCTCCCCACTACAGAGTTGCCTCACCATCAGTCAGAGTCCAGGCAGGAAATAGACTCCACAATCAAAAGAATAACTGAAGCGACTCTAATGTTGGAATGTTGACAGAGGAGTGGACAAGCTTAGGTGAACCAACTAGGATGGCTAAAGCACCCAGGGATAGTCAGTGGCACTATTACTGGGCTGGAAGGAGTTTGGGGGAAAGATGATTAACCATGGGAGAGGAGCCACTGGAAGGCTGTGGTCATAGAAAGATGAGTAAAGCTATTGTAAAACTATGGCCTAGCAGGGAGGGATTGAGGATGGTGGGTTGGAGGGTAATAAATGCCTTTCTTTCCTCCCACCCTCTGATCTCCTGTTGGTATCTCCTATTGCCCAGACCCATTTGGGAGCCTGGTGAGGGAGGGAACCTGGTGATGAGGCCCCTAAGACTAAACATCCCAGGGCACAGAGCAGGGCAGGGAAGGGTGGAGAATGGAGTTGGAGGGGCAAGTGGATAAAGCCCTGCACATCTGCTGTAGGAGACAGGGCTCTGGCTCTGCTCTTCCACACCCCTCAGCAACCACTATCAGCGTGATATTCAGCAGTCCTGCTGCCAAGCTTGCTTATGACTAGTGCACATTCCGATTAAGCAGTATCCATGCTGTCCAGCTGCGAAATATTTATTTTGAGTATCAACCCAGAGCACACTTTACAGCTTATTAATGTTGGAGTCTCTTGCCTGGAAGGTAGCCTTCTTGGATGCTACCTACAACAAAGAATTAAAAAGGCTCAAACTTCCCTACTGTCAGTGATCCTCACTTGACCTTCAGGGAACACATCAAAACTTTCAGTTCCAAGTAGTGGGTGTGTAACTCTTCCACTGCTCCCACTTCCTCTCTCTGATCTGCCATCTATCTCATTCCAATTTTTTTTTTTTTTTTTTGCTTGCTTGCTCTATTAGACACTAGAGAGAGTTCAGTAATCTACTGCCTAAGCAGATGTCCAACTGGGGAATAGAATCTGCTCTCTTTGTCTTGCAGGCAACTCTAATTGCTACAAACCATTCTCTTGGAGTTCCCCCCTCCACACGCTGGCACCCTCAAGAAATTTCCCCTGTCTTCCCTACCCTATCTTTTAATATATTTTAGTGGGGTATAGTGGGGGAGAGGTGGGGAGAGGTGGGGTATAGTGGGGGAGAGGTGGGGAGATGATGACAGCAGGACAAATCGTGCACTCTGTTTGCAAGCCCAGAGAATATTGAAGGGTAGAGAGGTAGACCCCCAAATGTATGTTGTTCTCTTTAGAAGGTGAGGTACATAGGTGTTTGGTTTGTTTGCTTGTGTTTGTTTTCAGCCATAGGCTTTGGTGTGACTGCAGGGCAAGAAAAAAAAGAGCCACCAACATCCTATTAAAAAATAGTTCCTGCACTTGGCAAAAAAATATTTTTAAATAGCATACATAGAGATGTAATATTGAAAGTACAAAGTTCTCATTATCCCAGTTCTCTGAAAAAAAAGAACAGCATTAGCAGTATGATACATATTCTTATCGTCTTTTTTTGCAATGAATATTAACTTGATTAACTTTAAAAAGAGGACCTCCTACTATACTGTTTGTAACTTCCTTTTTTCACTCAACAGAATATCCTAGACATCTATCAGAGTATGAAGTTAAAAATATAGAAAGGGAGAAAACCAGAATGTAGTGTTGAATTAGAAATTGAGGTATTGATAGAAACTGATAAATTTCAATATGTATGGATAGATGTAGAAGTAAATATAAATATAAATATTTATATGCAAACACACACACACACAATGTGGATACATATAGATATATCCGCTAGCAGCCCATTCTTAGGCTCTGGAAGCAAACACATTGGGTAGACCTAGCAGTTAGATCTTGGTTTCTAAAAACCATTCTCCATTAAAAAGAACCAAAACTCCTTGAAGAAATGGTTGATACCAGGGCGCAGTCAGGGAAAGAACAAGGTGAACCTGGAACATCTCTTGGGGCCAGAAAGCAAGGAAATGTTAAAAAATCAATTGGGTCAAAAGGACATAGAAACAAGCTTGAGGGGACCCCCACTGGCCAAATCTAGAATAATATGCACGTCAAAAGAATTAATGATAATAATTTAGGAAACCATGAATGCATACTGATGTAAATAAATGAATAAACCGAGAATTTGAAGAAGAACAGTATATTTCCATAGTTTCAAAACACAGTCCCGCAAAATACTCAGTTATAAACGAAGACTTGTTGCTCAATAAATATAGTTTCAGTTTTGCAAGATTGGAAAGTCGTAGTTGCACAACACTATGCATATAGTGAACACTACAGTATACTTAAAAATGGCTAAGCTAGCATATTTTATGTTATGTGTTTTTTACCACTATGAAAACAATACTTATTTGTTACAAAAGGAAAGAGTCATTTTTCTATGAAGAAGACTCCATCTTAATCAAAAGATCCAAGTGAACATCATTAGTAATGGGACAACCTGAAACCATTCCACACAACATCGTTCCTGTGATGTCCCTGCCGAAGATTCAGAACCTGAATCTCATCATGCGGAAACGTAAGGCAAACCTAAACTGAAGAGCATCCTACAAAATAATGGGCTGTCATCTTCAAATGTGTCAAGGTCATGAGTGTCAAGGAAAATTCAAAGAACTGCATCAGATTAAAGGAGACTGAAGGGGTATGACAACTAAATGAAGCACGTGATTCTGAACTGGCTCACTTTTCTGTAAAAGATTTCATTGGAATAACTGGTGAAACATGATGAAGTTTGAAGATTAGATTGCGGTAATGTGTCAGTGCTGATTTCTTGATTTTGATAGTTGTGTGTTGGTTAAGTAGGAGAATGTCCCTGTTTTTTATTATTGTTGTTACTGTTTTTGAGAATGTCCCTGTTTTCAGGAAATACACACTAAAGTACTCAGAGATGAATCATCATGTTAATCTTTATTTGCAAATAGTTTGAGGGGATAAAAGTTATTCCACACATATTGAAGTAATCAGTTTCCACCAATACCTCTGTAGGTATTATACTGGCAACCTTTCTGCAGATTTGAGATTGCTTTAAAAACATATTTTTCTAAAGGAAGAAGATAGTGGGCACTAAAATGTGAATTGGAATCTGTCTATGGACAGAAATTGTTGTCTAGAGAGCATCCCTGTAGCTTTCCCACAGGCAGAGAGCTCCTTTTTCAATGGAGGATCTCATCACTTTCCGGAACATTTGGCACCCCTCCAGTTACTGAGCCTTTCTAAGAAGATTGATTTGTTTCTTGTCAGAGTCCTTCCCTGCCAAGTACTATCTGTCTTGGTTTGGTTTCTTCCCAAAGTAGAGCCTTAAACAAGAACTAGGGTGCAAATAGTTTATCTAGGAGATGAACCCAAAAAAGCAGGAATAAGGACGTAGAGAAAAGCAAATCAAAGAAAGAAGGAAAAGCCACAATAAGGGTGTGCTATTGAGGTTGTGACTGTGGGCAATGAGGCCTGGGGAAGTGTACGGCCTCTCAGAATTGTCTGCCTGAAGCCCTGGATACTGGAGCACTCATCCACGCTCCCTCTGATCTCGCTTCGGTTGAGGACTGCCCCAGTAGCATTAAATGTACTCTCCTCAAAACACACTTTTACTTGTACATCAGTCAAATGGTTTTCACAATATCAGAGAAGCTCCAAGGCAAAAAGAGAAAAGATGAGAGTCACATGCTTCAGGCACAATGCTATCAACACAGGAAGGCTGAGCTGGGCTGAAATGAGAGGTGGGCTGAGGACATGTAAGCGAGGCCCCCACAGGTACCTGCTGTAGCAGCCTTGTCTTTCTCCACTTCTCCTATTAATGTTTCAATTGCAGTTCACATTCAGTATTGTTCTGTATTGGTGTAAGATGTACGGCCACGTGGTTAGAAAATTATGTACTTTACAGAGCGGTCCCTCCCACTGGCTCATAGTATGGGTATCACAATACTTTCTCAAGACATTTTCCCTGCCTGCTTTCTCTAGTTCAGACCGTTCATCAAATTTGGAGTTTTTATTGGTCTCATTGTTTGTGTGGGCTAATTCTGAGTAAAGAAGGAGAGGGGGGGAAAAGACCTGAGTTTGCTCATTTGTAATCAAAAGTTCACTAATTGATGACTAATAGAACATTTGTTTGTAATTTATTCAATACTTGCACTGCTGTAAGTGATTCTCAAGTGCTGTCCCCAGCCCTTCTGGTTATCTCATTTCCCAGGATTTCTTTGGCATTGTTGTCTAGTGAAGTGGGATTTGCTCATCCTCAGCAAATCACAGGTTGGACTCCTTCCATCCAAGAAGGAATGTAATTCAGGCTCCACAATTTTCACGGAAGCATGTCAGCTTTGGTCCTGTTGGTCTTATATTTAAACTCTATGGATATCCCTTTAGTCATCAAATGGATGTCATAAACCCTTGCCAAGAAGCCAAACTTAGCATAACCCATGGACACAGACAATAGGGTGCTGAAGGCCTGGGGTGGAGAGGGTGGGGGAAAGCCAGATGGGGTCAATGCAGAAAAAAAGGGGACATATGTAATACTTTCAACAATAAAGAATTATTTTTTTAGAAACGAAGCAGAACTTAGAACTGAGTGCAAACTACATTCTCATAAGAAGCACAGTTGAAATTTTAAAAGTCCAGTTGAGCCCAACCAATGTGGCTCAGTGGTTGAACGTCGACGTATGAACCAGGAGGTTGCAGGTTCGATTCCCAGTCAGGCCACATGCCAGGTTGCAGGCCCAATCTTCGGTGTGGGGCATGCAGTAGACAGCCATTGAATAATTCTCTCATTTCTCTCTCTCTCTCTCTCTCTCTCTCTCTCTCTCTCTCTCTCTCTCTCTCTTCCTTTCTGAAATCAATAAAAATATATTTAAAACAATAAAATAAAAAGCCCATTTAAGGGAGGGACTTTTGGAGAAAGAAATCAGCCTCCCTCAGATAATATGAGATTCTCTTTAGGCATTTTCCCCTTGGTAGCACTTTACACTATTATGATCAAGTCATCAATTGCACAATAAGTTATCTAAGATCTGGCCTTTTGCTCTGTAAAATAAGCTCTACTGGAGTTGAGATGTGTTATCACTTAAAACTTCTTCCTCAGAACCTAATAAATAGTTAGATCCCAATAAATATTTGTGGAATATATGCTTTAGTTGCAGTGACTAAACTCCCAACTGAAATTTGCTTTAAAAGAAGAAAATATGCTATCATACCTAAGAAGATAGAGTTAGGGTAGCTTCCCAGGTTGGAAACTCAATGATTCCATTAAAAATCCTGCTTTTTTTCTAACTCTTTCTATGTCATCTTTTTATATTATTATTATTGATTTTAGAGAGAGAGAGTAAAAATAGAGAAAAAGAAACATGGATGTGGCTGAAACCGGTTTGGCTCAGTGGATAGAGCGCCAGCCTGTGGACTGAAAGGTCCCGGGTTCGATTCCGGTCAAGGGCATGTACCTTGGTTGCCCGCACATTCCCGGTGGGGGGTGTGCAAGAGGCAGCTGATCATTGATTCTCTCTCATCAATGTTTCTAACTCTCTATCCCTCTCTCTAAAAAGAAAAAAAAGAAAAAAGAAAGAAACATGGATGTGTGAAAGAAACCTCAATCAATTGGCTTCTGTATGCACCCTGTAACCTGCGTATGTGCCCTGACTGGGAATTGAACCCACCACTTTCGGTGTACCGGATGATGCTCCAATCAACTGAG
The DNA here is from genome assembly GCF_964339955.1 of Pipistrellus hanaki. Taxonomy (NCBI): domain Eukaryota; kingdom Metazoa; phylum Chordata; class Mammalia; order Chiroptera; family Vespertilionidae; genus Pipistrellus; species Pipistrellus hanaki. The sequence continues at coordinate 51,817,077 of NC_140511.1, forward strand.
CCACACTGGCCAGGGCTCTGTATGTCTTTTTTTTTTTTTTTTTTTTTTTTACTTCAACCTCAAACTGCAAGATTTGATAAGAGCTCCAGGCATCACACAAAATCCAGAAGAGAGAACATTATGGTTCTTTCTTTGAAACAAATAAACTTTTCCCAGAGTCCTTCAGCAGACTTCTCAGCTCTCATTGGCTGGAATTGGGTCATATGCTTATTCCTAGACTAATCATGAGCAAAGGGATAAGATTGACTTTATACCAGTCAGTCAGACCTATCACTTGGAGCTTGGGGCAAGATCCACTTCCCCTGATGCACATGGCTTTGTGAGGGAGGAGTGGGTAGTAGAACAAAATAACGGTTCTATTAAAATGGAAGTTGGAGTGTTCACGGTGGGTTCACATGGCATCTAACCCTCTGCAGAGTATACTGCAATTCAGATCTGCTCGCCCAGACCAGCTAACAATCTCTGTAAGATATATCAGCTGTCTTCACTACCCTCCCTTCTAGTGTAGACTCCTCCCCAAAACATGACTTGCCTGTGTTGCTAACCACCTCCACACTTGAATTCTGGAATCAGCCTCAGGCACAGCTTGTATTTATTTCCCTTAAGGTTTTTCTGAGCTCCCATGGAAGACACTTTATGTATTTGTTCACTGTCCTTTATATAAGCATCTGTAATGAATTATAAGTTTGTGTCTATGGACAAATACCCTCTCACCAAACAAGGACAATGACACAATCCACAGTCATTCTTTCTTACAGCAGTGAAACCTAGAGCTATGTGTAAGGCTCAAGAGCCATAATGATCTCATCCCAGGCTCTTTATGCCGTTTTGTTTCTCCTTTCTCTAATATTGTGTCTAAGATTGGATAGTTGTTGTTGTTTCTTTATTTATTTTTTTTATTGATTCTGAGAAAGGAAGGGAGGGAGAGAGGGAGAGAGAGAGAGAGAGAGAGAGAGAGAGAGAGAGAGAGAGAGAGAGAGAGAGAGAGAGAGAGAGAGAGAGAGAGAGGAGAGGAGAGAGAGAGATGCTGTTTCTTTATGTAATAAGTTAATTTTGGGAAAGTCTGAGCCCCACAATTTTTGAGCCCTTGAGGGGAGAAGCAACTAAAAACAAACTAAGTTTGGCAGCTTTCCCCCTGGGTCAGCAATTGAAATTCTAGACTACATAACTTAATTTGATTTTAATTTGATATTTCCACTGAGGAAATATTGGAAATGTATTCAAGGCAGAGTCTTATAATTATCTTTGAGAACCATAAGGCCAAACAATACCATTGTGGGCCTGCGGGAGATACTTCCTGAAGGAAATGGATATTGCCATTGTTAATCGTCCTGGAAAGAATTCAATCCTTTGGGTGAAAATATGGTCTGGGAAGCCACCTCATGAACTGGTGTAGGGGGGAAACTTCCTTCTCTTTCTAGGCTTGGTCTCCGAAGTGGAGAAATTCCTAGGGAATCGGTGGTGGTGAACAGTGACCCCTGCACAGTGAGGCCAGGCCTGGAATGCAGCAGGAAGATGAACCAATAGGGCATTCCTGAGGAAGGATCTGAGCTTGTATAGTTATAGGAAGTTGTTTGTTATTCTTCCCTTACTTTATTCTGGAATCATCAGTCACTTTTCTTTAAACATAGGCTGGTCCCTGCTGGGACATGGGCCAAAAAAGCCCAGAGGAGAGCAATGCCTTTTGTGAAGCCCAAATATTTCCACAGAGGACAGCTAGGCCTGTGGGGCAGCAACCTCAGGGTCAGCAGTGTGCCTTTTCTTCCTTATTCCATTTCTTTCTTTCCTTCCTCTCTTCTATTCTCCTCTTTCTGTTTCTTCTTCTCACCTCTCTCCCTTTCCTTTCCTTCCAGTTCTTTAAAAAAAAAAAAAAAAAAGGCAATATATTCACATGGTCCTAAATGAAAAGTACATGCCCCGACATTCAGTCAACCAATTCCCTCCCATCCTTGTTACCAGTTTCTTTTTAATTCTTCTGGGGATATCGTATGACTACAAAAGAAAATATAAATATTTACAATACACATATTCTTTTTTACTCTCATCTATAAAGATTAGGATACTCTACTCACTATTCTGCACCTTTTTTATTCATTTAACAATATACCTTGGATATCCTTACATAGCAATGCAAAAAGAGCTTCCTCATTAAAAAAAAAAAATTAGCTAAATGATATTCCATTGTATGGGAACATAATATTTTATTTAATATTTTCCTTTCACCAATACTGCATATTTATTTCCCATGTGTGTAAATATATCTATTGGAGAAATTCTTGGAAGTGAACTTGTTTTATAAAAGGGTATAAGCATTTATAATTTTGATATATATTGCCAAACTGAAGAGGGATCTATTTTTTAACACAATGGAATACCCTGAAAATTCTCAGATATATTAACAGAATTTATAAAGAAAACATTTTTCTGGTAACTTATTGGTGGCTTGGGTCTGTAATTTGGGTTAAAATTATATCTCCTGAGTAATGGTTATTTATCATGATAAAAACTTCCAGGAAACAAAACAAAACACACAAACACCCAAAAGACTGCCAGGTATCTCCCCAAATCCATTCTCCCATTCTTTTGCAGATATAGAAGGTAGTCTAGGCAAATGGCTACTCATTTTCTGGCTAGTCTGTAGCTCAGTGTATCAGTGTGTGGAGACTGAGTTATCACCAATGGACTGTGAATGGAAGTGAAGGGTGTAAATTTGCCTCATTTGTTTTTCTAAAAAAATCACTAGCCCAGGACTTTTACTCTATCCCCTTCTCATAGACTGACACATGTATGGTTCATCCATGACCCATTTTTGACCGTGCAGGTGAATATAATGACATTGAGGATGGTAAGATAATACAATGGAAGAAACTTGGGACCCTTAATAACTGTGAACCAGAAGGGTCCAGCTACCCTGGCTTCTTTAGCTTGAGATTGTTTTGTGAGAGGAAAATAAACTTCTACTTTCTTTAAGTCATTGTATTTTGGACACCTTTGTTATAGCAACTTAACCTTTTTCCTAACATCCATTCAATATTTTTTGGAAATAGGCTCCTGGAGTATTACCCTCAATGTCTAAGCCAAATGATTTATTTCTATGTAATCTGCCTATTTACACAAGGACTTAGGAGAGCTAAGCAAGGGCCTGCCACAGAGTGGGCAATCCCTTCCTTCCTTTCATAATATTTACTGAACATATGCTATGCAATAGGCACATTGCTAAGTGCTAGGGATACATTAGTGAGCAAACCAGATACTGCCCTGCCCTCATTGGCTTCCCAATACGATGAAACAAACAGACATCATTCAAAGTGTCACACATATAAGTTTCTGGAAATCAGAGGTAAAGTGTTGTCTCTTGAAGACGGACACATTTTTCTAATCGGAATGAAGGTGAAACTGGCAGGGGTTGGAATTTGGGGTTGAGAGCTGGAGCGGCTGAATTTAGCTGTAAGACCTTCCCTACTCTCCAGCTTTCTGGGCGAGCCACTGCTGCTGCTCTCACTATTTCTGTCAGTAAGCCTGACAGAAGAGATTCCAGGGGACATTTCCTCTTTTCACTGGCTCTCCTCCAGAAAGCATTTGTTTCAGGCCCAACGATTCAAAACTGGAAAAGCCCCAAGGGACTGCCTCCTCTGACCTCTTCATTTCACGGAAGAGAAAACTAAGGCCCAGAGAGGTTAAGCAACTTGCTGAAGGACCTATAGAGTTGATCGCACAGTCAAGATTAAACCAAGTCTACTCTGTATAATCTGCATTTAGTAGGCCCCACGCCCCAATTCTGAACGTGTTTTTTTCTTTCAATTCCACCTCCCACATTAACCTCCAACACACACACACACACACACACCCTCCAGCTCCCACTGCTCCACTATATTCCTCTCCAAACCAGAGCAGTGAAAAGGATATGAAACTCAGTCTTCCATAGAGCCCATGGGACTGAGTCAACTCTCAGGAGGGCATTGGCAGTAAAGGGAATTGCATTTTAATTGGGACCAAAGATGCCAGGTAAAGGGAAGTGTCTGCTGGCTTATTTTAGGCATTCAGAGCCGCTGGGGAAGGTGTGCTGGGAATGGAGAATTTCCAGTCCCCCTACCTCCTGCCCCCATATGGCCAAGTGAAGCCCACTCTGCCAGCCCAGGAGAGTCCCACAGGCCATGTGGCCACCACCCATTGCCATCCTTGCCAAATTTGGGAGGCAGCAGACTTAATCCCTTAACTCAGCTCTGAGTCAGCGGTGGCCAAAGCTTCAGAGCCCAAGCCAATGCTGTTAGGGGTGGAATTGCAAATGTACCCCTTCAGGCTCTGATGAACACATCATCCTTGAATTACTAAGGCCCAAAGCAGAAACTCCGAAATTCTCCAGCAGCCTCTTCAGCAGACTTCCTCCCAAGGGATAGCAGTGTTTCTCTGTATCTCTGAGGCCCACATGTGGGAAGTGCTGTCTTTCCCTCCCTTGCTGAAGAAGTTCTTAACTGGGGATGGAATAGGGGAATTCTAAATTGGGAGAAGAAGAGAGAGGGGTAAGTTTGCTTCCACCAAACAACCAACCATTGGGGACTTCTAGCTGCGAAGAGAGTCAATTTGTGTCACAAGCCTGGCTCTCCAGGGGCCAAAGCCTCATAAAAGAGTCACAGCGTCACAGATTCAGACACTTAGAGATGATCCCAGCTAGTGCAAGCATAAAGGATGGTATTCATCATGTCAACGAACTCAACTTGATATCCACAGTCCTTCCACTCATCATCCCTGCAGCCAAGGATAGCCCTGCTTTTACCACGTGACCCCACTTCCCTTTGGCTACAACTGACTGGGCAGGTGGAAGTAGAACCTGAATCCAAGTGAAACAAACCCACCGGCTGGCCAATGACCTCCACTACGGCATGGCACAGAAAGAGGAACTGGAATAACTGTATTTTCTTATTTGGGAATTTAAACAGAGAAATATGGAGAGAAGGAGGCACTTAGCAGCAGGAGTAGACGTTGAAGAGTTCTGATTTAGAGAGAACCAGAGGCAGCCATGCAGGCAAAAGAAGTAAGGACACAGAAATTATGAGGAATCAGATACTATGAGTGGAGGTAGTGTTGAGAAAATAGAGCAAACATACAGATGTGCAGAGTAACTGAGTCTCAATAATAGACCAGTGTGGCCAAGGGCTAGGAAACCCTGTTGCTAAGGTTCCTTGAGCTTCTTTAGATACGGAGCAACCTTGTGGTCCAGCCACACTACCATAGGGGTCCTCTCATTAGACTCAATGAGAAGTTTATCTCTTTTTTCTTTTTAAATCTTTATTGTTGAAAATATTACATATGTCCCCCTTTTCCCCCCATTGACCCCTTTTATCACCTTTTTCATCCTTATCTTGCTCATACATATATTACTTGAGGTAAATGGAATGATTATTTGTTCCTGAAAACCAAAAGAACCAAGCACAGCCTAATGTCAGATTTTTAATCAACAAATGATTCAGTAGTACCACCGACAATGTTGAAAGAGCAAGATAAAATCATCCACCATGCTTTCTCGCTTAATAAAAATAACTAATGATAATAGTAGTAGCTTCCAAGTATTAGATACACACTTCTGTGTATCCTTGTACACATTTGTATACAACTGAAATTATAGCGAACACATACTTTGATTTTGGCTTTGATTGGTTTATTGGGACTTTAAGAGATAATTCAGTATGTGTGAGGAAGAAATGAGGATTCAGGGAAGACCTGAGTCAATGCATAGAACTATGCTCTCCAACACGGAAGCCACTAGCCACATGTGACTATTTAAATATAAATAATTAAAATTAAGTAAGGTGAAATGTAAGTTACCACATTTCAAGTGTTCAATAGCCATGTGCAGTGGGTGGCTACCATATTGGACAGCACAGCATTGAACAGTCCCATCACTGCAGAAAGTTCTATCAGGCATTGAGAGGAAACTGGCTCCTCTATCATTTTCTATTACAAGGCAGGCAAACTTTTCCTGGAAAGGATCAGACAGATCCAAAGACTTTGAAAGCATGAGAGCAAGCCTAGGCTGTGTTCCAATAAAAACTGATTTGCAAAAAAAAGGCAGTAGGCCACATTTGGCCTGCCACCCACCTATTGTATCCCTAATCTATCACATCATCCTATTCGTCTCTTTCAAAATATTAAGCATTTTGTAATAACTGATTTCTGCATTTTTATTGCTTTTCTCCCCACATTAGACTATAAGTTCCATGAGGGCAGAAGCTATGTCTGTCTTGCTCATCACTGTGACTCCAATGCTGACAGCACATGCTTAACTAGTATTTACTGACTGAATGAGAAATGGTGTTGACACTTAGTTGATAGGAGAATGCCAGAGAAGGAACAGCTTTTTAGGGAAGACAATGAGTTCCCTCAGGGACATGCTGGTTGTATTATCATTTATTCTTTTATGACTCTCTCTGGAGTCTCTTTCACCTTCAGGCCTTCTTTAAACCTCATTAGTGTGGAAGGCAGTGTTGTTTATCAGGAGCTGGTCAGAGTTGCTGCTTTCTGGACCCGCTCTCTGGAAGGCTATACCTGGAGGCCTGGCCATGGAAGAGATTCCCTGGGACATCATCCCTGAGCCAAAGGAGCAGAAGAAAGTCTTGGTTGGGGCCTGGCCATCCTGCATGTTTGTCAGTGTTGGCTCAGAGAACATAGATTCCTTCCCCAGTCTATTGGGCTGAGCAGAATTCAAATCATATCTCTGACCCAAGGAGTTCCAGAAGGCAGAATTTCCAAAATTGCAATCATTCGTCTATTCCCTTCACAGTTTTTACTGCATTTCCATGTTACCTGGAAACATGTTTCCTTAATATTTCCAACTCTTGCAAAATCTTTAAGAATGTGTACATCAGATTGGATCATGCTTTCCACTCAGGGATGATCCAGAGCTCTTATCATAGTCTTCAAAGCCCATCTAATCTGGCCCCTGGGTAATTCTATGACCTCATTTCTGCTACTCATTCCGTCTGCTCCTGCCACACTGACCTCCTCATATTCCTCAGACATTCCATACCAGTGCTGCTCGGAAGCTGGGCTCAACCTGCCTGGAATGCTTCAGTCCTCAGAGTCTAATCTCAGGAAGGTCTTTCTTGACCACCTTATATAAAATAGCAGCCCTCTTTGCTCTTCCAAATACGTTTTGGAATCAGTTAGGAAAAAAAATCCACTCACATGCACACACAGCTAGTATGTTGATTGGGATTGCGTACATTTCTAGAACAATTTGGGAGATACTTTTATACTTGTGTCTTCTTCCTACCTCTTTTCATTTGTTTAGTTTTATTTTATGTTTTTCATTAAAGTTTTACAATCTTCTTGATAAAGAGCAAGCCCAGACTTTTTGTGAGATTTGTCTTTAGATACACAAAATTGAGTTGCTTTTGTAAAGAATATCTTCTTTTAAATTACATTACATTAGAAAATATTTATTGCTTATATATCTTTTTAATATCTGCTATATGAGTTCTGACCATTTTTATTTCTAATGTTATTTATTTGCGGCTTCTCTCTCTTTCTGATACATCCTACTGGGATAGAGAGGTACTAAAGACCTATTAGCACCTAATGGTGACATTCTCTTGATGTAATCAGAAGTGTTGAAACGAATGGAAAGGGGAATAATTAAATATTATTTATCATCGATCTTTATGTACAAACCTTCAATCATTTTGTGTCCCACCAATGCTATATGGTTCCCACACTGGGGAACATGGATTCATTAATCCATGAAATATCTTTTGAGTTATCAGTTGCTTTGGCTCACCTCTGGGCCTGTCTTTAGCTCAGAAGGTGATAGAAGGATGTGGAGCTAGAAGGAATGCATGTGGAGGGTACCCCAGAGAAGTGGGGGATCCCAGAGTGTGACTAACTTGAGGGCTCTCCCCCCTCAACCCATCCTGCTGCTGGTACCGTCGCTATGAGCATTTCATCTGTGCACACAGATATTCCCCAGGGTAAGTTTGGGGGTGGAGGTAGCAGAGAGTGGGGGCCTCCCTGGCATTCCCCACCCAGGCTCTGCACGTTAAGCAGGAAATGGGGGCTTCGTAAAACTGTCAAGGTTTCCTGGAAGCCTGTGGGAGTTGAGGCCACCTGACTTTCTACAGCTCACTTTCTGTTGGTGTTTGGGACCTGAAGCAAGGAGCCCTCTCTGGGGACATAAGCTCACAAGCTGTCAGTTCTGAAAATCTGGGGCCACGTTCACGTTGGACTGGAGAAGGGGGCTTTCAGATCTGGCTCTTCTAAACTTGACTTGTGTTCACCACAACCTCATACCCCTGTCCCCCGGGCAGTACTTGTCAAATCAAACTGTATCTTCTGGGAAACACGATCGTATTGAAGGCTCTGTCTCTGAGAAACCCTTGAACTGAGGAAGACAGGAAGCCACAGGCTCCTGGGTGGGCAGAGCCTACCTGGGTTATCCACCCCCCCATCTCAGAAGGCAATGCAGCTGTTCTGAGTCATCAAAGAAGCCTAACAAATAACATCTTACATGTTGGCATCATCAAAGAGGCAGGTTAGAGCCAGGTTACGGCTGGCATGAATGCACTAAAAAAACACAGGCTTTGGGGCTCCAAGGCCCAGGTCCCAGCTCTGGCTTTTGCACTTCCTGGCCACACCCCTTAGAGGACCTTTCTCAGCTGTGAAAGCCAAATAGCATCATGGTGTAATGTGTGATCCCTTTTTCTTTTTAAATTTGTGCAGGTGATATAATATAACAAAAAATAGCTTATGTTTGTACACGCTATATTGATTATGGTACATCTAGCTGCTGCAACAATTAAGCCCCCCAACATATAAAGATCCAAACATAAGTTCATTTCTCACTCACGCAAGTTCAAGGTTGTTTGGCAGGTGGCTCTTTTTCTCCCAGTGATTCAAAGGCCCAGGGTCCTTTCATCTTGCGGTTCTGCCATCCCCAAGCGTTTCTTTCAACAAGGCAGAAGGAAAACAAGGGTGTGGAAGACTCACACTCACTTTCTAAAAGCTTTGACCCAGAAATAATAGCATGTCTTTCTGCTCACATTCTAATGGCGACAGCTGTACACATGACCACACCTGGACATAAGGATCACCAGAAAATATCTCTTCCCAGGTAACTGCTTCTGGCAACAACTTGTACCATAGAGGAGGAAGTGAAATTCTGGCAGGCATGCCATGGAAAAAGAAGAAGAAGAAGAAGAAGAAGAAGAAGAAGAAGAAGAAGAAGAAGAAGAAGAGCAACAACAACAACAACAACAACAACAACAACTCTGGAGAATGTACACCAATCTTAGTAACAGTAGTTACCTAGTTACCTCTGGAAAGTACAAGTAGATATGAGAAAGAGACTTTCACTTTAAACAAGTAATATTTTATGAGTACATATTAATTTTATAACTAAGAAAAAAACAATGGGCATGATTCATTGTAAATTTCCAGACAAATATGTGTCCTTTGTTGTTATTTTTATCATTGTTCTTTTTTATAGTCCTAGAGTCAGAAAGTATAACCCAAGAAAAGAATGTCCTATTGCATGTCCCTCATTAGAGGCAGATAGGGGATGGTGTGGAGAAAATCAGAGATTTTTTTTCTTAAAATTTAAAAATATTTATATCAAATGAGACTTCAAAGGGGATACATATTTAGAAAACTGGAGTGGTAGACTCAGAAGCACCTACCAGAAAATATCCCATACACATTTCTTAAACACATGTATAGAAACATAAATGCAGTTCTCAAAAAAAAAAAAATATTGAGATGCCATGTCTTAAATCTTTGCAAGAAGGAAGAACCACTCTGGTTTTGTAATTTTATTTGAACACAGAATATTTAATATTTTGCACATAGAGAATAATAGGTAACCATTATCATGAAAAAGGAGAAGAAAAAGATTTATAATCAATACTTTGTAGAAGAAAAAAGGCTCTGTGAAAGTTTCAACCATTCCCAGACCCCATAACAGGTGAAGCTCAGAGGCATATGGCTCAGGCCAGAATCGCTGATTCATTAAAGAAATTGTTACTGTGTGACTACTATGGGCTAGGACTCTTCTAGATACTAGAAATACAGCATTGAACAAACCAAAACCTCTACTGCCACGGAATTTGTTTTCTGGAAGAAGGACACAATAAACAAACAGAGCCAAAAGTACATGATGTAGCAGGTGGTGATAAGTGCTTTAGATAAAATTAATGCAGGGTGAGGGATATAGGAAGTACAGAAAAGAAGTGGAGGAGAGAGGAGAAAAAAGAGAGGAAAGAGGAGAGAGGAGAGAGGAGAGAGGAGAGAGAAAATAGAAGAGAAGAGAAGAGAAGAGAAGAGAAGAGAAGAGAAGAGAAGAGAAGAGAAGGAAAGAGAGATTTTATGTAACTGGTCCCATGGTCAAGGAAGACCTAATTGGTAAAGAGTCCTATGAACCAAGGTCTGCAAAGACCCATGTGAACTCTCATGCCCCAAATAAAATTGTTATGATAACAGAGGATATTGTTGGTTGTCCAGGCAACATCCAGCTATTTCTCTCTCCTCCTCTCTTAACAGAAAGCTGGACTCCATCTCCAACTCCGGGGGTGGAACCCAGTTACTGTAAGCCAATCCTGGCAACCATCCTCCCTGGCTCAGGAAGTCAGGCTTGGCTAACCCAGGGAATCCCCCTGGTCCCTGTATTGGTTCAGGGGCAGGCACTCAACCTATGCTGGCCTACACAGACTGAGAGAAGGGATTGATATTTCTGTTGGGGGAGGTGGCTTTGCTCCCTCTCATGATGGATGTGAACAAGGAAGCATGTTGTCACAGCGGCGCAGCACATAGTGGCACGGCCACCTCTGGACAAAGAGGGAGGCCAGGCTGTAGACAAAGCCGGTACAAACAGAGGACAGAGCTAGGAGAACTGCGGAGAAGCAAAGTCAGAGCCCTGATTGTCCCATGCCCGGAGCCCGCTCCACTCCAGGTCTCCCCATTGTGCGAGAGGAAGAATCTCCTCACTGTTTGTGCCGGTTTGAGTTAGGTTCTCTGTTCCTTGGTGCTTAAAGGTTCTTAACGATGACAATAAAAACAAGAGCAGCTAACATTTCTTGAGCATTATCTTATGCCAGGTCTGTTCCCTAAATTTGTGATTTTATTTAATGTTCTCCACAGTCTTAGGAAGCAAATACAATTGTTGTCTTTATTGGTAAGATGTAAGTGGCTTTGCCTAAGCTCCAATGGGTAGTCAGTGGCGCAACCAAAATCTTTCAGAGTTCAGAGTCTATGCTTTTTTTTTTTTTTTCCCCACCTCACCGGTGGATATTTTTCCATTGGTTTTTAGAGAGGGGGGACGGCAGGAAGGAAAGGGAGAGATAAAGAGAGGAAAGAGAGAAACATCAATATGAGACACAGTGATTGGTTACCTCCTACAAGTGGAGGATCAAACCTACAGCCCTAGCTGGTTTGGCTCACTGGACAGAGCGCCAGCCTTCAGACTGAAGGATCCCAGGTTCAATTTTGGTCAAGAGCATTTGCCCGGGTTGTGGGTTCTATCCCCAGTAGGGGGCGTGCAGGAGGCAGCTAATCAGTGATTCTCATCATTGATGTAGCTATCTCTCTCTCCCCTCTCCCTTCCTCTCTGAAATCATTAAAACAAACAACAACAACAACAACAAACAACAACAAACTGCAACCCAGGTTCATGCCCTTGGCGGGGAATTGAATCCGGGACCCTCAGTAATTTGACCTGCTCAATAGTTAGAGCAGACTAATGCTCTAAACCTCTGAGCCATACCCGGCCAATGCCAGAGCCTGTGCTCTTAAACTCTAGGCTGGTTTTATCAATATGTGAGGCAGAGACATAGATAGAGGAACGAGCATGTGAAGAAGCCAGAGGGAGAAATATTGATAATCTTTTTTTAATGCAGTATTGTTTTACTTATTTATTTATTATTTATTTATTTTTAATTAATTGATAATCTTATAAGTTTTATAATAGTATCTCTATATATAATCTTATTCTTTCTGCCTGGAATACCCTATCCCAAGAACACCTTCTCCCACTCTCACTTCTCTGCCTAGGAACTTCTATTTGTTGTTTTAAGTCCTTGGCTCAGATGTCACCTCCATGGTCTCTCTCTCAGTATACTGAGAAACAATTTTCCTCTTTCCTCACCTCCACTTCTCCCCTCTCTCCCTCCAGGTCTCCACAAATGCCAAACTCACAAATCATCTGTTTTGCCCAAATTCTGTTCCGATTTGATAAACTCTGGCCGGGCCAGCTCACTCAGCATGATTCAGCCGAGGAGGGAACAGTGAGGCTGCATGCCCCACATGCCGAGCGGCTGAGCTCAGGCAGGATGGGCGGCGCAGGAACCTCAGCCTGACAGATGGCTCCGCTCGGCTGTCTCTGCGGGCCCGCGCCAGGGCAGGGCTCGCACTCTGCGGGAGGGAGGGCGGAGCCAGGCTGTGTGATTCTCACATGCATGGCCGTGTGTGAGAGGTTACATGCATGGGCCAGGCGGCGTGTGACTCTGACTGCATATTTGTATGTGGCCGGTTTGTGTGTGCATGGTCATCTGTGTGGTGCAGATGGGTATGTATGGACATGCCTGCCAGTGTGTTTGTGTGTGCATATTTGTGAGCATGCAGAGGTGTGTGTGTGTGTGTGTGTGTGTGTGTGTGTGTGTGTGTGTTAGGATTTCAAGTTTGCATTCATCCTATTATGTGTGCTCATGAGCATGAAAGGAGAGAGAGAGAGAGAGAGAGAGAGAGAGAGAGAGAGAGAGAGAGAGAGAGGAATCCAGGCTTTCCAAATTTAGCCTTTTGCATGTTCCCAATTGGGGAGAGCTGCCGCTCACCCCTCCTTCCAGTCTCTCCTCTCCACACGTCTTAGGGACACGAGCTACAGCAGGAAGACCTCCCATTCACACAGTGAGATTTAGGCTCTGACCAGTCATGAGATTTCTAACAATTTCCTGGCTACAGTTTCTCCCTCAGGTAGAGATACTTAAACTTTTGTGAGTCCAGGCCATCTGAAAATCTGGTGATTAGAATGGGACCTTGTTCCAGGAAAATGCCCTCAAAAAGTACAGTTTTAGCCGAAACAGGTTTGGCTCAGTGAATGGAGCATCAGCCTGCAGACAGAAAGATTCTGGGTTCTGTTCTGGTCAAGGGCATGTGCCTTGGTTGCGGGCACATTCCCAGTGGAGGGTGTGCAAAAGGCGGCTGGTCGATGTTTCTCTCTCATCGATGTTTCTAGCTCTCTATCCCTCTCCCTTCCTCTCTGTAAAACATCAATAAAATGTATATATTAAAAAAAAAAAGTACAGTTTTAGTACACTATCCAGAGCTCATGGGGCCCTCCACAGTTTATTATGGGCCTCAGTGAGAAAACCAAGTACCATTGAGCATGCATGGAACACTTACTGAGCATTATTATTCTGAGCCCTTGCTAGAGAGACAAGTCCATCGTGGAATAAGATGACCACGGTTTTTGAAGGGTACACAGTCCAGTAGGAGAAACAGATGGAGAAGCACAACCACAGGCCATTGGGGCAAGTGCAATGATGGTCGAATGAACTCCCAGGGCATGAGAGGAATAAGAGGAATGCATTTCTTGAAGGGTTCCAGGGAGAGATTCACTGAAGAATGGACATTTCAGCTATATCTTGAAATATGAGAAAACATTTGTGGAAAAAAGAAATGGGGAGGACTTTCCGGGCAGAGAAAAGAGCACGTGAAAAAGCAGAGGGGATGATGCATTTGGGACTGATATATCTGGGATCATCAGGTGAGACTGAAAAGGAGTCTGGAGGCAGACTGTGTGGAGCCTTGCACATACTAAGCTAAAGGTTTAGATTTTTATCTTATGTGATGGGGAAACTTTGGAGCTCTTTAATCAAGAGAGTGACATAATCTAATTGGTGTTTTGTAAAGACCACGGTGTATCCAGCACTCATCCAGAGACCAAATAAGAGGCTGTTGCAATAGTTTAGGTGAGATATAATGAAGGTGTGAACAACAGGATTGCGGGGAAAACAGGGCACAAGTGTGAAGAAGAGAGATATTTAGGAGATAAACTAGACAAGAATTACATGTTTCTATTAAATACATGGGGTGAAGAAGAAGAGGGAAGGACCAGTTGAGCATGGCTTCTCTGCTTCTAGCTTGAGAAGAAAGGTGGATGTTTGTGCCATTCACTGGGATGGAACCGAGATGCAGAGCAGGTTGTTGGGGAAGATTATGAGTTCCATTTGGAAGACATTGTGAGATATAAAATATATATATATAATATAATATATATAATATATATATATGGAAGAGATATTCTGAAATATAAATTTGTGAGTCATAAGCAGATGAATGATAACTAAAGTCATGGATAACAATTGAAATCACTCAGGGAGAATGTAGATCCATATTGAGTGAGAGGAGAGTCAAGAAAGTAATTCTTATCTAAAGGTATACGGAGGAAAAGAAACTTGTGAGGGAGGATCCTTAGCATTTGAAAGGGTTGAAATAAAATCAGGAGAGAGAGATTTCCCGGAACCTAATAGTGAACAAAAATTTTTTAATTAGTCAAGGGCTAGCAAGAAGTCATATAAGAGGAAGGTGGATGCAAACACCACGCAAAATCAAAAGCTAGAAAGAAGGCCAGAAGGAAATATGAAATATTAAAAAAAAAACCACAAAAAAAACCAACACCTAACCAGTTATTACTATAGGGGAATTATGGGAATTTTGAATATTCTTTTTTTTTTTTTTTTTTTTTTTTTTTTTTTTTTTTTTTTTACAGTTGTCATCTAAATATTCCAAGACCAAAATAATGCATGTGTACCAAATTTGAGTAATGAGCGACAATACCTAGAAAAAACTTAGGAAGCTAATGGAATAAAGGACTTCCACATCCAGCCAAGTTAGAGTAGCAGGTAATGGATTTAGCCTTCTGCTTAAAACAGTTATAAAACAAACAAAATATATGAAATAACTGTTTTTCAGACATTGGACAACAGGCTGTTCAGGACACTGATCCCTGGAAGTGGGAAGAAAAATTAGATGAGTCTTATTACTAGAAATATATACTAAAAATTTTGAAACTAACAAATTAGAAGACCCTGAAGAAGAAAATATTACTGAAATTAAAAAGAGGAGAAAGGACTAAAAAAATGACAAAAAGAGAATATAGCAGCATTGAACTATTTAAAAACTTCTAGGGGCCTAATATATGTATAATTCAAAATCCTGAAAGAGGATGAGGAGGGGACAAAAGAAATAGTTGAAAGATCAATGGCCCCAAGTTTTCCACATTTGATAAAAACTATAAACTCACAGATTCAAGAGGCTCCATGAACCACAAGCAGAAGAAACAAAGAAAACACACTGAGGATGAGTATCTCAAAGAGATATCTGCCAAGGTTCAGGGAGGTAAGGACACATATGTAATACCTTAATCAATAAAGAAAAATAAAAAGAGATATCGCCCTAGCCGATTTGACTCGGTGGATAGAGCGTCAGCCTGCGGACTTAAGGGTCCCAGGCTGGATTCCAGTCAAGGGCTCCATCCCCACTGGGGGGCATGCAGGAGGCAGCCAATCAATGATTTTCTCTCATCGTTGATGTTTCTCTCTCTCCCTCTTCCTTCCTCTCTGAAATCAATAAAAATATATTTTAAAAAATAATATGGTAAGAGCCTAAATGATCACTAATGAATGGATGCTTAAGAAAATGAAACAGAGAGAATCCAAGATGGCTGCTCGGGTAGACACCTAGCCGCAGCCGCACGCAACAATTTCAATAAAATACAACTAAAATATAAAATGGACATTACCCAGAACTACAGGAAAGTAAACTGACTGGAAATTCTACAACGAGAAGCAAGGAGAAAACCAGAAGGAGGCGCGGAGGAGCTGTAAAAGCCCAAGGTACGGAGATACGCGGCGCGCGGAGAGGACGGAGCCGGAGAGGAGGGAGGCCGAGGGCCTGGCTGGCGTTCCCTAGCGGGAAGGAGATAAACACTCCGACTGTGCTGGGCCCCCAACTGCTCTGAACCCCCGTTCTAGGCCAGACCCTGGGGACCCAGGCTCATCCAGAGGGAGCTGGGCTGTAAGGCGGAACCCGGGGAAGCGGCAAAAGGAGGTCCCAGAGGCGCGCACACAACGTGCAGAGAAGGGCCGGCCGGCTGTGCCGTAGGACTGCCCTGGAGGGAAGGAGACAGGGGCTCCAGACTGCTCTGAACGCCACCTCCAACTCCACTTCCAACTGAACTGAACCCCAGTTTCGGGCCCATTGCGGGAGAGCTTACACTGTTTGGTAGCAGGCGAAAATCGAGGGCACCTTTCTCTCAGAGGTGCTTGCAACAAGTACTGAAGGACCCTGAGTCTCAGGAGTCGCATAGGGCGGGGCTGACGGAAGCCGAGGCTGTAGGCTCCACCCTGAAACCCCGTCCCATCAGAAAAGCTGCGAAAATGCCTAAACCAAATAGATCACAAACGAAAGAAATGGAGGACAAAAAGCGACTGGATATAGAGTTCAAAACCACACTTATAAGGTTTTTCAAGAGACTCCTAGAAAAGGCCGATAAAATAAATGAGACCTATGAGGATATGAAAAGGACTCAACAAGAAATGATAAGGGATCAACAAGAAATAAAGAATACATTGTCTGAAATAAAAAATATTATACAGAGTCCTAAAAACAGAATGGAAGATCGCAAGAATCAAGTCAAAGATTTGGAACATAAAGAGCCAGAAGACACTCCTCTGCAGAAGCTAGAAGGCAAGAGAATCCAAAAAATTGAAGATAATGTAAGAAACCTCTGGGACAACTTCAAACGATCCAACATCAGAATCATGGGGGTCCCAGAAGATGAGAGAGAGCAAGATATCGAAAACATACTGAAAGAAATAGTGACAGAAAACTTCCCCCACCTGGGGAAAGAATTGGACTTACAAGTCCAGGAAGCACACAGAACTCCAAATAAGAGGAATCCAAAGAGGACCACACCAAGACAAATCATAATTAAGATTCCAAGAGCAAAGGACAAAGAGAGAATATTAAAAGCAGCAAGAGCTAAGCAGGTGGTTACCTATAAAGGAGCACCTATACGATTGTCAGCTGATTTCTCAACAGAAACCATGCAGGCCAGACGGGAATGGCAAGAAATATTCAAGGTGATGAATAACAAGAACCTACAGCCAAAAATACTCTACCCAGCAAAGCTATCACTCAGAATCGAAGGTCAGATAAAGAGCTTCACTAATAAAAAAAAGCTAAAGGAGTTCATCACCACCAAACCAGAATTATATGAATTGCTGAAGGGGGTTCTTTCAGAAGAGAAAGTAAATAAAGATAAAAATTATGAACAACAAATACGTAACTATCAACAAGTGAATCTAAAAACCAAGGAAATTAAAAAAAAAAAAATCTGATGAACAATATTAACTGTTGAATATAATAGAATCAGAGGTATGGAAGGGGAGTGAACTGATGATTCTTGGGGAAAAGGGGAGAGGGGAATGTGGGAAGAGACTGAACATAAACTGTGTACCTATGGATGAGGACAATGGGGAGTGGGGAAAGGGCAGAGGGTGGGGTGGGAAGGGGGGGGAAAGGAACACTTGTAATAATATGAACAATAAAAATTTATTTAAAAAAAAAAAAAAGAAAATGAAACATATATTATTATTATTCATCCTTAAAAAGAATAAAATCCTGCCATTTGTGACAATGTGGAGGAATCTGGAGGACATTTGTTAAGTGAAACAGGCCTGACAGAAAGACAAATACTAAATGATAGCAATTTTATGTGGAATTTTTAAAAGTTGAACTCATAGAAACCGAAAGTAGATTGGTGGTTGCCAGGACTAGAGAGTGGGGGAAATGGTCAAAGGATACAGTTTCAGTCATCAGGATAAATAATTTCTTGGAATCTAGTGTACAGCATGGTGACTATAGTTAATAATATTGCATTGTATACTTGAAATTTGCTAAGAGAATAGATCTTAAAAGTGTTCTCACCACAAAGAAAAGGGAACTAGGACAATTAAAAGGTGCTGGGACAATGGAATATCCACATGCAAAAATATTAACACAGACCCTTACTTTACATTATACAGTACACAAAATTAATTTAAATAGATCATAGACCTAGATGTAAGAGCTATTATTATAAGCCTTCTAAAAGAAAATATAGGAGAAAATCTTCATGGTTTTGGATTGGGAAATGAGTTTTTAGATACAGCACTAAAAGCAGAAGCCATAGAAAAAATTGGACTTCAAAATGAAAGACACCATTAAGAAAATTAAAAGGTTGGGATTAAATATTTGCAAATCACATGTTTGATAAAAATATTTGTATCTAGAATAAATAAAGAACTCATAATCCTATATAATAAAAGGCTAATATGCAAATCAACCGAACGGTGGAACTACCAGTCACTATGACATGCACTGACCACCAGGGGGAAGAAACTCAATGCAGGAGCTGCCCTTGGTGGTCAGTGTGCTCCCACATGGGGGGTGGGGGGTGGGGAATGCTCAGACAGGAGCCCTGAGCCAGGCTTGCGGCTGGCTAGTGCAGGCAGGGGAAGGAGCCTCTCCCCCCTCGGCAGCAGCACTAAGGATGTCCTACTGATGGCCATCAGTCAGACATCCCCTGAGGACTCCCAGACTATGAGAGGGCACAGGCCAGGCTGAGGGACTCCTCTTCCCCTCCCCCCACCCCCGCCCAAGTGCATAAATTTCATGCACTGGGCCTGTAGTTCAATAATAAAAGAAAGTAATCCAATTTGTAAATGGGCAAAAAGAAGATAGATAAATCAGACGTACAAACTTCCAGTTATAAAACATGTAAATCATAGTAATACAATGTACAGCATAGGGAATATAGTCAACAATATTGTATGGCGACAATTACTAAACTTAGTCTGATGATCATTTTGTAAGGCAGATAAATGTTAAATCACTGTGTTGTACACCTAAAACTAATATAATATTGTATGCCAACTATACTTCAATAAAAAGAAGATATAAGATCCCACTATTCACTCACTAGAGGGGCATAATAAGAAAGATATATAATACCAAGTGTTGGTGAGGATGTGCAGAAATCAGAACCCTCATGCACTATGGGTGGAAATATAAAATGGTACAACCACTTTGGAAAACAGTTTGTCCATTTCTTCAAAAATTATTATATAATTCTATTTCTGTGAATGTATCCAAAATAAATGAAAATATATGTCCATACAAAAACATATAAAAATTTTCAAAGCAGTATTATTCATTATAGTCAGAAATGGGGGGGGGGGGAATCTCAATGTTCATTTGATGAAAGATAAAATATGGTATATCCATATAATGGTACATCATTCAGTATTTAAAAGGAATGAACTCCTGATACAAGCTACAACATGGATGAACCTGAAAAACTAAGTGAATGAAATCAGAAGCAAAAACTACCTATGTAATTCTATTTCTATGAAATACCTAGGAAAAGCAAATTTAAAGAGATTAAGTGGTTGCCTAGGTCTGGGGTGGGAGTGTAGATTAACTACTGAATGGATATCAGGGAACTTTTTGGACAGATGATAATGTTCTGAAACTGGATTATGGTGATAGATGCACAACTTTATTAATTTACCAAATTATTGCATTTATAAAGTTTCAATGGGTCAATTTTGTGGTATGTGCATTATATATCAAGAAAGCTGTATAAGCACACCCCGCACCCTGGCACCCGGGCCGGTGCGGCGAGGTGGCTACTGAGGCCGGGAACACACACGCCGGTGCCGGTGCCGGTGCCGGTGCTGTGCGTGGGCTCCATCCCTCCCTTTTGTTGGCCGGCTCTCCGAGCGCCACTTTCTCGGTGATATTGGAAACTATTACTATGGACAAGGCCATCCTATGAAACCTCATAGAATCCGCATGACCCATAACTTGCTGCTAAATTATGGCTTATATAGAAAAATGGAAATATATAGGCCCCATAAAGCCACTGCTGAAGAAATGACAAAATACCACAGTGATGAGTACATCAAATTTCTATGTTCAATAAGACCAGATAACATGTCTGAGTATAGCAAGCAGATGCAGAGATTTAATGTTGGAGAAGATTGTCCAGTGTTTGATGGACTCTTTGAGTTTTGTCAGCTCTCAACTGGAGGCTCAGTTGCTGGAGCTGTGAAGTTAAACCGACAACAAACTGATATGGCTGTTAATTGGGCTGGAGGATTACATCATGCTAAGAAATCAGAAGCATCAGGGTTCTGTTATGTTAATGATATTGTGCTGGCCATCCTTGAATTACTAAAGTATCACCAGAGAGTCTTATATATTGATATTGATATTCATCACGGTGATGGTGTTGAAGAAGCTTTTTATACAACAGATCATGTAATGACTGTATCATTCCATAAATACGGGGAATACTTTCCTGGAACAGGAGACTTGAGGGATATTGGTGCAGGAAAAGGCAAATATTATGCTGTCAATTTTCCAATGAGAGATGGTATAGATGATGAATCTTATGGGCAAATATTTAAGCCTATCATCTCAAAAGTGATGGAGATGTATCAACCTAGTGCTGTGGTGTTACAGTGTGGTGCAGACTCGCTATCTGGTGATAGACTTGGTTGCTTCAATCTGACAGTCAAAGGTCATGCTAAATGTGTAGAAGTTGTAAAAACTTTCAATTTACCATTGCTGATGCTTGGGGGAGGTGGATACACAATTCGTAATGTTGCTCGCTGTTGGACATATGAGACAGCAGTTGCCCTTGATTGTGAGATTCCTAATGAATTGCCATATAATGATTACTTTGAGTATTTTGGACCAGACTTCAAACTGCATATTAGTCCTTCAAATATGACAAATCAGAACACTCCAGAATACATGGAAAAGATAAAACAGCGTTTATTTGAAAATTTACGCATGTTGCCTCATCCAAATGCAAGCTATTCCAGAAGATGCTGTTCATGAAGACAGTGGAGATGAAGATGGAGAAGACCCAGACAAGAGAATTTCTATTCGAGCATCAGACAAACGGATAGCTTGTGATGAAGAATTCTCAGATTCAGAGGATGAAGGAGAAGGAGGTCGTAGAAATGTGGCTGATCATAAGAAAGGAGCAAAGAAAGCTAGAATTGAGGAAGACAAGAAGGAAACAGAAGACAAAAAAGCTGATGTTAAGGAAGAAGATAAATCCAAGGATAATAGTGGTGAAAAAACAGATACCAAAGGAGCCAAATCAGAACAGCTCAGCAACCCTTGAATTTGAAAGTCTCCAATTTCAGAAAACATTAAAGAATAAGGAAATATTGGCAAGAAAAGTGTTTTCTTTTTGAAGACTTCTGGCTTCATTTTATACTACTTCGGCATGGACTGTATTTATTTTCAAAATGGCTTTTCCTTTGGTTTGTTTTTGTTATTGGCAAGTTTTAGTGTGAGTTTCTAATTATGAAGCAAAATTTCTTTTCTCCACCATGCTTTATGTGATAGTATTTAAAATTGATGTGAGTTATTATGTCAAAAACTGATCTATTAAAGAAGTAATTGGCCTTTCTGAGCTGATTTTTCCATCTTTTGTAATTATCTTTATTAAAAAATTTTACTTGGGAAAAAAAAAAAAAAGAAAGCTGTATAAAAGAGGGGGGAAAAAAACAAAAAAAAACCTTTACTATTTTTTTAAAAAAGGTTAAAAAGTCATTACCAACAAACCAGCACTGGTAGGAAGGTTAAAGAAAGTACTCCAGATAAGAGGAAAATTATACTAAGTGAAAATTTAGGTCTACACTAAGAATTAAGAGCACTAGAAATAAAAACATATACATGTATTATCTATTGCTGTACAACAAATTACTCCAAATCTTACTGGCTAAAAACAGCAAATGTTTATTATATCACAGTTTCTGTGGGTCAGTCTGGGGAGACAGTGCCCCACTGTACTTCTGCATATCTTGTACCAACTTTGTTCTAGACAATCTTTTCAAGGATGTTTGTACCGCAAAGAGTCTTGGAAGACAGAGAAAGTGTCTTTCTCCATAGCAGAGGGCAGATTTGTACCCTAATCTATCTAATAAAGATAATGTCTTTGTCTGGGGTAAAGGTTGGGTAGGTTTACTTACCACTTCCAGCTTTTTACCAGAGACTATGGATATCAAAGTTGGTTTCAGTGTGTTTTCTCATGTGAGATCCAAACACAAACTTCATTAGTTATAGTTATGATATTATGTTCCAGGAAATGCCTGCTCCAGGAGATAGGGGTGGGGTACAAAGATGGGAAGAACTATTTAGTGTGAATAAGGTAAGGGTTGGGAGAGAGAACTTCAAAATAGAGAAATATACTCACAGCAGGCCATGGTCTGACAGAGGCTCCTTGGTGTTCAACCCAATGGCTAACTTGGCTGAGGGAGCCACAGCTTTCTGTCCTTTGGAGATAGTATGAAGATAGGAGTTTGCTGATAACTGAGATGAGCTCTTTTTAAAAAATATATATACTTTATTGATTTTTACAGAGAGCAAGAGAGAGGGATAGAGAGTTAGAAACATTGATCAGCTGCCTCCTGCACACTGGGAATGTGCCCACAACCAAGATACATGCCCTTGACTGGAATCAAACCTGGGACCTTTCAGTCCACAGGCCGATGCTCTATTCACGGAGCCAAACCGGTTTCGGTTTCAGCTGAGATGAGCTCTTGATTGAGAAGAGAAACCACAGAGCCATTGCCTTACTGTCATTCAAACAAAGGAGACAAACCCACACACAGGGCTTGAGACTGGAGATGGGGAGGACTGAAGATAGATTCAACAACCTGGAGATGGAATTGCCAAAGGCAGAAAATAGAGACAGCACATTAGCTTTATTATTTTTAAAAATGTAAAAGTAATTCATGCTTACTGTAAAAAAAAAAAAATTAATAGTACAAGATAATATAAAGTGCTAAAAAAAAAAAAAAAATTTCCTGCCAATCTCACTCCTCAGAGTAAAGCAATAATTTCTTGCCTTGCCCCAATCTTACCCATTCCCCCAAGTCCTTTGCTAAGAGGTAACCGTCTTAGTTCTTTCTTTTGGCATTTCTATATCTCTGCTTTCCCTAAATAATATGTTCTTATTGCTATCTTTGATTAACCCATTTTAAACATAACATAGTTACAGCCTGTTATGTAGATTAGGATTTAGCTCTTTTACATCCCCATCCCTTCTGTTTCTTCTCCCCCATGTTCCCGATAGAACTAATTTAGGCTAAATCAGTATTCAGCGTTTACATGATGACCCCTATGCAAATGTTATTTACAACTGACCATCGAAGTATATCAAAATTATATTTCTTATTCTACCTTTGCTTTTCCTAAAGTTAACAGTCGTCTTGATTTTTCATTTGGCAAATATTCTTTGCAATAATTACCTACAGGAACTCTTCTAACACCTTCCAATAATCGTTCACTACAGTTTTCTCTGTGGTCAATGGCGTCAGGTAATCTGTCAGCTCCAATGTTTCTCTTAAACACATCCCTCTCGGGACCTTTGCTTTCCTGCTGGAACTGTTTGTACTTGAGCCCTCCTGGGACTTTCCTTCCCTGTCATTCTGAGAAAATTGTTCCCACCTTGTCCTGAATTGAAGTCCTTATTGACTAGAATTTTTATCTTCCTTTCTTAGGTTATATTCTTATTTGAGAGATCCCATTACCAGTGTTTTCATCAGTTTTAGAAAAGATGATAGCCCACAATATAAATCTTTTGAGTCACCTTCCTCTTATCAGAATTGGTTGCCCTTTATACCGGGTGCAAAGCTGTGATCCTAGGATTTATCTTCACTTCCACCTTTCAGGTGCTCTTTGTCTTCTTTTTCTTGTTGGGACTTCTGTTTTCTTGGTTTATTTCCTTATTTCGGTGAGAAAGAGTACATGTCAAACATGGTATGTCTATAAAATTTCTTTATTTCTATCCTAAAGATGTACATTTAGATCATTTCCAAAATTTTACTATTATAAGCAACTCTTATACAAGCATCCTTCCACACCTATCTAAATTATCTGTAAGAAGAAAACAAAACTGAAGCATGTGACAGATACAGGAAACAGCACGACAAAGGTCAAAAAGGAGGAGGAGCTCAGCAAGCCCCTCTTGGGTAAAGGGTAAGCTGTGTAAAGGGGAATAGAAGCTAAAGCTGGAAAAACAGGTTGTGGCTAAATTGTTGAGTGCCTCAAAGGTCAGCTTCATAAATTTAGATTGGAAAGCCATAGAGTCTTTTTCAGTGGGAGTTCGACTTGATTACAGCCATTGATTCTACTTTGATGGAACGAGAAAAAAGTCCTATTACCTCCAAAACATAGTAGGAGGAAAGCCAAGAGCTGCTAGTATCATAACAGCCAGAAGAGAAGCTTCAAGAAGAGAATAGACAACTAAGTCACATGATACAGAGAAATCAAATTAGATAATTTAGCAATAAAGAATTGTGGTGGCATTGGATTGAGTAAATTGTCAATGGAGGGGAGGAATCTAAGGGCTAAAAACCATGTCAGAAATAATATAATTCTTCTGGAGGTGAGGAAGTAGAGATAGTAAATGCATTTAGTTAGATAGGCTATGCTGTAGGAACAAACCATCCCTAAATTTCAGTGACTTACAGCAAACATTTCTCTCTTTCCTACATTCTATGCTCTACACAGTCACTTAAGAACTCAGAGCAATGGAGCTGCATCATCTTGAAGTTGTGATTTTTAGGAGACAAAACTCCCTCTACGGTTTCCTCAGTAATTAAAGAGCTCATTGGAAGTTCACTTGCCAGCTACTCTATATTTTGGTCCAAAGTGAAATACTAGTTGCCTGGGCCTGCCTAAGTAGGAAGCAAGTCAAAGGAGCTGGAAAATGTGGGGGGTACATGGAATATTGGTGAGCACCACCATTTTTGACATAGGGAGAATAGACTATTTGTAATCTACACTAATAAAAGAGGAAGATGCAAATCGACCATACCTCCATGATGTCCACCAGCCAATCAAGAGTGAATATTAAAATTAACCCAACAAAGATGGAGGGTTAATTTGCATACTCAGGCACTGAGCAACCAGGGCAGGGTGGGGGACACTTGTGTCGCCATGGTGACGATGCAGGCATTTTACACCACCCCAGCACTCTGGGCCTCTGGACTGCGGGGGAAGGCAGAAAGGCAGCTCAAGCCAGAGTGAAGGTGGTGGTGGCAGCCAGGATAAGGAAGGCCCAATCTTGCATGAATCTTCATGCATCAGGCTTCTAGTTTATTTTAAAGGGAAGAAGAGATATGGTGACAGATAAGGTAATATCTAGGGTGATAGGAGGTTAGTGGGTTTTGCTTTTCTAACTGAAAGAAAATTGAGTTTGCTTCAGGACAAGGAGTAAACAAGCAATAGAGCATAGATATTGGTCCTGGAGAATGTAGATGGGGGAGTGATTGGCCTCAGAAAAGAGACCTGACCCTGTTTCTCTGAGATTGGCAAGAAGAAGGTGAAGGGCGTGCAGTCAGCTAAATCTGTTGGTATAGAAGCAGGAAACTGAGGAAGTTCACACCTGATATTTTCAGTTTCCTAAGAAGTAGGAAGCAAGTCAATTGCCAAAATTGGTAGTAGTGATGGTAGTGGTGGTGACAGTGGGAGGAATCAAAAGTAGATAATGGGCCTTTTTGGCGTTTGGAGAAGGTTCTCAAATCTTTCTCCACTAAACGACCAGCCTTGGAGTAGACAATTACAACAGTTTCTATCTGATTTACCTACCTCCAATTCAACACACTACAAATGAGTTAACCTCTTTTAAAAGACAAGGCAAACCAGACAATGTCATTCTCTGCATAAAACCCTAAGGATTCAAAATCCTTCAAATGACCCAAAGATCTGGTTCACCTTGACTTCTTCAGCCTTGCCTTCAAATCCCTCCATACACAAGGCTCACTTTCATTTCCTTCCTCTTTCCTGTCTCAGGGCCATCACACTCTTCCCTTTACGTGGAGAGACCTTTCCTTCCACTTCTACTTCTACTTAGCTTATTTGAGCCCTTCCTTTAGGCCAGAAATTAAATGTCACTTTCTCAGGAAGACCTTCCCTGGTCCTTCAAACTAGGGCATGTCTTCCTCTGGTGTACTTTTATAATACTTCGAGTTTTTCTTTTTGCAGCACTCTTCTTGATATATTTCTGTATTAGTGGACAAGGTCTCTCTCCTGTGCTAGACTATAATTCTATGAAGGCAGGGAATGTATCTGATGTCTGTTTTTGTCTACCATGTACTGTTTTCTCTTTATCAAGTAGCACACTTCCTGGCATGTAATGGATGGTAAGTAAATATTTGCCAAATAAATGTATGGGCTAATTGGCTTATTAGTTCATTAATTTATACCTATTGTGAAGAGATGACCACAGCTGCATTAGAGCCAATTTGCATGGTTGTGCTCAGGAGCCCAAGCATAGGAGTGAAGAAGGTAGATAATTGGACTGATACAGAGTTTAGATTTTTAGGAATAGGTGTGGCAGACATAGGATAATGCTGTTTTTCATGCTGTACTACAAGGTCATGGGAGAATAGGAAAGGAAGCAAAATATTGAGGGGAGTGATGGATTTTGGAGAAAACAGTGAGGCCAAAGGCCAGGATGTCAAGGAGAAGGTCTGATAGGAGTCAAAGAGTGAGAGTTAGGAAGCTAGGAGATTTAATACACTAGAATTTAAGCTCTCTAAAGTGGAGTGCCAGGTCTTGAGAAGGTCCAGGGTATGACTATGGCTGTGAGGTGGATGGTTATTGTTACCAACATTGTGAAACAAGGAGGGTAGGGTGTTTAGCTTTGTATAAATAGATAAAAAGAGCACTGATAATTTTGTACATATTGTTTCTGAGGCAAAGACTGGGTGATGTCAGGACTTGAAGTGGAGAAGACTTGAGGGACTGCGTTGGTCAGAAGTCAACCACTACAAAGAAAACATGGAATATGGCATGAGCCTCAAAGACAGCCCCTCACCTCCATCGTTCCTTCCTTTGCTGTGTCACTTATTCAAGGGTCATGGTCCCAGGACAGAAGGTCTGATTGACTGAGCTGGATGGCATAAGCCTCAAAGGAGAAGTAAATTTTGCAGGTAACAGGAGTGTAGTGACAGGTTCCTGTCAATGTGGAATGCTAAGAATGCAATGGAGGCCCCTGTGAGCAGCTCTCCCAGGAAACCACACTTGAGTGACGTTGCCACACTTGAATGAGGCTGCTGGAGACTTCCCCACCGTACCCCTTTCGCCCCTATTTCCTTCAGTAACTTTGAGGGGAAAAACAGATTATATCTAGTTCCTTTTTTCCTCATTCCCTTAGGATTCCAAATGCTGATGATTCTGTCCTCACTTTTTCAAAGGGCACTGGGTGGGACCCACCTCATTCCAGGATACTTGGTCATCCAGGATTGGGCTCTAGTTTACTGAATAGGCGACAGTAATAAATAAATTAAAAAAAACAACAACAAAACAACAACAACAACAAAACAAACAAACAAAAAAAACATGGTATACCAATTTTTTAGATGAAGTCCCTGGAAGTTAGAGGTTCGGGGCTTCCAGTGGGGGAGCCATCTTGGAGAAGCACCAAAAACTGAGACTGGATTGTGGTCTAAGGCAAGAAAACAGTGACAGCTGAAGTTTGGCTGTCCAGCATACATTTCCCTATCCTAATAGCAGCCTCACTTCTGCACCACTATATACAGTCTTGTCTCCCATTGCCAGTCACTGAAGGGCTACAGAGTTTTAACCTGTGGATTTAAAGGAAATAGCAGAAGTTCTTTTGCTACTGAGACTAGTACCATGCCAAGCGTACAGTACATGCTTAGCAAATGTGACTTGTTTTACCATTGATGGTTACTTATTATCTGTGTGATGTTAGGCAACTCAAGTAGCAGTCTTTGCCTCAGAAACAATATGTGCAAAATTATCAGTGTTCTTAACATCTATGAACTGCTATGACTATATAATTATTATTTTATTAGTACTCGAAACAGTGAATGGGTTGAAGCAATTGTGGTATATCATCAGCATGACAAATTAGTTAAAATAACATATAAGCAGACATTGAGTTGTTGATATAGAAGTTTATGTCATTGAATAAAGTCACATTATGACATTTAGATTAAAAAAAATATATATATAAATGACTACATGTCTAAAGTAATATATCCCCAAAATAACAAATATTTATCTCTGGTGGTGAGATTGTAAATAACTTTTTAATTTTATTTCTGCCTTTCTTCACTTTCTATCTTGAGAAGCAGGCAATACTTAGTAATTAATTTTTAAGTTAAAAAAGGCCATTAGGTAGTAGAAAATCAAAGACTCTGAGTTGATTTCTGTCAGGGGCAAATTCAGCAGGGGAGGAGGGCAAGGTAGCCAGGTTCCTGGCAATAGAGATGGAGTTAGACTGTTAGTCAGAGCATACTTCTGGATGAAATACTTCTGGTTTAAAGGAAGGTCCTAGGCAATGGCTAGATACAGATCCAACCCCTGAGAGATGCTGGAGGCCAGAGCTCAGAGAGTAATTTTTATCTGTCCCCTGCTTATTTACTGCATCTTCTACCACTTCATCCTTTTGTCACACACAAAGAAGAGAGAGAAAAATCCCATTCTGTTCTTCAAATATGCTAAATTCATTTTCACCTCATTTCTTGACAACCCTTCCTAAGTTACCCTCCATCTGCCCATTAGCCTATTTATTTCCTGGATAGCGTTCATCCACTTTGAAAATACCTTATTTGATTGTTGTCACAAAAAATGTAAGCTCATGAGTGCAAATATTTTGTCTGTCCTATTTGTCATACACATGCTGTGAGAAGAATAGGGCTTGCACAAACTAGGGGTTCAGAAACAAAACCACTGATTTAATGCAAAAGCAGAACTCATCATCAGAGAAAATGTTAAAATGGGAAACAGACAGAAACCCAGTTGTGCTACTTGGACCCAGCAGCATAGAGGGTCGGCAATTGTGAGTTCACCTTTTGGGGATGGATTCAGTCAGGAATATAAGGACATACATACAATTTCAAGTAGATTTTTCCTTTGCGAATAGTTATCTCTCTCTCACACACACACATTCACACACACACACACACACACACACACACACACACACACACAAATGTGATGTTATTTCCAGGGAAATATGACACAATCTGTATGCATGAATTTATTGGAAGTCTGGGCTAAATTTGGACTTCCTGAATTATGTGAAAAGTGATGTGACTTGTGGCTTTCCAGAAAAACTTGACACAAATAGTGCACTAAAGCAATTCCATGGAACGATATTTGATAGTATAAATGGTCACTTAGTTTAAGATATTTTGGCCAACTGAACATTTTTGATACACACCAAAATCCTTCGTATGTAGCTATTAACTCTATTTTCCTGGGACACAGGAAGCAGATAATTAGAATTCTATACCAAAACTGTGAACAAGTGAGAGAGAGAGAGAGAGAGAGAGAGAGAGAGAGAGAGAGAGAGAGAAGGGTAGAATAACAAACAGTTGAAACTAACTTTTATTCAGCACCTTTTACATGCCACACACAAACAAATCATGAATGTACTCATTTAATAACACTGCAAGCCAGGCATTATTTCCATTTTCCAGATGAAAATAAGGCTGAAAAGAGTAGCTCAATGAAGATCATAGTTAATAAATTACAGAGGTAAAGCTGATTCCAGGCTCATCTGACTTCAAAGCCTGTACACTTTTCTAACACACTTGCCTTCCTACCATTTCTGGAAACCCCCTTGATGAAATGTATTGCTCATCTTTAAAAAAAAAAAAAAAAAAGGAAGAAAGAAAGGCAACTATATGGCTGAAAAGAAGACAGGAAATAACAGGGAAAAACTAATCCACAAACTATGTGGTTGAATCACTGAAATTGCTGATACTTGATTTTTTTTTTTTTTTTGCTATAAAAGAGGCCATTTCATATCATTCAATCTCATGGTATTTGTTTTATGGGTGAAGATCACTATGACACACCTTCACATTTCATTGCCAATTCAGTAACCCCTTAAGACAGGAGGGAGAAAGATAACTGTTCCCATTTCATACATGAGGAAAGACAGATTTGATAACCCTCCCTGCTTATCTGAGCATCATTTGCCCTTTGAGAAACCTGCAGCTTTTTTTCTCTTTTATAACCAAATTTTAATTGATTTTTAGAGAGACAGGAAAAGAGAGGGATAGAGATAGAAACATCAATGAGAGAGAAACATGATTAGCTGCCTCCTGCACATCCCCTACTAGGCATGGAGCCTGAAACCTGGGCTTGTGCTCTGACCGGGAATTGAACCTCTTAATTCACAGGTCAATGTTCAACCACTGAATCACACCGACAGGGTAACCTGTAACATTTTATTTATTTACTTATTTATTGTAATTATTCATATTTTATTTACCAGTCTACTTTAGCCTCCCCCACTAGATAAAACTTGAAAGGCTCCAGGGACTCTCTTTTATCTCCAGATTATATCTCCAGATCTTTCATAGTTCCTGGCACACAGTAAATACTCAATAAATATTGGTTTAATTAGTCCATCATCCTGCAAAAGAACTTTTCAGAAAGTCCTTTAAGTTATTTACTATATTCTAATGAATCTAAGAGGAACACTGCATTGAATTCTCTGGATTTTGAGCCAGATACTGATATCACTATCTATACTTTTTTTTTTTTCCTTGATTGTTGCCCTTGCTGATTTGGCTCAGTGAATAGAGTGTCGGCCTTCGGACTGAAGGGTCCCAGGTTCTATTTTGGTCAATGGTACATGCCTGGGTTTTGGGCTCAGTTCCCAGTTGGAAGCATGCAGGAGGCAGCAGATTAATGATTCTCATCATTGATGTTTCTCTCTCTCTCTCCCCCATCCCTTCCTCTCTGAAATTAATAAAAATATATTTATAAATGAATTCTTTATTGTTCACCCCCAACCTGTAACGTTTTTAAGGCTCCTCCCTGTCCTCTATTTCCTGCTCCCACCATGTATCTGCACCCCCACCCCCGTGGACCACTCTCATGTTGGCAAAACAATTCTTTTTTTTTTTTTTTTAATTAATCCTCACAGAGGACATGCTTAGAGAGAAGAAGGGAGAGACAGAGAAACAGAGACATTGAACTGGAAAACTTTCGGTGCACAAGACAACACTCAACCAACTGGGCCACTCTGGCCAGGCTCAAAACGATTCTTGAATTTGACAACAGGCTCCTAACTAGTTTCCCACACCTTCAATCTAGTCTCCAAAATGTAACCAGAGGTTTCTCTAAATGTAAATTTCATTATTTCACTTATCTGCTAAAATTCCTTAGTAGTTCTACATTCCCACAAGATTAAGTTCAAATGCCCCAGCCTTTCTTTCATAATCCCGCCCCTGCCTATCGTTTCTAGCCTCACCATCTGCTTTGCTCTCAGCACATCCTCCGCTGAGCAGAACCCACCTCTCTTGTGCCACACACTTATGACTATACCTGCACTGTTCTATGTCTGCAATTGCTTCTCCATCCCTTCTCCCTATACCTTATCTGACACCCAGTGGGCATACTCTTGCTTTTCAAGGCTTAGTTCAAACGTCACCTCTTTGTGAAACCTTGCCTGACTTTCTTCCGATAGTCACCATTTTCCCGTACTCTCACAGAAGCTGGTACCTTTTTCTAAGACTTATTAAATAGTACTCTGATCCGGTGTTTATGTGCTCTTAAAATACCCACCAAACTGATTTTATCCTTAGTAACTTCAGGACATAGCACAGCACCAGACATAGAGCAGGTATTATCAGGCAGAAAGGGTTCTAGAAAGTCCCAACTTGTGCCTTAGGTAGGGAATAAGGGAGGAGTCTTCATTATAGGTTGAGTGCCCCAAACCAGGGCACCCTCTCCCAAGGCTTTCCCAGGAGTCATTCTATTGAAGAAATAAGCCAGGGATTACCTGAACTTAGATTTGTACTTTCATTACCAAGGGTTATTTTCATTAAAGCAAGTAGTGCCCATGAGTGTATAATCTGTACAAATTACATAAGACTATGTGGATTTTATATTTTGCACTCCTAGGCCAGGAGTGGAGCACCTAGAAATCAAGTTGGCCTTTGCCACCTATGATAATTACACATTTAATTCAATTTGATGAACAAGAAACAATTTACTAGCAGAAAATGTATGTATATAATATAAAACCACCAGGTATACACATGGCCACAAAGACCAGCTATTAGACCAAGAATATTCAGCTGGCCAAATATTCCCAGAATGCTTCCTTAAAACCTTTTAAATTTGGTAGCAGGTACTAATGTATCAAAAAACATTTACAGAGAAGAAACATACAATTGACAAAATTCTACCTACCAACTTTTATTGGACCTGGGAAAAAGACCACCAAGACTTGATTTTAGCTGTGGGAACACACCGGTCTAGTTTGTGGAATCCCCGTGTACCAGCAGATAGTGTGAAACCCACACTCCTTACAGTCATACCTTTACTCAAAGCATGAGTAACAAAGTAGAGGGTTGTTTAAAAAAAAAAAAAAAAAAAAGTGAAACAACTTCATAGAAAGAGAAACATTTTGATTATGATTCATTAAATTCACTTTTTAATGTAGTTGGGATTTAAGAAATGGTTTGGGTAGCTTAGTAGAATTCAGTAATTTTCCCAGACAGATGCCTTGAACCACATAGTCATTTCCCCACTGTCCTGGCTGAAATCCTGGGCAGTAGATTCGGGACCCACCCTGTTATAAGAGAATGCAGTGCTTACTTAGGAGAGGATGCCAGCCAGCAATCTGGGTGGGCCCAGAAGCTGGCGTTTCAGCAACTTAGAAGCCCAAGAGATCAATATCACAGATCTAAAAATCACTAGAGCTGAAATCAGGAACTGTGGCCAATGAAATAGCTTAGCCACACCAGTGATCTATGAGGATAGACAGCATTTATTTTCAAGATGTTCTAGTGAGATAACTGGTAGATTTTGATTTTTTTAATTCACTTGGAGAGACTATCTGTAACATATCCTGATTCATCTTAATATAAGAGACACTCTTATAGGATGGTGTCTTTTCCCCCACTTAACATTATTTCATGGGCACAGGGCCACAGTGTAATTTAATCCACACCATTATCTTTATAGCTACATGTTTTATTCATTTGGTCACTCAATAAATATTTATTGAGCATCTAGTATTTACTGGGTACTTTGATACACTATATATATATATTTATGTATATGTATATAAATGTATATATATTTAGTACCATTTGGATATTCATTATGGGGTGTCATATCATTTTCAATATTAAAATATATGGACTTTTTTCTTTTGTCAGGTATGTCTCCCAAAATGATATCACTAGGGAAGCGATTGAACAGGTCAAGGATTTGTATAGCTGCTGTTGCATGTGGTCAAGATGAAACATAGGCTTTAATTTTAGAATTACATGTGAAATTTATGGTTAAGCAACTGCAGTAGACCAGAATAAAGATGACAAGAATCCAAACCAGGGCAATCTTTGTAGGAGTAGCAAAAAAAAAAGTTGAGAAAAATACTTGGAAGAAAATGGAACTTAGTGTCTGATGAGATATAGAGGTTAGGGTAGAGTCAAGGACGACTACAGGATTTTTAGCCTAAGTGACCACACAGAGGATACAGCAGAGGAACAAGTTTGAGGGGCATGATAAAGTTGCATTTCATGCTGATTAAAAATTTTTTATCTATATTTTTATTTTATTTTTTATTTTAGAGAGGGAGAAAGGGAAAGAAACATGTGAGAGATACATCAATCAGTTGCCTCCCATATGTATCCCAACTGGGGATCAAACCCACAACCTAAGTATGTGCCCTGAGACCTTTTGGTGTTTGAAACAACTCCATAACTGAGCCACATTGGCCAGGGCACTCATGCTGATTTTGAGGTATCTGTGGGGAATATCCAGGTGGAGATATTCAAGTTGATTATAAAGTTTGTTGAAAGGTAGCTATAAAAATGTAAGACCCTACTATGCTAGAGAAAAGAAATAGAAAATGATCTGATTAATAGAAGTGAGTTGATTAGAGTGAGCAGCTCTAAATATTAGTTACTCTTATCTGGCTGCACTTATTTCTGTGCTCAATTGATAAAGAATCAGTCATTTGGTTGTAATTTTGAAAGGAAACAAAACCAGTATGTTCATCGGAGGCCATGAGGTAAATGGGTTGTGCAGTTACATGTAGCTGTGCTAACAGTAGCTGATAAAGCAAAAGTGTCAAGAGCTACTTTAAAAATTGACACGATAAACACTTTTACAAAGTCAAGGGCAATCATACCTCAAAGAGTTCTAGAGAAATAAAGTTTCTTTTAATTAATTTACTGGTTTTAAAAAACAAAGCATTCAAGTAACAATAAAATTAGGACCTAAATTCTTTTTAAAAATATATTTTTTTATTGATTTCAGAGAAGAAGGGAGGAGAGATAGAAACATCAATAATAATAATAAAAAATCATTGATTAGCTGCCTCCTGCATGCCCCCCACTGGGGATTGAGCCCACAATCCAGGCATGTGTCCTTGACGGGAATCGAACCCCAGACCTTTCAGCCCACAGGCCGGTGCTCTATCCACTGAGCAAACTGGCTAGGGCAGGACCTAAATTCTTAGGGAGGTATGAAGAGAACAGGTTTCTGTTTTCTCTGTGTAAGGAAGGAAGGTGAATGGGAGAAGAATTGGAGTGAAATTTATTACGTATCAAATAGTCGTAATAAATATATTATTTCATCCCTCATATCATCTTTATGAAGCAAACATTATAAGCACCGTATAAATGTGGAAACGAGGCACAAAGGGAAGCGGTAGCAATGTGTGATTAGATGCAAGGGCTTTAGTTTTATGCATCCTGGCTTTATGCCTGTTAAGCCTTAATTAATACTAAGTAACTTACCCTCTCTATATATTACACACTGGATATACTTAACATTATTTGCTTATCAATACCTATTTTGGGGTATAATAATATTTGCCTCATAGAGTAATTGGGAGGATTATACATGTCATGGAAAAAGCACTTAGTGTTATGCCTGCCATATATAAGCATTAAATAAATTAGCTATTTACCATCGTCTAAGACCATGCAACAAGTAAGTGGCAGATAGAGATGTAGTATCACAAAACAATGAGCAAGATATAAGATGCCTTAATGACCCAATTAATTAGGAGTCATTTATTGCACTTGGCCCAGAGGGAGGTGTCTCTCCCAAATCTCTAAGCAACACATACAGGAAGTTTCCTGTATTAATACTTTTCAAGCTTCTTTGTCTGCAGATATTACGAAGAGCTCTGTGTGAGTTACTGTTACAGACAGCTGTAACCTTGAACACATAATTAGTTAGTACTTGGCATAAGAATATGGGAATTATTATCAGTATTAATCTATTTTAGTCTAATACATTGAATGGCTAGCTTGCAAGGTCAGACAGTTAAGTTTATTCTTTTCTATTATTTAAACTAAAAACAAAATCATTTTATAGATTAAGAGACTGTCTTAAAGTGACAGAGTTAACAATGACAGAGTTTACAGGACTAGGGACTATCTAACAATAGCAGGTAATTCAAACAGCAGTTTTATACAAGATGGAGGTTACTATGCTTCAGAGACTCCATGCTTTTTTGGATTCTGAACTGAACTTCTGCACTGTAGCTAGTTAACTCTTTAAGCTTCTGAAATTTTAAGGGTAAAGAGTAGAGCTCAGGGAGCAAGACAGGTAACACTGATGATATACTGAGTTTGGGAGAGGGCAGTAGGCAGGGAGCTGATAGATCCAATTCTACTTTGAGAAGAGCATTTAGAACTGTTAAGAAAAACCATCATTTAATTAATTTTTTAAAAAACCTGTAATTTTAAAACTGAATCTTGATTTAAGGCAGTGGTTCTCAACCTTTCTAATGCCGCGACCCTTTAACACAGTTGCTCATGTTGTGGTGACCCCCAACCATAAAATTATTTTCGTTGCTACTTCATAACTATAATTTTGCTACTGTTATGAATCATAATGTAAGTATCTGTGTTTTCCGATGGTCTTAGGCGACTCTTCTAGCAGTTCTCAACTTGCAGAATGTGACCCACAGGTTGAGAACAGCTGCTGTAGAGCCTTTTCAACATGAGGAACTGTATTAAAGGGTCACGGCATTAAAAAGGTTAAGAACCACTGATTTAAGGGGAAGGCTATAAATTATTAGCTAAGAATATTTATCAGTGTGGAAGGAAAGGTCACCAGTAAAACTATTTACTTTCCCCAATATAGCACAGATATTTTACATCTGATATTGAGGTTCTAAAAATACAGGTATCCCCAGAATATATATATACACACTTTGAATAATTCCAATAGGTTAAACCTGAAAAGAAACATCGATTGAGCTATCAGCTGTGTATTCATTTTTTGTGAATACCCTGTATTTTGATTCTCTTGCCTTTTTAGAAATCCTGAAATGAGTTCTCTTGTCTCCTATGCTATTTATAAATCACAAAGTTTCTTGTAGCTAGCAAAATATCACTGTCAATCTTGCTAATAAATTTACCTTTTTTCTTCTTATAATGACAACTTTGAACATCATCACTTCTAATCCCAAAATAAAGCTGCAAAGAGCTCCCTCTAGTGTCAAGACAGCAAAATATAAGGGCTACTGATGTCTCATAAGACTTACAGGTAAATTCATTCAATACATTTATATATTACTAGAGGCCCAGTGCACAAAATTCCTGTAATAGGGCTTCCTTCCCCTGGCATCACTCCCAGCTGCTAGAGGAACCTGCAGTCCTCACTCCCGGCTGGAGCACCACTCCTGTAGCTCCCTTTGCCGACCCCTTCCCTCTCATAGCAGGCGTCCCGCCCCTTCTGGCTGCTCCTGGGCCATGCCTGCATATGCAAATTAACCTACCACCTTTGTCAGGTTAATTTGCATATTCACTTCTGATTGACTGTGGGTGTAACAGAGGTAACAGTCAATTTACATGTTTGGCTATTATTAGGTAAGACTAGAGGCCGAATGCATGAAATTCATGCACAGGTAGGGTCCCTAGGCCTGGGAGGTGATCAGGGTCCATCTGTGGGGCAATCGGGGCCTCTGTTTGCACTCACCTTGGCCTGGCACAGCCCACTCACCACCCCACCATCCTGCTGCAGTCCTGCTCTCAGCAGGCCCCATTGCGACGGCAGCGTCTGCAATGCTGCCCACTCCCAGCGCTTCGTAGCTGATGCCTACCATGTTCTACGCCACGCCACGCCCTGATGGTCAGCACACATCTAACTCCCACCCATGGGGACAATTTGCATACTAGCCTTTTATTATATAGGAGGATGCCCTTACTTGGCATCAGATACTATGTTTATTCTCTTACCAGACACCATGGTCCTAATTATACAACATCTTCTAATGTGAGCGGCTACAATCTTTAGACGTGTATTATATCCTAAGAGAGCACAGTGTAAACTGCTTCTGTAAACAGTACTGCCATCCCATTCAGTTTACATTAGATGCACAAAGCTAATACAATGCTAATGAAGTAAACTGCTTAATGTAGTATAGATATCTGACAACTGTGTTAACTTCTTTGTTCTATTTATAAATTTAAGAAAATGGCAATGTGAGCCAATTTGATCCCAACAAAAATGGCCTAAATATGTTAGGCAGGCAATCTTCTTAGCGTCATCTACCCATATTCTAGGACAGTGGTCACCAACCTTTCGGACCCCATGGACCACCAGTTGGCGACCGCTGTTCTAGGACATAGAGAGGAATAATTTCTTGAGATCTTAAATGCAATACAAATTGATTGTGAATACAAAAACCAAAATCTTTAACTTGATGTCACCTTTATTGTCCTATATATTGTCAATAAGTGTTCTATGAAAAAAGAATTCCCTAGTCAAGTGAGATTAAGATATGATGGGTTAAACCAAACCAATCTGTGTTCCTTCCTCAAGGACCTTTCAGAATTTGTAGAATGCTAATGTACGCAGTGAATATCCAGTAGAGCACAGCATAAAGCTTTTCCCAAACTTACTTGACTATGGATCCTTTTTCTCCCAGAAGACCTAATGACATCAGGAAAGCTAATGTTCAATGGGACAAACATCCTCTAGGAAATGTGGCCTAATCCAAACAAAGCCACATCAGTTTCTTTGCTTTCATCACAAATCCCCAGACCTTGACTCAAAGTATCAAAATGACACTCTTCCACAATCCTAGTATCTTTCATTGGGTAGCCACTGACTTTGCTTTGAAATTTCAATGCTCTAGAGCAGTGGTCAGCAAACTCATTAGTCAACAGAGCCAAATATCAACAGTACAATGGTTGAAATTTCTTTTGAGAGCCGAAAACTGACTTCTGCACATGGGCCATGAAGTTTCAATCGCACTGTATGTGTGCGCCCGCATGTGGTATTTTGTGGAAGAGCCACACTCAAGGGGCCAAAGAATTGCATGTGGCTCACAAGCCACAGTTTGGCGACCACTGCTTTAGTCTCAAATGCCTGGTAATCCATTTTTTTTTCTGATTAAATAAGCAAGTCGTTTCAAAGTTAATGACTTTAAGGTATCAATCTCCTCAAAGTTAATGACTTTAAGGTATCAATCTCCTTTCCAATCCAAACAAATCATTCCATCCTCTCAGGTGCTAAAATAGGAGATGCTGCTTTCACTCCTTCATAGACCTTATCTATGGACTCACCCTGATCCTAAGTGTAGCCTGAAGCCTAATTGGAAGACAAAGTATAATAGTTCAGAATTCGGCTCAGAAAAGCATTTGGAATCATAATGGCAGGTGATGGTGCCCAGGCTGTGTAGAGTGAGAAAATGGGAAGAGTAAGGCGAGGAGAACAGCTTTTTGAATCCTCTAGAGATGAATTTATCCAGTGCAGCTTCCGAACTGGCTGAACCAATTTAATTCCTAACAAATATTAAAAGAACACCCAAGGCTAAATGTGAATGAATAAAATCTACTTCCAAGGTAAATGTCTATTTTGGGTTATCTATTTTTTATTACAATTCAGGATAACTAGAATGGTATGTTTATTTCAGTCAGAATTCAAATGCTCTTTTAAACTTATGATGGGTCTGTCTTCTTGTTATTTGCTATTTTCTTCCTGGGTTAAATTCTAAAGAAAAGTCCTTTATGATACAACTAGAGGCCTGATGCATGAAATTCCTGCAAGAGCAGGCCTTCCTCCCACCGGCTGCCTGCACCAGCTTCCCTCTGGCACCCGGGACCCAGTTTTCACTCCAGCACCTGCGACCTGGTTTTCCCTGCGGCCACTGGCAGGCACCCAGGACCCGGGCTTCCCTCACAGTCCCGGCTTCGTTCAGAAGGATGCCTGGTCTAATTAGCATATTATGCTTTTATTATTATAGATAAGGTGTTTTTAGAGATATTGATGTCAGAATATTAGATCAGTAAAAATCAATCAAGTAAATTAAGACCTGTTTCATTTCATATCATTGCATTTGTAAATTATCTCAATGAAGTTTACATATACACAACTCAAAGTAAATTTATAATAGAAATTTATAACCCAATTAAAAGAAATCCATCGCAATATGACTAAAATTATGTAATTGTATATTTATTTATAAAATAACAAAAGATTTAGAAATAGATCTGTTTATTGTGAAAATGGTCTTGGTATATGTGAGAATATTATATACTTTGAAGACAGCATTCATAACTGTTAAGACAAAGACAAACTATAATTTTAAACTCAATCTTGATTTAAGGGAAAGGCTATAAATTATTGGCTGGAATGCATTCAGCATGAACTCAAGATTCTATATAACATAAAGCATGAAAGTACAAAAGATGTTGGAGTACAGTAAGCCCATACCTAAATTTTAACTATAAAGCTGCAAGGACTTTTTGTTTATTCTTATATAATATTTTTCTTCTGAGATAAGTTGATTTTGTCTCCAAGACTTAAGGCCATTCCCTGTAAATAAGAACACAAAAATTTTTATAATTATTGAAACTATGTAAAACCAGTAGGTAATTCTATCTTAACAAGCTCCCATTCAATAACACCACATTCAACAATGAAATCAAGGAGTACAGATCAACAAAAACTTAGTTTGTTATTACCTACTATTTGCTATCTCAGATTTGTAGCTGAGATTTCAAAAACCTCTGAAGAACCCATTTCACAAATAACCCATAGGACTCAATCTGGCTTTAAGTAAATACCCAGAATGATAGGCCCAAAAGGTGAACCATTTTAATAAAACAGAAGTTATATTTCTATTCAGAGAATAGATTTGCACCTAATGCACAAAACATTAGTATGACAGAGAAAATTACATATAGAAATAAGAAAAACTTAAAGTCTCCATCCTTTGGGGGGAGGGGGATGGAGGAGAAACAATTGTAATAATCTGAACAATAAAGATTTATTAAAAATAAATAAATAAAGTCTCCATCCTTTTGTTCAGAGATGAACTCAAAAAAAGCAACTGTTGGCTGGCCAGCGTGGCTCAGTAGTTGAGCGTCAACCTAAGAATCAAGAGATCACGGTTTGATTCCTGCTCAGGGCACATGCCTGGGTTGCAGGCTCAATCCCCAGTCGGGGGTGTGCAGAAGGCAGCCGTTCAATGATTCTCATCATTGATGTTTTCTGTCTTTCTCCTTCTCCCTTCCTCTCTGAAAGCAATAAAAATATATTTTTTAAAAAGCAACTATTACCTGACTTTTTGCACGAATTCTTATGTGACCAGTAACAGGAGCCTCTGGTCCCTGTTGAATAGGCTTCTCAATGCTGACATTTGCAAGTGCATCTTCTCCAAATATGGAACGAGCATAGAGGTTGGCTGCCATAAAGCCACAGTAACCAGAAAGTGCCTGGAAGTAATTTGTGATAAATTCACTACTTCACTATTTCTAAATAACTTACACATAAGCAAGACCAAAGAGCATAGATAAATTATGTGGCAGTTATCATATGGTGGTGATTATAAGAATACATGAATTTGTCAAAATTCATGGCACTATACATGAAAACAGTGTGGATTTTACCATGTCTATATAAACCTGACTTTAAAGATATAGCATTTATATCAATTTGTATTTATACAGCCTCTATTTACAGTTGTTTTCCTTCTACATCAGATCTTAAGCTCCATGAAGGAAGAGACCTAATTTTTTTTTTTTCATTATTGGATATCCAACAGCTCACGAAGTATTGGGCATATAATAGTTATTTGAATAGCTGTTAGACTCAGTAATATATTAATTAAAAGTACTTTTCTAGCAGCAAATAGCTTACTGATAAAATTAATAGTTACATTAGCAAATATTCCTTAGAGCCTCGGCTTCATTTTTTCTTTCTAGTCTTTTTTCATACATACACAAATACAGCAGATAAGCAAAGTATATCAACAATTCTGTATTTAAGCCGATATATTCTGACCCACAAGCAAAGCCAACAAAGACACCACAAACATTTTCTAATTGCGTATTAAAAACTATTTTGGAAAAAGCCTTTAGCTTAAAGGGAAAAGAAAAACTAATTTGACTATTAGTTTGAAAAGAAAAACTAATTTGACTATTCAGCTTGGTCACTGTAGTAGGAACAAGCTGGCTGATATGTTCCAGTGGAGCAGGGGAGGGGAACGTCTGGCCCGAGGGCCTTATCATTTGGTCAGGCCCTGCCGAGGCATTAGACCGAGGCATTAGGAGTGAGCCAATTAAGTGTCTGACCAAATAAAGCAGGCTAATTTTTAAGTTGATAATTTTGTATAGCCCATGAATGATGTTATAAATATCCAAATGGCCCTTGGCAGAAAAAAGGTTCTCTACCTCTGCAGTAGAGAAAGGTAAGCAGATTCATACATTCTATAGGATAACTTCTTTTAGCTAGTCCAGAATGAAACGGCTTTTCTCATGCTGAATGATAACAAAAATACACTAGAGGTTCTTATACAAGAAAGCCAAGAATCTACCATACTACCCTCTATCAGATTTCAGGTCTCAGTCCAATCTTACCTTCTCTGGAGTGAGGCATTTCATGTTGGTTGACTTTAATATGTGTTGTAAATAGTCATTTAAATCAATTATATTTGTGTTAACTGTCACCTGTACAGAAAGAGAAAAAAGTCAAGGAGATTATAATTCTTACAATGAGAAAAGTTGTGAATTTCTTAGTTGGGGTTGAGAAACAATCACTCATATGTCATATGAGAATGTTTTTCTAAGTATTTAGTGGGAAGGGTAGACAACAAAAAAAATAAATGACATGTATAAAACCTAGCAAACTATAGGATGGTATCAGAATTTTTAGATACAGATTACTTCATAGAAGATTAATATATTGCATAGAAAATATTTATAATAAAAATCAGGACTCAAAAGAAAATTGCGCAGTAAGCCACTGACTTTGCAAAGTTTCTTTTGGACACTGGATTCAATTATAAATTAATATTCATACATACAAGAAATGGAATATTGTCTATAATGTCGATCAATCTTTCAGCTTAATTGTAGAACTGCTACTCTCGCCAATTTACAACAGCAACTTAACAAACTAACTTTCATGACTTTCAATTAAAGCTAATTTTCAAGAACAAATATTGAAATACTTTGCTTCTCACATCTGACACCTTTTAATGGGATTAATTTTATAGGCGAATCCCTCAACATTAGCTAAAAAGGAATAAAGATAAGGAGTTCAAGCATATTTCCCTAGGACTAACTTTGTTTTCCCATTCAAATTCGGCCCACATCTGACGGAATTCAGCATCAGTGCAAGTTGCAGGCTGGATGTAGTCCATGATGTCAATGTGAATATCACTGAGGACCACACAATTTCTGTCACTTGCTGCTCCAGAGACATCATAAACTGCAATATACATACACAAAACGATCCCAAATCACCAAAGGCAAATTTAAATTTATATAGTTTCAATATTTCCAAATAATGATTATGGTATTAGTAAATATTATATAATGCTTATTGTACATTGCTCTATTCTAAATGCTGTACAAATATCTGCTTAACATTCACATCAAACCTTTGTTACAATATTATTTTCCATCTTTTTGATGAGGAAACAAACAAAAAGAAGTTGCTCAAGGTCACAGTTAATAAGTGGTGGGAGCCAAAAAACTCAGATACTATATTAGGCACACCAGGAGAATACACAAGTAGTAATGCCACATTGCATTGTAATTATATATTTATTTCCTCCTTCTGCTTGACAGTTTCTTGAGAACAACAACTTCATCTGGTTCATTTCTGTATACATATAACAGTGCTTAGTACCTCAGCAGGTGCTTCATAAATGAATAAATGAATGGATTTAGGTCCTGTCCTTAAGAAATGTCAAACAGCTATTCATTACAAAAATTCTTGAACAAAAATATTCAAACACCACATGCTGTAATTTCTTACCTATGTTACCAAATATTATTCCATTTTCTGTTGATGCTACTTTAACATTAGCTTTAATATTTGCAAAATCGTGAGGAGCAAGAGTCAAAGGAGATGGCTTTTCCACAAGTTTTAGATCCCCTGAAAAAAATTTAGACAGTTAATAAAGACATATAAATCTTTCAAATCACAAAACCTTAGCATGTATACAGCTTTATGGTTTCTAGCAAAGTAAGAAACAAGAAAAGGGATATGATTCAAATACTATGAGGACAAAATAAAGAAATCATTTAACACATTATTCATTTCAATATGCATATTTTTAAAAGGTAATAGGCTTCTCAGGATAATT
This sequence comes from Pipistrellus hanaki, assembly GCF_964339955.1. Taxonomy (NCBI): domain Eukaryota; kingdom Metazoa; phylum Chordata; class Mammalia; order Chiroptera; family Vespertilionidae; genus Pipistrellus; species Pipistrellus hanaki. Next base: position 51,860,758 of record NC_140511.1, read on the forward strand.
CTATATTTAATTCGTGTGTGTGTGTGTACTGTGGACATATCATTTTATGTCACTGAATGAATACAACTTCTCAAAAGTTTGTCATATACTAAAAACTCCATTACAAAGAAAAGATAAATCTCTACAGAAAGATGTAAATTCTTAGAAAAATAGTTCTTTATATAAACATCAAGCTATGCTGAGGGCAGAAGTCTATTTTCCTTTGATATCTTCAAGTCCTGTAACTCTTGTTTAAGCCATATAGAATTTCCTAGTGGCACTGCATGTTCTTGTATACAATTTATATTTCCCAACTTCAAGGCCAGATGTAGAAGTGGTCAAAGTCTGATTCATGTGTCTTCAGTAAGAAAAACGAAAGACATCTCAAATTGCTAAATATAATAATGATATATTACTCTGGTCACATATGGTATATATTCATTATAGACTCAGAAAACACTTAGGTCTGTACTAAAGGAATTAAAAATTTAACTAAGTGAGCTACTTGGTCATCTGTAATTTAAATTCTTATTTATATCTAGAAAAATTGGTATTTATAATTGAGCTCAGTGAATAAACTTATTTAGATATACCAAGAGCATAAGAAAATAACACCACAGAGGTACAGCAAACTGGAGACTAAATATTAAATGTAAAACTGGGCCTTGATTAAAATGTCACAAATGATTTGAAGAATTCTTTTTTTTTTTTTTAATTCCTCATCCCAGGATATTTCCCCATGGATTTTTTAGAGAGTGGAAGAGAGAGGGAAAGACAGAGAGAAATATTGATGTGAGAGAAACACATCAATTGGTTGCCTCCTGCATGCACCCTGACCAGGGCTCAGGCCGGGGAGGAGCCTGCAACCGAAAGGTAGATGCCCTTGACTGGAATCAAACCTGGGACCCTTCAGTCCACAAGCCGACACTCTATCCACTGAGACAAACTGGCTAGGGCTCAAGAGAATTCTTATACTAGAACTTGTACACATCTCTTAATAATCTGTCATAATGGCTTACTATAAATATCCTTCCTTTATGGTAAGTAAATTTCCTCACCTAGAGTAGCTAACTCTAACGTGCAGTTCTGTAAAGTATCACTGGTTTGGTTCACGACAAGCACATCTAGGACGATATCATACTGGTTGACATGAACATAAGCTTCTGCGTATACAGGATCTGAGAAACCTGTCAATTGGGTGACCTGTGAAACAAAAACAAAGAGATAAGCAATGACTGAGAAAATTTAGCCAAATATATCCTGGCCAAATGACTAAGTCTGTTAGGTAATTAACAGATATGCTTAGATTAGACAAGTCATTTTGAAATGGGTATAATAAAATTATTTTGTCATGGAGACATGGTAAATCAAAACGGAGACATTAGAAATAACAGAGCCTAGACTTTATATCCCAATAGAAAGACATTAAATATGTCTAGCAAATACATTAACCATCCAACTTAGGAGTTAAATCTGTCTAAACTCACTAGATGTTCTCCAAAATTCACGAACCCATAAAATTCAGATCCTGTGGCAGTAGAGTACTTTTATCAGCTTCTGAATTTCAATCTTGTTTAACAAACCTATCAATCACAATGATTTGACCAAAACTGATGCTGTATAACAAGCATGTCAAACACATGGTCTGTAGGTCGCATGTGGCATGGCACGGCCCACAACAAATATTTTTGCAGCCCCGCCAATATATGTTTTAATAAAAATTTTGTAACTTCATTTTTAGAATATCCTGTTTTAAGTAATTATTAATAACGAACTAAAACGTTCGTTAAGGACTGATTACTATAATAGTTTCCCTTATGCGCCTTATGCACAGGCGCACCATTTCTCTCCACTAATACTAGCAGCGAATATTTTAGCAGCTGACTACCACGTCATTAGTCTTGTACTGACTTTTGTGTGCGCAACAGGAAATATTTTGCTTTCAAAGAAGGAAAAAAAAGTTTAGTTGTGTTATGCTTATTGATTTGTGCAGTTATTCAGTGTCTGGTAAGTTAATGTTCAAGAAAAAATATTAATTTTTATTAAAATGTTCTATTATCTTATGTTAACAATTACTCATTTATTTCAGCCCTTTGTATTAAGCTTGTCTCTATCGAAATAAACCTACGTTTCTATGAAAACTGAAGCTTTTGGTGTTTTTTTTTGCAGCCCACATAAACTTAAACCTTGTTTATTTAACCCATGTTAGCCTTTGAGTTTGACTTGCCTGCTGTATTACTTATTTTTCTTTTTTAAAAACCAGGGGGACCAGCAACTTCCTAATTACTACTTTCTTAAATAGCCAATTTAAATAACTTACCCGTGCATTTGATATTTTGTTACCTTGTTAAGTTTAGATGCCAGGGGATCTGCTGCCTCTTTCCTCTGTGTGTTACCCATTGCAGCCAGCAAACTCAGCTGAAACTGATCTTCCTTGCAGTTCATTTCATTCTTAGCAGTTAGTTGCATGAAGGAAATGGGGTCATCAGGCTGTACTGTCACATTCCTCTTTTCAGATTCTTTCTGTGTTGAGAAAACAAACATGTTTCTCTTTAATTGGAAAGAAAGATAGCTTTTTGTATGCCTTTATGAGAACTGAATTAAAAAAGAAAAAAAAGCCACCAAGGACTTTTATGGCTTTATCATATATACCTTACCTTCTGGGATAATTTCTCTTCTTCGAGTTTAGCAGATAACATGTGTGAAAGGGATTGTCTGCATTCCTTATTGAAAATGTCATTCATTAAAGGCGAACATTCAGACAAGACCTTGAGGCACAGGGAAATTCGATCTACATCATCATCTGTAATTGGCTTCTTAGGAAGAGAGGATTTTCCCAAATGAAGGACAGTGGCCATAAGCAACATAGCCTCAGCGACAAAAGACTAGAAAAGTAGAGAAATTGATTCTTTATCATGTTTCTGTAATTGCAATATGTTACTTTTTATAACTCAAATCTAATAAATAAAACTTTCACTTCACTTGAATAAGATTTCAAATCTTTTGGATTTTATCTCTATCTTTTTTGCATCCTACTTTTTCCTTTCTATGCTACCTGCTACCCTCTAAAACCTTCATTAAACCGGAACTAAAAGACAGCAACCACTTTTCAACTATCTTGCCTTACTCTAACTCCCTGACATGCCAATGCTTTCTTTTTAAAATTCCAACAATAGAAAAGTTAAAAGAATGATACATTTCACAAATAGTTAACTTTCTGCCATATTTGCTTTCTGATTTTACTCATATATGTGCACTTATTTTTTTAAACATATGAAAGTAAGATTCTTCACTTCCTAAGTACTAAGAGAATCAGAACAGCTTCCTATATAACTGTCACTATCACTATCACTCCTGAGAAATGTAACAATCCCAAAATATATCTACTATATAGTCTAAATTAAAATAAATCTCTCTAATCTCACAAAAGGTTTTCATTGTTTTTTTAAATCCTGGATCAGCTTCATACATTTTATTTGGTTGTTACTCTCCTTAGTCCCTTTGAATCAAGACCAGTCCCCTGGCTTTTTGTATTGTTTTCCATCACAATGAGTTTTTCATTTATTGTCTGATTTTCAAGAGAAAGAGGAAGGAAGGGGGGCAGGAAGGGGAAGAAGGAGAGACATCAATTTGTTGTTCCATTTATTGGTTGATTCTTGTGAGGATTGAACCTACGGCCTTGGCATATCTAGATGATGTTCTAACCAGCTGAGCTACCTGGCCAGCTACACAATAACTTTTAAAAAGAGGCCAGGCCAGTTTTTTATAAAATGCTCCCCACTCCTGGTTAGATAACAGACAGGTGATGTTTTGTATTTCTTTTGTATTGCAACAGGAGGGACATAAGTTAGGTTGGCCCATTATTGGAGACACTAAGTATGATCACCTGGTACTGCTATCTTAATCCTTATTGTATGTACACCAATCACTTCACTCTACATGTGAATACCTTCAATGACTTTCCTGGACCTTCATATTGAAATCCATATGACTTAGCCTGCTATTCAAAGTCTTCCACAAAGTGAATCCAAAGTACTTTTTCAGTTTTATGTAGCATTAACCTGACACATGCTCTATGTCATTGTCAAATTGTCTTTGGTTAAGTATTGATTAGTACACTACATGAAAAAACTATCAGAAGCCTTGGGAAAGAAGCTAAAAAATAAGTATAATAATCCTCTGATCCTGGATACTGTCACCAGAGGAGAGGAAAGAGGAGAGAACAGAAAAAAATAGAAGCATAAGCAAAGTAAAGATGAAGAAAACCACACAAAGCCATATCTTAACTAAATTACTGAAACCTGGCGATAAGGGGAAAAAATCTAAAATCCGCCAGAGAAAACAGGACACATTCCATGCATAGGCATGAGAATGACATTGGCTTCTTTGAGAATACCAGAAGACAATGGAGCAACATCTTGATGGTACTAAAAGAAAAAAAATGCAAAACAGAAATCTATACCTACAAAGATATCTTTCAATAATGAAGTAGGCCTTTTCAGACAAACAAAACTAAAAAAATTCACTACCAACATACCTGCGGTATAAGAAAAACTGAAGCAAATTCTTTAGGCAGAGTTATATAATACAGAGAGAAACTCAGCTCTACACAAAACAATGAAGAGCAATGGAAAATGCATAAATGGAGAGCTAGTGTGATGATAAACAACCAAACTTCTACCTGCCTTGTACCAAATGCAGCAAACTTCATGAACCAAATATGTTACCAGAAACCTGGCTCTCTCAGATATTAGAGAACAAATGCTCTCCCAAACTGCAGAACTGAAGCAGCCTTTCTATTAGAGAAAACCAAATTGGATGCAGACACACAGAATCCTGGAGACTTTTATAAAGCATTATTTAAATAATAGATGATTATTCTGTGACAAGACCTGAAAAAATAATGGCCTACAGCACATGTGTCAAACACAAGGCCGGAGGGCCAAATCCAGCCCGCCAGGCCTTGCAATGTGGCCCGCACCACGCTGTCATCACTGCACTCCGCTGTCAGTTTATGACATTGTCAGTTTATGACTGTTCAGTAAACCATTCGGCTCGCGATTTAGGCTGGATTTTAGATTTTGGCCCCTTCTCTGATTGAGTTCGACACCCCTAGACAGAGTTGTAAAATAAATTATTGCCCCTAAATCTAAATAAACAGATAAAAAAGAGATAATATACCTTGTAATTTGCCTGATCCTCTAAATATCATTAATGGCTCTTATAATAATGAAAGTTAAAAAAAATCCTTTGAAAATCCCAAGTCTAAAGTGAAAATGTCTAATTATATGTAGGCATAAGTAAATGAAGAAATCTAATGGATTGTTATGCAGCTATTAAATATTATAATTATTACTAGAGGCCTGGTGCACAAGATTCAGAGCGGTCCCTCAGCCCAGCCTGCACCCTACCGCAGTCCAGGAGCCCTTGGGGATGTCAGACTGATGGCTTAAGCCCACTTCCTCAGGGAGCGAGTGGACCTAAGCCGTCAGTGGGACAATCTTAGCTCTGCCGCAGAGGCGGGTGAGGCTCCCGCTGCGCTTACCAGCTGTGAGCCTAGCTTCTGGCTGAGCAGCACTCTGTGTGAGACCACACTGACCACCAGGGGGAAGCTCCTGCATTAAGCATCTGCCCCCTGGTGGTCAGTGCTCATGATAGCAACCGGTCATTTTGCCATTTGTTCAATTTACATATCAGCCTTTTATTATATAGGATGATTAGGAAGGGTTTAGAATAAATGGAAAAATGTTATAATGTTAGGTGAAAATGTGGTTTATAAAATGTGAAATTATCACACTAAAGGAAAAACGGTTTCACAGATGAAAACCATATTAAACTCTTTCTGGAGGAAGGAAGGATTTTTGTTACTATATCTGGTAACGAAATTCCATCTTTTGATGTTTCTATCTCCACCACAATATTAACAGGATTTGTACTTTAGTGCTTAACTAATGAGTAATATTTTTCTTATTAGTTATTACCTCCTATTTCTTTTAGCAATGTGAAAAAAGAAATGAACAAAAATAAAATCATTCACATGGGAAGTATGTGGGTAAATATAAGACTATCTCATTTAAAAAAATCTTTTAAAAAATTGACTATTTACAGCAGGAGAACAGATAAAGAGAAGAATATTATATGGATAGCCTTAAAAAAGAAGGAAATTCTGATACATGCTATCATATGGATAAAGCTTGAAGATATCAGGCTAAGCAAAATAAGCCAGTTACAAAAGGACAAATATTATATGATTCCATTTATATGAGGTATATAGAATAGGCAAATTCATAGAGAAAGAAAGTAGAAGAGTGGTGGCCGATGGCTGGGAATGAGGTATGGGGAAGTATTGTTTATTGGGTACACTGTTAGTTCAGGATGATAGACAGTTTTGGAAATGGAAAGTGGTAATGACTGCTCCACAGTGTGAATGCTCTTAATGCCACTGAACTGTACACTTAAAAATAGTTAAAATGGTAAATTTCACATTATGTATATTTTACCATAAAAAAAAAATATCCAAAAAATGGGGGGATCTAGGAAGGTAACTGAACTTTTGCCCTGTTCCCAACTCTCAGCTTCTTACTATTAGCTAAGTATGCCCTCTCTCTACCTAAGTCTGGACTCCAGATAAATAAGAAATGGTTAGGAAAAACAAAACAAAACAGTGCATACATATAAAAAAGATAACTATTTAATGCAAAAATAATAAAAATGTCAGAAACGCAGCATAGGATAATATGCATGTAAAAATAAAATGTACAATAGTAGTACAAAGGATGGTAGTAGGGGCTGGGGGAAGGGAATATATTATTTTAAATGAGCACACAGAATGGTCAGAAGCTAGGATGAAGGTTATGAACTATAGAAATGGCAATATATTTAGGAGATATTTCTGGGATAAAATAGGCAATAACTGACTGGATGAAGATACTGGATAAAGGCTTACTCTTCACTGAGTCTTAACTAATTCTAGCAAACAGAAATTAATTCATAAATCCTTATATCTCTTCCACTGGACTAATCATATGGTATTATTATTATATTACTTCAACAATTTTACAATAACATTATATTACTGTGTCTATTTCCACAGGATCTTTAAGCATTCCCTTTTGGGTCCCTCACAGTTCAATGCATATAGTAGGCACTCAATGTTCACTTGTTGGGTAAATGTAGAATAAATGGACTTACATTTTGCTTTCTCTTCTCCTGAACCAGAGCTACATAGCGCAAGGCAATCTTGGTCAGAGTTGTGGCAAGGGAGGCAGCGACAAAGAAATCTCCATCCAGCAGGAATCCTCTCAGGGGAGGTCTGCAAAGCAATCAGGGAAAATGAAATCCAACAACTTCTTAACAGCATGCAGCTTTGGCATGATTCAAACAAGGCTATTTAACACTCTCACTGCCATCCTTCAGTGATAAGAATCTCAACTAGCTCCCTTCTTAGCTCTCAGAATGAAGCTAAAGGAAAAAGAAAAAGAAAATAACACATGAATTTAAACCTATCTTTAAATGATGCAAGAAGCAGCTGAATATAAAGAGAAAATGGGGAAGGTTGTATATACTCGAACTAATGAGCTATGTTCAAATCCCAGCTTATCTACAGTACTTATTTATTTACTAATTCACCCTTTAGGGTGAATTACAAATTTATTCAAGGTTCAAATCCTTGTTCTATAAAGTGGGACAGTAATGTACTTAATGGGTTGCTGTGAAGATTATATGAGGCAAACTACATAGCACAATGCCCAGCATGTAATAAGCAATCTTTAAAATTTTAGGCATTAATTTCATCATCTTCACTATAAAACTAGAGAGTAAAATGAGGAAATCATCAAAATTTTATTCCATCAGTTAAAAGTAGAAAAATTTCCAAAATGTTTTCTAAAAGTTACCTCAACTTAGTATTTTCTGTATGAGTAAAATAATTTTAAGCAGAACACAGTTAATTCTATGAAAATACTTATAAAAAGCAGAGGATTAAAACCATCAACATGATTCCTGAAAGAAAGAACTTAAGTATCCTTTACCTTTCAAGTATCTTAAATGGCAAAGATTTCCATGTTGGTCACAAAAGTAAGAGAAAAGAAATCACTTGAGTGTTTTATACACAAGAGTAATAAAAACAGCAGAGCTGGCTGAGCCTACCGGTAAGTGCTGCAAATTACCTTTCTTCCTCTTTCTTGGTGGGTCTAGAACTGCTAAGAGCACTCTGAGTTGCATAGGTGCCCATCTCAGTTACCAATTTCTGAACTGGCCCCACATTTATTTCTTCTTCAGGTTTTAATTCACCAGCTTCCTTTTTTATTTCTGATTCTACAATTGGGATCTAAAAATAAATTGAAAACATCAATAGCAAGCAAAAACACATTTAAATATTCAATCATTTCCATAGAGAAGGCATTTCCCTAATGGGATGTTTGGAACTTGAAACTCTCTATTTTCTTCCCTTCCCATAATATTGTAGTAAGAAGACAGGGGCTTTGTGATTAGATGCCTCTTCCTTGTTGTAATGGTTTTGGGTAAATTAATTAAATGACTTAATCTGCTAAATGCAAATCTTAATTCTTTCCCCACAAGTCACTTAGTAAGAAAATGCTTAGGACAGTGTCTAAGACAAAATAAATACTCTTTTTAAAAAAAAATATATTTTATTGATTTTTTACAGAGAGAAAAAGAGAGGGATAGAGAGCTAGAAACATCGATCAGCTGCCTCTTGCACACCCCCTACTGGGGATGTGCCAGCAACCAAAGTACATGCTCCTCACTGGAATCGAACCTGGGACCTTTCAGTCCGCAGGCAGATGCTCTATCCACTGAGCCAAACCGGTTTTGGCCAAAATAAATACTCTTATTATTCTCCATCCTTCCCTAATTAAAAGAGCCTTCATCTTCCTAAAATAAAATAAATCTGCCCTAGCCACTTTGGTTAAGTGGATAAAGCATCAGTCTGCAGATTGAGGGGTCCCGGGTTCAATTCTGGTCAAAGGCACATGCCTGGGTTGTGGGCTCAATCCCCAGTTGGGGGGAATGTAGCAGGCAGCCTATCAATGATTCTCTCTCATTATTGATGTTTCTATCTCTATCACTCCCTCCTCCTTTCTCTCTGAAATCAATAAAAATATATTTAAAAAATTAAAATTAATCTTAGTTTTACAAAATAACAACTACTTTCTTTTTTTAAAATTTTTTTTAATTGATTTTTTTATTTTTTATTTTTTTTATTGATTTTGTACAGAGAGGAAGGGCGAGAGATAGAGAGATAGATAGAAACATCGATGAGAGAGAGTCATCGATCAGCTGCCTCCTGCACAACCCCTGCTGGGGATATGCCCACAACCAAGGTACATGCCCCTGACCGGAATCGAACCCGGGACCCTTCAGTCCCCAAGCCGACGCTCTATCCATTGAGCCAAACCGGTTTCAGCTCAACTACTTTCTTAAAAGCACGCAAATGGCTACTATGAATGTATTCCTTAATATCAGCCCAGTTTAAGAACTGTAAGAGTCTTCAATTATTATCCATCAATTCCTTTATTTTAAAATAACCTGATATACAATACAATCAGGTTAAAAAACTTATATCTAAGGTCTCAGAGCTAAATATTGGCTGAAGCAAGATTGGAACCCAGGTGTTCTAAAAAGCACTGTTCTTTCTATTTGCTCATATGGTTTTTTGAATGAGAAAATACTGCCAGTTTTAGTACATAAATACTATAAAGTCCGCCCTGTTCTTAAAATATCTGCATTCTTCTTATAGAACACATAGACTAAAGCAGAGTTTTACAAGTCTTTTTCTAAAATATAGAACCTTCTGTTCAAATAAAATCTTTCCTGGAAGAGTAAATAATACAGATAAAGCAATAGGTGTTACAGCACAACACAGGGGAGGGGAAACCCCCAAATTTCCCACAGCTCTCAAGGTTTAATTATGTGGGTAGTTAAAAAATATTTTTCAGTGTTCATTAGTCCAGATAAAAACGGCACATACAAATCAGATTGAAAACACCACATACAAGTCAGAATGAAAAAGAAAAAAAAAAATTCAGAAGAACTAAAGTAAAAATCACCAAATAAAACAGCATTTACTATGAAAGTAAAACATACCTCTCCCAGAGATCTTCGGACTTCAGTCATCACACTCTGAATGTCTTCTTTGGTACTACAGTATTCTCCCAGGATCCACAATGCTCCTCGGTAAATCCTAAAGCAAGAATACAAGTTCTGAAACACTGATTTGTTAACGAATCTTGAAGCAATTTTTCTTTGTGAATTTAAGCTCAAGAAAACAAGATTCTATACTTCCAAGGGATCATGAATGACATTTTAAGAAATATAACAAAGATACTAAGTTTCTTTAATTCTCCCAGAAATCACAAGCACTAAAAGAAAAATAAGTGCCCTCATCTATCATTAGTAGGAAAATCTTAAGACTGGTAAACCAGTAGTAAAAATAAGATACCCAAAATGTTTCCCAGAGAGATGATATCTTCCATTTACAACAGAGTTAAGGTAAAAGTTTATCTTATCACTTACTACTATAAAAATTTGTTCTTTTTAATGTAAAAAGTACTTTTTATTTGTAGTCATTGAAAAGTACAGGCAGGATGCTGACAAGAACAAAGAACAAGGAAGGAGTAAAAAAGGATCAGTAACAACAACAAAAAAGCAACAATTTTCTAGTTAAAAATGTTAAAATAAAGTCTTTAGTCATTATTTCCCTAAGATTTTCATTAAATTCACTTTTTAAAAAATCCTAGAAACTGAAAAATTCTAGAGATCATGGCTACCAAAAGCAAAACTTTGATTTTTTTTCCCTCACAAAGAAAGCAAATCTTTCTCACTTCCACAATTGTCAATACACTTTCAATCAGAAAACAACTTTGTAATGGCCCCTTATTTCCACCTATGCAGATATAATGCAAGTCTGTTATAGTCTATCAGATGCTTTATATCAAACAAAATTTGATGACAAAGTACTTTCTCATTAGTAAAGGCCATCTGAAGAAAAACATCAGATTTAGGTTGCATTTGCACGTCAATAAATAATAAAGGGAATATAAATAATAATGATATCTAAAAAGTAATACCTTTAAAAAATATGTTCTTAGTCACTTTAGGATTCACAATGTTTTAAAGAAAATAAGGATAAAGAAATCTAGATAAATCACCACAACTATAAAAAAAAAAAAAATTAGCCACAGATTATGGATCTACCAAGGGTGGGTATAAAGTAATATTTATGGTCATTCTTATTTTTGTCTTGATTGTTGTATCATCTTTCCAGTCTTATATTTTATATCAACTGGCTCTTTAAAGACAGATATTGGTAAAATGCTTACTCGACTTCACATTTAATCAGATTTTAAACCTACTTGACAGATTTAATAGCATGAAAGACTTCAAGCATCTTCTCAACAATAAGCATTCTCAGGTTATCAAAGCGCTGAATGGCTTCACGAACAAACTCCAAGACATCAGCAGCTGCTGCTTCGTTACTGTCACTAAGAAATTCCATTAACTAGGAAAAATAAGGAAAAGGGATTAACAATTTAAACTTACCGTTTAATTACCTTAAGCAATTTTTAGTAAGGTTTAAGTAAATTAAATGTGCAAAGTATGTATTAACAACTTTCAAATGTATAACAAACTGCAAGTTGAGAGATAAGCACCACTGATGTAAACAGTCACGAACTTCTGTTTTATGTGCAGCAAAAATTAATTGAATCCTCCTACATTGTAACTTAAAGTAAAATCATTTTGGGGGGAAAAAATTCAGAGCTCCATGGCAAAATTTCAAATTACAATAACATACCTCATTAATCTGACAGGAGAGAAAACATTTCTTCTATAACTGAATCCTTCAACCTCAAGAGGTAAGACTTTGAAATACTTACTTGCCCTACTAGATGATATATATATGTGTGTGTGTGTGTGTATGTGTGTATATATGTATATATAAGTATATATTAAAAATTATACTTCAGGTAACTAAAACAAACATCAATTATAATCATATATGGAGATATTTTTGTCACTGTTATTTGTTGTTGTTTTGATGAAGAGAAAAAAGTCAAAGTCCTTATTCCTCTGAGTTTAAGAGTTAGTATTTAACTATTGAATAGAATTCTTGAAATTCTTTTAGTGAATTTCAAAAGTAAGGTACTCAGAATCACATACCACAGGAATAACATTTGCAGCCATATCTGGAAATCGGACAGAACAGGAATGCAATGTTCGCACAAGGAGTTGTCTGTATTTGTCAGTATCTTCATGCTCAGACACGTTATTTGTTTTAATCACTTCTTTCTTCAGGACAATAACCAGCTATCAAACAAAGTAAAAATAAGCAAGAATTACAACATGTATGGCCTCAGAGATTACAAACTGCTGTCAGTTTTGTCTTACCTCTTCAACATTTCTAGAAGAGACAAGATCCAGTGCTAACTGCAGAGTTTTCTTGCGTACTTCTAAGTCTGGTGTGCTCAATACTCTTAGGATGTCCATAACCAGATCCTGAAAAAGAACAAAAAATCCAGAATTTACAACAATATTTCTAGTCACAAGAAGAAAATCTTAACAGAAGAATGGAGGGTACAGTTCATCACCTTAATTCTTTGATCAACAATAAGATCACTCGTGGTGGAAGAACCAGATATTTTTGGTCTCTTGAAAGGATGCAATATGAAATATACATTATCACATAAGATGTAGTCAAACTGAAAATGTTTACTCTGACTCTATCAAATTTCAGATCAAATTTGAGAATTTATAAGAAATACAGAAGTCTAAGGAACAAGCTAAATGACACCACCAGACTCCAAGCACTGAAGCTAATAAAGATGGCAATAGGCTTGAAAATTATCTCAATTTGAAAAATATTTTATTTAAGATTTCTCTTTTAAACAATATTTACCTGTAGTACTCGTTCATGAGCAGGATGCTCTTTTAATTCGACCAATCGATCCAGAACTATGAGCTTTACATTGTTGTCACTCTCCTTAATAATTAAATCAATGTAACACTGAGCAGCAGCCTATGTAAAAAAGAAATACATTTAAGAACATATCTTTAACATAGAATCTGAAAATAAGAAAACAAATCCCAAGAAGCCAAAATATATTCACTACTTCCACATTAAAAGTTTATGCATTTTTTCCCAAAGGAATATGTCCTTCTATTCCCTTAATTTTAATAAATCTCATTGTTTTTCAAGTTCACAAAAGATTAAAAGCATCAGAAGTTAAAAGGATAAAAAGTGACTGCTATAGGCTACTTATTAACCAAAAACTAAGGATTGATATTAATGAACAAAGGAGAAAAAAAGCAAATTAACAATCTCCAAAATTATAGCTATTAAGCACCTTTTACTATAGGAGCACTTGCATTATACTGCAGAAAAATCAAGAATATTAAGATGACCGTGAGTTATGAAAAGCAGAGGAGCAAAACTCCAAGAGCTCCCAATGATCTAGAACAGTGGTCGGCAAACTCATTAGTCAACAAAGCCAAATATCAACAGTACAACAATTGAAATTTCTTTTGAGAGCCCAATTTTTTAAACTCAAACTTCTTCTAATACCACTTCTTCAAAATAGACTTGCCCAGGCTGTGGTATTTGGTGGAAGAGCCACAATCAAGGGGCCAAAGAGCTGCAGTTAGCTGTCCACGGATCTAGAACAATTTGATCAACAAGATAAATGAAAACATAATATTGGATTATACTCCATGCAGTAAAATGTCCTTACAGACATAAAGAAAGAAGGAAAGAAAAGACAGAGGAAGAAGAGGCAACTCTTCCTTGCAGAATTCCAATTAGTAAATGCAGAAAGAGGGAAATAGAAAATCACCATTAAAATACCAGTAATAACTGGTGTAGAAAAGGTCCATTGATGGATGCTAAAATTAGTTGGTGCAAGGTTGGAAAAGAAATAAACTATATGCACAGTTTCAAAGTTTCTTTCCATGATATTAATAATTGTGAAAGAAAAAAATCATAATTTAACAGTGGAGAAATCTGGCAGCTACCTCCATAACTGATTAATGAAGGTTAACACCACCATTAATAAGATATATCAACATCATGTACTCCTTTCTGATACTGAGAAGGGAGCATCACTTCTGTGGTATTCTCCCCACAAAATGTATAGCCTCGCCATAATAATGAAAAAACACAAGACAAACCCAAATTGAGGGATATTTTACAAAATAACTCAATACTTTTCAAAAGTTTCAAGATCGTGAAAAACAAGGACGGGCTGAGGAACTGTAAGGGACTGGAGGAGACTAACATATGACAATTAAGTGTAATGTAGGAGCCGGGACTAGACCCTGGGAAAGAAAAAGCGCATTAGTCTATAGTTTAGATAAAAATATTGTTCCAATTGCAATTTCTTGGTTTTGATAAATTATACAATTATTATGTAAGACATGAACATTACGGAAAGCTGGATGAAAGGTAATGGGAACTTTGTCCTATTTTTGCAACTTCTCTGTAAGTTTTAAATAATTTTAACATAAAGAGTCTGTTAGCCAAAACCAGTTTGGCTCAGTGGATTGACCGTCGGCCTGCGGACTGAAAGGTCCCAGGTTCGATTCCGGTCAAGGGCATGTGCATTGGTTGCGGGCACATCCCCAATAGGGGGCTTGCAGGAGGCAGCTGGTCAATGTTTCTCTCTCATCAATGTTTCTAACTCTCTATCTCTCTCCCTTCTTCTCTGTAAAAAACCAATAAAATATATTAAAAAAAAAGTCTTTTAATAATTTAAAGTATTGGTGTATATAGCAGTAAATTCTCTTATTTATACAATATGGCTTTCTAGAATAATTCATTCTCTGAATATAGTAGGGATTCCTTATATAGTCTTGATATAATAAACTAAAGAAGAGAAAGATAATATTCCATTACTGAACATACTTACTGGAACCTTTTTTTAGCACCCATCATTTAGGATCCAGAATTCAATCTCCCAGATCTAAGTTTCAGTGTAAAATATGGGGAGATAGCTTAAAACATCAGAACCATTCTCCTGAAACTAGAAATATTGGTATTTTCTATCTCTCGTTCTCTCCATGTATTTATGTATGAAAACAGGAAGGGAGAAGGAAAGTCAGACTACATAAGTAATCAAATAATTTCTTATATGAAATTTGTAGCTGTTATCTCTATGTCATGCCATGCTATGTAACCACATAGTAAACTTCAATGTCACTTCAATCATAAGCGACAAGACAGAGTGCCTATAATCTAACTGGCACCAAAATAAATAATCAGTACCTTGATTGCAGTCGGTGCACTGGAGAGAGTCACTAAAGTTCCAGCGGCTTCATATTTTACAGCAGGACTAGATGACTGTAATAAGTTATAGATGCAGCGAATAAAACGAGCCCTTTCTGACGGATTAGCATGACAGACCTGGAGAAGAAAGCATTTAGGTTTCAACTAACTTCATGGACAGTTAATTTCAAATATATTTTTTAAAATAATCCATGCTTATGGGATGCTAGTTTTCTTAACTTGAAAGCTAAGTATAGTCTTAACAAGACATCTGAAGATGACAACCAACTTGGGATGAGACATTGTGTCTATCTATATTAATAAAAGCATAATATGCTAATTAGACCGGACAGCAGAACAAGCTTCAGGACAACCTTCCGGACAAAGCCATGGCTGTGAGGATTGAGGCAAGCCACTACCAAGGGCTGAGCCCCTTGCATGAATTTCATTTCATGCACTGGGCTTTTCTCTAGTATGTATGTATGTATGTATGTATGTATGTATGTATGTGTGTGTGTGTGTGTATAAAAAGCCTAAGAGACTGGCCAACAGGGATTGGACTGAAACTAGCAGTCCAACATCCTCCGAGATATCCCCAATTGCAAGAGGGCACAGGCCAGGCCACAGGACCCCACCAGTGCACAAATCCGTGTACCGGGCCTCTAGTTAAAATGTATTATCCTAGCAATTAAAGAGCTTTCTAGAAAGACTATTTTACCTTATCTTAAACTGTTCAAGTTTATTTTACCCATCATTGATCAGTCTTACCTTATAAATTAGCTCAACAATAACCAACTGAAGAATGTCTCCAAAAGTCTGAACCTGATCAATACAAGTACTTAGGTAATCCAAAGCTCGATCCTAAAAAAATAAGAATATATTTATCAAACTCCACCTCGTTTAATTAAAGGACTTAATGCAACTTAAAAAAACATATACAACTAAGTAGAAAGCAAATGAGAAAATCAAGGGCAAAGAAAAATTAACTAATGAAAAAAATGAAAGTTAAAATATAAATATAAGCCATAAAATCAAATATATGTTCTAGAACTGGGTCACAAATCTTGGGTCTGAATTTTCTTGCAGTTTAACCAAGGAGAAAAATACTATGTATTCCGGGTAAGTGATTCAGGGATTTATACAATCAAAATAAACCAGCTACTTTGGAGTATAGTTCTTCCTATTTCTGAGATCAATAAGAAAAATCTCATCAATTCTCATATATCAAACACTGATATAGAGAACTATGGCCTCAACAATATCTCTACAGTAAAAGTATCAACAAATTTTATCGAACTATTTTGGATTACATCTCTTCATGTAGGTATCACGAAAAACACATCACTAAATCAACTCTACATGAGGATGAAACATTGTGACCTAAATAAG
This sequence comes from Pipistrellus hanaki, assembly GCF_964339955.1. Classification (NCBI taxonomy): domain Eukaryota; kingdom Metazoa; phylum Chordata; class Mammalia; order Chiroptera; family Vespertilionidae; genus Pipistrellus; species Pipistrellus hanaki. Next base: position 51,877,403 of record NC_140511.1, read on the forward strand.
TAGCTTTCATATAGTTTTATTTACGAAGATAAAACAGCAATAACTAAATTTCAGAGAAATAGACGACTGTATTTTTTAATCTTCATGCATATTTCCCACATTTTGATAAATACTGGATAGCAAAAATTCCAAGATTAGATGCCATCAAGATGTGCAAAGTCACTGCTAGCCACCAGCAGATCCATATACTTTAACCACCAGCAGAACTGGATGTAGACTTGATATTCACTCATGAAATTTGAAGTCTATAAGAACACACCCTTCTTTCACAGACATGGCTCAGGGTGGATCTTATACAAAGCTACTGTTTTGTTAAACAATTTTAGATCTACACCAAGAGAAGGAAAAACAGACATCAAAGCCCCAAAGTAAAAGACCACAGAATATGACCATAATTTCAATCTGGAAAACCTGTAAAGTGGTTGTTGTTAAATGTTTACTTTGAAAAAGAATATATATAAGCAATATTCCAGAGAAGGAAAACCACTGTATTTTTATACAAATTAAATTCAAAAATCTAAAAAAAAAAAAAATATACAAATTACATACTACAAATAAAATTACTGTCTAAAAACAGGATTAGGCCTATGTAATACTTGTTTTTTAAATGTTTTTACTGATTTCAGAGAGAGGAAGGGAGAGAGAGATAGAAATATCAGTGGTGAGACAGAATCATTGATGGGCTGCCTCCTGCCCACCCTTACTGGGGATTGAGCCCATAACCCAAGCATGTGTCCTAACTGGGGAAGAGAACTGTGATCTGGTTCATGTGTTGACACTTAACCACTGAACCACATCAGCTGGGCTGAAATACTTTTTTTTTTTTTTTTAAATCCTCACCCTAGGATATTTTTTCACTGATTTTTAGAGAGAGTAGAAGAGAGAGGGAAAGACAGAGAGAAATATCAACATGAGAGAAACACAGCGATTGGTTGCCTCCTGCATGCACCCCGACCAAGGTCCCTGGCCAGGATGGAGCCTGCAAATGAGGTACATGACCTTGACTGGAATGGAATCTGGGACACTGGCTTATTAAAAACTATTCCCTAACTTTAGGAATTATTCACTACCATTTTTGTTACGATACCCCTCCCCACTTCCTCTCCTCCCATATTATTTTGAAGCAAATCTCAGACTACTTAGCATTTCTTTTGTTAATAGAGGGTATCCCCAAACAGGGCTGGGCTATAATACTTCTAATTCTCACTTAAGTACAGTTATAAAAGTTATTTATTTTTTTTTTAAGTACTTACCTGATCTGCATGAATTAGCATCATAAATGCATTCCTTTTGCAACTTGCATCCTTCTCATTCACCAGAAAATCATGTATCAGTTCAGGGGCATCAGGTATAAGATGTTCAAAATTTCTTGAAATAAAACAATATCCATGTTTAATAAAATCCTACTTTATTATTTTACAACTCTATGAACACTACCAAAATTAATCTTTATCAAACTTTGTAACAGTATCATTGTTTTGCTTTTTAAAACTTTAAATCAATTAGAAAATTGTGAGTAGGAATCACAAGCTTACATCTTCATTTATTAATGTATCAAATTATTCTTTCATAGTTCAATACAGAAAAAGCTAATTTATTTAGCATGTAATCTGTCAACTGACTATCTCAAGTAATTGCTTTTCATATACTTTAGGAATAAAATATTAATGCTCATGATGGCATCTTCAAGATACTTAAAGATCATTCTTTAAGAATTATCAGAGAAAAAAAAGGATCCCTTGAATTTTATTAGTTATACACTATATTTATTAACTTATTTACTTACTGATTTCTTATTTTGGAAAAATTTAAGTATTTCTAACAGAATAATAAACACTGGCTTATTAAAAGCTATTAGCTAACTTCAAGAATTATTCATTCACAACCATTTTTGTTACACAGATACCCCTCCCCAATTCCTCTCCTTCCATATTATTTTGAAGCAAATCCCAGACCACTTATAATTTCTTTTGTAAATCAAGGGTGTCAAAAATGTACACATACTTTGTATAATTATGATAGAAAGGCAGAATTTATTAAAATACATTTCATTTTCAAAGTGTAATAGAATCAACTGTTAAAATGTATATGTACACATTTTTTTGAATACCCTGGTTTGTTTTCTAAAATTAAGAATTCCTTCTCTGTAAAACTAATCATAATACCCTTATCAGATCTTAAAATTTTAACAATTCCTTAATATCATCATAGAGCTAGTGTTTAAATTTACAATTGTCTTAATGGCATAATTTTTGTGCATGCATTGGTAGTTTAAATACTGAAATTTGTGTAGTCTGTATGGTATAGCTTTCAAGAAACTCTACATTAATAACCACAATACCACTTTCCCTAACAGATAACCAAATCTAACATGACAGTAAAAGAACTGTAAAATTATATAATAATCAACTATTAAAGTACAAAGATATTTATAAAAATTACATTCTACTTCTAATGGATTGACTCCTAATGGAATGAAACCAGTGATTATAAAAACCAAGCATTCTAGCTTCATCTAACTGGTTCTTTGAATGTTTTTAAAGTTCAAAATCTTCAGCTTTCTAATAAGAGGAATTAGTTGAGAATTGCAATCCTTCCTAAAAAAGTTCCCTCCTTAAGGCCTCTAAGGAAGGGTAAAAAGACCCACATTCCACAAAAAGAGAATTCTAAAACAGTCAAAAAGCCTTTAAGAGCTAAGTTAATAAATTAAGTGGGCTGGAGTAATACAACTGAGAAAGACAGGCATTGTCATAAATTGGAAAATGTACAACCTGTTTAAAAGGGGGCTACTTATCACTGAATTTCAGCCGATTGCTGTCATACAGAAACTAAGACCCAGTGTTGCCAGATCTTTTGACTTCTCATGTTGACAACTTAATGATAAAAAGGGGAAAAAACCTTATTTAGGCCAAATGAAATACATATGCAAGCTACATACAATATGTAAGAAACCACTTTGGAACCTCTAATGTAAAAGAAGAAACACCTCACAGAATAGGCCAAAGGAGTACCTTTATTTACCTATAGATAGTATAGATGGCCAAAACAGCATTTCTTCTAACATAGCTGTGACGATGCTCCAAACATGCACGAATAGCTGGCATTAAAGGTTCTAACAATTCTGCTTCTTTCAATTTGCAAAGAAAACGAAGAGTGGATCCTCGAATAAATTCATTAGGATGCTGAAGATCCTGATATAAAAATTTAAATAGAAAGAGTTGACTTCCAGAATTAAAAATAATATACTAATGCAAAAATTTCCAAGAAAAAAATCAGTAAATAGGTTTGAGAAAGACCTAGATTATCACATCATTTTCATCAGTGAAAGCAATTTTTGTCACATCAACTATCTTATATTCTATGTCACTGTTTTTATTAACAACACATAAAAATGCATAGGAAACGCCTGGAAAAAGTAACAATAAAACTTTTTACAGTAACTCCTTACAACTTCAGTTCCTAACAAGTAAAATAAAGCCCCTCTACCAGTTTTACAATGATCTAAAATCAAAGTATTATTCACAGATAATTATGATTTAGTTTACCTTTCTATATGCATCACATACAAGGATCATTTCATGTAAAAGTCTCCCATCAGGAGTGGTTTTTGGAACAATTTCCCAAAATACCAGCAATAGTTTTTTGATGGTGTGATCCTGAAGAGGCAGCACAAAACGAATGATGGTCATCAGAAGTCCAGGAAGCTTTTCACCATTCAGAATCATAATGATGACTTTCTTCAAAGCTTCAGTCTTTGACTTCACATCTCCTTTTTCTGATTTAAAAAAATTTAAGTAAAACATAATTATTTCAACAGAAAATTTCTTAGATAATTTCAAAAGCAATTAACAAAGTAAAACCATTTTCTCGCTTTATCAGCAACAATGGTAGTAAAGGCACAAACCTAAATAACAAGGGTTCTCAATCTGGGCATGCCACAAACAAGCTATATGACTTTACCCAGGTGATTTATCTGTGATTCTTTACATATAATATGAAGGCACCGGATTATATCTCTGGTCCCTAACCAATGGAATTAATGCAGAGACCATAAGTGTATAGGTGTATTAAATAATGTATGTCTCAAACATGCAAGCAGCTATTTTTCACAATGTAAATATGTGCCATTAAGAGCTTCTGAATTCAAAGTAGTTTTTAGTCTGTATATATTTTGTCAACCAAAGTTACAGCCATTATTGAGGGAAGGAGGGATCACTGACATGTTGGTGGTACTCAAACTCAAAAAGATTGGGAACTAAATACTACATTAACCCCAAGATCCCATCATATTCCTACAGACTATAAAACTTTAGAATCTTAAAGGAATTACCTAAAAATTGAAAAAAATTAAAATGTACTAGATTAGTAGCTACTGTTTAGAATTAAGGATAACACATTTAAGATAAGGTGCTAGTTTATTGTTACTTAGCCTAAAAAAATATTCACTATACAGTAATTTATGTAAAACCATTTATAAGTTTATAGCATTATCTTTGAATACTAAAGAATTTATGGTACATCTTTTGGATCCAATATTTAAAGGCAGAAACGTGACAAGCACAATGCTACAATTGTTTTGATCATAAAAATAAACAAGTATCTAGAAGGACAAAGAAGGAAGACAAAAGTACTTAATAATCCTGAGTTATCATGAGCAAAAAACAAAACAAAAAATAAATTTCTAATACTTAGAGCAGTTCTTTGCTGTTGCCAAAGAGACAGAAACTACAGTTGGCAGAGTTATAGAAAGGATTTAAGCTTTGAAAGAACTGTACTAGGTGAAACAAAAGTTCATTCTAGTCCCCAAAGGCTAAGTATTTAATCCTAGCTTGGTATGATATTTAAACTTGTTGCAGAATAGAGATTATCCTCAGGTATTTGAACTGAAAACTAAGTGAAGGTTATTGATATATTTATCCCACAAGAGTCGATATTTTTGTTTAAAACTGACTAAATTCTCATACATCTCTCCCTGTTTCAGAGTATTATATCTCCTGCCTTATGTGAATAAATGTTGACATGTGCTATATCAAGTCAAGAAATAAATGTTGGAGGACGGAGTGTCAATCTGGGCAAACTTTGAGTTGTTAAGTCTGTGAAGAGGACAAAAACAAAGCACCAGGAGAGATGTCAGTAGCCGATAACTATATCCATGAAAATAAGACAGACTAGGCAGAATTCTAAGTGGCCAAAGTTGTATTGACAATACAGGTTTTCCTCTCTGTCACAAACCTTCCTTTCTGAGAAAAATAAAATAAAAATTAAAAAATTAAAATCTACACCATTTATATTTGAAGCCTCCTCTACATCAATTTCCAATTATTTTAACAATTCTTATTGAGTAGGGGGATGCTTTTATCCACATCTTCAAAATTTTCAAAACTTTATGATCACTACCAAAAGATATGGAAACTTTGAAATATCAACTCAATTCACCAAAATATTACTGCATACTCCAGAGAAAGTACAGCCATCAGAGCACATATCCAGTGAGTGATTAAAGAAAAGTGTAGGTAAAGCAACTAAGTATTTCACCAAACAAAAAGTATTTGTTATTCAAATTGGAAACTTCTAAACTTTTTCTCATCTCAACTCTTTTGGTTAGAGGTTAGTCAAGGCAGCTGAAATTAAAAAGGGTATTGTTTACAATTAAGGACAGGTTTTGTTCTTTACCTTTCTAATTATAATCTTAAATATTTTGGGGGTCTAAAAATAACTGAAGTTTATTCATTAATTTTCATCCCATTCTACTATGTAAGTATGAAAACACACACACACACCCACACACCCACACACACACAGCTTTTGTATACAAGGGTATCAGTTGAAATGCCATAAAATAGGGTTTCTTTTTCCTTCTCCAAAAATAGACCTCAATAGAAACCTGATAAGTGAACTAAAATCAGGAAGTATTCCATTACTACTTATTAAGAGGTGAGAATACACAAAATATTGTCTCTTTTCAAACTGCAAATTATCTTCCTAAAAGATACCTTCAAGACCTGAAGCATAATTTTCACTCTATTTTAAACAGTCGCTATCAGTTTAAGTTAAACTTATTTTCAGTAGTTCAATTAAATAAGAATCATTTTTGGAATGTGGGTTACTTAAAATTTTTCTTTACAGAATTACAAAAAGGAGACATGGTGTACACATTTAAAATTCAGAAATATAGTTTTTGTTTTCTCTTTTGTATGTTTTAAAAATGAAAAGTTTAAACCTTTCTAGAAAATACATGTGTATTCTTATTCTTGTGTTGACTTCATTTGGTCAACAGGTGAAAACAGTTCTTTTAGTTTTACAAGCTAAGTAATATGAAGTTACATGCACAAAGGAACTAAGACATTCAAATACACACTTTCAACCTGTTACCTGCAGAGAATTGTCAGATTTATTAAAGCATCATATATTAAACCACACAAGCCATTATATTATTTTTAGGAATATCTAACAACTAAATTATTACATTTCTTTAGCTTTACTAACTTGGACTGAGATGTTTTATTTCCAAAAAAACGGTACGTCTAAAGGTAACAAAAGTTTTCATTTTTAATAAGACAAAAAAAAGGTCTATTGAAGAGATCCTAGAGAAAGCTTAGGCAAAAAGTACGCATATCTAATTATAAAGAAACCTGAAGTGCAAATGAGCTTTTCATTTCCAAAATACCATCGAAGTTTACCTAGATCATTTTTTAAGCTAATCTCCGATGGAGGTTCCGAATCCATTGGCACGTTAATTAACGTATAGCACACATTCTCTGCAGCCGTCATGGTTTCTTTCCGTTGATTGTCAACCCTGGAGACAAGACTTGAGGATAAAAGATGCCAGACAAATCTAGGAAAACAAACACAAGGATAGGATATCATTACAAGTAGAAAAATAAAAGCACAATCAGTAACTACCGTGAACTTCACTGTCTAAAGTTCATTCAGTTTAGCTTATGAGCTTTGAAGGATCAGAAGGGCTGGGTCCATCCATATTGGGTCCCACAAAAACAGAGCCTACTATTAAAAAAAAACAACAACAAAACACACACCTGTCATTTTCGACCTAAAGGGGTATTTTTCCGTCCCCCACAACCCGGCTGTACCCAGGTTTAGAACGCGGTCCCGCAGACCTCGGGCCCACCGTCCAGGGGCAGAGCCAGGCCCCGCCCCGCCAGGGAGGGCACAGAAGGGATTTCACGTCGCAGACACTCCGATCGGCTCCCATTCACAGACCCCGAGGGCCATCCCTCGGCTAAAACCTTCGGGTGTTTCATCGCGTTTAACGGTGGGACCCGACGCTGCCTCCGTGGGTCCCTCTATCCGTGCGCTGCACCCCCACCCCCTTTCCCCGTCCCCTTCTTCCGGCAAAGCAAGCCCCAGCCTGGAACGGCGAGCCCGCGGCGGTGCGGGCGGGAGGGAGGGGACCCCTGGCCGGTTCGCAGGCCGGGACCGGGCGTCCGGCCCCGAGCTGCCCAGACCCCTCGCCGGGCCTGGACACAGCGGCCTAGCCTCTCCCCTTCCGCCTCTCCCCAGACGGAGCCCGTTCCCCCGACCCTCCCCGGCCCGCCCCGCCTTTTGGGATTAGGGGGCTCGTGGCCCGCTACCTGGCTCTTGGGGGCAGCAGCTGGGGCAACCGCGGGACCGTCTACCAGGGCTCCAACCCCCAGCAGCAGCGGCGGCTCCGCGGAGTCCTTGGCTGACGTGGAAGGGGGTGGGAAGACGGTCCGGGATCCAGCCACCTCGCGCCTACGGCGGCCCAGAGAGGACACGCCACGCCGTCCTGCGGCTGCGCGCGCCCGGCACTCCAACTTTCCCTTCCCTCGTTCAGGGTCGGTGTAGGCCGCAAAAAGGACTCGAAAACACGTATTTATTGTTTCCCCCTACACGCCTGAATGAAGCGCTGTGGCCATTTAAACGCTATTTAGGATTTGTTTCTTATTCCAGGCATTGAAACAGCCAAGGCGAGGAAGTTTGGAGAGGGGCGGACACACACACTTGACACGGGGCTGTTGTGTGGTCCAGTGGAAAAGAGCACAAGATTGGGAGCTGGAAACCCTTTTCTGGGAAAATAACGAAATATTATTATTCGGGTCAGTAACTTAAGTTCTTCTAATAAGGGACACTGTGTTATGTGAAGATCCATTTCAGTTCTTAACATCTGAATCTTTGTCTCTGCATTTAGGCTAGAGTTGCTAGACGTCAGAATCACACTTGTGATTTGTTTTTGTTTTTTTTTGTTTTTTTGGTTTTTTTTAGTTACGGTCCCTTTCATGATCTTTTCTGAACACCCAGGAAATTACAAATTTTTTAATGCATAAATGGGTTGACAGTCATTGTTTTAAAGGCTTTTACCTATCTCCAAAGACCTAATTTATACAGCTATAGCAAGCCATAGCAAGTGCTGTATCCTTGCCCCTCTCAAAAAGGGTTTTCTGGCCAATTACCAAGTTTAAAAAAAAAAATGAAGACTGAAGCAATATATTGTGAATACAAAGAGGTCTCACAAAACCTGCCCTTATTGACAGGTAACCTCAGTTTGGAAGTTAGAACGCAGAGTGCTTCATCTATCTAGAACGCAATTTTGATATTTCCTCGGAAACATCAAGCAAAAAATGTTGAGCACCCAAAATATATCACAAAAACCCCATTTAAGGTCTGCACTTAAAATTATCTTAGTATTTTCTGAGTGCTCCTCAAACCCTGTGCATTAATTTTTAATTATTTTTTAAAAATATTTTTTGATTTCAGAGAGGAAGGTAGAGGGAGAGATAGAAACATCAATAAGAGAGAATCATTGATCGGCTGCCTCCTGCACACCCCACACTGGGGATGGAGCCTGCCACCCCGGCATGTGTCCTTGACCGGAACCGAACCCAGGACCATTCAGTCCACAAGCTGACAATCTATCCACAGAGCCAAACTGGCTAGAGCTGCATTAATTTTTTTAAAAACTGTTTTGAGATCACTGTAGACTGTAGAGTGACATACAGAAATCCCATGTACTTTCCACCTGGTTTCTTCCAGTGATACAATACCTTGTCTAATAATAGTAAAATAACAAATCCTGGAAATTGACATCCATACAGGTCACTAGTTTTGTTGTTGTCAATCCTCACCTGAGGGAATTTTTTTCCCATTGATTTTTAGAGAGTGGAAGAAAGGGGAGGGGAGCAAAACACCACATTGATTGCCTCCAGCACGTGTCCTGGTCCAACCCTTTCGTTGCATAAGCCCACACTTCAACCACTGGGCCTCACTGGCTAGGGCATGTTTCACCAGTTTTACATGCACTCATTTATGTATTTAGTTACCATGTTTAGATTCATGTGATCACCACATCAAGATAAGGTACAATTTTATTTCAAGAATCATTCCTATCCTTTTATAATCACAGCCACTTCCCTGCATAACCCCCAGCAATTACTAACCTGTTCTTCATTCTATAATTTTGTTATATCAAGGATGTAATATTAATCATACCTACTTCAGTTGTCATGGAGACTCCATTGTATTACAGATTTACCATGGACTAAATTAAGTAAACTATTAAATATGAAAAAAGGCCAAGAAAGTAATGTTCTAGAAAACCTTATTTAAGGTCTGCACATAAAATTGTCATAGGCAGTTTTATATATTTATTGTTGTATATATTTAACTACAGGTTGTTGAGCAGAACTTTACATACCCTAATTCTACCTGATTTATTTTTTAAAAATATGCTTCTATTGAATTTTAGCGAAAGAGGAAGATAGAGATAGGACAGGTTTTGTTCTTTGCCTTTCTAGTTATAACCTTAAGTATTTTGGGGGTCTAACAATTAGTTTATTCATTAATTTTTATCCCATTCTACTATGTAAGTATGAACACACAGAGCTTTTATATAGTATTAGGGTATCAGTTTAAATGCCATAAAACAGGGTTTCTTTTTCCTTCTCTAAAAATAGGCCTCAATAGAAACCTTTAATAAGTGAACAAAAATCAGTATTCCATAACTACATATTAAGAGAATACATAAGATATTATCTCGCCGAAATCGGTTTGGCTCAGTGGATAGAGCGTCAGCCTGCAGACTGAAGGGTCCCAGGTTCGATTCCAGTCAAGGGCATGTACCTTGGTTGTGGGCACATCCCCAGTGGGGGGTGTGCAAGAGGCAGCCAGTCGATGTTTCTCTCTCATTGATGTTTCTAACTCTCTATCCTTCTCCCTTCCTCTCTGTAAAAAAATCAATAAAATATATTTTTTAAAAATATTGTCTCCTTTCAAACTGAAACTATTGATGAGGAACATCATTGATCAGAATCAAGCTAAAAACTCCAGCATGTGCCCTCTGTCTCAAACCAGTGACCTCTTGGTTCCTGGGTCAACACTCAACCCAAACCCAGCCAGGCTCTTTCTGACTTGTAACATGCATTTTTGTTTGGGGACTTTTTACTCTAGCATGTAATTACATCATTTTGAATGCTTTTTAAAATATAATTTATTTGCGCAAGGACCTTGTCATATGTCAAGAATCATAAAAATTTACATGTCTAGGAAATTAAGGCCTAGAAAAAAGGGGAATTATCCCAAATTGCAAAATGGCCAAACACTGCAAAAGCTGGGACTAGAACCTGGATCCTGCCACCAATTTTATTGACTCTTATTTTTAACCATACCAGTTCTTCAAAGATGCACAGATAGATGCTTAATGAATTCCATGTGAATTGAATATTATCTGTATATCAAAGTGACAGTTTCTATGTAAAGACATTAGGAATTATAATTAACAGAGAGCAAATGGAATAGCTGCTGCTGGCCCCCATGAACCCCGAGAGTGGTACTGCGGCGGGTTGGAGGTGTAGGTGATCGAGTGGCACCAGGCCAAGGCTGGTGCAAGCAGTGGACTGATCACCTCACAAATGGTGACCAGCAGTGGCGGTGGGGGGCAGAGCCACCAACCAGCAACTCATGGGCGCCCAGCACCTGAGCACAAGGACTTCTCCGGCACACAAGTCCTGGAGGAGTGAGGGAACTGAAGGAGCTGGGCGGGGGACTGTGATCTTTCACCAGCTACTTGGGGTCGGCGAGGTTCGGTGAGAATGTGGGGTATCTGCCAAGCTCACTCTCACTCCCCCCTGCTACCCTTCCCCAGGATGCCAGAACTTGCATGCTGAGGAAGCTGTGTTCAGGTGCTGGACACCAACAAGGAGCCTACCCCACACCTGCGTGGCCTCTTCTGGGTGAGCCAAGTCACTGCCACCAGGACTGGTCGGGCTCCTCGTGGGTTCACGCATGAACTGGTCTGGGAGAGAGCATGCTGCCCACCCGGCTTCTGTGCAGAATTATGCGCCTCAGCCTGCAGTGTCTAGCCACCCTCACCGCATCTCCATGTGGGAACATGGGTGCTGTGACTCAGGTGGAGGGGGACCTTTGGGTCAGGCCTAGGGGCCACACCTGTGCATGAATCTTGTACACCTGGCCTCTAGTCATTGATGTTTCTCTCTCTTCCTCTCTGAAATCAATAAAAATATTAAAAAAACAAAGAAGTTTTGGGCAACCTAGAACAAAATTAAACTACCATTTAATAAATTGTTTAATATACAAGATATTTTCAGATAAAATCTCTGATTTAACCTTCAAAATAATTCTCCAAAGTATTTTTTTTTTTAAATCCTCACCTGAGGATATTTTTTCCATTGATTTTTAGAGAGAGCAGGAGGGAAGACAGAAAGGGAGGAGAAAGAGAGAGAAACATCAATGTGAGAGATACATCAATTGGTTGCTTCTCAGCTGGGAATCGAACTACAACCTAGACCAGGAATGGAACCTGTGACCCTTTAGCCTGTGGGCCATCATTCTAACCACTGAGAAAAACTGCTCAGGGCCAAAGTATTTTCTTAATTAGGGCTAAATAACTTGTCCAAAGCCAATAGCAGCTAATTAGTAAAATTAAGTCTAAAGTCCAAGTTGCCTCCAAAAAGATATGAATCTTAAAAGATAAAAATTGTTTTGCAGTATTGTATCTTGCTATATAGCTCATAGGATAATGAAAGGCAAACTAAAGATCATGCGTCAGAATGTGGCTAGGGAGGATAAGCAGAAATGAAGGTTTCATATTAAATTTTCCCTTTTGTTACAGTTGCAAAAAAATTCCATACATGAGACCAGAGCTATCACTACTGCCATCTGTTGGTTGGAAAAATAACCACACCACTTACCTGTGAATATTCTAAACCAAATCTCCATGAATTCTCATGCAGCCAGACCATACACTGGGAAATTGGTTTAAGGCTATGATAGATAATAGGTATTATTTTCCCCCACCACTAAAAATAAGGCAATTTATTTTACAAACATGGTAAATGACTACATGTAATCTCAGACTACTATTTAAATAGTTGAAACTGTTAAAAAAAACAAAAACAAAAAACAACAACAATATATCAGCAGGTGAAACAATTTTATTTCACAGTTGTATTTAAAACCAGAAAGACACTATGTTCTTTATATAAAAACATTAGTAAAGGCAAATGTACTTTCTAGAAAATGATTATAGAGACCCTTTCAAAAAAAAAAAAAAAAATGCATTCCATTTTATGGTTTCAGTGAAGCTGCTTGCAATTCCAAACCTCACATCTGGACTGATTCCTAAAACATACCATTCCACGACTGCACCTTTTGGGTCGAAGTATAGATTACTGTCATCAGTACATGTTCTTACACATTTGCTAATACAAATATGGACTGGGGGTTATCATTTAATGTTCCATTGGTTCATCAGCCTTTTCTGCAGGTTCATCAGCAGGTTGAGCAGGCTTAAGAGGAAGAAAAAAGAAAATAAGCAATATTACATTATAAATAAATCTATGAGAAAAAGGGGTTAGGTATATTTTCAGTTTTAGTTCATCGTCCTATTGAAATTTCTAGACAAAGGTTATTTTTTTATATATATAGTGTCATAGTTCTGAAAACCCAAGCATCATCGAACAATTCTAGCATTTTATACTTTATTTTGCTCAAGAACTTAAAGCCTTCCAATAGCAGTTTCAATAACGCAAATCTTGCTTCTCCAACTGCCAACAATATCCTTTTCAAACTGAAAAGAAACTAATGCTGAAGAAGAAATTTCTGAACAGGACACTTTATTTTCAATAGCAAATAAGCATATATAAATAGCAAACGTTTATTCTAAATATCCAATATAGAAGACCAACATTTAATATGAGATTCACCAACATGTCTTGATCCTTTCCAGTATTTGTGAAGAACTAACTTAGTTTCCAAAGCTGGCCCCCAGTTAATCTCTGTTCCCACTACTATGGACTCCTGGCTGGCCCTATGACTTGCTTTAGTCAACAAGATGTGCTGAAGTGATGCTGTGCCAGTCCTGGGCCTCAGTCTTAAGAATGCCTAACAGCTTTCACTTTTAAGCTTTTAAATTTTTGTAAACTCTGAGCTGCCACCCTGCTGAAGAGACCCTTGGGAAAGAAAGGCCCCAAGACTGCATGGGCAGAGGCCCAGCCATTCCAGCAGAGAGCCCAGCCGCCTAGTTGTCTCTGTAAGATACCTAGGAAGTGTGAGTAAAACCATCTTGGACTGACTGCAATGTGTTAGAGACACAAGTGAGACCAGCAAAAGAACCATCTAGCTGAGTCCCAAGCAACCCATAGAATTGTGAGAAATATAAAATATATAATCAACCCTTTTTGTGTTTATGGAGACCAATTCCCTCTCAGTATTTTACTTTACTCAGCTTAGTTTTCCTAGCCATTTGAATTATGAGCTTATCTCAATAGTTAAAGGCAAAAATGGTAGATTTATGCAGTGGTAGAAGGAACAGGTTTACTATCAAACTAAAGCCTCTTGTGTCAAAATTATATACCTGTGACTTTCTCTGTGGTCTTTCTTCAAGGCCTTCCAGGAATGGAGACACATCATCATCATCATAAATCGTAAACTCCAAGTCTTTACCAACAATTCCAATGGACACATTCTGAGAAGAGGAAAAGGTAAAAATTTAAAGATCAAGAGAATTTAGGTTGAAAAGTGCTTTTGATAAAACTAGAGGTGTGATGCACAAAAATTCGTGCAAGAGTAGGCCTTCCTTCCCCCGGCTGTGGTTCTCGGCTTCCCTCCGGCACTTGGGACCCAGGCTTCCCTCCAGCTGCCCACAGGCACCCGCAACACGGGCTGGCTTCCCTCCGGCCGGCTTTGTAAGGAAGGACATACGGTCTAATTAGTATAATAACCTTTTATTATTATAGATATTGGGAATAAAGTTTTATATAGTACTTGAATAAAACTTAACTAGTAAGCCCTTGTGATTTGCAATTTAAATACTCACTTTTAATAATCATGAATAACCCCAAAATTTGCACATTGGCTCATAATAGAAATATGCTGCTGACAAGTGTGAGGGAACAAAACACTTAGCTAGGAAGTAAGCCTAACTCCCAAGAAATAATAAAATTTATCTCTCATATAAGTTAAGACATGATGGTTCTTACCAAGGAAACGGTAAGTTTTAGGATCTAAAGAGCTAAATAAAGTGGGGGCTTGCAACTATTTTCTACATGGAAAAATTAGAGAGCAATGCTTAAAATGTTCAGTAAATGCTAACCACTGCAAAATATCTCCTGCAAATTAAATTTTTAGTGAAAATTGCAGGCATATGGATAAAAAGGCTATTTTCTATGGTTCAGTAAAAATATGAAATCAAGAAGCCAGATATCTGAGCTAACATTTCCAAACTGTAAATGTCCGGTCTATACCCAACTTTTAAAAGATAGTTATCTTGGAGTGATGGCATTATAGACAATTTAAACAAAGTTTTAAAATTTAATGTACTTCTCTACTTTTTTTATTTTTAAAAGAAGGAAGGGGGAAGAGAGGAAACGAGAGAAAATAAAAAGAGCGAGAGAAACATCAGCAGAGATACATTGATTGGTCCGCCTCTCGCATGCACGCTGACCAGTATTGAACCTGCAACCCGGGTATGTGCCCTGAACAGGAATGAAACCCGGAACCTTCCAGTGCATGTACCGATACGATGCTCCAACCGAGCCACACTGCCAGGGCTCCTAATTTGTTTAAAAAAGAGTATTATTTTCATAACAGGAAAATTTATTTTAGAAAAAATTATGCAGGCTATAAAGTTTTCATATACATACTAAATAATTATCTAACCACTGTAACAAAATGGATTTATAATATCCTGACTGATCTCACTTTATTTTTTTATATATATTTTATTGATTTTTTTTTTTTACAGAGAGGAAGACAGAGAGGGATAGAAAGTTAGAAACATGGATGGGAGAGAATCATCGATCAGCTGACTCTTGCATACCCCCCACTGGGGATGTGCCCGCAACCAAGGTACGTGCCCTTGACCGGAATCGAACCTGGGACCCTTCAGTCCGCAGGCTGACGCTCTATCCACTGAGCCAAACCGGTTTTGGCGTGACTGATCTCACTTTAATAAATAATCATTAACTTCCAGGAGGCCTTTACTGGTTTCTGCGTTGTGCTATAAATGTCCCTAAATCATCCAATCCCCCATTCTCCTTATAGATGGAAACCTTGCTATTTCACCGAGAAAATAAAAGCCAATTAAGAAGAGGAACATTCACAAGCTCCCACAGAATCCACTCTTTCCTGTATCTATGTCCCTACATTCTCTCCCTTCCTGTTACTGTGAATGAATCATCCAATTTCTTCTCTAAGATCTATCTTACCACCTGTATACTGTTCAAAGAAATTGATTTAGCAGTTTTTCTCAAATTTCCCATATATATGGTTCCTTTTATATACGGAATTATTCTCATGCAGCAGACATGCTATAATTTCCCCCATGTCAAAAAAACAAAATAGCCGCCGGGACTGGTTTGGCTCAATGGATAGAGCGTCGGCTTCGGGGCTGAAAGGTCCCGGGTTCGATTCCGGTCAAGGGCATGTACCTTGGTTGCGGGCATATCCCCAGTAGGGGGTGTGCAAGAGGCAGCTGATCGATGACTCTCTCTCATCGATGTTTCTAACTCTCTATCCCTCTCTTTCTCTCTGCAAAAAAATCAATAAAATACATTAAAAAAAAAAAAAAAAAAAAAAAGCCTGGCTGGTATGGCTCATTTGGTTGAGCATCATCCCATGCACCAAGAGGTCACTGGTTCAATTCCAGATCAGGGCACATGCCTGGGTTTGTGGGCTTGATCCCCAGTAAGGGGAATGCAGGAGGCAGTCAATCAATGTTTCTCTTTCAGCAATGTTTCTATCTTTCCCTCTCTTAAAAAAAAAAAAAAAAAAAAAAAATCAATAGACAGGTTTTTAAAAAATACAAAGTAACCAAACTCTATGACTCTGCCTAATCTGCAACAATCTCTCACCTGAATTACTGTAACAGTCTTAAAACTATTCCTACCATGCTCCCACTAGAATCTGTTCTCAAAATAGCAGCCAGTCTTTTAAAACCTAAATCAAATTGTGGTGTTCCTCTGCTCAAACTCTAACAGCCCACTCATAGTAAAATCCAAAGTACTTATCATAAGACATAGTCAATCCATTACCTCTCTAACTTCCTTTCTTCACTTTTTCTTGATCACTAACTCCAACACTATCAGCCTCCTTGACTTTAATACTAGAAACATTCTGGACCCAAGGCCCTTGTACTTGCATTCCCTGGAATAAGCGTGCTCTAGTCATCTGTATGGCTCACTCACTCACTCCCTTTAGATATCTTCCTCAAGTTCCACTTTCTTTTTTTCTTTTTAAAATATATTTTTATTGATTTCAGAGAGGAAGAGAAAGGGAGAGAAACAATGATGAGAATCATTGATCGGATTAAGCCCACAACCCAAGCATGTGCCCTGACCAGAAATTGAACCGTGACCTCCTGGTTCATAGGTTGACATTCAACGACTGAGCAACACCAGCTGGGCTCTTTCTTTCTTTTAAAATTGATTTTTAGAGATTTGTTGTTCCACTTATTCATTCATTGGTTGATTCTTATATGTGCCCTGTGCAGGGCACATTCCACTTTCTGAATGAGGCCATCCTTGACACCTATTTTAAATTATATCCACTACACCGCCTACCTATACCCAATTGGTTATTTTTTCTCTTCTTACACAGTTTCACTGTTTCTACAGTGTTATCATCTATATACTACATAACTTACTTATGGGTACACTGTCTATCTCCCACCACTTGGATATAGGTGCCATAAAAGCGAAGATGTTTTATTATCCTATATAATAGAAGGTTAATATGCGAATTGACCAAAATGGCGGAAAGTCCAGAACAACTGCATGACCAGTCACTATGAGGCGCACTGACCACTTCTTGGTCCCTTTCCTCGGCCCGCAGGCCCCCATCGCCCGTTGGTGAACAGGGAACCAGGAGTGGGTGGCGAGGATATGGGTGGCACCAGACCAAGGCCCCTGACATGCCATTCACCCCACACACAGAGGGCGACCCATGGCTGGGGTGGGAACGGCCAGCTTCTCAGTCCTTCCCCACAGCCCGCAGCTTCTGATCACCCAATGGCGAACAGGGAACTGAGGGTGGGTGGTGGCTGGGCCAGCTGCCAGCGGCCAGAGATGCCCCTGATCGCAGGCCAGGCCTAGGGACCATATCCATGCCCAAATTTCATGTGCAATTAATCATTAAAGTGTAATGTTAATATCTACAATTGGAAAACATGGCATTTACCTTTGTAGTTAGGTCTTGTTCTGCAGGAAGTGTCTCTCTTAAAGCACGCAGGCCATGCTTAACCAGTTCATTCAAATTGCCTATATATAATAAACAGACAATTATTTCTTAATTCCACTTAGTCACATTAAATATATCACAATAAAAACAGCCAAAAGTTTAATGTTTAGCCCTATAATCTTCTAGTCATGATAACATTGCTGATTGTTTTATTTAATGAGATATGGTTTTTACTGAATTTGACTTTTCCTATGCTAAGCTAAATCAAAATCCTGATTCACAAATGTAAAGCTCAAAGGCTTGTAGCAAGATTAGACAGAGACATCACAAGAGAATAAAACTATTGTTTTATTCAATTTGTCTTATGAATATAGACACAAAAACCTCAACAAAACACAGTAAACTGAATCTAGAAACATTTATATGTTTATATAAGCACTTATACATATAATTTATATTATACACTATGACCAAGAGGGATTTCTCCCAGAAATGCAAAGATGGCTTAACATTCAGTCAACTAATGCAATATAGCACAATAGAATGAAAGGGGAAACCCACATGATCACCTCAATAAATAATTTAAAAACCATGTGTTAAGATTCAAGACAATAAGAAAAGCACTTGAAAACCTGCCCTATCATCTCATATTTTTTAAAAATATATTTTTATTTATTTCAAAGAGAAAGAGAGAGGGGGAGAGAGAGAAACATCAATGATGAGAGAGAATCATTGAACAGCTGTCTCCTGCATGGGGATTGAGCCCACAATCCAGGCATGTGCCCCTGAGTGGAACTGAACCCAGGACCCTAGGGCCATCTCATATCTTTTACCTTTCTTTCCTACAATTACACTGAGTTTTCATTTGTTTATGCAGAAATATCTGTGTGGCTAAAAGTAAGAACAGAGCCTAAAAAGGTAACAGCTGCAAACAGTGTTTCTCAACTGTAGGGGGCACACTTCAGAACAACTGAATCAAGTCTTCAAGGTTGGGGACACATATTTGTATTTGAAAAAGTCCTATTAGTGAATGTAACTACTGCGGTAGTTAGAAGGGCTAACAGCTAGCATGTATAACAGAAATAATAAACACTTCACCGGCTTAATTTTTTTAAAAATTCTTACTGTAAGACTGGTAGTTTTCTTCATTTAGGAAGCTGTGCTAATTCATTATATAAAGACTGGAGGGGGCAAATAAAAATCACTTACAATCCATAAACTCAGACATATGTCTCTCCAAGTAAGTACGAGCTGATTGAGAACGGGCTCCAATGGACATAGCTCTGCAGTCAAAATAGTTAGCTGATGGACAGGTTTGGAAAATATGAGGGCCCATATCCTACAAATGGGGGCAAGGGGGGAGAAACACCACATAATTCTTGATTTTGATTGAGCTAAAAATTAGAAAATTTCTAGTCAGTTTTTTTAAAAATCATTAAAATGTAAAAAATACTCCGTGAACTTACATCATAACCAGCAATAAGCAGTCCAACACCATATGGTCTTCGGCCATATCTTTGTGTTGGTATCTGGGTCTCTTAAACTAGTTAAAGAGCCTGTTCTAACAAGAAATAAAATACTATCTTTCTTTTCAAATTAAACATTATTAACAAAGAACTTTGATTTTTTAATTTCTGCATAATCTATCATAGGAAGAAGAATATAATACAACAAAACAATATTTCTTTGGCCTACTATTAAAAAAATGCTCAACTATCCACCAAAAAATATTCAACTTTTAATAAAATATTTTCTTCTCATAAAGAGAATTTCATTTGTTTTGGATATAAGCAGTAAAGAATATTTTTAGGACATACAGAACTGAGGGGGAAAAAAAAAAGTTTAAATCTCATCTTGGTTAGTTTTACTGAAACTGACCTTAACTATGTCTGCAAAATATCAATTGCTTATAAGGGCTAATGATAGAGCAAACCAATTCCATATTTTAGAACCCACTCTTCCATAGTAAAAGTTCCCCTAATTCTCTTTCTAAATTTTAAACATTGTTATTGAAAAGTAACTAACCTTTTCCTGCAATATTACCTATGTTATACACTACAATATTTCTAATAACTAACATAAAGGATTAAGTATCAAAATTCTTTAAAGTTCAGGTCCAAAATTGTAACATAAAAGGATACTGCTTCCAATTAGAGCTACAAGACGAGACACAGGAAGAGGTCTGTCAAATACAAATCTGGAATCCAAACACTCCTGGCGCATAAAATTACTAAAAAAGAAACAAGAAAAATTAGTAATTTCAAATCACAGAGTTATTCAAATCTAAATTAAGTAGTTTGATTTCATTTTGCTTTCTTCCAAACACTCACATGGATTACATTCATATAAGTGAACGAGAAAGACATGGAAGGATGCATTTTTATACCAAACTCTGGGGGTAGGGAAGCACGTGAAGTTTAAAAACAACAACAACAAAAACCCTTGCACAACTAAAATATTCCTTTAGAGAACCTTTGTTTCAGGGTACTTTATAGAATAGAGAGAAGGCTGAACAAGAGAAAAAGAACATTCTCTCTTATCTTTCCCACTGTCAAAAAGATTATTTTGAATTCTGTCTTTAGCCAGGAACAAGTTTACTGTTTTTTTCTTGAAAACTAAAATTTCCCCAATAGAACAACTGCAAAACATAGAATCTATACTAAGGCACTGTTACTTGTTCCTGACTATTGAATCTCATCGCTAAACCTGACAAGATTCAAGTAAGTCTGACATTGGGGAAAAGGGAATTCATGCCTAACTATTCAAGCCAAGAGGATAAACAACAGATATCTGCCTTTCTTTCTGTATTGCTTTGTCCAATTTGTGTACATGTCACATCTGATGATTAAATGCTGACTGCAGAAACCAAGCTCTTTGCTCAGTACTTTATTTAAGTCCATTTCCCAACGCTGTCTCAGACTGCATTGCCCCAATATTGCATGTACTAATCACATGTGACTACTGAGCATTTAAAAAATAGTTGGTCTAAATTGAAATGTATCATAAGTACCAAATACACATGAAATTTCAAAGAATTAGCATAAAAACAATGTAAAATATTTCAGTAGTTTTTATATTGATTACATGTGGACATGACATTTTAAACAGATTGGTTTAAATAAAATGTTTGACAGTGAAATATATTTTACATTTTCAAGAACTGCCATAAATCAATAATGTTGTCACTATACTGCTGATTCAAAAGAACAGGAGTTTGCTGGATAACTTACACGTCTTAAACATTAGCATTACTATTTCCCCTTAGTAGCTATATTCTTTCTTCCCTACTTAAGTCACATACTAAAAACATATTAGTTTTGGCTTATTACTCCCATAATCCAATACACACACTCACATATTAGCTGCAGCTACTGTTAAGTGCTCTACATATTAGGCTACTTAACAATAACCTTGAATAAAATAATACTAAAAAAAAATTAAGAGTTTAAACAACAAGCCCAATCTCAGATACTAAGAATATAGGTGGGAAGTAAACTCATTCTGTGTGATTTCAAAGCCCTAGCTCTTCATTTACATAATGCCTTTCAAACTAGAAATAATCTTCATTTCCTTTGAATTCCCACAAACATCTACCTATTACTCTCCACTTTTTACCTTTCATTATATATAGATATATTACTAGATTTGTATTTCCTAGTATACAAGATCTATATCTGATTCACCTGTACATACTATGCAGTATCCAGAATTAAGTTTTTCAAAAACTAAAATTCTGGTGTATTAAAGAAAGCAAGGGTAGTTCAGCTGTTTCTCAGAAATCAGACAAAAGTTGTCAAGCTCTTTTTAAATAAAATATCATCTCAAACAATATACACTGAGTTACTAAGTTTCACATTATTCAGGGATTTCTCAAATGTGCTAATATGCTTAATTCTATTTGTTACTATTATAGGAATCAAGAAATGGGATACTTAATAACTGAGCCCAAATCCACTAAGGTATTCACAACCTTAACTTAGAAATACTCTGGTAGAAAACTCTCTAACGTATATTAACTGGTTCTTCTCTAGAAATGAAATCAATGATAAATCAAAAGAGATGTTGCTTGTTTTTCATGATCATACTCACCATAGCAGTCTAGCATCAGCAGTAAGTCCCGCAATTGAAATACCAATATGGTTGTCAACATGGAGAATTTTTTTCTGATGAGCGGCAAGCTCTGACTGTGCTCTCTAAATACAGACATTATAAAACATACAAATAATTTAAAAATTTTATTACCTGTATAATGAAACTAATGCTTGATAGTTCTGTTTTTCTAAACGAGGAAGATACACTTATGGCTTTACTTACTTACCTTCAATGCAACCAATACTGCATGGGTTTTTGATTTCAGACCAACTGTGGCTGAACCTTGTTTGACAGCTTCCATTGCATATTCAATTTGATGAATCCTGCCCTAAAGAAAAAAAAAAAAAATAACGATATCTTAGAGTCATCTTACAAGACTCTTTCATAAATTTAAAATTAGAGTTCCCAAATCTCAGGTGAGCATAGTGAAATCTCAAATGATTATTTTTAAACCAGAAAACTTACTTTAATGATAAATGTAAGGCCCAGGAATGTCCAAAGTGATACTATCCCATTTTCTCACAGCCTACAATATCATGAGTTTCTAAACATACTGCAGCCACCAAAAGCCACTTCATAGAAATTGCGTAAAACATTTACCTGAGGGCTCCAAACAGTGACATCATTGTCATACTGGTTGCGAAACTGAAAGTAAAAGAAAATAGACCTATTAACATAAGAACATTACAAATCCCAACTCTTAACTAGCTTTATTATTAAAGAAAAAAATGTCTTCCTGTCCAGCTGATGTGGCTCAGTGGTTGAGCACTGACCCATGAACCAGAAGGTCACGGTTTGATTGCCAGTCAAGCACATGCCCGGATTGCAGGCTCAACCCCCAGTGTGGGGCATGCAGGAGGCAGCTGATCAGTGATTCTCTCTCAACATTGATGTTTCTATCTCTCTCTCTCCCTTAATCTCTGAAATCAATAAAAAATAAATTTTTAAAAAAGTTTTCCCATCTGTTCCCATTCAACGTTAATACAACGTTGTTAATACAATCTTATTGTAAGATTACTACTGTATGTACTTAGTTGCAAGCCAATTCTACATATACCATAAGTTAGTGGGGGAGGGAGGAAGCAGATCTAGATGGGACCTATCCTCCCAACTTCCAATCCTACCAAAGACCACGGCACTCCTTTTGGGTTCAGTCAATTACCCAAGTTCATGTGTGTCAACTTTCCCTCATATCTTTGCTTATGTTCTTCCCTTATACCAGCTTTAATAAATAATCAAAAGCATTCCTTTTTGAAAATTTAGCTCAAATGTCTATCTCTTGAAATTTCTCCATCTTTTCTTCCAACATTCCCCCAACACATACTCCCACCAGTTCTTTACCTCATACCCTCTCTTCCTTATATTATGATTAGGGGCATGTCTATTTTATCTTTGAATGCTCACCATATTTAAAATAGTGCCTTGTAGGTATAGACATTCATATCGAATGAATAAACACAAAAATGTCCTCAGGAAGGTAGAAGTGGACACAAATAGCTACCGCGACAGAACCATTACTGCTTTAATGACGGTATTAAAAGAAGTCTACCAGAACAGTCCTTGAGAGAATAATCATGGGGGTGAACAGATTGAGTACTGGAAGCCCCGAGTCCCATGTTGTAATCCTGATCACATCATATCTCCTCTCAGCCTTGGTTTAACTTATCTGAAAACTAGGTGACTGGACAATGTGACTGAAAATGGCCTTTTCTCCTGGAGTTCTAGGGGACAGGGCCATTAGATGGGGCACAGCAGGAAAGTGCACGCGGTACCGGAACCCAAACCCTGGAATCAAGTCCGCAAGGGCAGTACCAGGAAGCCCCCAACGCAAATCCCTATTTTCTCTTCCTCTTCCCCCCCCCCCCCCCACGCAGAGCACGAGGGGACCACTCAGTACAGCTAAGTATCTACTCCACTGAGAGAACTTGGAGGGCGAACTAGGCCAGTTCACGGAGGAAGTAGTGTCTGAGGCCCGGCAGTGAAACAAACCCTGGAGAAAGGCCGCCCCGACTCCCGCCCGCCCCTCTCCCGGCCAGGCCGGAGATGCTGAATCACTGCCCGAACCCTCGCGTCGTCTCTGGTTCCCGTGCCCCGCGGCCCCCGGCCCCTCTAAGGATTGGCTGGAGACGCGGCTCGCCACCCGGCCAGTTAGCAGACCCGGCCCCAACCCTGCCTGGGCTCGGAATCCAACGCACCATGGTTCCGACGCGGGGCTGGCTGTGCGCTCCTCCTGCAAAGCTGCCGATCGATCTAGGAGCGCCGCCGAAACTACCGCTCGGCGGTCTACTGGGAAGCCTGCGTCACTTTGACGGCAGAGGCGCAGGGCAGAGCAATCTATCCCAGAGACATCGATAGGCTCCCACCGCTTCCCCGCCCTCGGAGTGCTGACGTCCAGGGGTGGGCGGGGCCTCGGGGAAGGTGGCGCCGAGATTGGCGGGAAATCCCGGGTCCAGAGTGTCCACTGCCCCGCAGAGCTGCTGGGCCGCCAGTACCAAGTTGCGCTTCCTCCATCCTCGCGATTTACCTGTGTGCTTGCAGATGCCCTCCAGTTTCTCACTGGCCCGGCCGGATGCCCCTGACATCGCTTGAGAAGACCGCTGCCGCTACTCGGGTGATGCAGTGTGGCAGCTCAGCCTCTCCCATTTACCATCCACAGAGAGGTGGTGGGTTGTGTGACTGGGAGAAGAAGCAGATTGCCACGAGAAAGGCCACAAAATAATGGCCTGTCTTCTGGGTCAACCGTAATGCGCTGACTGGAGCATGTTGTCGATGTACATGCTTTTCTTTGCACGTGGGAATCCAAAAGGAGAACTCATCTGTCAAGGCCTGTCATCATTGGTCATCGTCATTATTATTGGTTTCCTCCCACCAGACTGAACTTTTTGAGGGCATTGATGTCTTTCTGTGCGTCCCCCGCCCTCCCCCCGCCCCCAAACCAAGCCTGGTTCCTGATTGATTAGGTCACTGAGAAAAAAAAAATGGGACACTTTCTTCAGAGATATGTATTTTCTCTTTGAGAGCATTAATAAGTCCCTGAGATGAAATAGTTGAGGACACTGCAAGCAGTAGCCAACCTAATATCTGCCGTCTGCCAAGGATGACTTATTTTCTTTATATTGAAGAAAGGATGAGTACCTGGACTCAGGTAAGAGTTGAAAGGATCCTTAAGGAGGTCTGGCTGGTATGGCTCAGTGGTTGAGTATCCACCTATGAACCAGGAGGTCATGGTTC
Organism: Pipistrellus hanaki; assembly: GCF_964339955.1. NCBI lineage: Eukaryota > Metazoa > Chordata > Mammalia > Chiroptera > Vespertilionidae > Pipistrellus > Pipistrellus hanaki. The sequence continues at coordinate 51,902,396 of NC_140511.1, forward strand.
GTATTCCCAGTAGATCGCCAGTGTGGTGTGTGCAGGAGGCAGCTGATTAATGATTCTCTCTCATCATTGATGTTTCTTCCTCTCTCTCCCTTCCTCTCTGAAATCAATAAAAATATATTTTTAAAAAGGAAAGGATCCTTAGGATGTGAGCTTTGAAGACGAAGTAACACTCAGATCACTTAAGTGATTTATTCAAGTTTGGGACAATTGAGTATCACTCTTTCTTAAACACTTTCACATATATTTTGGACATTTTTCCATGTTAAACATTTTTCAGGTTAAACAGAGCTTCCTGGTATTCCACCTTATGTCCATATATTTTATTTACTGAAGTCCCTATTTAATATTTAAGTACTCCTTTTCCCAAGCAATGTATTTATGAGCTGCTTGATGTATTTTTTCCTGTACATCTCTGTTCCCTTCTTTAGAATCCTATATAATAAAAGCTTGATATGCAAATCGACTGAACAGCAGAATGGCCAGCCACCTCGACGACCATCTGGATGACCATCTGGGACCACGCTATGACATCCACTGGCACCAGGCCAGCCAAGGTGGGTGCGATGCAATTGATTGGGGGCTTGGCTATCGCCCCATGATCGACCTGCAGAAGGAGGCCCAGGCCACTGACCAATGGGCTGCGGTGGGTGGGCAGGACCTCCCTTATGGGAAGCCTGGGTCCTGGATGCCAGAGGGAAGCCAATGCTGGCAGCCAGGGGAAGGAAAACCTACTCTTGCATGAATTTTGTGCATTGGGCCTCTAGTAAATTCATAAAAATGGAATTGCAGAGTCAAATGAAATGGATATTTCTAAGGCTTTTGATAAAAAGTGCTCATTGCCCTCCAGAAATGTTTTACCAATTTACTCCAAACAATAGTATGAGTGTCCTCCTCCTTAAATTCAACAATATTAGTTGTCATTTTTAAAAAATCACTGTTAATTTAGTGGATTAAAATAACAGATTTAAATTAACAGATTTTTCTCTTTTGTTTCTCCAGCACCTAGCACAATGCCTGGCACATACTAACTGCTTAATGAGTATTACTGAATGAATAGTACACTTAAAAAAGTATGGCCATCTTTTCTTTTTTGGAAATTGTGCATTCTTTTTTTTGTTTGTTTGGTTTTAAATATATTTTTATTGATTTCAGAGAGGAAGGAAAAGGGAGAGAGAGATAGAAACATCAATGATGAGAGAGAATCATTCATCGGCTGCTGATGCACTCCCCCTACTGGGGGCATGTGCCCTTGACCTGAATCAAACCCAGGACCTTTCAGTCCACAGAGTGATGCTCTATCCACTGAGCCAAACTGGCTAGGGCGGCCATCTTTTCTTATACATAAGTAATGATCTGTATTATTTTCAACAGTTGCATATTATTCCCTTGTGTAGAAATCTAATAAATTAATTATGGGTGGCAATTAGATTATTTCCAAGTCTCCAGTATTATAAAAATACTATATGAATATTTTTACCCATACATTGCATCGTACCAAAGATTGATATCTAAAACTTGGTGTTTTTAGTACTCTTCTAGTAGAATTTTTAAATTTGAAAATATTGACAGTAAAACTGTAGAATTGCTTGCACTTTAATGTCACCATGGTAGATATTCTGTTACCTCTATGTATCTGCTTCACTCTTTATGGATTATAGCAGCAATGTTCCTTCCTCTCTGGCTTCTGGTTAAGCTCAGCTGATGGAGGCTGCCAATAGGAGATCAGAAGGCAGTAGGAGATAAAGTATTTATTACCCCTTCTCTCTTCAGGTTGGCACCAGGTTGGCACCAGGTTGGCAGTGGTACGGCATCATCTCTTGCTGTTTTCCTACCCACATTCTGATTATACTCCCTTCAGTTGCCCCTTTTGAGTGTGCCATCTGTTTCTTGCTGGTACTCTGATGGATACAATAATATTTTATATTTTTACAGGGTGCAGGCGGTCTATAATACTTTTTTTTTAATATGAGAAAAACCTGTTATCTTTTCTTGAGGTTTAGTGTAGATTATGCTTCTTGGAACAATATCAGTAGGATATCAGCTGGAACAATATCAGCTGGAAAATAGAACCTAAGATTATGATACATGCCCTTCCCTGTTTTATACCTGCTCAGATATCTAAGGAAAAAAAAACAGTTTGCAGTTGTTCTTATAATTTTTTTTAATTATAAAAGGAATATACACCTTTATTTCTTTTTTCAAATGTACCCTATGAAGAATAACCCCGTCTTCCAATGGGTAGAGGAAATCACAGTTAAAATTTTAGTGATTTTTTTCCCCCTTAAAACAATATTCCTTAAATTATCCTGAGAACATATTTTCTAGTATTTATAATTTGTAATATGTTGTCTGTATATACATTGTGGGTGAGACTCTTACTCCATAGAAAGAAAGCCTGCATTTCTTTATATCAACTTGAATCTAACCCTGAGCTGCCATGCTGGTGGAAACTAACTCTCCATTATTATTGAGCATTTCCTCTCCATATAGCACTGTACAAAGTTACTAGGGCCATAATTATTGTGGAAGTATCTGGGATTACCTCAAATTATTTGGTCACCTTTACACACTGATTTACTGCGGAAATTCCCTTTTATGTGCCATCTTCCCTTCAGGTCTGATGACTCCACTATTCCTTTACCATCGTTGGAATTCAACAGTCTGGAATCAAGTGAGTGAATCTGGCAGCTCCTGCACCCAGGTGCAGCCTTCATCTCTGGGGTTGTGCCACCATCCTCTGTTCTGTCACAGAGCTAAACAGAAGTCTTAGCTGTTCCTTTAACCAATGGGCTACCGACTTCTAAACCTCTCTTTTACCTCACCCTTAAAGCACTCCTCTCATTCAAAAAACAAGGAGAGCTTATGTTGTCTCCAAGCAGCTTTTGATTTTTGCCTTATAAAAACCTGAGGTCCAGATACCTGCTTGGATGGGGGCGAGGGTCGGGGAAATAGGAGAACACGTAGAATTAATATCTCAAAAAAATAAACTGCCACAAAAATTTGTATCAAATTATATATGCTTATTTTTATCTACTCTTTAATTTAAACATTATACCACATATCACATGCTTTTAAGTGTCCGCCTAATAGTAAGGTATTCCATCACGTAAGTGGATCGTAATTTATTTAACTAACATTTGATAGCCTGTAGAGAGCTCGCTCTAGTCTAAAGCCAGCCTTGTTTGTAGCCACTCCCACCTTATCCCCTCAGTGTTGTGTGACCAAAAAAAGAGAGGCCTGTACAAAAGCTATTGGCATAGTTAAGTTGTTTAGAAATATTTTTTTCCAGAAATTAAGCAACTGTTACAGAATGTCATCTAGATTGTTGAGTAATAATGAATATTACATGTCCATGTGAAAATTTTAACTTGGCTCTTATTGGAATGTATTTTTATTTAATTTTTAAAAATCCAGAAGTAACAAACTAGAAGCAGTGCTGCTTTTCTGGCTTATTCTTTCTGCAACATACCCTTATTTGTCCATTGTGTAACTACTGTATAAGAATCAGGATGTACCCTAGGCCAACTCATACTTAAAGGAATGAGAGCCACTAAAACCCCAGGAGGCCAAATGTCTCGTCTGTTGGTCCAAAAGTGAAAGTTTGATATACGAGCCACTTTGAAGAGAGTCCAGCCAACCAAACTTAATTCAGAGCCACCAATATATGCGTAGAAGGAAATCGTGAAAAGGATATACTTTAGAGTTAGATAATTCTCACTCGTTCAACAAATATTTATTAACCACCTTACTATATGCCAAGCATTATTAATAAGATATGCTAGGAATAGCTCAGTAAACAAAACAGACAAAAATTCCCAAAGAAGATTATTATAAGATGAAATCTGAGAGGAAATGGTCTGGGAGGGGGTGCAGGTAGTATAGGGCCTTTAGGTGGCTCTGACTCTGAGAGAGGGTTCTAAAATGAGAAATGCACTGACTGTTATTTTTAAAGGATTATCAAATAATCCTTTAAAATGGATTAAAGACCTGGCCGGTTTGGCTCACTGGATAGAGCTTTGGCCCGGGAACTGAAGGGTCCCAGGCTTGATTCTGGTCAAGGGCACATGCCCAGGTTGTGGGCTCAGTCCCCAGTGTGGGGAATGCAGGAGGTAGCCAATCACTGGTTCTCTCTCATCATTGATGTTTCTATCTCTCTCTCCCCCTTCCTCTCTGAAATCTATAAAAAAAAATATATTTTTAAGAAATGGATTAAAAATGATAATGTTGAGAACAGACTGGAGCCAGGCATGTTAATAAGATCAAGGCAATTATATATCCAAGTGAGAGATGACAATGACTTGGACCAGAGTTGTAATGGTGAAATGGTAGGAAGAAGTTGGATTCTGGATATATTTTGAAGGCAGAGCCAACAGTACTTTGCTAATGGATTGTATGAGGCACGTAAAAGAAAGAGCTTTCAAAATGACTAATGTTTTTGGCCTGAGAAAATGGAATTGCAATAAACTGTGACAAAGGAGAGATAAGAAGAGCAGGTTTTTGGGGAAAGATAAATATGGTTTTGCATATTAAAAGTTTAGGATGCCTATTAGATATCTCAATAGAGATATGGAGCTATTAGTTGGCATATTTGTTGGAATTCAGTGCAGAGGTTCAGGCTGGAGACACAAAATTGGAGGTCATCATTGCAGGGATATTATTTAGAGCCATGAGGCTAGGGTGAGAATAGGTAGAAAAGAGCCTAGTCGATGTGGCTCAGTGGTTGAGTTTCAACCCATGAACCAAAAGGTCACTGGTTTGATTCCTGGTCAGGGCACATGCCCCGGTTGCGGGCTCGATCCTCAAAAAGAGTGTGCAGGAAGTAGCCTATTGATGTCTCACATCAATGTTTCTATCTATCTCCCTTTCTCTAGCTCTCTAAATAATCAATAAAAAATGTATTTTTTAAAAAGAACAGATAGAAAAGAGTTCCAAGAATTAACTGCTGGGGACTTCGATATTAAGATAGAACTGGGTTTGTATTTAAGCTTAGTTACTTATGAGCTCCAAGACCTTTAACTACTAATTTCACCTTTCTGAACCTGTCTTTTGTTGTTGCTTAAACCTATAAACTAGAAATAATATTGGCTAGTATCTTTTATGATTGTTGTGATGACTAAATGAACTTTTCATTTAAAGTGCTTAGCACACTGCCTGGCACGTGGTAAATACTCAATAGTTATTAGTTACCAGAGGCCTAGTGCACGAATTGGTGCAACGGTGGGGTCCCTCCGCCTGGCCAAAGATCAGGGCCGATCTGGGACATCTCTCCCAGGCCCAATTGAGGCTGATCAGAGCCTGCTGGTGGCTGGAGGAGGGACTGGAGGAAGGTTAGCTGGCTGCAGGAGGTTGGCTGTGGGAGCTCACTAACCACCAGGGGGCAGCTCCTGCATTGAGCATCTGCCCCCAGTGGTCAGTGTGTGTCATAGAGATAAGTTGACTGTTTGGTTGACCAGTCGTAATGGTCACTTAGGCCTTTATATCTTCATATATATATATATATATATATATATATATATATATATATATATTAAATATATTTTTATTGATTTCAGAGAGGAGAGGAGAGAGAAACATCAGTGATGAGAGAGAATCATTGATTGGCTGCCTCCTGCATGCCCCCTACTGGGGATCAAGCCTGCAACCGAGGCATGTGCCCTGATGAGGAATCAAATCGTGACCTTTTGGTTGATAGGTTGGTGCTCAACCTCTAAGTCACACAGGCCAGGCTACTATTGTTATTTTTAAACCAGTATTTGTCTTGTAAAATGTTGCTGGCTGCCTTAGTGAAAATATACTCAAATAGTCAATACAGTAGTGATGTCTATTACTTATCTAGATAAAAAGTGGCAGACTAGAAGTATACAGTGAGGTTACTCCTCTGCCTTTCTGTTGTCTTAAATAAGTTATACTTTTCAGCTTGGAATCTTCTTTTTCAACTTGTTAACTTGGGAAGTACTTCTAAATAACATTGCTTTAATTTCTTGAAATTTTTATTTTTAGTTAGCTGCCAAAACTTATGACGTACTATAATAGAGGTCTTTTTTTCCATTAAGGTGTATGGCTGATTATTACAAAAATAAAAACATGATTGGTGAAGTTAGAAATAAGGATCCCCTTCCTAAACAAATTTGAATAATCATTTGGTCTGGAAATTATTTAATCCTTTATGAAAAGATGTCTTATAATTTTAAAAAATAAACAACCTTTTTTGTCCTAGCAACGTAAGATATATTCTGTAGAAATCCACCCTGAGATTATTTGGGAAACTGCTTTCTGTATTAAAAACAGGCATTTCTTCCTTTCCTGGTCAAAGCCAGCATTTTTTTTAGTGTCTACATGGCTTCAGAATGTCTTTTCCTTTGGCCTATTGCTGAGGTGGCAAGGGTAACCATAGAGAAACAAAAGAACAGACATGTTATGATGGAAAGTACCCTGTTTCCCTGAAAATGAGACAGTGTCTTATATTAATTTTTTCTCCCAAAGTTGCGCTAGGTCTTATTTTCAGGAGATGTCTTATCTTTCCATGCTCTAGGTCTTATTTTCGGAGGATGTCTTATTTTCGGGGAAACACGGGTATCTTATAAATAAGCAAAATTTTTCATTTGTTGTGTTTTTTCTTTTATCACTAAAAAAGAAAAAAAATCCCTAGTTTACTAGTAGGCTAATAATTCCTTAGATATTGATCATAATAAAAGTGCCCTTTTAAATATGCCCTTTAAAACCAATGTTTTCTAGAATTGAAATCCAAAGTTAAGTGTGCAGTTCCCTTCTCTGCTGCTAGGTGGCAATTAATGACTTGGAAAGAGAAAAGTCCTCCACCAGCCTCCCCTCCCCTCCCCATCTTCCCCACCCAGAAAGATACGTGCATTTTCTCTTCCTTAAGGTAAGAATTCTCTTAAGGATAATATTCTCTTTCCTGCTTTGTTTTGTCCAAGGGAATTTACATTCACCTTTCCTTTAATTGTTAAGAATAACACATACAAATCCAACACAGGCTGCTATAGCTAGAGAAGAATAGATCGTATCTTTTAAAGAGGGTGGTTTCCTAACAGACTGTATGTTCATGAGTGATATAGAGTAGGAAGTTGCTATAATTTCCCTGCAGGACTTTTTTTTTGTTTGTTTTCCAATTCTAGTTAAGAAAAATTTCCTGTGAGAGGAATTACAACGGACCCACGTTAACATTATGCCAGATGTAATCTAATTAAATATAATCAAAAAATAAAGAAAAAGAGTACTTTTAAAGACATAAAAGCAATGTCAACGCGGTAAAATTGATCTTTCAAGGGACCTCTAGGAAATACAATAAAATAATTCTTCACAAGAGTCACAGAGCGGCACAGGATAAAGAACAATTTTTATTTTCCAGACAACATATCCAGACATATCTATTACTAGCAAAATTCTTTAAAGACTACACATAGGTTTTTTTTTTTTATTTTTATTTTTTATTTCTAAGTCTAGTGAATCTGATCTATATCATTTTAAAATGTGTTGAATGTGTGCATGGCTTTTTTATAACTTTTTTTTTTTTAACCAGAAGAATATATTTAATAAGTATGTTTTATATAAAGTTGAAAGTATCAGAATCCCTGTTCAAAGAAGACTCTCAGTTTGGGTCTCAAACCAAAAAGACTCTCCCCAGGCTGAACTTAATGAAGCCTAACACCAAAAAGAAAAGCTGTTTCTGGCATTCTAGGCCTTCCCTGCATCCAGATGGCCTGTCTGTAGCCTCGCCAGAACCAAACCCTTCCTGCTGCCTTTGGAGCTGGCCTTGGATGACAGCCCCGGGCTACACCAGCTTCCATACCCCCCTTAACTCTTCAACGTCCAAGGTTTTTTAAGAAGCGACGGGACTTCCAGTGTGAATTTTATGGAAAGGGTGAATCAAGTTTTAAACTTGAAGTTTCGTTTGTAAAATATTTATCCACGCCACCTCTCTCCTCCCCTCCCATAGGCTCTCTCCCAGAGTAGCTCGGCCAGCCAATTGGCATCAGAGGAGCACCGTTTGGAAGGGAGTGTGTGTGGGCAGCTTGCAGGTGAGGACAGGGCTGCCAAGGCAGACCATGCGGTTTGTCCTGTGCCTACACCCAATACCTGACTTGTGCCTTTCCAGAGCATTTGTATACACACAGCAGAACTGCTGTTTAGGGTGTGGGTAATTTCAAAGAGTGTCTTTTAAAACAACTCATTGACAAGATTTTGATTCAGCAAAATAGAATGCAGATGGGAGACACAAAGTGACCGTGCAGGAAATTAAGTGAGAACTTCTCTGAAATAGTTGTGGCGGAAAAAACAAATCTGCTCTCTGTTTTAAAAGTGTCGTTGGAAATCTTAACTAGTGTTAGCCATTGTTTTCCAAAGGTTTGTTTGTACGTGGGAATTTCACCAGAAGATAATGCCCAAAGCAAATTCTACACGTAAAGGCAGAATTTTCCTCTGGTTTTATTTTTTCTGCACCTAGAGAGACATTATTAACTGGTTAGCAGTGGTGCTTCTCAGTTGGCCAGAACAGATATTTTCAGATGGAAGTCTATGACTCTCTGTCACTTTCCTTCTTATTTTTTGAGTCTCATTTCTTCGTTTTATGCTTGCTATTATTTTTAATTATTATTATTATGTCTGTTGCCAAGCTATTCTATTTTCCACAGAGTTGATTAGAGACCTGAGAAATCCAAGCCAACATAAAGTCCTGGTTTCCAGATCAGACTACATGAACAAAGGGGGGCGGGGGGGGGGGGACCCAAAACAGCAAAAGTACTAGCTTTTATAGAGCCCTTAACAAAAACAAAATAAAAAATGCAAAGGAACCTAGAACTGTAGAAAACGAAGCTTAAAAACAGGGACCCATGGGAGGAAGAATGAAAGGATGAAAAATCACGTAGCACCGAGATGAAAAGAAAGTATATAAAAGAGAGAATAAAAGTAAATCCGATATATCTGTTGACTTGCAGTGTTTAGCCTGGAGTGCCAGGTAGCAACTCCAAGCAGCAGAAACTCTCAGCAGCCAAAGAAAAAGGGGCCCTCTGGCGCCAGCTTCACATTTGTGGCTTCAGAACTGAAACTCTTCCCTTGACCCTCTCCACCTGCCCAGCTCTGTTCAGATCTTCACTCTCTTGGTTGCAGCTTCACCACTTGTTTCTCTGCATTTGCCTGGCCCACAAACATATAAGGTTGTCTTCTGTGCCATGACCTTTTCTCCTTGCAATTATGAAAATCGGGACTCTTCTGCTAGCTGTCTAGGGCCACCTTGGGTAACATTCCTCCCAGTTGGACCCAGTCCTTGGAACTTTTTTTTTTCTTGTGAAAAATGCACATTTCCAAAAAATAGGCTGAGATTACCTAAATGCAGAAAGAGTATAAAGGTCTGTCATTTCTGGACATAAATGTCTCTTTTACAGTTTTACACATTTCCTTGCTTATAACTTATTACCTTAACTGATATTACCTTATTATTAATAACCCCTTACCGAGAACTGATATCTGATGGATTGCAACCGGATTTTCACAGAACAATAAAATGCTTCTGCCAGAAAGTAAATATGAGAAAAAAAATTTATAAAAGCAAAAAAGGAACTAACACATGAAGTTAGACGTCAACTTTTCCTCTTGGGAAATCTGAAGAAAAGCTCAATTAAAGGGGAAGATTGTTTTAGAATAAGTCATCTAGTATCAGTTTAAGTGCTTTTAAAAAGTACTTTAAAGTACTTTTTTTGTGCGTTTTTATTTCTATGAAAAGAATTTTACGTCCCTTTCATTTTGAGGAGGGGGCAAAAACTTGGAAGTACCATTCCCACGTTTTAGAGTCAAAAGAAAATTGCTGGCATGAGAAATGTTACGAATTTATGAAAAACAAGTTTGCTCCCCTAATTAAAATGAATGTTTCTCTACTTTTTTCTATCACTATGAGAATATGTGTGTGTGTGTGTGTGTGTGTGTGTGTGTGCGTGTGTGTGTGTATATATATATAGCATCCTTGCATAAAGCCCTTTGATCAGATTTCACAACTCTAGTCCTATGTTAATAAGAAGTTTTTACTTACTTTCAATCTTTCCAAATAAGCCTGTAAGTTTTGACACAGCAAATACCAGTTTGGTCCTCTGTCCTCTGTCCCTCGACTCTCTGCTTGATCTGTTCACGTAAAAAAAGGTGAAACTAGGCCCTATTTCTACAGAGCATTTTTGTCTCGATGCAGGGCCACACAAAACTGTGGGGAGCAGGCCCAGGAAGGAGCTAGAGATTGGCTGCAATCCAGTTCAGCTGGCTCAGGAGAAATTCAGCTTCCTGGTCCCCACAGAGGGTCCAGGTTGACCTTTGATTAGTTGGCAGGGCTCTCTAACTCTGACTTTTCTTACTCTCTGCTTATATATCCTCCTTCACCCCCATCCCCACTCCCCGCCCCCCACACACACACACATTGTGGGTGCTTCTTGGAAGTTGGTAAAGCCTGAGGAAAAGGTGCTGGGAAAAGAAAAGTAGAAGTCCTGACGTTTGAGCCCAGAAGGACTCCTCCCCCACCCACCCCCATTGATAAGGGAGTGATACTGTTCATTTAAAAGGATGTTAGCACGTGGCTTGCAAAATTTGCAAACCATGGAGAATTTAGCTTGGTCTGTGCATCATTGTAGATAACTTACAAACCTCAGGAGAATATCCATAGTCTTTTTAAACTCCATACTTAATAGAATATTTTGCAAACGTTTTAGCTTTCTTTTTATAATTATTATTGTCAGTTCCACTGTGTAGAAATAGATTCCAGGAAAAATTACAATGCATACAAGGATCAAATAACTTACAGATTTTGATACTAAAGCCTTTAAAAACACCATTGATTTATCTCATACTCATTTAATTTTGAAAGAGACCCAACCAGTATATATTTAAAACCGGCCATACTATATTTAAAAGTTAAGAAAAAAAGTAGATATAAAATAACAACAGTAAAAGTACCTTTTAAATTATAAACATAAAGATCTGATTGCATTTTCCTGATTTTTGTTCCCCTGTGATGAATTTACTGGTGGTTTAGTCTCATGCAGTGACATCTTTTCTCCTGCTGACTTTGTATATACAATCCCTCCTCTCATTTGGGGGTGTCTGTCACCCCTTCATCTAGCCCACTCTATGTACCTTCCAAAAACTGGCATTCAGCTGAAACCAGAAAAAAAAAATCTTTTCCCAGTTTGTTAGCAACTTGTTGAAGGCAACTGACTGCTTCGCAATAGAAAACATTTCCTTTCCCTATTGTGTCTCCTCTAGTCCCTAAACACTTCACAGAACTCTGGCTAAGCCCTCCCTACGCCAGACAATGGCTTCCTTAAAAAACAAATTTACAAATAAAAAGCTTAGAAACTGCTTGTGTCATAGACATGAGGCATTTTCTTCAGAAAAGAGTCATTGCTTTCCACCCATAATGTCTGCACAGTAAAGGGCACCATAGAACTGGAGGGATCCCAATTGAATCCTACCCACAGATTGTACAGAGGAGGAAACTGAGGCCCTGAGGAGTAAGGGTGTGTAGTCCACTTTCCAGCAAAGATTTCTCTCTTTTTCTGTACCATGTGCCACCTTGGCAGTCTGGTGAAGTCCATGGATTCCCACTCAGAATGATGTTTTTAAGAGCATAAAATAAATTACATGAATGTAGACTCCCTTTCTTATGCCATATATGGAAATGATCTCAAAATACATAAAAAACCTAAACATAAGAACTAAAATAATACAATTCTTAGAGGAAAACATAAGAGTGAATATTATGACTGTAGATTAGGCAATAGTTTCTTTTGCCTTTTTAAAAACAACTTTCTTAAACTATAATTCACATACCATAAACTTCTTTCATTTAAAATATATACAATTCAGCCAAAACCGGTTTGGCTCAGTGGATAGAGCGTCAGCCTGCGGACTGAAAGGTCCCAGGATCGATTCCGGTCAAGGGCACGTACCTTCGTTGTGGGCACATCCCCAGTGGGTGGTGTGCAAGAGGCAGCTGGTCGATGTTTCTCTCTCATCGATTCTTTTCTAGCTCTCTATCCATCTCCTTTCCTCTCTATGAAAAATCAATAAAATGTATTTTAAAAAAATAAATAAATAAAAATAAAATATATACAATTCAATGCCTTTTAGTATATTTACAGAGTTTACAACCATCACCATGATGTAATTTTAGAACCTGGTATTGGTTTTTTGTTCTTTTAAAAACATTTTTAAACAATAAGGAGGATTTATTGGTTTATGTATAGAGATAATCAAATAATGATACCAATGTCTAAATTTTTCTCTGTTCTTTTCTTCTGACATTTTGCCTTTTAAAAAAAACAAACAGCTTTATTGGGATTCATTTACATAAAAACTGCTCATTTAGAGTATACAATTCAATCGTTTTTGGTATATTCAGAGTTGGTATATTCACCTAGGCAGCTGTTTCTTAGATATGCCATCAAAAGCATATGCCACAAAGGGGGGGAAAAAACTACATCAAAATTAAAAACTTTTGGCCATAGCTGGTTTGGCTCAGTGGATAGAGTGTCCGCCTGCAGACTGAAGAGTCCCAGGTTCGATTCCAGTCCAGGGTGCATGATCAGGTTGCAGGCTCCATCCCCTCAGTAGGGGGTGTGCAGAAGGCAGCTAACCAATGATTCTCTCTCATCATTGATATACATATCTCTCTCCCTTTCTGAAATCAATAAAAATATATTTAAAAATAAATAAAATCTTCTGTGCTGCAACTAATGCCATCAAGTTGGTGAAAAGGTAATCCACAAAATGTGAGAAAATAGATCTGATAAGGGCCTTGTATCCAGAATATACAAAAAACCTCTTACAGCTTAATAATTAAAAGATGAACAATTCCATTAAAGAATGGGCAAAGGAATTGAATAGACATTTCTCCAGAGAAGGTACACAAATGGCCCATAACAACATGAAAAAATGTTCAACATCGTTAGCCATTAGTGAAACACAAATCAAAATGCAAATCGATACCACTTCATGCTCAGTAGGTGGCTATAATACAAAAGACACACAATAATAAGAGTTGGAGAGTATATTGAGAATTGGAATCCTCAAACACTCTGGTGATAATATGAAATGGTGCAACAATTTTGGGAAACAGTCTGGTATTTCTTCAAGAGGTTAAACATGCAGTTACCCTATAGCCCAGGAATTTCACTCCTAGGTGTAAAACCATTAGAAATGAAATAGCCACACACAAATCTTATATATGAATGTTCATAGCAACATAATTCATAATAGCTGAAAAGTGGAAGCAACTTAAATGTCCATCAACTTGAATAAACAAAACATGGTATATTCATACAATATACTATTATTTGGCAATAAAAGAAATGAAGTCCTGATACGGGGTACAACTTGAATGAACTTCAAAAACTTTATGCTAAGTGAAAGAAGCCAATCACAAAAGACCACATGTTGTATGATTCCATTTATATGAAAGGTCCAGAATAGGCAAATCATGAAGACAGAAAGTAGATTAGAGGGCTGGGTGTGGAGGGGAGAAGAGTAAGAAGTGACTGCTAATGAGTATGGGTTTCTTTAAAAATAAATAAATAAATAAATAATATATATATTATTGATTTTTTACAGAGAGGAAGAGAGAGGGATAGAGAGCTAGAAACATCGATGAGAGAGAAACATCAATCAGTTGCCTCTTGCACACCCCCTACTGGGGATGTGCCTGCAACCAAGGTACATGCCCTTGACTAGAATTGAATCTGGGAACTTTTGGTCTGCAGACTGACGCTCTATCCACTGAGCCAAATCAGTCTCGGCGAGTATGGGTTTCTTTTTGTGGTGATGGAAATGTTCGAAATTTAGAATGTAATGATGGCTGCTTAATTCTGTGAATATATTAAAGCCATTAAGTTTGTATGTTTTCATGTTTATATGTGAGTTTTATGTTTATGTGAATATTTTAAAAGCAAAATACTTAAGAGTTCAAAGGAAATCAACTTTTAATATCAGAATATTTAAAAAATGTAGTATAGTAATATATGTGCTTCTTTATTTACATGTCAAATTATAAGAGGTAGCAGCAAGTCTATTAAATACCATAATCTTGAAGTGGCAATGAGTGAATATGGTATTTTAAGATTTAAGCAACAATGTAAAAGCAATAAGGAAATGTCGGATTTTTATTGATGAAAACTCGTAAGCACTGCTAATACTCTGGTTTCTTAATAATTGAAGAACTACATGGCCAATTTAAGCCTACAAATAGGAGGAAGTGGCAGATGTTGTGGAGATCCTGAAGGAATTGCCAAATTTTAATTAGAGGTCAATAAAAATAATGTTGTAATTTTTTTCCCTTTCAAACTCATGAATACCCTGAATTCTGTCTATAGACCCCTGGGGTCCACCAAGAGAGTTAATTAAAAAACTGGTTTAAAATCCATGCCTCCTGACACAAGTCCAGTTCTCTAATCCTACTCTTTTTTTTTTTCTCTCCTCTATTAATAAAGGGGATTAGATAGAAAAAAATGTTTCATGTAAACTGCTAGTTTGAGTCAGTGCTAAAAAGAGAGGGATCCAAAAGTTGCTTGTCTGGGAGTCCCTTAAAAAAAAAAGAGAGAGATTTTGATTGTGACCCACCTTTCTACTTCATCCTTTCCCTACCTTACCACCACCAAGCACTCACATGCATATAAGTCACTACCACCAAATGATGTTATCTTTTCTCCCTTCAATAGAGGATTTAGAGAAATAATTGTTGTTTAGAGCTCTAATGAAAATGTGGCTTTTTCTTAGAGGGAATATTTTTAAGAGTTTTTGTTTTGTTTTGTTGGTTTTTTTTTTGTTTTTTTTTTGTGTGTGTGTGTGTGTTTTGTTTTTTTTTTTAATGCCTGGCAAAACAGAAAAGCTGCTAGGAGATTGAATCAGTTGAAAACAGGGTAGGATAACTGAGCTCAAACCACTGATTTTAGGTTTTGCAGAAATGTAGCCATTTTTCAATTAAGGAGAGCCTACCAGGGCTTGCCATCTTCAGAGACAGCTGCTGATACACATGTGGTCTCATCATTGATGTTTCTCTCTCTCCATCTCCCCTCCTCTCTGGAATCAATTAGAAAAAAAAAATTATATATATATATATATATATATATATATATATATATATATTTATATATATATATTCATCCTAGATCAAGAGAATTGAGAGTGCAGTAAAAATGGAAACTGGGGAAGATCCAGAACCAGATCATCAGTTAGGATTTCAAACCAAATCCAGGTTAGAACCCAGTAGTCAAAGTCCAAAGATTTAGGTACAATACTCAGAGCAAGGATCAGGGCAAGCCACCAGTCAGAAACCAGCCAATAGAAGAGAGGCAATCAGATGAGCTCAAAGACTCTGGCAGATGAAGGTAGGTAGTCAAACACCTAGGGCAATGCTCCAGGAACAGGAGCTCTCTAGGCACTGATAGAGAGGGGCAAGCAGGTAAGACAGCTGACTTGAGGCTAGATAACAGGACAGCTCCAGTCTCAGGTCTAAAGTTTTGCTGATTGTGATTGGATCAGAACTTAATCCCTACAAGGCTAACTTGAACCTGCACAGAGGAGAGGAAATATGGGGCAGAGGTTGGGAATGGAAAAAGAGATGGAGGTGGAGCATCAGGTGCTTCAGATGGGCAAGATCCTGACAGATTATTATATATACACAGAGTAATATATAGATATTATTAGCCACAACAAAAATAGCTGGTGCTTATATTGTACTTATGCATTACTGTAGTAAGCCTTATATATGTTAATTTATCTAATCTTTACAACATACTTAATACTATTATTATGTTCATTAAGCAAAAGAAGAAACTAAGGCACAGAAAAGTTAAGTGATTTGCTCAAGGTCAAGTAACTAGTGAGTGGTAGAGGTGGGACTTCAAGGTAGGTGCTGGCTTCAGTCTTCCTCACTATACCATAGACCTCTTGGTGTGTGTGTGTGTATACACATTTTTTAATGCATGTGCATGCGCACACACCCTCACATATATACAGTGGTGTTGGAGCTTGTTTGTATTGGATCATCAGAGCCACATGTACACCTCTCTTCCCTGCTCCCCATTCAGTGGCATCATATTGGTAGCTTGAAATTGGCTGTGGTGGGATTATTTACAACATGGAAATTGGCAAATTAGAACATTTTTTTTGAAGGGTTGGCTTACCAGCATACCACTGGATATACATATCACATAGATACACACATCATATGGATAGGCATATATAATATACTAGAGGCCCAGTGCATGGATTCATGCATGGGTGGGATCCCTCGGCATAGCCTGCAGGGATTGGCCAAAACCGGCAATCAGTCCAACATCCCCCAGGAGCCCAAGCCCAGGCTGAGTGCTGTGCTGCTCCTGCTCATTCTGGCCCCACTGCACCTGCGCTGCCGTGGTTCAGAGCCCAGTTGGACATCCCCCAAGGGGTCCCACATTGGAGAGGATACAGGCTGGGCTTAGGGATACTCCCCCCCCCCCTCCCCCTGCAAAGCACTAATTTTGTGCACTGGGCCTCTAATATAAATATAACCAAAGTCAAATAAATTCACATTATGAGCTACAAATAAATTAAAAATCTGCAACTATGAAACAAATTTTTAAAATACTAAGTAAAAGAACCTGGCCAGTGTGGCTCAGTGGTTGAGCATCAACCTATGAACCAGGAGGTCATGGTTTGATTCCCCATCAGGGCACATGCCTGAGTTGCAAGCTCCATTCCCAGTAGTGGGCATGCAGGAGGCAGCCGATCAATGATTCTCTCTCATCATTGATGTTTCTATCTCTCTCTCCCTTCTCTCTGAAATAAACTAAGTAAAAGAAATATATTATTTTTCCTTGAATGTGTAATAACTTCATTTTGATGTACTATCCTTCACACCCAGCCTATCAAAAGGTCAAATAAAAAGATTTCTTCAGCCTTGGCTGGTGTGGCTTAATTGATTGAGTGGCAGCCAGTTAATGTTTCTCTCTTTCTCTCCCATTTTCACCCACTCTCTCTAAAATCAGTAAACACACACACACACACACACACACACACACACACATATATATAGGTTAATCCTCACCTGAGAATATTTTTTCATTGATTTTTAGAGAGCGTGGGAGGGAAGGGGAGAGACAGCAACACTGATGTGAGAGACCCACATCAATTGGTAGGGATTTGAACCTGGGAACCATCAGTGAGCCAAACTGGCTAGGACAAAACATATATATTTTAAAAAAGATTTCTTTAGAAGATACTTGCTATAAAGGGTTAAATTAAATTCCAGTATAAAAAAATGCTTTGATATTGCTCTGTGGACAACACTATGTGATAAGTCCCTATCAGTCCTATGTTGATATCATCTGCTATGTTGATAAAAGAAAAACTCTGATGTTTGTATTATGTTTGTTTTTCTGTTAAACTCATGATAGAGTCAGTACTGAGAATGATACATTACAATGTCTATTTAAGGTCTTTGCTGAAATGTGCCTATGGGTTGCTATGAATTTTAATAGAAAAACTCATTGCCTAGAGCTGCACAATTTTATTGTTTAACTTGATAAAATCCTCCAGATGTGGATTAACTTCCTTTGCTCAGAATTTATTATTGTTTCTTCTGCAGCGAAATGGGAAGTGTAAGCATTTTGATAAGTGGGCTGAAAGACTTCAAAATTTCACTGTACCCTCTTAGAGTGAGCCCCATTATGTGCTGTAATCTGATTTTATAACATGCTGCAGTTATAAACCAACACTAAAGAGATGGTCTTGCCACCTCCTCCAACATGGCATAATAAGTAGGCAGCTCTCCCTGTGCCCTTGGACCCTGCTGGCCAAATGAGTGGCACAGAGTGTGTGTGAGACTGGAGCTCTGGCTGGAGCAATGAGGACATGAACAGATTCTGTCCTGATGCTCTTATCATAATAGGCTGGATCAGCAGATAATAATAATGCATGGGGCTGGATATTTTTCTGTCTTAGCAAAACAAAAACCATGCTAACTCTACTCAGCCTCATCTCCTAATGCCTGGTGTTCTGTATTTAACAGAAATGTATCTTGGGTGAACAGGTCATTGGAAGGGATTCTGAGCACAGGCATTACTAGTAATCCTGCTGAGAGGCAATGGAGTCCATCCGACTGCCCTCTGGGGTTATGACTGCATCTCTTCAGCTCAAAGGACAGAGCTGAACACAACTGGCTTATTATTATTATTTCAAGTTTACATAAATAAAAAGGGATCGTTATGCATGAGTTGGAGGAAAGCAGAGCTCAAAGTAAATATATTCATGCATTTCATAAACATTGATGTGTTTCATAAATAGTTAAGGAATCAAATAAAAATAAAAGAGCTCAACTTGATGGAAACACTGTTACATTTTACCCCAAACCAGTTGAAGTGAATTTAAAAAAAACACACACACCTTCATTTTCTCATATACTGTCTTTGGATTCCTAAAATTATACTGGAATTATTTCAGAAATCCTAACATGCTACAGCATATTCGTTTATCTTGATAAAGCTTTTACAAAGTCATTTGGAAGACCAGTTGGCTGGTGTTTTTCCTGGCTTTATTGGTCATAATGAATTGATTAAGATTGGGAAGATCTCATTAGTAATAATGAGTACCCTGTTTGTGCGAAAACTGGAGAAGAAGAAAAAAAGAAAAAGACAAGCAGAAGATATTAGAGAATACAAAGTTATTAAACAGAGTTTGAGAGAGCAGGCACAAGCTGAGTTTTATTCTTGTTGCCATGTAACTTGTTAAACTTTTTATGGGAAATATGAACCTTGAAATCTATTATTATTACTAGTATCATTATTATTATTATATTTTCTTATTCTCCTATAAAATAGAAAATGGGATAATTATTTTTTTTCATTTTTTTATTAAGGTATTATATGTGTACATAACTTACCAATTCCCACCCCCCCCTACTCCCATACATGCCCTCCCTCCCATAGTTTTTTGTCCATTGGTTATGCTTATATGCATGCATACAAGTCCTTCAGTTGATCTCTTATCTCCCCCATATATCCCTCCCCTCCCCATTGTAATTTGACAGTCTGTTTCTTTTTTGTCTCTGTATCTATCTTTTTGTTCATCAGTTTATAATGTTCCTTATTATCCATAAATGAGTGAGATTATGTGGTGTTTCTCTTTCATTGACTGGCTTATTTCACTCAGCATGATGTTCTCCAGTTCCATCCAGGATGCTGCAAATGATAAGAATTCTTTCTTTTTATGTCAGCATAGTATTCCATTGTGTAGATGTACCAAAGTTTTTTGATCCAATCATCGCTGACAGGCACCTGGGCTGTTTCCAAATCCTAGCTATTGTAGATTGTGCTGCTATGAACATAGGGGTGCATATATCCTTTTTGATTGGTGTTTCTAGTTTCTTAGGATATATTCCTAGGAGTGGGATTACTGGGTCAAATGGGAGTTCCATTTTCAGTGTTTTGAGGAAACTCAATACTATTCTCCACAGTGGTTGCACCAGTCTGCATTCCCACCAGCAGTGCATGAGCGTTCCTTTTTCTCCTCATCCTCGCCAGCACTTGTTGTTTGTTGATTTGTTGATGATAGCTATTCTGACAGGTGTGAGATGGTACCGTATTGTCGTTTTGATTTGCATCTCTGTGATAATTCGTGACTTTGAGCATGTTTTCATGTGCCTTTTGGCCTTCCTTCTGTCTTCTTTTGAAAAGATTCTATTTAGGTCCATTGCCCATTTTTTAATTGGATCATTTATCTTTCTTTTATTAAGTTGTATAAGCTGTCTGTAGATGTTGGAGATTAAACCTTTATCAGTGATAACATTTGCAAATATGTTCTCCCATACAGTGGGCTTTCTTGTTGTTTTGGTGATGGTTTCTTTTGCTGTAAAAAAGCTTTTTATTTTTATATACTCCCATTTGTTTGTTTCTCTTTAGCTTCTATTGCCCTAGGGGCAGTATCAGCGAAGAAGTTCTTTTGGCATATGTCTGAGATTTTGCTGCCTGTGGATGCCTCTAGTATTTTTATGGTTTCCTGTCTTATGTTTAAGTCCTATGTCCATTTTGAGTTTATTTTTGTGTATGGTGTAAGTTGGTGATCTAGTTTCATTCTTTTGCATGTATCTGTCCAATTTTCCCAACACCATTTATTGAAGAGACTGTCTTGACTCCATTGTATGTTCGTGCCTCCTTTGTCAAATATTAATTGAACATATTGATTTGGGTTGATATTTGGATTCTCTGTTCTATTCCACTGATCTATATGTCTGTTCTTATGCCAGTACGAGGCTGTTCTGTAGTATTTTGTAACAATCCTTTGTATTTCTGTGGGGTCTGTTGTTATTTCACCTCTTTCATTTCTGATTTTGTTTATTTGGGTCCTCTCTCTTTGTTTCTTGGTTAGCCTGGCTAGAGGTTCATCAATCTTATTTATCCTTTCAAAGAATCAGCTCTTGGTTTTGTTAATCTTATGTATTGTTTCTTTGGTCTCTATGTCATTTATCTCTGCTCTTATTTTTATTATTTCATTCCTCCTGCTTACACTGGGCTTTTCTTGTTGCTCTTTTTATAACTCTTTGAGTTGTAGAGTTACCATTTTTTCTTTGTTTTTTTTTTCTTGTTTTTTTTTTTTTTTTTTTTTTTTTTTTTGCAATAGGCTTGTAGAGATATGAACTTCCCTCTCAAAACTGCTTTTGCTGTGTCCCATAGATTTTGGATTGTTGTGTTTTCATTGTCATTTGTTGCCAGGATGTTTTTAATTTCTTCCTTGATTTCTCTGGTAACCCATCCTTATTTAATAGCATGCTGTTTAGTCTCCATGTGTTTGATTTCTTTGGATTATTTTTATTGTAGTTGATTTCCAGTTTTATGCCACTATGATCTGAGAAGATGCTTGATATGATTTCTATCTTCTTGAATTTGAAGAGACTTTGCTTATGTCCCAACATGTTGTCTATCTTTGAGTATGACCCATGTGGACTTGAGAAGAATGTATATTCTGTGGCTTTGGGGTGAAATGTTCTGAAGATGTCGATTAATTCCATCTGGTCTAGTGCATCATTTAGGATTGATGTTTCTTTGATTTTTTGTTTAGATGATTTGTCCAAAGGTGATAGTGGGGTATTAAAATCTCTTACTATGATTGTATTGCTATTAATCTCTCCCTTAGTTATCCTCGAGCAGTTTCTTTTATATATATTTGGGTGCTTCTGTATTGGGTGCATATATGTTTACCAAAGTTATTTCTTCTTGTTGGGTTGCTCCCTTTAGCATTATGAAGTGGCCTTCATTATCTCTTGTTATGTCCTTCACTTTGAAATCTAATTGTCAGATATAACTATTACTACCCCAGCTTTTTTTTTCATTTCCATTCGCCTGGAAAACCTTTTTCCATCCCTATATCCTCAGTCTGTGTGTGTCTTTTTTTTCTGAAATGGGTTTCTTGTAGACAGCAGATATATGGGTCTTGTTTTCTTATCCAATCCGTTACCCTCTGTCTTTTGATTGGGTCATTTAACCCATTTACATTTAAAGTTATTATTGATAGGTACTTATTTGATGCCATTTTTATTCTATACCCCTGTGTTCCTTCTTCACTTCCTATTTCTTTATTTTTACAGCAGACCCTTTAGCATTTCTTGCATTGCTGGTTTGGTGGTGATAAATTCCCTTAGTTTGTTTTTGCCTGTGAAGCTCCTGATTTCACCTTCAATTTTGATTGATAGCCTTGCTGGGTACAATATTCTTGGATTCAGACCCTTC
Source organism: Pipistrellus hanaki (assembly GCF_964339955.1). Lineage (NCBI taxonomy): Eukaryota > Metazoa > Chordata > Mammalia > Chiroptera > Vespertilionidae > Pipistrellus > Pipistrellus hanaki. Next base: position 51,924,148 of record NC_140511.1, read on the forward strand.
CTTTGCATGACTTGGTATATTTCATTCCATTCCCTTCTGGCCTGATGAGTTTCTGTTGAGAAATCAGTTGCTAGTCTGATGGGGGTTCCTTTATATGTAACTTTCTGTCTCTCTCTGGCTGCTTTTAAGATCCTTACTTTGTCATTGGTGTTTGCCAATTTAATTATAATATGCCTTGGTGTCGATATTATGGGATTCATTTTGCTTGGGACTCTGCGAGCTTCTTGGATTTGTGTGAGTTTTTTCTTCTCTATCTCAGGAAAGTTTTCTGTCATTATTTCTTCAAACATTTTTTCTATGCCTTCCTCAGTTTCCTTTCCTTCTGGAACCCCTATTATTCTAATATTGTTTTGTTTTGTACTGTCCCAAAGTTCCCTTAGGCTCTCCTCCTGCTTTTTAATTTTTTTTTCCAGAAGCTGCTCTAATTGGGTATTTTTTTCCATCTTGTCTTCTAGCTCACTGATGCGGTCCTCTGCTTCTTCTAGTCTACTCTTGATGCTTTCTATTGAGTTCTTTACAGTAGCAATGTCACTTTTCATTTCTTCTTGGTTCTTCTTCATTTCCTCTTGGTTCTTACTCATATTGTCAAATTTGTCTTCCATTCTTTTTAGCCATCTTATGATCATTACTCTGAATTCTTGCTCTGGTAGGTTGCTTGCCTCTAACTCATTTACTTCCTTTTCTGGTGATGCTTGCTTTTCTTTCATGTGCGGGCTGTTTCTTTGTCTCCCCATGACCTCTCTTTTCAGGATGTCTGGTTATGTAGTTCTCGCTCTCCTTTTCACCCTGTGGTGTGCGCTCGTTTGAGTCCAAGTGTTCGTGCTGCCTGGGACCAGCGTCCTGGGGCTCACAACTGCTCGGTGGTCGCTGCACCTGTCAGAAAATGAGATAGTTATTAATGTACACATAGATATATAGGTTAGGAATTACCTTAGAGATTGATTTTAAGCACTTTGCAAGTTCAAAGTATAATGCTTTCATTAGAACATTCATTATCTCTCTGCCAAGGGTGGGAGGGAATGGCATGGACTTGCCTGAATTCTAGATTATTGATGTGCCTGAAGTTTAGGTAACACAGCACACATACTATAATCCAAAAACATAAACCCCCCAAGAACTTTTATAGTGAGACCACCCAATACTTAACAATGTGCACTCAATACTTAAACAACTGATTTCACTGACGTTATAATTGGATCATTTGCATCCAGCATATTTTACCCATTATCATGTATGCTACATTTAACAATTGATTATTCTTCAATGGTTACAATGATGTAATATCTAAAATGTATAATAATTTTTTAAAATATATTTTATTGATTTTTTACAGAGAGGATGTGGGAGGGATAGAGAGCCAGAAACATCGATGAGAGAGAAACATCAATCAGTTGCCTCTTGCACATCCCCTAGTGGGGATGTGCTCATAACCAAGGTACATGCCCTTGACCAGAATCGAACCTGGGACTCTTGAGTCCACAGGCTGACGCTCTATCCATGGGCCAGGGCTAAGATGTATAATTATGTTTAAATTATTTAAGATAATTCCTTTGTTAGGATGCTCTTGGTGTTTAGAATCCCACATCGAAGATCTCCTAGTAGAGTTTGTTTTAGTATATACCATTATCAGGATGTGGTAGATACAGGAAGGCTAACCCAAAAACAAAATTGTATGGCTCTTTTGTAAGTCAAATTTAAAGTTCCTATGAAATTGATTGGAACATATCTATTCAGAATCATTCAGAAGGGACATGAATCCTAGGCCAGCAGGATTGGCCTGTTGTTTGATGGAAGAGGTGGTCAGTTGTGGAAGCATAGAAAAAGGACCATCTTTAGGACAGACATTGGTAGTACTCCTCCAAGTATTCTAGGCAAGAGAATCTCAGTCAAATGCCTCTGAATATTGCAACTCTATTGGCAAAGACATTCTCAAAGTGAATGTTTGGGGGATTATAACCAATGAACCTGCTGTGTTTCTAGCTCTTTTGGTATGACATGAATATCTGTGCCTATTGTGATGTTCATGAAACAGGCTATGAGAGCCTGACATCTTTATTTTTTTATTTTTTTATTTTTAAAAAATATTTTAAATTGATTTTTTACAGAGAGGAAGAGAGGGGGATAGAGAGTTAGAAACACCGATGAGAGAGAATCATCAATCAGCCACCTCTTGCACACCCCCACCGGGGATGTGCTCTCAACCAAGGCACATGCCCTTGACCGGAATCGAACCCGGGACCCTTCAGTCCGCAGGCTTACGCTCTATCCACTGAGCCTAACCGGTTTCGGCGAGAGCCTGACATCTTTATAAGTACCGCGCGCTAACCGATTGCGCCACTGGAGCCCCCTAGCCTGACATCTTTAAATGTTGAATTATTCTAATGTCCTTGGTTCTGACTCTAGGTTCACCAAACAACAGTCTAATTAGGATCTTGAACACCTACTTTACTCATGAGGGAAGAATGGGTTAGCCCCATGGATGTGACCTGTTGTGACATCCATTGCTTATTGAAAATTAATTAAGTGACTTTTCTGGATTGGTATGATTTTGGCAGAATGATTTGTTAAAGTATTGGTTTTATTTCATTTTCTCTATATTTTTCTCTTCTCTACATTCTAAAGGTAGTGAGGCCTCAAACTTCCTATCGCAGGGATTTTGGCAGCCCAAAAAGTAAAGGACAAAAAGTGATTTCAAGTTAGTGGTTTTTCCCACCTTCTAGAAAATCTAAGTTGATGTTGGGTGTCCTAGAGAGCTGGGAGAGAAAGGGTCTTAGGGAAGTAAGAGGCTTCTTTAGGAGTTTCTCTGAGGCTGGAGCTGGAGATGTCAGAGCCTGAGAAAGTGCAAGGCTTAGGAAGGAAATGACTGCTTGGAGTGCTTAGGGGAGCTGGATCATAGCATGAAGACTTTTGAGTCCCGTGCATCACAAAAGCCAGTGACCATTCTTGGTGGTCACTTGGACTACAACAGTGGACTTTGGCAGTAAACGGGCTAACAGTGTCTTTGCAAATAATTTCTTAGGTTTCATTTCCTCCATCTACTAGGATGGGGTCTGGAATGATTTGTTAAAGTATTGGTTTTATTTCATTCTCTCTATATTTTTCAAAGTAAGTTAATAGAAAGAAATGACTTTTCTTGCACATCTGAGTGTGGCTGAAGTTGTTGTGTATAGCTTATCAGGTTATGAACTCAGGTAATGGGAAACAAGCTTAGTCTGCAGGAAAATCAGGTGTTTGAACCTGAAAATTTGAGGGCCAGAGACTGGTCCATGATAAGAAGTGTCATTCTGTAAGGACTCTTGGATATATGTTACTTCCTTTTTGAAACAGTGGACACCTGCCATAAACACCTCCTCTATACATACACAACCCCTCTTGCCTTCACCACATTTTGATGAATTTCTACGAATTCTACCAACCTTGCAAATCTTTAAATTATCATTTTATACAATCTAGAAAGAAAGAATTGAGTTTGCTAAATAAAGGTAACTTTAATCACCGAATTAATAAGATTTTACTATAGGGTTTATCCAGCATATTTCATAGCATCTATTTTTTAAACTCTATTATGAAATAACTATAGATGTACAGGAAGTTGTAAATAGAACAGGGAGGTCTCATGTATCCTTCACCCAGTTTCCCACAGTGGTAACATCTTGATATAATCAACAGACTTTATTCAGTTTCAGATTTCACCACGTGTGCATGTATATGTTTGTGTATTCTATGCAATTTTACCACATGTAGAGATTCATGTAACCACAATCACAATTAAGATTTTGAACTGCTTTATTTCCACAAAAATCTCTCGTGCCCACTTAAGTTCCTCTTCTCCCCTAACCCAAATCCCTAGAACCACTAATCTGTCCTCCATCTCTATAATTTTATCATTTTGAGAATAGTATATAAATGAAATTATGTAGTATTCAACCTTCTGAGATTGTCTCCCCCCCCCACTTAGCATACTATATGTAATCTTTTTGAGATCTATCCAAGTAGTGTTTTTTTTAAAATTATTATTGCTTAGTAGTATTCCCTGAGATGACATACTACAGCTTAACTACTCACCCATTGAAGGGTATTTGGGTTGTTTCCCATTTTAGGCAATTATATATAAAGCTACAGTAAACATTCTTGTAAATGTTGACACAAATTTCTATTTCTCTGGATAAATACCCAGGAGTGTGATTGCTGATCATGTGGTTAGTGTATATTTAATTTTTTAAAAAATTGCCTAACTATTTTTGCAGAGTAGCTGTACCATTTTATGTTACCATTAGCAATATATAATAGAGCCAATTCCTCTGCCAGCATTTGGCTTTGTCACTGTGTTTTATTTTAACCTATGTTGAACATATTTTTGTTTTCCATCTGTATATCATCTTTATAGAAATGTATTTTAATGTCTTTTGCCCATTTTCTAATTGTATTATATGTTCCATACTGTAAATTTTTAAGCGATTTTTCTTTTACTAGTCCTCTGCAGATGTTTGATTTGCAATACTTCCCAAAGTACCCTTTGGTTTGCAAGCACTTTCTTCCAGTCTGTGTTTTATCTTTTCATCCCCTTGGAGGATCTTTTGTTTAAACTTAAAGTTTTTAAGTTTAATGAAGCCCATTTTGTGACTCTTTCTTGAATGGATTATGCTTTGAGTACGATATCTAAGAACTCTTCACCTAGCCCTAGGTTCCAAAGATTTTCTCCTTTGTTTTCATTTAAAAGCTTTATCTTTTGATATTTTACATTTAAATCGATGATCCATTTTAAGTTAATAGAAGGTGTGGGATTTAGGTTGAATTTCATTTCTTTGCCTATAGACATCCAATTGCTCTAGCACAATATGTTGAAAAGAATATCTGTCTTCCATTGAATTGTTTTTGCACTTCTGTTAAAAATCAGCTGTACTTATGTAGATCTACTATTCCATTAATCTATATATCTATCCTAATACCACTTACCACACTGTTTTGTTTATTGTAGTCTTAACATTTAAAATCCATTTTAAAAAGGCATTTCTCTGAATAATAACAATATTTATTTATTTATTTATTTAATTATTTTTTTGCAATACTTCCAAAATCCAATGAGATGATAATATTTCGCCCATTTTATAGATGAAAACACTGAGTACAGAGTCATTAAGTATCTTTAAGAGACAGATTTGGAGATCTAGCCCATACCATAGCCACTATGTTTTATTGCCTCTCTGAAATGAACAGATTTCTATCTCCTCACAGAATTGTTTTTTTCTGGACTCTACATTGGCATTTTGCCCTCAGTCTACATTGAGAGATGTGATAAGAAAAAACTCTATGAAACTTATTATTGCATTTACTGTAGGCAAGTTGATGAGGATATGGTTGACTATGTCACATGATGTCCTCTTTAGGAGGACAGATGGGAAAAATGTCTCTCAAATCTCAGTACCAGGAATAGATATATTTCTCCTGAATAAGTGGTTTGTTTTTATCTCTTGGACATTGTGAAACTGTATAAATGATTACATTTTCCACTTTGTGCTGGCTGCTAAAAAGCTCAGAACCAAATTGTCAGCCTATCTTTAGTAATGATGTGTACCGCATCTAATATTACTTCTGACTTCATTTTTTTTCTACCCTAATTTTCCCTTCTCCCTCATTTCCTCTCTAACTCGCTTTTTTTTTTTTTTACTTTAGTCTTTTTTCAAAATGAAAAAGCATACAAGCACTTTGTATAAAAAGTCAAATAGAAAGCTTTTAACATCAACAACAAAACAAAATGGCAGTCCCTTTGCCCCCTCCTCCCATCTCTGCTTTCTTCTCTTCAAAGCCAACTAGACTCATATCTTTTAGCTGTTTATTTTGGGGCTTATACTGGTTTTTTGATTGTTTTTCCCCCTTGACTTTTAGTTTTTAGTTTTTAGTTTAGGTATTACCTCTTGATTTCCTTATATGGGGGAAATATTTCATTTTTTAAATACCACACTCAACATACTCTTCACCTGTAACCATCCTTCCATTTTAAAGATATCACAATTTTGGTTAAACCTGTTTTTGGTGTTTACATTGTTGTGCCTATGGAAATATTGTTCCTAGATGAGCTGCTTCCTGTTCACTTTGCATCGTATATAATCATTTTGTTTTCCCCTAGGTTAATGATTGTCTCTTTTAAACTTCGGTTTCGATACAGCAATCACTAATTTCAACCAAGTCCTCTGACAGAATTATAAATCTCTCTGTTTGTTTTGTTTGTTTTCTCATAGACCTTTCTTCTAATGCCACCCTGAGCCTTTCATTGTCCAGTTCCCATCTGCACGGACTGCTTGCTAGGCCCCTGATCCATCTGTCATCCTGACACTTCCCTTTTTATTATTCTGAGCATTTCTTCTGCATCTCTCTTTTGTTGGATCTTCAGTTTCCTAAACTTCGTATTTTCCTCTTGATTTATTTACTCATTTGGTTTAATGGAGTTTATCCTGAGATAAAGCTCATGAAAGGTAAAAACTTTTGAGACCTAGCAGGAGTGAAATGTCTTTATTTTTTAACAGCAATTGGATGGTAGGGTATAGAATTCTAGGTTAGAAATAATTTCCCCTCAGAAATGTAAAGGCATTGCTTCTTTTCGTCCAGCTTCCCGTGTTGCTACTGAGAAGTTTGACACTAATACCTCCTCTGGGACTCCAGGCTGGTTTGTTTGTTTTTTCCTCCCTGGAAGGTTTTGAGGTCCTCTTTTCTCCCTAATGGTCTGAAATTTCATGATGACACACCTTAGAATAGGGTCTTTTTCATCCAGTGTGCAGAATGAACCTCAGCTGAAAACATTTCAATATGAACACACATTTCCTTCAGTTTTAAGAAATTATCATATACATTATTATTTTAGTAATTCCCTCCCCTCCATTTTTTTTCTGCTTACTCTTATACTTCTCCCGATTCAGTCATTGGATCACTCGAACTAATCTTATTTTCTTACTATTTTTTTTCCTCTTTCTGCGTGGCCAGTGTGGCTCAGTGGTTGAGCATCGACCTATCAATCAGGAAGTCATGGTTCAATTCCCTATCAGGGCACATGCCCAGGTTGTGGGATCAATCCCCAGTGTGGGGTGTACATAAGGCAGCCAATCAATGATTCTCTCTCATCATTGATGTTTCTGTCTTTCCTCTGAAATCAATTAAAAAAAAAAATGAGTGAAGCACTTAAATCCCCTGTGAATGGCCAAAGCTTATTGACTGTTGTGCTTCACAGTAATGCCATATTTCTTTTGGGGATAGGGACATCCAAATGTCATTATTTGAAAATTTTTTTCTCGCCGAGACCGGTTTGGCTCAATGGATAGAGTGTTGGCTTGGGGACTGAAAGGTCCCGGGTTCGATTCCAGTCAAGGGCATGTACCTTGGTAGCGGGCACATCCCCAGTAGGGGGTGTGCAGGAGGCAGCTGATTGATGATTCTCTCTCATCAATGTTTCTAACTCTCTATCCCTCTCTCTTCCTCTCTGTAAAAAAATCAATAAAAAAAAAAGAAATTTTTTTCTCTTCAGTTGGTCAGTCAATCAGATAAATTCTTTTGTGTGGGCATTTATAAATCTGACTTCTAGCCTTCTGGGAGGTTTTTAAAGGAAAGGGGCTAGAGGCTGGGGGTGAGGGAAGCTAATCATTCATTATGGAGCCTTCCATATAACCCCATCCCTCCTCATCTTCAGCTCTGCTTGGTGCACCAAGCCCAGATCCTTTGACCCTGCTTCTCAAGAGAATAAACTTCCTGGCCATGTCTAGAGTGGTGGAAGGGTAGTCACATGGCTGTGCTACGTTGGGAATAAGATCTTGGGATCTGCTGAAACCAGTTTGGCTCAGTGGATAGAGTGTCAGCCTCTGGACTGAAAGGTCCCAGGTTCGATTCCAGTCAAGGGCATGTACCTTGGTTGCAGGCGCATCCCCAGTAGGGGGTGTGCAAGAGGCAGCTGATCGATGGTTCTCTCTCATTGATGTTTCTAACTCTCTATCCATCTCTCTTCCTCTCTGTAAAAAATCAATAAAATATATTTTTAATAAATAAATAAATAATAAATAAATAAAAAGAAGAAAGAAAGAAGCGCTTCCCAGTCTATCAGCAGTTTAATAAGCAAGAGCGCTTTTCAATTAAAAAAAAAAAGATCTTGGGATCTAACCAGTCATTAAAAAGACTTTCAAACAATCTTTTCTTTTCATCCTTACCTCTTACTCCCTTCTTCAGGGGGCTTTGGGTACCTCTAATTTCAGAGTTTTCCAGCGTTCTGGGGTACAATTTATCTTCCTTCTTTCAGTCTTCTTTGATTTGTCCCAATATGAGCAAGCCAAAATCCTGATTAAGGAGCAAAACAAGAGTTTGAAGTCAAAGTCAGTGAAATGGTGCCTACAGTCAGATAAAAAATGATGAGTAAAAACCAATAAAGGCTTCTACAACTGGAAGAGTAATCATATTAAAGTCTCTGTCTTTGTCTTCCTTCTCTACATATTTCTCCATGTGACATTACTATACTTTGAGAAAATGTGCTGAAGAGGAATAGTTTCCTCTGCTGACCCCAAGCTATGCCCTGAGGGAGCAGCAAGGCTACCTGGAGGTTATAGAAAGGTTGAGATATGTTTCCAGGCTTCAGGACTAAGGTCAACAACAATGTGAGGATGGAATAGGTCCCATTTTATGTAGGTCTTGATTTAGAAATGCACAAGAGGGCCCGATGTCTTAAAGGGCACTAGGGAGGGGGATGGGTTGTGGTTTCCAGCCGCCCTGTCCAGTTGGCTTTTGAAGACTGGCTGGTCGATAGAAATCTACTGGTTAGGGACATTTCACTTTACTACACTAAATATAGTGGGCCTTTACAAAACTTGGAGGCCTTTTTACACAAAGAGAATGCTGTTAATATGCTCTCCATCCAAGGGCATGAGCTCTGGGTTGTTGTTCCAGTGGGATGTGCTGCAAGACTCAGCCAGACCAGCAATCTGCTGCCAACTTTGGCCCCTAGGGAGATTTCAAAAAGGAATGGTTGTGTCCCTAATATCACATTTAATAACCTTAAATAACGGTAGGTATAGCTTAGCTTCATGTAAGAGATGACTCAGAGTTGGTACACAAGAAATTTACTGAAGAAAAGAAGGAAGGAAGGAAAGAAGGAAGAAAGGCAGGCAGACAGACAGGAAAGGAGGAAGGAAAGGATTTTAATTCCCATTTATAGCTTTGTCATCCAGAAATTTTAGTGTAATACAACAACAACAACAACAACAACAACAACAACATTAAAATTTAAAGTGTAATATAGAGATTTACCATAAAAAGGTCTTGAAATCCTAGCAGGCAGAGGAACTTGAAGACCCAGTGGAGTCAGGAAATGACTTCACTCTCTGATGGTGAAAGAAAAGCAATGGGGGCAAAGGAAAGAAACAGAGAAACAAGATGGTGACTGCTAGCCAGAGGAATTTAAGTTCCCCTCCTCCCGGTGACACTGAAGAGATTCCCACAACTCTCTCAGCATCTGGAACTTATTTGACTCTGGGTGGAGAAAGGAAAGTGACAGCTGGTAGGACCAGTGCTTTCTGGAAGGAAGGGATAGAAAAGCTCAGGGCCTGCTGAAACCGGTTTGGCTCAGTGGATAGAGCATTGGTCTGTGGACTGAAAGGTCCCAGGTTCGATTCGGGTCAAGGGCATGTACCTTGGTTGCGGGCACATTCCCAGTACGGGGTGTGCAAGAGGCAGCTGATTGATGATTCTCCCTCATCAATGTTTCTAACTCTCTATCCCGCTCTCTTCCTCTCTGTAAAAAATCAATGAAATATATTTTTTTTTAAAAAAGAAAAAGAAAAAAGAAAAGCTCAGGGCCTGGCAACTAGAGAGCTGAAGAAGAAAGGAAATGATCATCAGACAGAAGCAGAACTGAAGGGCCTCCTGACTGCTTCTGGAATCAGCACATTCAGTGGTGTCCCCCCCAAAAAAAACGAAGTCTCCAAAGGAAAAGAAACAGTATCAATGCTACTGGTGAGGCCAATGAGTTTTCCAGACATAGATGACCCTGGAATTCTTAGTCTCTACATAATAGTCACACAAAGCCTTGTATGCTAGACAGTATTTTCTGTATGGAAAACAACAACAACAACAACAACAACAACAACAAAAAAAAAAAAAACCACACCCACAAAATACAACCTAATGTAACTGTTGCATAGTCCCACAGAAACCAACACTGAGATGGATATTTACATGCAGGAAGTTTACTGGGGAGTGCCCAGGGATTCAACACCAGAACAGGAGTGAGGGAAGTAGGATCAAATAGAAAGAGGAATTGAACTGCAATGGCGTCAGAGCAAAGGTCTGTCAGCCAATTCTGTGAGGAAAGAGGACTGAGAGCAGAGAGGGCTGGACCTTTATATGTGGGCAAGAACTAGTCGTAGATGTAGGCTGCCTCTCAGCTCTGGCAAGGCGACTCTCTTCAGCTGGGGACAATATCAGCAGAGAGACTCGCCTGAGAGCTATCAGCTGCCAACATTTCTAGCAGCGGAGGGAATGATTGCCTCAATCCAGAATGGAGAATCTGAGTGGCACACCATGGCATCTATTACAGCCTGCCCTTTGCACTGGATCCAGTCACTTTATATAATACGTTCTAGGAACAGCTCCTCTCAGGTCCTGGTTGGTCTCTTTCCCTGGGGAAACAGTGAGACAAACTACAGTTCCCTGCTACTGCTCCTAGTTTGAGGGTTGCAATTGGTATTCATTGTCTCACTGTTTTTCAGCCTATTTCTGTTTCCTGCACCCATGGTTCTATTGTCTAAATGGCTTATCTGGTGGGCCTCTGATACCATGCCCTTCTCAGGCTGTGGCTGCTCCATTTACTGTCAAAATTGGGCAAAGAAATACCCAATTACCAGCACTTCCACACCCACAGAGTCCAGAGTTGCTGGGACAAGAAGCATAAATACCACAAGTGGGTCACTGTGAGTGATGGTAAGCAGGGCTCAGGGTCACTCCTACTTCCTTCCTTCCGTTGCATTCCAGAACCATGTATTATGCCTTTTGAGAACATAGGTTCATATAATAGTTGTTAACTTATGGTGTATTCTGCAACTTGGAAGATGTTATTGAACCATATCACCTCCAAAGGGGAAGCTCAATTGCACCTTCAAAAGATGCAACTGAGCTTCATCACCTGTCAAGCTGGCAGTTTCTGTGAGTGTGGTATGAAATAGGAAGAGTGGATCCCATGCTCATGTGCCACTGTTACACCAGCTTCATTATGAAATGGATTCCTGGGTTCAATAAAAATATTACACAGGATTCCATATTGGCAGATCAAATACTCCATGTGCCCTTAGATGGTGGTACTGGTTGAGGCCCGGAGGGCAGGAAAGGCAAACTTCACATCCAAGATACATATTTATTCCAGTCAAAATTAATCACTGCCCCATCCAATGTAACTTGCTATCAAATGACTGGTTGTTCTCCTGGAAGAATGGTGGGATATTTGGGGCTTAGTGTTAGTCTCACTTGGTGGCAGGTTGGACAGAAGGAGGAGTAAACTGATGTAGTTGTAACAAAGGCTTCCAAAGACAGTTCTGGGCTCAGATGACCCTTCAGAGGAGCTCTTCTTTGAGGCAAGGGAGTCTGGATCCCTTATCCCCTATTATTGGCCAGTAAGAAGTGGCTGTCCCCAAGGAGAGGGGCATGATCTTAGACAAGGCACTTTCTTCAATTGAGAGAAGGCAATTCTTGGAGAGACACTCATCTAAGAGCTGTCAGCCAATTTCCATAGCCAGTGGGAGAATGAGTGTTTCAGTCCTGAAGGAGAGATCTAGGTGGGCAGCATACCACAAAATATACTACAAACTAAAATTTCTGTTCTAAATTTCACCTATTCCTAAGGTCCTGGAATGGGGATGAACTGGAGGAGAATATAGAATTGTGAGATATGTCACCTGCCAAATTTTATAGTTGATTATCAGGAAAATGTTATTGAAAACTGCATATACTATGATTTTATATATATGTAACCAAACTAAGAATTGAAACAAGCAAAACATTTAAAAACAGATCAACAAAAAACACAAATAATTCCTTTATCATAAGATTAGAAGCCCAGTGCATGAAATTTATGCACTGGAAGAGGGGTCCCTCAGCCCAGCCTGCCCCCTATCACAATCTGGGAGTCCTGAGGGGATGTCTGACTGATGGCTTAGGCCCACTCCCCACCTAAGCTGGCAGTTGGACATCCATAGCGCTGCTATGGAGGTGGGAGTTGCTGTGCTTGCCAGCCGTGAGCCCAGCTTCTGGCTGAGCAGTGCTCCCCCTGTGGGAGCACACTGACCACCAGGGGGCAGCTCCTGCATTAAGTGTCTGCCCTATGGTGATCAGTGCACATCAAAGCAACCAGTCATTCCACCGTTCAGTTGATTTGCATATTAGCCTTTTATTATATAGGATATACAGAATTTACAAAATTCTGCTTGCTTGCTTTTAAAATATTTATTGTTGTATAGACACAATATTTACATAGTCATATCAAGAAGTTTTGATACTATTTTAATTTTTGTTTTTTTCTTTCCATTAATATGCATTGTTCATAAATTTATTATTATTATCAACTCAATATTTTACCATAATAATATATCAATGTTTTAAAATAATGACTTATCCCCTCTATTTGGGGCATTTGAATTATCTAGTCACTAATAAGTAGTGCAGATATAAAAAAATAGTTTAAAATTTTTTCTCTTTTTTGATTGCTTTTGGGATTAACAGATATAGTCCCATGCTGCTTTTAAAAAAGGTTTTCCTAATTTTTAGTACTACAACTAATGTTCAAATACATACTTACCCATTATTATGCTTACATTGGACTTTTCTCACTTTTACTTTAGATGGTAGAGTGAATTGTTAAATCATCATTGTTTAAATTCAGTTTCCTTAATTATTAGTGAGACAGAGAACTTTTCAAAGTGTTTCTTTAATCTTTGTATTTTTTATTATTTATATTTTAGCTATTTATCTCTCCATAAAAGAATAGAGATCTTTTATATTTTTATCAGTCCCTTATAGACAATAAACTTATTTGACATTTATTTTCAGTGGTCTCTCATTTAATAGAGGCTTATTTACTCATTGCTTATTTCACCAATTTTTTTTATATATTAACTTATTGAATAGACTTGAATTTATTTCTGATTTGCTTAATTAGTCTACTTTTTAAAAGTAGTATTATAAGACTTTTCCGCCAAAACTGGTTTGATTCAGTGGATAGAGCTTCAGCCTGCGGGCTGAAAGGTCCCAGGTTCGATTCCGGTCAAGGGCATGTACCTTGGTTGTGGGCACATCCCCAGTGGGGACTGTACAGGAGGCAGCTGATCAATGTTTCTCTCTCATCAATGTTTCTCTCTGTCCCTCTCCCTTCTTCTCTGTAAAAAATCAATAAGATATATATTTAAAAAAAGACTTTTCCCCCTTAAAAAGTTAAGTAATTTTGGTTTTAAAATATATACATATGTCCATAGGAATATGCATATGAATATAAAGATATAAAAAAAGTCTGGAAGGTTAACCTTGGTTGGCTGGATTATAGATGAAATTTATATTTTTCTTTTCATTTATCTATAAATTCTAATACATATTGAATTATAATTAACACATATCATAGGTTACAAAGGGAGAAACTATTCAAATAAAATAAAGAAAACAAAAATATTCATGTAATAAAATATAATTATTAAGAAAAGAAAAAGAAGGGCAGTTCAATTCTTAATTAAAAGAGTTGTTCTGGGGAATCAGTCACAGTAAGATCAAGTTTGGATAAACTACAGTTGCTCCCAAGTATCTTTTTTTGTTCTCCCAAGTCCTTTTTTATGTGACTAAACACTACCCAGAACTCTGTGTGAGCACGTGTCTGCATAGTTGCCCCTGACATTTCTAAAATGTGCACTTCTCTTGTCCCAGTCTGTCTCAGCCCTGGAATCTACCACTCCCTGTGACTGCAACTGTACCTGCCTTTGGTTTTCGACCCAGTTGGTTACAACACTGTCTACAGGTCATTGATTTCTTTCTGGATTTCTAATATCAGACTTTGCTCTTTGTGTGTTTGGGTAACTCTGTTCATATCTCTATGTAGTCCTTCCTCAACTGTCAACCCTCCTGACCCCCATACACTCCACTCACCCCCTACCTCAATCAACTTCTGTCCTGTTCTCAACTGCACCAGAAAGTTTGGGATGACAGATCATCTGCTCAGTATAGCTATGCCCTTAACATAGTTTTTCAGACCAGAGGTGGACACCTTCCCTAAAGAGAAACAGCTTGTGACGTGTGCACTCAGGCTCAAACAAAACAAAACAAGCAAGCAAACAAAAAAGTCAGTGTTGGAGCTGGCAATGTAGCAATCAGTGTCCAATCAGAAAAACAGAAACCACTGTAGACATGCTATATAGAAGGAATTGAATTCAGGGAATTTGTTATACTGCTGTTTAAAAGCTGGAAAAGAGAAAAAGGAAGCTAGAAAAACCAGTTATTACCTCTAACATGGGAAGACAAAAGTGAAGAGATAGTATGAACATCTTCCAGAGTTGCCACTGCTTCTGGTACTGTATGGGAGGTGGGTTGCGGTGTCACCCACTAGTGCTCACACTACTAGGAAATGTTCAAGATAAGGAAAGAGTTGCATTGGTTCATAGTTCTAGTGCAGTGAGGTCCAGCTATTCCTTGTTTCCACCGTTAGATGAGGTGAAATCACTTGTTATATAGGTAAGTCTTCTCTTATTTGAGCTACCTTGAAGGAAGCCTTTGTTTTGCAAACAAAAAAGCCCTCCCAAGACACTCATTGTGTCTGAGTGGCGTTTAGCCCAGGCCTCTTCCCCCACATTTTCCTTCACCAGGCTGACTCAGAACAACCCTTTTAATTGGGAATTGAACTGCCCTAGAGTTTTGATCATTGCTGTTATATGTGACATCACAATGCTTTTAAATCTGGGAAAGGGAAGTACTACAACATTGTCTTTTAAAAAAAATCTTTATTGTTGAGATTATTACAGATGTCCCACTTTTCCCCCCCATATCTCCCTTCCACCCAATTCCCACCCTGCCCCTGGCCTTCATCACACTCTTATCTGTGTTCATAGGTAATATGTACATGGTATAAGATTTTGTTTAATCTCTTCCCACCTTCCACACCCTGCTTCCCTCTGAGAATTGTCAGTCTGTTCCAGTTCCATGCCCCTGATGCTATTTTATTCACCAGTTTATTCTGTTCATTAAATTTCTTATTCGTTTGATTATTAAATTCAATTGTTCATAGATGTGTATTTGTTGCCATTTTGTTGTTCATATTTTTTATCTTTTTCTTTTCTTCTACTCTTCTTAAAGAATACCCTTCAGCATTACATATAATACTGGTTTGGTGGTAATGAACTCTTAGATTTTTCTTCTCTGTGAAGCTCTTTATCTGCTCTTTAATTCTAAATGATAGTTTTGCTGGTAAAGTAATCTTTTTGTAGGTCCTTACGATTCATCACTTTGAATATTTTTTGCCACTCTCTTCTGGCCTGCATAATTTCTGTTGAGAAATCAGCTGACTGTCATATGGCCACTCCCTTATAGGTAACTAACTTGCTGCTTTTAAGAGTCTCTCTTTGTCTTTAGTCCTTGGTATTTTAATTTTGATGTGTCTTGGTGTGGTCCTCTTTGAGTCCTCTTGTTTGGGGTTCTCTGTGCTTCCTAGACTTGTAAGTCTATTTCTTTTACCAGGTAGGGGAAGTTTTCTGCCATTATTTCTTCAAACAGGTTTTCAATATCTTGCTCTCTCTCTTCTTCGGGTACCTCCATAATTCGGATGTTGGTACAGTTGAAGTTGTCTCAGAGGCTCCTTACACTGTCTTCATATTTTTGGATTCATTTTTCTTTTTGCTTTTTTGGTTGGGTGTTTTTTGCTTCCTTATATTCCAGATAGTTGATTTGATTCTTGTGATCCTCTAATCTACTGTTGAATCCCTGTCTATTATCCTTTATTTCAGTCAGTGTGTGCTTAATTTTTTACTAGTCCTTTTTAAATTTTTTTTTTTTTTTTTTTTTTTTTTTTTGCATTTTCACTAAGATCGTTGAAAATGTCACTAAGTCCCTTGGAGGTTTCTAGAAGATTCTCAAGTAACCTTATAATCATGGTTTTGATCTCTATAGCCAGAGGTTGCTTTTGTCCATTTCTTTCATTTCTGACATATTTTTGTCTCTGTATTTTGACTGTTTTCCTGTGTTTGTTTCTATGTATTGTGTAACTGCTAAGTCTCCTTGAGTTGATAGAGTGGTCTTGTGTAGTAGGTGTCCTATTGGGCTCAGTGGCTCAGCCTCCCCAGTCACCTGAAGTGGACACTTTAGGTGCACCCCTTTGTGGGTGATGTGCACAGTCTTGTGGTAGTTAAGCCTTGATTGCTGTTGGTGTCACTAGGAGGAATTGACCCACAGGACAATTGGCTGTGGGGACCAGCTGTATCTACAGTGGAAGAGCTGCTATGCAGGAGACACCCTTATGGGGCAAGACTTGCTTCAGTGGGGCTTTGATGCTCACTGAATCTGCCCCTTGAATGCGTCGCTTATGGATGTGTAGAGTTGTAATTTGGTATGGTCTGACACTGACCACTGGGTACACTGGCTCTTGGGTCTCCAGGGAACTATAAAGTCAGCCACTACTTGGGGCCATCCAGCAGAAGCTACAGAGAGATCTGCAGATTCCTTCTCTTTGTATTAGGTTTGGAAGTGCCCAGGTGAAGCAAGGCAGGCTGGTTCTGGTGCTGGGTCTTGGGCCTTTTGTTGATAGGTTTGGGGCTTCCAGATCCAGCTGCAGCTTGTCTGACAGGCCATTCATATACAAAAGCCACTATGCACAGCTTGGATGGAGTTGTAAATTGGATGGGGTGGGGTCTCAGGGAATCACCAGAGCAGAGCAAATGGAAATGGCTGCCTGCCAGCCCTGTGACTGGGAAGGTCTCAGCATGGGAACAATGACCGCTGAGAAGACCTCCCTCTGGGAGAAGCCGCCCGGAAGTTCCTGTCCTAATGCCATACAGTCTAGTTTCTCCTCATATGTGTCTGGGTCTCCCAGAGCCTTCCCCGGCATGGAGCTCAGAGGAAGCAGGAGCTTAAAAGTTCAGGTTGTGTGCTGGCCTTTTAAGAGGAGCAGCTGGGTCTTCAGCAGCCTCTATGTCACTTAGCTCCAATCTGCACTGGTTTTTACAGCCCATACTTCTTACTGCCCGTAAGGACTTCTTTTCCTAGATCTGGGACCATAGGCTGGGATTCTGGTGTGGAGCTGGACACCTTGCTCCTCCAGGTGGCCTCCACCGACACAACCTCCTTCCTGATTAAAAAAGCAGCCCACGTGGGTGCTGGACCAGCCTGTCCTCACCTCCGCACCTCCTACCAGCCTCAGTGTGCTTTCATCTTTACTTCTCTAGTTGCAGGACTTCTGTTCAGCCAGCTTTTCGGCGGTTCTGGATGATGGTTGTTGTATATTTTAGTTGTAATTTTGATGTGGTTCTGGGAGGCAGCAAGTATATGCATTTTCTTACGCTGCCATCTTGGTTCTCCTGCAACATTGTCTTTTCTCTTCCCAGAACAGTGTCATTTGTATACTTCTTTCCAGTGCATTGTACAATTATTTTGCATTTTGTATTTATAAAACTCCTAATGCCCTGTTGATTAGCATAGCATTGAATGGGAAGTGTTACTGTATCATTTGTTTAGTCTTTCTAGTTGTGAGCAGGAATGACTCTTCATAGCATGATTTCCTTTTACTGTATCATTAAGGCTTCAGACTCTTCATAGCATGATTTCCTTTTACTGTATCATTAAGGCTTCAGATTTTTTTTCTTTCTAGTTCTTGTTAGGTTGACATTTAAATATTTAATAAGATTTGGGATCTCGGTTTTGAACGAATTGCTTTTTACACTTTGTTTCTGGCTATTGATTTTTGACAACTTTTAAAATTGGTTCATGTTTCCTGCCATCCACTTGAGGAAATGAGGAATTGTCCAGGGTGAGAAGAGGTGCTTAGCAGAGGTGTATTTGTGTTGCCTGTTTGCTTTCACATATTTTTGTCTCTTGTGGATAGTGTTTGAGTAATGCCTAATCTGTGTGAGCCATGCGGGTGGTGTACCTTTACTATTTTCCTCTATGAATAAGCCAAGTTAATTGACCTGTGCTGGGACCAAATCCATGTCCTTAAACCCGCTGAAGGCACAGGCAGTACAGACCTTTTGCTTTCAATAGCTCTCATTTCTAATAATTAGAGTTGCCTGGGCTGCTTTGCAAGATACTGATTTCTATGATTTGAAGTCGAGATGCAGTTTTATAATGAGTAATTATATTTAATATAGTACTTCTCTTCTTCCTCCAAATAACTATAACTAAATATATTTCAGGGTATCTTAAAATTGTGAGAAATTTTTAAACCTCGTATTTTCACATAATTGTAAATTTGTATGTAGTTGTAAAAAATAATACAGAAAATACCTTTCACCCCTTAGCCAGTGTGATAGTTTATTTTATGGGTCAATTTGACTGGCTAAGGGATGCCTAGTATCTAGTAAAACATTGTTTCTGAGTGTGCATGTAAAGGGCTTTCTGGAAGAGAGTAGCATTTGAATAAGTGGACTGGCAAAGAAGATCATCCTCACCAATGAGAGTGAGGTGAACATCATCCAATCCTTGGAGGGTCTAAATAGAACAAAAAGGTGGAGGAAGGGTGAATTTGTTCCCTGTGCTTGAGCTGGGACATCCATCTCCTCCTGCCCTTGGCCATCGGTGCTCCTCCTTCTTAGGCCTTTGGACTCAGACTGAAACTTGTACCACTGATTCCTGATTCTTAGGCTTTTGAAGTTGGACTTAACACTATCGACCTCCCTGATTCTCAGGCCTTAGGACTTGGACTGAATTGTACCACTGGATGGTTTCATGGTTCTCTGGCTTGCAGATGGCAGATTTTGGGACTTTCTGTCTTTATAATTGGTTGAACCAATCCTATATAATAAAATCCTAATATGCTAAGTGTCCAGTTGTCTGGTCATCCATTCAACCAATCAAAGCATAATATGCTAATGATATGCTAAGGCTGCTATGACATGCACTGACCATCATGAGGAAGACACTCCGATCGGTAGGTTAGCTTGCTGCTGGGGTCCAGCTGTTCGGGACTGAACCAGATGGGGCAGACACTCCCTGGAGTCCTCCTGCAGTCCCTCCCTGCCTGGCCAACCTCCCGGGTCCCTCTCTGGCCCAGCAATCATGCACCGGTGGGGGCCCTCGGCTTGGCCTGTTCCCTCTCTGAATTTGGGACCCCTCGGAGGATGTTAGAGAGCCTATTTTAGCCTGATCCTGCTCAACTCAGGAGCTCTCCCTTGGTGGTCAGTGCGCTCCCATAGGGGGAGTGCCACTCAGCCAGAAGCTGGGGTCACGCGGCTGGCGAATGCAGTGGCAGTGGCGGGAGCCTCTCCTGCCTCCGTAGCAGCACTAAGGATGTCTGACTGATGGCTTAAGGGAGTGGGCCTAAGCTGTCAGTCTAACATCCCCTGAAAGCTCCTGGGCTGTGAGAGGACACAAGCAGGGCCGAGGGACCTCCCACCCCCCACCATGTGCACAAATTTTGTGCAGCGGGCCTCTAGTTCCTATAATAAGTAGCTTCTTATATGTCTATATAAATATCTATATCTATATTTGTACCTATCTATGTATATTATTAGTTCTGTTTCTTTGGAGAAGCCTAAGACACCAAATTTCCCCCACTTGGAATATCTTGCAAAACTATAATACAGTAACACAACCAGGATGTCAATATTGTTGCAGAACATTCCATCACCACAAGGATCCCCATGTTGCCCTTTTATAACCACATCCATTTCCCTCCCATTCTCCTCACCTCCAACCCTGTCTGTTACCTCTGGCAGCCATCAATTTGTTCTCCAATTCTATGATTTGTCATCTCAAGAATGTTCTATAAATTAACCATTGGCTATGTACTTTTTGGGCTTTTTTTTTCACATATAATTCTCTGGAGATTGATCCAGATTGTGCATGTACCAATAATGTTATTATTTTTAAAAAAATTTTATTAAGTATTCTCTTAAATGGATATATCCAATTTGTTTAACCATTCACCCATTGAAGTATATCTGGGTTGTTTCCAGCTTTTGGCTTTTACAAATAAAGCTGTTATAAGCATTCATCTATAGATTTTTGTGTGAACATAGGTCATCATTTCTCTGGGATAAATGCCCAGGAATGTTCTACAGCTTGGCTGTACCATTTTACAGTCCCACCCACACGCATGAGTGATCTGGTTTCTCTTCATCCTCACCAACGTTTGGTGTTAGTTTTTATTTTAAACATTCTGATAGATATGTAGTGAATTTCCTTAATAATTATAGTGCTATTCAAATGACTTGTTTCATATTGGGTAATTTGGGTTCGTGTTTTTCAAGGAATTGACTCATTTCATTTAAGTTGTCAAATTTATATGTATAGTATTGTTCATAGTATTATTTGCAAATCCACTGATTTCTGCTTCTAAGTTTTTTTTCCTTCCTTTTGCTTTGGGTTTATTTTGCTCTTTTTCTAGTTTCTTGAATGGGAGTATAGATAATTAATTTGAGATTTTTCTTCTTTTTTCTATGTGGGGTTAGTGTAGCTGCCATGCTTATAGCTCCCTACTGAGGAATTCAATTCAGTTTAGCAGGCACTGTTCTCAATCTTCAGTATACATCAAGCAACAAAATAGATGAAGATCTCTATTTTTGTGGAACTCAACATTCTAGCAGGGGGAGACAGGCAATAAATAACAAGCATAATTTATATGTAGAAAGTGGTCAGGGGAGGAACAAAAAGTAGTATAGGGTAAGAAGGAGTGGATATACATGGAACTATAGTATTGAAAACTACAATATTGACTGCACTGCATTTAAGACTACAGTTTTAGTATTGATAGGTTAGTTAGGCAGCCTTTGTGGAGAAGATGAGATGAGAATGAAATCTAAAGGGGTTAGTGAAGAGAAGAGAGTATCTATCCATCAGATGGGGCAGCTAGAGCAAAGACCCTGTGGTGGGCACATGCCTGGATTATCTAAGGAAAAGCAAGGAGCTGAGCAAACAAGGAGGAAAATGGTAAAGATGACGTCAGAGCATAATAGGGGCTAGGTCATTGGCTCTTGCTCTGGGTGAAACGGGAACCTTTGCAGAAGGTGAAGCAAAGGAATAACATGACATAGTTCAGATGTTAAAAGAATCACTCTGGTTGCTATGTTTGGAATAGTCTATGCCTAGAGGCAGGTGACTTCTTAGCAGGCTATTGTAGTAATGCAAGTCAGAGGTAATGTGGCTTGGAGCAGAGTGCTGGCAGTGGGAATAGTGATTACATTCTGAAGTATTTTGATAGTAGAACTAATAGGACTTCTTCATAGATTGGACTTGGGATATTAGAAAAAGATAGACATCTAGATAACCAACTTGATACACGTCATTAAACATAGGTGACCACATTTAAAACCATATGCACACCTTCTATTCCCTACAAGCCCTGCCCACAGCTTGTTGGACAATGGCAGGCACTGAACTAGGAGCAGCTGATCCATAAGCTGGACATTAGCCTGTAGGATATCCTGGCACGAAAGTTTTGCTCAAATAAATGGCAATTAACTGTGCCAATGATTTTCTTCTTTCAAGAATCAGAACTGAAGAGACAAGGAAAAGAATGATCAGTGAGAGCAGAAGCTGCAATACATGGAGCAAAGGCAATATTCATAATTCATGAGTAAGCACAGACCATGGATAAACAAGAGCTCTAAGCAAACAGAAGCCACAAGGCAGCAAAAAAATATACAGAGTAATGACAGAAGTGATGTAAGATGAGTAAGAAAGCATCACATTCTCAGGCCAACCCTGAGCCAGACATGCAGTCAAACTCTGTTACCAGAAGTGGAAAAATGGTGCTAGACTGGCACAGACCACAGGTATGCACCAGCCATGCAGAGTCAGAGTGCAGGCAGTACCAGGGAAGCCAGAATCAGGTAGAGGCCGAAATTATGAGGGCTCAAGGAGGCCAGAGAAAGCAGACAAATCTGTCTGCTGAGAGAAGCAGAAAAGTGTAGCAGATGCTCAGAGAGAAGCGGGCATGGCAGATGAGGCAGCCACATGAGAGAGGGAACTGCTTCTAATCTTCCTGTTTCAGTCCTATCCCAAGGGGTGTGGGGGAGGCCAAGCTGTGCTGATCCCTGCACTTTAATGCCCCAGAAGATAGCCGTTTGAATTTGTTCAAAATACCTTCTTTCCTCCTTCAGTTATTTTGAGTATTTGTAAGCATGTCAAACTTGCAGTCGGCAAGCCACATGCCCGGCAGGCCACATGCCCGGCAGGCCACTTGCCCGCCAGCTGCAAGTTGGACATGCTTGCATAGGGGAAAAAGATGGTACATTTTGCCTGGAAACTTGGAAATTTCTTGGTATTTTCTTATCTCTCAGGACTGAGCATGGCAGATAAAGTAGCAAAGGCGACACTGCAAATATTTGGTATAAAGAAGTAACTAGAATCATGGGAAGCATTTTACATACCTTCTCTCATTTAATCTGTAGGGTCTGGGAGTTCCCATAATCAAGGCTCACAGAGGGTAAGTACAATTTATCTTCATTATTCATGAATTCTGTATTTATAAATTTGCCTGCTCACTAAAATTGGTTACCCCTAATCATACTCCTGACACTTTCCTGGTCATTCACAGACACATGCAGAGCAGTGGAAAAACTCAGTTGTCCAACATGCATGTTCCCAGCTGAGATAAACTAGGCACCCTCTGCCTTCTTCCTTCAGCTCTTATTCTGTAAACATGTTTCCCTTTTGAAGTCTATTTGGTGCCACTTTTTTTGTGAATTTTGTGGGTGATTTCACTATGTGAGCGCCCAGCCCCTCCTAATAATGTCAAAGTGCTGTCTACTATTCCTATGAGCACGAAGGCTGATGTGTCTTATAGAGAAACCATGTGTTAGATGAGCATCCTTCAGGGCCGAGTTTAGTGCTGTTGGCTGTGAGGTCAATGTTACTGAATCAACACATAAAATGAAGTTATGTTTTGATAGGTTGATGAAAATGTTCTCACCATAGATTTTCAGGAACCTAACCCAATATCTCCCCTAGAAGCAATAGCTCAGCATTTGCTAATTTACAGAGACTTCATCAAACATAACTACCAAGAGACGCAAGAATCAACTATAACACACGGAGGATCAGACAACCTGTGAGAGAGTAGAGTGCCCAGCTCCAAAGCCATGCCTCTGATCTTGGACAAACTGTGCTCATTCCATCCCACCATGCCCCGTTCCAGAAGAGGAAGAAAAGTTCCTCTGTTCAGCTTCCAGTGCTCCTTCCACTGAATGGTGTTGCCTTCCCTGGAACTTGTTGTCTTGGTGGAAATGAATAGGTAAGAAACAACTGTGAAAGCTGTAAGGTAATCTACATTAGGGCTGGGATAGTAATGTAGTAAATATATGTGGCAGATATTGCTAGTCTATCACAGCCCATTTTCCTGCTTGAGACTAGATGGGGTTTCACAATCCTTCTCAACAAAGGACTCCAGGTGATCATTATCAGTCAATCAGAATTGGCATCTAAGACGAAACCTTTATCTTCCTTGCACGATGACCTGTGTCCTTATAAGATTAAGCATAAGCTTGGAGGATCTGAGTTCCCAGGCTTAAGGAACTTTAGCATTTAAACAAATGTATTCATCTGTTTCGTAGCCTAGACCCTTAGGGTAGCTCTCATGTCTGGCTGACTCTACTTTGGAGAGTCTTTCTGGATTCCTTTAAATAAGATTCTTGCTGCTGAAAGATTCATTTTGATGGGGGCATCTTTCTTGTTTACCTCTGAATTGCCTGTGCCTAGAACATTGTTTGGCATAGAGTTAGTGCTCAGTGATATTGGATGAATGAATGCCTGGTCACCTAGATTTCCAACTACCTTTCCCAGGGAGAAAATGGAACTGAACTGGAGCAGCATTCTATTGACTCTTTCTGTCTCTTTTCTTAGTTTCTCTTTATGTTTTCTCCTCCCATGGCTTACATCTTTACTTATGGTTAGATGGATCTGAAAAATCCCAATCATGAATGGTCTGAAGAGGAAGTATGCTGCTTGAGCTGGGAACTTATCTGGGCTCTGAACCCTAGCCTTCAGCTTTCTAGACCTGCTGGGCACTATTGCTGTCCATTCTCATGTAGGGCTTGGGATTCTTACCCCTCTTTCTGCCCAGCCCATTCCCCTTCCTCCACTCTATTCTGTTTCCCCTTCTTTTCTCCTCCATCAGTCATAGCAAAAGGGGTTTGAGAGGAAATAGGGAAGAGGGGATGGGAAGTTAGACCAGAAGAGATGGCTATACCAGTATTTGGGTGGAGCCTAAGGAGGGAACATCACTTAGTGGGCCAATATAGCATGAGAGTCAGGATTGGAAGAATGTGAGATAGTTGAACCATGTTAGTTATTTTATTATTGCAAATGATTTTCAGTCATAATCTCTGCTCTGGTGTTGGGAGAACTACAGGAAACTGAGTGCCCTAAACTGCAGCTAGTTCTGGAGAAGTGATGTAGTACCTAAGACAGTGGGCAGCAGTGATAAAGTGCCTAAGGCCATGGGCTTTGAAGTAAGATTGAGCTAGGTTACCATTTTGAAGTAAGATATGGGGCTGGCTCCTAACCATGCTAGATTTTAGTTTTTCTTTTTTTGTCAGTAAGATGCAGATAATAGTAGGATGTACATTATATGCCATGATGGTTAAAAGAAATAAGGCCTATAAAGTTTTTGTAAAGTATGCTTACTCAAATGATGTCTGTTGTTATCACTAAATAACATGATCATCATGTGGTATTTACTTGCGTACTGTGAGGCATTTCCTTTTCTTTTTAGCTCTGAGGATGAAAGCAAAATAAACTGAGTTTCTGAGTATCTATGAGAAAGACAGGTGCTTGCAGGGACATGTGAGTCTGTGTCAGAGAAGTAATCGTGATCACATGAGTGTCAGGAAGCCTGTGGATTTCATAGCAGAAACTAACGTGGGGGCTCTGGAGACCATTAGTTTCCAAGACTATAGGGTGACTGGCTAGGAAAAGCATGAAAGACTTATTTGGGGGAAATTTGCCCACATTTCCTGCTGCCCTTCTTTTGCAATTGTGGAAAGTGAGGAGTGGCCACCTCTAACTTAACAAAACATTGAACCAGTAAGCCAGAGAGATGGCTCTTACGCTACTGTCAGCCTTATCACTTTTGGCTTTACCTCTCCATCTTCTGAGGAAGTTAGTTTCCAAGAGCTGGACTCACTGATGCACACTCCCCACTACCATCACTGTCCTGTACGATGACCCGGTTTATGCCCATCTCCCCTTACATTAGTTTTCTAATGCTGCTGTAACACAACCTTAGCAGCTTAAGCAGCACATATTTATTTATTATCTTACAGTTCTGGAGGTGAGGAAACCAAAATGGGTCTTACTGGGAAAAAATCAGTGTGTCAGCAGGGCTGTGTTCTTTTCTAGGGGCTCTGGAGCAGACAGTCTGTTTCCTTCCCCTTTCCAGATTCTAGAGGCTACCTGCACTTCTCGGCTCATGGCCCCTTCCATCTTCAAAGCCAGCAATGGCAGGTTGAGTCCCCACATGGAGTCACTCCAACCTCTGCCTCATCATGACATGTCCTTCTGACCCTTCCACTTCCCTCTTTCACATTTAAGGACCCCTATGATTGCACTGGGCTCACCTGAATAGTCCAGGATAATCTCCTTATTTTAAGGTCAGCTGATTAGAAACTTTATTTCCATTTGTAACCCTTGCTATTATTCCATAACTGCCCCTCACCATATATCATACTATATTCATAGGAACCAGGGATTAGGAGGTGGATGTCTTTGGATACCATTGTTCTGCCTTCAATAGCCATTATCCATTATGTCCTGTTCTCTGACTCTAGATTTAGGACTGAGACTAGTAAATTATCTCAGTTACTGGGCCTGAGCCATCCTCTTTGTGATGTTGTCCATGAATTCCATGCCTGAGGATCTGATGTCTGGCCTGAGTGCCTCCCTCTGCCTCACTTGACCTTTATAGCAAGTGACACTCAGTGCCTTATGAGGGTGTTCTGGCTGCTCTGCCTAAACTGGTGGGTAGCAGAAACTATTATTTATTTCTTCAACAATATTCAGATTTTTTATTGTTATAGCCAGCTAATAGATGTGACTTTTCTTTAATTAGTATTTTTAAACATAAGAAGACTTTCTATCCATTCTATGTCACAGCCTTATCTGATAGTACTGTCATTAAGTTGATTAATGCTTAAGGACTGTTTACACAAACTACAATAATCATTAACTGACGGTTCCTCAAACTACCCAGAGGTGACCTGTACTTTTTTGGATGCATGCATAAAGGCACACTCATCTACACACACACACACACACACACACACACACACACACACGTACACACACACACAAGATCGGTATGATGAGAAAAAGATGTTAATCATCTGTTAAAGGTGTTTAGATGTCATATTTTACCTTAAAAGGAAGGAAAAGAAGAAAGGGAGCTAATATTTATTAAGCTGCTCTGTTCTAGGAACTTGATGTTTGTAAATTCACTTTAATTCTCATCATAATGCATGAAAACACCTTCCTCATCTTCATTTTACAAATGGGAAAATTGAGGCCCACAGGTCACATAGCTAGTAAGAGCTCAGCATTTGATATCTGGCCTGATTCCAAAAATGTTTGCTTTCCCTTTCACCTGGCCAGCTTTTAAAACAAGAAAATGGAATAGAATAAGGATGTTCAAATTAAGATTAGTGGCGTGAGCCCTAGAGCTTCATGGAAATACCCAGGGACTCATCACACTGCAGTAAAGGCATTCGTAAGAGACAAGATGAGTGGACTGGGCCTATGTCCTTCCCATCTTCTGTAAGACTAGCTCTGCTGTTATAAAAGTATTACATATTGGGATGTAATGCAACATTTCTTTTAGTTTCAAAAGTCGTCTTATATGCCGGAAAATACAGTGTGTGTGTGTGTGTGTGTGTGTGTGTGTGTGTGTGTGTATTGATTTCATAGAGGAAGGGAGAGGGAGAGAGAAATAGAAACATCAATGATGAGAGATAATCATTGATCAGCTGCCTCCTGCATGCCCCACACTGGGGATTGAGCCTACAATCTGGGCATATGCGCTGACTGGGAATCAACCACTGAGCCATCCTGGCTGAGCTGCTATGTAACGTTTCAATAGAAAAACAAGTGGGGTGTTGTTCCACTAAATAAGTCTTTTGAAGGCCATTAGACTAGAATTTGACCACCATGGCCCTGCGGTTCTGGGAAGTCTGTCTAGTTGTCCCAATGAATTGATCAATTTTCCTAATGATTTAGTTCTTACTGAATGTGCATTAGGGATTTTGGGAGGGATGATACTCTCTAGAATGAAAGAGATCATCTCAGTGAATTATGCAGAAATTATTCAGATAGAGAAGAAGCAAGTGATAGTTTAATGAAACTCTGCTTGCTTATAGTGAGTTAATATAATACAGAGCAAGTGGAGTTCCACTAAAGTATTACTTATTTAAATTTGTAAAGGTGGTAAAAACTTTGAAAATTTTATATCCTATCTTAGTAATGAAAAAGGGTAAAATGAAATCCACATCTTCTCTTATCCTTGCTTCCCTGAGTTACTCCTTAGTAACCCCTCAAGGAAGAATATTAAATATAGCCAACATTTATTGATGGACAACTTTAATTTCTATATTAGGTAATTTATGAAGCCAAGTTTCAAAATGTCCCCCCAAATTTACTGTACTCTTCTTTCATGGTAACAGGCTTCCCAATTTTTAGCTGTGCACAAGGCTTCCTGGAATTTCCCAGCCTCTCTTACAGCTAGGTGTGACCATATGACTAAGTTCTTGATAATGTGATGAAGGTATGGCACCTTCTGGCAATCTTCCTCAAAAGACAGATGGTACGTGCCCTGCGCCTCTTCTCCTTAATTTCTTCCACCATCCTGCTTCCTGGAACACAGATGTGATGTTTGTCACACTAGCCACATTCTTGGACCATGAGGGTGAGGGCCACACTGGAGGAAAGAAGAGCAGTGAGGATAAACCAAGATGGAAGCATAGATAAACACCCGAACTTGCTGCCTCGCACAACAACTTCAAAACTACAACTAAAAGACAAAACAAACATCATCCAGAACCCCAGGAAGGCTGGCTAAGTGGAAATTCTACAACTAGAAGGGAAGAGAAAAGCACACTGAGACTCAGAGGAGGTGTGGAAGTAAAGGCAGAGATACGGAGCCACGTATGCACGGAGAGGGCTGGTAACTGAGTACATGGCTGTCTTTTTCAAGTGGAGGGAGACAAAGCTTCTGACTGCTCTGAATTCCAGTTCCAGGAGTGACTCTGGGGACCCAGACTTGTACGGGGAGAAACTGGACTGTCTGGCATTGGGCAGAACTTGAGTGTGGCTTTCTCTCAAAGGTGCTTGCAGTGATTACCAAGGGACACTAAGACCCAGGGGCTTCTTAGGGCAAGGCTGATAGAAGCCCTGCTGTTTGCTCTGCCATAAGACTCCACCCAATCCAAGCTGTGCACAGAGGCTTTTGCATATGAATGGCCTGGTCCTTTAAACCTAAACTTACCTAACAAACTGCAGCTGAGTCAGTGAGACCCAGAACATCCAAAAGAAGGCCCAAGGCTGCCCAGCAGCTTGCATTGCTTCACAGCTGGGCCTCATCTGGGAACTTCCAAAACCCAAACAGAGAAGAGGAATCTGAAGATCTTTCCATAGCTCCTGTTGGGTGGCCTCAGGCAAAGGCTAAATTAGCACCTCCTTGGAGATCCAAGAGCCAGTGTACTCAGGGGTCAGAGTAAGACCATCCAGATTACAACTCCTCAGGTCAATAAGGGACACACTTAAGTGGCAGACTCAGTGAAATAAATAGACTTGCACGTCTAAGAAGCACACAGAACTCCAAACAAAAGGAATCTAAAGAGGACCACACCAAGACACATAATAATTAAAATGCTAAGAGCAAAAGACAAAGAGAGAATATTAAAAGCAGCAAGATTAAAGTAGTTACCTATAAGGGAGCACCCATATGATTGTCAGCTGATTTCTCAACAGAAACTATGCAGTCCAGAAGGAAGTGGCAATAAATATTCAAAGTGATGAACAGCAAGAACCTACAACCAAGATTACTTTACCCACAAAGCTATCATTCAGAACTGAAGGTCAGATAAAGAACTTCACAGATGAAAAAAAGCTAAAGGAGTTCATTCACCACCAAACCAGTATTATATGAAATGCTGAAAGGTATTCTTTAAGAAGAGGAAGAAGAATAAAAAGGTAAAGATAAAAAATATGAACAACAAATACACATCTATCAACAAGTGAATTTAAAAATCAAGTGAATAAAAAAATCTGATGAACAGAATAAACTGGTGAATATAATACCATCAGGTGCATAGAAAGGGAGTGGACTGACAATTCTCGGGGGGAAAGGGTGTGGGGGGTGCAGGAAGAAACTGGATAAAAATCGTATACCTATGGATGAGGACAGAGGGGGGGGTGGAAACTGGGTGGAGGGGGGAAAAAAGAGGAACAATTGTAATAAGCTGAACAATAAAGATTTATTTTAAAAGAAGAAGAAGAAGAAGAAGAAGAAGAGGAGCAGTGAGATGAGACTCTCTGAGAACATTTTGGAGCAGCTCTGGATTTTCTACCTTAGGTCTTTGATGTGAGAGAAAAATAAATATATTGTTTAAACCACTTACATTTGTTTCTGTTTCTCAGAGCCAATACTAATGCAAATTGATATACCCTATATATTACTATATTATTCCAATTTTGCAAATGAGAAAACTGGCATAGCCAGAGTAAATAATTTGCCAAGGTTACCTACCTAGTGGATGAAGGAGTCAGGATCTGAACCCTGATTTTTGCCAAATCCCATGTGTTTTCTTCCTTCTCAGTGTTTACTTCTAGACCATGAAGGTGATAGTTTTTGACCTTCTGTGGCTGATAAGAGCCTTTCATCAATGCCCTCTGGTAATGTCTGGTCATGTAAGTACAGACTTCAACTGGCCCCTCCATCATCTCTTTGAAAAATAAAATTCATGAGCCACAAGAGTCATGGTGACCTTGAGAGTTCTGAGATGTCACAGCAGCCACCAGAGGTCTTAGACCTTCTTGGAGAAATGGTAAAAAGAACCATGGGAACTAATGATTGGGGCTCTAGAAAAATGGTTGATACCATTGAACAGAGAGGGGATGATGAAGAAGGTCCTAATCTTAGGAGGGCAGAGGCTGGAAAAGCAGAGAACTAGCTTGAGGTGAGAATTGGGGTGGTAGTGGGTAGTGGAAGGGCATATCCACCTTACTGTGGGCACAAATCAGATAGGTGAGGGAGGCTGAGAGATGCTGAGGGAGGCAGTGTCACAGAGTGCATCCAGCTGAACCCTCTATTAATTAAAATAATGGCCATCTGTTTGAATCCAAATGTACTTGTTTAGATGCCAGATTATCCAAGGCTTTTGAAAAAGCTTTCAACTCTATAGCAGGGTAATTTCATTCCATATTGGGGTAGAGAAGGCTGTGATGTGATTAAATAGAGCTACATGGGTAGTAGTGATCAAGGTTGTGGAATAAAGGAGGCAAATTGGCAGCAGCTGCAGAAATAATGGAATGGGAGAAAGTGCACATCTCTATCCAGGGGAGAATCAGAACCAGTGGTGGATAGAGGGAAGGTGGCTGGTTTATTTGAAGACCTAGTAGAGGCACAAGGTGAGACAAATCTGACAACATATTCCTTAGTAAACTTAGTAAAAATGTGCAATTCTTAAACCAGACGTAAAAGGATTAATGTGGTATTATTCCACCGATACCAGGGACCTTGAATAGTCAAATTCATAGAAACAGAAAGTAGAACAGTGGCTACTAGAGGCTGGTGGGAGGGGGAAATAGGGAGTTGTTTAATGATATGATAAAAAAAAAAAGTTTTGGCCAAAACCTGTTTGGCTCAGTGGATAGAGTGTCGGTCTGCAGACTGAAAGGTCCCAGGTTCTGGTCAAGGGCATGTACATTGGTTGCGGGCAGGAGGTGTGCAGGAGGCAGTTGGTCGATGTTTCTCTCTCTTTGTTGTTTCTAGCTCTCTATCCCTCTCCCTTCCTCTCTGAAAAAAAAAATCAATACAATATATTTTTTAAAAAGTTCTGGAGATGGATAAGGGTGGATGTTGCACTACAGGGTGAATGCACTTAATGCCACTGAACTGTGCGATTAAAAATAGTAAATTTTATGTTATGAGTATTTTACCATTCACAAAAAAGATATGTTTCAGTGTGTAGAGCATACATTATTTTCCCCAACCTCTACCTCCCATTGAAGAGAGGAAACCCCAGCTGACCTAGCACTGCAACTAGAAATCCTGCATTTGACCTTGTCTTCGGCTCTGCTCCTTTATTTACCTGCTCTGACATTGTGAGTCTTCTTTCATTTTTGACCATTACTTATTCCTTGGACTTAAACCAGATTTGGCTTCTAAGGCCAGATTGCTGACATGTATTCCTGGAATATATTTGTTCTTTCCCCCTGTCTCAGTTATATCCCAACTGTTCTGGGGAACTCTGTACCCCTGCTTCCAAAAGCTGTTCCTCCTGGGCCCCATTTTTGCTTGTGTTCCTGCCTGGCATATCAGATACTGAATCACTCAGGTGCACACTGATGTTTCTCTTTTCTAATCCCCTAGACTCTTGGACTACTAGTAGAGCACTTATTATATACAAACTTCCTTGTGACACCCCTTGGGGAGTGATAAGAGCTGAGTCAAGATCTATCTGGGCCAACTCTGGGGATGAGAGGACAAGGACATCAGGCAAATAGCCCCAAAGACCAGATAGATCAGCAGAGAGGCCCACGAGTGAGCAGAAGCTATGCAGCCAGCCTAAGTGTCAGGGAGTTTTGGCAACAGGATCCATAGGCCATTTTATGTTTTGTTTTGTTTCCTTTCCTACTGTAACCCAGATTAAAGCTGAGGTCACCATTACCAATGAGAGCTTGCCTCAACTACCTTATTCCACAGGTAACACAAAGCTTTCTCTGGCTTTTGGGGAATTTTCAGCGGTTTCAGCTCTAAGTTACCCCTGACCAACCTAAGTTTCCCCCAAGAGCTAGAAAACTCAGCTCTTTCACAAGTTAGTCCCACAAAATAAAAAATAAAAAAATAAAATAAAAAAAAATCTGTAGGCACTACAAGTGGTAGGTAATACCACCACTGTTTTACAGATGAGAAAATTGAGGAACAGAGGAGTTAAATAAGAGGTTCAATAAACATTTGTAATTTAGTGGACCTTATTTGACTTCGTTTGGGGGGAGGGGTTGCTATTTCTCTCTATGGCACTCAGTCCATTAGCATCTTGCATAATTCCTCTCCCCTCTCCTTTCTCCACCCTAACTTTCTCCATCCCAGAGGGCCAGCTACATATCCATCTTCCTTTTTAGGCAGAAAGGATTTCCACTCTCACATTTTTGGATTTTAGCAATTATCAAAATATTTCTTTTCAAGCAGTGAATTCTCCCCTGTTAGGAACACTAATACTCATGTTTAATGTAATACAGTTTTCTCTACTGTTACATTCCTTTGGTTTTAATTTTTTATTTCAACCAAGCCATTTTCAAAATAAAAACTATCATATCACTAAGAATAAAAGAATAGGTTTAAACTTCTCAAATTAGACCTTATGTGATAGCCCTTTCTATATTTAACCCACCTGGATACCCTCCTTTTTCAGCTTCCTTACATTATGCAGCGATTCCTAAATCTAGTTATATTGGGATCTCTGGAAGGGCAGTCCTGGACCAAACTGCAGAGATTCTAATTCAGCAAACAAAGGTGGGCTGGGAGTTCTGCATGGTGACAAAATTCCTCGGTGATTAGGAGCACTAATGGCACTGACCTCATTTCAGGGGCTCATGGACCACATGTGGCTAGTGCCCACCCTATTGGACAGTGCAGACATGGAACATTTCCATCACTGCCTGAAGTTCTAGCTGATAGTACTGGACTGCTTATTCTCCACAGCACTTGCTGTGATGCTTAGCTAATGTAGCCTTATCTCTATCCTTCCTGAACCTTCCAGACTCCTCCCATGCCATCTAAACTGTCACTCCCTCAACAGAAAACCCTCCAACAGCTCAGCACCTTTTCCTATGGTTCCCTCTGCCTCTGGGCCTTTATTTCCTCATTTAAGGGCTAGCTATATGGTTAGGGTCCTCTTTACTGCCGTCATGCTCTTGTGAAAGACTCAACCACTTGGAGGCTGGTGTCATTTGGGTATTATCTCTCTCCTCCTTCCTACTGCTTTACTTCTAGCCTCCTGATCATCTTGTTCATTGGAGACTTTTACACCTGGCTCACAGTCTTCCTGTTTATCTCAAACCTTGCCGTCATCTTGGATAATGTCAATGTCCTGCTAACAATTGGTCCCTCAGTTCCTTGACCTTCTCATCTCCAATAAAAATAAGAGCTAACACTTGCTATATGCCAATCATTAATCCAAGAAATCAGCATGTTACGTATTAACTCATTTGATTTCATGACAGCTCTGTAAAATAGGTCACTGCTATTATCATCTCCATTTTACGGATGAGCAAACAGTTAAGTAATCTGCTCATGTTGTTGTCACCATTAAGTAGTGAAAGCAGGATCTAAACTCAGGCACACTAATCCCAGAGAGCATATGCTTCATACAGTACTACTACAGATTTTCTCCTTCCAGTGTTGGTCTTTCTTCCATTCAGTCTCCGCTACCGACTTCCACTGCTTTATCATGTACTCTGCCATCTCCTCTATTGTCTTCATATCACTAATTCAGCCATCTCTTCCTCTCACCAACTTCCTCATCCTCCAGCAGGTCATATAAAAGCAACAATAAAGTAATGATAATAATAAAACATATATGGTCTAAGTGTTTTTCACGTGTTAAGTTATTTATTCCTCACAATAATTTAATGACAAAGGTCAGGAGCATTATCACTATTCTACAGACAAGAAATTGAAATTGAGGCACAGAGAGGTTAAGTAACAAGTGCAATGTCACACAGCTCATAGATTGAGTCAGAATTTGAATTCAGTCAGGCCCCAGAGTTCACATTCTTATCTACTGTGCTGAGGATGATAAACCTGGAGTTGTGGGGAAAATTATTACCATCTGGGGATTTTTTTTCTTAAACTACCCATGCCTACTCTCCAGTTCCAAATGTTTGCTTATTTGTTTATTTTGAAAGAGCTTCTCAGATGCTTTGGACATTGGCTGCATATTGAGAACCACGAATTAGATCATTTCAACAACCTCCCAACTTGGCATTCTGGTTGAGTTCAACCTACTGTTGTCCTGCCAGCCTTGGTTAGGCCCACTTCATAGGAACAGGTCAGCGCTTGGCCTAAGAGTGGAGGCATCATGACCAGCACAATTGAATGAAAAAAAAAAAAAAAAAAAGGCATCAGTCTCAATAGCTTAGAGAGGCTGCAGCAAGCAGGGTCAGACAGATTTCTTAATGCCTTCATAAAACTTGATGTGTTTTTTTCTCGCGTCCATCTAATTTGATCTAATAGCCAAGACAAGGACCAACTGCTTACCTGGGATTGCACAGGGCAGCAGTTTGCTCCTCATTAATCTGAAAGCTTCTAAAACAAGAAGAGAGAGGAGAGCAAAGAAGGTAATCTTGGCATAGGTCCAAGGGAAAAGCAGTCTGGCTGAAACCTTTCAGTTCCCTTGGCCAGGAAGCAGCAATCTACGTAAACAGGAAGTTGAGAAGGTTGGGGGAGAGGGCAGTGGTTAGTTGGTGAGAACAAGAGCTGACGCCAGATCCGCGTAAGCGGTTACATGCAAAAGAGATTCTGATACAGGCCCAGCCCTTGCATGTTAACCATCCCTGCTCTCTCAGGAGGCCTTCTTTCATCAGGGTTTCTCCGTGTGGTATGTGCTGGGTCCTGTTCTTACATGGATAAATCTTGGAGCACCTGCTTTTTTGTTTTTGTTTTTTGTTTTTTGTCAGTTGTCTGCTTAGGGTAGTTTTACCTTATCTCATTTAAGAGTCTAAACATTTTGTGCGAATGGATTTACTATTTCCATGTTTTTAGGCAAGAAAACTAGCTCAAAGAGATTGTTACTTTGCCCAAATCCATTTACATTATACCAGTATACATCACTTTTGGAAACTGTCTCTTCTCTATAAAAGTGACGGTTAAGCATAACTTATTATAAAGGGGGTGTATGTGTTTTCTAAGGGCAGCATAACAAATGACCACAAAGCTGCTGGCATTAAATAGCAAATCCAT
The DNA here is from genome assembly GCF_964339955.1 of Pipistrellus hanaki. NCBI lineage: Eukaryota > Metazoa > Chordata > Mammalia > Chiroptera > Vespertilionidae > Pipistrellus > Pipistrellus hanaki. Next base: position 51,959,519 of record NC_140511.1, read on the forward strand.
TTTGTCATCATTCTGGAGGCCAGAAGTCTGAAATCAAGGTGTTGGCAGGGCACACTCCTTCTGAAGGCTGTAGAGGGAGAATACTTCCTTGCTTCCTCTTAGTTTCTGGTCATTCCAGACATTCTTTGCCTTGTGGCTGCATGACTCCATTTTCCTCCTCTGTCTTCACATGAACTTTTTTCTCTGTTCCTATCTTCTCTTCTGCCTTTTATAAGGACACTCATTATTGGATTTATTGGGCAAGGTATGAGGACATGGACATATCTTTTTAGGAGCCACCATTCAACCAACATGAGGGGACATCATTATTAAAATATAAATGCAGATTTTTTAGTACTTTAATAACCACAAGTTTGAAAGGGACAATATCTTTTTCTTTTTTATAATCCTTACCTGAGGATATTTTTTCCCGTTGCTTTTTAGAGAGAGAATATAAGGGAGGTATAGAGGGGAAGAAAGAGGGAGAAACATCTGTGGAAGAGACACATTGATTGGTTGCCTCCTATACATGCCCTGACCAGGGCCAGGGATTGAACCTGCAACCCAAATAAGTGTCCTTGACCAGGAATCCAACCTGAGACCCCTCTGCCGATGCTGTAACCACTTAGCAACACTTGTCAGGGTGAGAAGAACATTATCTTGATTAATGTTCCCATGGCCAGATCTTCATTCTTTAGAAGAATAAACTTTTCCAAAATGCTGCTCTCCCCAACTACTCCTACCCATTCCCACCAAACCTTAGGTCTATCAGAATTTCAGGGCAAGGAAAGTATATCACAAAGTGTATTTTGATAATGCACAGTAAGTGAAGATGACATACCCTTCTCACAAAGCACATGGCCACCCATAGTTGAGAATTACTTCTCTCTCTGAGGGAATGGTATAACACAGACTGATGGGTAAGGGAGAGCCTCAGGGTATGGTGATTGTATGTTGAAAAAAGAAAGAGAAAAACCTAAGAACAGTAGTAATCATGGAGGTTCAAAGTTGAATCGAAAACCTCAAAATCCAAAGGCCAGGTTTGGAAGGAAGGGCATGATTACTACACAGGAGAGACACTGTTGTCCATGTGACATGTATGAAATACAAATGTAGTCATGTCACTCTCTGCTTAAGATCTTCATTGGCTCCCGATGAATACTAAATGAATTTCAGATTCCTTATCATAGCACATAAGGAAGGACTCTGTAAACTGGCCTCTACTACTTGTTAGACTCATCTTTCACCACTCTCTTTCTCAAAGACTGTGTCCTCCTGCCACACCAAAATTCTTGCTGTTTCCCAAACAAGTCATGTGCTTTATTGCTTTTCTAGCTTTGAACATTCTGTTACATCTACTTGGAATGCTCTTCTCTGTGCTCTGCCTGGTAATTCCTACTGGCACTTCAAGAGCAGTTTCCCTGCTGCTTCATCTGCAATTTTTCTTTAAGAAGCCTCCCTACTCCTTTCTATTAATCGGCACCTTCTTCTGCTGTGACTTCAAGTCACTTTGTTCATGGGAAGTGTTGACCTTTGTTATGCCCAACCTTTCTCCAATACTTAGAGCTTTTAGAAAGAACTGCCATATTCATCCCTGAGTCCCCAATAGAGCAGGTGCTCAATAAACTTTTGCTGAAAAAGGAAGGGACTGAGTCATCATGACTTCAAGTTTGAAATACTTGGTTTGTTGACAGTGGGATCCACCCAGGCTTTCAATCTTTATAAACCTGTCAGGCTAGAGCCACAGAAGAACACAGAGGAAGTCCCTAGCTATAAGTCTAGAAGAGGCACAGGAAGAAGGAGTTGTAGGAAACTGAGTTATCAGTTTGGGAACTAATGGGGTTTAAGACAGAGTGAGAGCCCTCAGTCCATTTCCCTACCGTCAACATGAAGGCTACTGCTGAAGTGGAACTATGTTGTGGTTTCCCATCAATGCCAGTGATTACACATCAGAAAGGGTACGGATGACACTTCTACAACTAAAAAATGTCAATTCTGATAGCAGGGAGCTATATAGTGGTGGGATGAACTGGGGAACAGAAGATTAAAGGAAACATTTGTGAGACCCCTTAGGAGCCTACTGAACAAGATAAGAGGGACTTGGGTGCGGGGTGCGCTGCAGGGCTGAGGCCAGCGGCCCGCCTGGAAGCGGAGCTCCATGCCCCAAGGCTTAGGGAGCTCACCAAGGAGAATGTCAAGTTCTAAGGGTGGCCAATTCTATTCAGAAGGTCTTCATCCCTAAGGTGCCCATAATAGCCATTGACTGGGTTCAGATTGACGCCAATCCCTCAGTCCTTCACGACCAATTCATCACTCACAGGCTTGGATTAATCCCCCTCACTAGTGATGACCTTGTGGAGAAGCTGCAGTACTCCTGGGACTGCACGTGTGAGAAGTTCTGCCCCGAGAGCTCCTTGGAGTTCATTCTGACGTGCGGTACAACGAAGACCAGACTCCGTGCATCACCTCTTGAGACCTCAACTCCAGCAGCCCCGGGTCATTCCAGTGACATCCCGGAATCGAGATAAGGATCCCAGTGACTACGTGCACCAGGATGACAACTTCATCAACAAGCTGAGAAAGGGCCAGAAGCTGAGACTCCACGCCTATGCCGAGAAGGGCTTTGGCAAGGAACATGCAGGGGTGGCTTTTGAATATGATCCCGACAATGCCCTGAGGCACAGTATACAAGCCATGGGAGTGGCCAAAGAGCGAGTACTCAGAGCTGGATAAAGATGAGTCCCACGCTCCGTACGACCCCAATAGCAAACCCGAGAGGTTTTACTACAACACGGAGTCCTGTAGCTCTCTGTGCCCTGAAACCATTGTTCTCTCAGCCCTCTCTGGGTTGAAGAAGAAGCTGAGTGATTTATAGACACAATTGAGCCACGAGATCCTGAGTGATGTCCTAACCATAAATTAACTGAAGCTCATTTGCCCGAGTGGAAAAGGACCCGAGTAGCAGCTGTGTGCAGGTCTCCTGAGACCCTCTTAGTTCCTAAAGTCCCGACAGCTATCATTCTTGGCAAGCCATGAGCACCAACTAGAGAGGTAGCAGAGTGGAAGGATGCCCCTCCCAGTGTTGCTTGGTCCCAGGTAGATTACGAGGGGTGCCCCTGGTATTTGAGGCAGGGCAGTCCTTCAATGTGCATGCAGCATCCCTGGTCCTGCCTGCTGATGGCCAGGTCTCCCCAGAACCCGGACCGCCCTTCCCCACTGGTCTGCTTGTAGAGGTCATACTGCTTCCCTGTTGAAAACCACTGAGCTAGACCCTTCTTTTTGGTCATTTCAGCCCTTGACTTACTTTCTGTGTGAACAGAAAGTTAGCATTTTCACAGTTGTACCTTAGGTTTCTGCTGTTAGGATTGAGTGTTTGAAGTCTCATTCAGGTCGCCTACAAACCCAGCCCCCGCCCACGGTCAGCCTACACTTGGCTCAAATTCCCAAGCGTCTTTAGACCTTGGCTGTCCCTCCTCCACTTCACCTCCAAATAAACCCTGTATTTCATTCTCTCTCTTTAAAAGAAAAAAAAAAAAGATAGGACGGATTTGATGTTGGGCTCCATTGACTAGTATACACATATTGAGAGTCTATTATATTCTTAGTACTTGCCACTCTCACCTAATTCTGAAAAAAGTGGATCATATTGTCCACCTCTGGCATTTGTTTAAGACATATGATCCATAGGCTGGGAACAATTATGAGTCTTGGGATTAGAACTCTTCTTAAATTAATGTTTGTAACATCTGAATCAGTTGGCTCAAGTATCAACGGTATAATGCAAGGTCTAAAACCAGAGTGCACACTAATTGGATAAGTTATTTAACTTCTATGTGCCTCAATTTCCTCTTTAGTAAAATGGGTATGATACTAATAGTATATACCTCATAAGGTTGTATTAAATATATAATGGATTATTTAACCGTTAATAAGAGTGATCAATAAGTATTGTCTATTATTATAACTATTAAGAGGCAGTTACAAAATAATTGTAATTATGTGAGATGGTGAATATGTTAACTAACCTTATTGAAGGAACCATCTTACAATATGCATGTGTATCAAATCACCAAGTTATACAACTTAACTTTACACAATATGTCAATTCTCTAGAAAGCTGGGGTAGGGGAGGCAAATACTCTAAAGTACGACCTTCTGAACTGAAAAAATAATAGTTATATTTTTCTAGCATGATGGGATCTGTATTAGTCAAGACTCTTAAAGATGCAAATGACAGAATTCCAGTTCAAATGAGCTTAAGCCAAAAGGAGGACTTTCTTTTTCTTTAAAAAAAAAAAAAAAAAAAAAAAAAAAAAATATATATATATATATATATATATATATATATATATATATATATATAAATTATTATTAGTTTTTACAGAGAGGAAGAGAGAGGGATAGAAACATCGATGAGAGAGAAACATTGATCAGCTGCCTCTTGCACACCTCCTACTGGGGATGTGCCCACAACCAAGGTATTGTACATGCCCCTGACTGGAATCGAACCTGGGACCTTTCAGTCCGCAGGCCAATGCTCTATCCACTGAGCCAAACTAGTTTCGGCAAGGAGGACTTTCCTGATGTGTCTCTCTGAAAAGCCCAGGGTTATGGATACCAGCATCAATACAGTTGGTTTCAGAGGCAAAATGTGACACCACAGGACTTGGCTTTTTATTTAATCTCTCAGTTCTGCTTTCTTCCACGTTAATTTTATTCTCAAACAGGCTTCTTTTGTAGAAACAATATTGCTATTGACAATTTCAGACTTGCATTCCCACAAGTTAATCATGGTAGAGAGAGATCTAGCAAAAATTTCAACACTGATTCTCATTGGTCCAAAGTAAATCAAATGCTTATTCCTAACCCAACCACTGTCGTTCTGTTTGGCTAGGCCTGGGTTGTGTGCCTACCACTGAGTGAGTTAGTAGGGCCTTTCCACAAAGACAAATTAAGGTGTGGTGTCCAGAAGAAAAGCACCCAGAGGCAGAGAGGGACAGATTCAGGTTTGGGGGAGCCTAAAGCTTTATCATTTTTGGCCTTTGCTTAATAAAAATAATACAAAATCATCAATTTAAAAATAAGTATTAAACTGAATATTACTAAGAATGAAAAAATAAATCACATCAAATCATTGGAATGTTGGTGATTTGGTTCTTTTCTTTAAGTCTGTTTAGGCAATTTTATAGAAATGCTTATATTTAAATGCTTCTTGATTGTTTGCCCTCACTGGTTTGGCTCAGTGGATAGAGTGTTGGCCTGTAGACCAAAGAGTCCCAAGTTCAAATCTGGTCAAGGGCAGGTACCTTGGTTGCAGGCTTCTTCCAAGCCCAGGCCCTGCTCAGGGCTCGTGAAAGGAGGCAACCAATAGATGTGTTTCTGTCAAATTAATGTTTCTCTCTGTCTTTCCCTCTCTTTTTCACTCTCCCCCCCCCCAAAAAAAAAAAAATCAATGGAAAAATATACTTGGGGAGGATAAATAAATAAATAACTTATTTATTTATTTAATAAGTTTCCTCTCCCCATCTAGAAAGTTCTATAATTTGTAGACCCTCCCAGAATTTACAGGCACCCATGCAAGTGAAGGGCTCTGAGGCTTAAAACTTTGTTAGCTTCACAATAAATTCAACTCTGGACATAGGACAAGCAAACACAACAGATGTCTGTTTCTTCATAGCAATTTTTTGTTTTGTTTTAAAGAATTGTGATCTGGACATATATCCAAATAACTCTACTCAGGCCACCGCGTCTGGGGAACCTTGAGTCTTGGCAGAACAACTGATCATCATTTTGTACTTTGTGGCACTGGCCAAACCCAGCTGGATTTTTGCTACACTGATTTTAACAGCTCTGCACTCACGTAATTCAGTGCTTTAAAAGGCCATGTTTTATTTGGCACTGATGCTTTCAACAAATTTACAGGGACCATTGGCCTGAGGAGTCAAAAGCTGAACCTGTTCTGCCTCAGCTCCTGGTCATGTCCTAATTTCTTCCTTCTTCTCGTCTACTTTTTCTCCCATCCCTTACTTCTCTTCTTCCTCCTTCTTTTCCTCCACTTTTCCTTCTCCCCTTTCCTCTTCCCCCCTGATTGTTTTGACAGATCTTTCAGCTCAGACAGTACATCACACATGAGGCCTAAATTATGAGCAAATTCCACTGACGTCAGGCCATTTGTACATCCAGTGAACTTGGCTCGGTTTTTGGCATTTGAGCTGTGTCCATTGGAGACGCAGACAAGTGCCTTCAGGGCAACAGAGGCATTCCAGATGGCGGTGTTCAGATAGGCTCCCCAGCACACTGCCTCCCATCTGGGCCAGCGCTCTGAATGCCATAGGCCACTCTCAGCACATCCCCATAGCTGCTGTTGACTCTTGGAAGCAGCGCAGCAAACATACTGTGACTTATCAGGGGAAACCTGCAGATGATTAACTCTGAGCCCATTATATGCTGCATTTCCATCCAAGCGGACTCCAGGCTGAGGGTAAAAGGAGGCTAGGAGAGAGGGCAGACACAGTGGAACACCAGGAGTTTGGCAGCAATTGTAAAACGCTTTCCCCAGCTGAGGAGACATATCAGTAGGAGAAACAAAATATTGTCAGATATACAAAACGTGGGTTCAGGTGCCTGTTGTGTCACTCATTACCTGTGTGAACTTGAAAGGTGGTGGTGGATATCTATCAAGTGTTCTTTCCCAGGTGCTACTTCTGGAAATAGCAGCTACTTTCCTTTGGGGCACTGCTTTCCTGCTCCCTAAGGCTCAGAGCTCTGTCCTCCTAATCCCAGCCCCTCCCCTCTCCTATCCCTCAGTGATAGTACCCAGCGGGGCCAGTGACAGTGTCCCAGTGTCTCTATGAATGTTAATATACCTTACAACTCCGACCGAAACCGGTTTGGCTCAGTGGTAGAGCGTCGGCCTGCGGACTGAAGGGTCCCGGGTCAAGGGCATGTACCTTGGTTGCAGGCATATCCCCAGTGGGGGGTGTGCAAGAGGCAGCTGATCGATGATGACTCTCTCTTATCGATGTTTCTAGCTCTCTATCTCTCTCCCTTCCTCTCTGTACAAAATCAATCAAATATGTTTTAAAAATATATATATACCTTACAACTCCAAAATGAGGGAGGAGAGAAAACAGCTCTCACTCTAGCTAGGAGAAATGGAGACATCTAAAGTTAAACAGTTTGCCTCCACTTCCCTGAACCACTGCCACAGCTACCCAGATTTATGGAGGCAATGTGGGATTACACATATGTGAATTTTCCTGGCAAATTATTCTTTCAAGGATTAAAGGACCTTTTTTTTTCTGTTTAAACATGTTATTCACAGACTTTTCTGAAATGTTGAACACACTTCCCTTACTTTATGAAAGATGCCACATTTAACCTCTTCTGGATGGCAAGGAGTCATCAGAATGAATAGTTCCTTCTGTGTGATAACATCGTTTGGGGATTTTTTTTTTTAAAGTTTGTCCCAGTCTGCACTTCCTAGCTCCTTCCTGCTCACCCAAGCACCACAGGGCGAGCTCCCCACAAGAATGAGCTTCTTTCATGGCCAAAGCTCTGATTCTCTTCCTGTCTTACATCTCCCTTCCTGATGTGTTCTTGCATTCCTCTGGCTCTTGAACTTTGGTTTGCTTCCTGCTTTGAGTCCAGCAGTTTCCCCCCTTGATCTCACCTGTGATCCAACTGCTCTGCATCTGACCTTTGGTCCTCTTCCTCATATGCCATTCTGCCTTTGCCCTTGGGCCCTGTTCTGCCTCCAGCTGGCACTTGTACTGGGCCAGGCTAGGGTCCCATGACAAGGGATCAGATGCTAGTGTTCCTGTTGCCTTTCACATGGTTAAATGGCCTGAGATCATTTACTTCAGGGACAAACAACCTTACACACCACCATAGCCCTTCGAGTAAGACAAAATATCTGGGTGTGGAAGTAGGGTTACTGCAGATATTCATACTGCGGCAGGGGGCATATTGTAATTGGGCAGTTCAGATATCAGTTCTCTGGGGAGTGTCAGTTACCATGGTTAATTGGGTTATAGATGCTTTGTTGGAATGGTTACATTTCCAAACCTGACAGCTAGGTTCAATTGCTGGTCCCTGAATTGCCCAGGCCCAGCTTCCTCTTTTTCTCTCTCTGCTGACTCACGACCACAAACCCACCTAGCTTATACTAGTAACATCCTCTTTCTGCTTCTAGAGACATGGCTCTTCATCTCCATAAAAAAAGACATAAAGAGGAGTTAGTAAAACATAAAAATGTATGTATGTATATGTGGAAATGGATCTTACCCTTTGTAAGGGTTAAGAGCAGCTGAAATGCTAAAAATATTCTGAAGGAATGGATGCTCTTGGGTAAGCTATAGAAAACATTGCAAAAGACAAAGCATGCAAAATTTAATGTACAAACATCTGTTCCACTTGAAGAACTTCAGAGAATCTTGACCAATACCACGCTCTCAACAACCCTCTGAGGAACTGCTTCTTGTCTGCTTCACATGGAGCTGGTCCATCTGCCTGTCTAGCCACAAAGCACAGGGGAGCCCAGCCCGGAGGCCCACCTTCAATATACACGCAGAAGCTTCCTCCTTTCTTCCCACCCCTCCTGCCCAATTCTGCTCCCCCTTGCTTTGCCATCCCATGCATACTTGAATGCAGTGATCCTCAAACCTGGCCCCATGTCAGAATCATACAGGGAGAAGTTTAAATTTTTTGATGTCCAGGCCCAACACAACCGATTAAATCAGAATTATGGGTGGGGCCCACGCATGAAATTTCCCCTTAACATTTTATTGAGAAAAACTGCATACATGCAATTTGCAAGATACATATACATATACATATACACACACACACACACACACACACACACACACACACACACACATATATATATATATATATATATATATATATATATATATATATATATCCATCACCTAGGTCATCCTTTTAGCTTTTATTCTACATGTCTACCCATTTTCTAGCATTTTATTAACGTTCCTCTAAACATCCATTAATCCATTCCATTTTTAAATACATTTTAAAGTAAATTAATCACTAGGACTTATGGAGAGGGGAGAATGGAGAGTTAGTGCTGAATGGTCACAGTTTCTGTTTGGGGTGATGAAAAGAGTTCAGAAATAGATAGTGGTGATGGTTGCACAGTATTGTGAATGCAATTAATGCCACTAACTTGTACAGTTAAATTGATTATCATACAGACATTATATGTGCATATAGTACATATGTGTATTTTTAAAAAATATATTTTATTTATTTTATTACAGAGAGGAAGGGAGAGGGATAGAGAGTTAGAAACATCGATGAGAGAGAAACATCAACCAGCTGCCTCCTGCACCCTCCCCCCCCCCCACACACACAAACACACTGGGGATGTGCCCACAACCAAGGTACATGCCCTTGACCGGAATCGAACCTGGGACCCTTCAGTCCACAGACCCATCGCTCTATCCACTGAGCAAAACCGGTTTCGGCATGTGTGTATTTTTAATCATAATTTTTTAAAACAGTAAATTGCAAATGATATATTATTTCCTGAACTTAGTGTGTATGTGTTTCATTATTATTTCTTTTTAAAGATGTGCTTTTATTGATTTTTTTTTTTTTAGAGATAGAGGATGGGAGAAGGATAGAGCGATAGAAATATTGATGAGCCCCCTACTGGGGATGGAGCTGCAAACTAAGCATGTGCCCTGACCAAGAATGGAAGTGGTGACCTCAACCACACCAGCTGGGCTCGTTATTCTTTATACTGTACACATATATTATAGATATTGCAGAATAGAAAGTCTTTTAAACATGCTTTTATTTATTTTTTAAAGAAAGAGGAAGGGGTAGGGATAGAGGGATAGAAACATCAATGACAGAGAACATCATTGATTAGCTGCCTCCTCCACAGCCCATGGCCCCTACTTTGGATTAAGGCTGCAACCACGGTACATGCCCTTGACCACAATCGAACCTGGGATCCTTCAGTCTGCAATGCTCTATCCACCGAGCCAAACTGACTAGGGCATTAAAAGAATGAGTAGTATTTTTTACTTGCAGGAAATTTTTATTCCATTTCTATCAGGACCACCCATGCTTTCTCCTTCACCTACAGAAATTTTACCTTTCTTAAGGAATCAACATAACTTCCCTACTTCCCTCTGGCTACTGCAGCCACCATTAACCTTCTTTTGAATTTGTTTATTATCTTTGCCATTCTTTGTAGACCAAATTAAATACTGTCTTATTTCACAGCCCTTTTCATTTCAGATAGAGAGACAGCCTGCTTGCACTCTCTCAGGCCCATCCTCATCCTTCCCAGGCTCAGTTCTCACAGGCTCCCTTGTTCTTTGGCTCTTGGTACATTAAAGCAATGGGAGCACCATCAAAGACTGAACGCAGAGGAAGGGAGAAGCCAGGGTATTTCTCACTCTTTCTTTCCCTGCTTCCTGTGGAATCTGGCAGGGGCCCACTGGACAGCCTCTCCCTTCCTGGCCCCAGGTCTCCCCTGGGCAATTCCCCTCGTGGTTCTAGCTTCTCCTGCCTGTCAGTTCAGGCTTCTGGGCTCTGGTAGCACTATCTTCTTCCAGTGTCACCATGGAACAAGGGGAGTGACCTCCTAATTTTGTTAAATCTCTGGGTTGCTTCACCCTTCTTTATTTGGCTTCTTCACTCTTCCATTCATCTATGTGACTAATCCTCTGTAAAAATAAAATGTCCTGTTCTCTGAAAGACCCATTTATTTTCCTGGCTACATCCCAACTGATACATACAATGTATAGTGGAAAGAGCACAAGCCTGGAAGCTGGAGGGACCTACGTTTGAGTCCTGTTACTCTATGAATTTGGGCAAGCGACTAAACCCCATTCTATAAACTAGGGGCTCTACCACCTACATCATTGGATTACGATGAATGTTAAATGGCAAACTCGATGGATAGCTCCTATACGATAAGTAGGACTCAATCAGTAGTAGCTACTATTGTTTACTTATAAACCCCTTGTCAGCATGGCCATATTATTATTCTCTTTGTGTCCTTGTGCTTTGTTTGTTTGAATACTCACCAGATATTTTTTCCCTGGTTAATTTTTAGAGTGGATGGTGGGAGGGGGGGAGAGAAACATTGATGTGAGAGAGATCCATCAATTGATTCACTTTTGCAAGGGCCCCCACTGGGGCAGGGATTGAACCTTTGATCTAGGTATGTGCCCTTGACCAAGAATTGAACCCGCAACCCTTCACTGCTTGCTGCTTGCTGCTCACTGCTCAGGGTGATGCTCTAACCATTTAGCACACAGATCTAGTGCTTTTTATAAAGGTCATATTCCTGCCTCTTAAGTTTCACTTCATCAGCAACTTATTGAGCACCTGCTATGGACTTGCTATTGTGCTGGGCACTAATTCTAGAAAACACAACACAAATAAAGCCCTTGCTTTCAATGTACTTACAGTTTAACACGAGTGAGAGACGTGACACAAATCTGCAGAAAGGCATTCTGACAAACACACAAACATACACACGTGACACTGGTGGGTACATGGCTGAAGGAATGTCTAGGAACAGCAGGCAGAGCTTCTGAGGAGTGGGAACTCTGTTGGCTCTGAAAGAAGAGAAGCCTTCCCACAAGCAAAGGATTCAGGGAAGGAGAGTTCAGGCAGAGGGAATGGCATGCTCTCTGCACTTTCTATTTCTTTCTGCCTAGAATTATCTTCACCCAGATTTTTGTATGGCTCACTTTATCATCTCTTTCAAATATTTATTTGTTTATGTGTCACCTTCTCAGTGAGGGATCCCTGAAACAATGTTGAAACATTAAAACATTGGAACATCTCCTCCTCATATCTCAGGTATCAAATAAAATGCCTTTTCCAGAAATGTCTTATCTCATCCTCCCAACCTAAAACAGCTATTCTGATCCTAGTTATGCCTTATAATATCATCGCATTTTATTTCATTCATACTACTCATTATTATCTAAAGTTATTCTATTTATTTACTTGTTTGTTGTTTGTCCCCTCCATTCTCCATTAGAATATAGGCTTCATTAAGACCTGAGATCTTGACACATAGCAAGCATTCAATAAATATTGGTCAAGTGAATGTAAAAGCTGTGCTAAAGGCTTCACATGATTGATTCACCTACTATTCATAGCAACCCCCATTAAGTAGCATTATCAGACTCTTCTTTTCTCAAGTGACAAAACAAAGGTTTAAAGAGTACACAGGTAGACAGAAGCAGAACCCAGATTTGAACACGAGCAGTTTGATTCCAGAATTCATTTTGAGTTAGTTTATTTAACTGTAGGACTTCTCAGAGCCTTGGAATCTGCATATACAACATTTCCTGAAAGAGTAGGAAAGCATATACAACATTACCCAAATTTGCCTGGCCAGCGTGGCTTAATGGTTGAGCGTCGACCTATGAACCAGGACTCCCAGTCAGGGCATATGTCCAGGTTGTGGGCTCATTCCCCAGTGTGGGGCATGCAGGAAGCAGCCAATCAATGATTCTCTCTCATCATTGATTTTTCTATCTCTCTTCACTCTCCATTCCTAACTGAAATAAATAAAAATATATTTAAAAATAATAAAAATTAAAACATTACCCAAACTTACCTGACCACAGAATTCTCTTTGTGGTGTGTGTGTGTGTGTGTGTGTGTGTGTGTATGTGTGTGTGTAATATTCCTAGAGTTGTTTAGAAAAATTTTGGACATCTGCCATATACTTCTAGCTAATTTAACTGGGAAGTTGGTAGAGCTTCATTAACAAGTCAATAACATAATTTCATTGTAATCCCATGAAGGAGTAGATGTCTCAATAGGAAAGCAAATGCAGCAAAAGCAGTAGAGGAGGAAAAGTAGATGAGAGACAAATAAGAAAAAGGTAGCTATAGAAAGAGGAAGGTGCACTCTGCGACTGCTCAGGATGTGGGCCTGAGTAAGTAAAGGAGCAGAAAATTAAGTTTGATCTGTGACACAGAGGAGCACACAGAAAGAACCTCAATGGATGAGTAGACATTGGTATTGTTTACTCAACATCTGTTCTCTTTCTTCCTCTTTCAAAAAAAATCCCACATTTTCCCTTGTAATTTACCTCTTTCACCCAGTCCTGAGCTTCCTTAAGCCAGTCACTGTCCTTGACGAATAGGTCACCTTATGCAATTCTGGTTAGTGAGACATAAAATCTAGTCTGCTTGGAGACTTCTGGAAAAGGTTTGCCTCTTCATGATAAAGAGACTCATGAGAAGAAGTGTTGTCTATATGTGATGTCAGGGACTGGGCAAAGCTAACACTAATGAGAATGGCGGAGCAGAAAAATTGAATATTCTCTCTTTAGTTTTCTTTTGTGCTAAAAAAAAAAGATACCTTGGGAGGTATACTAAAGTGATTGAATGTTAGATAAGGGAAAAAGTCACTCTATTCCAGGAAAGAGCATTATTCTGCTTCAGAATTTCAGCTATCAGTCTCTATCTCAGGTGACTGTCAGTTGACTGTTTCAGGAATGAAGGACTGAGTCTCCATTACGCACGTAGCTTGCACAAAATATTGCAAAAGAGATGAATCAGTGCCAGCACAAGGGTGCTGCCTCAATTGGCGTAAGTGGGGCTTGTACTGAGGGGCGACATGAGGGGCGTAACTGTCAGATCAATGAGGTAATACTCGAGTAAAGATCCCCAAACTGCAGCTGAAGATTTTAAAGATTCTTTTCATTTCTAAATTAGGTTCTTATTTCTTGGATGCCCAGCTACATCCAAGTGGGGATCTTGTAAAATTCCCACTTGAAACCTGCCATGTTTGCCATCTCTCCACATGAGGCTAGATGCCTACATTCTTGACTTAGAGCCTTTAGATCTGTTCTAGAGAAGAGGCAGACTCTGTCAGAATTGCCTCTTGAATTGTTGGTTTCTCTGGCAGAATGGAGATTCAATAAAAATAGAACAGGAGGTTCTCCTTGGCTAGATAATCCTGTCTATAGGCTCCCTTTACAGCAATCAGACTGCCATTGGCTTCAGAGTCTGATTTCAACAGATTTTTAGATGCTTTAAAGAACAGACGTGAGCACTCCTATGCTTCACTCCATGAACTTGTCCAAAGCCACACAGTTAAGTGGAAGAATAAGAATTAAAACCCAACTTGTCTAACTCCCAAAATTTTGCATATAATCATTATGCTAAATGAGACCTGTCAAAATTTGTGACAAGTGCCAGGCTGGCGTGGCTCAGCCACTGAGCATTGACCTATGAACCAGGAGGTCGCAGTTCAATTCCCAGTCAGGGCACATGCTGGGATTGTGGCTCGATCCTCAGTGTATGGTGTGCAGGAGGCAGTCAATCAATGATTCTCTCTCATCATTGAAGTCTCCATCTCCATCTCCCTCTCCCTCTCCCTTCCTCTCTGAAATAAATAAAAAAAAATATATTTTTTTAAAAGTTTGTGCCAAGTAACTTTATGCATGAGAAAATCTTGTGAAGTCAAGAAAAGGTAGTGAGACTAATCTTCACCCCAAACTGTGGGCACATTTGTCATTCATATTCCTTCTACTGAAGAGGAACCAGTAGGATAGAGAACCCATGAACTCCTAAACTTTGACTAGAGAGATAATCTCAGTTACTATGATGGAGATGGTTTCCTAGAATTGGACACTTAGGCAAAGCTGCCTTTGGCCATGAACAGGCTAGGCACTTTATCATCACTGAGGCATTTGTTTGAGATAAGAGAATAGAAATTGTTTCATATTCTCTTCCTTGACTTGGTACATTCATTGGACAAGGAGCTCTGTGCCAGGCTTTCTAGCTCCCTTTGTACCTTCAAAGGCATGAAAAAATTATAGTTATATAAACTTATTTGTATATTATTTATATATATATACATATACATATAGATAATACATAATGATACTATATATATTTAAAATTTATTATATTATATATAATTTATATTTTATATATATTATATATGTTATATGTAAAATTATTGTTCATTTTATAATTATACTAGAGGCCCAATGCACAAAATTAATGCAAGAAATAAGCCTTATTTCCCCTGGCTGCTGGCACCAGGTTTCCTCTGGCACCTGGGATCTGGGCTTCGCTTGTAGTCCTGGCTTAGTCCAGAAGGTCATACGGAAGGATGTCTGATCTAATTAGCATATTATTCTTTTATTATTATAGATTTATGCATTATAACTATAATTATATTTATATAATTTATATAGCATAATCATTTTATAGTGTATTGTTTTATATATAATTATTATCTTATAAATTTATAATTTACAAAATGCTTGCAATATGACCCTTTTTTGCAGGGAGGAATGGGAAACCATGCTGATAATCTTGGAGTAACCATATTTGGACAGGTTAAAAAAAATGCCTGTTGGTGATGCAACAGATGAGGTGGAGATGAAGTTTAATTAAATAAATTTGGAGAGGCAAGACAAGAAGCTGTAGCTAATGGTCTAAAGTGAAGAGAGCAAAAGAAGACAGTTGAGTGCTAATTGCATTTTCACTGAAAGCAGGGATAAAACTGTTTCTCATCAATTACTTGTGGGCTGAACAGAAGAGAGTTAACCTGGAGCCATTCTCAAAAGTCATGCTCAGTGAGCTGACGTGACCCTAACAGAGTGTTCGTTTATCTGATTCCCACTGCTGTGGGAGAAAACATGAGCAACAAGCTAGAGGTAAATGTTTTATCCATAAAACAGGCAGTTCAATGAGGACACCTCCAAAGTACCCAGGAGAACATCTACCAGAAAGAGATAGATTTAAACATTTGCCACAGAGGGAGGAGACTCACAGCAAGGTACCTCAATGCCATTTGGGTAAGACATTTCCTGCCCCTGACTTCTTATTCATCTCTGTTTTAACCCTGCAGGATCAAGAGGCAGCCTCTTGTTGATTGAGAAAGGAGGAGTAGAAATATCAAGTCGAAAAATAGAGATGAAGCTAACTAAATCTCCCAGTCAATGCACTTTTTCACAGGGAGAAACTTTAACTTTGTTTTATTAAATATACTTTTATTGATTTCAGAGAGGAAGAGAGAGGGAGTGAGAGATAGAAATATCAAGATGAGAGAGAAACATTGATCAGCTGCCTCCTGCACTTGTGATCAAGCTGGCAACCCGGGCATGTGCCCTGACCCCAGTTGAACCGTGACTCATGATTCATAGGTTGACGCTCAGCCATTGACCCATGCTAGCTGGGCGAGAAGCTTTAACTTTAAATGAAATTTGAGATTTTGACTTTTACATTTAAATTACTGGACATTTTGATTAATGAAATAAGCTGATTCATACAACTAGATGTCATCAGATGACTTTTATTATCTAGGAGTGTCTCGGAGGGAAGGACCAGTTTCTCAGTATGAGCAATAAGGATGAAAGGAAAAATTGTTTTTGAGTGCACTCTGTGAGTTCTCTGACTCAAAGTGCCTGCCATAGTGTTTTGAATTGTACTTTTCTGTCATTTGCAACTGAAAGGGTTCTAATACCACTTCAAATATTCCATGGATGGATTAAACAGCAATTTATACAAAAATGAATTTTTAATAATTTTTACTTCAAATTCTAGCTCTCTCAGCTTACTGGAAAGGATATTTAAAAGTCAGAAGAACCCTATCTTGCCGAGACCGGTTTGGCTCAATGGATAGAGCGTCGGCTTGGGGACTGAAGGGACCGGGTTCGATTCCGGTCAAGGGCATGTACCTTGGTTGCGGGCATATCTCCAGTAGGGGGTGTGCAAGAGGCAGCTGATCGATGACTCTCTCTCATTGATGTTTCTAGCTTTCTATCTCTCTCCCTTCCTCTCTGTACAAAATCAATAAAATATATTAAAAAAAGAAAAAGAAAAAAAAAAAAGATGAGCCCTATCTTGTTGGCTCAGTGGATAGAGCATTGGCCTGTGGACTGAGGAGTCCTGTGTTTGATTCTGGTCAAGGGCACATGCCTGGGTTGTCCTGGGTTGTGGGCTCAATCTCCAGTATGGGGCACGCAGGGGGTAGTCGATCAATGATTCTCTCTCATCACTGATGATTCTACCTCTCTCTTCTCCCTTTTTCTCTGAAGTAAAAAGAAAAAAAGAGAACTTTTATTTTAAAAAATAGAAGAAATGTACCTAAATGTTGGGAAGGTCTTATTAAGGGAAATTTGTCAGGGGGTTTTGTAGGGAATCATACATGAAATTGTACGCTAATGTTCTAAAGAAAAAGTTAAACATCCATCTTCTTCCTCTCCTTACAGAGGAATCCAGCCACAAACTGTATCCCTGTTCACTGAGTCATGGAACTAATGCTTCCCTATGCATTTGGATTCCTGGGATACTTCTTGATGCTAATTTCCAATTCATAATTTCATACATCTATTTTTCTGCATTTTGGACAAAACTTAAAATTTGGTTTCTGCATTTCTAATTAAACAGTTGACTAGCTTAAGTCCAATGAGAATTTAATTGAGGCCAAATATTTGCTGCTTTTAGCATAACTAATAATTTCCATCTTTGTCTCACTTAAATAATTATAAGTATTAGCATTTTCTTTTTCTGCTTTCCACTCATTTTTATAAAGTAGGCTCAAACAAAATATTCACATAATTCCATAAACCAGCAGTTTTGTTTTTGTTTTTTTCAGGTAATAAGACAATCCAGACACAACAGAAACAATGATTGACAACGACTTCCTGGAAAGTGTGGAGTAGATTTTTCTTTTGGGTGTGTGGAGTAGATTTGTAAGTTTGATATATTCAACTTGATGTTAACAATGAGTGCTTTCTCATTTTAATTCTATTTCTATTATGTTCAAACTATCTGAAATACTAGATTCAAGCCTTTCAGGTCCCCAACACACAGATGAAAATATTTGGGGCAAACACAGTTTTGGTCCACTCTGTGTCGTGTGCTAGAGGTCACATGAGACAATAAGATAATTGGAGGTTATGTTTTCCTTCAAACAACTTTTTTTTTTTTTTTTAAGTATTTGTTAAGACATTCAATGAGATTTCAAATGTGACAACTTAAAAGTTTAAAAACAATCTAAGAAAAATAAATTGGAGACTACATGACATAGCCTTATCAACACTCCACATGTATCCACTAGTGGTATGTTTTTAATTTGTATCAAAAGCTTTCATCATTAAAATAGAGCTATCATAAGAAATGACAAAATTAAAAAGCATAGAAGCTAAGAACTTAAGTTCTACTTGAATTCTAACTCTGCCATTTGTTACTGTGTGATCTTGGGAAAGCTCAGTTTCCTCCAATGGCTTTCAGAATTAGTTCTGGTATTTTTTTTAATTAAATTATTATCTGTGTACATATTTTAACATTGCCCAAGATTTTTTTTTTTTTTTTTTTTTTTAAGGAGGAGATACCTGGTGGTCAAAATATCATCTGCTAAACTTCTAAAAGCTAGGACTAAAGATGTGGCTTAGTTGTATGGCAACAATGGGTTTTCTACTATGGAACACTAATCAGACATTAGGCAGTGTTGAACCTGCTGGTTTCCCCGTGCAAAGCCTGACCCATGAATCCTATGCTGTGGGAAGCAGGATATAATGCATGCTCTCTGTGGATCCCAAGTTAAAAGAGCTTAGGAAGGCATTTAAATTGTTTTCTCTCTAGTATATCCAGAAGAAAAGTCACTCCTCTTTCTCTGGGGAGGAGTAAAGAGGGATTGACAGAAAATGGACAAGAGTATTACATAGTGAAGCTTCTACAAGGAAAACATTGGATTCAGGGGAAAGTTTTACTCCTTAACATTTCCTAGACTTTTGCTTTCTTAATCTATTGGCACTGACCATTTAACCTATACTCAACCAGGTATGACTGTTCTTTTGTAGGGAAGAGATCAGCAGACTCGCAGGATAGTCCTGTTCTCATTTTCATGAGGATATTCCCCCAATGCTATTCATGCTCCTCTGTGGGTCCTCCTAGTGTACTCCAGGTCAGTTGTATTACTCTTGTCCTCAGAATGCTCTGAAATAAGTCAGATGAGTATACTTAGTAAGTTAACTTGGAGACAACATTGTATCCTAGGCTGAAAATCAATTTCTTATTTTATTTTCTAACCCAAATTATGTATAGCCAATTTGTCTAATTACATATTAATTACCTGCTGAGAAGCAGGTACCAAAGAGGAACCAGACACATACGAAGTTTATCGGAAGAGGGATACACACAAGTCAAGGAGAACCTTTAAACCTTGGTCTGATGTCTGTGCAAAAAGAGGAAGAAGGGGTTAAGACTGGATAGGAAGAATCTTAGACGGTAATGCAGTTCCTAGAAAGGTTAAACATGGCTGAGGGGAAGTCTTTGGGCCAGAGTTACTTGTTGGAGGAGTTTTGTGGATTGAGCCTGACTAGTACCTAGTCACCCTCAGTCATTAGCTAGGAACAGCTGGTGGGGAGGTAGCCTCAGTATGAACATGGTGCTAGATCCAGATGTTGTCTGTCAATTATGATCCC
This sequence comes from Pipistrellus hanaki, assembly GCF_964339955.1. Taxonomy (NCBI): domain Eukaryota; kingdom Metazoa; phylum Chordata; class Mammalia; order Chiroptera; family Vespertilionidae; genus Pipistrellus; species Pipistrellus hanaki. Next base: position 51,978,960 of record NC_140511.1, read on the forward strand.
AAAGTCAAATGTCTGAGCAGTGCATTTTATGGTTACAACATGTATAGAGTTCATTAAAGGTCCCACAATGTTATCAATAGGCAAAGGTACTCCAATAAAAATAAAAATATACTAACAATAAGATACTTAAGCCCTAGTCTGTTTGGCTCAGTGGATAGGGCATCAGTCTGCGGACCAAAGGGTCCCAGGTTCGATTCCGGTCAAGGGCACATATCTCAGTTGCAGGCTCCTCCCTGGCCCAGGCCCTGATCAGGGCTTGTTCAGGAGGCAACCAATCGATGTGTTTCTCTAACATCCATGTTTCTCTCTGTCTTTCCCTCTATTTTCCACTCTCCCTTAAAAACAATTAATGGAGAAATGTCCTAGAGTGAGGATTAACAAAAAACAAAAGAAACAAACAAAGATACTTCACATGTCATGATTAAAAATTAGATCTCAGATTACGGGTTCAATTCCTGGTTAGAGCACATACAAGAAACAACCAATGAATGCATAAATAAATAGAAAAACAAATTGATGTCACTCTCTCTCTAAAAAATAAATAAAAATGAATAAATAAATAAAAGGAGAGAAAGCTAATCCCTAGATTATAATACAGTTACCACAGGAAAATTATGCTTCCAGGTCATACCATTTGGTAACACCAAAGACTGTATCAAATATATCAGAATTAAGGTGGAATAATCTCAGTTTTTGTCTCACCAAGATTCATTAGTTCATATCTCAAAAAATTTTTTTAACACCTACTATGTTCCAGTAGGTATTCTAGCCGTGAATTAAATAAACAAAAGTAGTACTTACCTTCATGGAGCAAAACTTCACACTAACAGGGAAGATTTTCTTTAAATGGGATAAATAATAAAATATGTAAGATGTTAGTGGCATGATAAGGAGAAAAAAAGAAGTTCTGACACAGTGAGTGGATTCAAATTTTAGCTAGGAAAATTAAGGAAGGCAATTTTGAATCAAAACCTAGAGAACGGCCGAAACCGGTTTGGCTCAGTGGATAGAGCATCGGCCTGCGGACTGAAAGGTCCCGGGTTCGATTCCGGTCAAGGGCATGTACCTTGGCTGCGGGCACATCCCCAGTGGGGGGTGTGCAAGAGGCAGCTGATCAATGTCTCTCTCTCATCGATGTTTCTAACTCTCTCTATCTCTCTCTTCCTCTCTGTAAAAAATCAATAAAAAAATAAAAAACAAACAAACAACAACAACAACAAACCCCTAGAGGATGTTAAAGAATAAGGTAGGAAGATATTTAGGAACGGAACGATCATTTAGGGTAGAGCAAATGACAAATGCAAAGGCTAAAGGCAGGAGTGTTCCTAGAGTGTTTTAACAAACAGCAAAGGAGGCCATGTGTCTGGAGTACAGTGAGCAAGGTGGGAAGTGATAAGAGATGAGATCAGAGGGACATGCCATGTGGAGCCTTGTTAGCATTTGCTCTGATGAGCTGGGAAGCCAGTGGAGGGTTCAGAGCAGATTATCAACTAGAACTAAGATCACCTTGGATGTTGAGTTGAGAAGAGACTGAAAGGGGTCAAGTACAGAAGCAGGAAGATCTTTTAGAAAGCAACTGCAATGATCTAGGGAAGAAATGATTGTGGCTTGGACCAAGGCAATAGCAGTGAGAGGTGGTGTTTCTGTATATAGTTTAATGGTAGTCATTTCCAATTTTTGGAGTTGAGAAGTTGTGAGCTTAAAACTCAATTGGGAGAAATCATCCATCAAAAAGTTAATCTTTCACTTCCAATCTGAGAGGAAGAGCCACCTCTGTAATCAGTCTCCCTTCTGAGGGAGTGGCAACTGTGACACTCCTGGCTTCTAAAAACGTTTAAAAATCTTCACATGATGGCAGCCCTGGTCAATAGACTTTACATGAAGGACCATTCCTTCCTGTCTAACATCTTCAAAATGTCTCAATTTCCCTTTCCCATTGAGTCCCATGTTTCTAGCCCTTGCTGAAATGAGTGGGGCTCTGTCTAGTTAATTAACCTTCAAGATATCTTATGAACAGTTCGTCAATTCTGAGCCACAGGGGTTGTTCCCTTTACCTCTTGCCATGGCTAAGACACTGTCTCTGATGGATGACTTCTCCTGCTTCCTACAGTTGCTTCAACAACATATATCACTCTCAGCAAAGACCTGAATTAAAGCTGCTTTTGAACCTGTGCTCCTATGGGCCTGGTGAATTTCTGTTACCTATGTTCCATTGCTATTTTCCAGAAAGACTCATCTCAGATTAGAACAGTTCAACCTGTTTTTTAGATTGTTCCCTTTCTTTCTCTACCTATGGTAAGGCTCCTACTGTTTGCTGGATTCAAGTATCAGCTTTCCTTTGCTTCCTCACACACTTTTTCTTTGTCGCTCCTTTTGTTTTTTGGCTCGGGCATGCATTTTTTTTTACATACTCCTCTAAGTTTTGCTTTGTGAGGGGTCTCCCATAGTGAGACATATGAAATCTATGCATTCTATCTTTGCCAAAAGCAAAGAAATTCTCACCTTCATTTCTCACAGCTGCATAATATTCCCAGGAAAGAGTCTCATAGTGGATCAGTATCCATCCCAGTCCTGGACTTGACTTACTGCCTTGAAGGGGCAAGATCTTTACCACTCTGCTGCTGGTCTCCTGAGAGCAGACTAGCACACATTTGTTTTTGGAATATCTGAAAGAGAATGCAGAAGGGGAAAGGAACATCAGTTATGCTTGACCTTTATAGGTGCCCTGATCCACATCTTAGACTCATCAAAGTTTCTTCTCTCTGTCCTTGGAAGTAGTATACAGGCCAGAAAGATTACTATAATGGATGTTCTCCTATATGAAAGGAAATACTGGAGTGGGGAGTGCTTCCCCATAAAAGTATATAGCTTAGCCAGTTTTTCTTAGTGGTTATAGTGTTGGCCTGTGGACTAAAAGGTCATGGATTCAATTCCTGGTCAAGGACACATACCTTAGTTGCAGATTCGATCTCTAGCCCCAGTCCGAGCATGTGCGGGAGGCAACCAATCTCTCTCTCTCTTTCTCCCTCCCTCTCTTCCTCTCTCTTTCCCTCTCCCTAACTCCCTCACTCCCCTCTCCCTTCTACTCCCTTTAAAAATCAATGGGAAAAAAATATCCTCCGGTGATGATTTAAAAAAAAGTATATGAAATACTTAACACAGTGCCTGAATAGAGATCAGTACTCAACAAATGTTGACTATTATAAACAGAAAAAGAATTGAAAAATTAAGATAAAAATTATTTACAGAACTAAAGAAAAAGTATATATGATAGAAGTAGGACAACCAAGCAAAATCTACAATATTGGATTTTTCCCCCCAGAGTTTTTTTTTCTTAAGAATAAAACTCTGAGTATTAAATTGTCCTTTTAGTGATCATCTATGAATACAATCTTGGAACCAGCCTTTAGGCAAATGAACACTATTTCATCAAATGTAAACTTTTTTTCTTGGATCTCAGGACAACAGAATTGGATTAATCCTAATCTTTGTTTAGGACACACTTTGCTCATTGATTCCTTCCTCCCTCTTGCCCTGCCTTTTTTCTAACTTGCTCCTTCTCCTAGGGAATCTTATAATATCAACATTTTGTTCTGAGTGGAAAAGAACCTTGGGATTCTCCTGCCCATTCCCTTCTTCTCCTCCCGGGCAACTGCTCTTACTTGTTGGGCTGAGTTTGAAATTTGAATAACCACTGAAAGTGACAGACTTGCCACATCTGGAGGGAAAAAAAAACTGCTGTTTCTTTTGGTTTCTCCCAGAATTCCAAGTGTATCCCAAAAGCTCAAAGGAAGGGCGTGGTTTTGACTCAAACTTTGCCCTGTTTGCCAACCTCAGGGAGTCTGGGTTGAGTTAGGGGGAATGTAACAGAACCTGACAATAGACAAGTCTAATGTGGTTTGGAGTTTTATTATGAAACTTCTGTGTAGTTCTGCTTTTCACCCAGTTGTGTCATAAGAAAACAATCAAAACATTCATTTCAGTTTTTGCTAACCAATTTTTAGAATAATACAAATACATATTAGTATTTAAATATTCTGTAACCAAAAAATTACCTTAAGATGTTGAAAATGTATTGTATTATGTGCTGATTCACAAGTCAGTTTTAAATTATTTCCTTACTTTCCTTTAATTACAAGTATGATTGTATATATGTATAACATATATATACACAATATCATAGATCTGTATAAAATATACATCTTAAAACACAGATATTGAGACTGTTAATTATTTTTATTATATAAGCAGTTTATATTCATTAAATAAAAATTGGATAATATAAAAAAATTAGAAAGAAAAAATTACGTATGGGGCAATTTCTCATTTCATTCTAACAACAGACATTGTGCTAGGTACTGAGAAAAATACGCAGGTGACTAGGACATGGACTGGGCCTGTTAGGAGACAGATTAGAGATAAAATGCAGGTATTTTAAATATTCAATGAAAGGTTATGTTTGTCCAAGCATCTTTGGTACGCCTGGATCTTCCTGTTACCTTTGACTCAGGCATTTAGAGGTCGGCCCTGTTTACCCAGAGATCATATGATCTGTGGATGCCTGGGCAGTGTTATGATTTAACTTGAGGTCCAGTTCTCTTTAGACCACATGTATCTGCACTTCATTCTTTAGAGAGGCAGCAGTTGGAAATAAATCTTTCCACTTGTTACACTGGTTAGAAGGACTGGGTGGATGAGTGATAAAAGGTGCAGTATTGATAGTGCCCGTTGATGACAAAGAAAGGACATTAAAATCCAGGGCATGGTATGTATGTAGTGTATTAATGACTCATTCCAAATTTCCCAAGAAGGATAGCCCGCCAGTGCAGAACATTTTTTTTTTCTAAAGTTATTTTGGATAAAAATTTGGAAAGAGGATTTTAATAAAATAGAGTCTAGCCAATCATTTTACAATTTTTCATAGGTATACTAAATCATATATATATAGTCAGGAATAAAAAATAAACTGATTTTACCTGTGCTTCATTATGTCCTATTGGTTTCACATAACTCAATTTCTAAAATTTCAAAATAATTATGCTGGTACTATTCAAAAGAAGTAGAGTTGTGAGACCCTGTTCATATGAACCTATAATTATTTAATATAGCAAGGAACTGGAAGAAAAGTATTTTAGTTCTCAAGTAAGATGGTTAAGGCAGCTGGATGCAAAGGAGAAAATTCCGTTGCCTAATGATGGCTCTCTTCCACTGATGAAGCAAAACTAGACAGCTTCTAATTCTCCCTTGATGATGTTTTTTACACACTTGTATGGATATATTTCAAACTCCTAACAAAATTAACATTATATAATCTATTGGTTTCACTTATCCATCTGTCTACCATCCATTCATCCGGTAAACATTTATTCTGTACCTACTATGAGGGAAACTACTTTGCTGGATGGACAGTATTTATTACCAAATGCCTCAGTGGAAGAACAATTACATGTCGCTGAGATACAGGTTTCTATAATAAAATAAAGCTGCTATGGGAAACTTAGAGTTTATTTATAAAACAAACTAGCTTAACTATAAGGAACAAGTAGCGCTCCATTTTCAAAACCGAAGGTTGCTTGTTTCTTTGTTAATTAAAGAACACTCCTAAATTACCATGCAATTCTGAGTGGTGAGTCTCTGTTACTAACAAACAAATGTAAAACTCTTCCCAAAGACAAGGAGCATCAGCAAGGATTGTTTAAATCATTTATTTCATTATATGTGAAGTCATATTTTTTTTTTTCTTGGTTAGTTACAGAAGGTTGAGAAAAATCTGGTGGCTATATTTTACACAGTTTACAGAAAACAGTTGTTCCCCAAACTGTATATCTGGCTCCTTAGTCACTCTTCAGAGTCCTGGTCATCTGTTATCCATTGCCAACTAGACATTTTCCCAATAGTGTTCCACAGGCACAACATACTCAGCACGTAGAAAGCTGAACTCTATGTTATATTCCACAAACCCAGTCTTCTTGAAATCCTTCTTGTAATTAATAGTACCACCATTGACCTAGTTTCTCAATCTAGAAATTGGACACTCATCTAGAGCCTGTCTTTGCTGGCACTCATAGTTATTAGGTCATCAAGTACTGTTAGTTTTTATCTTCAGAATCTTTGCTGCATTACAAATGTCACTGCTGTGGAGCCACTCACCTTTATCTTTCCTGGACTATTGCAAAGACCTCCAGAATGACCTTCCTGCTTTTGGTCTGTCAACACGCTACTCCAATCTCTGTACTGCCATTAATATGATCTTTTTCTAATTTAAATATGTTTGTCACTCGCACTCTGAAATTCTTTGAATGGATCCCCTCATTAACCACTGGATTGAGACCCATCACCTTAGCATGGCATAAGAATCTTTATAATCTGACTCTAAAGGTTTTTTTGTTTGTTTTTTTTAGATCCATCTTCCCAAAAGTATCACATGCTTCTACCTAATGGGATTGCTCTTCTAACTATCCCATGCATGCTCTTTTTATATCTATGACGAATGAATATGCTATCTCTTTGTCTAGAATTCACTTCTCTATTTGGTAAAACCTTACTTATCTTTCAGGACTTAGCTCAAATACCACCTTCTTTAAAGGTTATCTTTGAAGGCCTCTGGAAGAATTTGTACCTCTACACTTTGTTCTAGGCTGTTCTTTTTGTCCTCTAGATCCCATTGCTACCATTTTCACCGGCCCTACGTAGGACCTCGGGGACTGACCTTTCTGAATGACATTAACCAGGTTTTCCTACTCTCTTGACTTTCTGGTGGCTGTGAACAATGGGAGGCCCTGAAAGAAGTTCAGAGGGAGAAGAGAGTAAGATTGTAGTAATATTTCCCTAACTCCCTTCCTCCAGAGCAGGGGTCCTCAAACTTTTTAAAGTGGGGGCCAGAGCACGGTCCCTCAGAGAGCTGGAGGGCCGGACTATATGAAATACTAATTCCTACTGTAACACCTGGGCTGCGCTCACTGCCCAAAAAACCTGGCGGGCCGGATCAGACTCCTCTGCGAGCCGCATGTGGCCCGCAGGCCGTAGTTTGAAGACCCCTGCTCCAGAAGCTGCATCTATTGAAAGAGGTTCCTGTTGGGTATACCTCCCTTATAGCTAGAGCCTTCTTTCTGCATTTTGGTAATAGTTCCTTTCTTTGCCTGTTCAGGGGGTAATTTCTCATTGTTGGTGCCTAATTATTTCTAACTCTGCCTCCATCTTTGTAAATAAATTATTTATTAAACTCTCTTTAATCACTCCTTTTGAGTATGCCATCTATTTCCTGTCCTGACTGGTTCACTCCTATGGTACCGTTTAGATATCTCATCAACAGTACTTAACATGTTGTATTTCAATTATTTTTGCCTCCATGCCCATTTCTTCTATTAAACTCCTCACAGTTGGTCTGAATCCAGGAAAAGAATCCTTGTGACTAGGCAGAAAAGCACTTGTCTAATCTGGGCTTTGCAAAGGCCAGGGTAGGACATGCAGGCGTCAGAGCAAGGAGGGATGTCTGGAATGTGCAGAACACCTGAGGAACATGGGCGTAATCTTTGAACTTCCTGCCTGCCTTGATCAGTGGAGTCAATCTGACTGAAAAGGGAGTCTACACTTGAAAGGAAAAACAAGAAAGCAGGACTGAGAAATCTGGCCCAACTAACTAATTAGCTTTGTCAATCTTGGTCCAACTAGAACTAAAGTCTGCGATGCTTGGCCTGGCATTTTATATCCACTGATATCCAAATTTCATCCAGTAAGGGGACCAAGAACTATGAGCTAAAGGGCAATGACTAAGATCTGTGTAAGATTTCTTAAACTTCTCTAACTGTTGGAGGTGAGAATTGGAAGATCCCAATAAATAGCACTTCTCATTCCTATCCAAGTTTTCTAACAAACTGAGAAATAAAAGATGAATACAGAGGGAGTAAAAAAATAATCATGACAATAGAAATGATAGCTCAAACTTCTAGAGCACTTACTTTGTAACTGGAAGTGTGAACACCAAGTGCTTTATACACAGTAACTCAAACTTTACAACAACTTCTGAGTCCTAGTCCCATTTTGTAGGTAGAGGAATTGAAGCATAGGAAAGTTAAGTAATTTGCCCAAAGCCACGTGGCCATTATTAAATGGCAAATCTGGAGTATTAGCCAGTTTGGCTTCAGAGTCTATGCACCAACACCTACACCCAACCCCCTCTTGAGATATAACTCTTTTGTTATAGATGAAACTGATGTTGGAGAACATGACTTGTATCTATGAACAAGAAGCGTTCCTAATAGTGAACCCCTAGTCACAGACAGTGCTGAGCTTAGGCAGGCTTCCTTACGTGACCTATCTCTGGAAAATTTGGGACAAGGAAGAGCAGAGAGGATAAGCAGTTTTTTGCCTATGCATGCCCACTTTATTTTTTCATACTCAACAATCAGATTAAGTAAAGTCTCCGCTCCTGGGAGGAAAAGAGTTGAGAGCTGGAGGAAGTGTAGAGGTTTTGCATTAATGGAGCCCCTTACTCCCTGGAAGGAAACATAAGAAATTGGATGAGAGAAATCCCCCCTAATTTCATGTCCCTATATTTATTACTACTTATTATTATTTTTAGTTCTAAATATCAATGCCACATTGCACCATAACAATTTGCTTGTCTGTTTCTATCTCCCTCTTCCTTCCTTGCCTATGCACTTCTTAACCACAGAAATCTTTTTTCTGTTAATCTCTGAATCTGCAGCAACTGCCAGATGGTACACACTGAATAATTGCTTGTTAAGTGAGAGAATGAACACATAGATATTTTTCTCTAATTTCCAGAAAATACGGAAGAAATTAATACACAAAGGATTCATTGTTAACTCAGATATAGTTTAACTGCTTTAGAACTTTAGCTTCTTGGTTTGAGTTCATCCACAACCTCTTTAATTCCTGGCTTTTATTTTAACTAGAGGCCTGGTGCACGAAATTCATGCACTGGGGGAGGGGTGTCCCTCAGCCCAGACTTCACCCTCTCCAATCTGGAAAATCCCTCTCACAATCCAAGACTGTTGGCTCCTAGGGCTCACCTGCCTGCAGCCTGATCACCCCCTAACCACTCCCCTGCCAGTCTGATCAATGCCTAACTGCTCCCCTGCTGGCCCGATCATCCCCAACTGCCCTCCCCTATAGTCCTGGTCACCCCTAACTGCCCTCCCCTGAAGGTATGGTTCCCCCCAACTGCCCTCCTCCCCTGCAAGCCTGATCACCCCCAACTGCCCTCCCTGGCTGGCCTGGTCACCCCCAACTGCCTTACCCTGCTGGCATGGTCACCCCTAACTGCCCTCCCTGCTGGCCTGATCATCCACAACTGCCCTCCCCTGCCGGCCATCTTGTGGTGGCCATCTTGTGACCACATGGAGCAGCCATCTGGTGCAAGGGCGTGACGGTCAATATTCATATTACCGCTTTATTATATAGGATATAAGGGCTTAGCAGGTGAGCTGAACAAGCTGAAAGCTTCCTACTTACTGCTGCTGCTGCTCTTCCTGGCTTTTCTGAAACTGGAATCGGAAAATGTAGTAAGGAACACACAGCCTGGCAGCTCAGCAGATACCTTGGTATTGCCTTCTTCAGCAGAAAGAGGGCATGGACTTTGGTGTCATTCAACCTGATTTTGAAAACCCACTTTGCAGCTTACTAGCAGTGTGACCTTGCACAGATGATGTTTGTAACATAGTAGCTATATTCCAGTAGTTTTAGGCAATTTACTTTGGGGCAGATATATCATCTGCTTTTCAGAAAGATTCCCATTTGACTGACTTTATGGAATTACTCATGCCATAGCCTATGGCCTTTTTTTTTCCATTTTGAAATACTGACTGCTTTATCTTCCAGACATCAGATTCTGCTGTCTGATAGCATGTGACTATCGAGAAATGTAATTATTCCTCTTACTTCTTTAATTTATCCTGTTTTCTGGCTTGTGATTGTATCTCAATTAACTATTTCCTTAGTTACTTATTAACTTGATGGAATCCAGCTTCATTGACATAATTGTGAACTTTGGCTAGACTAACATCTATTTGAACAACAGTAGCTTGTCAAATTGCCCTGCTATTTTTATTGCATCTTCCAGAACCGCTGAAGCTTACTACCAATGGTCACTTCAAAATACGTCAGTTATTTTAGCTCTCAATAGAGTTATCCAAATGTAACACATGTTTCCTTGACCGGTCAAGCCTGTGTATTTCATACCTGGTAACACATATTTTTGGGAATACTATAAGGAATTGTCCAAATCCTAAGCTCCTAGAGAAATGGTCATTTATAAACCAAGATACAGAAATGAATAATTAAGAAAAACTTAAGTAAGACCCAGTTTTCCAAAGCTGGGCTTGCACTGTGTTTATAGCACAACTTTGTGTCAGTTTGCTTCCTTTTACTCCTCCTTCCTTGATCCTCCTATTCCAGTAAGTCAGATTCATTCTTGTTTTCATAGATTGTTGATTCACAAATTCAGAAACCATTGCCTGCGGGTTGCTAAATAATAAGTAACAGTGACATTATGTATAATTTCACAGTTTATAAACTGCTCTGTATCCAGTTCTAGAACAGAGGATCTTGTATGGTCCATCTTTAAACTACTAGAATAATTATTCCCTGTTTTGTATTTTTACATCCTCTATGTGTTTCTGCCTCCAAAAGGCACTGTTCATTCATTCACTCATTCATTCAACTAACATTTATTGAATCTTCCTCTGTATTAGGCGCTGTGCTCAAATTTCTGGAAAGATGTTGAATATAACACAGTCCTCGCATTTAAGCAAGGGAGAAAGATTGATAGTTAACCAGCAAAAATACAATGTTAAATACTGTACTATAGTTTTATATAAAGAACTAAAAGAATATAGCAGCAGGAGAGGTTAATTCCTAGCCCAAGCTTTAAGGTGGCTCAGGCTTCAGAGAAGAGGAATTTTTTTAAGCCAACATCAAAATAAAACTCTACAAGATTAAAATTTATTTAAGTGGTTTCTTAAAAATTTCATATAATGCTTTTTGATTGGGCTTTGGAGGATGGTATCACAGGAGGAACAGTTTGACATCTAAGAAACACAAGATAGAATGCTACAACTTGAAATTGTACCCTAGAAGTTTGAACACTGGATTATTTAGACCTTGTTACATATAATTTCTAGGCAAAGAGTAGTGGAAGGAATATGTGCCATATAAGCAGAACTAAAGGGTTTTAATAGCAATCACTTACTTCTCTTTATCATTTTTGGAGAAGGTGACTAGATGGTATCAGTACCCAGATGAGTGTTTCTTATAAATAAAAACATTTTAAGTTCTATTTTTGACAAATATCTTTAACTCTCATATACATAATAGTAAAGGCATCATGATTTTATTTCTATTTGGTTATAAACATGCTTGTGTGTACATGTATGTGTATGTTTTAAATGGTGTTTGTAGCATCATAAAATACCAGAAAGCTCTACTTGTGTTTTTTTTATTTATTTATTTTTTTTTAAAGCAACTATAGAAGAAGAAAGAACAAACAGGATTTCCTCTCTAACTAATATTGACTTAACTTTATAGGGTCCCAGGCCTGAACTCCTCTGTTTATTCATGAAACAGATCCAGGCTATTGGTCCACTTGGATTTACTTCCAACCTTCACAGTTCAGACTGTACAGCCAGTTTAACTCTTGGCCTCTCAGGTGACACAGCTTAGGAGGGTTATAGAAATGGCCACAGCAGTATTGGGCGGTTGCGAAAGAAGCCCATGCGCTGGCCCAGAGCCCAGTAGACGAGAGTCCCTCAGCAAAAGAGAGTTTCCACTGGTTACACTTGGGAGTTACCCCTGGTTTAGCCTTTGTCTCAAACCATCTGGATGTCAAAAGCACTAATAAGCAACTGACTCACTGGTGGAATAAATTCAGTCTGGTGATTGTGTGCAGGAAGGCTCTGTTATGATAGACACTGACAATAAGACAAGGCAGTTTCTTAAGTTTTGAGGTCATCTAAACCTAGTTTTGAGATAGCACATTGATATCTAAGAGTGAGTACTGTCATTCAGGTTCAGTTTTTATTGTTGTTGTTGTTTTGCAGATGAAAGAAGCCCTGTCTAAACCTCACCCAACACCCTTTTCCTAGCTCTCTTAAAAGTAGCAAGGGTGGATCCCTTCTTAGAGACCCCGCAATTACTTCATAGCTCTTATGAGACAGTTGTTGGGGAAGTTAAATGAGACTTGAGTTCCCTGAAAATCATCAAGATCATTAAAAGCTAATGCAAATGATAAAGGCTTTGAGTCCTCTCAATCACAGACAGTATTATGCAAGAGCATATTTGTTCTAAGAAAAACTGGAAGTGAGTGTGTGTGTGTGTGTGTGTGTGTGTGTGTGTGTGTGTCCTGTATGTTTTTTCAATTTCTTGTACTGGATTTTACCCTGAACTATTTCAGACATAGACGAAAAATGTGAATGTATGTGTTATTTTTTATATATATAGACACAGACATTTAGGTCATGGAAAAGATCGTTTTTGTCAGATGTCTGCTTAGGACAAGTGCATTTATTCATTTTATTTCAAGATCATGTTTCATTTTATTATTAGTGAGAAGAATTTGTCAAGATTTCAACTTTAAGATTTCTTCAAATATAGCAACATTGGTAAAGAATTGGTATATAATCACCACCATTTTTTCCTATTAGGTTAAATGTCTGTTTCTATAAGCAATTATTTCTTCCCAGCTTTACAATAATTTTTCTTTTGTGTTTTCCTTGGAAACCTCAGACCCTAAGGAAAAATATTCTGGGCACTTTCACTTTAACAGAAAACTCCAATCTCTCATATTTCATTTAAAACTCCAGTCAAGGGGTTAGCCTGATGTCCCATCTCTATCGTCTCTGATGGCTCTCTATGACCTGGAAAAATAAAATTAATAGGAGATAATGAGTGTGTTTAGGAGCCAGGCACTGTTGTAGGCACTTTATATTTAGGAACTCATTTAGTTCTCACAATAACCCTATGTATGGAATGTCTGCTAAATGCTCAGTTCTGTCCTAGGAGCTCTAGATAAGAAAATATATAAGGCTAGGTACCCAACTTTTAGGAGTTCAGCATCAAGCAATTAGTAGCTCTAATTGCAGCTGATTTGCTGGACATTGTACAGTTGATAGAGCATATTAATAAGGCTTCAGGCACATAGTATGTGGCAATCTGTATGGCAAATGCATTCCTTTCTATTCCAATTAGAAGGGAGAGTCAGAAATAGTTTAGACTCCTGTGGGGCAGACAATATTCACTAAAGTTTTTGCCTCTGGGCTATCTTTACTCTCCTGCTCTCTGTTATAATATATGCTGAAGGTATCTGGACTGCCTGGACATCCCATTGAGTGGCATCTGGGCATTGAGGGATCTGGATGGCCTGGGTAATGGTGGCAATCATGCTGATCACTGAGGATGAGCAAGAAGTGGTTGGTGTGCTGAAGATGGTGATAGGACACAGTTTTCCAGAGCATTGAAGATAAATCCTATAAAGACTCAGGAATCTGGCCCTGGCCAGATAGCTTAGTTGATTAGAGTATTGTCCTGATATGCCTAAGTTCTGGGTTTGATCTCCAGTCAGGGTGAATACAAGAATCAATCAATGAATCCGTACATAAGTGGAACAACAAATTTTTTTCTCTCTCTTTCCCTTTCCCTTCCTCTCTCTTTTTAAAAAAATCAATAAAAAAATGATTCATGTATCTGACACTTTAGTGAAATTTTTAGGGGTCCAGTGGTCATAAACATGACAAATATCTCCTTCAAAGTAAAAAAAAAAAAATAAATAAATTACTGCATCTTGCATTTGCTACCACAAAGGAGGAAACACAAGTGCCCAGTAAGCTTCTTTGGGTTCTGGATGCAACACATTCCAAACTTACAAATACTAATCCACATACTGACACAGAAGGCTGCCAGCTTTGAGTGGTAAGGTCCACACTATAGTGCAAATAGCCTCACCACTTGGGCAATACAATCCAGAGAATCTTACAGCGTGGGAGGTATTAGTGGTGAAGAAAGATGCAGCATCTTATGGCAAACCCATTGGGAGAATGATGATGCAGGCCTCTGGGATTCTGGAGCAAGACCATGCCATTTACAGCACAGAAATACATTCCTTTGGAGAAATAGCTCTTGGTTTAGTTATTGGGCCTGGCAGAGGCAAAACGCTCATGGAGCACTAAGGGTTCTGTCAGATGTATCAAATCATAAGTTGGATTGGTCCAGTACTAGTTCATGGTAATATGGAAATGATATATCTGGGATTGAGCCCAAGCATTAGAGAGGACATAGTAAACTACATGAGCAGATAGCCCTGAGCTGCATGTCACTCACAATAGTACTGGTCCTCAGCTTGCTCCTATGGCCATATGGGGAGTCCTATATGACCAGCTGGAGGAGAAGGAAAAGCCTAAGCTTGATTTATGGATGGGTCTGTTCTGTAGCTACAAGACAGAAATGGACCATGCCTGCATTATAGCCACATTCAAGGATAGCCTTGTATCACAGTTTGAAGGCTCTCCCTGCTTTCTCTGTCTTCCATTTCTTTATCCTTTGCAGGCATTTCCCAGAAAATCTGATGCATGTCTAATTCCATGTTGGCATATGCTTCTCAGAGGACACTAACTTCCCAATGGGTGGAGCTGTGAACAGAGCCCCTAATTACTTACTTTTTTTTGGAATGAAAATTGGCCCAGCATATACAGATATGGGAAGTGGCCTGGAAAGAAAAGAATTGGAGACAAGAAGGTAGAGGCACATAGACGAACATGAAGAGGTTTGTATCCTATATTACAACCCAACAAAAAGCATCCACAATGGAAGAGGTACTGAATTACTAAGTAGATTTAATAACTGAATTAGTGGGCATAAGCATTGGCCACCCTGGGACTGCCGATATAATAATATGGACAAAGTTGCATGATAGCAGAACGAGGCTATGGCATGGGTCCAATAGCATGAACTTTTCATTACCAAAGTTGAGCTAGCTTCTGCTGCTTCTGAATATTCTATCAGTAACAGAGACAAATGCTGATATATCATTATTTCTTTTTTTCAAATGTATTTTTATTGATTTCAGAGAGGAAGGGAGAGGGAGAGATAGAAACACCAATGATGAGAGAGAAACATTGATTCTCTGCCTCCTGCATGCCCTTTACTGGGGATTGAGCCACAAATCCAGGCATGTGTCCTGACAGGGAATCAAACCGTGACCTTCTGGTTCATAAGTCGACTCAACCACTGAGCCACGCCAATTGGATTATCATTATTTCTTGATGAGACCAACTGGCCAATTGGTAGCAAGTCAACTACAAGAGCAAGTCCTCACAGGGATAGATACTTATTCCGAGTGCAATCTTGTCTTTCATGATTGCAATGCCACAGCCAACACCACAATATGGCACCTTAAAGAATGCCTGATTCACAGGTATGGAATCCCACACAAAAACATCTGAACAGGGGACCTGCTTCACTGTGAAGGAGGTGCAGTATTGGACTCATAGCTATGGAGCTACACTAACCATATCATATACTACACTATTTAGAAATATCCAACTGGACTAGCCTTCTAAAAGCACAGCTCAGAAGCAACACGCTGAAAGGATGCAATGCCATCCTTTTCATAGCAAAGCTCAGGCTTTTTCCTCCTCCGTCAGCTGGGTATATGGGAACTCTCCCAATCCCCTTTAGCCATAGGTATGAGCTAGGGGATGGGAGCTGTTGTAATTGTGGTAGATGACATGGGGATCCAGGCTAAGTCAGAGACTTCTTCTATATGGTGCCATGTCTTCAGCAGGAAGAACACAATGGTCACCAAGAGGTAGAATCAGAAATAGCTCCACTTCCCATAACTTCCCATAACCCACTGGCAGATTTCTGTGTTTCCTGTACCTGCAACTCTGGGCTCTGTAGGGCTGGTGGTTCTGGTCTCAGAAGGAGTGCACTCTTGTCAGGGGACAGAGCAAGTGCCTCACTGAACTATATGCTGTGAATACTGCCAGGAAATTTTAGGCTCCTTGTGTTAAGACCAGCAATTAAGAAGAGAAGTCAGCACTGAAATCGGTTTGGCTCAGTGGATAGAGCATTGGCCTGCGGACTGGGGGGTCCCAGATTCGATTCCGGTCAAGGGCATGTACATTAGTTGCGGGCACATCCCCAATAGAGGGTGTGCAAGAGGCAGCTGGTCGATGATTCTCTATCATCGATGTTTCTAACTCTCTATCCCTCTCTCTTCCTCTCTGTAAAAAATCAATTAAAAAAATATATATTTTTTAAAAAGAAGTTACCATCTTGACAGTTAATCAACCCCAATCATTAGGAAGAGGTAGTATTACTTTTACATACAGGGATAGAAATAGGTATGGAACTCAAGTGATTTGCTTGGAAGCCTCTGGACTCCTTTGACCACTGTGTACTGTGAATGGACCTGGGCAGCAACCCTGACTTGAAAAGGGTCTGATTGCCAAGGATTAAGACCCATCAGCAATGAAGGTTTGTTTGGGTCACACCATGAGGGAAGCTACCAAGACTTGCCAAGATGACAGCTGAGGGTGATGGGATTTAGAATGAATAGAGGAAGGAGAGGATGAGTACCTCGTACAGCCCCAAGACCAACCACAGCAGTGGAGGCTCTGGTTCATCTCACTAACCTCCTTCTAAGTTTTCTTTCAGGAGGAAAGGCCCAAAGGAACTATGGAGGATGTGTTTCCTAAATCTGCACAGGGAAGCAAGTTTTTCTACAGCATGAGGTAGACTATGGCAACCATGAAAATGTACCTCTCAAATTTTGCTGTGGGGAGCATAATTGACTTCTGGATCCAGCCCCTGCTGTGGGGAGCATAATTGACTTCTGGATCCACCAGTTTTTACACTGAGCCAACGCTTCCCTTGGGCTTTGCCTAGCCAATGAGAGCACTGCAGTGGTACCAATGCCAGCCCATTCCTGTGAGACCGAGATTTCTTCAAAATGCGACTTTGTCTCAAGGACTCCCCATTGGCCTAGTTGGAAATTTCCTTAGAACTGTGCTGTAGTATAAAGCGCTTTTCTCCCCCGCCCCCTTTCATTGATGCCAGACTTGCATCACAGTTTGAAGGCTCTCCCTGCTTTCTCTGTCTTTCATTTCTTTATTCTTTGCAGGCATTTCCCAGAAAATCTAATGCATGTCTAATTCCATGTTGGCATATGCTTCTCAGAGGACACGAACTAACATAACAGCACTGGGGAAATGAGATCTTAACTAACAGGAAAATAGTATGAACCAGACAGGCTTAGTTTAGCATTTACCTTCCTATTCTGGATCTCTAGCAAGTGTTCAGGCAATGTTTTCATTGTTGTATGCAAATACCAATTCACATTTACGTTATTATGTTTGCTAACCCAAAAAGGAGAAGTGCTAACAAAAGGAAATGAAAGTAAAGGAATCACTTCCTCCATCTTTAACTGCTCTTTCACTTTCCCCCGCCCCCCTATCTACAGCATTTATTATTAAGATGTAGTCCATTGTACAGTCTGGTATTCTGCAAATTTATATCACTTGGCATCTGAGCAAACCTATAACTATTACAAGAAAATAATAATATTTTCTATTATATATATATATATATATATATATATATATATATATATATATAGCAAACCTATAACTATTACAAGAAAATAATACTCTCAAAAGTGTGTGCCATAAATTTTTATACACCAATAGTAAAATTACAGAAAGAGAGATTTAAAAAACAATCCCATTTACCATTGTACCACCCAAAATTAAGATACCTAGGAATAAGGAGGTAAAAGACCTATACTCAGAAAACTACAGGACACTGAAAAAAATTGATAGCGGAGGACATAAACAGATGGAAGAACATACCATGTTCATGGATTAGTAGAATCAATATCATTAAAATGTCCATACTACCCAAAGCAATCTTTAGGTTCACTGCACTCCCCATTAAAATACCAGTGGCATATTTCACAGACCTAGAATGAACTCTCCAAAAATTCACCTGGAATTAAAAAAAAAAAAAAAAAAAAAAAAAAGACCCCAAATAGGTGCAACAATTCTGAGAAAGGAGAACAAAGTAAGAGGGACCTCAATATCAGGTATCAAGCTATATTACAAAGCCACCGTTCTCAAAAATGCTGGTATTGGCACAAGAACAGGCATATAGAGAACAGAACAGAGAACCCAGAAATCAACCCAAACCACTATGCTCAATATTTAACAAAGGAGGCAAGAGCATACAATGGGGTCAAGACAGTCTCTTTAATAAATGGTGTTGGGAAAATTGGACAGATATATGCAAAAAAAAAAAAAAAAAATGAAACTAGACTAACAACTTATACCATACACAAAAATAAACTCAAAATGGATAGAAGACTTAAACATAAGATGGGAAACCATAAAAATCCCAGAGGAATCCTCATGCAACAAAATCTGAGACATATGTTGTAGCAATATCTTTACTGAAACAGCTCCTGGGAAAATGGAAACTAAAGAGAAAATAAACAAATGGGAGTACATCAAAATAAAAAGCTTCTGCAAAGCAAAATAAACCATCAACAAAACAACAAGAACGCCTGCTGCAGTGGAGAACATATTTGCCAATGTTATTTCTGATAATGGTTTAATCTCCAACATTTACAGGAAACTCATACAACTTTAAAAAAGGAAGATAAACAATCCAATTTAAAAAAAAAATGGCAACGGACCTAAATAGATACTTTTCAAAAGAGGACATACAGAAAGCCAAGAGACATATGAAAACATGCTCAAAGTCCCTAATCATCTGAGAGATGCAAATGAAAACGACAATGAGGTACCACCTCACACTTGTCAGAATGGTTATCATCAATAAATGACAAATAAGCTTTTAGTCTTGTTATATCTTCTTAATGAATTGACCCCTTTATCAGGATGAAATGACCCATTTATCACTGATAATATTCTGTGCTCTAAAAAGCAGGAAGATATACTAAGTCTGATATTAATAAAGCCACCCCAAGTTAAAAAAAAAAAGAAGAAAAAAAAAAAGACAAGTGCTGGAGAGGTTGCTGAGAAAAAGAAACCCTCTTGCACTGCTGGTGGGAATGCAGACTGGTGCAGCCACTGTGGAGAACAGTATGGAGTTTCCTCAAAAAAGTAAAAATGGAACTCCCATTTGACCCAGTGATCCCACTTCTAGGAATATATCCCAAGAAACTAGAAATACCAGTCAGAAAGGATATGTGCACCTCTATGTTCATAGCACAATTTACAATAGCTAAGATTTGAAAACAGCCTAAGTGCCCATCAGCAGATAAATGGTTTAAAAAACTCTACACAATAGAATACTACGCTGCTGTAAAAAGTAAGGAACTCCTACCATTTGCAACAGCAAGGATGGACCTGGAGCATTATGCTAAGCGAAATAAGTCAGTTGGAGAAAGATAAATATCATATGATCTCACTCATTTGTGTAATATAATGAACAACATAAACTGATGAACAAAATCAGATCCACAGACAGATAGGCTTTGATGAGATCATCAAACCTCAGTGGGAGGGTGGGGTTAAGGGGGAGAGATCAATCAAAAGACTTATATGCATACATATAAGCCTAATCAATGGACACAGACAACAGGGGATGGGGGCATGAGCTGGGGAATGGGGGGGGGGGGGAATGGAGGAATAAGGACACATATAATTCCTTAATAAAGAAAAAATATATATAATATTGCAACAAAAAAAGTGTGTGCCTTAGCATGGTTGAGCATCAATCTATGAACCAGGAGGTCATGGTTTGATTTCCAGTCAGGGCACATGCCTGGGTTGTGGGCTGCACCCCCAGTGTGGAGCATGCAGGAGGCAGCCAATCAATGATTCTCTCACATCATTGCTGTTTCTATTTGTCTCCCCCTCCCCCTTCCTCTTTGAAATCAATAAAAATATTTTTTTATGGGTGCCCTAACCCAAAGCATAATCTCAATCTATATAAATGGGAGAATTTTATTATTGTCTAGTCAATTGTTTGGTATGAAACCGGACATTAGGAATCTTGTATAGTATTCTGATCTGATCTTTGCTATTAACGTCTGGGTACATCTTTTGAATCCCCGAGCCATATCTTAACTAGAAAATAGGGGTTAAAAAAAGAAAGAAAAGAAAATAGGGGTAGAGGTGTTTACTCTCTAGAGCAGTGTTTCCCAACCTTCTCTCATGATGAGAATCACCTGGTGGAGTTGTTAAAACACAGATTCCTGAATCCCAACTAAGAAGTGCTAAACTATTGATAGAATTTTTGGGAACATATAGGTAAAATTGTATACTTAACTAGTGCTCTAAGACAGATTTTATATACAGAGCACTAAGTTAGGTATGCAATTTTACCTATATGTTCTCAAAAATTCTAGTTTAGCACTTCTTAGTTGGGATTCAGGAATCTGTGTCTTAACAACTCCACCAGGTGATTCTCATCATGAGAGAAGTTTGGGAAACACTGCTCTAGAGCTAAAAAAAAGGACATTTGCCCAGATGGATGTTTTATATAATAACTATACTTTATGGTATGTGTGCTGTAGGAAAAGTACGCTTAAGATTTGGGATCAGAAGATCTGACTTCAACCCTCCAACTTGTCTGCTAGGTCTACTATAAGAAAATACCGCCAAAACCGGTTTGAGCGTCAGCCTGCAGACTGAAAGGTCCCGGGTTCGATTCCGGTCAAGGGCATGTACCTTGGTTGTGGGCACATCCCCAGTAGGGGGTGTCCAGGAGGCAGCTGATTGATGTGTTTCTCATCGATGTTTCTAGCTCTCTATCTCTCTCCCTTCCTCTCTGTAAAAAAAAATCAATAAAATATATTTTTATAATAAGAAAATACCACAGACTGGGTGACTTAACACAGTTCTGGGAGTTGTAAGTCCAAGATCAAGGTGCTGGCAGGGTTGATTCTCCTGAGGCCTCCCTCCTTGGCTTGCAGGTGGCCATCTTTTTGCCATATTCTGTCATGACTTGTTCTCTGTGCAGTCACATTCCAGGAGAATCTTCCTCTTCTTATAAAAACACCAGTCATTTCAGATCAGGGCCCGCCCTTTTGACCTCATTTAACCTTAATTACCTCTCTAAAGGGCCTATCTACAAATGCAATCAAATCCTTTTGGGATATAGGATTTTGTCATATGAATTTTAGGGGAACAAAATTCAATATGTAACATTAATCAGCAAATATGTTCAAGGTCATTCTAGGTCCTACTAAATACTGCCCTGTCCTGCCTCTGGATTACGTGGTTCCCAGACCTCCTGCATCAGGATTGCATGGTAGAAATGCAGATTGCTCAGTCCCATCTGGGGTGAACTAAATCAGAATGTTGGGGATTGGGGTTCTGCAGTCTGCATTTTACCATTTGGTAAAAGTTACCTAACTGAATTTTGCGTACTGAAGTTTAATAATGGCTGACACAATGGAAAGCACATAGAAGATTTGGAGTCACACTACCTGGGTAAATCCTGACTCCACCAATTACTGGATGTGTAATCTTTGACAAATTATGTAATCTCTTCATGCCCCAATTTCTACTTTCATATTTTTGTGAGGATTAAACGTAGAGGATTAGAGGATCTTATATGATCATAATGTAACATTTTTTATCATTCATGTTCTGATAAAATAATAGTCCCATGAACACTTTCCTCACTTTATGTTCTTTTATTTTCTTTCTTGAAATGCAAGAAAGCATTTATCATCTTTAAATTCTACTCATCCTTTAAGATGGACTTTTAAAAATATATATGCTTTTATTGTCTTTTTAGAGAGAGAAGAAGGGAGAGGGAGAGCTAGAGAAACATCGATGCCTCCCATACATACCCCAATGGGTGACCAAACCCACAACCTGGGCATGTGCCCTGATCAGGAATCAAAACAGTGATTTTTTGGTGCATGGGATGACATTCAACCAACTAAGTCACATTGGCCAGGGTTAAGATGGACTCTAAGTTCTACCTACTTCATGTCACCTTTCCAGATCCCCATTACAATCTAGCTATCTCTTGTTATATTCCATTTTGCATCATAGTTAGTTGTGTGTGTCTTTCTCCCTGCTGGTCTTTGACAAATGATCCATCCCCAAATACATACACACATGCTACATACACATGTGCAACACTTACCCATGCATTCAACATGCATTCCTTAAGGGTACCTAGAACAGAGCTTAAACAAATATTTGCCAAATTGAATCAAAGGAAATCTATTTTCTCAAGCTGAAGTTCTGACTTAATTCTTTGACAAATTCATTCTATACTCCTGATATACTGCAAGAAGCAGCTCACGATTTAGGGACTGGTAGTATACAGGAAAATTGGAAATAGAATTTTGATAAATGTAAATGTCTGCAAGGAATGAAGCCAGCATTTTTATTGAGTCTTATATCCCAGTAATCAAATCGAAGTGGACTCTTTAATTCTTACTATGAATTTTGGCCAGAGAAACGGCTTATGACATAGTTCTGAAAGAGTCAAGAGCTTGAGAATGAGGTTGATGAAGGAAGAGGAATTTTGATTGTTGGAGAAACTTGGAGCCTACAGTTTATTTTGAAATTATTTTTAGTAAAGATTTAGTCAGGTTCATTCCTATGAAGGTTTGGAAATGTCTGGTCTATTTTATAGCACAATAAAACTTCATGGTTTCCTGGTTGGCTGGTATTTGTTTAGAGAGAGTGGGTTACTGGTCCAGACAACATTTGAGAGGTTATAATGAGAGGAAATCTGATATAAACCTTTTCACCTGTGAAAAGGAGGGATCGCAAAGGAAGGAATAAAATCAGCCATACCGCCAGGTTTACTGTTTAAAAAACACACACATAGTTTTCATTGGTTTAAAGTCTTGTCCATATTAGAGTGGATGTTAGTCATCCTTTGAAGCACGATTACACAGTCCCAAAAGACAGTATTAAAATCTTGAATTTATATAAGGGTTCTTGTTATTTTTCACAGTTTGCACTTACCTTTAATATAGTTACCAAAGCACCAAACCAGGCTAGAGAGTTGTCACTGGGAACCGTCCAAGCATAATTCTAGTGAAGACTGATGTTAGGCTAACTGCTGCACTGCATGAATCCTAGTTATTTAGCAGGAAAAGGACATTAAAAACACTTGCTTTTGTCTGAAAGCTGACCAGATAGTTATAAAATTTCTCTAAATATACAAATCTACACCTTGCTTTTTCATTAGAGCTACTGGCCTGTTTACTATTTCCAGGGCTGATAAAAATATTATATTAAATAAAAAATGTTAAGACCATTTAAAAGATCTTATCATCCAAGTTTTTTCATAATGATTTCTCACTGACTTCAAAAGAAATACAAGGGGGGGGGGGGAGGGAAGAACCAGAGTAAGATTGCACTACCTTTTTATTTTTTATTGCACTATTTAATGAAGCTGGTGCTTAGTTAAAAAATCTCCCAGAGCTATGTCAGATATTTGTTTATTATACAAAATATAATAGCATTTTTTTCTAAATAACCTCACTGTCTTCTTATCCCTTTTTTTTTATTGGACACTACTACGAATACAAAATAAGTGCTAGTTTATAATTCCTATTTACAAAAATATAAATAGGTCTTCTGTTAAGGGGAGTCAGTTTTATTTCTTTATACAGGAGAAAATGTGTGTGTGTGATCTTTATATTGTATCAGTAAGCTGTTTAAATTCTTTGGCTAAAATGAACAAAGAAACCGATCTGACTAAAGGTACAGCTTTTTCCTGACTAGATTTTCTAGAATGAAACCTTTCTTAATGCCAACATAAATATTAACTCATTCCTCAATCCACTGCAATCTGGCTTCTGCTTCCACCGCAGCCACTGTTCCACATGAGGGTGACAATGACGTGGACCCTTTCCTGTTCTCTTCTTTTTAGGATGTTGCATTGTGCTTTTTTGTCCTCCTTCTTGAAACTTCCCTACTTTGGTACATAACACCATTCTTGCCTGATTCTCTTTCTAGCATTGCCACTTCCTTTACAGTCATCCTTTTGAGCAATTCTTTGTTCCTTGTCTCTTATATGTTAATGTTCCTCAAAGTACAGACATTGATCTTCTTCTCTTTTCACACTATGTACTCTCCTGGAGAATGTCTCATTTTCCTCCCAGGGTTCTGCCTCAGGCCTCCAAACTATGTCTGTAGCCCAGACTGCTCTCTTGAACTTCACACTTGTATATATCCAACTACCCAGAAACATCTCAACTTGGATTCAACCTGTTCATAATGAAACCCATGGTCTTTACTCTGTGACTTCTCTAGTACTTCTTATCCTGGTTAATAACTATAAAATATTCTAGTCCCTAAGCTAGACATAGGGAACTCTCTTTGCACCCCCCTTCCCCTCTGTGGAATTGATCAGAAAGTTCTAGTAATTAAATTCTTCCTTTCCAGACTTACTGCCCTGTCTTACAGAAGTTTAGCCTCATCTGGCCTGTGATTAAGATTTCTTAAATGGTTTTCCTGGCTTTGGTTTCACATTCTTCCAAACCATTCTTTATGCAGTATCAGCATTGAGATTTAAAATGCACATTAAAATTAAGCATGCCAAAAAAAAAAAAAAAAAAGGACTATACCTTCTCCCTGATTAAAAATCTTTAATAGTCCCTTATCACTTACAGGATAAATTCCAGACTCTCCAGGACAGCTTACAGGGCTCCCCATGATTTGATATACACCCATGCATCCAGCCTCATTTCTCTATTCCCCTTTTCCCTCCATCCCAAGTCAGTTCCTGAAATGCCCACGCTATTTTATGTCTCTGTGTCTTTGCAAATACTGTTCCCTGTCTGGAATGCTCTACCTTCTTGTCTACTTGGAAGTCCCTATTTATTTTTTAATACTCAGGCTAGCATCCTTCATCTGTGAACTTCTCTTTGTCTCACCAGTATACTTGGTCAGAGCTATATTTGAGCATTTCATACTGTGCTACACTTGTTTACATATTTTCCCCCACCAAACTGAGGGCAGGGACTATATCTTATTCATATTTGTACTTTTAGTATCTAGGGCAATGGTTGGCACATAGTGAATGAATGAATAAATTTTTTAAGCATAGATGTTTTCTTGTCTTCACTATGTTTAATGCCATTATGGACAGAATTGGTTGTTAAGGTTTGATTTTTTTTCTTCTGTTACTCCAAGTGACCACATATAGGCCCTAAATCAACATCTTTTCAGCAAAATGAGACATAAGATACATAGACCCACAAAACTATGATACTAACATGAAGCCCTTACTTTAAAAATTAATGTATTATTTTTTTGCATTTACAGTATGCATTAAAATCTTTGTAGCACTTGCCTTGTGTTGAGAGC
Organism: Pipistrellus hanaki; assembly: GCF_964339955.1. NCBI lineage: Eukaryota > Metazoa > Chordata > Mammalia > Chiroptera > Vespertilionidae > Pipistrellus > Pipistrellus hanaki. The sequence continues at coordinate 52,004,288 of NC_140511.1, forward strand.
TGCTAATTTACCTGTTTTATTTGATTGCATAGATAAGAAGACAAAAGCTTAGTTGAACAAAATGTCATTGAAAGCAAGACTTGAAACCAAATTGAACAAATGATGTAACCTGGGGAATCTTTTTGGCAAACTCAGAAGTGATAGGATCCTGGAAAGTCCTGATAGGTTGGTGAGGGATAAGGAAGAGGATAGGGTGTAAGAAGAATGAATCAAATTTACATTTACTGAGTATCTAGTCATTGCTAAGTCATATTAGTTTAATTTAATTCATAACAATGACTCTATGAGGTGGACATGGTTATCCCCATTTTGTAGATGAGGTAGGTAACATGAGACATTAAGTAATCTCCAAGGTCACACAGCTACAAAGGGTAACCAGATCTGACTGATGCTAAAGTTTCCTTCCTTCCCAGCATGCTGCTCTGCCTTTCAAAGTTCCCAGAGCTGCCTTGCTGCTGTGTGCAGCTCAGTAACCCACACAAAGACACATTATTTGCTCCTATTTGCAATGATCATAGGCAGATGGCTATGGTCACTTAATAATTAACAATCCTATACCCTAGTATAATAAAAGGCTAATATGCAAATTGTCCCCTGGACCCAGGAGTTCCGACAGGGAGTTCAACCAGGAGTTTGGCCAGGGGGCGGGGCCAGCTTGCCAACTGCCCATGGTTCCTCTCCTGCCCGCTCCCCCACCCCCAGCCCCACATTGGGGCAGGGCAGTTGGATCCCACCCGTGCACCAGGCCTCTAGTATAACTATAATTTTATGTCCAATCTCAATGCTCATTTTGAAATTTTCCTAATGAATACTCTCACACTTCATTGATGATGTCAGATAATGGGTGAATATTTTTGAGCTTGTCATGTAAAACAATGTGAATACATTTGAACTAGGTTTAGTGGAGAGAGCATACTTCTAAATTTTTCTTTGGTGTTGTCTGCTTCTGGCTCTATTTGGAATCCAGAAATGACTGCTGTCTGGGGTAAAAGGCAGTTTGCTCTTGCTGCCTTCTGTATATTGGTTGGCCTGGCAGTTTGTCGTTCTCCTGGGCAAGAATCCAGCTTGTGGTAGTGAGGTGGTTTTGTGGCAGAACTCCACAATTAACCGCAAGTTCAGTGTCAACGGTAGGCTGCCACCGTCATGGCTGTGATCCTTCAGATCTGCTAGGGTAGCCAGAGCTGAAGAAACTACTGCTTGTCTATGGAGGGAACAGGAAAACTTGGAAAGAGTTTGCATTGCTGTTTATTGTTCAAGGTTCAGGTTTAATACGAAAAATCCAGGATTTTTCAGATCAGTAGTTAAAGATTTAATACTTTTACCTGCTTGTGTGTTTTTTAAAAAATATGGAGGATTTGTGGTACAGATACAACTGTTGTCTGACAGCTAGAAATATAAAAAGGAAAATTCTTAAAGTAGTAGAATATACTCTTTCATAGCAAAAGAAATCCAGGTGCCATCACTTGAGTTTAAAAAAGCTCATTCACACATCTCTTAAACATTTATTTTATGTATAATGTTTTCTGTCAATCTAAGAGAAAGTGTTCTTTTACTGATTTTGTGTAAATGGATATTAAGAAAAATATTTTTCAATAACAATCTGGAAATTTTTGTACTAAGTTATATATTAAGAGTTTCTATTAAAATTCCTTGATTAAATAACAAAATGAAATGACATACAACTAAAAATCCTGAATTATTAAGCAATTTTTGATAAATACAAACAAGAAAATTTTTAGCATTAACTGAATATTGTGCTAAGCATGGCATGGAGACTGAGCTAAGATTGAATAAGGCAGAATTCTTGTGTTTGAAGTGCATATTGATGAGGTAGCCATGCAAATAAAGAAATCTGATACCAACATACACCTTTATCTAATAGTAACAATAAACTCCAGTTCTATATTAATTAACACCACACCATGACTCTGGCCTTCTCATACCTCATACTTTTGTTCTTGGCCCTTCATGCTTTATGAGCCAGCCACAGGACACTTGAAATTATCCAAATGCACCATAATTGCATTCCTCTAGATTTTTACACTTGCTTGCTTCCTTTGTCCGGATTATCTTTTCTCCTTACTTTATTTAGGTAAATTCAACTTATCTTTTAATATCAAGCCCGGAACTCTTTCTCAAGAGCACTACTGGGTACCTGATATTCCCGCTCTGGTCTGGGTTAGGGGGCCCTCCTCTGAGCTCCCAGAGTACACTGAGTTTACTTGCTTCTACATCACAGTTCCTATCACTCTGGGCGCTAGTAGTATTTTTACTTTTCCAGCTTTCATTATGAACCCTGAAAGGAAGGGACCATACCTTTCATCATTGTATCCTTGTCAGCCAGCACAGTGCCAGGCACTTAGTAAACACTGAAATAATGAACATATTCACTAAGAGAGAGAGATATTAAATGTTGGTGGAGGGGAGTGGTACATACCAAGGAAGTAAAAATGAGGGAATTAAACACAGAGATGAAAGGGAGAAGGCGGGAAGAGGAGAAAGAGACAGGAAGACAGCCATCCAGTCAGACACAGGGGAGAGAACTGGAATTGGTAGAGGAGAAACAAATTATGAAAACAAGCTGAGAGAACCACACAGTGGGAAGATGGGAAAAGAATAATTCTTCTTTAGTAGGTCTGAAAGCACTGTTCCCCACAGGTTTTTTTTTTTTTTTTTTTCTTTCCAAATATTCTCTGTGCTCTTTAGTAGCCTATGTGCATTCCTACATAAAGCTGCAGCTTAAGGAAGTTAGTTCTAAAGAACTTCATAGTTTTTTAATGTTCTAAGCAGCATCTCACACAGTGCTCTGCACATAGTAAGCACTCAATAAATATTGTTGAGATGAACTAAACAGTGAGTCAAAGTGGGGTTCAGATTCTGAGATGAGTGCTAGCCGGAAAAGAAATGTTTTGTTTGCGCACAGGAACCAGACGGATCCTTTCCATAGAGAAAAACCAATCAGTTGTTGTTTTAAAAATTTTTTTAAATTAATCCTCACTCAAGGATAGAGGATATTTTTTTCCATTGCTTCTTAGAGAGTGGAACCGAGGGAGGGAGGGAGAGAGAGAGGGAGAGAAACATCTATGTGAGAGCGACACATTGATTTGTTACCTCCCTAAGGAGCCCCTATGGGGTGGAGATTGACCTGCAACCCAGGTATGTGCCCTTGACCAGAAATCAAACTCTGAGACTCTTTGAAGTGGGGGGGTTGGGGAGAGGGAGGGAGAGAGGGAGAATAAAGAGAGATAGATGAGAGAGAGAGAGAGAGAGAGAGAGAGAGAGAGAGAGAGAGAGAGAGAGAGAGAGAGGTTGTAACCACTTAGCAACACCAGCCAGGGCTTTTTTTATTTTTAAATGTGAGAATGAAAATGTTAACTCTTTCCTTCTTTTAAAACCTTTTTAGGTTTCCATTTATCTTAGGGAAAGCTCTAGCTTTAGGAATTTGAAATCTCAGTGATACTGGTGAATTTACTGGCCATTCCTTAAACTTTGATATTTAGAATTTGTCAGACTACTTTAAATCATTATCTCTAAGAAATCAAGGCTGCTTTATTACTGAATTCTGAAAAAGCTACTTTAGAAAAAGCACTCAGTTCTAAGCATTTTCCCAAACCCAATTCAAATCCACTTTTTATGCTCAATTTTTAGAAATTTAAATTTTTCCTTTTTTTCTCCCTCTCCCCCTTTATTTGTGCCCAAGAGTTCCAAAGAGGGGCTTCAGGTCAAAGGAGAAGGTGTCAGAGACCTGGCCCCAGACACTTCCACTTGAATAAGAGCAGTTTGCTTTTATTTGCATATTTCTTTTGAAGAACATCTGAAAACCATGGTTGAGAGGTGACTGTGCAGGATGGAAACAGTAATAAAAAGCTCTTAAAAATTGGTAACTATTGCCGGGACCGGTTTGGCTCAGTGGATAGAGCGTCGGCCTGCGGACTGGAGGGTCCCAGGTTCGATTTCGGTCATGTACCTTGGTTGTGGGCACATCCCCAGCGGGGAGTGTGCAAGAGGCAGCTGGTCGATGTTTCTCTCTCATCAGCGTTTCTAACTCTCTGTCCCTCTCAATTCCTCTCTGTGTAAAATCAATAAAATATATTAAAAAACAACACAAAACAAAAAACTGGTAACTATTATTTCCCGCTTTTCAACGTCTCTGAGCAAAGCTGTAGAGGCTGCTCCATAAACCATCCTGAGGAGTCAGTTGTTTGATCTAGGGTCAGTGATAATGATGGGGTCGAGGCCTACCCCTCCTCCAACCCCCAGTACCACCCATTCCCACGTGTATTCCATGATAACTATAATTGAGTTACCACAGGTGCAGCTGCTCTGATCCATTCAAAAATATTTAATTTTGGAAGGGAATTCCTGGGAATACTGTTCCAAAAACGGATTTTATTTATGTATGGATTTTAGAGTTAGAAAATAACTCCATCTTCTGAAAAATGTTAAAACCACAAGTAAAAGGATGGGTTTTTTTTTTACATGGCACGTGGGGTGGGGAGGGTTCTGAGACCTAATCTGAGGCCCATTTGTTATGTCAGCTTCCTGTGGATGAATATTCAAGAAGAGAACAAGAGAATTCACAAAGAGGGTAACTTCCAATTCAGCAACGCTGAGCAACAGGGGTCTCACGTCACAGGTGAAGAAGTGAGTGTTTTCACAGTTGGGTTGAGCCCAGTAACAGGACATCTCAACTGGTGCTTGTAAGGTTAGACATGTGGGCAGGCAGTGGCATCTAGGATGTCTGTCAGTGAGGTCCTTAGCCTAGTCTAGTGTTTAGGGGCAGAGCTTTTGGCCCTAAGACCGGAAAGACCTAGGTTTTAGTTCTTCCAAGACTAGAACTAATATGCCAGCTTATTGGAGTGAGCACCTAAAATGGAGAACAAAACAAAATTTTCATGCTGCCAACTCAGGCACATGGGGAAACGGGGTCTTTAGAGCTGGAGGGCAAGGACCCCGTCACTGTAGCATAGGAATGCACAGAGGGTTGCACTGCACCAGAATGTCTCGGGAGCTGGGTGGTAAACACTAGGATTTCCTGTCTTGGATCATCTAACTGGGAAAATGATTCTAGTGGAGAGAACAAAATGTGAGGGCAGGCAAAGTCAGGTAAAAGGCTGGGGCAGAGAGTGCTGAGAAAAGTCAAAAGTATCTCTGTGATTTTAGGTCTTTTTTCCCCCCCACAACAGACAATGGTCCTATATTCTCAAACCTAAAGACAAGAGCCAAGTAATTCTATTGGTTGTTTAAATCTGGCAAAAGAATCATTAACTAATCTGAACTCTAAGAAATGCAGCCTACTAATAATCTTTGACAAAGATTGTAAACAGAGAAGGGAGTTGCTATAAACATAGCTAGCTCATTCTTTTTGTGCATATTTTTAGTTAAGTAAACTAATGCTCTTCGGTCACGTCCTTACATTTTATTTTAGAATCCTCTCAGGTGCTGGAGTTAGTGCTCAGCGAGAGGCATTCCAGCTAGAGGTTATTAAGAGGATTGGGCTTTTATCAAGACCTGGGAAGACAGTGGAAAGAAGGCTAAGGGAGATCCGGAAAGTATGAAGAGGGCTTTACATTTTATTTTCCAGATAATAGTCCTTTGATGTAAATCCTTTTATTTTTATTTGTCAACACTGTGAGTTTGCTTTAGTTCAGTGGTACAAATAATTCAAAGATTGCTCTTGGCAATCTGAAACATGAATCTGAAGGATGCCTATATACAGTGCCTGGCAAAAGTAGGTTTATAGCTGTTTGCAAGAGAGTTTATTCTTGTATTATTAATGAATGTACTATTTATTATTATTAACCTACTTTTGCCTACCTCTATATTTTGGACAAACAGGAACCATTTTTTTAATATTCAGTATTATTTTATATTAGTTTTAGATGTGTAACATAGTGGTTAGACAATTATTAATGTACAAAATGACCGATCCCCACAATAATTCAAGTACCCACAATATTATTGGCTCTATTCCCTATGCTGTACTTTAATTCCTGTGACTGTTTTGTTACTACCAATTTGTACTTCTTAATGCCTTCACTTTTTTCACCCAGCCCCCAAATTCCCATCCACACTGGCAATCATCAGTTTATTATCTGCATCTATAAGTCTGTTTCTGTTTTTTTGTTCACTTATTTTGTTCTTTAGATTTTACACATAAGTGAAGTTATGCGGTATTTATCTTTCTCCATTTGACTTATTTTACTTAGTATAACTCTTTCTAGGTCCTCCATGTTACAAAATGATAAGACTTCATTCTTTTTTATGGCTGAGTTGTATATGTATGTATCACAACTGTTTTATCCACTCATCTATTGACAGTCACTTAGTTTGATTTCATATCTTGCCTCTTGTAAATAATGCTGCCATGAACATAGAGATTATATCAAACTAAAAAGTTTTGCACAGCAAAGGAAACCATTAATAAAATGAAAAGACAACCTACTGAATGGAAGGAGATATCTGCCAATAATATATCCTATAAGGAGTTACTATCCAAAACTTATAAAGAATTCAGACAACTCAAAACCAAAAAATCTATTTTAAAAATTGGGCAGAGGACCTGAATAAATACTTCCCCAAAGAGGACATACAGATGGCCGACAGATATATGAAAAGATGCACAATGTCACTAATCATCAGAGAAACCCAAATTAAAACCACAATGAGATATCATCTCACACTTGTCAGAGGGGCTATTATCAATAAATCAACAAACAGCAAGTGTTTGTGAGGATGTGGAGAAAAGGGAACTCTGTTGGTGGGAATGTAGATTGGTGCAGTCACTATGGAAAACAATATGGAATTTCCTCAAAAACTTAAATATGGAACAGCCTTATGACCCAGCAATTCCACTTCTGGGCATATATCCAAAGAAACCCAAAATACTAACTGGAAAGAATATATGCACCCCTGTGTTCAAAAACCATAGCTTTTCAAGACTGGAATGGACTGTAAAGGTCATCACATTAAATTGTTTCATTTTACAGCTGAGAAGAATGAGGCCTATTAAAGTTATGTGACTTGCTTCATGACAAGACATAAATGGCTGGCTGGGCCAGGACTAGAACCTACGGAATTACAAACCATGTCTATCCTACCTCAGATGACAATCCAGAGTTTGGAAAACAAAACAAAACAAAAAAAAAAACCCACAAAACACACACACAACTTTAATCTTGATTTATTCTAATTTCCAAATCAATTTGTTATTTCCTATGGGAATTTAGTGAGCAAATTCAGTAATGCTAGTGCAATTTTTCTCATGCCCTTTTGTATAGGCTCAAATATATCCATTAAGTTTCCTACTTAATAGTAATGATGAGTTCTGTGCACATCATTTAAAAAAATATTTGCTGAGTTCTGTTAAAATAAGATTATTATTATTATTTTTTTAAAATAGTCATGGTGAAAAAAAGACCGCCTTAGATTTTTATCTTTTAGGACAAACATTTGATAGTCAATTTGAAAACTCAAAAAAAAATTTTTTTTTTCCCCTTTATCCAAGAGACAGGAAAGAAACAGGAATTGTGGTCTTTATCCATCTTGGTCAAATTCTTATGCTAATTTCTCAGTGATTTCTGCTATGTATGTGAACTATGACCATACACGAAAATGGTCTGTTTTTTAGGTCATGGCTGCGGGCAAAGATTAATTGGTGAAAAAATGGGCCTTTTCGTGGGATTTACCACACAGTAACGTTTCTCATCTCACTGGAAAAATGTGGGATTAGCTCTTTGAGAAATGTAGCCCTGTCAGGAGGTTGAAGGGAGTTTCGGTGGAGGGAAACAGTTCCCTAAGACAGTTATGATTGGTTAGATTCCAGAGCAGTCCCTCTAGTTCAGCAAAGCTCTGCCCTCTTTCAAATAAATATTTCCTACATGTGACTTAGTGTCACTAGTAATTCACAGATCGCATCTTATTCGGCTTCTTCCTTGGCACCGATCCAAGCTGGGCAATGGTCTTCGGGAGGTCTCCTAATCCGTCCCTGCCCCCTCTCCAGAACAAGCTGTTACAGTGAAAAGGCCTTCCATGTGGAAATAACTTTGCGACAGCATAACTTGTCTATGCTTACTGAAATGTGGGATACAGATGTGGACGCGCGGGTATGGGTGGCAAGGGTGCGAAGTGGAGGATGGGAGGCTAGTTCCCTGCCTGTAAAGACAAGCTTGACAATATCGACTTGGGATGCTCCCAGAGAACTCTCCACGTGCTCCTCCCTAACAGCCGCTGCTTGGACCCCAGGCCTCTGCTGTGCGGCCCACATTGCCGCGGAGGACAGACCCAGCCAGCCACAGGGCTTGGGGTTCCATCGCCCTGCCCCCCACCACAGCGGTGGCTGCTGGTCCTTTCCCAGGTCGCAGCCCTGCTGGGGCAGCTCCAGGGCCCCTCCTGAACCGGGAGGAGGTTAGGAGCCGCCCGAAGCCACTCCCTTCAACTCGATTTCCACAAACTCCCTCCTTCCCCGACACCCCGGTGCAGACGAGCGGGAGCTGCTAAACTCGATGTCTATGACTTTACCCCCAACCAAAGGGAACCTGCGTGCCCCTGGTCCCAGGATGGTGGGCTCGCCCCCTTCCACCCGAGGAGCACCCCACCCATGTCCCCCAGCCCTGCCCTGCCCCTCCCCCGTCCCAGGACCTAAGTCCGCGGGGCCCCCCGGCCCGCGGCGGGCGCCGGGCTGGCAGGCGGCGGCGGCGGGACAGGGAGCAGCGGGCGCGCGCGGGAGGGCGGCGGGCGGGGCGCGCGCCGGGCCGGGGCCGCCGCGGGGGAGGAGCGCCCGCCCCGCCCGCCCGCCCGCCGCTCGCTCGCGCGCCCAACGGACCAGGCTGAGGCCGTGAGTTAACTGTTGCAGCCTCGGGAGTTGGGAGGAGACTTCGCGTCTCCATTGCCTGCGGGAAAGGAGTAGCCCTTCCGCCCCTCTCCACCGCCAGCATGTCCCGGACCCCGCCGCCCCTCCGCCCGCGAGGCGTGGACCCCGGGCCGCGGCGGCGGCGGGCGCAGCCCTGACGCGCTCCTGAGCGCAGGGGGCGGGAGGGCAGCCCCGGGCGCGGGGACTAAAGGAGCGAGAGAGCGCCTGCGGCCCCTGTGAGTCCCAGCCGAGCGTGCGGAGCCCGCAGCCACTCCGGGTCCGACCATGAGGAGGGACGAGCGAGACGCCAAAGCCATGCGCTACCCGCCGCCTTCGCCTTCGCCGCCGGACGGGGCCGGCTCGCCCCCCGAGAGCCTGCGGAACGGCTACGTGAAGAGCAGCGTGAGCCCCCTGCGGCAGGACCCCCCGCGCGGCTTCTGGTTCCACCTCTGCCGCTTCTGCAACGTGGAGCTGCTGCTGCCGCCGCCGCCGGCCTCCCCCGAGGAGCCGCGGCGCGGCGGCTCCCCCTTCTGCCGGGCGCGCCTCGCGCTGGGCGCCCTGGCCGCCTTTGTCCTCGCGCTGCTGCTCCGTGCGGCGCCCGAGAGCTGGGCTGCGGGCGGCGCCGCCCGCCTGCGGAGCCTGCTGAGCGTCGGGGCGCTCAGCCTCAGCCCCCTCTTCAGCATCGCCTGTGCCTTCTTCTTCCTCACCTGCTTCCTGGCCCGCGCCCGGCGGGGCCCCGGCCCGGAGCGGGGCGCGGGCGGCGGCGCCTGCTGGCTGCTGGCGCTGCCCGCCTGCTGTTACCTGGGGGACCTGGTGTGGCCGTGGGGGTCCTGGCTGTGGGACGGGGACGCCGCGACCCCGTCCACGCCCCCCGCGGCGGCGGCGGCGGCTGCGGGCAGGTTGCTCTTGGTGCTGAGCTGCGTGGGCTCGCTGGCCCTCGCGCAGCGGCTCGGGCTCCGGCACAGCATCCTGGTGCTGCTGCTCTCCAGCTTCGTCTGGTGGGTCTCCTTCTCCAGCCTCGGGCCGCTGCCCGCAGCCCTCCGGCCGCTGCTGTCCTGCCTGGCCGGCGGCGCGGGCTGCCTGCTGGCCCTGGGGTGGGAGCACTTCTTTCACATCAGGGAAGCTCTCCACCCGCCCCGCTTATCCGGGGCCGCGGAGGAGAAAGTGCCTGTGATCAGACCCCGCCGGCGGTCCAGCTGCGTGTCGTTCGGGGAGACGGCGGCCGCGTACCCGGGCAGCGGCAAGATGTTCCGGAGACCCTCGCTGCCTTGCATCTCCAGGGAGCAGGTAGGTTCGCAGAGAGCAAGGTTTTGCGAAGGGAAGTGAGTGCGGTTCTGTCGCTTCAGTCTGAGTTGAATTTTTTGAAAGCATGTTAACTTCCAGGGTGGGGGAAAGAAAAAGTTTTAGTCTGCAAAGGATTCCTAAAATACAGGAGGTTTTTTTAGACATACAGACGAGCCTTTTGGTGAAGTAGACAATATTGCACCTTTAAAGTACTTTGTTTATGCAATAGATGAGTTATTAGAAGGATGGATTATTTGAGGTCTGATAGATGAGCTACTCCCACTTTGGCATGCTCCGATGGACGTCATTTTGGTGCCGTTAATCTGTTGCTGTTATGAGTGTGATGTCTCCCCAAAGGTAGCATTCATAGACATTACTTTTAAGCAGTGTGATTTTATTACTTTGGATATGAGAGAGAGAGAGAGAGAGAGAGAGAGAGAGAGAGAGAGAGAGAGAGAGAGAGAGAGAGAGAGAGAGGGAGAGGAATTTGAGATCTTAGAAACCTTGATGAACTTTGGAACTGAGACTTGTTAGTTTAGATGGAAGACTGTTGGGAATCATTTTGAAGAGATCCCCACTAACCCAAATTCCAGCGGTATAGGCTGCTAATATAATGTTTTACAGACTAACTCATGGTGGTGTGTATTTGTTGCATAATGAAGAGAATGTTGTAACAATTTAACCTTTAAACTTATGTCTGGAAAGATGCCAAAAGCATGTCCAGTAGGTTTACATGTTTTTGTCTTTTAAAAGGAATTGAAACCATCATCATGGAACCAGCTTCCATATAGCCTTGGGAAATCTTACCTGTCCTACATCACCAGGAAATTCAACAAGTATAGCTCCTCCCTGATAGCAAATGCTTTACATATATTTTCTCAAATATTTGTAAGTGCAAAATGCTTTACATATATTTTCTTATATATGTACACGAGTCCTGTATGGTGGTGACATTACCTCAATGTGGAGATGAGCCTTATGAGTTTTTGAGAGATTACCTAACTTCACACATCTAGCAAGTGGCAGTGCTGGGATTTGAACCTAGATTTCTCAGTTTTAATTGTCCTGTTCTAAGCAACGAAAAGGGTGAGTGTAGAGCTCTTAAGTAGGAAAGTAGGAATTTATAGCACTGGTTTTCAGACTTTCTGATTGGTAATATGTTTTACATTGGGACCCAGTATAACTGTTTAATGACGTGTTCAACACTAATTCTGTAGTGCTCCAATGACACCATACTTTGCTTCTTGGAACTTTTTTTTTTTTTTTTTTTTTTTTTAAGGCTGCTTTTGTGGTCTGTAATTATTTGGCCAAATACTAGTACTTGAAAAAAATTTGTTCAAAAATGTCATGCCTTTTGTTTTCTTATTTTACTGCCAGTGATAATAGAGCTTAGAAAAATCTGTATTAGAAGAAAAGTTGTGATATTAACTGTAGAGCAAAATAATATCAGCTGTTTTCTTGGAACGGCATGCCATTTAACAGTTGACTATATGTGAATAGACCCCGGAAAAGTGTTTTAGCATAGTCTAATCACATTTGTAGATAAGTTTCCCAAATTTAACAGCATTACAGTTTAACGAACTTTATTGTAATCTGACCAGTGGTCAGCAAATTCATTAGTCAACAGAGCCATATATCAACAGTACAATGATTGAAATTTCTTTTGAGAGCCAAATTTTTAAAATTTAAACTATATAGGTAGGTACATTGTTATTAACTTAATTAGGGTACTTCTAAACTGGCCTTTGCTAAAAACTCAAGGGGCCAAAGAGCCGCATGTGGCTCGAGAGCCGCAGTTTGCGGACCACTGGTGTAATCAATTGTGGATGTGCTGTAAATGGAAAATTCTTGGTTTTCTTAATCCTAGTCTGGTGCTTTTTCCATCACAGCAACCTTTTTCAACCTGTAATTGAGAGCAGTGTTATTATTCTAGGTAGCTTCATTTATTATTTGTATTAGAAGCAGACACAATTTGTGTTTTTAAAAAGGTCATATATTATATTGTACTTATTTGCATAGCCCATGGACACGGACATGGGGATGTTGGGAGGAGGGGGGAAATGGGAGATATTAACAAGAAAAATACATTTTAAAAGTTTATTAATCTATTTTTAAAAAAGGTCATACCTTAACGCAGAAAACCCTTATTCACATTCCACTATGAAAAGGAACAGTTTTGGGGTCTTAAATATATGCTAAGAGTACCTACATTGTTACTTAATGTTCAGTGTCATAAAATAATACAATTTTGGCATTACTAAATGTTACTACATATTTTTAATTTAACAGAGATCATAATAAGAATTTTTATTTATGCTTATTCATGAAGTTTAACAGTGAGTCTTTGGTTTTGTTTGGATGTATATTATGTTAAAGAAATGAAAAGGAAACCAGTACTTTTATGGAAGTAAAAGACGGATACTTTCTATTTTCCAAGTGCTACGTTTTGTATGTGACAAGTGTGAAGTCTTTTCATTGTTTCAGAAAGTGAAGGAGAAACAGAAAGATATTGAGTAAAATTTGATATGGTGAGAAATGCTCTGGATTCCTAGACAGGGGATTGAGAGTAAGGTCTTGATTCTACTGTGTAATCTTGGGAAAGTCAGTGAACCTCTGAACCTCAGTATCCTGTCAAATCAGGGATTTCAAAAGATGAATTCCGTAATAATTTCCAGTTCGTGATTCACTTCTAGTTGGTTTATATTTTTTGTAAAGTATGAATAAAAGTATAGCTAAAAGATCACAGTTAGTACTTCTTGAAGTTTTACTTACGTGTTGAATGTTGATACGACTAACTTGTATTTTCCAAGGTGTAATGATGAGCAAATATTCTGTATTTTTTAAATAGAAATCTTAAAAAATTATATGCAATTTATTTTTGGATTGAGATAGCAAAATTATTATACTTTTATTTCCTGAAGAATTTTATAAACATCTTTGAAAAACAAAACTCATGTCAATCTAAATATTTTTAAATTGAGAGTAGACTTAGAATAATTTTTAATTTTGGGGATGTTATGTTAGGTACCATGTTGAAAAATAATGGCTTATGTTTGCAAAACATTTGATTTTCATAATTAGATTTATAGTAGTTGATATAAATGCTATATGTATGTCACTTATTAACCAAGGTATTTTTGTTGTTATTGCCAAACATTTAGAGATTTAAAGTTTAAATCTGGTTACTGTTAACTGTGTTTTGCCTTGGTGGATTAATAGAAAGACATACTTAAGTTGTAGTATATTTGCCAGGAGTCAGCTGAAGTGAATAGGAAGTTTTTTTAAAAAAAATTAGTTGTCTATGTAGACATTTTGGCCCGAATTTAACAAATTACATTTCTAAGCCATTTTATTTGTATGTATATTCTATAATGAAAGTTTCAGCCACATCATTTTGTTTGTGATAGACTAGGTAAATACAAGGTTTTGAAAGTCATAAGTTCATGTGTGAGATATTTTTCTATACCTAAAATGCTAAGTGCTTTCTAAATGTTAGGTAAATATTTTAAAATTCTGTGGCCTTAAAGCCCATAAATATTATGTAAAGTGTTAATTTTATTTGAAAAAGGTACACACATGTAGTATGAATGTGTTTAAAAACGATTTTAAAGTTTAGTGATTATTTAGTCCCTTAAGGAATTTGCAAGGCATATCTCACTATGAATTTAAGAATACCGTAGTATTTGTGACATTTATTTTGTGGTTCCAGTGAGTCGTATTTCATTCTCCTTTCATGTTAATATTTTGTGGTACAATATCAGTCTGTATCATAATTTTATGCCCTATTTTGTAAATATTGTATGTACTCTGCCATCGGAACTATTGTTCAGAAACACAGATTTGATCAAATCCCTTGCTCTGTTTTAAAAACCTCTTATGGTTTTTCATTGTCCACAGGATAAAGTGGACAATGACCTTGAACCTTGCTTGTAAAATCCTTAATAACATGCTCTTAGCTTTTTTGTTTGTTTTGTATTTTAAAAAGTCATCTAGGACTTAGGGATACTCCCTCCCCCCATCCATCCTTGGCTGTAACTATTTGTGGACTGCTTATTGTTTTTGACCTGTAGATATTTTCTTTTCTTTTGCTATTACTGTTCACACTGTTTGAAATCTCCTTTAAGGAACAAATTAGATTAAGAAGTCTTTAGACAGTACAGTGATATTCAAATTACTCTTTAAACAGAGAACAAGCCTTCAGTATGGCAGAGTTGGCCATTTAAAAAAATAAAAGTTGACAGATGATGTGATGTGTGATAGATTTTCATTACGTCTCATGAAATAATAACATCTCCATAATTTATGTTTTCCCATACTGAGTGGAAAGTAAATAGGGCCAACCATAAGTCGAACTGTAAAGCTTATTTTCATTGTCCTCAGACTTTTTATCCACCTCAGTGGCGGGACTTTCTCTGATTCTCTTTTTCTTTACCCTTGCAATTACCAAGTCAGCCTGTTTCTCCAGTATATTCTTCTGCCTTCCTATCCCCTACCAGTGTTTCCCAAAGTGTGGTACCCGTATCCCCAGGGGTACGCGTTGCACCGGAGTTTGGTGGGGATATGCACTGCACCGTGCTTAGCTGCGCCTAATTCTACATAGTACCCATGAGTACGAGGGGTACTCAGCATTACGAAAATTATAGAAGGGGTACACATATATCAAAAGTTTGGGAGACACTGCTTGAACCCAAACAGGAAGAATCTATACTTGCTGAAAACATTTATTTCAACCTAAATGTATTTATATAGATATAGAAGAGATAGATTCAGAGTTTACCTAATTGAAATCTGCTCATTTTATAGACAGGAAAGAAATTAAACTCCAGAGAGGTAAAACTATTGTTTCTAAGTTATGGTGTGAGATATTTGGGGCACAGGGACTAAAACCAAGCTAGGTCCTGCCATAAAGAGCATAAATAGCTGCAGTCATGGTTTTCCAAGGCTGTAACTAATTTTTGCCAATTATCTGATAAATGACTCCCTGGTTAAAGGAGTTAGTGGGTAAAGATGGGAAAGAGAGAGAAGTAGGAGAGACTCTTGAAATCACAAAGTTCATAAAGACTTTGAAGATAAACTTGGTCCCCCGTGTAGTTATTTTAGGGTGACTTGTCAGGATGCAGCTGGTGTCAAGCTCAAGTGCCTTCAGAGGTCAGCCACGATAACATATTTATGTCATATGCTGAAGAAGGAGGGAAGGATAAGAAGAATGGAAGTCAACTGACTATTGCCTACCTTGCCTAAGAACATTCAATTTAAACAAAGCAAATGCAACAATTTTGTAAGCCGAGCAAAACTTTAGGAGACCTGGGTTCTGTCTGTGGGTAGTTCCTGACAGTTTGTAAAACTGGGTTGGTGTTCACCTTGTTATTTACAAGCTGACTCATATTTATTTATGTGATTATTAGAAGGTTCTTCTTAGATCTTTGGGCAGAGAAGTATATAGTATTTTCTACTGTCTTTTTCTTTCATGATTTAGAACTTTTCTTCCTGTATTGATTTACCCTAGCAGGTCTCTCATCTTCGTAGATTTTCCTTCCTCTATCAGCTGGAGTACATTGTTTGGCTATTTCTTCCTTACATTTCTATCATACAACATGCATTCAGCATATTTTATATTTATTTAGTTAGCATTTAAATTTCACACATAAAAGACTGTATATAATTTTAATATGTGTTAAGGAAGAAAGTACTAAAGGAAAAAGTCAGGTACTCACCACTTATATCCTTTGAAGTTCCCTGTGTAACCTTTTTTGCATCCCTTTCCTGTGCTTGTTTTTATAATTATAACCCCCTACAATACTACTAAATAATATTAATAATGTGTAATTAATATTGCCGGTTTTTGCCAAAACCAGTTTGGCTCAGTGGATAAGCGTCGGCCTGCAGACTGAGAGGTCCCAGATTCAATTCCGGTCAAGGGCATGTACCTTGGTTGCGGGCACATCCCCAGTAGGGGGATTGATGTTTTTCTCTCATTATGTTTCTAACGCTCAATCCCTCTCTCTCCCTTCCTCTCTGTAAAAAATCAGTAAAATATATTTTTTTAAAAATATTGCCTGTTTTTGAACTTCCATAGAATCATGGTGTATGAATTTCTTTTGTAACATTTTTTCCTTGACGTTTTCTGAGATTTATTAATGTTGATGTGGATAATTGCAGTTCATTTTTTTTATGCTGCATAATATTTAATCGTATGGCCATAGTAAAATTTATTTATTCCACCGTTCATGGACCTGTGGGTAGTTTGCTATTATGTAAAATCATGCTATAAAACTAATTGTAAATGTTTCCTGGTACACATGTGCGTCCAAAAGTAAAATTGCTGAGTTGCAAGGTATTTTCATATGTAGTTAACTTCACTATGTGTGGTAGTCAGAGTAGCAGCACTTCAAAGATGTCCATGTTCTAATTCCAGGAAATTGTGAATGTTATTTAATTTGGCAAAGGGGACTTTGCCTATGAGATTTTTAAGGACCATGAGATGGGAAGCTTATCCAGGGTTATCTGAGGGGATCCAAAGTAATTGCAAGGGCTCTTAACACGTGGAAGAGGGAGGCAAAAGAGGTCAGAAATGGAGTTGTGACAGTGGAAGTAAAACAATGGAGTAATCCAATGTGAAAAAAATTCAGTCTACTTTTGGCTTTGACGATGGGAGAGGGAGGCCAGGAACCAAGGAAAGCAGGCAGCCTTTAGATGCCGGAAAAGGCAGGGAAATGGATTTACTAGTATTTCAAGGTATCCTTTGATTTCTTCCTTGATCTCATTGTCAGCCCATTCATTGTTTAGTAACATGTTACATTAGCCTCCATGTCTTTGTGTATTTTTCAGACTTTTTTTCTTGTGATTGATTTCTTTTTTCATACCATATGGTCAGAGAAGATGCTTCATTTATTGTGACTTCATTAAATTTATTGTGACTTGTTTTGTGTCCTAACATGGTCTATCTAGAAAATGTTCCATGCGCACTTGGAAAGAATACATGTTCTGCTGCTTTGGGGTGAAATGCTCTGAAGATATTAATTAAATCCTACTAGAATGTGTAAAGTATGTTCTTCTAAGGGAAAGCATAGTGAAACATGACCATTGCATGTAGATAAATGTTATACAATATATCATACTAAAATTTTTTTAATAAAATATTAAAATATATGCAATATGTTTAGTTTTGATGTATGTTAATATAAAGATAAGATAGAACAAAACAAAGTACAATTTAAGTACATTTATTCAGATGCTTTCATTTAATATTCACGTGCAGAAAAGTAGCCAGCTGCCTGAGTGAGTTCTGGCTTGAAATAGTCAGCAAGGTGTTAATTATTAAGTGTCTTGGTGTGGGCCTCTTTAGGTTCATCTTGTTTAGGACTTTCTTGCTTCCTGGATTTATGTGTCTTTTTTCTTTAGGAGGTTAGGTTAGCTTTGCTCTCTCTCTTCTCCTTCTGGTAACCTATGATGAGAATGTTGTTATGCTTCATGTTGTACCAAAGTCCCTTAAACTATCCTCATTCTTTTTAATTTTTTTTTTCTACTCTGATTGGGTAGTTTTTTCTACCTTCTAAATCGCTGCTTTGATCCTCTGTTTCAGTCAACCTACTTTGCTCCTCTATTTCAGTCAACCTACTTTTTTTTTTTTTCCTTTTGTGTATTCTTTTTTTTTTTTTTTTTTAATATATTTTATTGATTTCTTACAGAGAGGAAGAGAGAGGGATAGAGAGTTAGAAACATTGATGAGAGAGAATCATCAACCAGCTGCCTCTTGCACACCCCCTACTGGGGATGTGCCCGCAACCAAGGTACATGCCCTTGACCGGAATTGAACCTGGGACCTCTCAGCCAAACCGGTTTCGGTCTTTCATGTATTCTTGATGTCAGAAATGGTATTCTTCATTTCTGACTGGTTCTTTTTCGTGGTTTCTATGTCCTTTTTCATGCTATTGCACTTCTCACTAAGTTCTGTGACCGTCCTTATAACCATTAATTTGAACTCTGTATCTGAAAGTTTGCTTGCCTCCATTTCATTTAGCGCTCTCTCTCTCTCTTTCTAGAATTTTCCTGTGGTTATTTTTTTTTTTTAATTTGGGGCCTATTTCTTTGTCACCCCATTTTGGTTGCCCTTTTGTATTTGTTTCTATGTATTAGATGGATCTGCTATGACTCCCAGTCTTTGTGTGATGGCCTTACATAGTAGGTGTCTTGTGGGACCCAGTGGTTCAGGGTCCTTGATCACCTGAGCTGGGTCTGAGAATGTCTCTTGGAGGGGTTATGTGGACCCTTCTGGTGTAATTCAGTCTTGATTGCTAGAGGCCCATTTGTGCATGGGATCAACCCTCAGTCTGGCTGACTGTGAAGCTCAGCCCCGACCACAGTGTGTGAGCTGCTATGCCAGTGCTGATCACATGAAGCGGGATTCACCTCCATAGGGTTTGGTGCCTGCTGAGATCTCCTCTTAGTTATGCTGTTTGTGAAGCTTATTGGATCCTGCTCCAAGGTTGTCTGAAGGTGGCCACTGGGTGTGCTGGTTCTGGGCCTCTTGGAAGGGACTTTGATGCTGTCTGTGTCTAGCCATAGGCAACCTGTTAGGAGCTACAGGCAATCCAAGGTTTGTGCCTGCCTCTGGTATGCTTGGATTCACACAGGAAGGACCAAATTGCATAACAAAGCTGGCTTTTACCAGCACTGGGCCTGGGGGGCAGGTCAGCAAATGGCCCAAGGCACCCTGATGAGATTTGCCTCTACCTGCCCGCTGTCTGTTAGATGCAGTCATTGAAAAAGCCTCCGGTGGAGTTGGATCACTTGTGAGGGGGGAGGTTCTCTTTAGGTTTCAGGGAAGATGCTGGGTGTGGTCCTTGCCCTAGCACTCCATGACTTTGTCTGTCCTGGATTTGCCTTGACCTAGGCAGGGCAGAGCGGCTAGGAGTTGGGCGAGTGGGTCTTTTGGAGCCAGAGTCAAGAATCCAGAGGATGGATCTGCTAGAAGCATGAAAGGTGTTTCCAGCAACTCTCCCATGAGGGGGAAGTGCCAGACAAGTTGATGGGAAAGTCGGGGGGATGGCCCCAACCTCAAAGCCACATAACTCAGTCATTGAGACCACCTGAGTCTGCCCAGACCTCTACCCCATGTCCAAGGCAGCTGACTCCTCAGCAGGGTCTAAGCTCCACAGGGTGAGGTGAGAAGGAGTCTAGAGGGTGGGGAAATTGGTTTACCCCAGGTTTATGCCACACAGAGCGACATGCTCCACCCAAGAAAGAAGGTTTAGTGCAAGTTTTGAAGAATGACTCAGCACAGGGATCCTGGCAGCTGTTCCCCCAGCTCCATTCCCAGAGCCACAAACTCCAGACTCTTCTCAGGTGACTCTATTCTGCTCGCCCTCCCTCTCCTGAAGCCCAGGGTGAGTTGGTATGAACGAAATGTTGTGTTGGCCCTCTAAGAGGGTACCTGTGTCTCCATTAGACTCTGTGTCTCCCTGGTGGACAGAAAGCCCACTGCTTTTCACAGCTGGGTGTTGTGTGGGCTCCTCTGCCTGGCTCTGGTGCTCTGGGCTGGGGAGCCCATTCTGGGGTTTAGGCCCCAGGCTCCTCAGGGGGAATCCCCTGAAGCTGAATATCCCTCTGGAACATCAGGTGTCACTTTTGGGAGCCAGCCCTCTTCAAATCTCCACCCTTCCTACCACTGTTAATGTGGCTCCGTCTGTAAATCCTTGGTTATGTCTTCTCTTCGGCTAGCCTTCAGTTAGTTATTCAGGATGATTGTTCTTTAATTTAGTTGTAATTCCAGGTTGGTCCTGGGAGAAGGTGAGTGTAGCTTCCACTTACTCTGCCACCATATTGAAATCCCATCTCATTTTTTATCTGTATGGATGAGCAGTTGTGTCAACACGATTTATTGAAAAGTTTATTATCCATTTATCAGCAGTGTTCCCTCTGTCATATTTCAGATTTCAATATACGTATGAGTCTGCATATGGGCTCTCATGTTTCATTGGTTAGGTTATGCACCCTGTTTAATGCTACATTGTCTTAATTATAATATAATAGCTTTATAATAAGACTTAATATGTAGTAAATCCCCTCATTATCTTATTGTTCTTCAAGATTGTGTTGCTTATTTTTGGACCTTTGCTTTTCAATATAAATTGTAGAATAAGCTTAACAAGCTCCACACAAAAATCTTATTGGGATTTTGATTGGCATTGCATTAAATCTTTTGAACAATCCCATATAATAAAAGCCTAATATGCTAAGTGTCCAGTTGTCTTTTCAACTAATCAGAGCACAATATGCTAATGATACGTTAAAGTTGCTCAACTGCTTGCTATGACATGCACTGACCACGAGGTGGGGGGCAGACACTCTGACTGGTAGGTTAGCTTGCTGCTGGGTCTGGCTGGTCGGGACTGGGCGAGATGGACCAGAAATGCTGTGGAGCCCTCCTGTGGTTTCTCCCTAGCTATCCAACCTCCCATGTCCCTCCCTGGCCCCCTTCACGCACTTGTGGGGTCTCTTGGCCCGGCCTGCACCTTCTCACAATCCAGGACCCCTCGGGGGATATTGGAGAGCTGGTTTCAGCCCTACTCTGCAGGCCAGGCCAAGGGACCCCACTGATGCATGAATTCGTGCACCAGGCCTTTAGTTTAGATGTATGCTTTTGATTGAAATTTTTAAGTTGTATTTTTCTAGAAAATTAATGTAACTTTTCAAATTTATTTTCTTAGTGCATAGTTTCATTTTGTTATGTTTAGTCTGTTTCACACCTGCATTTATCTTCTTTTTCATTCCTAATATCATTTATATTTTTTCTTTGTTTCTTAATCAACACTGCTAAAAGCTTATTTTTAATCTTTTAAAAAAAACACAATTCTTTGTATTGATACTTGTTTTCTATTTTACTTATATCAGCTCTTACCTTTATTATTATTTTTCTTTCGTTGAATTCATTTTCTTGTTCTTTTTCTAACTTTGGGATGTTAAATTATTTTGAGTTTTTTCATAGTTTGCATTTAAAATTATACATTTATTTCAAATATTGTTTTAGTTGAATCTGATAAATTTTTATGTGTAATATTACTTTCCAGTCTTAAGCATTTTCTAATTTTTGTTTTGATTTCTCTTTTGACTAATGAGTTGTCAGACATTTATTAAAAATTTATAATTATATGCAGGTTTTCTAGTTATTTTATTGTTCTTGATTTTTGATTTAATTGCATTATGGGCAGGTAATATATATGGCCTGACATATTAGGTAGAATGTTTTTTAACTGTGTGTAGATAAAGGTTGTCCTTGTCAGAGGTTATGTGTCCTCACTGACTTATTTATCTTTTTGACCCATCAGTAACTGGAGAGATTAACAAAAATCTCACTTTGCTGGTGGATTTGTCAATTTCCCCCATAGTTTGCAGTTTGCTTCTCTTGTTTAAGAGTAAATATATAGAGAATAGAACTTCAAATTCGATGGGATTACTTATCAAAGGAACAACAAAAAGGATACATGAAATATAGCACATTTCAAAAATCGAAATTGTCACTGTAGGAAAGCAGTAAAATTAGTTGATCAGAGGTAGTATGTATTTACAAATTGCCTTTCATATATGCCAGGCCCTGGAGATACTAAGACAACATTGCAAGGACAACATCACACTAATGAAGAGAGAAAATGTAAATAAATAATTATAATTCAGTGTGGTAGGTGATACCGTATATATAAAGTACAATGGGAGCATTATGGAATGAGCAACTGAGCCTTTCCAGGATGAGAGCCAGGAAGCCTTCAAAAAGTTAACAATTGATCTTTAATCTTCAATGACAGTTTCTTACTGTTATTTAAAAAAATGAATTAAAATATTTCACTACTATGACCTTAAAATTTTTTTCAAAGTTATTCTGGCATAATCTTCACATTACCTTAAATATGTATGTAGGTAAATACTTCTTATCAACTAGCAGACTGAAAAAGTCATGATAAACATACAGAGCCAAATCAAGCAAACTGTTCACACTTTTGGTCACTAATTTATAATAATAAAAATGTAATATGCTAATTAGACTGGACAGCCAAATGACCTTCAGATGTCCTTCTGGATGAAGTCATGGGGGCTGAGGCAGAGGCAGGGGCGATCAGGCAGGCAAGTGAGCAGTTAGGGGCAATCAGGCAGGCAAGCGAGCAGTTAGGGGCAATCAGGTAGGCAAGCAAGCAGTTAGGGGTGATCAGGCAGGCAGGCAGGCAGGCAGGCGAGCAGTAGGGGTGATTAGGCAGGCAGAGGCAGTTAGGGGCAATCAGGCAGGCAGGCAAGTGGTTAGGAGCCAGTGGTCCTGGATTGCAAGAGGGATGTCCAACTATTGGTTTAGGTTCGATAAAGCAGGCCGAACTGAGGGACCTCCTCCCTCCCTCATGCACAAATTTCATGCACTGGGCCTCTAGTCAGTAATAACTTAAAAAGATGCTTACGTTCTCTACCAGAAATGTCAATATCAGTGGTAAAATAATATAGGCAATAAAAAATGTAACTCAGGGTCAGAAAGGTGAGGTGGTTATAAGATACAATAATTACGTAGTACTCATTATGTGCTAGTCTCAACAACCTTGTGAAGTTACATATTGGAATCTTATTTTGCAGCTGAGAACTAAGGCAGAGGGGTGAATTAATTAGCCCCATAATCACTTAGCTATTACACAGAAGATACCATAATGTGCTAAGTGCCATTTCCAATATATAACAAACCTATAAGAACACCCCCAATTGAAACAATTAAACTATAGGTCTAAACATTTTAGAACATCCTTTGAAAGAAATCATTGAGTAAGAAAAATCTCTGATACCCCAAAAGAAATGAAAGTAGCATAGGAAAGGAAAATTTTTTCCTTCTTCCCTTCTAGATTTTTTGGCTGGCCTAATAATTAAATTGACATAAGACAAATTAATAGGAGAGAAAAAAATTTAATTTGTGTGTATATGTGTGTGCGTGTGTGTGTGTGTGTGTGTGTGTGTATGTATATATATATATATATATATATCTCCCATAAAAACGTTAGGCTGAAAGCGGTGTTCAAAATCAGGAGTCTTTTATACATATGAGACAGAATAGAGAATACTTATAAGACAAAGGGGTTTGGGCTTGGGTTAATGAATTGGCGAAGAAATAACAAGGTTTGTTTATACAAGACTTCTTGGCTCCGAGTTCCCTAGCTCCGGTGATAAGGTTGCCCTTTGCTCTCCAGGTACTAGGAAAGGAACCTTTTACATAGGAGATTTATCTTCTGCTTTCAGCAGGGGACAGAAGAGGGGACAGAGTGTCCTTGCATTGTCTGTTTCCCAAATGCCTTTAATTCAAATTAATCAGTATGCCATATTTTGGGGTGGCATATTGTGCTCTCCTTTAGTAGGAATCCTACGAGGTGAGCAAGTAGAATCAAACCAGCTTTCACTTGAGGAGTTTCTGACCATTCTTAGAGGCTTTAAACATTTTCTTCTGTTTAGGTTGTGGCAACACTCAAGAGACGAAATCCTAGGGTCTGTCCCAAATCAGAATCTAATAGGAAATCTCGACATAAAGCTGAGGCCACACAGTGTGTTCTGCCAATGTAAGGGTAAATGAGAAGTGAATATGGCCATGGAGGTGGGGTGCCTATCTTGACCTTGGCACAGGGGAGTTGGGGGCGGGATACAATAAGTTTCCTCAGGGAATGTATAACCATACGAGGGCCCTTACATAGCTTTATTTGTTATTGTAGTAAAATATATGTAACATAAATTTACCATTTTTTTTTTTAAGAATACAGTGTAGTGGCACAAACTATATTCACATTGTTGTGCAAATTACCTAATCTAGATCTCAGTTTTCTTAATTATAAGACAGGCACAGTCATACTAACCTTATCATAGTTGTGAGGAGTAAATGCATGATTCATATAAAGCACTTAGCCCAGAGCCCAGCAAGCACGTCAGTGTTTTCTTTTCTTTTTTTTTTCTTTTTTAAATTACATTTAGGAGGATATTGCTGTCTTCAAGTGTCTGACAGCCTGCCACATGAGATAGATATTAAACTTCCTATTTTTGTGAGAACTTTTGCTGTCAGAACTAAGATTAATGTGTATAAATAACAAACAGTTATTGGACTAGTATGAGAAAGTCTTTTTTTAAAAATACGTTTTGTTTAATTTAGTGAGAGAGGAAGGGAGAGGGAGAGAGAGAAACATTGATTGGCTGCTACCTGCATGCACCCCAAATGGGGATTGAGCCTGCAACCTAGGCATGTGCCCTGATGGGGAACTGAACCAGAGATCTTTCAGTGCACAAGACAAGGCTCAACCACTGAGCAACACAAGCCAAAACAAGAAAGTCTTTTGGTCATTTAAAGTTGCTTGCCCTGCAGGCATGGCTAGTGGTTGAGTGTTGATCTATGAACCATGAGGTCATGGTTTGATTCCCTGTCAGGGCACATACCCTGGCTGCAGGCTTGATTCCCAATGTGAGGTATGTGTAGGAGATAGCCGATCAATGATTCTCTCTAATCATTGATGTTTCTATCTCTCTCTGCCTCTCTCTTCCTCTCTTAAAAAAAATGAAAAGTTGCTTGAATTAGCCTTGGTTAGTTTGTGAGAATGATTTGCATGCCAATTGAAATGTTCAAGAAAAGACTAGGGATGTTTAAAATTATATTTGTGTATCAGATTAATAAAAACACACTAAAATCTTCAAAGTAACATCCAACTATGGATGCTCTGAATAGAACTTGTTCGATTTCTTTTTCTCCCCTGTTTGTTCCTTTT
This sequence comes from Pipistrellus hanaki, assembly GCF_964339955.1. Taxonomy (NCBI): domain Eukaryota; kingdom Metazoa; phylum Chordata; class Mammalia; order Chiroptera; family Vespertilionidae; genus Pipistrellus; species Pipistrellus hanaki. Next base: position 52,029,185 of record NC_140511.1, read on the forward strand.
AACAAGCTCAATTCCTTCCCTCTCCCTGTAACCCAGCTTAAATGTCATCTTTCTTTATTTAATAATATTATTGAGCACAATCAAATGTTCCAGGTTTTCTTCTAGGTACTGTGATTAGTACTGTGAATAAGACACATAAGGTTCTTGTCCTTAATGGGGCTTTAAAATAATTTCTAGCACAGATAAATCTATATATATAAAAGGCTAAGTGACCAACCATATGTCCACCTGACTGTCTGGTACATATGATGTGCACTGGCAATATAATATATATATATATGCCTAATATGCAAATTGTCCCCTCCGGAGTTCAACCAGGGGACCAGGAGTTCAATTGCTCACGATAACTTGCGCTGACCACCAGGGGGCGGTGCGGAACGAAGGAAGGCTCTGGGAGGCAGCCAGCAGCTGGGGAAAGGAGGCCCTGGCCGGCAGCCTGAAGGCCCTGATCGGCCCTCATCACCCGCCAGGCCTAGGGATCCTACCTTTGCGTGAATTTCGGGCACAGGGCCTCCAACAGAAAATAAAAGCAGGGAAACAGCTTAAGGTAGTTCTAAGTACTGTGGTGCATGAAGAAAGCAAAACAGATATGGGGTGAAGGGATACTGGCGCCTGGGTGGTTCTTCAGGTACAGAGGTCAGGGAAAGAAAGCCTCTTTGAAGAGGGGACCTTTTAACTGACACATGAGAGTGATAAAGGAGCTCGTCATGTAAGATCTGGGGGAAGAGCATTCCAGGCAGAACGACTAGCAAAGGCAAAGTGCTGTCATGGGAAAGAGCTTGTAGAAGCAATGCTGGGTGGCTGGAGAGTGGTCGGAGAGGTAAGAAGAATGTGGATATACGGGGCCTAGGCTATCATGTTAACACTTACATTTCGTTCTAATTGCATTCTAATGGGAAGCCATGCGGCAGTTTCTTTCTCTTCCTCTCTATGCATAGGTGTCCAGTCGTCCTAACATCATTTGTTGGGAAAACTCTCCTTCATTGAATGGCCTTGGCACCGTTGCCAAAAATCAATTTGCTATATTTATGTGAACCTATTTCTGGTTTCTCTGTTCTGTCCCATTAATCAGTGTATCTTCCCCTTTGCCAGTACCAGTGCCTTGATTATCATAAAATTGTATAATGTGAATTTTCCAACCTTTCTTTTTTCAAAAACAGTTCCCTTGTCTTTCCATATAGATTTTAGAATCAACTTGTTTATGTCTACAAAAATTTTTGGCTGGTGTTTTTATTATAATTATCTTAAATCTGTAGAATCAGGAATGAAGATAGGTGCAGCCACTATGGAAAGCAGTAGGAAGTTACCTCAAAAATTAAAAATGCCCTGACTGGGTGCTCAATCGTCCCATACACCAAAAGGTTGTGAGTTCAATTCACCATCAGGGTACATGCCTAGGTTTTGAATTTAATCCCTGGTTGGGGTGTGTTTGGGTGGCACCTATCTTTTTTTCTCTCTCTTACACCCTCTCTAAAATCAATAAAAATATATCCTCGGATGAGGATTTTAAAAAAATTAAAAATGGAACTGTCTTATGATCCATTTCTGGGAATATATCCAAAGAAGCCAGAAACACTAATTGGGAAGAATATATGCACAATGGGATCCTACTTGGCTGTAAAAAAGAAGGAACTCCTACCTTTTGTGACAGCATGGATGGACCTTGGAAAGTATTATGCAAAGTGAAATAAGCCTGTCAGAGAAAGACAAGTACCATATGATTTCACTTATATGTGAAATCTAATGTACAAAATAAATTAATAATAACAAAAACCTGTAGAATCAATTTGGTAGAATTGACGTTTTTCTTAATGTTAGACTTCCAGTTTATGAACATGCAGCATTTCTTCATTTATGTAAGTTTTCTTTGATTTTCTTCATCAGTATTTTGTAATTTCCAGCATATAAATCCTGTACACCTGTACACCTTTTGTTAGATTTACATATAAATATTTCATTTTTTGGAACTATTATAAATGGTACTGTTTTAGATTTTGGTTTTTAATTATCCATTGTTTTGTGTATGTGATCTTGTTAAATCTAATTATTGGTTATATGAATATTTCTTGTATAAACAATATTGTTATCTATTAAGAGGGACACTTTTATTTCTTCCTTTCCTATTATTTCCAGAACCATGCTGAATAAGTAGTGAGAATCAATATCTTTTCCTTGTTTCCCAATCTAGCATGTTGAAAGCATTCAGTCTTTCAACATTAAATATGATGTTGACTGTAGCTTTTTTATAGATGTTCTTTATTAGGTTAGGGAAGTTTCTTTCTGTTCTTAGTTTGCTGAGAGTTCATTGTTATCAGATGCTTTTCTGTATCAAGGGATATGATCATATGTGTGGTATTTTCCATTAGACTGTTAAGGTAGTGAATTATATTGATTGACTTTTGAATATTGAACCAGCTTTGCTTGGTTTAGGTTTACTTTGTCCTTTCTCTAGTTAAGGTGGAGGCTTAGATTATTGATTTTAGATTTTTCTTTTCTAATATAAGCATTTAGTGTTTTACCTTTTCCTCTACACACTACCCTATCTGTAGGTCATAAATTTTGATATGTTGTATTTTAATTTTTATTTAGTTCAAAATATTTTCATTTCCTCTTTGAACTACAGCCTAGTTAGAAGTTGTATAACTTCTGAGTTGTTTAGAATTTTCAGTTACCTTTTTGTTATGATTTCTAGTCTACTTTCATTATCTTAAAAAGCATACTTTATATAATTTCAATTCTCTATATATATTTGGTGCATATGTATGATACTTTCTCTGCTGTATTTATCCTGGATGCATTTGGTAGGTTATAGGGTATGTCTGTCTTCAATTTTGCTAGATAATACCAAATTGTTAAAGTTTGAAAATAGTTGTGTTAATTATTATTACCTCACCCCACCCCACCTGGAACTGTATATAGATGTACTAAAACCTACCTCCACCTACTATGTGTTTGATTTACTTGTTATATGCTTTTTAACTTTACACCTTTCTAGTCCTGGAAGATAGCAAATCACAAAGGGAACATTTTTTCTCATCTTTCATGAATTGAGGTTGTATATATAATCCCCAATAGTTTAGAGTTATCACATTTAAGTATACTGAGGTTGAAATCTCAAGTAGGTTTTAGTTACCATCCTAAATGAGTTGAAGTTTCTCATTGGTCATGGATTTTTTACTGTGAAGCAGGACTTAGGCTACATGTAGCTGTGCTATTGTTGAACATGTTATGCCCTTTTATAGTTGTTGAAAAATGTTCATACCCCAGAAATGAGATTAGATTTTTGCCTATATTTTCTTCTATCAATAGCCTATATGATTTAAATGATTAAATATTTTAGTTTGATATAAGTAAGAGAAATTCTGTATCCATATTAACTTTATACCTAACTTCTTCCACCGATCTTTTCATTGCCTAATAAAATTCAGTGTGTGTTTGTGTGTGCAAGTGTGCGTGTGTGTATGTGTGTGTGTGTGTGTTTAAACATTTTTCCTATCTAGCAGGGATGTGAGTTGTCCACTTGAATTCTATGGACCTTATATACCTTTGTCTGATTCTATATTCTCAACACCGAAGTGCTAATGACAAATATTTAATTCCATTTTTAATTTAAAGAAGAGCTGATTATGGGGCATCTACGGTATTTTATAATCTCCCTATCCCTATTATAGAATATAACTTAATGCTGAAACTATAAAGAAAATGTCAGTGATTAGTAGAAGCTATTTAGGCCTGGAATTAATTTGGGATTTTGAAAGAGTGGTCAGTTTTTAAGATATAGAAGGAAGGTTTTCTTTCTTGGGAATAATTTATATTAAATTGAGACATTATTTTCACTGTTAAATGCTAGGAAACCATCTAGGTTTTTTGTGTTTTTTCATCGATTAAAATTTAAAGAGGAAGATAAAAGACTGATTTACATTCACTTCTATCTTAAATTATAAAATACCTAAACATCTACTTGATTTAAAAATAAGCCAGTTATATGAACTTGTAAATGGTCATTCTTTTATTAAAATGATTTTTAAAGTAAAATTACCCCGATCATATGCTTATTGTTTGAAGTCACTTATATTTGTTTCTTTGATAATTTTGTTAAATTTGACTAAAATATCTCCCAAATGTTCCTGTGTTACTCATAAATATGAGAATTAAAAAGCCAAACACTTGGAATAAAAGTTAAGATAATGGCCATTTAGGGTTCTTTTTACTAAAATGAAATTCTGATTTGTGAAGAATATTAATTGGCAGGTACTGAAGAAAATAAAATTTAAATAGAAAAATTAATTTGTGACTTCCTAAATGTTTATTTAAATAACAAATTTGTAGTAAAATTTTAAATTATATTGCATTGATTTGAAATATCTGAATCTTGACATATAGCGTGAAGTTGTATATGAAAGTATATAAAATTTGAAAAATATTTAAATGGTTGAAAGCCAGTGGGGAATGTGAAGTGACATTATTAAATGCTGGGTTCATTTAATATTAAATATTGGTCTTCTAAAGGTTTTACTGAAAATTTGATTGATTTATCTGCCAGCCGGATAGAGTGTTTCAAAATATTTGATGCCTCAGACCTGGGCTCTAAACCAAGAGCAGATAGAAGTTCCTGGGGAAACTTTCTCACTGACCCATAATTTGGGATAGGATGAAAATTTGTGGTACAATGAAAAATAATTCTGGAATTGCCATTTCTTTTTGATTTGCCTAACAGATTTCTTGTTGCCTCTTCTCACAGATCATATGGCTGGCTATACAGTTCAGTTTATTTATTAGTATTTTATTGATTAACATAATTCTAAAGGCAAAGTTTATGATTATTAGAACAGTTTTAGGAATTTACTCAGATCACCACCTAATTTCCTTTTTTTGAATAATGTAAAGTATGTACTTTTACTTATACAGATTAAAAAGTTTCTGAAATGAAAATTTTTATTTCTCTGGTAGTAATTGAAAGTTTGAAGTTTGCCTTTCATTTCCTTTTTTTGAAATTGAGTTTTTATTGTTTTTGATAGAGAAATTAAAAATTTCACTTATATTTGGTTTTACCATAGGGGATAACATGAATGTTTCAAGAAATTAGAGATTTGAATTTGAAATATTTAAAATACATATCCAGCAGTACTTCAACCTTTTATTTAACTTTAGAATTTTCATAATATTAAAGAGTTGCATGTTTTAAAGCTTAGAGAAAAATGGACACACTGAATCCTAGCAACTGGACGCAAATAGACAGATACGTCAGTGCCACACTTATGTCAGCAGTTTGTTCTGTTTGCTTGAGACCTCTTTTGTTTCAGTAGTGTGTTTACAATGAGGTCTTTCGGTGGAGCAAGGCTAAATGACTGAATATGTACTCTGTATTGTCGGAGTACATTCTGTATATAAACTAAGACATGCATACAGGCATAGTTACTGTTATTTAGTTATTTGTTGTTAATATTTAGTCTTATTTATTTTCTTTGTCAGTTGGATTTTACTTGTTCATGTTTTATAACTAGTAATAGGCTTTGAATTTCTAATCATGGTGTTTTTATATAGGATACTGTATGTGTTTCCAGATAAGTTAGGTATTAAAATTCTATTGGTATGGTTGATGAGTCACTTGGCTTGTTTTCCAGAGAGAAGTTTAAGCTACTAGAAGTGGAATAATCTGGATTTTTCTTGGTCAAGGCCTATAATTTTATTGTGCTTAAATTTTTTAAAGGTTACTATGATTATTTTCTTAGATTTTAAAATGTATCTTTGAGTGTTAAAATTAAGTTCAGAGTACTCCAAATGCTATGGGGTTTTGTTTGTGTTTCTTAGGGTGGAGGAGAGAGACAGAATGTCTCTTAAGTGGAAAAGGTCAGTAGACAGTTGAAGATAGCAGGTTTGGAGCTTGAAAAGATAGAATGAAGCCAGAGATAAACTTTAGAAGTCACTTTAATGTATTTCATTGAAGGCCTACATTATACCATTATATCAGATCCTTGAGTTCATGCAGACCAGAAGACTGAGCATCTCTTTTGCCCATGGATTTGATAGTATCTAGTCACTAGATTCTAGAGTAGGGGTGTCGAACTCAATCAGAGAAGGGGCCAAAATCTAAAATCAAGCCTAAATCGTGGGCCGAATGGTTTACTTACTTAAAAAAGGAAATCTTACCCTTTAAAAAAAAAATATATATATATATACATATTATTGATTTAAGACAGGAAGGGAGAGGGAGAGATAGAAACATCAATGATGAGAGAGTCATTGGTCGGCTGTTCCTGCGTGCCCCTTCAGTCCACAGACTGACACTCTATCCATTAAACCAAACCAGCTAGGGCGAAATCTTACCCTTTCGATAGTATGTATGGATTTAGAGAGTATTATGCTAGGTGAAAGCAGTCAGAGAAAGACAAATACCATATGATCTCACTTATATGTGGAATCTAATGAACAAAATAAATTGATGAACAAAATAGAACCAGAGGCATGGGTACATGGAAGAGACTGACAGAGATCAGAGGGGAAGGATTCTGGGGGACTAAATGAAAGAACGTGAAGAAATTAGCCAAATAAAACACACACACACACACCGCCCATGGACACATACAACAGTGTGGTGATAACCATAAAGAGGGATGTAGGGCTGGGTGGAGGTGGGAAAAGGGGAGGAAAATGGGTGATATCTATAATAGTGTCATCAATAAATTAAAATAAAGAGCTATTTTAAAATTTTTATATAGCTTAGCCAGTGTGGCTTGGTGGTTGATTGTTGCCATATGAACCTGGGAGGTTACTGGTCAATACCTGGTCAGAGGTTGTGGGCTCAATACCCAGTGGGGGGCGTGTGGGAGATATCTGATGCATGATTCATCATTAATGTTTTTATCTCTCTCTCCCTCTCCCTTCTCTGAAATAATGAATATATATATGTACGTGTGTGTGTGTGTGTATATATATATATATATATATATATATATATATATATATACACACACACACACACACACACACACACACACACACGTACATATAACACACGCAGACAACAATGTGGTGATAGAGGAAAAGGGGAGTGGGGATAAGAAGAGGTGGGCACGGGGGGGTTAAGTGAGGGTGGAAAGAGACTTTGCTTTGTGCAATGGGTGCATAATGCAGTGTGAGTTGTACACTTGAAACCTGTATGGTTGTGTGAACCAATATCACTCCAATAAATTAAATTTTAAAAAGATTAACATTTGGATGGTTGTTTTTTATTGCATAAATGGAAGATAATTATTACCTGCATTAATTTAACATTTTAAACTCACTCTTGCAAACTACTTTTTGACTGTATAAAGTGGTTGCCTGAAATCAATTTAAATATATAGCCCAGCTGGCATGGCTCAGTGATTGAGCATCGACCTATGAACCAGAAGATCCTGGTTCGATTCCTGGTCAGGGCACATGCTCAGGTTGCAAGCTTGTTTCCCAGTGTGGGGTGAGCACGAGGCAGCTGATGGAGATTCTCTCTCTTCATTAATGTTTCTATCTCTCTTCCTCTGCCTTCAATAAAAAATATCAATTAAAAATCATAAAAAATATGTATCTAGTTCTTTTGCTGGTAAGGTTATATAAATTATTATAAAACATGAAATAGAGTTACCTCTTAATTTTTATAGATGGTATGGAAAAGCATACAGAATTTAGTATCAGGTCATATATTATTACCTTTTCCATTCTATCCTCCAATATTTATTAGGTGTCCATTATATACCAGACATGGGTTTAGAATGCTAGGCATAGAACAGTAAACAACATGGACAGTGTCTGCCTCTATATATCTTATATTCTAGTGGAGAAGATAGCAAATAAGCAAAGACACGCACAAATAATGACATATATTATCAGATAGTAACGTGTTTCGTGAAGAAAAATAATGAAGAGTAACATGACAGAGTAAGATATTTAAATAGGATGGAAGGAATGCCAGGTAGGATATTTACATAATACTTCTTGTTAGTATTTTAGAAAACTATATTATGCAAATCAAATGTGTTTGAGGTCAAATCATTTAAAATTTAATAAAAGCAACATGCACTCACCACAGTTTTGTCATTTCTACAACTCTTAATTAAAAATAGTACCTACCCAGTAGGGTTTAAATAAGATTGTGCATATGTGTGAGATATTATCAACGCTCAATAAATGTGACTCTTCTTTTAAAAAAAAATTATATATATATATATTATAGCTGAAACTGGTTTGGCTCAGTGGATAGAGCATCAGCCTGCGGACTGAAGGGTCCCGGGTTCGATTCCGGTCAAGGGCATGTACCTTGGTTGCGGGCACATCCCCAGTAGGGGGCATGCAAGAGGCAGCTGATAGATGACTCTCATTGATGTTTCTTACTCTCTATCCCTCTCCCTTCCTCTCTGTAAGAAATCAATAAAAATATTTAAAAAAAAAAAAATATATATATATATATATATATATATATATATATATATATATATATATTATTTCAGAGAAGAAAGGAGAGGGGGAGGGATAGAAGCAGCAAAGATGAGAGAAAATCATTGATTGGTTGCCTTCTGCAAGCCCCCTCCCCACACTGGGTATGGAGCCCACAACCTGGGCATGTGCCCTAACCGGGAATCAAATTGTGACCTCCTGGTTCATAAGTCCACCCTTAAACACTAAGCCACGCCAGTCTTGCTTGAATCTTTTTTTTTACATGACTTTATTTTTTATTATGAGAATCAAGTAAGTTGTAAGAAAACCAACTCCTATATTAACTGCCTTTTTTTCTGCATATACCTCCAAATTTCAGACTGAAATCTGTTTTGTTTTTTTAATTTAGAGATCAAAAAGTTTTAATTGAGATATAATGTACATACTGTAAAATATACTAGCCTAAAATATACTGCTCAGTATTTTCATAGGCATATGGTTGTGCAATCACCATCTGACTCAGATATACAACATTCCCACATACAGTATGTTTGTTCATCCTTGGAGTCATCACTCCCTCCATATTCAGCCACTATTCTAATTTTTTTAATTTCTGTCTCAATCAGGTTTTTTTTTTTTGCCTGTTGTTAAGTTTTATATAAATTAATTACATGGTGCGTTATTTTTTATATCTGTTTTCATAATGCCTACAAGATTCATTCATGTTGTTATATGTGTCACTAGCTTGTTCTTTTATAGTTCTGTGTAGCATTCCACAGTTTAAGTATATCACAATTTACTCATTCTCCAGTTTATGGACATTTGGGGGAACAGTTATGAATAAAGCTATTGTGAACATTCTTATACATCTTCTGATATATTAGTTTTTATTGGCCATATACCTAGGAGTGGCTTTACTAAATCGTAGGGTAAGTGTATGTTTAACCTCAATAGAAACTACTAGCAATTTTCCCAAGTTGTACAAATTTACAAGCTCTATAACAGTTGATGGTTTCCATTGTTCCATATTCTTATCAACACTTAAAATGCATGTTTAGTCATTCTGTGAGGTGTGTAGTGGTTTGGTATTGTCACTTTAATTTGTCTTTGTTTGATGTTAATGATGCTTGAGTATTTTATATATATTGATTGGCCATCACTGTGAACTGTGGTGATATTTTCTCTTTTGTGAAGTTTCCGGTTAGATCTTTTGCCCATTTAAAAAAATTAACTTTTTAATTCTTGATTTATAATAGTTTTTTATATTCCTTATGAACTCTGAATATAAAATCTTTATTAGAATGATGTGTTGGGAATATCTTTTTGCTCTCTTAATAATATCTTTTGGTGAACAGAAGTTCTTAATTTTAATGTAGTCCACCTTATTTTTTTTTTTCTTTTAGTAGGTTAGTAGTTTTTAGTAGCTTAGTAGCTTTCATTTTTAGTTTTGTGGCCTTTTTAATATTAATTTAAAAATATTTGCCTAGCCAAAACTGGTTTGGCTCAGTGGATAGAGCATCTGCCTGCGGACTGTAAGGTCCCAGGTTCGATTCCGGTCAAGGGCACGAACCTTGGTTGTGGGCACATCCCCAGTGGGGAGTATGCAAGAGGCAGCTGATCAATGATTCTCTCTCATCGATGTTTCTAACTCTCTATCCCTCTCTCTTCCTCTCTGTAAAAAATTAATAAAATATATATATATTTAAAAATATTTGCCTAAACCAAGATCATAAAGATATTCTCCTATATTTTCTTTTTGAAGCTTTACAGTTTTACCTTCATTTTTAGGCTAGCAACATATCCTGAATTAATTTTTGTTAGTGGCTTGAAATTGTGATCAAAATCCATTGTCAGTTCATACTGATTTCCAGTGTCTTAGCACTATTAATTGAAAAGACTGTCTTTTTCTCCACAGGTTTCAGTGGTGTCATTTTCATAAATCAAGTGTAGATTTATTTGGGCTTGGTCCCATTGGTTGATTTGTCCATTCTTTGACCATTGTCACACTATCACTTTAGAGTAAATCTCAATACCTTAAAGATTGAACTTGGCTATTCTTGCGATCTTTAAATTTCTGTATAAATTTAAGGATCACAAGTTGGTCCGAAGGTTGTGGGTTATTGTTAAGCTGATTAAATTTAAGGATCACTTTGTTACTTAACAAAAAAACAAAAACAAAACAAAAAACTCACTGGAATTTTGATTAATTTGGGGAGAATTGGTGTCATCATAATATTGAGTTTTCCAAACTGTGAACTGTGGTATATTTCTCCATTTACTTACATCTTTAAGTTTTTTTCTCATTTTTCAAAAATCCTTATCTAAGGAGATGCTTACTGATTTGAGAGAGAGAGGGGGAGGGAGATAGAGAGAGAGAGGAACATCAATGTGAGAGACACATAGAACGGTTGCCTCTTGCATGTACCCCAGCTGAAGACTGACCCCACAACCCAGGTATGTGCCCCAACTGGAAATCAAACCTTTCGGTGTACGGGACAATGCTCCAGCCAACTGAGCTATACCAGCCAGGGCTTTCATTATTATTATTATTATTGTTATTGTTATTATTATTATTATAGTTTTTGATGTAGATACATAAGATATATTATTATTTGATTTTTATGCTATTATGTACTAAATAGTGTTTAATAAGTTATGCTTTCCATTTTTCATAAGTATATAGAAATATAATATTCTTGAATTTTTATTAAAAAAAACCATAATAAATTCACTTATTATAGTTGCTTATTGTTGACTCCTTTGCATTTTTTTGTATATACTAGTATAATTATGTTTATCTGTGAATAAAGACAATTTTACTACCTTTTAATCTTTATACTTTCCTGTCCATTTATTGCATGAAAATAGCTAAAACTCTCAAAATAACATTGAATAGAAGAGATGATAATTGGACAATCTTGTTTTCTCCCCAAATTCAGGGGAAAGTAGTAAATATGTTATCATTAAGATTGCTGTTAGCTGTAGGTCGTGTGTGTGTGTGTGTGTGTGTGTGTGTGTGTTTGTGTGTTAAAGTAACAACCTTTTTTTTGCTCAGCTGGCGTGGTTCAACCTATGAAGCAGGAGGTCACAGTTCAGTTCCCAGTCAGGGCGCATGCCTGGGTTGTGGGCTTAATCTCCAGTGTGGGGTGTGCAGGAGGCAGCTGATCAGTGATTCTCTCTCATCGTTGATGTTCCTATCTCTCTTTCCCTCTCCCTTCCTCTCTGCAATCAATAATATATATATATTTATATATTAAAAGTCAGTTACCTTCTATTATATTAAGGAATTTCCCTTTTATTCCCAAATTGCTGAGAGGCTTTTAAAATGATAAATGAGTGTTAAATGTTATCAAATACTTTTTCTGCATCTATTGAGATGATCCTAGGATTTTTGTTGTTGTTGTTGTTGTTAATGTGATTTATTTTGGTTTATTTCTGAATGTTAAACCAACACTGTATTCCTGTAATAAAGTCCACTTTGCCATGTTAACTATCCTTATTATATATTGTTGGATTTACCTTGATAAAATTATTATTTTTTTATAATTTTCATGAGAGAGGTTGGTCTATAGTTCACTTTTCTTATAATGTCCATATCAGGTGTTGGCTCTCAGTTTATGTTGGCCTCAGACGATGACTTAATTTTCTTTTTTACTATTTGCTAAAAAAAAAAAAATTGTGTAAGATTGGTTTCTGCTATTTTTAATCTGTATGTGTATCTCTTTTTCCCTCTCATAAAACTTATATAAGGTAGTCATCAAAATTGGGTATGGTTGTCTTTTTTTACAGCTGAGAAAACTGAAGCTTAGTAAAGTGAAGCAAGATTAGACAGCTGATAGTTACTGATCCGATATTAGAAACCAGTTCTGTCTCACTTCCAAGTCCATGCTGCCCACTAAAGCAAATGGAAGAAAATGTCCAAGTGGTCTTAAGAAATATTAGAAGTTGTTTTGTTGTTTGTTTGTTTGTTTTTAAACTTAGAAAACTTTCTTTCTGCTAGTTTAAGAATCACACTCTTGCCAAAGCCGGTTTGGCTCAGTGGATAGAATGTCGGCCTGCGGACTGAAAGGTCCCGGGTTCGATTCCGGTCAAGGGCATGTACCTTGGCTGCGGGCACATCCCCAGTAGGGTGTGTGCAGGAGGCAGCTGGTCGATGTTTCTCTCTCATCGACATTTCTAGCTCTCTATCTCTCTCCCTTCCTCTCTGTAAAAAATCAATAAAATATATATAAAAATAAAAATAAAAAGAATTACACTCTTGTTGACTGCCTCTTAGCTGTGAGGATTGTGGCTTAAAGTAGCTAAACTTTATAATTCGCTATTGGCTCTGTCAAATGTAAGTCCATCCATTCCAAAAGTGAACAAAATCAGTTTTATTTTAATGTGGGAACAAATAGTTACGTGGAATTTCCTGGAATTCCTCTTTTTCCAAATCCACCAAGTCCTGGCAAAAGTACTTTAGCTTTGTAGAAGTTAAGACATTTTGTATCTTGACTTTTTCCAGCATATGATAGGTCAAGAGTCAGCTCATCCTATACTAGCAGGTCCAAGGATACAGGAAAAAGCTTCCTATTAAGAAAATAGAAGGTGATTCTCAACACTTTTATCTAGTACTTTATTTTCCCCAAGTTCAATTATTGTCATCCGCAAGCTTTTCCTATAAAAAGGAAGTTTAACTTCTATTTCACAAGGAAGCGTCTTTTCCATCTGTTATGTGATACAAAATATTGATACAAAGTTATTTACTAATGACTTCTCATTTTATAGCTATTTGCATTTTATTTTTAGGATTGTATTTGCAATGTCTGACTCCTTTATGAGTTTTGAGTAAATTAAATGTTGTTTAGTCACTAAAGTGCATAATGCCAATAAATAACTTTATTTTCTTCATATAGCACCTCAGTAAGATTCTCTCATTTCCAGTTAACTTAATTAGAAAGTTTGGTTTCTTTTGAAACAACTTCGCATTTAAGGCATAAACAATAATTAGGAAAATCTACAAAAGATAATTAGAGGAAGTTCTCTTTAGGAAAAAATGTACTTTGTTAATGAACTATCAGGATTTTAGAGTGGGGATCTTTTAAAGATGTCGTTTAATCCTTCAAGTACTAGCTCAATGTATCATCATCTTCACAATTACTGTATTTATTGTTTTGTTAAATTCTTTATTAATTATTGATGCATCCAACAATGGAGACACAAATTTAGTTTAAAGGAATAGATATTATTTTTTTGCCATGTCACCTTAAAAATTGGAGTTAAATTATTGGCCTGCTAATCTTTTTCCTTCTCTTTAGTCCTACTAGTAATATTAGATCTTCATTCTCCTCCTATTCTATAGGTCTAATTGTTTAATGGTCGACCCTATATTTAGTGAGGTTAACTATTAATATGAAAATTAAGGATTTTATTTTGATTTTTATTTAAAGCTAAACTTGAATGTACTTGAAAATTATTTGTGCTGAATAATATTGAAGTTTGAGTTTTAAGCATTCATTATATTAGTGGAATTGGAAACACTTGTTATATAAGTTGAATTAAAATTCTGAAATAAAAAGAGGAAGTTAATTGACTTTATTATAATGCTATGAAAGCGGAGAAAAAGGTAAACTGTCAAAAATAAGTATTTAGAAAAGAATATTTTTAACATTTCTTTTCTTATGAGTATATAGTGCTTTAAAAATTGTCCTAGAGAAGGCTTGCCAGTTTTTCTCATTTTTAGGGTAATATTTCTTTTTTTTTTTCTTTCATAGAAATGCAGGTTTATTTCGATAGAGACATGCTGAATACAAAGGGCTGAAATAATGAGTAATCGTTAACATAAAATAATAGAACATCTTTAAAAAATTAATATTTTTTCTTGAACATTAACTTACCAGACACTGAATAACTGTACAAATTAATAAGCATAACACAAATAAACATATTTTTCTTGTTCTGTGAAAGCAAAATATTTCCTGCTATGCACACCAAACAAGTCATATTTCTTAAAATATTTTCTGAGTAAAAAAATAATTACTAAAATTCCCTCTAAATGAAATTTTCCCTTTTTTCCTAAGTTCTCACTTCTAACGTTTAAATGATACTGTTGTTGGTAAGATCTAATAAGAGTTAATTTATACTCCTACTATAGATATTCTAATGTCATTATGATTTTCCATTTTTGTATTTTACCATGGTTTAGTTACTTTATGGGAACTTGACGCAGTGAAAGGGCAAAAGGGTTAGTTAGAGAGAAAAGAAATGAAACTGAAACTAAAAATGGTTAGTTATCAGTTATTACTTGCATATTATCCATAGTAAATTTTAAAATTTTTACTGGGTTTTCCTTGCTTTTTAGAAGCCGTGCTTGGTCTACTTTAGTCATCTAATAGAGCTGAGTGTCAGTTATGTGCATAACATTTCTGATAGCATCCAGCTCATTGTATGTGTTCCAGTGGTAATAACCAATATTAATATTAATTTTATAAAATATATAGAGCTTAATATTCTCCACATAAAGAGCTTAATCTTCCCCACAATTTTTTTTGTGTGCATTTTTATGGCAAAAGTACATTTATTTGTATTTTAGCTCTCTTTTATCCACATGTTAGCCTTTTCTTAAGTTTTCTTGAATAAGATGGCTAAAATGAATACTACATATTGTCTATATTGTAATTGTCTTTGGATTCCAATTACCCTAGACCATTTCTGTACAACTGATAATCAAAAATAGCTTTCAAAACCTGAAAAATTTTTAACATAAAATTTCTGTTTAATTTTTATAATACATTTTTATTTTTTAAGGCAATTCATGTACACAGTTTAAAATCAAGTAGTATTAAAAATCATAAAATGAAAAATTGCAGTACCCTTTCTAATTCTTCCTCATTCTTAAGTCCTGCTCTCCAGATAGAACCACTCCAAATTATTTTCACTGTTTCTTATGGTTTTTATCTACATAATTTAAAATAATAATGATGCTTCTACCAGTGTTTTTGTTTGTTTAAGCAATTTCTCTATGGTAATTGAATTTAGGTCTCCAGAATCCATCTCTCACATTCTTCTTCCATTCTCTTACCATAGTTGTGTCACACTTTTATATATTTTTTATATTTGTACTCTTTGATTATAGAAACATTGTTTACTGTTGAACTATAATAATAATCCCTCCCCTGCACACACACCCTTTGTTTAAAAGCATCCAGTGTTACGATTGAAAAGTATAAAGGCATTCTGATTTCTCTTTGGAAGCTTTTATGGTTTTCTTGACGCTGCTGTTCACAAATTTTGTGATATTCTGCCTTGGTATATACCGTATGTCTTTTTTTTTTTTTTTTTATCATTTGTTGATATTTGATGGATCTTTTTTATTTAGGAGGTTCATATATTTTAATTTGGGGACATTTTCCTGTGGTTTTCAGTAATTTCCTCTTTTTCATTTTTTAAAAATTCTTTCTTTATAAACTTTTTATTAGTTGGACATTGTATCTCCTAGGTTGATATTGTATCTCCTAGATTAATTGCCTAATTAAAACATTTTTTTTCTTCCAAAGTCCATCTCTTAGGCTTTTTGTTTTACTTTTTTAGTTGTGCTTAATATCATTTTTCTATCTTTCTATTGTATTATAATAAAATTATTAATCTAGTTTTAGCTTCTAAGAGGGCTTTATTGTTCTCTGTTTCCATTTTAATATGTTTTTGTTTCATAGCTATACTATCTATTCTTATCTTTCTGAGATTATTAACAACACTTTATTGATGCTTTTCTGTTTTCTTTCCCTCCCAGTTTCTAATTTCCTGTGGCTGAGTTTGGTCTTTTCTATCTCTTAGTTTGTTACAGAAAAATGGAGAAGAACTAAGCAACACTTAGAGAGATAGAGTTACATTTATTATGTGTGGGCCCAGAGGAAAATGTCTCTCAAATTCTGGATCCCAACATAGAGGAACTTTTCCTATTTATATGCTTTTACCTTCTTTGTCTCCCAAATATGGGGTGTTTTCGGCCCCGTTTTCAAGTTCTTCAATAACATTTAAAGAATTCTTATCCTGCATAATAAAGGGGTGATATGCAAATTAACTCTCACGCCCTCACAAGATGGCTGCCTACAACCAGTCTGGCATGGGGGTTAGTGAGGGACGACCAAATGACTGAACAAGCAGGTTGTGTGGGGCGACCAGGCTGGTGCAGGAGTTAGTGAGAAACGACCAAACAACTGAATAAGCAGGCTGTGTGGGGTGACCAGGCTGGGCAGTAGGGGGGGTGGGGGTGAGAGAGGGACGACCAAACAACTGAACAGCAGGCTGTGTGTGGCGACCAGACCAGCGGGGGGAGCAGTTGGGGGCAGCCAGGCCGGCAGAGGGGTCAGTTAGGGGCAACTAGGTGGGCAGAGGGGGGCAGTTAGAGACAACCAGGCCTGCAGGGGAGGCAGTAAGAGGCGACCAGGTCAGTGGGGGGGGGGGGGGGCAGTTAAAGGTGATCAGGCTAACATGCAGAGGCAGTGAGGGGTGATCAGGTGAGAATGGGGTGGGGGGGGCAGTTAGGGGCGACCAGGCAGGGAGGCAGGTGAGCACTTAGGAGCCAGCAGTCCAGGATTGTGAGAGGGATGTCCAACTGCTGGTTTAGGCCTTATCCCCAGTGGGCAGTTGGACATCCCCCAAGGGGTCCTGGATTGGAGAGGGTGCAGGCTAGGCTAGGGGGAACGAATTTCATGCACTGGACCTCTAGTCCTATATAATAAAAGACTAATATGCAAATTGACCAGACAGCAGAACAGCCAGTCGCTATGATGTGCACTGAACACCAGGGGGCAGACTCTCAACACAGGAGCTGCCACCTGTTGGTCAGTGCGCTCCCACAGGGGGAGCACTGGTCAGCCAGAAGCCAGGCTCATGGCTGGTGAGCGCAGCAGCAGAGGCAGGAGCCTCCCCCACCTCCGTAGCAGCGCTAAGGATGTCCGACCGGCAGTTGGACACCCCCTGAGGCTCCCAGACTGAGAGAGGGCCACAGGCCAAGCTGAGGTACCTTCTCCCTCTCCCCCACACCCCGAGTGCATGAATTTTGTGCGCCGGGCCTCTAGTAATACAATAAAAAAAAAAAACCCATCAAATGATCTAGTTAAAATTAGATTTGATGACTGCTGGTAGGAATGTAAAATTACATATTCCCTTGGAAAATATTTTGACAGTTTAGTATATGATTTTGGAATCCTTTCTTAGTTATTCATCAAAGAGGAATAAAAACATATGTCCACAGAAAAATTTGTTTATGTTATAGCATGTTAGTTCATAATAGCCCTAAATTAGAAGCAGTCCAAATGTTTGTCACATGTGGTTATCGAAACAAATGCTGGTCTATCCATTCCTATGTGGAACACTGCTTACTAATGAAAAGGAATGAACTTCAGTACATAGAGTACACATGGCTGAATCTCAAAACATTAACAAAAATTTTATGCTAAATGGAAGTAGCCATATACAAAAGAGTAAACCCTGTTATAAATCAATTAATATTAAGTTATAGAAAATGAAAACTAACTTATAGTGTCAAAAAGCTGATCACTGATTGTTTGGGGCTAGTGGTAGGGTAAATTGCAGAAGAGCAAGAGGAAACTTTTGGTGAGTGAATGTTTTATATCCAGGCCGGTGGGATCGGGGTGAAACTGGCTCTCCAACATCCCCCAAGAAGTCCTGGATCGCGGGAGGGTGCAGTCCGGGCTGAGGGACCTCACTGGTGCACAATCGGGCCAGGGAGGGATACAGGAGGTTGGTCAGCCAGGGAAGGACCGTGGGAGGGCTCCAGGGTGTGTCCGGCCGGTCTTGGTCAGTCCCGATGGGCCCAGCAGCAAGCTAACCTACCAATCGGAGCATCTTCCCTCTGGTGGTCAGTGCACATAATAACGACTGGTTGACTGGTCAACTGTCTCCCCCCTGGTGGTCAGTGCACGTCATAGCAAGTAGTTGAGCGGCCTTAGCATATCATTAGCGTATTATGCTTTGATTGGTTGAACGGCCGGCTGGACACTTCAGCATATTAGGCTTTTATTACATAGGGTTTTGGTGGTGGTTACACAGTTGTATATTACTTACTTTAATCTTATTGACATACTCTGACAGTTTAGTTTGTGTTATAATACAATTCTAGAATCAAATTACCTTTCTAGAAAAATTATAACTGCTCTTTTAGTTCTCTGTGTGTATTTTGTGTGTGTGTGTGTGTGTGTGGTCTTTATCATAGGAGCACCCCCAAAAAACAACAACTGCCACCAACAGCAACTGGGGAATTGTAGCTTTATTTTACATAGTGTACCTGTCAGTGGTCAGATGCAGTGTTTACAGTTGAATATGGAGTACTTACTGTGGAGAAAGCGTATACACATGTGATCTTGGCTCATTTATAAACAAAACATTTTAACCTTTAGTTGAATGTTGAGGAATAATCTACAGGGTTTTTGGTTTTTTTTTTTAATATGGATAATAACTATTCCCAAATTATTAGTCTGAGCCTATTAAAGCCCTCCCCCAAAAGGTTGGAAACTGTTTTGTATGTGTTGAATTAACTGCTGAACAAAGTAGTACGCAATGGCCATGCTATTAGACTGCTGGAGCGATTATAAACAGATGAGGAACTGCTGAGTCAGGCACTCCAGGACTTGGGCTGCTGCCTTGGAAACAGTTTGCATCAAACCTGCTAGGAATAACTAGCCTCCCTGTTCTCTCCCTCCCGTCCTCCCCTCCCTAGCCCTCACTGCTTTTTAATGATGACAGTGCAGGTTGAATTTGTATACTGAGCTAGGTTCACATAAATAAATTTTTCAAAAATTGAGTTGAATGAATGAGGAAAATTAAAACTAGTTTTGATTAAACTATATTATTATACAATCCCTGAAATTAAAAGGTTAATTTAAATAAACTGATTTTTAATGTATTACTTTTTTTTTAGCATTTATAATTTAGTTAGGAAGATAAACTAAAATTTGCAATTATTAGGTGACATTGGGTAAATTACTTCAGCTCTTTCTCAGTTTTCTTATTTGTAAAATGGCAATGATAATAGTGTTGTATCTACTAGTAGTGTTTTAAGGATTAGATTAGCTAGTTTATTTGCAGTACTAGCACATAGTAACTACTCAATAAATTTTTGAAAATAATCATTATGGTAATATTCAAAGTAAAATTTCTTCCATATTTGACTATTTTAATATATGTGTTCTATGCAATATAATGTATTTTAGAGAAAAATACTGTTGATATGCCACTTCCAAAAAAACCAAAATGATGTAAATTTTAGATCATATATGTGATTGAATTTTTAAATTATATTTATTCCCAATGTATTGGGTTCATGTAGTAATCATTTAAATTGGAGTGATAACCATTCATTTTTAGATTTTTGGGCCACTTCCACAGAATTTTTAAAAAAATATATTTTATGGATTTTTTACAAAGAGGAAGGGAGAAGGATAGTTAGAAACATCGATGATAGAGAAACATCAATCAGCTGCCTCCTGCACAACCCCTACTGGGGATGTGCCTGCAACCAAGATACATGCCCTCGACTTGAATCAAACCCAGGACCCTTGAGTCCACAGGCCGATACTCTATCCACTGAGCCAAACCAGTCATGGCACACTTCCACAGATTTTAAAATAGCTGTGAAGACATTGTAGTTTCCATATATGTACTAGAGGCCTGGTTCACAAAATTTGTGTGTGTGTGTTTGTGTATGTGTGTGTGTATGTGTGTGTGTGTGTGTGTGTGTGCGTGCCCCTCAGCCCAGCCTATACCCTCTCCAATCTGGGATCCCTCTCACAATCCAGGTCTGCTGACTCCCAATCGCTCACCTGCCTGTCTGCCTGATTGCTCTTAACTGCTTCTGCCAGCCAGCCTGATCACCCCCTAACCACTCCCCTGCCAGCCCAATTGACGCCTAACTGTACCCCTACCAGCCTGATTATCCCTAAATGCCCTCCCCTGCCAGCCTGGTTACCCCCAACTGCTCTCCCCTGTTGGTCCAGTCACCCCTAACTGCCCTCCCTTGCCAGCCTGGTCGCCGCTAACTGCCCTTTCCTGCTGGCCTGGTTGCCCCCAACTGCCCTCCCCTGCAGGCCTGTTCCTCCCCCCCCCCCAACTGCCCTCCCCTGCCAGCTATCTCGTGGTGACCATCTTGTGTCCCCATGCGGGCGGCCATCTTGTGTGTTGGAGTGATGGTCAATTTGCCTATTACCTTTTTATTATATAGGATATTAGCAATTTGGTACATGCCAATATTTGAATATAACTCAAACATCTGACAAGATTGATTTCTCCTTCATTGAGTCATATAGCAAATATTGAGTGCCTGCTGTGTACCAGAAGCTGGGATATCACAGTGAATGAGACAATCAGGACTCCTGCTCTCATGGAGCCTAGATTTCATTGTTGGGGAGATACTGGGGAGGAGTGATTGAACTAGACAACATATAAGAGAACAAGATAAACTTCAGATAATGTTAAGTCCTGGGCAGAAAGTAAAACCGGATGATGAGACCAAAAAAAGGACTTTCTTTAGATTGAATGACTATAGAAGGCATTTATAAGAAGATGACATTTGATCTGGGACTTGACTGATGAGAAGATAGTCTCATGAAGGCCTGTGGTGGATTTTCCAGTCAGAGGGAACAAGGGTCACTTCACTTTAGGCCTGATGAGTTTGGCATATTTGAAAAGTTAAAAAGATGAGTATTGCTAAAGGGTAGTGATGAATGTAAGAGTAATTTAAGAAGATGGGGTGTAAAGACTGGCAGGGACTATCTTTCACATATAGCCTTGGGAATAATTTCTGACTTACTCATAAACTTTGATGCTACTGGTAAAGGAAGTATGGAAAATATGTACTTGAAATTAACAATGTGGCATTTAGGAAACAAAATATCAAAGAAGGTTTATATTGCAAATTGGAAATAAAAGACATAATCATTAATTTTATAAGTTCTGGAGATAAACTAGGCCTGACTTGATTCCTGACATATTTTTAGTGAAATTATCAAATACATGCCTTTCCCTCATATATATTTTTTGTTATATTATTACATAAGTACATACATATATATGTATAGAGATGCTATATATAGACACTTATGAATAGTACTAATTTCTGGTCCATGTTTTGTGAGTACCATTGCAAGATAGGAAAACTGTCATATTTATACAGAATGTGCTAATATGCAGGTTGCTAGTAATTTTCTTTATTTTGGATTAATGCTCTTTGAGAAATTATAGTATTTTCTTAATCACTGGAATATATATTTCTTGCTATACTCAGTTTAATGATTTACTTAAATATCATGGATTTTATGATTTAATGGACTTATTTAAGTTCTTGTCATGAGTTTAACTTCTGTCATGTTGGAAGGAGATTTTTTTCTTTCTATTTCAGGGCCATAGGCCACAAGTATGTTTTTTCCTTGTCCACCATCTGGAAGTTTTTTCCACTGATAATTAATAGAAAGATAATATATGGGAAAACATTAGCTAAATGCTTACTATGTATATGCACATAACAGTTATTAGTTTCTCTTTCCAGATTGGAAAATAGAATTAGAATTGGGAAAAAATAAAGTTTTATGCTATTCCTAAACAGATGCTAATTCTTTTTATTTTACTTTTTTGTGATAAGTAGTTCACCTCTGATATTTAAAAAATTGTCACAAGTTATTAAAATTATAAATAATTCATACTTGATGTTCACAATTCAAGTAGCAGGATATTTGAATGGAAATGGAAAATAAAACTTCCTGTAGTTGTATTCCCCAGAGATAAATAATTGTTAACAGTTTTTTGTATTTCCTTCTAGAAGTTTTCTGTTTATGGAATCATATGTAAGCGAGTGCTTGTATGATTGAATTTACATATATAGTATATCATCCCCTTCTTTCTCATTTTACATGTGTGGGATCTATAATACTGTTCTGCATTCTTGTCACTGACTACATATATATGTTCCATAGATCCTCTCATACTTTATAACAGCTGCACAGTAGTCCATTGTTTGAATAAATATAATTTATTGACTTGATTTCTATTGATAAACATGTAATTTGTTGCCAGTTTTCTTATAATTCTTTAGTTGCATTTTACACGTTTAAGTATGTCTTTAGAAGTATTTTATTTTATTGTTTAAAGTATTATAAATAGTAGTACATATGTCTCCTTTTTCCCCCCATTGACCTTCCCCTAGCCTCCCCTACCCCTGAAACATGCCTTCAGCCCCCCACTCCAGTGTCTTGCATCCATTGGTTATGCTTATATACATGCATATAAGTCCTTCAGTTGATCTCTTACCTAGAAGTTTTAAAATAATTGAAAAATTGTCTTTCAAAACCATAATAATGGTGTATATACCCAACAACTGTGTTCCAATACTTCTTCCTTCATTATGAACAAAAAGTAAAAGAGTTGGCAATAGACAGGTAAACTTTAGTGATAAATAGAAAGTATTTTTGGTTATCATAAAAGTGCCCATTATTTTCTTTAGAATCTTGTAACATCTATATAAATATTTACGTAGGAAAAGTTGAATTTTACGTTTATCCCAAAGATGGCAGTACATTATTCATCATGGTTGTTAGAAAACTTAACTCATGCAGGACATGAATGAGCTAAAGTGACCAAAATAATAATATTTATTTAATATTTAATTATCCAAGCCAAAGTTCATATAATTCAAATAATAATAATAGTAAAATTTTGGAATTAATATAGACTTTATCTGTCATTCAATAATAGTTAATATAAATTTTAAACAAATGATTAAAATGGATTAAATTTTTCAGCCACCATAGCACAGATTAGATTAGGCAAGAATCTTCAGTGGATGCTAATTCCATGGGGAAGTTTTAATGAAGAACAAGATATTTGCATGATATTAAAATGTCTCCTTGTGGATTACTTACTAGTTGCAAAGAAAAAATAGTAATTCTGTAGAGGAGAAATCAAATAATACCTTGATCAAATTATCAAAATTAGTATCAGCAGTAAGGGATAAATGGACATTGTATGTCTCCAGATGTGATTCTTTAAGCAGTATTAGTATTTCAACCAGGAATGAATAACCTGAATTTAATGATAAGAAAACATCTGCCGAGACTGGTTTGGCTCAATGGATAGAGCGTCGGCTTGGGGACTGACGGGTCCCGGGTTCAATTCCGGTCAAGGGCATGTACCTTGGTTGCAGGCATAACCCCAGTAGGGGGTGTGCAAGAGGCAGCTGATCGATGACTCTCTCTCATCAATGTTTCTAACTCTCTATCTCTCTCCCTTCCTCTCTGTACAAAATCAATAAAATATTATAAAAAAAAAAAAAAAGAAAACATCAGATAAATCCCAAATGAGGACCATATGTACTATTAAAAATAAGGAGTTATATATTTTTAAGAAGTCAGTGTCATAAAGGCAAAAGTAGGCTTTTGAAAAGTTTCAGATTAAAGGAGCTATAACTAAATACCCAATTGTAGACTGGATATTGTAAAAAAAAAAAACACTATAGGATGTTAATTGGATCACTGGAACAGGACAGTAGATTTATAAGGATTTAGCAATTGGTTTTTCTCTTACTGTGTTTATATAAGAGAATATCTTTTAGGAATTTAGGGATAAAAGGCATTATATAAGCAACTTACATATAACAATAATATACATATATAATTCCTATTTACATATATATGTAGAGAGAGAGAGAGAGAAAGAGTGTAAACTCAAGAGTATATAAATGATAAATGTTAAAGGGCAAAGATTAACAATGGAGTATGCAGGACTTCTATGCACTAATTTTATTTTTACAACTCTTGTTCTAATGTTTAAAAATGGATTAAATATATTTTTGTTTATGAAGATGACTCTTAAGAGCTGTTTATAAAAGAAAAATTTTTGATGAATGGTATTTTATTATTTACTAAGTAGGGAGAAATAATTCTGAAATCTAGCCATATCTCACTAAGTCAGAAATGCTACTAATTCTGTGTTGAGTTTCTCATGCAGAACAATAGTGCCTGTGTTACATTAGCAGGTGTTACATATTGGATTACAAACTAAATATTTTTAGAATCTCGAGTTGGGAAAGATGAGTGTGGGCTAGATGTTAGGACTGTGAAGAAAGTACAGAAATTAGTGTGGCAGCAGTGGTGGTGAGGTGAGAGAGAGAAATTGGAACGAATTGGCCAGAGAATTCAGAATTGCAGAAAGAGAATTTGGAAGTCACCCATATAAATGGTTCCACTGTAGAGCAGTGGTTTCCAATATTTTTCTTCCTAATAAGGACACTTATATCTCACTGATTTTGACATGAACTCCCCCCCACCACCTGACACACACACATTTTAAAACCTCTGAAATTTAGGTGTGCCTTAAAATAAGTGGCATCTGACCATCATTGTCGATGTGGATTGAAGTGAGTTCTTCCATATAAGTTTGGGTTTTGCTTGTGCCAGTAACCTGGGGGCCCTAGCAACCTGAGACCATTTTAAATTAAATTTTGAGGTTGAGTATTTTGGCCCACATTAATTCATATGAATTCAGATTACAAGTCTGTGTTAGTTCTGGCTGGAGGCTCAGATTTGGAGGGGAGACACCTCCCTTCTGCTAGTGCCAGTGTTGAGAAGACAAGTTTCTATGCTGCTGCTTTCTATGTAATAGGTTTTTCTCCCCTCTTATACATTTTCTGTCATAGCTTTATTATGGGATTACCTATTACATTCCTTATATTGGGATTTTTTTTTTTTAATTCTCAGTTGTACATAAATATAATGATGAAATGCCTTTTTTTTCCCCAAGCTAACTTTCACATCCTTGCGATTTGGATATGTCTTCTTAATTAAACAGGGGTGGGGAAAGTAGATTTACAGTTGTATTAAGCATATAATAATTAATACATTCATACAAGAATAAACTCTGTGTTTGGCATACTCACAACTGTAAACCTATTTTTGTCCACTCCTATATTATTCCTATTCGTGGTTTCACGGTATCTTTAATCTTGCCTGACCTAGAGGAATCCTTTCAAAGGTAAAATAACACCCTACATTTATATTTCAAGTCCCCTTCAGCCATTTGTCTTGGTGAGAGGCTGCAGTGGAAAAATCGCAGTCAGTTTTTTGGTTTGGAGGACATTTGGGTAGACATTAGTTATTCATTCATCTATTTTAAGTTAGTCCAGGTTTTGAATCATCTGCCACTTATTTTTGCAGGTTTCTTAACCTTTCTAACCTGTTTCCTCATCTAGAGAATGAATATGATAACACAACCTTGATAATGTTATTGTGGCTTTAATGAGATAGTGTATGTAAAGGTCTAGTGTGGCGTCTGGCACAGATGTGGTGATGAATATATGATTAATGTTTGGTTGGTTGTGATAGCTATTGTTTTTTGTTTCCCAGGATATCCCCTTCCACCCAATCCCTCGTCTTGTAGAAATATATTTTACCTACTCAACCACCAAAGGGATGGACACACTATTCTTCCTAGCCAGTGTAGATTAATCCCCCAGATAACAACCGTAGGTTTAAGTCTTGAGTGGGCATGTGTCTCAACTCCATCAGCATTTATCCAGCCAGAGATTCCAAGGAAGAAAACCTCTTTACTGCTGGGATTATGGAGCCAAGATTCTGACTGAATCTTTTGGCAGCCACCTTCCAATTCCATATGGAGAAGGTCTGCTGAAATAATTAAGCTAAGAAGCAATGATTCGGGATAAGAGATGGGGGTGGTGGGAGCTCAGGTGCAACTGAGGGAGAGCCACTTCTGTTTTTTTTGAGGCTCTCCTTCCTAAAGCTCTTCTTTCAGAACTATACCAACTTCCTGCCCAGTTTTCTGAGCAAATACCTTAGTGCGTCCGTCTTCCCTCCCTCCCTCCCTCCCTCCCTCCCTCTCTCCCTCCCTCCCTCCCTCTCTCCCTCCCTCCCTCCGGCTTAAGGTGATTTAAACTGGCTTTCTATCACTTGCAAGTGCAGTGTTCTGAGAGAGATAATAGTGATATTATTTGCTCCAGGAATTTTTCTTGCCCCAAGAACTGCCTTTAGTGTTTCTATTCTAAATAGTAAAAAAAAAAAAAAAAAAAAAAGTGTAATAAATAAGCCATTAAAATCAGATTACCCTCTCTACTGTGGGTGGGCCTCGTGATATGCCAGGGAAAAGAAATAAAAATTGGGATTCTTTTTTTGGGGAAGGAGGGAGGGAAAATATTTTTCATGTTGTGATTTTTTTCTAGTCGTGCTACAGAGAATATTGAGAGTAAACTTCTAAGATGTGCAAAGAGAAATTACAGTGCAATTTTAATTAGAAATTGTTAGCTACATTTAGAAGCTCTAATTAAAGATACAATGGGCAAAGGGGAGACTACTGCACTCATTTGTAGATTGAATCTCTACTCTCTGCTTCTTGAGAATTTCAGATAGTGTGAGCAGGGCCTAAGTGGTCTGAAGTTTAAGAGGTGACACAGAATGCAAATGAGAGATCTAGAAGGGTACTAGCATTCACAGCAGGTAGAAATGCTATTTATGTTCTTAATTGGGAAAGTTAGTCTGGATAGGGGCCAAGGATCACAACATGGTCATGTTCACATGGAAGTTTGCGATTTGATTAGGATTTGTGAACATGTTAGGGAAGAAAATAAGTTCCTTTAAAATAATCTTGCACATTGAATACTCAGTGTAGTAGAAATTATTTTTGTAAGCTGAGAAGCCAAAAAAAAAATTTAGTCATTCTTCCACATTTAAGGATACCTATTTCTAGAGAGTTGTGCTTGAACTCCTATCATTTGTTTGTTTGTTTGTTTTTAATATATATTTTTATTATAGATAGTATTATTGATTTTCTTTCTCTCCCGCTCCCCCCCCCCCCCGGCCTTCACTGCCCAATTGCCCATGTCCATGGACTATGCAAAGTTCTTTGGTTTATCTCTTCTCATCTCCCCTACCCCACATCGAGATATGCCAGTCTGTTCCATGTCCCCATGCTTCACGTTTTATTTGTTGGTCAGTTCATTTTGTTCATTAAATTCCACAAATAAGTGAGATCAATTGATATTTGTCTTTCTCAGTTTGGCTTATTTCACTAAGAATAATATTTTCCAGGTCCATCCAAGCTGTCCCAAAGAGTAAGAGATCCCTCTTTTCTATGACTGCATAGTATTCCATGTAAATATCCCACAGCTTTTTTATCCACTCACCTACTGGTGGGCATTTAAGCTGTTTCCAAGTCTTAGCTATTGTAAACTGTTCATACATAGGTGTGCATATATTCTTTCTGATTGGTGTTTTGGGGGCTTTAGGATAATTCCCAGAAATGGGATTGCTGGGTCAAACAGAAGTTCCATTTTTTATTGTTTTAGGAAACTCCATATTCTTTTCCATAGTGGTTGCATTGCATTCCCAGCAGCAGTGAACTAGTGTTCCTTTTTCTCCACATCTTGACCAGCACTTATTATTTGTTGATTTTTTTTTTTTTATGATAGTCATTCTGACAGGTGTGGTTTTTAATTTTCATTTCTCTGATGATTAGTGATTTTTGAGCATTTTTGTGTCTCTTGGCAAAATGTCTCTTCAGGTCTCCTGCCAATTTTTTAATTGGCTTGTTTATTTTCAAGTGCTTGCATGGGAGAATTAAATAATGTCAGACTTAAAGCCTTAAATATTAGTATTAAATAATGAACTTTGGTTGTCTCCTGATTTCCTTAGTGTCTTGTAAAGTTGTACAAAAGAATGAGATTGAGGTCCTTTACTGTAAGGCACCTAGACTTATTTCATTTAAAAAATTTTTTTGGCCGAAACCGGTTTGGCTCAATGGATAGAGCGTCGGCTGGGGACTGAAGGGTCCCGGGTTCGATTCCAGTCAAGGGCATGTACCTTGGTTGCGGGCATATCCCCAGTAGGGGATGTGCAAGAGGCAGCTGATCGATGACTCTCTCTCATTGATGTTTCTAGCTCTCTATCTCTCTCCCTTCCTCTCTGTACAAAATCAATAAAATATATTAAAAATAAAAAATAAAAAATAAAAAATTTTTTTGAATACATTATACATAAGACACTGTGATGCATACAAATGATTCAAGAAATAGTCTTTGCCTTTTAGACCATTTACATGCTCAGAGTTAAGATATTTATACAAATATCTGTTAAAGCACTGAGCTTGCTGGTGTTCAGGCTTGAATTAAACCATTGGTTCTCTTAGGTTTCCAGCTTGCTGGCTTGCTCTGCAGATCTTCTGACTTGGCATAATTGTATGAACCAATTACTTACAATGTCTCTGCATAGCTGTATATTTTCTGTTATTTATGTTTCTCTGAAGAACCTGGACTAATACAGGGTGATTCAGAAAGATGTGGAAGAGGAGGAATTTAATCCACAGGCTAAATCATTGTAAAAGCAGGATTTCACTAGGTAAAGATGGCAAAGAAAAACACGATAGGCAGAGGAAATAGCACATATGATGAGAGCAATTTGGCTGGAGTTCAGAACTCAGGGAGTTTTCTACTATTCTTTTGCTGTTGTGGCGGTGATGGTGGTGGTAGTATGTGTGCACCTTTTTAAAGTGACTGTAGCATGTTGATTTATTTGTTAAAGAGAAAGCCCACTTTCTCAGCATTCTAGTTACTCCAATCTGTGATCATTTTTCATTACTTTGTCATGCCGTAGTCCAGGGAGGTGGTACTCTGTACGTGCATGTGCATGTGTGTATTGTTATTTGTATTGGTCTTGGCAGGTTGTAAAGTGAACATGATGGCATTCTTCCTTTTGCCTTTTTAAAAGCTTGCTTTTCTATTTATGGATACAAATTACAGAGACAGAAAAGTATACATAGCTTTGAAATTAACATTTATTATTGAGTCCTTGAAAAAGGACTAGTGTAACTTAGAAATGGAAGTTAACATTTTATTTAATTTTAATTAATTTGTGAGATCAAAGCTAGTGGCTAATTTATGGGACCGCACAGTTTTAGACCTTAAGAAGTTTTGATTTCTTTCTAGCTCTGTGGTGTTGAGAAGATCTGACAAAGCAGAGTTTTCACTCACATATGGTAAACACATATTTAAAACAAAACATTATTTTAAATTTATTTAAATGTTATTGGTGGTTACACAGGAAATGAATTTTGATATTGCCAACTTTCTAGTAAGATTAGATATTAATTGGTTATTTATACTCTGCCTAATACCAAATGTTGTATATGAATGTTAGGAAATGATACATTAAAATGTAAAATAGTAATAAAAGGAAAAGAGCCATATAATTAAAGAAGTGAAAATAAGGACAGGAGGGGGAGAAAAATCTAGGAAAGTCTAGGTGGAGATTGGTTTGGCAAAAAAATCTATCTGTACCAATTGTCAGAAGAAAAAGATAATTCCAATAAAAAAAAATAGCACCTTTGTAGTCTAATGAAAAGACACATGCCATTTTGTCAAGAGAAAAACTTTCCCGGAGGTGAACTATTAGGAGAAGTTTATTGCATTTTGTAAGGGATGTTTAATAGCATAATGGAGGGCATTGTTTCATAATAGTTTTAAAATTAGAGACATTTTCATATTCAAATTCTGTTTCAGTCTACTTCAGCTGCACTGGCCAGGTCTCTGCTGTTCCTTGGAGCTATCAGGATTATTTCTGAGATGAGGGCATTTTCATATGCTGCTGCTTCTGCTTACAATGCTCTTCTCAATATTTTCACATAATGTGCTTCCTCATTGCATACCAATTTCTATTCAAATTGGACCATTTAAGAGAGGTTTTCCCTGACCATCCTACATAAATAAGCCCCTCTTACATTTGCCTATCATTCTACGTTCCCTCAACCCACTTAATTTTTCTTCTTTCCACTTAACATGTTTATCTTTCTTCCTCTCTGGAATCGAAAAACTTTGTCATATTCCAGTAGCCTAGAATAATGCCTTGTGGATAATATGCGAATGAATATATAAGTCTAGAGCTCAGGGGAAAGTTCAGTGTAGAAAAATAAGTTTAGGAGTCAGTAGCATATAGATGGTTTTTAAAACCATTAACTTGGGTGACAGCCCTGGCATGCTCAATTGGTTGGCACTTCATCCGTCACCTGGCATACCAAAAGGTTGCGGATTCTATCTTAATTGCTATTTCTCTCTCATGTCAATGTTTCTCTCTCTCTTTCTCTCTCTCTCTCTCTCTCTCTTTCTTTCTCTCTCTCTCTCTCTCTCTCTCTCTCTCTCTCTCTCTCTCTCTCTCTCTCTCTCTCTCTCTCTCTCTCTCCAAAAACGTCAGTAAAAACATATCCCTGGATGAAGATTTAAAAAGAGAGTAGAAAACGGCTATATAAAAAAAGGGATGAGATTATTAAGTGACAATGTGTAGCCATAGCAGAAAAGAGACCCAGATTTAAGTCTTACTCTGCTTTATCAATTATAAATTAGACTCAGCAAATTGGAAGGAATACCAGAATAGATATATTATTCAAATAAAGAGAGGAAATGTTCTAAGGATACAGCTGTGTTGAGTGATGCCGAGAGGTTGACCAAAATGAGGTTTATAAATTAGCCTTTGAATTTGGCAAGATGAAGGTTGTTTTGTGGCCTTAAGGAGTTATTTTAGTGGGGTGATTGGGATAGAAACCAGATTTTAGTAGAAGAGTGAATGACAGGTCAATAAGTAGAAAGAACTAAACTTCCTTTGAGAAGTTTTGCTATGAAAAGGAACAGAGTTGGGTGAATATTGAAGGAAGAAAATGAAATCAAGGGAAGGCTTAAGTGTTTTCCAGAACTTTCTGATTTGTGGGTATGTCCATCTTGGTTATCTCTTTTTATATTGAGTTCTATTTGTCATCAGTTAACTAGAGGATTGACTCATAATACCTTTTTACAAGTGGCTTCCTCCCCAAATCTTCTGTCTACTAAAGCGTTCTTTCTTCCTCCATTTCATTAGAGTTCTTTGTAAATGCTTCCTGTTTCTTTAAATGATAACTCTATGGTCAATTAAATTTTTTCAAATGTTTGCTTTTCTTAATGATTTTATTGTGTCGTATAACCACCATAGATAATTTCAAGTGTCAATAATAGTGATAGCAATTGTAATAAGATGCTAATGTATGTTGACATTTACTGTGTACATGGTACCACTTGAAGAGATTTACTTGTATTTATTGAGTTAAGAGTCAAAAAACAACCCTGGGAGACAGGTACTATTTTTCTCAACAGAGGACTCAGGGGTATGAGGTACAGAGAGTTTTAACTCCCTGATTTAGGAATTAAATCTTTCTTCAAGATTATACAATTAGTCAGTGTGGTTGTCTTAGCCACTATGCTATTCTGTCTCTACACGAACAAAGCAAATGTCTCGTCTTCCAGTTATGTCAACTAAATATGCCTTTGGTGAATTGTTTTTGTTGTCATGAACTCTCCCTTTTTATATCTACTATACGAATGTATGTTTTGGACTGGGATGTTGGTTAATTTCATTATTTTCACAGTAATCACATTTTAGAGCTAGATAGGGACATTTAATTAAATAATGATTGAAATAAAATGTAAGAATCAGAAAAATGTGTTTTCTAAATTGCATTTTCCCCCTTATATCTTTTTTTGGCTTACCTCTGTTGGCTGTGAACTTTAAATTTATTTGCGCTTGGAACGATAAGCACTATTTATTCTGTGACTAATTTTACTAATCTTCAAGGCTTACCATTTCCACTGTGTCAGAGTAGCCATGATCAAGTTTACATTTCAATATACTCTTTTGGATTCACGACATTCCATTTTGACAGTGATAAAAAGCATGCTCTGGGGCCTCATTGAAAAGGAATGTCAGAACTGTTTCTGCAAGTTTCTTTCATTTATCTAACATAGAAAGGTCTATCAACGTGCTTACTATAAAATTCATAATATAGGAGTATGTTTTTATAAGGTTGGTTATTAGTGATATGCTTAATTGGCAAAAGTTTTTAGGAATTTAAGTTTTGGAGCGACTTTAGTTTATTTAAATAAATTTTTATGCTTTTGTGAAAGTTACTAACACTTAAAAACTTAATGAAAATATTTGTGATACTACAAGTGTGAAGAAAGGACAAGAACCTAGATTTAGTCAAAATACTTTTCATGCTAAGTTATAAAGCATGCCAGAAGCAATGAGCAGTAGGGGGGTAGGGCTGAGAGGCTGAGAGGCAAGGAGGAGGAGGAAGTATGTTTTTTGAGTGCCTATTGTATTCTAGGCAAGGCAGTGACAGGGCTTCTACTTATGCTGTCTCATTTAAGTCTCACAGAAGTCTTGTCAGGCAGGTGTTATCATTTCCCTTTTAAACATGAGGAAACTGATGTTGCAAATGTTGTCTTTAATAGAAGATCACACAGACAGAACCAGAATTCAAATCTTATTCTGTTTGATACTTAGGCCCAATCTATACACTTGCTTTATGGAATTGTTCTTGGGCCTTTTTAAGCAGAAAATCCTATATAATAAAAGGCCAATATGCAAATAGACCAAACAGCGGAACTACTGGTCGCTGTGACGCGCACTGCCCACCAGAGGCAGATGCTCAACGCAGGAGCTGCCCCCTGGTGGTCATTGTGCTCCCACAGGGAGCCAGGCACATGGTTGGCGAGTGAAGCGGAGGTGGCAGCAGCCTTTCTCGCCTCCATGGGAGCAGTAAGGATGTCCGACTGATGGCTTAGGCCCACTCCCTCTGGACTCCCGGACTGCAAGAGGGTGTAGGCTGGGCTGAGGGGCCCCTCCGAGGGCGTGAATTTCGTGCACTAGGCCTCTAGTTATTCTATAACATAGCAGAATTTCTGTTTAAATTTTATTCACTTAGCTATTATAAACAGAGACTACTTCTGTATAAGATTGCAGGTCTTTTCAAATATAAATACAGTATACTGACTTGTATAACTGCCTCACTTATCAGAATGGTATAAAATAAATAAGTAGAAATTTCAAATGTACATGACCATTAACATTTTTTCAAAGCTGTACAGCAGTGTGCTAGACCATGCTCACTGCCACATCAAAGATACACATGAACAACCTCATCTTCACCCCCATCCAGTTCAGTTATCTTCTGTGGGAGTTTCTGAGTGAGAGAACCTTCCCTGTTACCTCTAGTATATTTTCAGAGAAGAACAAGATCAGACATTTCTCAAATATATTTTCCCTTGCATTTAACTTAGAATGGCAAACACTGAATGCACTATTGACCAATATCCTATATAATAAAAGGATAATATGCAAATTGACCCTAACAGCAGAACGAATGCTGGAGCAGTCACTATGAGGCACACTGACCACCTCTTGGTCTCTTTCCCCACCCGGCAGGCTCAGATCGCTTGATGGCCAACCACTGCGGGGGGCAGGGCTGGGCAGCTGGCAGGAACAGCCAACCTCTAGGTCCCTTCCCTGGGCCCTCAGGCACTGATCACCCAATGGCGAACAGGGAACCAGGGGTGGGTGGCAGTGGGGGGCAAGGGGCTGGGCTGGCTGCAAGCAGCTGGGGAAAATGGCCCTGGTCACAGGCCAGGCCTAGGGACCGTATCCGCACACGAATTCCCTGCGCTGGGCCTCTAGTGGATAAATAAGAAAGCATCTCAATCCTTTTATTGACTGGGTTCATACCTCAATTGTTTTAGGAATTAAATAAAACGATAGTAATGTTTAATCTGATGGCTATTTAAAATTTGTTTGAATATAATGACTTTTATTTTTATTCTTTTTTGCATTTTATAAAATTTCATGCCAGTGATCTTTGATCAAAAGCAATAAAGTTTTACAAGTTGGCTGGTTGTAGTTCATCAAATTTTTATAATGAGGGACTTTGCTTTAGTGAAAATTAGCCATATTTTCAACTGTTGCCTTTGCTTACTTTATTTAATCCCATCTTGGTTTCTGAAATGAACTACCACGTAATACCAGATTTTATAATTTTTTATATTTTAACTTGCAAAAAGTTTTGCTGAAATATTTGTAAGACCTTACTACTGTGAGATAAATGATTTGTATTCAGAACTTGTTTGATCTATCTTTTAGAACTATATCCAATGTATAAAATGAAATGAATCTCCATATGCAAGTACAGAAACAAATTTCAAGTATAATATCATAATCTTGTTTTGCACTTAATGGAGTATTCAGATGTTTGTGACAAAAGCATAATGCATGACTTAAATGTTTGAATAGATTTTTAAATTCTGGTATATAAATTAGAGTTCTTGGGTGCAAATAATAGAAATCATCCCTGGCTGTTTTGAAATTGAAGAAAAATACACACACACACACACACACACACACACACACACACACAAAATTGGACAGAATATTGAGAAGCTCACAGAATCACTGGGAAGGCTGGAAAGCTAGGCTCACAAAGAAGGGGAAGAATAAGATAAGTCAGGCAGCAGAAAAAAACCACAGCCAAAATAACAGTACAGCGTCAGCTTGTTGAATACATGCATGGCTGCCACCAGCAATGAACCCCCACTTATTGTAGCCGAGGAATGCCAACTTTGTCACCTCTGCAACTCTTATCTTAGAACCTTGATAGCGGGGTCATTAGTTTCCACCTGCCCCAGAATAGACTCTCCACTGATTCCCTCTGTTGCACCATTATCCCCCAACTAAAGCCCTGGTGGGTGTTTCTGAATAGTTCATCTAAGACCATGTGCTAATGCTGTAACTACAAGAATGGTTGGGTAGTGAATATGTGGCTTTTTCAGTTTGTGTAATGGAAAGTGAGTTATGTGGGCCATCAACACTCACCTGATTGGGAGTTTCTCAAATGTAGGTAGGAATTCATATGTTGGGTGGCCAAAAATGCACAGCTATCCACTGCACCTAATTTCTTTTATGAATTATTTTAACTTAAGTTGCATATGTGATTTTTAAATTTTAGATTGAGAGACTGGATTGGAAACATATTGCTCTAAGATGTTCTTTGATGTCTCAGATAATTTTTCAACCTTATTCTTAGCTCTTGTTTTAGCAGATTTTCTTTCTTTTTTTTTTTTTTTTTTTTAGCAGATTTTATGGAGCGATGGTGGTATTAATACTAAATATACTGATACTACTTATATTACCACTTAAATACAGCCTCCTTCTTCTGAAAGAAATGATTTCCCTTAGTTTTAGTCTCACCTTTTACCTGGTTTAGATAATGGGTTCTGAAAGTATAATGGGAGAAGCAAAAGCTTGAGAGCCAGATTTGGGATGGGATCCCTGTCCCTCTATCTGTGGGCATCTAACATTTACTGTTATATCCCTTTTAGTCATAAGAAAACCGAACCATTGAGAGGTCAAGTAGATCAAGAATTTTTGGTTAAACATGAAAAATCCAGAGAAATTAAGTAATTTTGTCTTTTTTTCTCAATATGGAATATTTTATTGTGTCTAAAGCAGTGGGTGTCTAACTTTTAACATACACGGTACAGATAATCATGTTATATCAGATTGTCCCAGTTCCCTGGGTTTTGAGTTTAGAATTTTTTTTTTTTTTTTTTTTGCATTCTAAATAATAACTATTGGTTATGCCCCAATGGTATGATTTTATATTTAATATTTTAATGTTTTAAAGTATTTTACTTTGAATTTATGCTTATAACAACCCTGTATGATGTCAATTTTGTAGATTTGAAACTAAAGTATATCAAGTTAAAATGACTTTTAAATCAATCTTCTAATCAGTGATTATGTACTTTGTAGAGCCTAAGACTATCAGAAAACAGATATTTACATTATGATTTATAACAGTAGCAAAATTACAGTTATGAAGTAGCAACGAAAATTTTATAGTTGGGGTCACTGCAACATGAGGAACTGTATTAAAGGGTCAAGGCATTAGAAAGGTTGAGAACTACTGTACTAGAGCATCTGTTTGCCAAATCAGAACAATTTAAAATAAGCCAGGATAAAATTTATATGTTTTGCCTTGTATAAAATACTGATTTTTAGATTTTTGTTTTGTGCAGCTTTATAAAGACCTAATGAAATTGTTTTAATTCCCATCATTCAGACACACATATCCTATGTAATAAAAGCCTAATATGCCAAGTGTCCATTCAACCAATTAAAGTGTAATATGCTAATGATATGCTAAGGCTGCTCAACTGCTCACTGCACTGACTTGCAATGACGTGCACTGACCACCAGGGGGCAGATGCTCTGAATAGTAGGTTAGCTTGCTGCTGGGGTTGGGTAGATAGGGACTGAGTGAGACGGGACAGACATGCCCTGGAGCCTTCCTGTGGTCTCTCCCGGGCTGGCCAACCTTCAGTGTCCCTCTGCAATCTCAATAATACACCGGTGGGGTTCCTGGGCGTGGCCTGTGCCCTCTCACAATCTGGACTGAGGGACCATCCCCAAGTGCACGAATTTTGTGCACCAGGCCTCTAATATTCTTAATATTTTAAAATACACATCATGAAAATCTCATTTTTGCAAATTAACACACTTGTTTGGGATAGTAATATGTATATTGCTTTTTCAAAATGACAATATGAAAAAAATTAGATTTCTCTAAGATACTTGAACATCTTAATTTTTATTTATTAGTTATGTTATGTTTCACTAATATTTGTTAAGAATGTTTTAATCTGTCAAAGTTGGAAGTAGACCAACATTTGTGACATATTGTGCAGTATGAGTTCTGAGATTATTGTGAAATCTCAAATTTATAAATGCAACTATAGTAATTTTGTTGCAGTATGACTTTTTTCATACTCTCCAAGCAAGGGTATGATTATCTGCTAGTAGTCGAGCCTATCTTATTGTCCAACCTTAGCATTTACTGCTATTTTTCCTCTTTCCTATAATTTTCATGAAGTGATACAAATTTTTGTACAGGATCATTTTGTGGGCAATGGCCCTGAAAAGAAAGTCACTAGAAAAGAACATGAAAAAAAAAAAAAAAAGATAAGAAAGATCTGACTTTTTTCTAGAAAATAAATTTAAAAACATCAAAGACTTAGATGTAATTTTTTGCAAGACCTTGGATTTAACCATTAAGATAGCCATCATGGTTTCACAGGTAGAAAAAGAAAAGGGATTCTGTTTCAGAAACTGTTCTTGCTGAATTAAAAACTGCTTGAGAAAGAAAACTTTACTGAAAACTGAAAATTACTGTTTAATATTCTGTTAGCATATGCATAGGAATCACCTGATTCAAAATTTTAAGTATGGTTTTGACTCAGATACCTAAATTGAATGCAATTAATTTTATAGATTGGCAATGATCTTACTGAACTTATTTCTTATAACTTTTAGGTTGTTTTTCTTGGCATTTCTAAGTAAATAATCATATCATCTATAATGGTGCCAGTTTTTTTCTTTCCAATCTCAGATTTTGTTTTTTTCTAATTGCACAAAGTTAGCACTTTCAAGACAGTACTTTTTCAGCATCTATGGAACAGTTTTATACCTTTTATCCTTTTACTTATTAATATGGTGAAGTTTATTATAGGTTGTCCAATTTTGAGTTGTCTTGAATTCCTGGAATATATCATATAATTCTAATATTTTAAAATTAGTTTTTATTAATGAAATATTTCAGTCATGCAGAGTTGAAACAGTTCAATGAAAATCTGTATATCCTCTGTATAAATTCAATAATTTGCTGTATTTGCTCTATTTTTATACTTGAAACTATTAAAAATCAAGAACTTCATCCTGTTGTTGGGGCTCAGTGGTTGAGAGTGGACCTATGAGTAGGTCACAGTTATTCTTGTAAGGTTGGGTTGAGGGTTCGATCCCCAGTGGAGAAGAGAGGGTTGTAGGAAACAGCTGATCATGATTCTGTCATCATTGATGTTTCTCTCTCCCTCTCTCTGAATTCAATAAATATATATTTAAAAAATCATAAACTTCACCCTAAATACTTCAGCATGAATTTCTAAGGATAAGGACTCCAATATAACTACAAAACTCATAATATCTAAGGAAATAATGATTTTATATTATCTAATATCCATTCTTTATGTAAAATTTTCCAAATGTCCCAACACTATCTTTTATACGTTTCATTTTCCAAACCAGTTAGGATTTATACACTGTGTGTGGTTATGTCTTTAATTTTACTTAATCTAGAACTGTACCCTTCTCACTCTCTTTTCCCAATGAAGTGACTTTTTGAAGAATCCAGACCAATTATCTTAAGAGATACTATCCCTATTTTCAAAGAGCTTTATGTTAATACTAGAGACCCAGTGCACAAAATTCGTGCATGGGTGCAGTCCCTAGGCCTGACCAGTGATGGAAGCGCAAGCATCTGGCATGGAAGTGCAGGTCCCAGCTGACCTTTGGGCCCTGGGCAGCACCTGGGCCCCAGGACCCCCGCGAGTCCCCATCTGCTTGAGTTATCGGGCCCCCTCCCGGATCTCTCAGCACCTGGGAGCCTAACATCGGTCCCGCCCCCTGCCACTGCAGGTTGCCGATGCCCGCCATGTTCCACACTGCCACCCTGGTGGTCAGCACACATCATAGCAAGTGGTCAAACTCCCGGTTGAACTCCCGGTTCAGAGGTCAATTTGCATATTAGGCTTTTATTATATAGGATGAGACAGACATTAAACATGCAATTTCATACTTTAGTTTGTAAATGTGTACAATTATGTGGATGAGAAAACTGATTACTGCAGAAATTAATTATTCAAGATAACAAATGGATAAGTGTCCAAACTGTGTTTTAACTGGGTCTGGATTCAAAACTCACTCTATTTCCATTATTACCAAGATGCTGTTAACTTAAAAATGTTAAAGAAAATTTAGAGCTTGTAAAAGTCTGCTGAGATTTTTATTTTTCATTGACACATATTTCTTTTCTTAATTGCAGACAAACAATGTTCCTAAGCAGTAAAATCTTAAACACACACACACACACACACACACACACACACACACACATAATATTCTCTTCAAAACTGTCAGGCTCTGGGATTCTAACTAACCTACAGGTTAATTTGCAGACCACTGAATACTAGTAGTACAACATCCGCCTGCAGACTAAAGGGTCCCAAGTTTGATTCTGGCCAAGGGCACATTCCTGGGTTGCAGGCTCAATCCCCCCCAATAGGGGGCATGCAGAAGGCAGGCAATCACTGATTGTCTCTCATCATTGATGTTTCTTACTCTCTTACTTTTCTTTCTGAAATAAATAAAATATATATGTAAATTTCCAGGCCACTGTGACTTAGAGATGTTCTTGTGATATATTCTCTAATGAAGTAGACTTCATTATGAAGTAGAATCCACTGTAGATTTTAGAATTTCCTTTGATTCCATTTTCACAGAATTTTATCCATTGTTTTAATTATTTAAAAAATTTGCTTACACATAATCTGTTACCTTATAAGTAACACCATAAAAAATAATGTTGGCAAGTTAAGTTTTCTTTTAGTTAGTAGTCAAACACCTGGAAATCAGGTATGGTAGTGATCCAAGATGAAATCCATATATTTGCGATTCTGTCAGGAGTTATTCTAGGCATACAGGTGATTTCTATGGAGTATGGAGTATAGAATAAATTCCTTAACTCTTTGCAACTCCATATTTAGAGGTTAGCTGTAAGATTTAATTAATGTTTGCTCTGGAATTTGGGGCATGATAGTAATGTTATTTGTTGTAACTGCTACAGCCAAGAAGCCAGAAATTTTAAATGCCTGAATATTACAATAGGGGATTTGAAGTTAATCCACTTAAGTTTTCTGTACTATCTGCTGGCTATTTAAGCACTACCGTGTTTCCCCGAAAATAAGACATCCTCCGAAAATAAGACCTACTTACAGGTTTCCTTCTGAGTGAAATATAAGGCATCCCCCTGAAAATAAGCCCCCCCCACCCTATGCTAAATATGAGAGATTTGGTCCACTGATTCTGAAAGAAATGGAGTCACAAGAAATTCACCAGGAAATTCAGGAATTGAATTGTTATGATGATGTTCCAGAACATGATGACATGATTGTCATTGAATAAATGTGTAAATTCTTGATACTGTAGGATTCACTGTTTGTCTGGTTTGTGTTGACAGTTACTGTACTACCGTACCAAATACAGGTAATAAATTTCCTTTATTTTCATTTAACAATAAATGTGTACCGTATTCTTCTTCATGGAAAAATAAGACATCCTCTGAAAATAAGACCTAGTGCATCTTTGGGAGCAAAAATTAATATAAGACACTGTCTTATTTTCGGGGAAACAGGGTACTAAATACAAGTAACATTTTCTTATGTTTAATTTTTGCAGCATTTATCTCTGTCTTTTATTAGTTCTGTATTGTTAAACTTTTGAGGATAAGAGTATTTAAACCACATTGGAAGAGAAGATATTTACTGAGCATTTGTCCTCAAGTACAAGCACTGTAGTTAGTGATGGACTCTGGTTATCTTTCTTAATCCCCACAATTGTCCTTTAAAATAGGTAATCATTATTAGCCCAATTTTACACACAGCTAATAGGGAGGAGAACTCAATTGTGGGAAAGATACTCTATGGTCTTACCCCTGCTACTACAGCCTGTTCAACTAACTCTGTTGTACAAATTAGGAAACTGAGTTACAAGGAAGCTAAGTACTTTTCTTTCAAAGGACTTCATTGACTACTTAGCCCACCTGTTAATTCATTGACATATTATTTCTCCAGAATAATGCAAAGAATGTGCCGCCTTTTGTGACTCTGCTAACGAGGCAGCTGTTAGCAAAATTCCATTAGTTTGATACATTTCATATACAAGAGTAATGCAAATATATAAAAAATCATGAAGACCTAAGAAACCACTTAGAATATCTTAACAAAGT
Source organism: Pipistrellus hanaki (assembly GCF_964339955.1). Taxonomy (NCBI): domain Eukaryota; kingdom Metazoa; phylum Chordata; class Mammalia; order Chiroptera; family Vespertilionidae; genus Pipistrellus; species Pipistrellus hanaki. Next base: position 52,070,333 of record NC_140511.1, read on the forward strand.
CAGGATTGTGTAAGAACTGCAATTTTAGAATCACTTTAAGCGATGCTAATACACAGCAATAAGAGAAGGGCCACTCATGCTGTTCTTCCTGAAATGAGCTGTCCTTCCAGACACTACTTCCCTCCCTCCCATTCCTTCTTCCCCCTTTCCCCTTTTTTGTTTTGTTATAGTTCAATCTCATCTACCTTGTGTCTCTGGCTCCCTTAAAAACAATCTCTTCATCTTTTGAACTGCCATAATAAGATTTAACTGCTTTTCTCTTGATTTGGGTACTTTTTCATTTGTCAGAGTACACTCTCAAGGAACCTTTGAGGAAAGAATATGTGGAAGATATGCTGTCTGAATTTTTGCAACACTGCATAGGGCCTTATCAATCCCAGGCTTGATTATATAGTATCTATATAGTTTCTGCTCATATTTGCATCAGTATTAATCATAGATATTGGTCTGTAGTTTTCTTTTACACACATATGCACACACACACACACACACACACACACACACATATTATTGATTTCAGAGAGAAAGGGAGAAGAGAGATAGAAACATCAATAGCTAGAATCATTGATTGGCTGCCAGGAGGCTGGACAAGTTCCCCACTGGGGATGGAGCCAGCAACTGAGACATGTGTGCCCTTGACCAGAATCAAACCTGGGACTTTTCAGTCTACAGGCCAACACTCTATCCACTGACCCAAACCAGTGAGGGCTGTAGTTTTCTTTTCTGTGTGTGTTAGCCTGGTTTTGGTATCAGGTTTATGTTGGCCTCATAAAATGTGTTAGGAAGTATTGCCTCTAATTCAATTTTTTTAGAAGAGTTTGAGAAGGATAGGTATCAAGTCTCTGGATGTTGTTTTTTTTTTAAATATATTTTATTGATTTTGTACAGAGAGGAAGGGAGAGAGATAGAGAGTTAGAAACATCGATGAGAGAGAGTCATCGATCAGCTGCCTCTTGCACACCCCCTACTGGGATATGCCCGCAACCAAGGTACATGCCCTTGACTGGAATCGAACCCGAGACCTTTCAGTCCCCAAGCCGACGCTCTATCCATTGAGCCAAACCGGTTTCGGCAAGTCTCTGAATCTTTGGTAGAATTTACTAGTGAAGCCATCTGATTCCAGACTTTTATTTTTGGGAAGGTATTTGATGGTTATTTCAATTTCCTCACTGATTGGTGTTTATTTTTCTTTCTTTTTTAAAAAAAATATTTTTTTATTGATTTTTTTACAGAGAGGAAAGGAGAGGGATAGAAAGTTAGAAACATCGATCAGCTGCCTCCTGCACACCGCCCACTGGAAATGTGCCCACAACCAAGGTACATGCCTTTGACCGGAATTGAACCCGGGACCCTTTTGTCCATAGGCCGACACTCTATCCAGAGCCAAACTGGTTTCAGCGGTCTTTATTTTCCAATTCTTCATGATTCAGTCTAGAAAGGTTAAATGTTTCTAGGAATTTACACATTTCTTCCAGGTTACTGAATTTGGTGGCATATAATCAGTCCTTCGTAATATTCTATTATGATCCTTTGCATTTCTGTGATGTCTGTGTTAACTTCCACTCTTTCACTTCTGGTTTTATTTATATGAGTCTCTTTTTTCCCCTCAGTCTAGCCAAGGGGTTGTCAGTTTTATTAATCTTTTTAAAGAACCAGCTCTTTGTTATATGTTTTGTATAGTCATCTTGTTTTCTATTTCATTCAATTCTGCTCTAATATTTATTGTTTCCTTTCTTCTGCTGACTTTGGGCTACTTCTGTTCTTCTTTTCCCAGTTCCATAGATGTAATGTTAGGTTGTTTGCTTGAGATTTTTCTTGTTTCGAAACTATATTCTGTAAACTTCCTGCTTATTACTGCATCCCAGAAGCTTTGATAGATTGTATTGATCCTTACAACAAACCTACGATAGTTCATTCTTTTCTACAAAGATATCTAAAACAAAGGTAGTTCAGCCTTGGTATTCTAAATTAATAGACTACTTCTTCCACTGCATAAACTTGTTCTACTAATAGGAACAGATGCTATTTTAACTGGTTAAGAACAACTTCAGCAGGAAGACACGTACTAAAAGCCAGGAAGGCAATGTACTTATCATTTAAAAATTCATCATTTTTATATTTTTGTAAACTGGTTTTGTCTATAGGATGAAAGACATAAGTAGATTTTCTGCATAATAATTATGAATATTTCAAAATATTATCATTAAAATTACTGATTTTGTAGTTAGGAAGACCAGTTAGAATTCTGGGTCTGCCATAGTTAACTGTAAAAATGAAAACAGCCACAGGTCTTAAATGAGATAATGGCATATAATATGCTCTCAATAAATATTAAGTATTTTTAGTAGTGTTAATAGATTCCATGAGTAAAAGTTCCAATTTATAAAATATGGCAAGTGGTAGATATAGGTTAATTCATCCTACAAGTGTTTCCTGATCAAATGTTATATGCTAGGTACTCACTTTGTTTCATGATCATGGTTAGGAACAAATCAGACCTTGTCCTCCTGGATGCTGAAGGTGCATAATGTGCATCTGATTTATATTAGTAATTTTTTAATTAGTAAACAGTGCCTATAATGATATACATGTTTCCAGAGTAGTGGTTTATTTATCTTTCCTCATTTGCCATCACCATACCAAAAAGGCTAGGTTAGTTTATTTTTTAATAGCTGTTTGGTCAGTAATTAGAACAACTTATCACTATGTTAGACTCTTCAATCTCAGGAAAACACTAGGTTGTGTGCATTTGTCCCAGAATGAATGAGCAACCATTAATTTGTGGGTGGGGGAAAGACTGGAGTTAAAAATAGAAGTAATTTTAAAATTCTACTTATCTGTTGATCACTGACAGACCTTAATATAGCTATATGTGCTTTCCTTTCCTATAACAGAATTATTAATGGTAACTTTTTGTGTGTGTGCAGCACTGTCAGAAAGTTTAATGTTTGGAATTATAACTTATTCCACATTGAACAGTTATTTTTATTAGTTTAGATATATGGACCTAAAACAGACATCGATATATTTCTCTACAAAAATGGGTTTATTCTGTAAGAACGAAGAATTGCAACACAGGTCCCATGGGCTAGTGCACAAGTTCCTAGAAACAAAGGAGAGAAAACTCTTACACAGAAAAGAGGAAGTTGGGAAAACTATTCTAGACGATTCTTCCTGTTGGACTCAGTGGTCAAAGTAGGGCATGAGAACAACCCCTTCTGGCTTACTAACTTCGTGTTAAGTAAGGTTTCTGTTTATTTCCACAGATAGGCTCTCTACAAGTTACTTAAAGCTTGCTTCTATTCTGTCAGTTTCTTTAGCTGATCCATGTCACGTTATAACACAACTTATTTTAAATAATTCCCACATGTTTACAATTTTATACATGGAAATTTTCACTGAATTATATGTGGAAATTCCTACATGGTAAAGAGTTTCTATCTGTTTATTGAAAAAGTCATTTTACTTATATAAAGCCTATAATGTTTAGTGCTTTCCCCCGTAAGTTTAGAATACTGCAATAATACTTGAGGATCTGATTTATTTAACAGATTAGAGGTTCACTTTTTTTCATTTTCAAATAATCTCTAAGGCACTGGTATCTTTGCTTAATTTTAAGTTTAGTTACCATGACAAAACGTTATTTACTCAACTAATGCCTAGCCGTTTCAAACAGATATTGCTGGCAACTTGAGTAATTTCTGTCTGACCAATAAATATTCCAAATGAAAAATTATAGTTTTATTTTAAATAGAGAAAAGGATAGTTTTGTTAGTATACATTGGTCTTTTTTTTCTTGGCTAATTAACACCTACCTTAATGCTTTTCTAACTTTTTAAAATATCTATATCTCTTAAATTTAATAGTCTGTTACATAATAAAGGCATGTAAGAGACTAATAAATATATCTTCTATTAAGTACTTAAAATTTTACCCATGAAGTTGTTTAATCTCACACAAGTGATAAAATTATTCTTAAATATACCTGTGCTTCTTTCCTATATAGACTTTTTTTGTGTATGAAATGTCTTTTATGCTTTGGAGATGTAGCCATTTGGTAGAATCAGAATTCTTTGTTTAGAATCTTTACCAAGTTGGCAATGTGCTTGTTCATATATAAAAGGTAATCAGAGAGAGAGAAGTTTATATTTCCTTTGAGACAAGCCTCAAAAGCAAATAGTTCCTTTGTTTTACTAGAATGTCTGTCCACAGGTAGATTTTTAGTTGAGTAATGTTGGGCACAGAGATAAGAAAAAGGAGGAAAACCACATTACTCTGGTTCTTGTTTTCTTTAACTATAAAATGTGAAGTATTGGAATTATTGTCTTCTAAATTCCCTTCAGCTCAAATATAGTCTATTTATAACAGAACTAGAGGCCCGGTGCAAGAAATTTGTTCGGGGGGGGGGGGGGGTGGTGGGGTGGAGTGTCCCTCAACCCAGCCTGCAACCTCTCCAATCTGGGACCCCTCAAGGGATGTCCGACTGCCCATTTAGGCCCGATCCCTCCGGGCAGTTGGACCTCCCTCTCACAGTCCAAGACTGCTGGCTCCCAACTGCTCGCCTTCTTGCCTGCCTGATTGCCCCTAACTGCTTCTGCCTACCAGCCTGATCACCCCCTAAATACTCCCCTGCCAGCCCTATTGCCCCAAACTGCCCTCCCCTGCTGGCCTGGTTGCCTCCAACTGTCCTCCCCTATAGGCTGGGTCACCTCCAACTGCCCTCTCCTGCTGGACCGGTCTCCACTAAACAGCTCTTCCTTGCCAGCCTGGTTGCCCCCAGCATCAGTCTACCTGAGTTATTATATGTATAGATGGGGGATTCTTGGATTTTGGTTTTAAGACCATCATTTTTGGTTAATCTAAAATCTCCTCAGCAGGACTTTGTCTTGTGATCTTCTGGTTTACTTTCCAGACCTGTAGTCAAGTTTGTACCATATTCCTATTAGTGAAGTGAGGAACCAGCTTTATTTTCTCTTTTGGTTTTGTTTATATACTATCCATAGAATTCTACAATATTTATTAGAATTTTCCTCATGCAATCCCGAATTATTCAAGTGTTTCAGTAAGGCCTTATAAATATTAGTTATTATATATTTAATTATACTGAAAATTATATTGTAACTTAAGAGATAGGAGGAAAATATTTTACTACTTAAGAGGAAAATATTTTATTTATTCGAGATAGGAGGAAAATAGAAATTTTACTTTTTAAAGGTTTACAATCCCAATTAAATTATTTTTGGCACTCTATCGTGAAAATATATGCATCTCTTGGTGAGAATATACAGTCTATACCATGAATGGAGATAAAATTTTGCCCATCCATAAGCTAGAAAAACTAGCTGAGGCCTGGGCCAAGGTATATATCCAGAAAAACATAGGAGGTCCAGAAGAGAAGTAGTAGGTAGGTAAATACTTGAAATATCCCGAGAGAACAAGAGATTTAGTATTTTGGTAAAATAGAGGCAATTTTATATACTTAGAAAATGGTCCTCTGTGCTTGAATTCCATTATTAAACAGATTATACATGGTATGTACAACTGTTTTATAACTTTAAACTTGTTCTGAAAAACTTAAGGTTAAGAAAATGGTACTAGGTGTTTGCTCAATTTCAGAACATAAAATAATAAAAACTATCTTGTATGAACTCATGGATAAAATTTTAAATGCTTATTAGTTTATCAATAAGATATAGAGATTGAAGTAATTGGTGGGTATACAGATTAAAGCTTTACCCATTCCAGATAATGTATGACTAGTATTTTCGTATTTCTCTCACTCACCCATTTTTATTCTGACCTCCTGAATATCTTGCTTCTGTTTTTCAATTCTTGACAGAAAAAAAACACACCAAATTTATATGTATATTTCAAGGGCTACTTTATAAAATCTGAATTATCAGTTCAGCTTTAGAAAGTCACACCTGATGTAACATTTATTTTTCAACTTGCTAAGAGAAAGGAAGGGGAAATGCATTTTATTGGACTTGCCTGGCATGTTCAAGGACCAACAAATAAACCAGTGTAGCTAGAATAGTGCCACATTAAGAAACAATTACTGGTATAGGAGGAATTGGAAGATAAGTAAGCACCAGTCTTTCTAAGGAATTTTGCTGTAAAAGGGGAACAGAGAAATGGAACTGGGGCTAGGTGGAAGTATGATCTTGAGAAGGTATTTCTGTGAGATGTGGAAAATCGCAGCATGCTTATAATCTAATGCAAATGATTTCAGAAAGAGAGAAAATTATGATGTAGGAGAAAGAATTGCCAGTGAAATGTCATCATGTAGGCAACAGGGGATTAGAACTAGTGCATTTATCCCCATGTCCATGGGCATAGATTCCAAGACTCCCAGTGGATGCTGTGGAGAATATTGACCCCTGTATACTAGTACAGTGGTGCCTCACACAACGAACTTAATTCGTTCCAGGAGCAAGCTTGTTATGCGAAAAGTTCGTTATGTGAAACGCGTTTTCCCATAACAATACATGTTAAAAAAATAATTCGTTCTGAAGCATAAAATATGCTAAGATGACATAAAAAATAATATGCTAAGATGACATATTTTTATTTAGATACATCTAAAAACATAATTTTTTTTTAAAAAAAACACACATTTTTTTAATTTTAAGACAGACTAAGTAGAGTCTACCGAATCTTGCACATCTTCATCCATTTTCTGCTTTTGGCCGATGGTTTCATGAAAAACCTGTCCAAAGTTCGCTGTGCGAGGCGTTCGTTATGCGAGGCACCACTGTATACTGTTTTTTTCCTATGCATACATACCTACAATAAAGTTTAATTTATAAAGTAATAACAGAAAAATTACAACAATTCTAATATATAAAAACCCTGGGTCCGTCACATCTGCAGTGACCGGAGACTGGACCTAACAACCAGGCTGCGTGTGCAGCAGGCTCTGATGGGTGGGGATTTGTGGCAGTGGAGACGGGGATGGGAGAGGCAGGGCTGGCACTCACACTCACAACCACAGACACACACAGTGCCCACCAGCTCACAGCCTTTTCTCCTTTTCTTTCCCTCCCTCCCAGCTTACTCTCGGAGCCTCTCAGAATGAGGAAACAAAACAGACTGGGCCTGAAGAGGCCTGGATGGAAGAGAGGGCAGGCAGAGGGTGGAGTGGCCCCCACTGGTCCTGCCCCCTCCCAGCGGGGAAAGAGGAAGAGGGACACAGGGAGCAAGGGAAGCCTGGAGGACTGCTGAGAAAAACAGAGAGAGACAGAGTGAGATTAGACCAGCAGGGGAGGGCAGTTAGGGGCAATCAGGCAGGCAGGGGAGGGCAGTTAGGGGTGATCAACCAGAGGCAGTTAGGGTGGTCAGGCAGCCAGGCAGGCAGGCAGGTGAGCAGTTAGGAGCCAGTGGTCCCAGATTGCAAGAGGGATGTCCATCTGCCAGTTTAAACCCGATCCCTGTGGAATTGGGCCTAAACCAGCAGTTAGACATCCCCAAGGTCTCTCCGATTGGAGAGAGTGCAGCTGGGTTGAGGGAACCACTCCTCCCCAATGCATGAATTTTATGCACTGGGCCTCTAGTATATTATAAGAAGTCATGTGAATGTGGCAGTAAGTAAAATAGATGTTACTTGAGCACAAACACTGCGATACTGGGACAGTTGATGGGATAGCTGAAATGGCTGCTAAATGACAAACACGGGGATAGTGTATACACTGTGGGTAACCAGGACAACAGGATGGTTCATGTCCCCAGGGGACGTGGGTGAGATTTCATCATGTTGCTTAGAAAGGTGTGCAATTTCAAACATGAATCCTTTATTTCTGGAATTTTTTTTAATCTCATACCTTTGGACCATGATCAACTGCAGGTAACTGAAAACATGGATAGCAAAAGCACAAGTAAAGGGATTCTAAGTCACACGAGTTTCCTGATCCCCCTCTTCCTCACCCCAACACCTTTTTTTCTGCTTCTCAGTTTTTTTACTTGGAGCTCTTCTTTGACATACAGGGGTCAAGATTACTATTTTTTTTGTACTTTAGACTATATTAGAAAGAACAGTTTCAGTTTTACTTTGTGGCTATCGGATGGTATTTTTCACTGGGCCTGAATTGGAAGACAGATAAATAGAAAAGCTAGAAATCCTGAAATTTAGTGTTTCATAAGTACACAAAGCCCAAATAAAATGTCATCAAGAATTATGAGAACAAAAAATGCTATAACAGTTAATTCAGAGATCTACATATAATAAATATTCTTTTTGAGTTTCATAAAAGTATAACAGCTCTGTAAGTTTGATTTGAACGTACATATATGTTTTTCTGTTTGGCTGCATAGGGAACAATGAAATAAAACCTCATTGACGTAATTGAGCCTGATAGCATCGCCTGGTTGTACTGCTGATGTTTCACTGTGGTATTGGTGGTTTTGTAAAGCATATTGGACTTACAAACATTCAAACAGAAACTTTTATCAGGATTCAACTTTTTAACCACAGAGAAAAGCTGAATTTATATAAAGGCTCAGTCTTGGGTTCACTTTATCAAATCAACTAAAAAATTTTTTTTAATAATGTATACCTCATGTTACTTAAAGGGAATGCTGTTTGTTTAAATTAGATAACCAGTATATGAAAATATGTAAAAATTATATTTGAGCTTAGGAGGAAATAAATAATGGAATTGCCTCAAACCTCAGAGAAAAGGTAGGGGAGAGTGGGGGTAAGGGAGAAAGATCAACCAAAGGACTTGTATGCATGAATATAAGCCTAATCAATGGATACAGACAACAGCAGGGTGAGGGCATGAGTGGGGCATTAGGGGGCCAATGGTGGGATAAGGACACATATGTAATACCTTAATCAATAAAGAACTAAAAAAACAAAATAAATAAAAACAATAGAATGATATGAAACTTTGAAAAAATTTATTATTTATGATAGGAAGCAGCGAGTGCTTGTAGGTTATTGGTTCTGAATACTCAGATTCAACAGGGACCTGGAATTTTAAAGAGATTTCTCAATGAAGGTTATTTTCAGGGCTCTGTCAATAGTTAAATTATTGGGCATTATCACACTGTTAATTTGCATTTTATTGAACAAAATACTTTTATTACATTTGCTATTTATTTTTATATTTGCTTTTTTCATTAAATTTATTGGGATGACATCTATAGCTGTAAAAGACTAATATGCTAAGTGTCCCTCTGACCATTCAACTAGTTGCTATGACACACACTCTCCACCAGAGACCAGATGATCAACGCAAGAGCTGCCATTACACACACTGGTCATTTACAAAGAAATGGCACTGTGGCCCTGGCACTGACAAAGCAACACTTGGCTTCCCCCAAGTGAGACACAGGCCCTGCCGCCACCCTGGAGCAACACCCCACCAAATCACAGCCAATGCTGAAAAGACCCCATGGCACAAAATGTGGCCCACACCCAGCCCAGCCTGAAAATGGTTGCTGTGAGCGCCAGGTCATGACATCCCATAGCAACGCCTGGCCTTCTCTCCCTAGGGACTAGCCTCCTTAGAGTTTCTTCAGCCCAGGAACGGGACTTGCTTTATAGCCAGGTGCAAACATTTTACACTTTAATGAATGTCTGTGAAGCATTTTCCCGTGCCTCATCTCATTTGATCCTCAAAGAAATCCTGGATTAGGTATATAGGAGACTTGGTAGAATCTTATTTTCTTTTCATTACCTGGAAAATGGATATTTAGAAAGTTTAGGGGCTTCACTGGGCTGAAAAAGTTAAGCTAAATAAAAAAGCAGGTCTAATTAAGCAACTTTGTTCTCTATCTATAAAAGGCTAAGTTGACTCATGCATTCACGATACATATATAGTTCTCATTGGCGCCAATTGCACACTGTGTTTCGATCTGTCATTGTCAATCGTGAATTTGGTTGACATTTCTATTATTGAGAAAGGGTGAACGGTGATATTAAAATATTTCTTTAAAAAAAATGTATATCTTATTGATTTTTTTTATGGAGAGGAAGGGAGAGGGATAGAGTTAGAAACATTGATGAGAAACATTGATCAGCTGCCTCCTGCACACCCCCTACTGGAGATGTGCCCACAGCCAAGGTATATGCCCTTGACCGGAATCAAACCTGGGATCTTTCTTTCCGCAGGCCGATGCTCTATCCACTGAGCCAATCCAGTTTCGGTTAAAATATTTCTTCTAATAAATTAATTTACTTTCAATGTGCACAAGTCCATGCACCGGGCCACTAGTTGGTTAATAGCATCATAGTAAAGAATAAAGAAAAATATATAATGATTTAACTTTGGATGGTGGATACACAGTGCAATATACAGATCATATATTTGCATTTCAATGTTTATATTTGCTCCATTTTGTCTTGGCTCACTAAAAAGATGTGTTGTAACCACCAGCTTGTTTTCTGTAGATAAAGTGGCATGTAGATTTGCAGTTAGGAGACGCTCATTGTTTAGCAGGAATCTTCCTTGCTGTACAGGTAACAGATTCTCCCACACGTTTTTTAGTATATCATAATTCACAAAAGTAATCATTAAGTAGTGGGGGGAATCACTTTTGTAGTAGGGTTTTCTGTGATAAACATGTAAAATGTCAACTACCACTGTTCTTCATGTGTACTGCACATATACCAACAGCCGATTGGGACTCAGCACATGAATGCCTCTATCCAGCGGCAAAGTGAAATATCTGCTGTGCATAAATATGACAGTACTCTTTTACATTTACGCATTTATTCGGTGCTGTTCCAAGGTTTCATGTGGTAAATACATTTTGGAAATGACTTGACCTGTTCTCTCTTGATATGTTCTCTCTTTCAGCATAATGTTTATCACCTGTCTGGCTAGTTTTACCAGTCTCTTAGCAATAGTTTATTGTTTTTACATGCTTTTGCTATGAGAAGAACAGAATCTGAAGGGTACTTCTATAGTTTATGTCCCATTTTAGGAACAAAAACATAAGTTTCATATAAGAATGCATTGCATGCTGAGAATTTTTTAAAAATGATATTTCTGTGAAAATTAGAATTTCACATTTTATACATTTGAAATACATGTAAACAAAATCTATTTCTTTTTTCGCTCTAAATAGTCTAGACCATGAGAAACAAATTATAATTTGATAAATAATGGCTAACACTCTATTACTGTTTCTTAGTTTAAACTTTTGTCTAAGCGCTAATATTATTATGAGACATTAGGCTGTATTTTCATTAAGGAGTTTGCTCCTTTGAATCACCTATATCATTAGTTTTCTTACTGTCCTGGATCATTTTTAAGTACAAACAAGCTATAGAACCTATCATATTGGTAACAAAAAAGTATCACCCCACATTCTTTTCCAACTATTATTCCATTTTATTTTTGCTTTTGCAGCACAATTTCTCAAAAATTTTCTCTAGTCACTATCTCTTCTTGTCTACCTTCATAAATTCTTAACTTTGTATTGAAGCTGAACACTTATAATGTATAGAGACTAAGGATAGCAAACACCATCTACACATCATTAACTTTGAAGTTTCCTGTATGCCACTTTCAGACCATTTCCCTTAGAGATGTTCACCACCCTGAATTTCTTTGTTTCCCAGATACTTATATTCCTAAAAAGTACACTTAAATGTATAATTTTGTCTCTATACTTTAAATTCATTTTCACTGTTGTATTCCATTGCATGAATATACCAAAATTTCTCCATATTATTTTTGGACATTTGGGTTGTATCCAGTTTTCTTTTTTTTTTTTCTTTATTATGTACTGTGTACTATACTTTTATGAATTAATTGCAGAGAGGAAGGGAGAGGGAGAGAGAGATAGAAACATCAATGATGAGAGAGAATTACCATTTGGCTGCCTCCTGCATTTCACATTGGGGATCAAGCCCACAATCCGGATATGTTGCCCTAACTGGGAATTGAACTGTGATCTGGTTCATAGGTCTATGCTCAACCACTGAGCCACGCTGGTTGGGCTATATCAAGTTTTCTTGCTACCCCACATAGTCCAGCTATATACACATTCATGTTCTTGATGTAAAAGATCAAGATTTGGGGTTTTCCCCTCTATTTTGGAATGATGCTTTTATAAAATACACTAAAAATGTCATAACAATGTCAAATTGCTATAAAAATTTTGAAACATTTACTGTTCATTTCTATATCTTATTTATCAATTTTCAACTAATTTTCATTCAACACTTTGAATAACTGTTAAGACATATTTAGTTGCAAAATTTCTGGATCATAAATCAAATTTATGTAGAAAATTTTGTTTTCTCAAAATCATTAATATTCTAGTTTTTCAAATTACACAGAAAGCAGTTTACCAGTGGTGTGTGGCTGTCCCTGTATCTGTTTTCAGTTCCTAATAATGTAGGGGGTTTCAGATAAAGACTTGCTGCTTTCTATTTTATTATTTCCATCACCATTTATCCCCTCTGTGCCCTCTTCCACCTTCAACTCCTCCCTAGCCACAAGTGAGAGAAGACCATGATGGGATGAACAGCCAAGGAGGAATGAATTTATTAAAGGAGATGGTCTGCAATACAAAATTCTACAGTAGGGATCTAAGAAGTAATCATAGAGGGGGGAAACTGTATATTGTAAGGTTTTTAGAAACCTCTAAGAGCACAGTTAAAATAGGGTGTACATTATCTCTCATGTTAGCAGAAACTTTTGAGTAGGCAGCCCCAGAATGGTCTCCGTGCATTAGGGAACATTCTCAAATTGCAAGCTAATATGCTCTTATACTCAAGAAGCAGGACTACTTTATAGCATTTTTTTCTCAACCTTGTTTTCTTTCTCATCCCACTAAGGAGCCCTTTTAAGACATTTTTCCTACTCTTTACTCCCACTCTATAAAATGTTAACACCATAGATTTACGTGTATCTGTTTATTATGTACTATAACTCTTGGAGGGCCACAACAATTTTGATATTTTTAAATTATGTTTTGCCCTCCACGAACCAATTTTCATCATCTTGGGAGTGATATACTTATGTTAAGAATTCGTGGCATGAAAATAAATATGGCTTTTAGCAACAGAATGCAAATATGTGAAAACATAATATTTAAGGGGCAAAGGAGACTCAATGTTAAACTATTTTAATGGAAATAAACTTTAGTTAGCAAAAAAATCAACTTCTACAGCAAAAAAAAAATAAAATCAACTTCTACTTATACTAGTGAATTGGGGAAATGAGGTACTGTAAGGGCACTTGTCACTGTTGCTAACATTGTGGAAGTATGGATTGGTTGATAAGATAGGGTAACATTGTGAAAGTATGGATTGGTTGATAAGATAGGTAGCAAGTTTATAGATTCAGGATTTAAATTAGATAAATTTTAGTGACCCATCATATGGTTCTGTCTTCACTCCTGTCTGTTCTGCACTTTCATTAGTGAACTTAAGAGGAAAAAAAAATTTTTAGATGTATCAATAATAGGAAAAATTGATACTGAATTGAACAAGAGTTGATCTGCCCTTATGCACAGACCAAAAGAATGTACAAGCAGGAGTTTGCAGTGAAGAAAATAATTATTTTATTAAAATTGGCACCAATCTGGAGAATGGGTGAGGTTGTGTTCCAAAAACCCAGCTGCCCAATGGTTTATAGACAGGCTTTACAGAGCAAAAGCCAAGCATCATCATAAGTAATGGGGTTTGGGTTGTGGGTGTTGCTGATTGGTCAAGAGTGAGGTAAGGGCAATAAATGGTTTCAGGTCTTTCAGTCTGGTTTCATAAGGGTATGGTCAGGAGCTGAAATACAAGGTAGGCCATGTTATCTTTAGCTTAATAGAGACCTTATCTTGTGAACCTCAGTCAAGGCATGGTCATTGTTTCTTGCTGTCTCAGGGGGTTAAAGATTAGTGAGGGGGAAGAGTTTAGACTTACAGGGCATGCAGTGAAGAAACGGAATTGAGAGCTGGGGTCACATATTAAATCGAAGTCCTACATTAAATAGAGCCCTTAGACCTGGCCAGTGTGGCTCAGTAGTTGCGAACTATGAACCAGGAGGTCGTGGCTCAATTCCCACTCAGGGCACATGCCCAGGTTGGGGGCTTGATCCCCAGCATGGCATGAGGAGGCAGCTGATTGATGATTCTCTCTCATTGATGTTTTTCTCTCTCTCCCTTCCTCTCTGAAATCAATATATAGTAAATGGGGCCCTTGGTTTCACTCGCCCTTTTTTATGCATTCCTCAAACCTTAAGGGAAAACAGGCTGCTACCTGCTGATTAGGGACATTGATTAGAGAAAGAAGAATGGAATTGTCTCACAATCTGTTGAAAGTATCCTGGAATCTCAGGTCTAAGGTCCCTAGTTGGAATTATCGTTAGATTACTATCCTTGGCTATCTTTTAGGCAGCAATGATGAAGACAGATTACCAGTAGTAGCTCCATATCACTAATGTAGACATTCTCCAAGGGCCAGGCAGAGAAGTGAACCAGTGGGTGAATGGATCTGCATAGAAAGGTTTTCAACCTGATCTATGGCAGTGTTCATGGAGCTCATAAATTGGAAACATTAGAGTCAGAAGAAGCTCGGATGTAAGTGCAACATTCCTGTCTAAAAAGCATGCATATTCCTTCTTGAGCTACAGTTGGTAGGTCTAATGTTATTCAGTTCTGTGAAACCACCTTTCTTATTTGGGCCATTTCTTGATTCCACAGAAGAATGCTTTGTCTGGAGTTAATTAAGAGCCGAGTCTGTGACCTTCGTTAAGGCCTGTATTTCTAGCTTTGCTGAGATGTCTGCATATTGGGACATGAGTTTATTTTTGAGATCTATTCTGTTCCATTGTTCTGTTTTTATGCCAGTACTATGCTGTTTTGATAACTAAGGCCTTGTAACATAGCTTGATATAGGTAGCATGATTCTTCCAACTTTGTTCTTTCTCAAGATTGCTGTGGCTATTAGCAGTCTTTTGTGGTTCCATATAATTTTTGAATTATTTGTTCTAGCTCTATGAAGAATATTATTGGTATTTTTATTAAATTTTTTTTCATTGATTTCAGAGAGGAAGGGAGAGGGAGAGAGCAATAGAAACATCATTGATGAATCATTGATTGGCTGCCTCCTGTATGCCCCCTACTGAGGATTGAGCTCACATCCCAGGCATGTGCCCTTAACTGGAATCGAAACTCGGACCCTTCAGTCCGCAGGCTTATGCTCTATCCACTGAGCCAAACCATCCTGGGCTCATTGGTATTTCTATAGAAATTGTGTTGAACCCAGAGATTGCTTTGAGTAGTGCAGGTATTTTAATGTTAATTTTTCCCATCCATGAGCATAGTGTATGCTTCCATTTATTTATATTTTGTTCAGTTTCTTTCTTCAGTGTCTTATAATTTTCTGAGTACAGATCTTTTACCTTCTTGGTTAGAGTTATTTTTATGTATTTTTTGATGAAATGTAAATGCCATTGTTTAGTTTCCCTGATAGTTTATTATCAGTGTATAAAGATGCAACTGGTTTCTGATTAAATAAGAGTGGTGAAAGTGGACACTCCTGTCTTGTTCCTCAAGTTTACGGAAACTCTTTTCATTTCTCCCCATTGAGTATGCTACCTGTGTTATGTTGATGTATGTTCCCTCTATTCTCACTTTGCTGAGTTTTTATCATAAATGGGTGCTAGATTTTGTCAAACGCTGTCTGTTTTCGGATGGCCTAGACAATGAATAACAGCACTCTTATGAAGTATTGCTCCATTATCCTGTTGAAATTCTCTTAGATCTCTGGCAAAAGCCTCTCTAAACAATGGGGGAGGTTTTGAACTCTTGGAGAATAACATTTCAACAGTCTCCCAAATGTAAATAGCTCCCGAGATTCAGAGTTCAAGGGTATACAAAGGAAAAGCATTTAAGTCCAGGAGAGCAAATCACCAAAATTTCCCAAAGTGGTCACCAAGGGTTAGGGACCACCAGGTAGAAGATGTCTTCCACTATTTGGTTGAGGGCCCTCAAGTTTTGAATAGATCTGTATTCCTTAGTACCTCATTTCTCTACTGATAAAATGGAAGAATTACATATAGTGAATGACAAGAGCTGAATAAGCTGATATTCTAGGAATGCTATTACTAATGGTTGGATTCCTCTCCTAGCTGGTTCTTTTAGAAGGTCCTGTTTTAGATAGAAAGACATTTGCTCCTGTGCAAAATCATATTTGGATTGGGATAGCCGTCTTTGCCTCTGCAGGCCTGCCCTTTGCCCATCCTTCCAGACTTATTTCTTGCAAGATTAATTGGAGAGCTCAGTCAGAAGTTCTTTCTTTGGCCAAAGCCAGCAATGCTGCCTATAAAACACAAGCTTCTTCCAGGGGCACTTTAATATCAACCCGTCGGGGGCAGAGGTTATTTTGGCCTTTAGTTTAGCCAGTAAGTCCCATCCTGAAAGTGGCACTGGGCATTTCAGCAACACAAGAAGCTATGGTTAAGGTTTGTTTTTCCCAATTGGCAATCTAATTGGCTTCCTTACTGATTATGACATTCCAGTCACGAGCCGTGTTCCAGAGGAGAGTTTAGTTAATCTAGTATTTAATACAAAATATGTGGCTCCAGTGTCAATTAGAAAGTAAATTAAGCCCAGCCAGTGTGGCTCAGTGGTTGAGTATCAACCTATGAACCTGAGGTCACAGTTCAATTTCCCGGGCAGGCCTGATCCCCAGTAAGGGGTGTATAGGAGGCAGCTTAAAAATGATTCTCTCTCGCCGAAGCTGGTTTGGCTTAGTGGATAGAGCCTCAGCCTGAGGACTGAAAGGTCTCAGGTTTGATTCCGGTCAAGGGCATGTACTTTGGTTGCGGGCACATCCCCAGTAGGGGGTGTGCAGGAGGCAGCTGATCGATGTTTCTCTCTCATCGATGTTTCTAACTCTCTCTCTCTCCCCCTTCCTCTCTATAAAAAAATCAATAAAATCTATTTTTTTAAAAAGAAATTTAAAAATTGATTCTCTTCATTTATGTTTCTATTTCTCTCCCTCTCTCTTCCTCTCTAAAATTAATTTAAAAATATATTTTTAAAGTCCATTAATTTTTTTTTAGTCCATTAATTTCTTTCCCCACTGTTCCATGTGGCTGGTGTTGACCAGAGGCCCCGGGTCCATCACTCAGGGATAACTGGGTTATCTGTGATGCTCCTCCTACCTCTTTGTCCTGTTCTCTGCTTAAACTTAGTCATTTCCCCCCTCTCCCAATGACCCTCTGGTTTGTAGTGAGCACATTGTTTGGGGCCCAATTTTGGAGCAGGTCGCTTGGTCCCAGTGGCCTTTACCTTGTTCCTTATCTTCTTAGGCCCTCTGGTGGTCAGAGCAGCAGCCAGCAAGTCAGCCTGTTGCTTCATCTCATTCTTCTCCCCAGATCTGGTCTCTGCTGTTGAACAACTTAAGAGCAATCTCCACCAACAGTGTCAGAGGCATTCAAAAGGACTCTTAACGTGTTTTTTTTTGTTTTTTTGTTTTTTAAATATATTTTATTGATTTTTTACAGAGAGGAAAGGAGATGGATAGAGAGCTAGAAAAGAATCGATGAGAGAGAAACATCGATCAGCTGCCTCCTGCACACTCCCCACTGGGGATGTGCCCGCAACCAAGGTACATGCCCTTGACTGGAATCGAACCTGGGACCTTTCAGTCCACAGGCTGATGCTCTATCCATTGAGCCAAACCAGTTTCAGCATCGTTTTGAAGCTTTCTTTGGACACCAGGGGCACTCAGAGCCAAAACAGTCATGTTCACAACCTTTAAGTTTTCAGGGGCCACTGGGTCTACATCAGTATCTTGGTGACAAGCCTCAAAGATACATTCTAGGAATTTGGCTGGGTATTTGTCTGAACACTGTTTTGGCTACTGGACCTGATTAAAACTTACTTGTTTGGGCACTCCCTTCCTTAACCCAACAGAATACAATTCCTGTCATGTCCAAGCTTGCGCTGGTCCGCATCGTTTATATTCCAGTGTGGGCCAGTAGCAGGGACACAGCAGCTGTGGCCTCAGCTCACACAGGGTTTTGGGGTGTCTCATTGTGCAAGTGACTAGTGTTTCCCACCCCTCTGCCTTTTCTAAGATAACCCACCATTCTTTGGCAGTAAGTAGAGTGTTCAATAGATGTTGAATATCTGCCCAAGTCAGGTTGTATCAGCAATGAGGGGAAAAAGAGACTTTCCATATTTCTAGGATGGTCCCTGTAGGCAGGCATATGCACTTCAGCATCAATTCCTCCAATTGGCACTTGCTGTAATGAGAATTTCCCAGTCTAGAGTGGCCCCCTGACCAATTTGGGTACTCTGCTGGATGTGAGAGGGGAGACCATTGCTCAGCCTGTCAGAGCTCTTTCTCCAGCTGCCTCACTGCCAACGGGCAGTGGAATGGCCAAGGCTGCTGAAACCTTAAGCTAGAGTAATAATAAGTCACCTTCGTTCTCCTGGAATTCTCTTCAGACTTGCCTGGCTTCCCACCCTGGTGAATCATAATTTTACATTTCATTTGAATGGGCTTATTCTGACACAAAAACATAAACACTTGTACATAGGGGATTTCATCCATTTGTCCTCAATGACTCAAGTTGCAAGATGGTAATGTAGTTCAAAGACCCAGCCTCTGGCAAGTGTTCTCCTGACTCTAGAGCAGACTGTGGCCATGTCATATTACAAAGAAAAAGCATTTTCTTCATTGGTTCATAGCCAAACATGGCTCAGTTCTGTAAGATGCACGCTGCATTCGGGGACCGAGTCAGATAAGCAGTTCCTCTTGATAATACAGAGTATAGAACTTTTTTTTCACAGTAACAAACCAAGTTGTTTTAAAGAGAAAAATCAACCTCTAATGTTGTACTAGTTTAACTTCCGATGCTTTAAATCCACTTATTTGATTAGATTTCTTTGTCTTACTCAGTTTAACCACACAAAATTTCCTCTCAGGTTTTCACAAACTTTCTACAACTTTTCTAATCCCTCCTAAGTTTGTCTCTTCTTACTCATTCAGAAGTAATCATCCTTAGTTTAGGACAAATTACTTCCCTCTAATGCCTTCAAAAATGTTATTTTCATACTTGATGACTTTTAGGATCTAGAATGAATGCTGGTTAAATACAACCTGAAATAACTTTATCAGAATAACAGTTAGGGCCATATAAAATAGTGAATAAATTTAATGAGTATTAGACCACAGTCATTTTTTGGATACTAGTCCATGAATTTTGTAAGTGGTTATAGGACATCTGCATTTCTTTGGGAGGTAATAGATGCACTGGCAAGGGATGACTTTTCTTCGAGAGTGTTGACAAGGAGATGGTGGTAATGACAACTGACGAATTTGAGTGATTGAGGGTGGGTACCCTATATAATAAAAGCGTAATATGCTAAGTGTTTGGTTGGTTGACCATTTGGTTGACCACTTGATTAGTCACTATGACATGCACTGACCACCAGGGGGCAGATGCTCTGACTGGTAGGTTAGCTTGCTGCTTGAATCCAACTGATTAGGGCTGGGTGAGAGGCCAGGCAGGCCCTGGAGCCCTCCTACAGTCCCTCCCCAGTCGGCCAGCCTCCATTGGTCCTGATCAGCCTCAATTGCCAGCTAGGGCAAGGGACCCCACCCATACACAAATTTGTGCACCAGACCTCTAGTATTATTTAAAACAGCGGTCAGCGAGCTAGAGAATGCTGACAGATCCTCCTAGCAGCCTGTTTTATATGGTCCTAAAGCTAAGAATGTTTTTTTGCAACTTAAAACAAAAACAAACAAAAGGATATTCCATAGAGACCTTATGTGGCTTGCAAAGCCTTAAATATTTACTGTCTGTCCTTCACAGAGAAGAAGTCTGCCAACTTCTAATAAAATATTGGACTAATGATAGAGTAGATAACACTAAGATCTTTTGCAATGAACAGGAAACAACACAAATAGTTCAGTATATGGAAATTCTGTGATTATATGACTCATGAACTAGGCTTATATTCAAGACTAAGGTTCAAAACTATGTAGAAAATTATAATTATAATCAATTTCTTAAGCAAAAGGAGACATTTATTAACTAAGTAATCTTAGAAGACATTTAAGATTAATGATATGTAAGTTATAGCTTGTTAATAAATTAAAGCCAATTTTATCTCCTTGAGAATAGTGACTATTGGATGGGTAAACAGCCAGAAAGCCTGCTAGAAAAAGAGGGGCAGGAAAAAACTAGTCTGGGACTAAAAAGTTACCATTGTATAAAGAGACAAACAGGAAAACCACTAATTATCTGCACGTCAAGGAGTTGTGTGTTACTTTTCGTGCTCCATTCCTTTATACTTAATCTAACCACAAAGATAAGCTTTTTGAACTGCTTTCGACAGAAGTGCCTTATTGGTAAGAAAATAGCACCACCATAATTTGGGCTATGATGATTTATTTATATTTTTCCTTGCTCTTTTAGTGACTGGATGTGATTTTTTTATGTATGTTTTCTTTTGGGGCGGTAGATATAGCTTACCGTATTTTTGTGACTATTCTGACTTTCCTTTTGGTTTCTCAGTCACGGAGTGCATAATTAATAAAATATTCTGTCTAGAGATGATTTTTATTCTGACCTTCCCAATAGTTCTCTCAAACTTCAAGGTATTTGAAGTATCTGTAATTGAGATGCTCTATTTTGTTTTACATATATTTGCTTATTTCTGGTTTGTAACTAAGTGAATTTTTTTTCTTTCCAGATGATTCTTTGGGATTGGGACTTGAAGCAGTGGTATAAACCTCATTATCAGGTAAATATGTGATTATCACTGAAATCTATAATGAAACTTTTGACATTTAAAGTTACAGTAACAAGACTGCTATGACATAAGATTTTCATTACTTTGACCTAAAATAGCCAGAACTTTCATTTAGATGGATAACAATGTTTTAATTGTAAGGGGGAAATGAAATGGTAAAAAAACAAGCATATATAGTTACATTTCATAGTTTACTATAATAATCTGGACTCGGGATAAACTAATAATTTTATATTAAGGATGAGAATTTTTTTCTGATTGTGAGCAACTGATCCACATGGGGGAAAAATAGATTAAAGGCCATATGTAAGAAAAAGCAAGACAATTATTAAAATATTTTATCAGGAAAGCAGTATCATTTTGCTTTTTGGTAAATTTCCACTAGTACTCATATCAAGAAAGAACACCTGGCCAGCATCCCAGAAGCTTCACTTATGTACCATTCTAGTTTTTACTTATATCCTCAAAGATAATCTCTTTCCTGACTTCAAGCAGTTAGTTTTGCTTACTTGTGAATTACACACACACACACACACACACACACACACACACACAGTCATTTAATATTAGTATGTACTCTGTAAATATTTTTGCTCGTTTAAGTAATATATGTTTGTATCATAACAGAAAATAGAAGTATAGGAAAAAAGAAAAATCACTCATAAACATCAGGTAACAACTATGTTAACAATTTTTGTTCTTATTAACCCTCACCTGAGGATATTTTTTCCACTGATTCTTAGAGTAGAAGGGAGAGAGGGAAGAGAGAAACTTCCATGTAAGAAAGACACTGCACATAGGCCAACCATGGAGCACTTTTGATGCATATATTGACAAACCTTTCTCCATTGAGTTGGAATGTGTTTGTATATTCTGTTCTACAAAAGTTATATTGGGTTTAATATGCTTTATGAAACCTAATGTTTTCCTGTCTTTGAATTTTACATAAATGGAATCAGTCACATGTACTGTCTGGTTTGCTTCTTTGAGAACTTTATCTGTAAGATCAGTGCACATCATTGCACATAATACTCTGACCTTACACAATACGGTCCCTTTACTGGCTTTTACTTCTCTGACCTCATCTTCCTGCACTTTCTCCTTCGTTTACAGCTACAGCTACACTGGCCTCCTTGTTTTTGCAAACGAGCTGGGCAGGCTTCTGCCTCCAAGTCTTCACACTTGGTAGTCTCTCTGCCTGGAATGCTCTTTCCCCACACCTCTGTCAGATCTTAACAAATTGCAGCCTTATACTCGTAAAATTTCAGTGCCCTCCATCACTTCCTTTTCCCTCTCCTTGCTTCTTTCTCTTCAACCTGCTTAAAAACCCATGATTCTCCATTGCCCATATCCCTTTGCCTGGAAGCCAGTGCCCCAACATGCCTCTCCAACCTTATTTTCCACTGTTCGCGCGCGCTCTCTCGCGCACGCTCTCGCTCTCTCTCTCTCTCTCTTTAATATAGCCCGTACTTTAATAATTTTGTTTTCTGCACCTTGCTATTTTACCACCTTTTTTAAAACCACTTTTCTACCTTTACTCATTCTCCTTCTTGAAAAATGAGCTCCCCAAAATAATTTTTTAATTTCATTGTAAAACATTATTTCCCCAATCTTTTATAAATAAAATCCTACCAAATGCTACCTCTCCCATAGTTTCTGTTAACTCTTCATTATTAAAGTTATCTGTATTTCCTTTGAACTCTAATACTATTTTATTCGTATCTTTATATCATCACTTCCCATAACATTAATAAGAGTAGTAATATTTATTGCACTTTTCCTATATGTATTATACCCTGTCTTATGTGATCTGCACGTATCCTCAGATTTAATTATCTCTGCTTCTCTTTGTTAAGAACAACTATAAACTCTGGAAATAATGCATGAAAAAAACTCTGAAAAAGAAAAGGGAAGAGTAGGCTGGCCTTGTTAAGGACCACAGCAATGGAGAAACAACATAATTACAGGGTTTCCTACAACCCCCACCCAAAAGCAAAAGGTGACTCAGGCCCTCGCTCTCAATGGAGCAACAGAAGGTGTCGAGAATAGGCTCATTTCTCCCCTAAGATTGAAGGAGAGTCCTGCAAACAATGCCAAGTGAATCTGGTGGCTTTGGGAAGAGGGACTTGATCAGGAACACCACTGGCAATAAGTGTGAACATCACAGAGTACACTTTCACAAACCTGTGTGTGCAGCCTACTGTGTGCTAGGCTACATGGTGTATACCTTTGGGGTAGATGTGGTCTATTGTTGATCAAAATGTCATGAGGCATGGGACTGTACTCTCATTCTCTACTGGGCATGAGATTTCCTTCCCCAGTGAGAGACATGGGGTGGCCAGGGGGCCTGGCACAGGGGATACTGCCACAAGTGCCTAGCCCAGAAAGTGTTCCTTGTCCCTGTGGCCTGGAGGCCTCCTTTCTTCACCTGAAGGTACCAGGTAGCCCAGCCTGAGGAAGTTCCCTCTCCCCGACAGAGGAGGAACCAGCAGGGACCAGTGGGAACCCTAGTGACACCAGAAAAAAAAGAAAAAAAGGCAGACTGAAATAACATTGTGAATGCCCTAAAAATTAAATTGACATTAGAGCCTGGCCAGTGTGGCTCATTGGATTGAGCACTGTCCCATGCACCAGAAGGTTGATGTTTTGATTCTTAGGGCACAAGCCCAGATTTCAGGCTTGATTGTGCAGGAGGCAGCTGATTAATGGTTCTCTCTCATCAATGTTTCTCTTCCTTTCCCTTCCTCTCTATCTAAACATCAGTACAAACATTAAAAAAAATAAGTTGTCATTAGAACCACAACCTAAAAAAGTAGACCAGGATCTTTGTGTGAAATCTAAACAAGTCTGCTTCCTAATATAAAAGATTTAAATAGGATACGGTCTTCTAGCATTATGTGAAGCATTATTAGCCAAATCATTGATAGAAAAAAAAAGAAAAGAAAAAAAAACCCTGTCATATACCAAAACCCAGAAAAATCACAGCTTGAATGAGAAAAGACTATATTAGCACTTACCACAAAGATGAACAGATTTATAATTACCTGAAAAGGACATTTAAAGCAGCCATCATCAGAAAATTGTTTCTAACAGTTACAAGTTCATTTGAAACAAATAAAATAGAAAAATCTCAGCAAAGAAATAGAAGTTATAAGAACAGAAGTTATAAGAAAGAAACAAATTAAATTAAAAACTTGCTGAATGTTCTCAGCATTAGAGTGGTGACCACTGAGGACAGAATCTGCAAGCTCGAGGATAGAGCAATAGGATTTACTCAATTTAAATTATACAGAGGAAATAGATGGAAATAAAATGAACAGAGCCTTAGGGACCTGAAAGACACAACAAAAGATCATTGGTGTTTAGAGAGGAGGGGAGAAAAAGAGTGAGTTTAAAAGAGTATTTGAAGAAATAATGACTGAAAATTTCCCAGATTTTGCGAAAGACATAATTCTACAAATTCAGGAATCTGAGCGAATACCAAGTGGGATCACTAAAAAAAAAAAAAGTCTCCAAGACAAATCATAATTAAACTTTTGAAAACTAAAGATAAAATATTTTGAAAGCAGCCAGAGAGAAATGTCACATTACTTATAGGAAAACACCAACTCAAATAGCAGATTTCTCATTTGGGTGTAAGGAAAATAGATTGATGCTATTATGTATAATTTGTGGAAAATATATAATATTTTATATAATAGAGGCCCGATGCATGAAATTCATGCAAGAGTATGAA
Organism: Pipistrellus hanaki; assembly: GCF_964339955.1. Taxonomy (NCBI): domain Eukaryota; kingdom Metazoa; phylum Chordata; class Mammalia; order Chiroptera; family Vespertilionidae; genus Pipistrellus; species Pipistrellus hanaki. The sequence goes on from NC_140511.1 coordinate 52,094,796, forward strand.
TCCTTCCCCTGTCTGTTGGCACCAGCTTCCCTCTAGCCATTAGTAGACACCCGGGACCCGGACTTCCTTCACAGCCCTGACTTTGTCTGGAAAGATGTCCCGCCTAATTAGCAATATTATGCTTTTATTATTATAGACTAGTGGCCCTGTGAACAAAATTTGTGCATGGGGGTGGGGTGGTCCTCAGCCCAGCCTGCACCCTTTTTAATTTGGGACCCTTTGGGGGATGTCTGACTGCCGGTTTAGGCTTGAACCGGCAGTTGGACATCCCTCTTACAATCTGGGACCACTGACTCCTAACCCCTCACCTGCCTGCCTGCCTGATAAACCCTAACTGCCTTCCCCTGCCGGCCTGATCTCACCCCCAATGGCTCTGCCCTGCTGGCCTGATTTTGCCCCAACTATCCTCTCTGTCTCAGCCCCCACCACCATGGCTTTGTCTGGAAGGAAGTTGTACCTCCAGAAGATGACCAGTAAACCTGGTCTAATTAGCATATTATCCTTTTATTAGTATAGATAGATTTTATAGGATAGGATTGCTTAAATGGGGGGGGGGGCTTTTTCAGCAGGAGGAGATGCTCTTGGCAGACAAAAAATACATAATCCCTATATCTGGACACTGTTAGCCAGCCATATGCACTATACTGCCAAACCAGTCATTAAAAAATTGAACTGCTTTCTTACACCTTACGCCAAATAGCTGTTGCCCTTAAAACTCTGGGTTTTTATATATTATAATTTGACCAACATGCGAAGGAAGGTTTATAGTAATAATCAAATTTTAACATGTTCATTAACTTTGGCTTATCAATTCAAATTATAACAAGCCATTTGTCAGAAGTACTCTTAATTGACCAGAAATAGCTGGACTGTGCCCCAATAATGGGGAATTTTTAAAATAAAAACACAGAATAGTGCTTCACAAGAAAAAGATTAAAAAATTCCACATAGAGCAAAGACATTACTTAGCTAATTATTGGTCTCACTTTCTTAATGGTTTTTTTCCATTCTAAAATGTGTGGAGCCCTAGCTGGTTTTGCTCAGTGGATAGAGCATCAGCCCGTGGACTGAAGGGTCTCAGGTTCAATTCCAGTGAAGGGCACATGCTGGAGTTGCAGGCTCAATCCCCAGTAGGCATGCAGAAGGCAGCCGAGTAATGATTCTCTGTCATCACTGATGTTTCTATCTCTCCCTCTCCTTTCCTCTCTTTAAAATCAATTAAAACGTATTTTAAAAATAAATAAAATGTGTTGAAGATAGTTTAACAGTTTCACGGTGAAATCATTAAATGCTTTAAATACTTAAGAATTCTAAATACACTCAAATGTAGATTCAAGATACAGTAAAACAAACAAAAGTAACATTTAATTCACTGTTCTAATTATTAGTATACTTATTTCTGTGGTTTATTTAGTTGAATAAAATTTATATAGAATTTTTAAAAGTACAAAACATATATACATTAATGAAATACTTTATTTTTAGAATACATTTTCTACCCATTTTTTAGGAACCAGCCTGATGCTATTTCCAGGAATTTGTTAACCATTTAGTTCAACATTATCACCATTTACTTTGAACTGTAATACCATTTTTTCTGTACTCTTAACTCATTTTCCATAATATTGATAGTAATACTATTATTTGTTACACTTTAAATATATGCACCACACACTGCTTTATGTGCTTTGCATGTATTAATAGATTTAATTTTCACATCAGCTCTTAATAAAGTGGATGCTATTATCCCGTTTATAGTGAAAAAACTAAAAGGTTCAGATGTTAAATGACTTGCTCAAAATCACAGTTAAGGTTAAAGTCTAGATTTCAAAGTCATCTTTGCCAACAAAGCTTGGTCTCTGTGCTAGAGTGACAAAGGTGAATGAAAGAAATGCTATATGTTTAAATACTATATATGTTTAAAAGAAATTTGGACATAAAGGAAATCATCAATAAATTAATGCAATCCTCTGATTGTAGATTTTGATGCATTACAAATTTAATTTTATGCTAGTTCTTGTCAGTAAAGAATACTATTAAATATAGCTAAGCTAATGGAAAATACAGAAAAAATTAAAATTCATGTTATCTGCTACATACTTAAACATCAAAAATTTTAAAGTGATAATTGTATACCATTTGTTATACCATTGATATATCATGTTATATCAATGTCCAAATGAATTACATTAATATTTAATAGAATTAACTTATTTATATTAGATAGACCTTGATTTTAAACTGGAGGAAGTTTGTCTTCAATGTTGAATTTTCTGTGTAACAAATATATAATTTTACTTTTCTTCTCTAGAATTCTGGAGGTGGAAGTGGAGTTGATCTTTCTGTGCTAAATGAGGCTCGCAATATGGTGGCAGATCTTCTGATTGATCCAACCCTCCCCCCTCAAGTCATTTCTTCCCTACGGAGCATCAGCAGCTTGATGGGTGCTTTCTTGGGTTCCTGCAGACCAAAGATTAATCCTCTCACACCGTTCCCTGGATTTTACCCTTGCTCAGAAACAGAGGACCCCGCCGAAAGAGGAGACCGAAAACTTCACAAGGTGAAAACACAGTCATCAGCCTGCCCGATTTATCACATTTTCAAATTAAAACTGCTCTTTAAAATCTTACCTAAATTAGAATTTCTTTTCTAAGGATCAGTTTCTTTTCCAGTATATTGTGCTCCTTGGGTCTTTAAAAGTAGTAATAATCTCAAAATATTTTAAACGAGTATTCCATTTTTATTCCAAATAACCTTGCTGTAATTAGCCGTTATAACTGCAGCAGTACCAACTATTTATTGTTGTTGTTGTTGTTTTAGGTACTAGAGCAAAATAGCAATCCAGACTTGTACAACATACTAGTAGTGTAATCATGTCAGTAATCTATTTTATTCTTTAGAATCCAGAAATTGTTCTTGTTACCAAGAAATTATCATTATAATGTTAATTTTATGCATTATATAGCATTATGTACTTTAAATTGATTTTTACATTTGTAAAGTCTCCCCCCCCCCCCTTATTTATCCACTAGAAATTGCTACAGCCCTATAGGCATTGCTTTATCCATCATTAGAAATGGGATAAATTTAATTTTCTAAAAAGGCATACATTGTACTTGTCCAGAGTGCTTTTAATTTTTTTTTTATTATTATTGATTTTTTTTTAACAGAGAGGAAAGAAGAGGGATAGAGAGTTAGAAACATTGTTGAGAGAGAAACATCGATCAGCTGCCTCCTGCACACCCCATACTGGAGATGTGCCCGCAACCATGGTATATGCCCTTGAATGGAATCGAACCTGGGACTCTTCAGTCTGCAGGCCGATGCTCTATCCACTGAGCCAAACCTGTTCTGGCTAATTGTTTTATTTAACTATCAATATCTTTACCAATTGCTAAAATCATAAAACTAAAAATGGAAACATTTTATACATTGTTTTCATTTAACTACTTTATTATACAGGTAAATAAACTAACCAAGAGAAGATAAAATTCAAATCTGTTTGTTTTTGTTTATTGATAATAGTAAATATAGTTTTTGGAGGGATTTTGATCATCATTTAATTTCATTTGGTTCTCGGTATTGGGGTATAGAAATGTTGAAAACTAACCAAGCCCGATTAGGGCAAACATTTGATAATTATTGATTTCAAAGCTGGGTCATAAGTATTTATGTGATGCTTTTATTTATTTGTTTTTAGAGAGGGAAGGAGAGAGAAACAGTGACGTGAGAGAGATACATGAATTGTTTGCCTCTTGCACCCACCCCACCTGGGGCTCAAACATGAAACTATTAGGTAAGTGCCCTGATCTGGAATGGAACCTGCAACCTTCCAGTGCATGGGGCAATGCTCTAACCAATTGAGCCACACAACCAGGTCTGTCATGCTTTTATTTGTTTTAAAGTATATACAGTATTACCTGCCACAGTCAAAATGCAACTATACCAGTTGATACTTAGAGGTTAATCATGGGATAGCAACAAATTCATCAGTAAAAGAGCTAATATATTCTTGAGTTAGTTTTCACTTGATCTGTTGCTCTTCCTTTTTATTTCCCATAGACTTTGATGTTTAGTAAATTTTTTTAAGTTTTTAAAAAATCTTAATCATAAAATCATAATTGATAGCATTATTGTTATCATGTTTACTATGTAGAAAAGTGTACTGGTACATTTTAGAAGCATTTAAACAATAATATTGTCTAAATGCCTCATTTCTTGAACATTCTAGTTAATCAGGCTTATTTTGGTTACTGGATTCTATTGGTAATAAGTCAGATAAGAATCTGGCCCTAGCTGGTTTGGCTCAGTGGATTGGCTCAGTCATTTTTAGGTGACATCAGCCTGTGGACTGATGGGTCCCAGGTTCGATCCCCATTGTAGGGTGTGCAGGAGGCAGCCAATCAATGATTCTCTTCATTGTTTCTCCCTCTCCCTCTCCCTCTGTCCCTTCCTCTCTGAAATCAATTTTTAAAAAAATCAGGATGTAACCCTTATTTTTTGTATTCTTGAAACTTCTTGTTTGAATTTTATATCTAATTTGTCTCTGCTTTTGGAAAAGAAGCCTCATGTTAGGTTAGAAAAGAACTAGTTATGAAAAAATAACTAGTAAGGAAAAGGGAGATGGAATAGATACTTTAAATAAATGTCTTATATACTATGTTAAGAAACAAAACAGATTATATGAACCTAAATTTCTAACTAACCACAAACCTTTACTAAATCAACATCCTTGGGAAAACTAAGAGATATTTATCTCTCTGAGATGGTTTCAGTGTCTGCTGATAGAGGAAATTCTTAAGAAAGAAACTTTTCTGTATATCTCAGTAAACAGCTATTCATAGTGGTAAAAAAAAAAAAAAAAAAATAGAACATTTTCAAAAACTAAGGTAAAACTGTATCAAGGCTAAAGATGTTCCGGATTTAGTCATTTGTTCAAAAAGCAGCTCAGAATCCTGCAGTTTCTCCAGATTAACCTCTATGGACACTAGTCCTATACTGAAAATATGAAAGGTTCAGGACAATCACTGATCTTAATTTTGTCCTCTGAAGTTTTGTTTTTTTTAAGGTAAATCTTTCATATCTACTTTTTAAATTACCAACTGTTTATTTCTCATGATACTAGGAATAAAGTGTGCAAAAGAAAAATATATAGTTAAATTGTAGGGAGTTCAGATATCATTTTTTAGTACTAGAAGGATAAGTAGAATATAGAATGTGGAGTAAAATTGACATACTTTCAGAATAAAAATGTTCTGTTTCCCCAGTACATATTAAAAATATACTTTGTATTGATTTTTAGGTGACATCTTTAAGACATATACGGATATTATAGGATGATGGTTTTAACCACTGTTCAATTGTCCAACAGGGACTACTCAGTAGGAATAGTTTACCAACTCCACAGCTGAGGAGGAGCTCAGGAACTTCGAGTCTGCCCCCTGCTGAACCTCCTTCTTCAAGGTGGGAACGCAATAATGGCAAAAGGCCTCATCAGGAAGTTGGTATTTCAAGGTAAAATCCCCAGAGCCTGTTCAAGAAATCTGAATCTGATACATTCGCTTTGCTTCTGTGAACAAAGTTTGAAATAGTTCTAAAAGCGGAAAGGAACAGTCGACGTACTTATTTAGGTATAGGACAGCATACCTAAGCTATATATATAAAAGCATAACCAACCAGAGCGACCAGAACAACCGGAATGACCAGAATGACTGGTTGCTATAACACACACTGATCACCAGAGAGCAGATGCTCAACGCAGGAGCTGCCCCTTGGTGGTCAGTGCGCTTCCACAGCCAACCTCCCGCAGTTCCTGCCCCGCCGTCAGGCCCTGATCAGCCTGCCACCTGCCCACTGCAGTGGTGGCGCGGAGGCAAGTGAAGTGGGGAAGAGGCCAGGGAACCACATGGTGGCAGGGTGCCAGTGATGGCGATTGTCAGCATCCCGTGTCTGTTCGTTCTGCACCCGGCCTGGCAACCGTCACCTCCTCTCTGGCCTAGCCAAGATCAGCCTGGCTCCGATTAGCCCTATTCGCCAGCCAGGCCTGTGGACCCAACCTGTGCATGAATTTTGTGCAACAGGCCTCTAGTATGACATAATAGAAAGTGATTCTTAAAGAAGAACCTGTTTTATCCCCAAACTTAAGTTGGGACCTGAAAGGAAGTTAGGATCCAGTTAGTACAGGGTGCTGGGAAAGCTTATAAACTGGTAGAGGTGGCCACTCCAGGAGCAGTCACCAGGTCCAATGCATGATACCCAAATAGGGCAACAGTTACTGACGCGTGGGAGGAGGAGCACATTGTCAGATGTTAGGGGTCTTTGAAAGGCACCAGTAACTATGAAACAGAAAATGCCAGGAGCTGAGATCTGAATGTATCCATTTACACTGATAACAAAAGATTCAGTGCTTTGTCTTAAAAGCCAGGAAAGATAGTGATCTCTTGTGATCAGGAAAGACAAGCTCCTATTTTGTCAGTCACCTGGTCATATTAATAAAATTGGTATCTGTGTAAATTTCCTGTTAAACTACCATTCTTACTGAGCATGTGTTTTACTTTTAACTTGAGCTAGGTAGTTACAAATTTAAAACACCAGGTGGCAGAATTGGATCATAGCTATTTGTTAAAATTGGTTCATATTATCATGTGAAATATGACCAAATAATTATAATTTTCCAGATTATTTTGTGATATATTAATTTGAATCTTCTATAATATATTGAAATAGATGGACTCCTTATTTATTGAAAAATATTGTGTGAAATGGTATATTAAACAGGAATGGATTGAGGTTTGAATACAGTATAGGAAAAGGAGCTTTGGGCCAAAGCTTGCTCAGTGTCTGAACAAGCTTTTTTTTTTTTTCTTTTTTCTTTTTTTTCCCCCTAATGGAATCAGGATATGGGGAAGTAAATGATGCTAGAAACTGAAAATATGAAAGATATTTCTTAACCATGGGAAACATCATCTTGAGAATATTGGATTTAAGAAAGAATGATGAAAATGATTCTGGGTTTTTTGTTTGTTTGTTTGTTTGTTTTCATCACACAGATGTAACAGCAATACATTTGCAATTAAAGAATGATAGATATTAAAATAGAAACACAGTCTAAAGAAAACTATCTTTAACTCTGAAAAGTGTTCATATAAAGGTATATGTAGGCAGATTTGATTACTTACTTAACTCCCATAAAAGATTTTAGGATTTGGAGAATAAAGTAATTGGTGACATTATGGAATGTCTACTTTAAAGAGGTAAGGTTAGAAGTAATTTTTTTTTAGTGTGTAGAAGCTGGAGCTTACTTTGAACATAAGATAAGATGGGAAGATTAGAAGCATTTACAGCCATTACTACTTTTAAAATTCAAGTTTCTAGATTAAGTGCTGTACAATATAAATTTTTGTGATGATGGGAATATTTTATATCTCACCAATATGATAGTTCCTAGCTATTGATCACTTGAAATGTATCTAGTATGACTGAGCAATTGGATTTAAATATGAATTTAATTAAAATGTAGAGCTAGCTATATGTGATTACCATATAGGCATTTAGAGCAGTCTTCTTAAACAGAAAAGCTATTATTTTTAAAGTATGGTGATATTTTGTTTAACACAAAAGTAATAGACTTGTGACTCTGGAATCATGAGACATCCATCCTGACTTCAGTAGAATGCTCGAAAGCAGAGATCACATATCTTAGATTTGTGAGTCTTGATTTGAATGCAGCTTTGGATTCTGATCATAGCCTCTCTGTGATCTGTGATGACCCTGACTCGGCTTTCAACATTGTTTCATTATTGAACCTCTTATTCCCTGAAAATGTCTGAAACCAAATTTCTCAGCCCCCCAGGTGCTTTTTTGTTACTCTCATTCTGGTCTTATTTCCTGGCACAATGCTTCCTTCTAGTGGTTGCTTACAAAATTGGCTTACCTAGAACACAGTGTTTGCATCCTGTTTTCTTATTCTGCAGGTATCAGTTATCAACTCTTATCTCCCCCCCCCCCCCCCATTGTTTATTCTCCTGTGTCACTTTACCTACACTATTTCATGCTTTCATTACTCCTTACTTGGGCTATTGAATTTTCCTCCTAATTGGTCTTCCCATTTCTAATATCGTTAACTTCCCAATCCATCTTCTAACCTTCAACCAGAAATCTTCCTTAAACAAAACTTTGATTATAGGTTTTCTAGTCATTACATTCTTGGACGAATGCCTGTAGAATTGTACTCAAATTCCTAGCCTGGGATTCAAAACCCTGTTATTCCCTCAGGACAAAGATGACCACTTCCTTGGAAAAGTTAAATGGATTAAAAGAGTAAAAGAGATAAGTAATCTTGCCATGAATGAGAATAGAAAAATTATTTGGAAAGCTGTCTAGGTTAAAAAATAAATAAATAAATAAATTGTCCCCTGCTCCTACCGGGAGCCAGTACATTCCCATTCGCCGGCCGCTCAGAACCGGCAAGTCCCCCTCTCTGCTGCTCGGAACCAGCACGTCCCCACTACTACCGGGAGCTGGCGGGTCCTGGCTTCTGTCGGGAGCCCCACTCCAGTAGCTACCTCCTCAGCCTCCCTTCCCCTCCTAGCAGGCTTCAAACCACATGACTTACACATGATCTCACTCATTTGTGGATTATAATGAACAATATAAACTGATGAACAAAAACAGATCCAGAGAATGAGAAGCATTGATTAGATGCTCAGATCTCAGAGGGACGGTAGGGGTGGGTAGGGGTGAGGGGGAGAGATCAACCAAAGGACTTGTGTGCATGCACATGGGCCAAACCAATGGACACAGACACCAGGGGGTGAGGGTATGATGGGGGTTGGAGTTGGGGTAGGAAGGAATGGGAGGATAAGGACACATATGTAATACCTTAATCAATAAACATTTAAAAAAAAAGAAATGATTGACTTAATGGATAATCAGCATATTTGTGGAGAAAACAGAAAATGGTGTAAAAAAAACATTAGCATTTCCTCTAAGAAGTTAATAGAAAATCTATCCCTAACCCTGGTTTGCAGAAGCAGAAATCCCTGGGGGTATGAATAGCAATCTGTGTTAGAAGAAGCAATCCGGGTTATACAGATAACCTGCTATATGCTAGTGTTCAGCAATGTAACCCATTTTTGTAAATAAAATTATATTGAAACACAGTCATACTTATTTATTACTGTTTATGGCTGCTTTTAAGCTACAAGGGCAAAGTTGTGTAGCTGCAACAGAGACCTTATGGGCTGCAAAGCCACTATTTGCTAATTGAATTGAAGAGCACGAATAGAAATGAGGAAATTTCCCAGTTTTAAAATTGTTAACCTATTGTCTTCCTTTTTAGTCAAGGAATCTGCCTAAATGGGCCTTTTAGTTCAAACCCACCTACAACCCCGAAGCAAAGGTCAGCATCTATATCGCTAACTCATCATATAGGTCTAAGAAGAGCTGGTAAGTACTCTTTTTTTAAAATTTTTATTTTATTTAAATGCGGGAGGTCTCAAAGTATATGGTAGCGCAAAATTTTTTCATTACACATTAGTGACTAATTTTGAAGACTATTCTATGTGTTGTAAGATAACATAAGCAATTTGAGTTGGCTATTACATCACAATTAGCTCATTCATTCGCACAGTTTTTTTAGTATCTCTATGCCAGGAACTTTATTAGGCACTAGAGATTCAGGGGTGGGGGGTGGGGGTGGGGGATAGGACTATTTAATTGACCTGTATTTTTGCAGGCTCAGACACACATATCCAGAACAAGGGAAAATTCCCAGAAAAAGGTATTCAATAGCCTAAAAATTATGGAGAAAAAAAAGTCTTACCATGAGAGTAGAAAGAATCGGGACTATATCCCCTGCTTTTTCAGATAGAAATTAAGGGAACTTGTTGCTAATAGATCTGATTTGCAAGAAATGTTTAAAGAAGTTTTTTAAAGAGAAGGAAAGTAATATAGGTCAGAAGTTCCAATCTATGGAAAAAGAAAGCATTGTAGAAAAAAAATCAAGGTAAAGTAAAAACTTATTTTTTTTTCTTATATTTGGTCTACAGATAACAAAGGCTGCCCTTGTTTAATTTGTTTAGAATGAGAGTAACAATGTATTCGAATTTGTGTGTTTATATGTATATTTTATGTGTGTGTATACTAGTATATATATGTATATCTTAATGAATGCTTATATATAAGTGAAATGAATGACAGCAATGATACAAGAATGGAAGAATTAGCATTATTTTGTTACTTTAACGTAGTGTTATTTGAAACTGTATTTGAGTTAGTTGTAAATGTATATTGTAATTTCTGGGGCAACCATAAGAAAGTAAAAAACAGAATCTATTTATAATGAGTTCAGGAGCATTACTCAATAAATAATCAGAAACAATAAAACAAACAAAACCAGCAATATAACAAACCTTGAGGGTATAAAGAGTCTGATACCAGAATTGTTAAATGTTCCGTTAAAAAAAAAAAAAAATTATGAAACATGCAAAGAATCAAGAAATTTTTGCCATAAATACAAGTAAAACAGGTAACAAAATAATTCCCTGAGGGGGAAATTGGATTTTGGGCTTAGCAATTACTTTAAATCTATTATTATACATAGGAAATCATACCTGAGGTATTTAAGAAAAGTATGCCAATAATGCCTCACCAAAGAGAACTATCTATTATACAGAAAGCCTGTGTTGGTCACGCCATCACGCCGTAATGACTGACCAGCAGGAGGCTGTGTGCGTGGGATGGATGGGGACTTGACTCTGGGGGATTTGACTGGAGGCTTGGGTGGGTCTCTGGGTCCTGCCTCCTTTGGCAGCTGCAGGACTCTTTCTAGGGACTTGGTGGGACTCTGGGTCTTGGGTCTCGTGCAATTTCACGCACTGGGCCCCTAGTAAATCTATACTAATAAAAGTGTAATGTGCTAATTAGACTGTACATCCTTCCAGATGACCTCCTGGATGAAGTTAGGGCTGGGAGGCAAGCCCAGGTCCTGGGTGCCAGAGGGAAGTTGGTGCTGGCAGCTGGGGAAAGGAAGGCCTACTCTTGCATGAATTTTGTGCATCAGGCCTCTAGTTATAAAATAATAAAATAATTTTAATAACTATAAAATAATTGCCACTTCTACTTAATATTGGATTGGCGATTCTAACCAGGGTAGTTAAGTAAAAAGGAATTAAAGAAGTAAACCTATATTTGCAGATGACAATCATCCTGTCTAATAAAGAGAAAGTATGCTAATTGACCACCATGCCCTCACAAAGTTGGTGGTGCCCACAGCCAATAAGGAGGGAATGTGCCAATTGACTGCCACACCCTCAAAGATGGTGATGCCCACTGCCACAAGATGGAGGCGCCCAGTCCCCTCAGCCCCTCCAGGGTGGCAGGCACTTGGCACAACCAACCCCGCTCCTAGGCAGGTCCATCCATTCCACATGCCTGCCTCCAGAGTCCCCCAATCCCCTCAGTCCCCCAGCCGCCCAGGGCCAGCTCAAGGCATGAGCAACCCTCGGATGTCAGTTGCCCGGCCAATGCTCAAGGCGCAGGCAAGCCTTGGATGGTGGCTGCTCAGCCACCCAGGGCCACCCAAGGCTCAGGTAACCAGGGCCATCTGAGACTTGCACTGCTGGCAGTGGCAGCAGCAGAGGTGATGAGGGCATCGCCTTCCCCTGATCGCTGGGTTGCCTCCCAACCCTGAGGGCTCCCGGACTGTGATAGGGGGCAGGCCAGGCTGAGGGACTCCCCCTCCAGTGCATGAATTTTCATACACTGGGCCTATAGTATATTCATAAAATCCTGAGAAATTCGTTAGCACTTACTACAACCAGTAACAAGTTCATCACTGTGTCAGGATACAAGAACTGTATGTAAAAATCAATTGTATTTCTATTTACTTGCAATAAACAATGCAAAATAGAAATTAATAAAATAAACCCTTACATGGACAACCAATTTTCAACAAGGGTGCCAAGATAAAATCAGTGGGGAAGGAATAGTGTTTTTAAAGCAAATGGTGTTGGAACAACTGGATATACACATGCAAAAGAATGAATTTGGAACTCCATATGTCATTATATTTAAAAATTAACTCAAGACCCATCCTAGACTCAAGTGTAAGAGTTAAACCATAAAATTTGTAGAACACAAAGAAAATCTATGTGGCCGTAGATATTAAGTAAAATGCTCTTAGATAAGACACCAAAAGCACATTCCATAACTGGAAAAAATTGATAATTGGAATTCATTAAAATTAAAAACATCTGTACTTCAGCTGATACCTAAAAAAATTAAAAGACAATGCACAGGATGGGGAAAAAATACTTGCAAATAATATATTTGATAATGGACTGGTATCCAGAATATAGAAAGATGTTTTACAACTCAATAATGAAAAGACTAAAGATCTCATTTAAAAATGGGCAAAAATTCTGAATAGATGTTTCTCCAAAGAAGATATAAAAATGGCCCATAACCACATGAAAAGGTGTTTAGCATCATTAATTAGGGAAATGCAAATCAAAAGCAATGAACTATGACTTCACATCCACTATGATGTCTTTAATTATAAAGACAGACAATAACACGTGTTGATAAAAATGTCCAGAAGTGGAACACTCCTACGTTGCTGATGGTACAGTAAAATGTGACAGCCTTGTATAGCATCGAAAACGCATGAACTGCAGTCACATGCTGCTGCATGGAAATATCTTTTTAAAATGTCAAGTAAGCAAGGCATAGAAGCATTTATATATACTGTCTGCTATGATTTACAAAAATAAAAAAAGGGGGGGCAGAACTCATCTAAATTGTTAAAAGATGTATACACATATGGTATAAATATAAAGGCAAGGAAAACGTACTAAAAAGTCAAAATAATGATTTCCTTTAATGAGAGGGAGGGTGGTTTAGGAAGGGTTTCTGATCTAGAGCCGTGTTTTATGTCTTAACTTGGATGATAAGCATTTCTGTTGAAACTTTTCTGTGTACACATTGTATTTCATAATATATAATGTGTGAAATAAAAATGATGGATCTATATTGTAGGAAATCTTTCTTAAGGGTTGCTAGGTTTTCCTCTACCATTTTCCCTTCTCCTTGAAGCTTTTCTATATCAAATTTTTAGTCTAAGATTATTTATCCATTCGTCTTCTCGCCTATTTGTTTGGACTTTTTTTTTTTTTTTTTAACTCTTGCTGGTATAATTAGAGAAAAGAATGCTGAAAATGTGAGCTTTTTTATCCAGTTAGTAACTAACCATTATGACTTTGACAAGCAAGGCCCTTTCCCTCTCTGGTCTTTAGTTTTTTCTTCTGAAACATTAAACTATTTGACCAGAATATTTATAAAATCCCATTCAGCCGTAATGTCATATAAAATTTATAGGATCCTCTCAATAAAATAATCTTATAGAACAGCAGTGACAGCCCTTTTTAGAGTGTGTTTTTCCTCACAGTGTTAACTGCTAACTAAATTAAGTTCCTTAGGAACACTTTTTTTTTTTGGTTGTATTTTTTTCTTCACATATAAAATGAAGATGCTACTTAACTTACATTGTTATTGTTTAGTAAATAAAATTACATTGTATCTGTCAGGGTTTTCTAGAGAAACAGAACTATTAGGATGCTTGTGTGTGTGTGAACATACATAATATATATTTGTGAATGTATGCATGTATGGAGAGAGGAAATAGGTGCGAGATGGATTTATATTAAGGCATTGTTTTTCTGAGATTGTGAGGGCTATAAAATCGGAAGTTTTTAGTACAGGCTGCCAGCATGGAAATTCTACCAGCGTCCATAGGCAGTCTGACCCTAGCCAGTTTGGCTCAGTAGATTGAGCATCAACCTATGGACCGAATGAATAGTCCTGGGTTCAATTCAGGTCAAGGGCATATACCTCAGTTGCATGCAGGCTACTCCAGGGCCCGGGCTCTGGTGGGGGTGTTTGCAGGAGGCTACCAATTGATGAGTTTCTATCTCTTTTCTCTTCCACTCTCTAAAAATCAATGGGAAAATATCCTTGAGTGAGGATTAAAAACAACAGCAAAAAAAAACAAGGCACTCCGGAGGCAAAAATTCCTTCCTTTTGTGAAGACCCCAGCCTTTTCTCTTAAGGCCTTCAACTAATTGAATGAGGCCAACCCACGTTATGAAGGATAATCTGCCCTACCCAGACTACTAATTTAAATATTAACCACATCAGAAAAATACCTTCACAGCAACATCTAGACTGCTTTTTGACCAAAACAGCTGGGCACCATAGCTTAGCCAAGTTAGCACATAAAATTACCATCTCACACAGTTTCTTAAGTGTTTACCTCTGTGCCTAAAAATATAGGTCCTTAATAACTGTTATTTCTTTCCTCTCTGATTCATATTTTACTTGGGTCTTTATTTCCAAGTAAAATTTTAAATCTGCCTTCTTTCCAGATATACCCATTCTGCCTTAGTTCAAAGCACTCAGCACATTTCTGAAGCGCTTCTTTCCCTTAGTTAGCACATAGCACTTGTTCATTGAATTACAGAGATGGCACCTTTTGCTCCATTGTGAAACCCAGCACATTTTCCAGCATGTACTAGGCTCTCAAGTATTTGTTGAATAAATAAATAAGCTGGGCAGATTTGCATATTTTAAGAGGTATACGCTGTTGTGTTAACATGTAATTTTTATTATATGCTCAACTTGCTTAATGCTATTAAGAAATTGGATTTTTTAAATAAAAATGAATTTTATTATACTGAAAAATATTCAATAAAATGTGGTAAAAAAAAAAATACTCTGCTCATCTAATTCACCTGTAATATGCTATCCTGCCATAGGGTCACTGACAATGACCAATATGATGCATAAATTTCTAGAATGTCTTGAAGATAGAGCTCCATCTACAAGTCAATTTTATCATTTAATTGTAAATACGTTGTTCTCTTTAAAGAAGGAAAATACTCTTTATAAATACATAAATGTAAACAAAATAAACATCATACACAAAAGCATGAGTACTTACCTATCTCTTTCCTCTCTTTTAACTTTCCAAGGTGTTTTACCTAGCCAGAGTCCTGTGAATTCTCCTGGTCATGGACCACCACTGTCTCCTGGCTCTCTAACCAGTCGATCACCTATAGAATTTCCAGATACTGCTGATTTTCTTACTAAGCCAAGTGTTACTTTACACAGATCTCTGGGCAATGTACCCACTTCACCAGATTCTTATCAACTTAGAAATTCTGATAGCAATGTATGTAACAGGTAAGTTTCCCAAACGTTTGTTTGTTTTACAATGTAGGTTACTTAAAATGTAACTAATATTCTAGTTCTATGTAATAACTAGGTGATGAATTAAGACTATATTCTCTTCCTTATTTATCTAGTAGAATATATTCTAAATAAAACTCATTTCAGTGGTATCATTCATTTTCCAATGAAATGACCTCCATCTGAAGTGAAATATAATTGGATTCTATTCATCCGATTATCAGTAAGTGTAAGAGAATTATTTCGTATACACTATTTTAGTGCCTGTTTATAATACCCAGTTTATAGGGTGTTCATTCTCATTTCTGCTTAGATAACTGTTTACTTCAGACATCAATGTTGACTTTCAAAATATGTTACTTTCTTCAGGGTCACACAGATGCCTTCAAGGATAAATCCTTTTAAATTTATAGCGGTTGTATTATTACAGTGTGTTGCATTTGGGACCTTGGTTAAAAATAGAGCAGATTTTCTAATTATACTTAGATTTTAAAATTTTCTCTCATTTTCATATATACATGTTTATATATGCATGTATATTTATATTTTATTCTATAAGCTGTGGACATCAAATACTGAAATATGTTTCAACATCTGAATCAGAGTCTGGTACAGACTGCTGGAATGGGAAATTAGGTGAGTGTTTAACTTTATGAGCAATTTTTACATTACTTTTTAGGATGAATAAATGAATGGGTTTAATTTCAGTTTATCCACCTTTAAAATGAACATTATGGTGTTTTATCTACTTCAGAGAGGAGTTATTAAGAACAAAGTATAAATAATAGATGGAAGTATTTTGAAGAGTAAAAATGGTTGTACAAATGAATATTACCTTAGATGATGGATTTGGCTCATAAATAGCGAAATAAAGTATAATAATGTTGAAATTTATGCTGCACAATGTAAGGCCAAAAGGTTTTTATGGCACAGAAAGGACTTTAAAATTTAATCATATCATTCTGAAATATTTTTATGGCCGAACAAAAAATTACTATGGTGATAAAATTACAGTAGTTTTATAACATTAAACAATTGATGATCAAGCTTCCAATAATAGGTAGTTAACTTGCACAAACATTCCCCCTGAAAGTAGGTAGAAACGCTGTATAAATTATTAACAAAATAAATCTGCTTGAAGCTCCTCAGAAATACCACTAGATCTGGAAGAGGATCGAAGTCCAAAAGGGTGAATCTGGAGTTTGGGGCTACCAAAAGGGTGTTTGCCAGAGGGCCAGGGACTGGTAAAAGGAAAATCCTTTTGGTAGCGTCACCCTAGGAATATAAAAGTACAGAAATAGGTAGGTCCTCTCAGGGATTGTAGGCTCCTAGGAATCTCTTTACATAGTTCTTCATTTTAAAGTGTGCAATTCAGTAGTTTTGGCTCTTACGTTTTAAAGTGCTGTTAGAAAAATAACAACAAAGGCCAATTCTTTAAAAAACAACAACAAAAAACTTTTTCCGCCAAGACCGGTTTGGCTCAATGGATAGAGCGTCGGCTTGGGAACTGAAGGGACCCAGGTTCGATTCCGGTCAAGGGCATGTACCTTGGCTGCGGGCATATCCCCAGTAGGGGGTGTGCAAGAGGCAGCTGATCGATGACTCTCTCTCATCGATGTTTCTAGCTCTCTATCTCTCTCCCTTCCTCTCTGTACAAAATCAATAAAATATATTTTAAAAATAAAAAAAAATAAAAAAAACTTTTTCCAAAAAATAGAAAAGCAAACTTCCCACTCATTCTGTAAGACTGATAGTACCCTGATGCCATAACCACAGGTATCACAAGAAAACTACAGACCAGTATGCCTTATATGTATAAACACAAAAATCCTTAACATAATACTAGCAAACTGAGTCCAACAACATATAAAACCGTCACATCATGACGAAGATGTATTTATCCCAGAAATGCAAGGGCAGTTTAATATTTGAAATCAATTAATATACCACATTAAAAAAAATAGAGAGAGCCAAAACCAGTTTGGCTCAGTGGATAGAGCGTCAGCCTGTGGACTGAAAGGTCCCAGGTTCGATTCCAGTTAAGGGCACATCTCCAGAAGGGGATGTGCAGGAGGCAGCTGGTCGGTGTTTCTCTCTCATCGATGTTTCTAGCTCCCTCTTCCTTCCTCTCAAGATATTAATAAAATATATTAAAAATAAACAAATAAAGAGAAAAAAAAAAACATGATAATCTTAATAGATGCATAAAAAGTATGACAAAATCAAATAGCACTATTTCATGATAAAAACACTCAAAATAGTAATAACAGCATTTGGTTTCCTCCCGCATGTGCTCCAACCGGGGCCGGGGATCAAATCTGCAACCCAGATGCCTTGACCAGGAATCAAACCCAAGACTTTTCAGGGCATAGGCCAACACTCTCTAACCATTGGGCAACAACTGCCAGAGTTCAACATTATATTTTTAAGAATCATACATATTGTTGCATGTGATTGTAGTTCTTTTTCTTTGTAATGTGCAGTTGTCTGCGTACACTAGTTTATGTATTCTACTGTTGATGAGTTTTGGAAACTTTATGTTCAGGTTATTACAAATAGAAGAAATAGGAATATTTTTATACATGTGGATGAATACTATTTAGTTAACAATGCTGCTTCTCTTTTCCATGTGATTTGAGAAAAGGGTATTTTTAATCACATTGTAAAGAAATAAGTCACACTTATGATACTGTATTAATTTTTTTTTACCTACACATTTATGTTCTTTTATAACTTGCTTCAGTGGCAGATTTTCTTTTCCTCTTAATTTTCAATTACAGTTTACATTTAATATATGCTTTGGTTTTTAGATGTGCTTTAATGTTATTTTCAGGTCTAAAATTCAAACAATTTCAGACATTAGAAATTGTTTATATCAAATTTGTAAAAAATGATTTGGGGACTTATTTTTGTTCTCACTTTTATGAAGAATATCCACTCATCTCATTCATCCATGAGTAGATATATCAGGTGAATGTTTGTATTGCACGAGCACAAGATGCATGGGCCAAATAGTCCAGCAAGATAGGATTAATGGGAATTAATGTTTTAATGTCATTCATTTAGATTTAATGCCATAATGGTTCCCTCTATTTATTTTTTCAAATAATTTTTCTGACGAAACTGCCCATGAAGGGGAAGTTTTATTTTTATATATGATTTTTTTTGAAAGGTGATGAAGACAACACCAATTTGACAAAAGAATCACTCAACCTTACAGAAGCTCAACCAGAAGTGGAAACAGAGAACGGAGACGGCAGAAAATTAATTTTGGAAGGTGATAATCACCTAACAGAAGAGGCACAGGATGAACAGCAACCAAATGTAAAACTTATAATTATGTTAAGGTGAAATTATTAGTGCATAGTGTAGTTTTGTGATTTTTGCTCAGAACAATGTTTTTAATATTATGATACTTTGAAATTTTTTTTTTTTTCATCTCAGCAGAACTGGTGAATATATTTTAAGACCACGTTCACATTTTTATTACAGCATAGTAGTGTAGTCCCATTATTGATATCTCCCACTTATCAAATTGTCACAGGTGTTTATGTGGGAAATTAACAGTATACACAAGAGTTAGCACTATTCATGTGTCAGGAATCCGCCAGGTCTCGGACCACATCCCCCATGCATAAGTGGGGGACTATTATACTATGTAGCACTAGAGACACTTTTTATGGAATTATCAAAATGTGTATTTCTATAGTCATACAATATACAATTGGAAATTTTTTACTGAGAGTCACTCTATCACATTAAAGAAAACCTTGGTTAAAAAAGTAACTACTTCTAAACTCATCTCAGAACAACCAAGTGCATTCATTTTACAATGAACTCATTTTATTTAGTTTTATAGTAGATATATTACTTCCCATGTGGATTTTATTATTATTATATATGTTAAGATCTGGGAAACGTGTATAGTCATTAAAAACAATGAAATAATCTATTTATTTAAAATAGCACTTTTTTTGTTCTGAAAGTTCATAATTTTAAGCTTTTTAGGTAAAAACTCATCCATTTTTCTTGGGAAGTTAATAAATGCCACTATAAGGATATAAGTTTCTATTATTCTTGATGCCTATAAATTTTAAAATGAAAATGGAATTGAGATTTCTTTAGTGTTTCAGAAATATTTTTATTTATAAAAGTGAAGAGTAAGAAATGTCCTGATATATAGAAGACATGTTTATATTTATGTGAAGATAGCATTCTATAAAGAGACGAAATAGGAAGTACAGATCGTATTTGAGAGAAACAGTTGTAGAAAACAGAACTGACCACTTTTTAATGCTCAATTTTAAGTGTTCGAATTTAGATATGGATTTAACAATATTTATAAAAGATATATTGGTTTGGATCTCTCCCCGCCCTCATATGTACAGACTGAACAGGAAGCATCACTGGACCCAATTTTAATAGAAGATTATGATTCATTAATAGAAAAGATGAACAACTGGAATTTTCAAATTTTTGAACTTGTAGAAAAAATGGGAGAGAATTCAGGAAGAATCCTCAGTCAGGTTTGTTTAAAATTCCCCACTACTTTTTTATTATGAATTATAAATAAAAAGCAGAATCTAAAAATGCATAATGTTGGTTTATGCAGAAATTCAACATTTTTTATTGAATTGTTATTTTCACAAATGAAGTTTCCAGTAGAAAATTTGAAAACATATATGTAAGTGAAAAGTATTTGTAATAATGGGATTTAATTTTAACTAAAATAATAAAGTTTTACTTTATATTGAATCTAAAGGTTGAAAAAGGAAAACGGTGATTAATGATTAAGTGCTAACCAATGAAAGTTATGCTTCTTTGCAACTTGACGTTACCCCTGATGGGTTCATACAATAGTATCAGATTAACCTTCTAAAAATATCACCCTCATTAACAACAAAATATCTTATTTGTGAAACATAAGAACAGAATAAATTATGTGGAAGGTATATAAGTTCATCTCATTTAAGTCTCTCAAGATAAAAACATGACTTCTTTTAACACCTAGGACTAGAATAGAATTCATATGCCCTTCAGTAAATTATGAATAATGGGAAAATTTTAAACTAGAACATGACATGGTAATCTTTCTTTGGTTTTCATGGGCTTTCAGGTAATGGCTTCCTTTTTCATGTTTTCAAAAGATCTCATTGTAGGAGAATTTTTAAAAAATTATTAACTTAATATTCCTAAATGCAAATCACAAAAACATATACTCAACTACAAGTAGAAATTCTGATTTATTTTAATTGATATTTAGGTTATGTATACCTTATTTCAAGACACTGGTTTATTGGAAATATTTAACATTCCCACTCTACAATTCATGAACTATTTTCGTGCATTAGAAAATGGCTATCGAGACATTCCTTGTAAGTATTAGCATGTCTTATTATTTAAGTTCAATTAATAGTGGTTTTTAAACCCTTTATTATTTTTCCCTTTATTATATTACCCAAACATGTAATTTAAAAGTCACTAAACACTTTTAAATTGCATGTTTGGGTAAGTTTTAAATAGACATTTAAAAAGAAAATCTGTATCCTACTATTTAAAGTTAACTGACTACTGTTAACATTTTGATATTCTTTAAGACTTTTTTCTTATATGTTTATTTTTTATAATGTAAATCATAATATCAATACCTATTTATAGTCTGCTTTCACTTACTACATGATGTACATCTTTGTTAATATTTGAGTGCCTAATATGGACATAGGCAATAGGATGGTGAAGACTTGGATGGGTAGGTATGAGAGTAGAGGGTGAAAGGGTAGGGAAATGGGAGATATCTATAATAGCAATAATAAAAAATATATTTAAAAAAAGAAACAAATCTATTACCTATTACTAAAAAAAAAAAAAAGAAAAGTTTCTGGATCTAACTTTTCTAAATTTCAGTTTTCAAGTTTGTAAATGGGAATAATAGTACTTACTCCATAGGTAGTGAAGATAATCTATATAAATAACGCACACATCAGAATTCATGGAACATAGTAAATGGTCAATAACAAGTGATTATGACTAGAGGCCCAGTGCACGAAATTCGTGCATAGGGGAGAGGGGTGTCCCTCAGCCCGGCCTGCACCCTCTCCAATCTGGGACACCTTGGGGGATGTCCAACTGCCAGTTTAGATCCGATCACAAAGGGATCAGGCCTAAACCAGCAGCCAGACATCCCTCCCAGGACTGCTGGTTCCTAACTGCTCACCTGCATGCCTGCCTAATTGCCCCTAATCTCTTCCCTGCTGGCCTGGTTGATATTTAACTGCTCCCCTGCCAGCCTGATGCCCCCAGCTGCCCTGCCCTTCCTTGCCAGCCTGACTGCCCCTAGCTGCCCTCCCCTGCAGGCCTGTTGGCCCCCAACTGCCCTCCCCTGCCAGCCTGATAGTCTCCAACTACTCTCCACTGATAGCCATCTTGTGGCAGCCATCTTGTGGTGGCCATCTTATGATGATGTCACATGAGGGTATGACACCACCTAGACTTTTATTATGTAGGATAATTGAATCATGCTCTGAAACTTTAACACTTAGTATTGTATCATCTGCCAGTTCTACATAAATACATATTAAATACTGGTTGAAGTGTTGATTTTTTTTTATTGAATTTCAGTTATGACTATAATCATTAAATTAACAAAGGTTATCTTATTTAATCTTTCTAGGAAAGGTTGTATTATCTGCCGTTCACAGGTGAAGTTAAAAACTCAGAAGGATCTTTCCCAAGATTATAAAATTATAAATAGCAAAGCTGGGTTTTACTTATAGACCTCACAAAGTAGTATTTCAGTAAACAAATGTTTTCTTGATCATGTGCTGTGTCAGACATTCTTCTCAATGTGTTCATATACCATTTAACATTTATTCCTTATATAAGAGCTGAGAAATAAGTATCATACTTATATTTTTTTGTATTTTTGTGAAATATTTTTGTTTGTATTTTTGCATACGGGTGCATAAAACAGTTAAAATTCTAGATACTTGAACATTCCTTGATTCACCCATAAAAAATTTATGAATTCATATGCCCCTCAATAAATTATGAACAATGAACTGAACATAAAAGTTATGGGTGGATCAAGGAATATTCAAGTATCCAGAATTTTAACTGTTCTATGCACCCGTGTGCAAAAAATAGGTCTCCATAATCTAAACAGTGTTTACAATTTAAAAAAAAAACAAAAAAAAACTACAACCTTAAATATATTTTTCTATGTCTTTAAATTAGCCCTGGTTACCTTTCTTTTTCTATGACCTCTTCATTATGTTTTCAAAGTGTGAGTTGAGGCTTTTTAAAATAAGATGAAACAAAAATGTAATTGCGGGAAATCATTCTAAGCCATATATTTTATATATGGGGATAACTAAAAATTATACTTTTTAAGATGTCTTATGGTAAATGTAATAGAATAATCAGTTTTAAAAATCATTTTGGTGACTTTAGATCACAATCGTATACACGCCACAGATGTCCTACACGCAGTTTGGTTTCTGACAACAAGGCCAATTCCTGGCTTACAGCAAATCCACGGTGATCATGGTACAGGAAACACAACAGGTACTTCTTTCTGCAGATCTTCCTTTTAAGTAATAAAATTAATCAAGCTACCTATTTTCATTACCTTTCAAATTTTTCAGTAACTAACCTTTTATACAAAGGGCCATGTAAGTTTTTATGTATACTAATGACATGCAAATTAGGAAACCTACCACTCATCTTAAGGGCTAAGTTAAGATCCAGTACCACTGAGTCTACCAAGTCTCTTCTGTGTCCCATCCTGCTGATACACCATTGAGATAACTACTATCCTGAATATTATATTACTAGAGGCCCTGTGCATGGATTTGTGCACTGTTGAGGTCCCAAGTCCTGGCCTATGGGATCAGGCCAAAAATAGCTCTCTGATGTCCCCTGAGGGGTCCCGGATTGCGAGGGGGTGCAGGCCAGGCCGAGGGACCCCACCAGTGCACAGGAGGGCTCCAGGGCATGCCTGGATCGTTTTGCCCAATTGCAATCGGCTGGACCCCAGTAGCAAGCTAACCTATCAGTCAGAGCATCTTCCCCTTGGTGGTTAGTACAAGTCATAGTGATTGGTCAAATGAACAGTTGGACACTTAGCATATTAGGCTTTTATTATATAGGATGATAATCATTTCCTTGCTTTCTTTTAATTCTTGTTTCTGGTTTTTTTTTTAGATATATCATGTAAATATTCCCATTATTTGAAAGCCTCACATATAACTTAAATGAATTACAAAACCTTTTCAAATTTTGCTCCCAAAGAAGTTAGTTCTGTTCCTCATCATAGTATAATTATTTATGCAAATATAATGAATTATAACATTGATGGTTCTCTTATTCTAGCTCATAAAAGAGTGGAGATATGCTTTGGATCTCTAAAAAAAAAAAAAAGAAAGAAAAAGAATGGATAGTCTGGCCGTCGTTACTCAGTGGTTGAGTATTGACCCACGAATCAAGAGTTCAGTTCACAGGTTCAATTCTTGGTCAAGGCACATTCCTGGATTTTTATCTTGATACCAAGTAGGGGTCATACAGGAAGCAACTGATGTTTCTTAGTGATGTTTCTGGCTCTCCCTGTCCCCCTCAAATCCATAAAAAAAAAAAAAATGGAAGAAGAGGGAAGAAATATTTCAATAATATATAGACATATGCACACATGGACATAATTTGCTCAGTAACAAATGTCTGAGAAATATTACCAGACTAATCAGTGTAGTAGACAGTCATTGCTTTACATTCTTTGGTACTTGAGTCTGAAGTACTGCCATTATTTGCGTGGAGCCGGGCATGGAATGCGAGTGCCTAGGGGACCACTCTCGTTAAGCACAACTGGCTCTGCGGGATGAATGGAAGGCCTGGTTAAGGCGCCCGATGCCAGGGCTCCTCAGACCCCAGAAAAAGTGTTGGTTGATATAAACAGCAGGATGGTGGCCATGGCCGTGGGAATCCTCTAAGGAGCGTGTAACAACTCACGTGCCGAGTTGAGTAGCCCTGGAAGTGGATGGCGCTGGAGCGGCGGGCCCAACACGGCGATGGCTAGCGGTTTTCCGGCTAGGGGGATGGGAGCCTAGTCAGAGGGGTTCCTGCCCCCCCCCCACACACACACACACACATACACCCGGCGCCCTCCCACAGAGCAAGCTATGCAGAGATGAGTAAGAGGGCCGTGCAGAGAGCCTGGAAGCCCAGGGCGCGGCGCAGAGGAGCCGCTGCAGGCGCAGACCTTGGTGGTGGCAGTAGATACTCCGAGAACTTTGCAGGTGGAAGCGGAGAAGGGTTCCTTCCATGTGAACAGCAGTTGAACATCGGTCCTCGGTCCTGAGAGATGGGCGAGCGCCGTTCCGAAGGGTCGGGCGATGGCCTCCGTTGCCCTCGGACTATCAGAAGGGAGTCGGGTTCAGATCCCCGAATCCGAAGTAACGGAGCGGGAGGGGGCGGGGGGGCGCCGGGAGAAGGAACTGATCCCGGAGAAGCGGGCAGGATCCCAGGGAGAGTTCTCTTTTCTCTGTGAAGGGCAGGGCGCCTGGCCCTGGCGTGGGTTCGCCCGAGAGGGGACGTGCCTCGGAAAGCACCCGGTGAGCTCTCGTGGCCCTTGGAAATCCAGGGAAGACGGTGTAAATCTTGAGGGTAGGGGGGACACCTGTATCCGCAGCAGGTCTCCAAGGTGGACAGCCTCTGGCATGCTGGAGCAGTGTGGGTAAGGGAAACCGGATCCGTCTTCGGGATAGGGATGGGCTCTCGGGGTTCGGTCGGTGGGTCCCGCTGGGGTGCGAAGCGGGGCTGGGCGCTGGCTCACCCCCACGGCCCTTCCTGTCCAAAGCCCGGACCCCATGTGCGGCTCCCCACGTCGCTCTTCCCTCCTTGGTGGGAACGAGGCTGAAGGGGGGGGGGGGGGGGGAGGAATGGGTAGTGGGGGCCTGGACACCCTAGGGCCCGGCTTCCCCAACTCTGGACGCAGGCCAGGCCCTTCCTATGGCGGGTGCCATGGGGAAGCCTGGGGTGAAGTTAAGGGTCCCCTTCTCGCCTCCCAGCCGCCCCCTCCACACCCGCCTTGGTTAGGCAGGTTGCCTCGCCTCGGCCTAGCAGCCAACTTAGAACTGGTGAGGGCCAGGGAACTCCGACTGTTTAATTAAAGCATGGGCCAGGGTGTGATTTCTGCCCAGTGCTCTGAATGCCAAAGTGAAGAAAGTCACTGAAGTGCGAGTAAACGCGGGAGTAACTGATGCTCTTACGAAAGCCAAACGCCTCGTCATCTAATTAGTGACACGAGTGAATGGATGAACGAGTCCCACTGTCCTTGCCTACTGTCCAGCGGAACGGAACCACAGCCAAGGGAACGGGCTTGGCGGAATCGGCGGGGAAAGAAGACCCTGTTCAGCTTGACTCTAGCCTGGCCCGGTGAAGAGACATGAGAGGTGCAGAATAAGCGAGGGGGTGGGATTGGGGGGCCGCTGGTGAAATACCACTACTCTGATGGTTGTCTTCACTGACTCGGAGAGATGAGGAAGAAAAATGGGGAGG
Source organism: Pipistrellus hanaki (assembly GCF_964339955.1). Taxonomy (NCBI): domain Eukaryota; kingdom Metazoa; phylum Chordata; class Mammalia; order Chiroptera; family Vespertilionidae; genus Pipistrellus; species Pipistrellus hanaki. Next base: position 52,120,590 of record NC_140511.1, read on the forward strand.
AGGGAGCTGGCCCTGGCCCCCCTGGGAAAGGGGCTTCGGCCACTGCCACCCACCCTCACTTCCCACGTGTTCATAGCATCTTCATTTTTTGATCCTTCGATGTCGGCTCTTCCTATTATTATGAAGCAGAATTCACCAAATGTTAGATTGTTCACCCAGTAATAGGGCATATGAGCTGGGCTTAAAGCCTCATGAGACAGGTTCCTTTTACCTTACTGACAATGCGTTGCCATGGTAATCCTGCTCAGTATGAGAGGAACTGCAGGTTCAGACATCTGGTATGTGCTTGGCTGAGGAGGCAATAGGGAGAAGCTGCCATCTGTGAGATTATGAATGAACGCCTCTAAGTCAGAATCCCGCCCAAGCGGATCAATGGAGCCTCGATTGGCCTCAGCTGTCCCTGCCAGTGGGCAGCACACCCCGCTTTACATGGGGACCAGTCCTGTGGGGAGGGACTTTTGTCCTGGGAAATGGGGTGCATCAGGAAAGGGGGACACCCCTTTGTCCTTCACGCAACACACGTTCATAGGGAACCTGGTGCTAAACCCTTCGTAGAGGACCTGCTTCTGGGTCGAGGTTTCGTACGTAGCAGAGCAGTTTTCCCTTGCTGCGATCTATTGAAAGTCAGCCCTGGACACAAGGGTTTGTCCTGCTCCTGTCCTCTCTCCTTCCCAGGGGGACGGCCGCCCTCCTGCCCTCCTGCCGGGTGCGAGGGAAGGAAGAGGGGAACTGTGCATGTGGAATCGCCTCTCCTGACCCCGCCAGGGGCCTTTGGGCCCCAGGCTAGGACAGGGAAGTGAGGGTGGGTGGCAGTGGCCAAAGTCCCTTTCCCAGGGGGGCTAGGGCCAGCTCCCTCCTCCCCATTTTTCTTCCTCCCTCTCCGAGGAGCCCTGTCGACCAGCACTCCCAAAAACCTCCGGCTGTGGGGAAGGTTGCCTGGTGACTGCATTTGACCAGATAGCCGGGCCAGACTTAGTCTCCAGTGGCAGGTCAGAGTGGTCAGGTTGACCAGTTGTCTGTGGAAATGAGATTGGGGGCAGGGGACTGGTGATTGTGTGGTACTGAGGCCAAGGAGTGGATGAATGTTGACAGAATACTAAAAAATAAGTAAATAAATAATAAGTAGGACTAAGTCAAACGAAAAAGAACTGTACATCAAAGAAAACAAAAATGAGGGAGAGTTTTTTCAAACTACACACTGGATAAGGGGTTAATGCCCAAAAATAAATGAGAACTCACACAACTCAATAAAAACCCCCAAAAATCTGATTAAATATTCTTTTAAAGACGACATCTAAATGGCATCAGGTATACAAAAAGAAACTGACATCATTAATTATTAGGGAAATACAAATCAAAACTACAATGAGATCCCTTAACACTTGTTAGGATGGCTTATTATTGTTGTAAGTAGAATCTAACTCATGTAAGTAAACATAAGATAATCAAATTGCCTATAGGATGCCCCTCAGCCCCCTCGTGAGAAGGTTATATATCTTATGCTGCTTTTGCTTGTTCCTCAGAGTCTGATGATGGAACTAACGCTGGGCAGATTGCTTACATTTCTTCGAGGAGCTGCTCAATCCCAGATGAGAGCTATGGCTGCCTGTCTTCAAACATTCCTGCCTTGGAATTGATGGCTTTGTATGTGGCAGCTGCCATGCATGATTACGACCACCCAGGGCGGACAAATGCATTTCTGGTGGCTACAAATGCCCCTCAGGTAGGAAATACTTTAGCGGAAAGTTTAAAGAGTGATTCTGGAATTTTACAATCTTTTTGTGTATTCTTTTGTATAACATTCTCCAGTTCAATCATATGGCCATTACCTCGACATGGAATTGGATGTTAACACACTGGATGTTACCTCGACGTGGAATTGGACATGATGTGTACTAAAAAATTGGGGGTGGGAGGAGGGAAGGGGGAATCTCCTTCAATTAGGAAAGAACATGTTTATGAAAGAGTGACTCATTTTATGACATTCTGGAGTTCTTGTTTTCAGTATTTTTGCCTTTGATCAAAATGTAAGACTCACTCTTCCTTCTGGCAAGGTCTTTTGTATGGCTAGAAGCTATAATGATGAGCAACTATTATTTTTGTTGTCTTCTTTTTCCTCTATAACAGGGGTCTTCAAACTACGGCCCGCGGGCCACATGCGGCCCGCAGAGGAGTCTGATCCGGCCCGCCAGGTTTTTTGGGCAGTGAGCGCAGCCGAGGTGTTACAGTAGGAATTAGTAGTTCATATAGTCCGGCCCTCCAGCTCTCTGAGGGACCGTGATCTGGCCTCCACTTTAAAAAGTTTGAGGACCCCTGCTCTATAACATGCCTTAATACTCAGGCTCTAAATCTCTTAACTCGGAATATATTAATATGTGTAAAAACTCTTCTAGTACTACCTCATTTTTTTTTTATCCAATACAGCTGAGAAGGTGCAACATTACTGTACTATCAAATTTGCATAAGAGATAGGAATTCACAACAAATGGATACTCTAATAATTTTAAGCATTAGGACTTGGAACCAATTACTTGACTTTAAGTAGAATTTAGTGTGCATGTTTACTTGAGCAGCTGATTCCTTTATATTCTTTGTCTAAGAGGAAGCCTTACAGAGAGTGAATTCATGTTTTTCACTTTGTCATTCTGTATTTAAACCTCAGTTCTGATTCTTTCATCTTCTGTAGCCATTCTGTGTTCCTTTTCTCACTTTTGTTAATGTAAAAAAAAATGATTGAAATCTGTAAAGAATTTTTGTGAGTTTATTTGAGCCAAACTGTCAACAACTGCTGGGAAGCAGAACCTCAATGAATTGAGATAATGCTCCAGAGAATGGTAGGTTACATTTGTATTTATACATTGCAATCAAAGGAGGAATGTATGTGGGTTACATGAAATTCATTGGTGATAGATTGAGGAGGTGGGATAAAGCAAAACCGCGAGGTGGTGGGGGGTGGGAAAACCCCTGGGATTGGATAAAAAGTAAAATGATGGACACATACTTAGGTGGGTGCAGGACATATCTGTCCCGGTGCCCAGCCCATTTGGTTGTGCCCCAGGGACTCCAGAAAAAGGGAAGTTACAAGTTACCCAGACACTTCAAGGGTATGTTATCATAGATGCAAAAAGACAGACAAGCTCAGTTAAGGTAAAGGTTGACCTTGTCAGTGAAGATACCAGCCTTGGACCTAACTGCCCACCATAACTGCTTTTAGTTAAAGTTTAATTTTAGGCCATCCTTTGTGGTTACTTTAGGTCTCTGAGTTTGCAAGACTGCCATGCAGGCCTCCCCTGAACTTGTCAGGTCAGCATGTGGCCCTTTCATCTACACTTTTATCCCTTTCACACAGTCTCACTTTAAAATATACGGGATAGATTCTTTAGCCACAATAAGAGTAAGATTCAAGTAGGATTCGGAGATGAGTGGGAGGAGAATGTTAAAAGTGATGTGTAATTCATTATCCCCATTGAGACTTGTATCTATTAAAAGCTCATGATTTCCATAGGTAACTAATCTTAATAAAAGAAAAGCATTCAAATTAACCATCACTCAATTACATCCACAGCCAATCAGAGTGAGTATGCAAATTAACAAAGATGGGGGTTAATTTGCATATGCAGGTGCAGAGCGGTGTGAAGCCTGCTATGAGGGAAAGGGAGGCAGCAGAGGTAGCTACTGGAGTGGTGCTCCAGACAGAAGCCAGGACCTGCTGCTCCCGGGTGGCCGGGAATGGGGACTTGTTGGCTCCCGGTAGGAGGGGGCACATGCCGGCTTCCGGTCGGCCGGGGTGTGGGGACTTGCTGGCTCCTGGGCAGCTGGGATATCGTGCAATGAGTGTCTAGTTAAAAAATAAATTTCAACCTGATATCTATTCTCTTTCAAAGAAATTACCCACTAAGGAGCACATATTTTCTCATTTGCAGTACCATTCTGCAAAAGTCAATGCCCATTCTCTCTAGCCCAATACTTGATAATTTTTGCAAACCTCTGTTGAGTCAAATGGGCAGTAGCAGCAGGTCTTGGGATCTGCTGGCCTTGTTTGATTTCTGGTTACCATTTATTAGTTCTGTGACCTTAGGCAAATCAGCCTTATCTTTCTGACCCTCAAAATATGTACCTGATATGGTTAAAGGTAAAAGGAGGTAACACATGGAAAGTTTTCTTCCATTTTATGTATTTGAAAACCTCCTGAACTACAACATAATCACGTAGAAAGAAATGACTCACTGTTCTTTTCCACGCTCTGCTTTTATTAGCTTTGAGCGTGGGTGAGTCAGACTTGTTTATTGCTTTTCCTTCAAGAATATTAAAAATGAATGAATACTAGAGAAAAATTCTCACTTGCAGAGAATTTTTTTTTTAAAAAAGCTGTTATGATTTATGAAGTTTATACTCAAAACTTGTTCTAGTTCCTAACTTCCCATTGTTAAGAATTGTCCATAGATGGAGCAGTGGGAAACTCCGGAATGGAAAGGAAGTAGATTAGACAAAGTGTGACTGTTTACGTTGGGTTACATCGCTTTCCGTTCCAAACCCTTCGATGACATTCACCACATTCCTAGTAAGTCACTAGGATAGCGCAGGAGGCCCTGCTTGATTTAAACCCCATTGAGTCTGCCTTTCTCATGTTCACTCAGGTCTAGCCTCACTGGCCACCTTGCTGTTTTCTCCTGTACCTAGACACCCTCCCCGAGAGCCTGCTCCTGTTCTGTCCTCCCTGCCCAGGGTGCTCTTTCCCCACATGTCCATGCAGCTCACTTGGTCATGTCCTTCCATCTACAATTTCAGAAGCTCCTTTTTGGCACTCATTATGCTCCTTCCCTGCTTTATTTTTTTTCCAAAGCAATGATTGTTTAGGCATTCTGCATTCTGTTTTGTTTATGATGTCTTCCCTCGGTGGAATATATCATAAGGGCAGGGATTTTTGTCTCTTTTATTCCCTAATACTGAAGGGTCCCAGATTCTATTCCGGTCAGGGGCATGTGCATTGGTTGCGGGGGGGCGGCTGGTCGATGTTTCTCTTTCATCGATGTTTCTAGCTCTCTATCGCTCTGTAAAAAAATCAATAAAATATATTTTTTTTTAAAAAGGAAAAAAAATTCTAGATTGCTTGGTGACTTTCTTCTGCACGATATATGCTTTATTGCAGAGTTTCTTCTTTAATTGGGAAGAATGTGAATGTGTTTGGGGCTTGTTACCCAGCAGGTTTTTACTTATGTGTTTGAGTGAAACTGCCCTGTGATTTTTCTTTTTTGTATTATCTTTGTCAGATTTTAATGTCGAGGTTTGTAAGCCGACCGTTTTTTCATTATTGCCCCACTAACAAGACTTCTTAAATAATTTTTCCTTATCATTCCCATGAAATTTTAGTACTTAGAAGTAATGTATTTGTCTATGTACTATAGGCATATCTTATGTGCTTTGAACATAAAAAGTAAGACCCAGACCCAGACAGCCCGACCCCTATTGGGGCAGATCCAGACCCGGCGGGCCTCACCCCCGTCAAGCCCCGTCGGGTGGGGTCATAGCCTCAGGTCACCTGGCCCGATGCTAGGGCGGGGGGCTCGGCCTGTGGTCCCCCATCAAGCCACGCCAAGTGGGGGACACAGCCATGGGTCCCCCGGCCCAGGCTGGGGACATGCCTTGAGGTCCCCATCAAGCCCCACCTTAAATAGGAATCCCGGGGCCCAGGGAGCCAGACCGCCGCTGCGCTCTCCCGGCTCCCGGTGCTCACCCCTGCGGGGGCTTCCTTCCAGCGAGGGGGGGTTCCACCACCGAGGAGGCGCCGGTGTTGGGGGAGGGAGGAGCAGGGCGGATTGTCCTCAGTGCACCCCGGCGAGTCGCGCCATCGGACCCGGGGGTTTTGGAAGGCGCCACGCCGTGGAGCGAAGCGAGCGCGCACGGGGTCGGCAGCGATGTCGGCCACCCACCCGATCCGTCTGGAAACACGGACCAAGCGAACGGGCTTGGCGGAATCGGCGGGGAAAGAAGACCGTTGAGCTTGACTCTAGTCTGGCCGGGTGAAGAGACAGGAGAGGTGCAGAATCCCTGAGTCCCCGGGAGGGGGCGGGGAGGGAGGTTCGCCGGCCTTGCGGGCCGCAGGTGAAATACCACCACTCTGACCGTTTTTTCACTGACCCGGGGAGGCGGGGGGCGAGCCCTGCATTTATCTCCAGGCAGAAAAGTCAGCTCTTAGATACTAAAGGAAACTGCAGGAGTCGGGGGCTCGCACGAAAGCCGCTTTGGCGCAATGAAGGCGAAGGCCCCGCCGCCCGCCCCGCCGGCGGGCCGAGGTGGGATTCCGAGGCCTCCCCAGTCCGCCGAGGGCGCACCATCCGCCCGAAGGCGCACCGCCGGCCCGCCCCGTTAGGACCCTATGAAAGACGGTGACCTGTGCCTGGGCAGGGCGACACCAAGGGAAACTCGGGGAGGTCCACAGCGGCCCTGACGTGCACATCGGTCGTCCAACCTGGGTATGGGGGCGAGAGACTAATGGAACCATCTAGCAGCGGGTTCCCTCCGAAGTTTCCCTCGGGATAGCGGGCGCTCTCGCAGACGCGCAGTTTTATCCGGCAAAGCGGATGATTAGAGGTCTTGGGGCCAAAACGATCTCAACCTATTCTCAAAGGTTAAATGGGTGAGAAGCCGGGCTCCTTGGAATGCGGGTGCCTAAGGGGGCACTCTCAGTAAGCAGACCTGACGCTGCAGGGTGAACCGATCGCCCGGTTAAGGCGCCGGATGCCCGGGTTCCTCAGACCCCAGACAAGGTGGGGGTAGAAAGTAGGACGGTAGCCATGGCCGTGGGAATCCGCTAAGGAGCGTGTAACCACTCACCTGCCGAGTTCAGTAGCCCTGGAAGTGGATGGCGCTGGAGCGGCGGGCCCAACACAGCTGGCGCTGGCGGTCGGTGGGAGACCAGAGGGGACCGGAGCGCGGGCGCACGCAACCGCGCGACCGCCCCGCACCCGCGCCCGCTACGCAGCGACGAGGAGGAGGGCGCTGCGGGGAGCCCTGAAGCCTAGAGCGCAGGCGGGCGGGCCGACGGCATCGGGTCAGGGGGAGGTCTCCCGCGGGGCAGGGCCCGGACACCGGAGGACCAGCGGAGGCGGCAACCCTGGACCCGAGCCCGGCCCTTCCCCTGGATCGCCCAGCGGCGGTGGACGGCCAGCCGCTCCCGGGTGGCGACGGGGCGGGGGGGGGGTTCCCCGCTCTGCGCCGGCTCGGGCCGCGCGCGCATGCGCACTGGCCTTTCCCCGCCAGGACCGCCCCCGGGGCCGCGGTGCCGCGCGGCAACTGGGCCAGGGCCTAGCAGCCGGCTTAGAACCTCTGCGGACCAGGGGAATCCGACTGTTTAATTAAACAGAGCATAGCGGAGGCCCGCGGCGGGTGTGGACGCGATGTGGTTTCTGCCCAGTGCTCTGAATGTCAAAGTGAAGAAATTCACTGGGGCGCATGTACACGGCGGGGGTAACTGACGCTCTTAAGGAAGCCAAGCGCCTCCTCGGCTGATTAGAGACGCGCATGAATGGATGAACGAGTCCCACTGTCCCTGCCTACGGTCCAGCAGAACCACAGCCGAGGAATGGGCTTGGCAGAATGGGCGGAGAAAGAAGACTTTGGCTCTAGTCTGGCCCGGTGGAGAGCCAGGAGAGGGGCAGAATAAGGGGGAGGCCCCGCGCCCCTGCCCTGAGTCCCCGCGCCCCTGCCCTGAGTCCCCGCGAGGGGGCGGGGAGGGGGGTTCGCCGGCCTTGCTGGCCGCTGGTGGAATACCACCACTCTGATGGTTTTTGTGTTTGTTTGTTTTTTAATTTATTGATTTTTTTTTTTACAGAGAGGAAGATAGAGGGATAGAGTGTTAGAAACATCGATGAGGGAGAATCATCGATCAGCTGCCTCTTGCACACTCCCTACTGGGGATGTGCCCAAGGTACATGCCCTTGACCGGAAACAAACCCGGGACCTTTCAGTCCGCAGGCGGACGCTCTATCCACTGAGCCAAACCGGTTTCGGCTACTCTGATCGTTTTTTCACTGACCCGGTGTGGTGGGGGGTGGAGGGGCGAGCCCGGAGGGGCTCTCGCTTCTGGTGCCAAGCGCCGGGCCGCACGCCTGCCCGGGCGCGCCCCGCTCCGGGGACAGCGCCAGGTGGGGAGCTTGGGGCGGTCCACCTGTCGCACGGTAACGCAGGTGCCCTAAGGCGAGTGGAGCAGACCGGCAAAAAGCTCAACTTGATCTTGATTTTCAGTCCGAATACAGACCGTGGAAGCGGGGCCTCACGATCCTCCTGACCTTTTGGGTTTTAAGCAGGAGGTGTCAGAAAAGTCACCGCGGGGGAAACTGGCTTGTGGCTGCCAAGCGTTCATAGCCACGTCGCTTTTTGATCCTTTCTATCCTTGTAAAGCAGAATTCACCAGGCGTTGGATTGTTCGCCCAGGAATAGGGAACGTGAGTTGGGTTTAGACCGTGGTGAGACAGGTTAGTTTTCTCCTGCTGATGACGCGTTGCCATGGTAATCCTGCTCCTTATGAGAGGAACTGCAGGTTCAGACATCTGGGAGGAGCCAATAGGGAGAAGCTGCTGCCATCTGTGAGATTGTGAATGAATGCCTCTAAGTCAGAATCCCGCCCAGGCGGATGGATAGGGCAGCGCCGGGGGCCTCGGATAGCCGTCCCCACCTTCCCTGTGGGGACATCGTGTCCAACCATCTCGCCGCCTGCGCGTCAGGACCCGGGTCCGGTGCAGAGAGCCTTCCTCCTGGGAAAGGGGGTGCGGCCGGAAAGGGGGCCGCCCCCAGCCCTTCACGCCACACACGTTGGAACCATTCGTAGACGACCTGCTTAGGGGTCTGGGTTTCACACGTAGCAGAGCAGCTCCGTCGCTGAGATCTATTGAAAGTCAGCCCTCCGCCTTGCTTCCTTGGGGGTGGGGGGGGGGGGGCGGCCTGGTGTCGGGGGGGGGGGGCGGCCTGGTGTCGGAGGGAAGGGAAGGAAGGAGGAAGGAAATGCGCATGCGGAGCCGGCATCAGCGCCCGTTTTCGGGCCTGGCCCGGCGACCCTCACCTCCTCTTCGCAAACCCCGCCGGATTGGGACGGGAAAGCGGGGGTGGATGGCGGGCACGTGGCCCCCTTTCCCAGGGTGGGTCGAGGGCCGGCTTCCTCTTTCTTTTCCACGAAAATCCCGGTCGACCAGCACTCCCCGAAAAGGGAGGCCGCGAGGACTTTGTGCGAGGGAAGCGGGGGTGGACCAGATGTCCCGCCCGGACTTGGTCTGGGCTATGCTTCTCTGTGATTGGGTTGACCAGATGTCCGTGCAGATGAGATGAGTGTAAACAAGGGGCTTGGGGCGGGGGTTCTGGCAGGAGTGGAGCCAGATGAGATGAGCGGTTTGAAGACTGGGAGGGGAACCACAGAGAAAATGAATGCTGCATTTATTTTTATTTTTTTATTTAAACAAAAAGCCTTAAGTAAAAAAAAAAAAATTAATATATTTTATTGATTTTGTACAGAGAGGAAGAGAGAGGGATAGAGAGTTAGGAACATCGATGAGAGAGAGTCATCAATCAGCTGCCTCTTGCACACCCCCTACTGGGGATATGCCCGCAACCAAGGTACATGCCCTTGACCGAAATCGAACCTGGGACCTTTCAGTCCCCAAGCCAATGCTCTATCCATTGAGCCAAACCGGTTTTCGCAAGTAAAAATTTTATCAAACCTAACCTAGTAATATTTAGAAAAGATAACCCTGAACATGTTGCATTTATCATAGACTGCAAGACAGTTTAACAAAAATGAATCAATGAAATTCTCACCTTAACAGATTAAAGTTATAAATTATTTCACCTCAATGACAATAGAAAAATTTTTTAGAAAACTCAACATTGATTCATAATAAAAACTCTTAGCAAAGTTGGAATAAAAGAGAAGTTTCCCAATGTAGTGAAGTGTCATTAAAAAAAAAAAAAAAAAAACAACCTTAAGCAAAGTATCATATGCTTAGTAGTGAATCTCTGAATACTTTATCTTTGATATCAATAAATATGCCTACAATTCAAGATAATACTACAGATTCTAACCAGTATAATAAGGCAAGAAAAAAAGTAAAAGAAACAAGGACTAAAAAAAGAAGAAACAAAACTTATTAATCTCAGATGATTGTGCAAGTTGAAAAATTTTAAATCTTCAAATAAATTAGTAAAATGAGAAATTTTAGCAAGATTGGTAGGCATAAGGTTCAATATATAAAAATAATTATACTTTTATTATTTATTTGCTTGTTTATTTATTAATCCTCACCCAAGGATATTTTTTCCACTGATTTTCAGAGAGAGTGGAAGGAGGGAGGGATGGAGGGGGGAGAGAGGCAGAGGAAAAACATCAATGTGAAACAGACACATTGATTGGTTGCCTCCTACAGGAGCACTGAGTGCCCTGATTGGGGCCAGGGATCAAACTTGCAACCCGGGTACAGGCCCTTGGTGCCCTGGCTGACACACTAACCACTGAGAGACACTGGCCAGGGCAAATATAATTATACTTTTAAATGCCAGCTGCTGATAATTAGAAAATTAAATGCTTTTTGTAAAGATAGCCTTTATTATTAATAGCTTCCAAAAACATGAAGTACTTAGAAATAAATCTAACAAAAATATGCAAGATTTTGTCAGGAAAATATAAAACTTAACTCATATACCCTGAAAAATGAATGAGGAGAATAGTCCATGATCCCAGATTGCATCAATATTTCAAGATAAATCAATTTAAGAGTAATTATCTATTTAAAAATTCAGTGCCACCAACAATCAAAATCCCTGAAGGCAAGGATTCCTTAAACAGGAAAGAAAAACACTAACCATAAAAGAAACTTATTGAAGAATTGCACTACGTTAAATTTAAAAACACACTATTAAGAATATTAAAAAGGCTAGACACAGGGTGGGGAAAAAAACTATATGCAACACAACCAACAAAAGATTTGAGACCACGATATACAGAAAATTAAAAAAAAAAAAAAAAAAAAAAAAAAAAAAGATATGCAACACAACCAACCAAAGAATCAAAACCAGAATATACTGAGAATTCCTAAAATCAGTAAGAAAAAGACAACTAAATTATAACTTGAAAACTTGAACAAGCATGAACAAAATGGGAAATCCAAACAACCAAAAACCATTGCTAGCTTCATTAGTAATCAAGAAAATACTAATTAAAACTAACACGAGAAACCCAACAATTTAAAAAAAAAACTTTAAAGGTCAATATGAAGTGCTGATGTGTGGAACAAAGACACTCCCATACACTATATATGACAGTTTGACATTCTCTGGTAAAGTTGAAGATCTATATACTGTACAATTCCCCAAATCTACTCCCATGCATATATCCCATACAAATGCATGTGCCAGGATACCTATAGCTTTTGATGCTGATTGGCAAAGAAACCAACTAATCAGAACCAAACTGGCCAGCAGAGGAGGGCAGTTGGGGTTGAGATCAGACCAGCAGGGGAGAGCAGTTAGGGGGCGATCAGGCAGGCAGAGGCAGTTAGGGGCAACCAGGCTGGCAGGCAGAAGCAGTCAGGGTTGTGTACCAGGCCTCTAGTGTCTGTGTGTGTGTCTCTGTCTCTCTGTCTCTCTGTCTCTCTGTCTCTCTCTCTCTCTCTCTCTCTCTCTCTCTGCAAATAGACTGAACAGCAGAACAACCAGTTGCTATATAACATGCACTTCCCACACCAGGGGGCGTGCACAGAACATGACGGGTGTTGGCTGCAGCAGAATGGTGGGGCAGGTGAGTGGGGGCACCAGACCAAGGCAGGGTGCTGGTTGCTATAATTGGGGCAAGCCTCTGGTGGTTAACGAAAATTCTTGGCTCCTACGCACTGTGGTGCTGCCCAGCGCTCACACTCGCAGGCGCTGCTGGCTCCCAGCGCTGTCCCCAATCACTCAGCACCTCACTCAGCACCGTCAGCTGTCGGGAGCAGTGACTGTCGGCCCCAATCGTTCCTGAACACAAATTTCTTGTATACAATCTCTAAAAATAGGCAAAATTAAACTACTGAATATATTATTTAGGGAAGCATATCTTTGTGGGGAGGAAGAAGGTTGTGATAAGAAAGGTGTACAAAGAAAGTTTCCAAGGAGTCAGCAATGTTATACTTTTGACAGTACCATTGGTAACATGGGCATTTTCTCTACAACTATTTATTAAAATGTACTATTCAATTCAAGTTTTAGCATTTTTTTTTTGCATACGTTATATTCTACAATAAAATATTTGGTTAAAATCTTTTTTTTTAATTATTATGCTTAATGGTTTTAAAAATTGCTTAATTTTTAGAGGTGGAAGAGGTGGAGAAAAAGTGAATAGTGCCATAACACTTGAACCAAAGGATTTGTACTCTTACCTGTTTCACACTTCTTATTCCCAGGCACTGCGACAAGTTGGAAGTGTAGGCTGTGTCCTTCTCAGACATTGGGCCTGCCTCAGCCTAGACTGTACTCCTGCTTCTTTTCTGTTGCCACCACCCTTGATTCCATGCTAGCTGAAGAAATGTATCCCAAGCCTGTTCCATATCCCTAAGGACTAAGCTTGATCTGAAACGGTTTACTGGTTTCATGTAGTAGATCTTAAACACCACCTTTCCATCTCTGGGAAGGCAGGATGGTATTTGCAAAGAATATGAACTTGGAAAACCAATTCCCTTTCACTGACTAGCTGTGCATGCAGGAAAGGTGGACCTTACCTTGCACTTTGGTCCACTCATTTAGAAAAGTATCACAACCCTTCACAAAATTAAAATACCAATGGCATAGAGCTATTACTCACTGTTTTTCTTCTAATCTGATCCCAACTCTGTTTATTATTAAAAGTTTAATATCTTTAAGATGCCCACCTTATTTTTCTTATTCCTTTTTAGGCAGTTTTATACAACGATAGATCTGTTCTGGAGAATCATCATGCTGCATCAGCTTGGAGCCTGTATCTGTCTCGCCCAGAATACAACTTCCTTCTTAATCTTGATCATGTGGAATTCAAGCGCTTTCGCTTTTTGGTCATTGAAGCAATCCTTGCCACAGACCTTAAGAAGCATTTCGATTTCCTTGCTGAATTCAACGCCAAGGTTTGTTATGTAATTTATGCCTGGTATCAAAAATGGAAACCACGGTTATCAGTGTTACTAAATAAAAGTATCCTATACTAGAGGCCTGGTGCACGAAAATCATGCATGGGGAGGCGAGTATTCCTCAGCTTGGTTTGCACCCTCTTGCAATCTGGGACCACTGGCTCCTAACTACTTGCTGGCCTACCTGCTCTAATCTCTCTAACTGCCTGGCTGATTGCCATTAACTGCTCTCCCCTTCCAACCTGATCCCTCTAACTGCTCTCCCCTGCCAGCCTGATCCCCCTAACTGCTCTCCCCTGCCAGCCTGATCCCCCTAACAGTTCTCCCCTGCCAGTCTGATCACCTGTAACTGCTCTGCCTTGGCACCACCACCACCATTGCTTTGTCCAGACGGATGTCAGGAAGGTCACCCAGAAGATATCCAGTCTAATTAGTATCCTATCTAATAAAGAGGGAATTTGCTAATTGACCCTTATACGTCTCAAAGAAGGCAGCATTCACAGCCAATAAGGAGATAATATGATAATTGACTGTCACACCCTCAAAGATGGCGGTGCCCACAGTCACAAGATGATGGCACCCAGTCCCCTCAGATCCCAACCACCCAGGGCCAGCTGGAGGTGCAAGCAAGCCTTGGATGGTGGCTGCTCAGCCACCCAGGGCCACCTGAGGCTCAGGTAACCAGGGCCGGACGAGACTTGCACTGTCAGCAGTGGCAGCAGCAGAGATATAATAGGGTGTCACCTTCCCCTGATGGCTGGTTTGCCTCCCGCCCCTGAGGACTGTGAGAGAGATGAGGCTGGGCTGAGGGATTCCCCCCCACCCCCACCAATGCATAAATTTTCATGCACTGTGCCTCTAGTATATAATAAAAGGGTAATATGCAAATAGACTGAACGGCAGAACCAAACAACCAATCAAAGCATAATATGTTAATGATATGCTAAGGCTGCTCAACCGCTCGCTATGATGCGCACTGACCACCAGGGGGCAAACAGTGGATGGGTTGATCAGTTACTATGATGTTCACTGACCACCAGAAGGTAGATGTTCCGACCCGTAGGTTAGCTTGCTGCTGGGGTCTGGCTGATTGGGACATAGTGAGATGGTCCCTCCCTGGCTTGGTCATGCACCAGTAGTGTCCCTCAGCCTGACCTTGCAATCCGGGACCCCTTGGGGGATGTTAGAGAGCCGTTTTTGACCCAATTCCACAGGCCACTCCCCTTGGGAAGGTGCCAGACACAGGGCTCATGGCTGGTGAGCGCTGCTGTGGCAGCACCACCCTCTCCTGATCGGAACTAATTGGGCACAAGCCCGTGGCAGGCACAGTGTGGCCGGGATGAGCAAGAGCACGCAGGTAGGAGCTGCAGGCAGCGTTGGACTGCAGGTTTTGGCCCGATCCCTGCAGGCCACCTATAGGGACACTACCCATGCACAAATTTGTACACCAGGCCTCTAGTTATATAATATTGTTAGAATTAATACTGTTTATAAATTCATGATAAATATCTACATATTCCAATATTTTAAATGAATATTTTTATTATAACATTTTCTAAAATACTATAGCTTGCTGCATTTCCTCTCCGAAAAAGACTTGTAACTTTCACATGGTGACAAATGAATTATGTTCAAAGTTTTTAGCGGCAGATTTAAGAAAGTTGTGCACTGTGCCAAGGAAGACCTTTTATGAAGTTAAAGATGTACTTCAAGGAAGCCCATTATGTCTACTGCACCATACTTATTACACCTTCTTTATATTAGTGCTTGGCTGGTGTGGGAGAGAAGTACTCTCCACTCTTCCACTTGAGAATATGCACTCACTGTGCTAAAGAATAAAGAGCAAGGAAGAAAAAAAAAAAGAATAAGGAGTGAACACTATCCTAGGATAGTGGTATTCATTAGCGTGTTCTGTGCCTCAGACATTTGGAGTGAAAAAGTGTTGAAAACCACTGCTTTTGATTCCTGAAGGAAGGATGCGCCTTCTTTTGCTGGCAGGAATCTATTGTTTTCTTCTCATTTTAAAAAATCTTCACCTAAGGATATGCTTGATTTTAAAGAGAGAGACAGACAGACATCATGGGTTGCCTCCTGTATGCACCCTCTCCCCATTGATCTGGGATAGAATCTGAAACCCAGGTATGAGCCATGACTGGGGATTGAACCCACAATTTTACTGGGTAAGGGATGATGATCCAACCAACTGTACCACAATGGCCAGGGCTGGAATCTGGGTTTTTGTTGTTGTTGTTGTTGTTGTTGTTTTTAAATGAGTTTCTGACATAAAGGAAGGTGTCCTTTCATGGTAGAGGAACTGGTAACAAAAAAGTACTAGATTTAACCCCCTGGACAAGACTCTCCTCTAGATCAGTGTTTCCCAAGCTTTTGACATATGTGTACCCCTTCTATAATTTTTTGTAACGCTGAGTACCCCTCGTACTCATGAGAACATAGAATTAGGCGCAGCTAAGCACGGTGCAGTGCATATCCCCACCAAACTCCGGTGCAACACATACCCCCACCAAACTCTTCCGTACCCCTGCGGGTACGCGTACCACACTTTGGGAAACACTGCTCTAGATGAAGAAACACTCCAAGAGATTCAATGATGTTTTCAGTATCACACAATAAATTAGCACGTCATTCTGAGTCAGGATTTTAAACCATAGAGCTCAGCTTCTAAGACTTGTGTTCTTTAAACCATATCACATTTGTCTTTCACAGCTAGAGCCAACTTCTCCTTAGATCCTGAAGTATTTTCTTTTTTTTTGAGGTACAAAGTTACAATTCTACATGATTTCTGATGTTTTGCATACATATACTTATATATTATATTGCATATTAATAATACACACACACACAAAATTATAATCCTCTGTGGTAATCACCAAATATGGAAACCTATGGTTTTGTTATGTTTTTATAGTCTCTGCTTCTATTGAAACAAAATTATAATAACATTTCAAATTCAAGAGAAACTTAACCATAGAGGTCCATATGATGGCACAAATAGATTAAAAGAAGCATTTATTGAAATTCCTGCCTGTCATTGGGTTAGGAAAACTTTAAGGTAATTTGGTAGAAACAACAAAACTCCTGTGTCCTCAGAATCTAAAATAATTCTGTTTTTCCAAAACAGGCCAATGATGTAAATAGTAATGGTATAGAATGGAGTAATGAGAATGACCGCCTCTTAGTGTGCCAGGTGTGCATCAAGCTGGCAGACATCAATGGC
The DNA here is from genome assembly GCF_964339955.1 of Pipistrellus hanaki. Taxonomy (NCBI): domain Eukaryota; kingdom Metazoa; phylum Chordata; class Mammalia; order Chiroptera; family Vespertilionidae; genus Pipistrellus; species Pipistrellus hanaki. Next base: position 52,136,943 of record NC_140511.1, read on the forward strand.
CCAGCAAAGATTCGGAACCTGCATTTGAAATGGACAGAAGGCATTGTCAATGAATTTTATGAGCAGGTGGGTTGAAATGTGAGATTGGTGGGATTTTTAATAGCTGCCATCTGAAGACACTGCCCTTTGGGATTTGGAAAGCTACAGTCAGTGTTTGAAATCTGAATTGCTTTGACTAAGAATGGTTAGAAATTGTTTCATTTGCTCTGGTCTTAGTATATTCTGTGCTCTTTTTGCCTTTGCTGCTATTAAAAAAAAGTTTATGGCCTATCTAAAGTGGGTTGAATGTACTTGAGTGTAGAGGTAAGGACAGACTACATTATGATTCCAAGGTCCCTTTCAACCGTGAGAACCGATATAGCCTACAATAATTTATTTCCAAATGAAATTGTTTTTAATTGATTCGGATTATGCTTAAGTTATATTTAAAGGCTATCAACCATCTTCAACTCTGCTATAAAAAGATTGCCTTAGAAACATCAACTGGGTAAAAGTCCTGATAGAGGATTATAAATTAGCTAGAAATGGGGACAAAGTAGATCTTAATGGTTTTCAAGAATCCAAAGGTATAAACATGGTCTTTCCTCATGTGTTTTAAACTCTTGTCTTGAAAACTAATCCTACCACTTTGCAGAATCTTTCCATTTTTTTTTGAGGTCCAATTTTGAGGCCTCTACAATGTAAGAGTATACTGATTTCTCCACAAGCCTAACATTTCGCTATCTCCAAATATCAAACACATCTTCTTGACTTGAGAATTACATTCCTTGGAAATCCTTATTGACCCTAATAACCAGTAAAAACAAATATCTACCATGTGAGGCCTCTGTGAGACTTTCTTAACATAAGTTGCAACTCTAGCAGGAGTGATGAAGTGGAGTCTATAAAGCATGCACAGTTACCTGTTGTACCTGTCACACCCAGATTGTACCAAATGACCAATCAATGTGCAGTGGCTTTCAGCCACCTTAGCTAATTAAAGGTCCCAACACAATAATGTGTACTCTGCTGTTCATAAGTTAAAATATTCTATACTGTGTAATTAATATTTTAATATTTTACTATCCTGATACACTTGAACTAAATTATTTGTACTTTTGGGTAAGATATGGTAATAAATATTTGCCTAATCTGTAGTAATCAGTTTGCATAGTCCTATATTCATTCTTAAAGATAACGGAAGCCTGTTTCAGGATTTAATTTATGTTCACAAAAGAATTTAATGCCCTCTGTACAAAGGTAATTAAAAAGTATTAGTATACGCCAGATTGTGAAAACTCACAAATTTCATTGAAAGGACATTTGAAAAGTTTATTTCAACCCCATTTACAATATAATTATTTTTAAAATATATAGAATTAATTTTTATTAAACAAACGTAAAACCATGCCTGAGGTTGAATCCTGGATCCTTTTCCTTACCAGCAGTGTGTGACCTTAACCTCTCTGCCTTCATTTCCCCATTTATAAAACAGAAATGTTGATGGCACCTACCACATAATTTATTTAATCCTCACAACAACCTGAATATTTAAAGTCTTAGAAAAGTTCCTGACAGATAAGTGCTCCATAAATGTTGGCAATTATAGTTCCTGATCTTTCACTAAAAGTCACATATTTCAGACAGTATCACTTAATTTTTCTAGGTTTCATTATTCATATGTCAAAGGAGAAAAATGACACCCTACCATAGAATTGTTATGAAGTTTAATGTACTAATCTATATGAAAGTTCTAGTTAACCCTCATCAAAACTATTACATTTCCTCTCATTCTAGCTATGCGATTAAACATCTTTGAGATATGGATGCAAAATTCTAACCTTACCCATCTTTTTATCATTGTAATTACACTAGCTTTATATTCCTATATCTAAGTGCCGTGAGCTTAGGAAAGCCAAACTTCTAAAAAATATATATATGCTATATTAAACCTATGAAATTGTAGAATCCTGTGGGCAACCTCAACTGGTTTAAAAACAAACATTCTTTCCTTAGTCATAGAATATTAAATCACAGGACAGTTCACTGAGACAGTTTCATAAGGACATATGACTCATCTTGCCTGCAGCACTTGTGCATTATGGAGCGTATTCATTCCCCACCAGAACAGACACTGGGAGCCAAACTGTTCACAGTACCATTTGGAGAATGCTCAGCACTGTGCTGAACACTTAATATATTCATATTGCTTTCCATCCTCATAGCAACCCTGTGAAATAGATTTATTAAATTTTACACATGAATTGAACATAGAGCTTGCCCAACACCCTCTAGGTAGTAGGTGGCAAAAGCAGATTTTAAAGCTACATATGTCTGATCTTACAGTACTGTGCTCTCCAGAACCCTAGAGGCCACAGTGATGAGGGTATCTCAGGGCAAGCAATTGGGGCTCTGAGCCCAGAATCCTCACCTCAACCACATTAGCTTTACTTCTTTCTGTTTTACATATTAGGCTTTTTTATTTACATTAATGGACGACTATGCCATTACAAAAGGGGAGGGGTGTTGAAACGCATTTGCAAAAGTAAGAGTATACTGATTTCTCCACAAGCCTAACATTTCACTATTTCCAAACATCAAACATATCTTCTTGACTTTGGAATTACATTCCTTGTACGTTTACAGTACCGCTACAACAAGTGTTCCCACTTACAGTCTCCACCTAGGACAAAGAGAATCTGTATTTGACTCTAAGGAATTTTGCAGGTTGTTAGTAAATTTGCTAACACTTACTCTAAAAAGACGTGTTTGTTTGTTTTTTCTTGTTAACTGGGTATCAAGCATATGAGTTGACTGTTGGAGTGTGAGAATAAAGTTTTGTTTAGGATTTCTCAAATATTAGAGAAATGCTTACAGTTGAAATGATAGAGTAATAATTAGATTCATTGGCACTTTTTGTAAAAGTCATTTTTATGTAGACTGCTTATTTAAAAAAAAAAAAAAAACAAAAAAAAACACCTTAAGATAATTTAACAGCAAAGCGTAGTAGTTGTTTTCTCAACAGTTAAGAATGTACTTTTCTTTTTAAAATGTTCCAGGGAGATGAAGAAGCAAGCCTTGGTTTGCCCATCAGTCCCTTCATGGATCGTTCTTCTCCTCAACTAGCCAAGCTCCAGGAGTCCTTCATCACCCACATCGTGGGTCCGCTGTGTAACTCCTACGATGCTGCCGGTTTGCTCCCGGGCCAGTGGATGGAAGCAGAAGAGGAGGATGAGACTGAAAGTTGTTCTGATGAGGATGGTGAAGAATTAGATACCGATGATGAAGAAATAGGAGACAATCTGAATCTTAGTAAGAACATAGGGATACTGTTTACTCAATGTTCTTAACAGAAATATCCATTTAATTTGGATTTGGATCTTTGTTTTAAAAGATTCAGTAGCCTTATCCTGGATAACTATGATATATGTGTTCAGGTTGTGAGTTCCTGCTGTGGGCTGGGTACCCATTGCTAATGCTGTCACAGAGACAAGCATCTCTTGAGGCGTTATCCTCTAGCCTAGGGGTGTCGAACTCAATCGGAGAAGGGGCCAAAATCTAAAATCCAGCCTAAATCGCGGGCCGAATGGTTTACTGAACAGTCATAAACTGACAATGTCATAAACTGACAATGTCATAAACTGACAGCGGAGTGCAGTGATGACAGCGCGGTGCGGACCACACTGCAAGGCCTGGCGGGCTGGATTTGGCCCGCGGGCCTTGTGTTTGACACATGTGCCAGTGTTTCCCAAACTTCTCTCGTGATGAGAATCACCTGGTGGAGTTGTTAAACTACAGATTCCTGAATCCCAACTAAGAAGTGCTAAATTAGAATTTTGAGGAACATATAGTAGGTAAAATTGTATACTCTGAGAGCACTAAGTTAAGTATACAATTTTACCTATATATTCCCAAAAATTCTAGTTTAGCACTTCATTGGGATTCAGGAATCTGTAGTTTAACAACTCCACCAGGTGATTCTCATCATGAGAGAAGTTTGGGAAACACTGCTCTATCCAGTGCTCTTCAGCAGGCTGTGCCTGTGCATGCATGACTGTCACCGTATCTGGACAGATGGGAGGAGATGGGTGGGTCCTACTGCCTAGTCCTCCGTTACCGCACCCCACCCTTCCTGGCCTGTTATTCTGCCCTTCATATAGACTTTATAAATGGATCAAAACAGCTGGGAAAACTGCCCTGGCCGGTTTGGCTCAGTGGATAGAGCAACAGCCTGCAGACTTAAGGGTTTGCATTCGATTCTGGTCAAAGGTACATGCCCAAAAGGGGGTCAGCAGGGGACAGCCAATTAATGATTCTCTCTCATCATGGACATTTCTCTCTCTCCTCCTTTCCTCTCTGAAATCGAGATATATAGCAGTTAGCCCTCTCCCTTCCTCTCTGAAATCAATAAAAATATATTTTTTAAAAGCAGTTGGGAAAACTGACTTAAGAGGAGAACCAAGTTTTGTGGCATTACAGATCTTAATTTTAAAAGTGTAGGGACACCATTTTCTATATAAAGCAAAGAATATAGATAAAAAATGAAAAACATTTGTTATTTTTGTATCTGTAAATGAAGTCAGTTATTTGCTCTTTAAAATAGAATTAAATATCTAATTACTTTGTTTTCCAAGCATGCTGTATACAGAACAGATAACTACAAAGAATCCCATCCACCATCACCCCAAAGTTGTCTTAGTATTAGCACAGTGACGAGTAATCTTATAACATTACCATCTAAGTATCATCTTGGGAAGTTGCTGGCTTCTGAAAGTTTATACTCACCCCAATTTTGTTAATCCTCACCTTAGGATATGTTTTCTTTTTTTTTTCTTTTTTTAATTTTTTTGATTAAATTATTATCTTTGTACATATACCATTGTCCTCTTCCCCCCCCCCCCTCCGCCCCCCATAGGATATGTTTTCATTGATTTTTAGAGAAAGGAAAGGAGAGGGAGAAACACTGATTGGTTGCCTCCCGTACACATCCCTACTGGGGATCAAACCCACAACTTAGGTATGTGTCCCCTGACCAGGAAACAAACTTGCACCCTTTTTTTGGGAAGGGAAGGAGGAGGTGCACAGGACAATGCCAACCAACTGAGCCACCTGGCCAGGGCTACTCACCAAAATTTTGATGTGTTTAATACATTAAAAAAATCCTTAAAATGTTGGTTTTATCATTTGATATTTCAGTGCCATTTCCCTCCTACACACACACACACACAAACTTCTTTAATCTCATTTTCTGCTTTATTTATAAAACTATTGTTATATTTTTAAAATTGATTTTTAGAGAGAGAGGGAGAGGGAGATAGAAACATCCATGGGAGAGAAAGCACGGATTGGCAGCTTCCTGCATGCCCCCTACTGGGGGGAATCAAGCCACAACCTGGGCATGTGCCCTGACTGGGAATCAAACCAGTAACCTCTTGGTTTAATCTTATTGTGTATTACTATAACGCCAGTGCTTATATGGGCACTTAGGTATTTATTGACAGAATGGCTGAAGCATATTGCTATGACTAGAATATCTCTACTTTTTAATTTCACAGAACCACAGGGAAGAAAGGGCAGACGGCAAATATTTTGTCAGCTAATGCATCACCTCACTGAAAACCACAAGATATGGAAGGAGATGATAGAGGAAGAAGAGAAATGTAAAGCTGATGAGAACAAGCCGCAGGTGGAGAATTCTTCCTTACCTCAAGCAGATGAGATTCAGGTGATCGAAGAAGCAGACGAAGAGGGAGAGGCAGTCTGAGTGAAACAAAGACGTAATGAAGAGTCCCAAGGGCTGCGCCCGAGGGTTGTAAATCAATGCCTCGAGTTCACTGTGCTGACTTTGGACTGACCGTTCCCACGTGGATGGCCTGTCTTACTGTGAGGGGACCCTGCAGTGCCTGCGGTGTCCCGCTCTTACGCACTTTCACCCCAAACTAGGAAGCTGTCCCTAGAGCTTGGCTTCACCCGACTCATGCCTAAAGCCTTTACTTAATGCCTCACTGGTGTAGGAATACTTTGTCACAATACTGCTCTGTGGGTGGAAAGCACTAACTATTCATGAGGGAGATCTAGAACTAAAAGTTCAAGTAACTTTTACTGCAGTTTCCAAAGTGGCCAGAACGTCTTGCTTTCATTGAAAGTCCAATTCACATTGTATTTTCAGACGTGTCCTTTATGTATTTGAATGTTTTTTTTGGGGGAAAGTCTGTGCCTATTTAAAAAGGAATCCAGTGTCTCCTTTCCAAGGGATCTGTTCAGTGCCATATGCTGTTGAGTGCTATTTACCCAGCGAGACTTACCCACGGAGGACCAAGGGACCTTTGTTATATTTAACAAAATCCACACGCATCAATTTCTGATGCTTTTTACTGTTGTGTATTATTTACTGTGTGTGTTTTATTTCTGTTCTTAGTGTTCAGATTTGGCGTGGAAATCAGAAGTCTGAATTCTAGCCTTTTTGACTTTATATTCCATGGTCAAATTTTGTTTAGGTTTAACAATGAAGGGATTTTATTCTTTAGTCAAAACTGTTCTCATTTTACTCTTGCTCAGGATTAGAATTTTTAAACATTCAATTACTATAACCCCCACACATATTTTCAAAAGAGAAAAAAAAAAACTTTTTCCTAGTATCGATACTAACCTTTTACGAAAGGGAGCATTATTTTCTCTTTTCGTAGGAAAAAATGAAGACTAATTAGAACTACAGAAAAGATGTGTCTTTTGCCTTAATGTAAAAAAAATAAAATGAGACTATCTTGTCAAAGATAAAGAACAAAAGAAATAGTGTGAGCTCTGGAAGACACATACATTGCATAAGTAATTGGGATGTGTACTTATTTTTATATCTTAGGTGCCATGTGTTTAGTTACTGTAAAACTAATGTTCATCTTTCTATTAATTTCTGTTTGCCTCAAGATTACACGAGAGAAATGACTTATGACTACTCAAAACTTCTAGAGCCCAATGCAAGTTGAATTTCTGATATGAAGTAAATGCTAGGAATACTTATGTGATTTTTATATAACAGATCTAAATATTTTAGTAAATCATTTCATGCAAAAGCATACTGCACATTATTAAGATAACTGCAAAGAAAATGGAACATATTTACAATGTTTATAAGCTTGTTAGTTTCTGTTAGGGTCCAGACTTGTACCCTAGCTGTAAAAGTTTTAAAGATATAAAGAGCAGAATAACATGGTAGACTAATATTTCTTATTATTCATGGAGACCATATTATATTTTGGATCAGTTTAGCTTTTGTAGGCATTAAAATCATTAATTTTCCAAGGTAATTCCTTTTAAAAAATGATGTCAGCAGGCAATTTCTTGGTTTTGTTGGTTTTGGAATTGTTGGTTTACCTGAAAGATACCAATTTAAAATCTATGGAACTGTTGGATGTTTTGATCCTGTAGAATATAATTTTTAATGAATCACTAAGCTTTATTTATTAGACATGGTGAGTGCTGAGTGTCTCCTGCCACTTTTGCTTACCATCGCCACCTCATCTGTAAACTGGTCCCACATTCCTAAGTAATAAAATTTAACTAATTTATTGAGTTTGCACTTGTAATATATATATATGTCTTGTGCTTTTCTTTCTCTAGAGTGCATTTTGCATCTCCATATCCCTGCTATTGCAAAGTACATATATTTGTGTAAATTCACATGCAGCATGTATGCATAATGAGACAATCAAATTTCCTTACTTTCTATTTTATTAAAATTTTGTATTGGGTTTAGTGTATATTTGTGTTTTCTTAAAAGAAGCATGTTCTTCTATTAAAATACTATGAATTTGATATTCTTTTAACTGCTCGTAGAAATAATCTTGCAGTACTATACTATATGGGCTTACTAACACATTTTTTTTTCTTTAAAAAAAAAAAAAAAAAAAAAAAAAAAGCCTACCTTTTAATTTCATGATTTCCTGCTAGTCTCACTTATTTTGCTGGTGCTATTCACTTTTTCTACCGATTTTTACAAGAATCCTGGAAATTCTGGCTATTGCATAGATAGTCAGAAATTTCCTCTCTCTAGATTGCATCATCTCTTGGAAGCAAACTTTACAGAAGAGATGAATGTCTTTATTACAGCTGCCAGGCCAATGTGAGCAGATCTAGAGGATGTATGGGGATGGCATGTGGAAAACAATGAACAGTTTCCCAGAGGCAAGTGGCTTTTATGCCGAGAACTGAAGAGTTATGAGTTAGCGTGGAGCTGATAGCTGTGGCGAGAGAGCAACAGCATGAGTAGAGGCCAGAAGAGAGAGCACCTCCACATTGGAGGAGCCAAAAGAGATTTACTTAAGGTGGCCGGAACATAGAATGCAAGAGAGGGAGTGGTAGAGAGAGGGTGGTGAATCAAGGGCCTTATAAGCATGGCATGTCGTTAACCTAAGCAAAATGGGAAACCATTGAGTTTTAACTGGGAAGAGCCACATTTTATGAGGCTCACTCAACAAACTGTTGAATAGAAGAGTAAGATTAGACATGGTGAGATCCCTTATCTAGACTCAGGCTATAGGACTACAGGGAAGTTTGTTAACCACAGGTTGAGTAGCAAGGTTCTAAAACAAATACTTCAAGAGGAAAAATGACCCCAGAAGGGGAGATCTGAGTTGCATGATGGAAAAGTAAAAGCAAAGAATAAACAACTTCTTTAAGTAAAGCTATAAACATGTATATGAAATAAAAATATTTTGTGGGACTTAGAGGAAAAAAAAAACAAGAAAAAGTAAAGTTGCTTAAGGATCTTATATATTGTAGTTTAGGAAACAGATTAAGATATTCACTGTTAAGTATATACTAGTGACTGGTACATGGATTCATGCACATTGAAAAGAAATTAAAATAAATATTTTAATATCGCTATCTGCCTTTCTCATGTAAATGAAAATATATAAATTGATTAATAAATAATAACAAAAACAAAGACATGATATAAAAAGAACAAAAACATGATATATCTCTCATTGATGTTTCTATTCCTCTACTCTGTAAAAAAAAAAATCAATAAAATATATAAAAAGACAAAAACTGATAAATTGATTAAACTTAATCTAACATTGAGGCCAGTGTCAGATGGGGACAAATCAATTCCTGGAATCAGAACAACCTCTCCTCTGCAGATCCTTTTAATACTTCAGCTTTGATTATATTAAGTCGCAATCTTTTGATAATATAGTACCATTACCCCATTTACTATTAAGATTTCTCAATGGCATGATAATCGTACCTTCTATCAATTCTTATTTATGACACAGCACCAGGATTGGGCCTAAACGGGCAGTCGGACATCCCTTGAAGGGTCCCAGAAGGAGAGAATGCAGGCTGGGCTGAGGGACACCCACCAATCCCTGCCCTGTGCACAAATTTCATGTACCACGCCTCTAGTCAAGTATATAACTTCTAAAGTATAAACTAGTAATGGGATAACAACAAACTACTCAATAAAGATGCAATAATAGAAAAACAAACAAACAAACAAACAGAGACAAATAGAGGGGGGGGGGGAAACACAAAGTAGAAACAAATTGTAAAATATTGAAACCCACAAGAAATGTAATACTTGCCAGCTCAGTAATAATGACTATCACCAAAACTGGTTTGGCTCAGTGGATAGAGCGTGGGCCTGAAGACTGAAGGGTCCGGGTTTGATTCCAGTCAAGAGCATATATCTTAGTTGCGGGCACATCCCAAGTAAGGGGGAGGGCGGGGGGAGTTCTGGTCAATGTTTCTCTCTCATCCATATTTCTGACTCTCTCCCTTCCTCTGTAAAAAATCAATTAAAATATTTTTAAAAAGAAAAGTAAAAATAAATAAATAATAATAATGACTATCATGGGAGGGGGCCCCCAATGGTAAGATATGTACACATATAATACCTTAATTAAAAAAAAAAAAAAGTGAGCCGAAACCGGTTTGGCTCAGTGGTAGAGTGTCGGTCTGCGGACTGAAAGGTCCCAGGTTCGATTCCGGTCAAGGGCATGTACATTGGTTGCAGGCACATCCCTGGTGGGGGGGTGTGCAAGAGGCAGCTGGTCGATGTTTCTCTCTCACCGACGTTCTTGCTCTCTCTCAATCTCCCTTCCTTCTCTCTGTAAAATATCAATAAAATATATTTGAAAAAAAAAGTGAAAATAAAAAAATAATAATGACAGCTCAGCTGGCATGACTCAGTGGGTGAATATCAGCCTGTGAAACCAGGTCATCTCATGGCTTGATTCCTAGTCAGAGCACAGGCTTGGGTTGGAGTCTCAATCCAGGGATCACGCAAAGGGCAGAGATGCCTGAGAGCCAGGATTCGCTCCCTGGGCGGAGGGGTGTCTGGGCCCAGAGCCCCCGCCCCTGGCAGCGCGGCCATCACGCAGGCTGGCCAAACCCTTCCGCTGGCCCTTCTGAACGCGGAGCGCTCCAAGGGACGGCCCTCGCCCACCCGCAGGGAGGCGGCGGGCCTGCGGTCAAAAAAAGACCGGACCCGAGTGGATTCTCTCGTGGGGACTCAGGGTGTCCCTCGGCCAGAGGCCCTCCGCCCAGGGAAGGTCCGCGGAACCCGGGAAACAAGTTCACCTTGGGAGGCCTGCCCGCCGCCACCGGCCGGGAGAACCTAGCTTCTTTCTCGGGGAGCACGTGCCCACGAGCCCGCCCGCGCCCCACGGTCCCCGGCGCCACGGCCGACCGGTTCTCCGCGCGCCCGCAGTACAAGCGGTTCTCCCGCGGCGCCGCCAGGCCACGAAGGCGCCGGAGCTCCCACACCGGGTCCGGTCCGCACAGGCCGTCCCAGCGCCCGCAATAGCGGCCACAGGAGGGGACCGCTGCGGGGCGGAGAGAGACACCGAGGCAGGGCTCATGCAGACTCGGACCCATCGCGATCGCTCACGGCCAGGCCTCCCCCACGCGCGGGGGGTACGGGCCGGGCGGGGGGACGGGCCGGGCGGGGGTACGCGGAGGTACGGGCAGTGCGGGGTAGGGGGCGGTGTACCTCTCCAATCCGGTCAGATTCCCCGGCTCCTTCGTGCAGCGGCCACAGCGGCTCCGGAACGGGAAACCACGCCATCAGCTCGGGGCGCCCCCGCCCCTCTAACCCCCCCCGCCCCCCCAGGCGAACACAGCGCCCGCCGCCCGGATGTCCAGGAGAGGCCGCTGCAGAGGGTCCGCAGCGTCAGGACCGTGAGAACGAGGTCGGAATGGCTTCCGCACCCCCCTCCCGGCCGATCAGCGCCTTCGGACAGAGGGGAGGGGAGGGGGGCCGCGGGCAGAGCGAGAGGCAAGGTCCCCTTCGTCCCTCCCCGGCGGCTCAGGCCCGGCCCGGGAGAGCGTGACGTCACACGGACAGCAGGTGACGCGAACCACAGCCTGGGCGGCCAGAGGGGGAGAAGGCGAGAGGAGGCCGCCACCGGCCCGCACTGCGGCCTCGCCAGGGAACCCTCCTCTCGGGCCGAGCAGCGCGGTGCGCGGCGCCAACACGCACAGCCGGCGCGCAGGCCCACGGGCAGTCAGGCTTCGGGTCGCGGCCGAAAAGCCCCCGGGGAATTTTGTCCAATCACCCCATATCCACACGTACCTTGTGCTCAAAAATGCCAGCTCCAGACAAAACACTGATGGTTCCCGGTGATGGAACATCTGTCAGATCCCAAGTGACCCACGATGACCCACGGCAGCGGGCGGGTTCCCTGCGCGGCCCGAGAGGCAAATACGCGTCTGGCGCTGCTCCGCGGGGTCCCGGCTGCCCGCCCTGCGCCAGGCAGACGCCTCCAGACCGGGGCTGAGAAAAATTCCCTGAACGATTAAGGTGACCAGACGACCCGCTTTTGGCGGCACAGTCCCGATTTTTAACAATTTGTCGTGCGACCCGCGGCGTTTTAAAAACGCGGAAACCGGTTTGGCTCAGCGGTAGATCGCGGGCCTGCGGACTGAAGGGTCCCAGGTTCGATTCTGGTCAAGGGCATGTACCTGGGTCGCAGGCACATCCCCAGTTAGGGGTGTGCAGGAGGCAGCCGATCGATGTTTCTCTCTCATCGATGTTTCTAGCTCTCTCTCTCTTCCTCTCTGTAAAAAATCAATAAAATATATATATATATTTTAAAAAGTCCCGATTTTAAATCGGGCCGGGTGAGGAAGGTTTCCCCGCGGCCCAGTGATCCCCGATTTCGGCAACTTTCCTCCAAGACCACCCTCCTGGTCCGGTGCGCCATTGGGGGTCCACCCACATTTTGCGTACCCGCCCCCTCCACCCTGTCACCGCAGACTCTCTGTCTGTACCCCAAGGATCACACCCTGTCTGTACCCAAGGACCGGTCTGTGCCAAGCGGGGATTTACACCTTGGGGTGGGCCGTCGCGCTCGTGAAGAAAGGATTCTGTGGTCCGGACCGTCCCTGTGCTGGCTGGCTCCTGGAGGGTAGACCCCACAAGCGTTCCCAGGAGGAATCATCTTGCGTCTGGGTCTTACCTTTTTTCTTCTCATCCGAGAATCCCTGCTGCGCGTTGGCCTTCCACCGCCTTCTCTCCCCGCATCGCTGCTCCCTACCCCCACCGCCGACAGCCGCGCTGAGCCCCGCCGCCGCGCAGCGCCGCACCGCGCGTGTGCCCTCACGCCCTCACTCTCAGACGGGGACCGGGTGGGGGTGCCAGGCTTTGGTGACCAGAGAAGAGGAAGGGATCGGACACCACCTAGTGGCCATGACCCATTCACAGGTCGGCCTCTTTCTATGGCAGTCCTCCGCCTACCATGGTGACCACGGGATGGAGAGTCAGGGTTTGATTTTGGAGAAGGAGTTTGAGAAACGCCTACCACGCAAATTTCCCACTACCAACCGGGAGGTAATGACTAAAACTTGCAAGACCCTTTTATTGGAAGGAGTCCACTTTATTTATTTATTTTTTAAAATATATTTTTACTGATTTTTTACAGAGAGGAAGAGAGAGGGATAGAGAGTTAGAAACATCGATGAGAGAATCATCGATCATCCCCGCAACCAAGATACATGCCCTTGACCGGAATCGATCCTGGGACCTTTCAGTCCGCAAGCCCATGTCTATCCACTGAGCCAAACCGGTTTTGCCTGAAGGAGTCCACTTTAAATCAACATCATGCTTCCTGATTTGAACCTATATTCTATGGCTAGAGGTGAAATTCTCACACCTGCACAAGAGGGACCAAAGTGAAAGCATTTATCATGTTTTCATTAATCAAGAACTAAAGTCAGAGGTTCCAAGATAATCGGATACCCTCATAGCTTAGCAGTGTTTCCCAACCTTCTCTCATGATGAGAATCACCTGGTGGAGTTGTTAAAACACAGATTCCTGAATCCCAACTAAGAAGTGCTAAACTAGAATTTTTGGGAACATATAGGTAAAATTGTATACTTAACTAGTGCTCTAAGACAGATTTTATATACAGAGCACTAAGTTAGGTATGCAATTTTACCTATATGTTCTCAAAAATTCTAGTTTAGCACTTCTTAGTTGGGATTCAGGAATCTGTGTTTTAACAACTCCACCAGGTGATTCTCATCATGAGAGAAGGTTGGGAAACACTGGCTTAAGGTGACCAGACGTCCCTTTTGGCGGGACAGTCCCGATTTTTAACAATTTGTCCGGTGTCCTGTGGCGTTTTTAAAAAGTCTCGATTTTTGGAAAGAATGCACGACAAGCTAGGGAACGGCGGGAGAACGGGAAGGGAATATACGGTTTTTGGCAGCCATGTGGCTATTTAGCCAGGATAGGACTTTTATATTATTTTTATTAATGTTATAATGTTAAACTTTAATAATAACAAATAATTGTTGAGAACGGATTATTGAGAACTGCTTATCAAAGTTCGCATTGTTGATTAGTTGTTAGAATTCGTCCACCATTGCTTGGACTTAATGAACAATGGCATTTTTGGGTATTGGCAATGATGAAAACATTTTGTAACTGTCTCTCAGACAATACACATCATACTGCGTGCTAGTAAGCTAGTTAAACAAGTGATGTCATTACAAATCAGCTACTCAGATAATTTAGGTAAGTAATTTATTTATTTCATAAATACATAATTTTTTTTTAATTTAGCAGACAGTACTCATATTTTTGTATTTTACAGTGATGGCAAAAAGTCTAGTGCCGGCCTTGAAAGTGACACGAATATAGATAATTTTTATTTATTATATTTGTAAATTGTACTTACGTTGAAATTTTGAAATTTTTAAAAAATATATTACAATACTATTTTTGCATTATATTAAAATTTTTGTTGCTCCATATAGGCCAAATTTTTAATCAAGAACACCCCCCCCCCTTCCGGTCAATGGTGTCCCGCTTTACCAATGTTAAAATCTGGTTACAGACCCCTTATCACAGTTCCAGGGGTCTTCAAACTACGGCCCGCGGGCCACATGCAGCCCGCAGAGGAGTCTGATCCGGCCTGCCAGGTTTTTTGGGCAGTGAGGTGTTACAGTAGGAATCAGTAGTTCATATAGTCCGGCCCTCCAGCTCTCTGAGGGACTGTGATCTGGCCCCCACTTTAAAAAGTTTGAGGACCCCTGGTTCAGACCATAAAGGATGCCCACTGGCTTAATGTCATGACCCAAGGGCCAGCAACTGGGAACCAAAATCTGAACCCACTGCAATGGGGATTAGGAATTGCAACTATTCCCCATGAAGGAGGAATTCCCAGTAAGTCTGGGACATAAAAAGCAAACAAACAAAAAAACTAAAACACTTTAAAACAATACACTTAATAGATTTAAGAAATTGCTCTTAAATAATACCAGGTCAAAAAAAGAAAACTCATAATATGAATTTAAACATGAGTAGAAATAAATTATAATGAAAACATTTATACTAACTTCAAAACATATGAGATGCAGTGAAAATGGCATTAAATGTTTATATTAGAAAAAAGGCTAACAGATTAATAACAAAGTATGCAATTTAAGTTAGAAAAAGAATGTAGATACACCATGAAGGAGAAAATTTTATATCTCAAGAGATGCAGAAAAAGCATTTGACAAAATTAATATTGTAGATATTTACGATTAAAATTCACAACAAAATGGGTATATAGTGAACATGCCTCCACATAAAAAAAGGCCATATGACAAGCCCACAGCTAGCATTGTACTAAACAGTGAAAAATTAACACTTTCTCTGAAAATCAGGAATAAGACACAAGTGCCCACTCTCACCACTTACATTCAACATAGTATGAGCAACCCTAGAGAGCAACTAGAAAAGAAATAAAAGGCAACCAAAATCAGGAAGGAAGTAAAACTCTTCACTATTGTAGATGACATATTATATTGATATATTAGAAAACTCAAAAGACTCCACCAAAAACAAAAAACAAAATTGAATTCAGTGAAGTTGATGGCTATAAAATCAGTATACACAAATCTGTTATGTTTCTTCACATTAATAATAAAGCAACAGAAAGACAAATTTGAAAAAAAAAAAAACACAAAAAAAAACACGCACAATCCCATAAAATACGTAGAAATAAATTTAACCGAGGAAATAAAAGGCCTGTAAACTGTAAGACATTGATAAAAATTGAAAACACATAGTAACAATATGCCGTGATCATGGATTGAAGAATACTGTTTAAAAACCTGTATTACCCAAAGCAATCTACAGATTCAATGCAATGCTTATCAAAATTCCACTGGCATTTTTCACAAAAAATAGAACAATCCTAAATTCTTTATAGAACCACGTAAGACCCTCAAATAGCCAAAACAATCTTGAGAATAAAGAACAAAGCTAGAGGCATCATGCTTCCTGATTTCAATCTACATTACAAAGCTACAGTAATCCAAACGGTATGGTATTAGCATAAAACCAGAGAAATAAATCAATGGAACAGAATAGAAAGTCCAGAAACAAACCCATGCATATATGGTTAATTAATTTATGACAAAGGAACCAAGAAAACAATGAAGGAAAGATAGTTGTTTTAATAAATGGTACTGTAAAAAGTGGACAGACATCTGTAAAAGAACTAAACTAGACCACTACCTTAAACCATATACAAAATTAACTCAAAATGAATTAAAGACTTGAATGTAAGATGGGAAACCATAAAACTAGAAGGAAAAAGTGGCAAGCTCCTTGACATTGATTTCGGCAATGATATTTTGGATTTGACATCAAAAGCAAAGGCAACAACATCAAAACCAAACAAGTGAAATTACATAAAACTAAAAAGCTTTTGCACAGCAAAAATAGCCATCAACAAAATGGAAAAACAACCTGTCAAATAGGAGAAAATACAAGGTGTCCCAAAAAAATGTATATATACTTTAACAACTAGCGGCTCAATTAATGGTTCTTTTTGTATTTAATCTATTGGCATTATTATGATTATTCAAAATGTGTATACATTTTTGGGACACCCTATATTTGTAAATCATCTGTTAGGTGTTAATATCCAAAACATAAAGAACTCATACAACTCAATGACAAAAAAAAAAAAGAAAAAAAAATCCATTTAAAAAATATACTGAGAATCTGAAGACATTTTCCCAAAGAAGACATACATACAGGTGGCCTACAGCTGCACTAAATGAATGATGCTCAACATCACTAATCAGGGAAATGCAAAGCAAAACCACAGTGAGATATCACTCTTACTTGGTAGAATAGCTATTATCAAAAACACAAGAAATAACACGTTTTAACAATAAAGTAGAGAAAAAGGCACTCTTGCACACTTGCTGGGAATGTAAATTGGTGCAGCCACTATGGAAAAATAGTACAAAGTTTACTCAATAACAGAACTCATGTCATATAACAATTCCACAGGATGAGGCCCAACCAACGGAGCTCCCACAATGCAATGCTTATCAAAACCTGTCAAGGTTAAGGAAAGCTTTGAAAGACAATATTCAGTTACTTTCTTAAGGTAGATGTGTTAAGTGGGGATTTGGTTACTAAAGCTTTGTCTTTGTCTATATTCCTTTAAATGCTGTTTCAATATTACCAGCTGGAATGAAGGCAGAATATCCAGAGATATTTAAAAAAATCCACCATTAAGAAAATGAAATTCAAGAGTAAATACGATTCCTAGTATTTATTTTCAAACAGCTGCTTTCAGTTAAGCATAAATGGGGAAGGACTGGTTTAATAAGGCCTCTAATGATAAAAGCCCTGAGTGCTACTGTCAATTACCCATAAGCATGTTTCTCTTGTTTTAAAAACTGCAAAGGGTATCTTAAGTTGCATTTCTCAAAATATGCTGTCTGTAAACACTCCGTTTTGTAATAGCCAGAGCATATATTTTATTTTTATTTTTATTTTTTATTTTTTTTTAATTTTTGTGAGTTTATTTGAACCAAACTGCCAACAATTGCTGGGAAGCAAAATTTCATTGTATTTGAATGCGCTCTAGCAGAGCATATATTTTAAAAGGAACCTTGGTAAATTATAGGGGTCCACAGAAGTGATCAGAACCACGGTACATAAAAAACCGAGGGTATTTAACCTGCGGAAGCAAAGATTCACAGGGAAACCCAAGTAAGAGTTGTTTCTAAGTGTTTAAAATGGGGGCCACATATTTAAATCCCCATGAGACCAGATAAATCAATGACGTGGACTTGGCATAATGCATATGTGGAGATCATATGCCACAACTCAGCTTCAATTGTTTGCCATTCAAAATGCCAGCCCAGCATCAACAGAACTTCACGTTTTTAAAAGATTATACGATTTCTAAAAGAAATCTCAATTTTAAAATCTTAAGTTTCAGTTTTAAAATCAAACCTAAGGGTTTTAGAACCAATTCCAACGTGGGGGTGTAGTCCCCCCACACCAGCGACACGCAATTCTCCGACACCAGCTAGGTGTCCCAACTTTCAACTCAGTTCTGACACTATTGACCACAGATGGCCAATTCCACAGCGGAGGGGCTCAGGCCTTCAAGACTGCTGTGACTCAGATGCCAATTACGACTCAGAGCTAGACTGGAGATTCTCATGACTCCCTCCTTAAACTTCGGTGTCAGTTGAAAGCACTGGTTATTTCTGAGCGACTAACTATAAACCAGAGATTTCCAAAGTCCCTTCCTAGGGTTCGAGTAATTTGCCAGCATGGCTTCAGGAAACGTTCACTCACTAGGCCACCGGTTAATTACGGAGGATATCGAAGGATACGAACCAACTGGAGGATGAAGACACAGGCAGTGTCCGGAACAGAAGAACATCTGTCCTCGGGGAGTTTGGGGATGGGTTCCGCAGACACACCGCCTCCTTTGTGGGGTTTCATTGCACAGGCCTCTCAGACTAACTCATTGGCTATTGGTGACTGGTTCAACCCCCAGCCAATTTTCCCTCCCCGGAAAACGGGGGGTGGGACTGAAAGTTCCAACCCTTTATTGTGGATTGGTTCCCCAGACAACAACCGCATCTTCAGGTGCTTTCCCGAAATCATCGTATTAACTCACGCCCAGCTGTGGCCGGAAGGGGGTTGATTTGAATAACAAGACACCGATTTCACCTTTATGGCTCTGAAGCAGTTTTTCAGGAATTGAGATCAAAAAGCCAAATATTATAACAAAAAATGCTCCCATTGCTCTTATCATTCAGGGAATTGGGTACTGAGTCAGGAACTGTGGATGAAGACCAAACATATGAAAAATATATTTGGGGTTATCTGAATGACCAAATATATATTTGTTATAAATCACAATATTGCAAACCTTTTTTTTTTCTTCTTTTTTTTATGTCTTCTTCTTTTTTAAAAATATACTTTGTTGATTTTTTACAGAGAGGAAGGGAGAGTTAGAGAGATAGTTAGAAACATCAATGAGAGAGAATCATCGATCAGCTGCCTCTTGCACACCCCCTACTGGGGATGTGCTCACAACCAAGGTACATGCCCTTGACCAGAATCGAACCCGGGACCTTTCAGTCTGCAGGCTGACACTCTATCCACTGAGCCAAACCAATTTCGGCAAACCTTTTCTTAATCGTCACTACATACAATATTTGAAAAGTAGTCATTGTTCTTCATTGAGTACAGAAGCTCATCTGCTTTATAAGATCATTTATAAGTAGAATATTTTTACCTTAAAAAATGAGTACAGCCAAAACCGGTTTGGCTCAGTGGATAGAGCGCTGGCCTGCAGACTGAAAGGTCCCGGGTTCGATTCTGGTCAAGGGCATGTACCTTGGTTGTGGGCACATCCCCAGTAGGGGGTGTGCAAGAGGCAGCTGATCGATGATTCTCTCTCATTGATGTTTCTGGCTCTCTGTCCCTCTCTCTTCCGCTCTGTGAAAAAGCAATAAAATATTTATTTTTTTTAAATGAGTACAAACAGCCCTACCCGGTTTGACTCAGTGGTTAGTGTGTTGGCCCTTGGATTGAAAGGTCTCAGGTTTGATTCCTGGTCAAGGGCACGTACATCAGTTGCAGACTGGATCCCAGGTCTGGTCCAGGTGTGTGTGAGAGGCAACCAATCCATTGTCTCTCTCACATAGATGTTTCTCCCCCTCCCTACCACTCTCTCTCTAAAAATCAATGAAAAAATATCCTCAGGTAAGGATTGTGAAGGAAAAGAGCCACATGCTAACCTGACAAGCTCAGGGAAAGCCTGTGTGGCAGTCTTGCAAACCCAGAGACCTAAGATAACCACAAAAGATGGTTTGAAAATTAAATATCTAACAGGTTATAGCAGGTAGTCATGTCCCAGATATTTCACCCGACAAAGATCAACTTTGATCTTTTACTGAGCCCATCTGCCTTCCAGCATCTGAGATGATGTATCTGTGAGATGTCTGGGTAACTTGTAACTTCCTTTTACCCCGGACCCCTCAGGGCACAACAAATGGCCTTGAGACATTCCCTCATTGTTATTGTTATCAAGTTGTCAACTGTTAATTACGTTAGAGTATCCTGTATCCATCTCTGTAAAAGAAGCTCATGTCCATCATTTAACCTTTTACCCTATCCCAGAGGCCCCCACCCCCCTTCGCTTTGTCCCACCTCCCTAATCTATCACCAATGAATGTCATGTAACTAACCTAAGTCCCTTTCCTTTGATTGCGATGTATAAATACAGAAATATAACCCGCCATTCTCCGGAGCATTATCTCAATCCCTTGAGGTTCTGCTTCCCGACATATGTAGACAGTAAGGCTCAAATAAACTCACAAAAAATTCTTTACATGCCGGGACCGGTTTGGCTCAATGGATAGAGCTTGGGGACTGAAGGGCATATACCTTGGTTGTGGGCACATCCCCAGTAGGGGGTGTGCAAGAGGCAGCTGATCGATGACTCTCATCGATGTTTCTAACTCTCTCTCTCTCTCTCTCTCTCTCTCTCTCTCTCTCTCCCTTCATCTCTGTACAAAATCAATAAAATATATTTTAAAAAATTCTTTACGTTTCAATGTTTGTTTTTTTCGTTAACAGGATTAACAAAAACAAACAAAAAAACAAGTAAAAATTTTAATATCTTTGTGAAATGTACATTATGAATATGAAACAAACAAACAAACAAAAAGGAGGTAAGTAGGTAAAATTTTTAATATCTTTGTGAAATGTACATTATGAATATGAAACAAACAAACAAACAAAAAGGCGGGACCACGGGAAGGGAAAGTAAAACGCAAAAACCCAACTAGGTGGAGTTACTAAGATACCCCAATTAGATGGGGAAGGAAGGGTGCACGGGAGAAGAATGAACTTTAAAATGTATGGATATTGCTTAGACTGGCAGCTTGCAGATAACCACTCAGGAACAAACAAACATATACATAAAAAAGTGGCTTCCTCTCTCCCCTTCCCAATCACAGAGCACAATGGAAACCTGGAATTCCTGTGGTGAGGAAGCACTTCCCGAGCCCACAGCCCAGGTGGCTTAAGGACTTTAATTAGGTTGGATGTACTCAATGAATTTTGCTCCCGCTAACTGTTTTTGTCTGCAACTTTATTCTTCTATTTCGGTGAGACAATGAACTTGGACTCAGATATTCACATTTTGGTTTCATATACACAAAAATTATACACAGCAAAATAAAATATTATAAAGTAAATACCATTATACAGCAAACAGGGCTTTCTCCCAGAAGTCCTCACACCCAACCCCTTCCCAACCCCTCCTTCCTCCCTGCTTCAAACAACCACTCACCTGATTTCTATTTGACTGAAATGAAGATTGTTAAGGCTGTACGTAATTTTATACATTAAGTATTTTCTTTCAGCATTTAAAGCAGTGTTTCCCAACCTTCTCTCATGATGAGAATCACCTGGTGGAGTTGTTAAAACACAGATTCCTGAATCCCAACTAAGAAGTGCTAAACTAGAATTTTTGGGAACATATAGGTAAAATTGCATACCTAACTTAGTGCTCTGTATATAACATCTGTGTTAGAGCACTAGTTAGGTATACAATTTTACCTACAAGTTCCCAAAAATTCTAGTTTAGCACTTCTTAGTTGGGATTCAGGAATCTGTGTTTTAACAACTCCACCAGGTGATTCTCATCATGAGAGAAGTTTGGGAAACACTGATTTAAAGAGAGATCCTGGTGTCTTCCGGCTTGCCATTGTCTCTATTGTGAAGTCAATCTTGTTGCTTTGGAGGGATTTTCTTCCTGTTTACCCTGTATGGCATTCATTGGGCTTCTTGAAACTCTAGCCTGGTGTCTTTCATTAGTTTTGGAAAATTTTGTATTAGATTTGTGGACGAAAGGAGCCACAAGCCAACCTGACAAGCTCAGGGAAGGCCTGCGTGGCAGTCTTGCAAACTCAGAGACCTAAAATTGAGAGGGCAGGGCAGGGCGAGGCTAACTCCTGACTCCATTTTGTACTGTGGGGCAGGGCGGAGCTATCCTCCATTTTGTGTAACTGGACCCTAGCCCTCACCCAACCAATCAGGGTCAGCCAAAGCAGTGACATCACCACACCTATAAAACCCCTTGACTTGTAGAAGTTCAGTCTCTTGTCTGCCATGCTGTCAGGTGAGTGGGACAGAGCCCATGCTAGCATTGTTTGTTGCATCGGACTCGACTCCCTGGTGGTCTTTGGGGATCAAGAAGTCTGGGCATAACATTATAAACACAAAAGATGGTTTGAGCCGAGACCGGTTTGGCTCAGTGGATAGAGCATCAGCCTGCGGACTGAAAGGTCCCAGGTTCGATTCCGGTCAAGGGCATGTATTGTACTTTGGTTGTGGGCACATCCCCCAGTAGGGGGTGTGCAGGAGGCAGCTGATCGATGATTCTCTCTCATCGATGTTTCTAACTCTATCCTCCCTTCCTCTCTGTTAAAAATCAATAAAATATATATTTTTTAAAAAAAAGATGGTTTGAAAATTAAATATTTAACTACAAACAGGTTATAGTGGGTAGTCATGTCCTAGGCTGATATTTTCCCTGACAAAGATCAACTTAGATCTTTTCAGAGCCCATTAGCTTTCCGTCTCTAAGATAACATATCTGTGAGATGTCTGGTTAACTTGTAACTTCCCTTTTTCTGGAGCCCCTGGGGTGGGCACCAGGACAGATGCCTCAAATTCCTTCATTATGTTAATTGTTCCTGTACCCACCTAAGTATGTGTCCATTTTACTTTTTATCCAATCACAGGGGTTTCCCAACTTTGCTTTCTCCGACCTCTCTGGTCTGTCACCAGTGGATTTCATGTAACTCACCTATGTCCCTTTCCTTTGATTTCAATGTATAAATACAGATGTAACCCGCCATTCTCTGGAGCATTATCTCACTTAATTGAGGTTCTGCTTTCCAGCATATGTCAACAGTTTGGTTCAAATAAACTCACAAAAATTCTTTACAGGTTTCAATGTTGTTGGGGTTTTTTTTGTTTTTTTTTTTCGTTAACAGCTTTTCAAATATTACTCTGTCCAATTCTTTCTCTTCTCCTGCTCTGGGTTTCAAGTACACAAGTTAGATATTAACATTATATCCCATATGTCTCTTACGCTGTTTTTTATTTTATTTTATTTTTTTTATTTTCTATCCTTTTACCTCTCTGTACTTAATTCTAGGCGGTTTCTTCACAACATTTCAGCTATGTCCTGTCTGCTATAAAATCCATCCACTAAGTCCTTAAATTTATTGGTCAGTTTTAGAATTTATGCTTTTCTTTTATAGTTTTTTTATTTATTTATTTATTTTTATTTTTTTTACAAATTTATCTTAAACATGTTAGGTTTCCTAGAAGCAGAGCCTGGGCTTGGAATTCTTGTGAAACTGCTATTGTCAGGGGCAGAAATGAAATATTGGGGACCAGCTACAATTATAAGAAATATGAAACAGAATCTTCTCCAGCTCTTACATGACTCATTAATCTCTCTTAAGCAAACAAACAAAACAGGGGGGGAAAGGAAATATGAATCATGCTCTGTTAACAGTGATGGTTCTGTTCTGATTAGAGAAAGCACTTTCTAACCTGGCTGAGAGGTGTATGTCCTGGGACCGGGGAGCTAACAACCGAATGCAATGGACAGATTTACAGCCCCGAGGCTGAAACAGTCTGGTCCCAGGGGCACCTGCTCTTTATAGCCCCCAACCCCTATTGCCTGTAATCTGGTCCCGGGGTGTGCAGAGGCGCCTGCTCTGTGCAATCCCCTTCTCCCCACAAGCCTGCATGACTTATAACCTGTGATGGTTCTGTTACAGGCATGGGAAAGTAGGCACAGTATAATGATATTATACTGTGCCTACTTTCCCATGCCTGTAATTTCTACTTTCCCACATAATCTTTGTCCATCTACCGAATATAAGCAGCTGGCTTATGGAGAGAGGCGGAGAAGATTTTTGTGGATCTATCAAAAACTGTGCTCTCCTATACTGCCAGCAGTATTGGAATGAACGCTCATATATGATTCATCCCGTCTCTGCTTAATTGGCTCAAGCAGTGACAGGCAGCCTGAACCCCTTGGTTGTCCGGTTACCCTATTATTGAAGAAAGCTCTCAGATGAAACTCTGACGGGCAGGAGGGAGAAATGGAATAGTGGAGACCAGCTATAGTTGTAAGAAATATTAATCATACTCTGTTAAACGTGATGTTTCAGTTCTGATTAAAAAAGCATATTTTGCCGAGACCGGTTTGGCTTAATGGATAGAGCGTCGGCTTGGGGACTGAAAGGTCCCAGGTTCGATTCTGGGCAAGGGCTTGTACCTTGGTTGCGGGCAAATCCCCAGTGGGGGGTGTGCAAGAGGCGGCTGATCGATGACTCTCTCTCATCGATGTTTCTAACTCTCTTATCTCTCTCCCTCTCTGTACAAAATCAATAAAATATATTTAAAAAAAAAAAAGAAGCATATTTTAACCTGGATGGGAGTTGTACACCCCAGGGGATCTGGGAGTCAAGCTTGAATGTGGTCCATTCCTATGAAAGAACAGCTTATTATCATGGAAAGATTAACAATCTAGTTGCAGAAAGGCAGCAATGGGATGTGCCTGCCCTTTGCAAACCCCTGGCCCACATTGCCTGTAATTTGTAACTATTATATCCATTTTCATTTATTTTGCCTTATTCCTTTTGTATATTCATTTTTGTTCCCTTTGCCTACTTCCCCATGTAATTTTTGTCCTACCCCATATAAACAGCTGGCTTATGGTAGGGGAGAGAGATTTTCATGGATGCCCTGCTACTCTGTAAAAAATCAATAAAATATATTTTTTTAAAAAGATATATTTGAGGCCTTGGATTTTCATTTTTCTCCAAAGAGGATCTGATTGCCTCTGGCAAGCTGCTGGGAATCTTGAATCACCTTAATCCAGCCCGGGGCTAAGGTGATCCAGAGTTTAGCTTCAATGCCACTGAAGCCCATTTTTTCCACTCTTACTTTGAAGTATACCTTTTTTTTAAAAACTTTTTTTTTAAATAGATTTCAGAGAGGAAAGGAGAGGGAAGAGAGAGAGAAATATCAATGATGAGAGGGAATCATTGATTTGTTGCCTCCTGCAAGCCCCCTACTGGGGATTGAACCCTCAACCAGGGCATGTGCCCTTGACGAGAATCGTACCCAGGACCTTTGGGTCCACAGGCCAACACTATCCACTGAGAAAAACCAGCTAGGGCTGATATATAGCTTTTTAGAGTCCCTTGGTAGTCTATATTCTCCCATTTTTTTAGCCCCCGGCTCTGTGAATCTATCAAAAACTCTGCTTTACTCTATCTGCCTCTCATTTGTTTCTTTCAGATTTGGTTCACAACTCTGGAAGAAAAGTGTGGCATTCCACCTTTCCTCCTTCGTTTAGATCTTGGCCCTGTAATTCTTCATTACCTGGTGTTATGAGCTTAGTGACGCTCCCCGCCCTCCCTTCATATATTGAAGACCTAACCCTTAGTATCTCAGAATGTGGCTTGCCTTGGAAGACAGGTACTTTAAAAAGTTAATTAAGTTAAAATAAGTCCATTGTGAGAGTTCTAATCAAATCTGGTATCTGGTGTCTTTATAAGAGGTAATTTGGTATGCATGCTAGCTATTTTCTTGTGTCTCTGTGCATAAATAAGATTGACATATATTCCTTTCTGTATATAGATAATGCATTTGGCATCAAAATCATACTAGGATTAAAAATCAGTTGGGCAGATGTCATTTCCTATTCTCTAAAAATGTATAGGATTTTCATTAAAACTAGAATGTTCTTTGTTGATACTGTCTTAAAGTATGAATTAAATTTATTTGTTATATATATATATATATATATATATATATATATATATATATTACTGCAGGTGTCAGTTTTGGAAAGCTGGAAAATCTTAAGACAGTATTTTATACAAGCTGCACATTAAAATCATTTGGGAACTTTAAATGATTCCAATTTAATCTTGGTATTAATTAGTAAAAATTTTATTTTAATTTTTAAGAATATATCTTTAAATTGTTGTGGCTTTAATTTTATTTATGTATTATATATTTAATGCATATTTTATTATTACATATAAATGAATATAATTATTGTTATATAAACAAAATTTTAATGGAAATCAAACACACTAAGATGTCACATCTACCCTTTTCTCTCTGTCTCTTAGAAATCACTATTTTCATTATGTTCACATTAATCTAGCCAGTGCTTTTTTATTCAAATACAAGTGCATTGTGCATGTTTATACACATAATACATTCTTATTTCCCACATCATACAAAAAGGGAACATGTTTTAACAGAAGTCACTGTCTGTGCATTTACTCCAAGGTTGCAACTATTCATGGGCCAAGTTATGAGAGCATGAACTCTAGAGCATGAATCTTAGTATCTTAAGCAACAACTTAAGATTTGCACCTTTGCCGAAACTGGTTTGGCTCAGTGGATAGAGCGTCGATCTGCAGACTGAAAGGTCCCATGTTCCATTCCGGTCAAGGGCATGTACATTAGTTGCAGCCACATCCCCAGTGTGTGTGTGTGGGGGGGGGCGGTGCAGGAGGCAGCTGGTCGATGATTCTCTCTCTTCCCTCTGACTCTCTATCCCTCTCCCTTCCTCTCTGTAAAAAATCAATAAAATATATTTTAAAAAAAAGAAAAGATTTGCACCTTTGTTTTCCTCAAGAGATAATTCTACCTTAGAAGTTATAAAAGCTTGAAAAATCAAATCTGTGTGGCTTGGCCAATGTGGCTCAGTGGTTGAGCATTGACCTATGAACCAGGAGGTCACAGTTCGATTCCCTGTCAGGGCACATGCCCAACATGTGGCCTTGATCTCCAGTAGAGGGCATCCATCGGTGATTCTCTCTCATTGATGTTTCTCTCATGCGCTCTCTCTCTCCCTCTCCCCTCCTCTCTGAAATCAATAAAAACATTTTGTTAAAAAGAATCTCATAATCTGCATTATAAAAAATAAATTGAAATAAAGACATATCTTTGTTTACTTTCTGGTGCTGTGGCTTTTGACCAAACACGCACACACTGATTAAACTAGGTTCAGGGGTGAGGTGAACATAAATGGCCTCATTCCACATGGCATCGTGCCCTTTCAGCGTCTTTCCACACAGATGAGGTAGGGCTGGGGCTGCAAGGTCATGCCCAACCTGGGCTTCAGATCTGGAACCAGTTCATGGGGAAAATGCAAGTGAAACCGCTGGAGCAATGCTGTAAAAAACAGGAACATTTCCATCCGAGCCAGCTGTTCTCCAAGACAATGTCTTCTTCCTAAACAGAAAAAAACAGACATTGTCATCTTTTTAAAATCCACGATATTTACCGAAATATATGTCTAATACATTACAAAATAGATGATTAAATTCTGGAAATCTGGAATTTAAAAGAAGTTATAAAAGGTTATTCTTATTAAAGAACTTCCTTGCCGAAACCGGTTTGACTCAGTGGAAAGAGCATTGGCCTGTGGACTGAAAGGTCCCGGGTTCCATTCCGGTCAAGGGCATGTACCTTGGTTGCAGGCACATCCCCAGTAGGGGTGTGCAAGAGGCAGCTGATCTATGTTTCTCTCTCATCGATGTTTCTAACTATTCCTCTCTCTTCCTCTCTGTAAAAAAATTAATAAAATATATTAAAAAAAAAAAAAAAAAGAATTTCCTTAAATGCCAAAGAATAGAAATTGGCTTTTCATCTCCCAGAACCTATTTCTTTACCTTCCTGGACTTTTGTAAACTTATTCGTCCCTCCCCCACTTTCCTTGCCGTTGCAACAGAGACTGAGGTATGCTGTGAAAGATCTAATTTGAAGTGTGACATTTTGTTCTACAGAATCAAGAGAAGGTCATTTCATTTCAGATGACTCAATGTGTACCCTTCCTCAATTAAAGGAAGAGTTTCCAGTCCATTTCCCAAGGGCCTTGTGATCTGTGCACTTTTTCACTGCAGAAGCAGTATTTTTAGAAAAGAGATATAATAAACTAGGAGCCAAGAGAGCTCTATTCTTGTTTCCCTTCAAATTATGATTCATTCCCCTCCCTGGATCTGTTCCTCAAGCTACTTGTTACTGACCTTCTAGCTCTTGCAGTTTTGATTAAAAGCCAAAAAAATCCACAGACAAAAATGTTTCAAAAGTCAGAGCTCTCATCAGTTTCTCTCTAGATACTCAATTAACGCTTGTTTATT
Source organism: Pipistrellus hanaki (assembly GCF_964339955.1). Lineage (NCBI taxonomy): Eukaryota > Metazoa > Chordata > Mammalia > Chiroptera > Vespertilionidae > Pipistrellus > Pipistrellus hanaki. Next base: position 52,164,949 of record NC_140511.1, read on the forward strand.
TTTTAGTAGATATGGTGTTAATGACCTCTAATTAAACTATTCTCTCCTGTAAGAATCAATGTTATGTTTTCAGAGTTAAATACATAATTCTGCAACAGAGAACTTCGGATTAAGATGTTATACTAATGCAATGGCCAGAGTTCTCAGTGGTTAGAATATAAACCCTCACACTGAAGGGTCATGGGTTCGAAATTTGCGTGTATCTGGATTGCAGGTTCCATCACTGCCCCAGTCAAGGTGTGTGTGGGAGGCAACCAACTGATGTGTTTTTCCTCACAGCGATATCAATGTCTCTCTCTCCCCGCTCCCTCCCTTCCACTCTTTAAAAATTCAATGGGGAAAAATATATCCTCGGGTAAGGTCTAACAACAGCAAAAATGTTACACTAATGAACCACCATTATACTTGTCCTGAAGTTATGCTCTGTGAACGTTCACTTACCAAGGGAAAACGGAACCAAAGCTTCCTTCTTGGAAAAATATCCACTGCTGTCCAGAAATCGCTCCGGATAGAATATTTCTGGGTCTCTCCAGTACTTTTCATCAAAGTGTACAGAATAAAGATTTGTGATTACTGTTGTGCCCTTAGGAATAGAATAACCACGCACAACTGCATCTTCAGAGGTTGCATGGAAAATCCCTAATGGCACTATATTACAGAATCGTAAAACTTCATGCAAAACGGCGTCAGTATAAGGCATTTTGCATTTGTCTTCCCAAGAAGGCTTTCCATTGGGTCCCATAATTAAGTCAATCTCTTTCTGTACTTGTCCTGTTAGAGAAGAAAGTGTTAGAGTTATTATGCAATCCTGAAAAAGTGTATCTAAAGTAATTTCCCTTTGTAGTAAACAAGGGATAACCTGTAATAATAAGTAGGGCATGGGCCCATCCAGATGCAGATTTTTCATGATCTGGGAGTTTATTTAAATACTAGGGGCCTGGTGCACGAAATTCATGCAAGAATAGGCCCCCCAGCTTCACTCCCAGCTGCCCAGGAGCCAGCAAGTCCTGGCTCCCCACCCTAGCCACCCAGGAACCGGCATATCCCCACTCCCTGGCCGCCCAGGAGCGGGCAAGTCCCTGCTTCCTGGCTGCTGGGAAGCCGACAAGTTCCCACTCCTGGCCTCTGGGGAGCCAGCTCAACCTGGCTTCTGTCTGGAGCACCACTACAGTAGCCTCCCATGGCCTCCCTTCCGTTCAGCAGGCTTCACACCATTGGGCACCTGCATATGCAAATTAGCCTCCATCTATGTTGGGTTAATTTGCATACTCACTCTGATTGGGTTAGGGTGTAATTGAGTAATGGTTAATTTGCATATTTCTCTTTTATTAAGAAGATACACCATATATCTTCTACTACCAGTAATCAATGTTTTGGGTAACTTTGTTGTGAATAACACAGTAAGAGTAATGAAAATCAAAACTAGAATTGGAATAACATCTTACTCTCAGCAAGAAAAATAGTAAAGCATAAAACTTGATGGGAACCAGGTGGAGGGAAGCTATGGGGGGGAAAAAGAGGAACAACTGTAATAATCTGAACAATAAAGATTTGGTTCAGGTCCCAGTTCTGCCACTTCCAGTGAATGAGCCTGAGTACGTCAGTCACTCAGCCTCCCTCATTTATAAAATAGGCATAATAGAGCCTGTCTCTAAAGTGTTTACATCAATTGAGATAATAGATTAGAAAACTTGCCCAGCTAGTGTGACTCAGGGGTTGACTATGGACCTATAAACCAGGTTGTGTGCAGTTTGATTCCCAATCAGGGCATATGCCCGGGTTGTGAGATTGATTCCAAGTGGGGGTCATGCAGGAGGCAGCGGATTAATGTTTCTCTCTCATCATTGATGTTTCTATCTCTCTCCCTCTCCCTTCCTCTCTGAGATCAATAAAAATCTAATTTTTAAAAAAGGAAATTTTGGCCGAAACCAGTTTGGCTCAGTGGATAGAGCATCGGTCTGTGAACTGAAAGGTCCCAGGTTCAGTTCTGGTCAAGGGCATGTACATTGGTTGCGGGCACATTCCTGGTAGGGCGTGTGCAGGAGGCAGTTGGTCAATGTTTCTCTCTCATCGATGTTTCTAGCTCTCTATCTCTCTCCCTTCCTCTCTGTAAAAAATCAATTATATATATATATATATATATATATATATATATATATATGTGTGTGTGTGTGTGTGTGTATGTATGTATGTATAAGGAAACTTTGTATAAGTATTAAATATTTTTCTTCTTGGCCAACACTGCAGGAGTTCCAAAAATAAACTGCTTTGGACGTGGCCAAAAATTCTAAAACATGTGTGAGTCCTTAATGTAATTTCAGATCTTGAGATTGAGAGAGTCCTTACCTTGAATGTTAGGATAAAGCGCCATGAAAAGAATTGCCCATCGTAGCACATTGGTTGTAGTTTCAGTTCCAGCAATGATGAGTTCACCCACAGAGAAAATTAGGTTTTCTTTGGAGAAAGTAGATGATGGGTCACTTTTACTCTGATCCATCTCATCTAAATAAGCATCAACAAAATGCTGAGGTAACTGAGGCTTTCTGTTGAGAGAAGCTTTTTCAATAAGCCTGGAGAGAAAATCATAGACCACGGCAGCATTTCTGAACAGCTGTTGATGTTTTCCAAAAGGTAAGAGGCCAATCCACGGGAAGGCATTATACAGGAAGACTGAGGCACTGGCAGCTAGCTCCACATTCTCACTAAATAGCTCAATCATGTGCTGGAAATCAGTGTCTTCGTAAGTGAATCGTTCTCCAAAAATGATCAGATTGGTTATGTTTGAAACAGCATTTGTTATTAACTGTTTGAAGTCAAAAGGTCTGCCTTTGTATGTTTCAACAGCATCAATGAAAAATTTGGTTTCTTCTAAGATTTTAGATTCAAAAGACTTTTGGCCATATCCAAAAGAGCGAAAGCTGTTTACAGCTAACCTTCTGTGATCAGTCCATCCTCGGCCATATTTGGAGTTGAGTAAACCTGGGGGGAAAAAAGGTAAAAAAAATTTCTATAATCTCTGTCTCTAACAGCTAAAAAGGCTATGGAGAAAAGAAAGGAAAAAAAAAAAAGAAAGAAAAGAGATGGTTATTCTTCTCCAAACGATCTTTCTATAAAACTAAAATTAGATCCAGTGGATAACAGCTGTTTCCTGCTACTCATTTGCCAAAGAATATCCTATATAATAGAGGTTATATACAAATTGACCCTCACACTCTCGCAAGACGGCTGGCAGGGGAGGGCAGTTGGGGGTGATCAGGCCCACAGGGGAGAGTTAGGCATCAATCAGGCTGGCAGGGGAGCAGTTGGGGGTGATCAGGCTGGCAGGCAGAGTGGTTAAGAGTAACATGTACTTAACTCAACATTTCATTCATAATTTGTACATAGGTATACCTATGATAAAAAAAAATGTCATGTTCTCTTGTCTACATGAGATACCTATGTAATCTACATTCCATTAACTTTTGTGCAACAATTTTTAATTTGGAGCTTATGATAAAGTTAGCCATCCATAATGGGGTCTTTAGTGCTGTGCAGTGATCTTATATTTCTGCATTTCATTTTCTTTCTATACTCCCAGATGACTATCATTCAACAAATATTCATTCAACATGTATTCATGAAGCACCTGCTATTCTAAATGTCACAGATATATCAGTGAACAAAAAAGGCAACAGATCCCTACTCTCATGGATCTTACATACCCATGAGGAGAGGCAAATGAACACATAAAGTATACAGCAAAGAAGCAGGTAGTGTGGCCAGGGAAAGCCTCACGGAGAAGGTGACACAAGTAAAGACATGGAGATGACCAGTAAGTCAAGCAGATATCTGGGGAGAGATCACCTCTGGCAGAGGGACAGCTGATCAAATGGAAGGGACTAGGATGAGAGCAAACCATGGGTAAAGGTATACATGTTCAAGAAAGCACAGAGGAGCCTTGTTATAACCCTACACTGGCAACTTATGTGCTTGGGCAGTGCGCGCTTCCCAACAGGGGGCTAATTGTGCCCTGATTGATTTCAGAGACAAAGAAGGGAAGGAGAGGGGAAGAGGGGGAGGAAGGGAGGAAAGGGGAAAGAGAGAGAGAGAGAGAGAGAGAGAGAGAGAGAGAGAAGGAAAGAGAGAGAAGGGGAGGGAGAGGGAGGGAGAGGGAGAGGGAGAGAGAAGGGGAGGGAGAGGGAGAGGGAGAGAGAAGGGGAGGGAGAGGGAGGGAGAGAGAGAGAGAGAGGGAGAGGGAGAGAAGGAGAGAGAGAGGGAGAGAGGGAGAGAGAGGGGAGGGAGAGGGAGAGAGAGAGAAGGAGAGGGAGAGGGAGAGAGAGAGGATGAATGGGAATGAGAAACACTGATTTGTTGTTCCATTTGTTTATGCATTCATAGTTGTTTCTTGTATGTGCCAGGACAATGCTCTCTAACCAACTGAGCTACCTGCATAATTTATTATTTAGACAATTATTGCAGAGGCTGGAAATTTGTTTTATTTATATTATTGCTTTAAGTATCATTATACTCTGGCCTTTAAAAAAACTAGGACTTTCTTTGCATTAGTTGATCTTCCTTGTGATATAATATGTGGTTAATTTTTCTTTTTAATCAAGTCTTTTTAATCTATCTCAGCAAGTTACTATAAAGTTTACTTTAAAATTAAATGTGAAGCTCTCATAAAATTGGAGAATTCTGGACACCATTACTGTTAAAACTCTTATTACTAGAAGCCCAGTGCACAGAATTCGTGCATGGATAGGGTCCATAAGCCTGGCCCGTGATCACAGGCAATCAGGGCCTTCTGGCTGCTGGCCAGGGCCTTCCTTCCCCCAGCTGGCTGCCGGCCAAGGCCTTCCTTCATTCCGTGCCCTCCCTGGTGGTCAGCATGCATCATAGCAAGTGGTTGAACTCCCAGTGGGTTGAACTTTCCAGGGGAGGATTTGCATATTAGCCTTTTATTATATAGGATGTATCAAAACCATTGCATCTAACTTCAGCATTCTAGACGTTTTGTTGCTGCTTTCTTCTCAACAGTTCTGTTAGCATTTAGCCCTTTTCCCTTGTTAAATATGGAATCCTTCAACACTGGTCAACACTAAACCATATAAAATCCTAGCCCTTTACACAAATACCACAATTCTTTTTTTATATAGCATACTGATTAGTAGCTAAGAAAGGCTGCTTCAGGTTCTATAATCTTATAAGCAAAATGATAGTAAAAATGTCACTACATACCCAAGACTGGCTTCAAAAGGACCAGTGTGCATGCACGTGTTGTGTATTCCTAATTTGTTTCACAAAACTTGCATAAATTAAGTGCTAATTCTTTAAAACATTATGTACAATATTTACTAAAACTGGATTGCAACAGTAGAATTAGTATGTACCAGTCTAAAATACAGGCATCAACAAAAGTAGGTTTACAGCTGTTCTTATGGAAAATAACACAATAATAAATAATCATAAGAGGATAAACTGTGGTTCACATACTCACAAATGTAAACCAAGTTCTGCCCACCCTTGTATGACTGAAATGGAGCCTGAAAGTCCTCAAATACTTGGTCTGTAGCCTAAACTGATTAATTAAGACCTTCTATTAATCAGTACAATAGAATGCAAACTCTACATGCTAAATTTACATAAAACAAATATGATTTGAAATAGTTTAGTCAATCACTAAATAGGTAAAAAGAAACATACCTCCCATTTTTGTCATCTTCATGAATAAAGGAAGGCATGGTCTGTCTGCAAAAACTTCGCTCTGATGAACAAGGCATTCCTTTACTACATCGTAGCCATTGAGAACCACAGTGGATATACCTCCAAGATCTAAACTGAAGATCTTTGAGGAAGGAAAGAAAAATAATTAAATGGAAAAATGTATGGAGAAAGGTAAGTAAGAAAATTAACACGTACTAAGCAGCTCTCCCAGATTTGTCACTTCCCTGAAAATATAGGCACTTATTTCCTACTCAACTGATAATGTGTAGAGTGCCTTCTCTCTACAAGACATATGGAACACTATGATTTCATTATGCATTTGATGCCTGAAGACATAATCTTTCAAATGGTATAATGAAAAGAGTACCAAACTCAGCAGGCCTGTGCTCTAGCTTAAGCTTTGCCATTAAAAACATACACAACCTGTGCATAAACCTTAACCTTCTGGGGCATCAGGGCTGCCATTGAAACTATGGTACTTGAGTCAGATGCTCTTTTAAGATTCATTCCAACTCGAAACATTCAATGATATCTAGGAATTTCCTTCTACATCCAAGATTTATGAAGAAGCATCACCATCTACATATCATTTATTACTCCGGACTTAGGAAAAGGGACTGTCAAAGGCATGAGACAACTTTGAAGTATAAAATTCAAATGAGTAAATTTGAAGATCTAATTGGCTTTTTGAATGATTCATGATTGGATAGTATTTCATCTAATAAGGAGAAAGGAGCTCCAAAGAGTCGTAGAAAAGGAAAAAAATTTAAAGGCAGAAAAATGTAAAGTGTGAAAAGGAAATTAGCAAAGAAAGCACTGTTTCAGGCAAGGTCACTCTCCTAAGGGAAACAAGGACACCTGTCCAGCACATCCCCTGACTAGTGCTGACCAGGTACTTTCAGATTGACTGGTCAGAGGTTACATTCCTGGGGAGGTTGAAACTGCAGTTAACTTAAGTCCTAGTTTGCTGACATGGGATTTAGCACAAGTGACTCCATGCTGTCTCCTTTCACAGCATTCACCACACAGGCACAGGTGACCCTCCCTCAGCGGAGGGGAAGGCAAGACAGAATATCCATGCTACGTCTTGCTGGAGCTTCTCTTCTGCTTCACCCTTCGGGTTCACTTACAATGTCACACCTTTTATACACAGGCCCATAAGGGACTAGTCCAGTGAGAGAACAGTGCTACCTTATCAGTGGGATGCAAAGAATGCTTATCTCCATCCTCTCAGGAGTTGGCTGAGAGCTTTTTACCGTCAAAATATTGAGTCAAACAGGCAGAGCTGAGCTAGCCATGGTTCACACTACTCTGGAAAAAACAACAACAAAAAGACCAAGAATCTTGGCAGAAAATAGAAATTCAGCAGAAGTAGTGACAGCAGCAATACTGATGGAAACCTCCAAACAGTAACAGAATCAACCAGCTGAGCAATGGAATCTTTGGCTCAAGAATAGGCCAAGCTGAGCAGTGGAGTTTTTGGCACAAGAATCAACCAGATGAGCAAAGGAGTCTTTGGCACAAGAATAGGCCCTGCCAGCTGAGCAGTAGGTGCGTCTGGAACCCAGAGGAGCATGGGCTGCCTGCCACAAGCAGTGGTATTAGTCAAAAGTGGCAGTGTAAGGGTTTCAGCTGAGCAAAGGTGGGACTTCTCCAGTTCCCGAAGCAGTAATGAAAAGGAAGGACCTCCCCAGAAGGGTAATTTTCGCAGATATAAAGGAGAAGCTCCTCTTCCTGTGTGTCTCTTCTACTCTCGATACTCTACTACACTTCTGACTGCATATAAGGATGAAACTTCAGCTCCTGGGTGCTGCCATCTTCACCCCAATGTCCCGTTGGCTCGGTGCTGTGCAGCCCTTCCCTTTAGATATCCCATCTCCCATCCTTAAATAAATTCACTTTTTCTTTATCCAACGTCTGAGATGGCTATTTAACCTGCCCGTTTGCACCTCCATGCTAACCTACCATGTTCACCTTTCCGTTACTACATAAATAAATAAGTTGTCAATACCGCTTGCCTTAAAGTAATTCTTTCATTGTCACACGTGTATTACCTGAACATAATCTGTAAAAACCATTTGTTTACCACTTTACTGGCTAGGGAATCCTTTTCGAAATTGAAATAAGATTAAAGTAACTGCAAAAACTTATATATTAAGAGGGAATCTCCAAGGAATTGGCAATTCTTGATGTAGTACATTTCTATTTAAAATTGCCTTTAAAATAAATGTATAAAACCTGAGGACTGGTTGTTTTCCTTTCAAAAGTCATAAAGGAGAACTGAACTCACAGACTTCATAAAAGAAGTGATTGTCAGTTTTCATAAGCAATTTCCAAGTCCTTTTTTTTCCTGCTAGCACACATCTCCAAATTATAAAAATAGTGCAAAAAAGAAGATTCCATTTGCAAAAAAGCCCTATAAACAGCTTTCCACAATCTCCCAGAAGCATAGGAGATAAGTCTCCTTCCACTTCCAAAAAAATTTTTGTATAGTATATTATAACTGTATAGTGTATTAACAACTTACACTAACTTTGAGACATTGTCAGAACTGGGAAACACCTCCAAGATAATGGGAGATCTCTAGGGGTATTTCACCACTAAGATAAAGATCAAGTGCTGCTGTGGTTAAAAGGTAATGTTAGGTAGCATTCAGGTTTAAGGCAGAGTCAGGCAAATAGTGTCTACTCTTCAATGCACACATCTTCTTCATTTTTGTTCCTTTCTCTTTTTCGACTGCTCTTGCCTATTAAAAGAGCTTGATTTTACCACCTCCAGTAAAAAGCCCTCTTTGAAAAGTACCACAGGTGTACCAGCAATAAAACCATTTACTCATGCCAAATTCTTAAATCCATTGATCTACCCATCCCAAGGTAAGTTTTCCGGCATGTTTCTAATTTAATTTGTAATTTATTATGAGACTTAGATGACTCCCTTCCAGAAAAGAATGCTCAGTGTAAATATAGCATTCCTTTCAGTTCAAATCTTTATATATATAAGAAATGTATTCCTATTCTGAAAGACACCATTTAAAAAATTTGGTTTTAAAAAAAGTTTGAGTCCTGGCTGGCATGGCTTGGTTGGGAGTCATCCTGTGTACCAAAAGGTTGTGGGTTCAATTCCTGGATGTTTTGCTCTCAGATTGATGTTTCTCTTTCCCTCTCCCTTCCACTCTCTAAAAAATCAATTTAAAAATCTTTTTAAAAAAATAAAATGTGTTTGAATCCGTAGGCCTAATAAATTGTTCTGCAATTAATAACCAAGAACATTTGAGTAGCACTTAACTGCCTTCAGTTATTCTTCTCATTATACACATGAGGAAAAATTAAGATTCAAAGAAGGTAAAATTTTATCTGTTTTCCTGCTCTCATAGCTAATGATTTCTCTAGAATATTATGATGTTCTGTACCGACACAGCAGAGATCAAATGTATTAATGGAAATACACTCAATTCCTGGAGAACTGGAGGGTATAAAATAAAATCTAAGAATTGTGTGTTTGCTTTCCTCAGGACAGCTTCCTTTTAGCGATGAAACCATTAGTGAGCTGCAGAAACCTAGAATAATTCTTGTAAAACCTGGTTCAAATAAGGACTGAAGCCTCAACCTGAAGCAGTTGCCAAACAGCCCTGCTGTACTGTTCCCTCAAAGCCCTGGCCACCGCTTGTGGTCCACCATTAGACTGATTTCCCGCCTCTTATTACTGGAACTCCCTGAAGTGGGGCTGTGTTTGCCTCCCTGTCCTCTTCACCCCTAGTTCCTGGCAAGAGTCTGGTTTGTTGTTGCCCATAAATGAATGGAATCAAAACAAAACAGGTGAGCTGGGTCAGTGCCAGTGCACTGAAACATCTGCCTCCTTCCGAGGTCAGGCGGGGACACTGACGAACACAGGCTGGTGTCCTGGCCCTTTCCCCTGACGGTGAGCAGCGGGGTGGCTGTCTGCAAGTCACCGGGCATTTCTGGGGGCAGTTCCCTCCTCTGTAAAAAGGGAGGCGCAGAGGGCTCCCCGCTAGGCCCTGGTGAGTTTAAAGGAGTCCATAGTGAGGGGAGGCCCACAGCAGGTGCAGCCTCGGGGTTTGCTGGGAGAATGCTCCCGGCCTGTCAGCCGGACACTTGACCACCCTGCGCTGTGGAGCTCCGCAGGGACTTTTAGTCATTCATTCACTCACTCACTCACAATCCTTTACCTCTTCGCTGTGGCCTTCCCAAGTACTTGCTAATCCTCCCAGCAAACGCCTAAACAGCCTTAAGTGCAAACATCCAAGAATCTATTACCTACTAACCCTGTCCCAGAACTCACACGCCTACTTTCCCCAAGAAAGAGGCGTGGGCTGGCCCCTGGCACCGCACTCAGCCTCCGGAGGGATGGAGCCCGCAGGGCCGCTGCGCAGGCGCGGGAGCCCAACCCGGCGGCTAACGGGACGCCCGGAGCCCGCGGGGCGCGGGGCGGGTCTGGGCCAGGCCCAGGCCGAGGGCCTCAGGCGGGGGCGCGGCTTCGAGGGCTTCCCCGACCCAGGAAGTAGGTATCCCACAAAGCCGGAAATACACGGTCAAGAGTCCGGGCCCCGAGCGGCCGGCAGCCCACCCGGGAGCAAGGCCCGGGCCCTCCCTGCCCGCGGCCCGACGGGCTGTACCTCGCCGTACACCCGGCTCTGCTTCCTCATGTAGACATGGGGGAGCTCGGCGGAGGCCGCCAGCGAGTAGATGTTGCCGATAAAGGGCAGCCCCGTCGGACCCGGGGGGAAGCCCGCGGGCCGCCTCTGCTTCAGCAGCTGGCGGACCCCCAGGGCGAAGAGCAGCAGGAAGAGCGCGAAGCCCAGCGCCCCGGCGCACGCCTCCGCTCCGCCGGGCCCCCACATGGCCAGGACGCGGCCCCTGGACTCCCGCCCTGGGACGGGCCCGCCCCAGCGGCGCCGCCCCCCATTGGCCCGTCGCTCTGAGGTCCCGCCCCGGGTCCGGGGCCAATGGCTGGCCGAGTGGAGGCCCTGGGCCCGGGGTCAGTGACCTCTGTGCTCTGGGCTCAGAGCAGGCTGCGGGCTAGGGGCGCGCCCCTTTGGCCCTGGGCGGGCACCATTAGGCGGGGCACGGAGCCTGGAGGCCTTTTCAGGGGGCTGACAGCTCCCTCACCCTGCTAGGCACCTCGCGGCCAGCCCAGAGGGTCTTTTTAGGAACCTGGTCTGCGCATTTCAAATTAGGAAAACTGGACAGCTTATCAACACTGACTCGGACAATCTTCAAAATCTCAATTAGAGAATTGCTCTATCAATATATAAAATAAAAAAAATCTTACGCCGAAACCAGTTTGGCTCAGCGGATAGAGCGTCAGCCTGCAGACTGAAAGGTCCCGTGTTAGATTCCGGTCAAAGCATGTACCTTGGTTGTGGGCACATCCCCAGTAGTGGGTGTGCAAGAGGCAGCTAATCGATGAATCTCTCATGGATGTTTCTCTCTATCCCTCTCTCTTCCTCTCTGTAAAAAATCAATAAAATATTGTATATATTTAAAAAAAAAATCTTACTACTCATCTGTTCTTTCCTCGTGTTTCGAGGTATTTCTGTGTGTGATCCCTTGAAAACTGTGGCCATGCAATATTTAGGTAATCTGGGTTAATTACATCCTTTTCTCCCTTCCTGGTCTTCCGAGACTGGTTACTCCTTGCCATGAAACCTAACATGCTCACAGGTCCCAGGTTATTAGGACATGGGCATATGTGGAGTGAAGGGGGACATTATTCTCCCTACTATGTGAGGGAAACCTGAGGAAAATCTTCCAAAGAGGGAGTACCAAGAGCAATGTCTCCCACATATAAACAAGCCCTTTCCTCTGAGAGTGTGTCTGCTCTCTCACCTGTCAACATAAGAAACGCCCAAATCTGTAAGAATTTATATGAGTTTTTGTTTTTGTTTTTGTTTTTTTTTGTTTTTTTTTGTTTTTAGCCAAACCAATGATAATTGCTGGGTAGCACAATCTCAACATATTGAGAAAATGCTGCAGAGAAAGGCAGTTCTGCACCTTATTTTATTCATTAAAATCAAAGGAGAGGACGTAAAGGAGTTACATGAAATCCACTGGTGGTAGATTAGGTTGGCTGGAGAAAGCAAAGGGGGAAAATCTCTGAGGTTGGATAAGGAATAAAATGGATAGACACTTCTTTTACATTGGTGGATATAGAATAGTTAACAATTTTTACAGCACATAGAGATAGTAAGTGAGGGACAGGATAACAATGAGGGGTTCTGTGGTCTCTGCTCTGGTGAGAAATTGTGCCCTGAAAGGTCTGGAAGAAGATCACGCTGCCATTCCAAAGGCATGTTATAGATGCAAAATAGACAATGGACAGGCTCAGTTAAGATAAAGCTTGATCTTTATTTTTATTTATCTTTTGGTTAATCCTCACCCATTGATCTTTTAAGAGAGAGTGGGAGAGGGAAGGACAGATGTGAGAGAAACACACCAATTGGTTGCCTCCTGAATGTGCCCTGACCAGGGCCCAGGCCAGGATAAACTGTAAGAGATTATTAAACTGTAAGAGAAGCCTGCAACCAAGTTGCCCTTGACAGGAATCAAACCCAAACCCTTAGGTCCACAGGCCAAAGCTCTACCCACTGAGCAAACACCGGCTAGGGCAAAGCTTGACTTTGTCAAGAAAGATACTGGCCCAGGATGTGACTACCTGCCATGACTTGCTTTTAGTTAGGAAGTTTTTATTTCAGATTATCCTAACATGGTTGGTCTCTGAGATTGTATAACTTGCATGCAGGCCTTCCCTGAGCTTGTCAGGTTCAGTATGTGGCCCCCATTTTATTGGTCCACATACTTTGTGTATCTTTGATGCAAATACACTGGTAATGAGGACAACCATTTGGTTTACCTTGGCATTCTCACTGTCGAAAGTTTTGTGCTCTCCGAAACCTGTTTGGCTCAGTGGATAGAGCGTCAGTCTGTGGACTGGAAGGTTCCGGGTTCGATTCCAGTCAAGGGCATGTACATTGGTTGCGGGCACATCCCCGGTAGGGGGCGTGCAGGAGGCAGCTGATAGATGTTTCTCTCTCATTGATGTTTCTAGCTCTCTATCCCTCTCCCTTCCTCTCTGTAAAAAAATCAATAAAATATATATATTTAAAAATAATAAAATAAAATAAAGTTTTGTGCTCACTCTCTGGCATATGGACATCCCCAAAGTCTGAAGGTGAGTTTCACAGGATCCCCAGGTATAGGATATCAACCTATTGAAACAGGGTATGTTTCACAGAATTTTTAGCCATGAAATATCTGCCTATTGCTTGCTACAAATGCCTGGTATTTTATCTTTAGAGATAACTTAAATTTCTTATTAATCAAGAATCTTCTAGTGAAATGTATAAATTGTAAGACATTATTGCTAAACCCAGTCCTCAGTGACATAACAAAGGCCAGTGGAGATGACCAAGGATGGATATTGTGACTCGGGGTGTGGCACAATGCCAGAGGCACCAGGAACAGAGGAATGGTACCATGGGAAGCCCGAGGTCAGCCCTCCCTGCCTTCCCCAATGTCATCAGTCTGGCCACAACTGTTACGCAGTATTGGTATGCTGTTCAAGAGTGGCCCCCTTACATCATTTATATATATATAAAGAATTCCCTTTCAAAAACAACCTGCCATTCATTTAAATTAGGCAACATTTCTTCTTTGACATCCCCCTGGCCTGAATATACTAGCTGAGTACAGCCTGAATTCTGACAGCTGCCTAATTGCATTGATGAGAGGCCTGCTCCCCTCCCCTACCGCCCCTTTGAGAATGATGGAGGCAAGTCCTCAGAAATCACTAAAAGTTTCTCAGAACATGGATCTTTCCCTGTCATCATTTATTATGGTCTCTCAGTGCTCAGCAAAAAATAAATAAATAAATAAATAAATAAATAAATAAATAAATAAATAAAAATAGCTCACTGCATTTGCTCCTAGTGTGATAGCGAACGATAATGTCTGTCAACAGAGTTTATCACGACAGGGATGTTTGGCGGGACAGGAAGTGAAGGATCACACTGTTTCTTGGCAGGAACTGTCTTCAATATGCAGGATGGAACGGGTGCCTGGAGAAATATGAAAACCCTGTACATGCCTCTCACATTTCTGCGTGCAGACAGAAATGATTTCAACAGAGGCCAGCGCTGCTGGGCAGGATTAAAAGCCTCTTTTTAGGCCTTTGGGAACTATCCTTCCAGGGTTCATTCTGAGGGCCAGGGTCAAATGAGAGTGTCTCCAGGGCTCCCTGCCAGTTCATAGATGGCTCTGAACTGAAACCCTGGCCTGAGTCCTGGGAGCTGGCCAGAGAGTCCTTCCCCAGGGCAGGGATGCAATGAGCACAAATGTGCCTCCTTCTCACCTTCCATTATGGGCACTCACAGTTGTGTTTCACTGGAATGAAGAGGAAGTGAGAGCCAGAGGAAGTGCCCAGTCAAGCCATTTTGGAGCCTGGGGCAACAGAAGGAAAAAAAAAAAAAAAAAAGCAACAATGCTGGTCTTGGCTTATCAAAAATTCCATATCTTGTTCATGATGGATTTTTGCATTAATTTTGATATTAAAGTGTTGCATTAGCGTATTATCTTCATTACTGAGCTTTTTGGTGCCCCATTAAATTTTGCTCCTGAGGTGAATGTTTCACCTACCTCACCTTAGTCCTAGCCCTGGGAGGCAGGGTACCGAAACAATGATTTGGATGACAAAGTGGTTTGTAGGGACGAGACTGCACACTTTGATTTCCCTGACTCTCTTAAGAGCCAGGCACTGAGGTAGGGCTATATCATATACATCTCATTTTGTTCCAACAACTTTGAAAATACTTTCTTTCCTAAGGGAGAGCCATTTGTAGGTACCTGGTAGCACAAAGTATTTATTTCTCTGGGGTTTTGAAGACCAGCATTTTGAGTGTGAGGTAGGAAGTGCATAATTTTCTGGGCCTGCAGGACATGGAGGGCCAGTAAGACTTCCTATTTTCTGCCTATCCCCAAATTATCCCACTCCAGACCCGCTCCAGCCTCCTTCACGGGGAGCCTTATGCAAATGCTCTGGACCATAATGGCCTCCACACTTGAGTTGCTCCAGCCCTTAGGCTCCTTATCACTCAGATCAGCTTTTACCTTTCAGTTTTTCATTAATGATTTTATAAGAATGACTGGATTTCTGGAGGGTAGGATCCCTGTCTTATTCTTCTCCTGAATTCTAATATCCTAATTCATCGTTAGTCACACCACAGTCCCTAAATCCATGCTGGATGATTGGCAGGATGTACCTGGGAATTCTCCCTACAGGGCCCTCAGGGGAGAGTATTTTGTGTCAATTTGCAAGCTCCGGCAGAAGATGTGTTTTGCTCTAGGTTTATTCACCAGGCAATCACATTGGAAAGCATTTGTCTATAGAAAGGCATTGTGCCATCTGCAGAAAATGTATACTGAGAGAAGCATGAGCCCAGACACAAATAGTCTGTTTCAAACAAGCAGGAATGAGCCCTACTGCTACCTGAAGGGCATGGTGCTCCTTTCTGCTTTTTCTGTCTCTTCTGAGAATCACTCTTCCATATCAAGTGGGATGTGAAGGAATTTTCCTGATTATGCCTCACACTGTAATGACATATCCTTGTACCTCTTGGCTACAATTCTGGAAGGCATAGAGTGAATTGGTATTACAGAAAAGTGATGTAGGGTTAACATGGCACGAAGTTTACAATACTTTTTGAGGATTTTAGAATTGAAAGGAACACTAGGGAGCATTCAGTCCAAATCAAGCTCCACTTTAAAGATGTGGAAGCTGAGGCCCTGAGTGGATAAATGACACTCAAGGTCACACTTAGTTAGTGGCAGAAACAAGAGCACAATGTGCCCATTGCTGGAGCTTTGTTCTTTCCGCTTTCTCAGGCCGCCTTAGCTGAGTGGGTTAAACCTAAGATTTGATACTATGAGGCTCCAATGCAAAGTCAGTTCACAGATGTTTGAATTCCAATTTGAGTAAAATGGATTGATTTGTTTAAGCAGATTCATCAACACAGAATAAATTGAGTTGAGAAATTTTTTGCTGGTGTGTAGTGTTTGTCTCTTTTACTTAGATGTAGGAAAATGTAGTACTCACTCTGAAATCAATGAGTAAATACGCAATTTTCTGCCACAAAACAGAAAGTTTCTCAAACGTTGGTGTCTTTGAAAAACTTATGTACTGTAATGGTATCTTTTATTATAAGCAGTATGGTCCTGAAAGACCTGACTTTGGAGCACAATCATTGTCTCAAAGAACCAGGTGTCTTAGCAAATATGGCAGAAAATAGAGAAGTCTGTTAACTGAGTATTTTAGTAAAAAGCCTATAGTAGAATTGCATAAATGTTGATTTTTAGATTTAGACATATTGGGAATATTATTACTGAATTTAAGCTTAACAGTTCATAGAACATAAGTATCTTATTTTTGGTATCAAGGTTTAGTTTAAGGATATCATATTTATATGTTGATATCTGCAAAACACAATTTTACAATTAGTCAAACTTTTATATAGTTTTATAGTCAAACTTTCAAAATGTCCTTACATTTTCTTGGGCTAAAGCTATATAAATAGTGTTGTAAAAAACATCTTTCTTCATTCAGAATTTTCTGTTTGAGGTAATTTCCTTAGTGTATATTTCCAAATGTAGAATTGATAAAGTTATTTGTCAGGTTTTTGCAGAGAAACAAACAATAGGATATAGATATAGGTGACATATATAGATAGAGTTATAATACATAAGAACAATTTATTATAGCAGTTGACTCATGTGATTATGGAGGCCCATGATCTGCCAAGTGGAGAACTAAATAAGCTGGTAATGAAATGTAGTCTGAATCTGAAGTCCTGAAAAACAGGAGAGTTGTAAATATGAGTCCAAAGACCCAAGAACTAGGAGTGCAGGAGAAGATGGTGCACAATATCAATTGGAGTCACTACTGGTTAAGCTTAGCATAATCCATGTCATCCTCCATGGTCTTCACAGTCCATGTAGGAGAGTTGAATAGGGAACGTGTGAGAATCACCCTACATCATTCAAGTCCTTGATGGTGGCATGAATCTCTGTAATCCCTCCAAAGACACATTATTGCTTTTTGTTTATTTATTTTTGTCTTTCAATATTGCTTTTTAAAAATATATATTTTTGTATATTTCAGAGAGGAAGAGAGAGGGAGAGAGAGCTAGAAACATCAACAATGAGAGAGACTCATTGATGGGCTACCTCCTGCACCCCCCACACTGGAGATCTAGCCCACAACCCGGGCATGAGCCCCTACCGGGAATCTAACCGTGACCTTCTAGGTTCATAGGTCTATGCTCAACCACTGAGCCACGCCAGCTGGGCAGGTACTGCTTTTGGTTCACTATTTATTTATTTGTTTATTTAGGTCGAGGCAATTCTAATAGCTTTCACTTGGCCTTTCCCACCATAACAGCCCTTGCCCCAAAGTTTAGGAAACCAATGTGGGGATTCTGCTAAGTGTATCTGTTTCAATTAAAAATATTAGAAATGGGAAAATAACCATTAGAACCACTGTGAGATGGACCTGAGCTAAAACCCCACATCCCCTGACCTTCAGGATCCCATACTCTGAGTCGAGGGACACAGTGATGTTTCAGGTCCCCTGGAATTAGTGTCACTTCAGTGGTTCCTGAAAGATCTGATTGTTTACTTCTCTGCAATGTACAGTGATCCTGGTAAAAGGCCGGAGGAAGATTAACAGCATGCATTTTAGGTAGTGTACCAGGGCCCTTCCTTAAGAGGACCTCTTTTTCATTCAAAGAACTCTGAGTCTTTAAATTCTGAGAATTGATTAAGGGCCCTTAACTGTTTTTATGACTCAGTTAGATTTTTGTTCATTTAACCTAGAACTTTTCTGCTTGTACAGATTAAGTAAAAATTTAGTAGGCTTGCTATTGATTTCACTTCTAGGAACTCCTCGATTAACTAGGCAATACGAGAGGTCTGTGTGAGTCAGACTGTTCTGATTGCTGCTTTTACACTGCTGTCCATTACAGTAATCATGTCCACCTTGCTCTCGGCAGTAAGTACCATCACTGGGACCCAATTACTCCCACTGCGTTTAGGTTTTCCAATGGAGTGGCTCAGTTCCTTCCCATCATAAGGTCTGGCCTACAGAAAGGAGCAGGCACGGAGCTTTTCGGGAAAAATTAATAAAATATATTTTAAAAAAATATATACATATACATATATATATATATATATATATATATATATATATATATATATATATATAATTTTAACAGAGAGGAAGAGAGAGGGACAGAGAGACAGAAACATCGATGAGAGAGAAATATCCATCAGCAGCCTCCAGTATACCTCCTACTGGGGATGTGCCTGCAACCAAAGTGCATGCCCTTGACCAGAATCAAACCTGGGACCTTTCAGTCCACTGAGCCAAACAAGTCAGAGCATGGATCACACATTATAGCTCATCTTTAGAGATCTGCTGAGACTTGAGTCTAGTTATAGTCTAAAAACAAAGAGGTGGGAGAATGAGCATTTGCTTTGCATGGCAACTGTCTCAGGGGAGAGCATTATGGTTTCTTCTCCCTATGTAACTCTTCATCTGGTTGTTCAGCTTTCATCACATTTTTTAATAAACTGGTAAATGTGTTTCCCTGTTTGAACTACTCTAGCCAATTAATTAAACCTGAGGAGGGGGTTGTGGGAAAATGATGTGTAGCCAAGTCAGACTGGGGACCCTCTACCTGTGCCTGGTGTCTGAGGTTGGGTAGGAGAGGCTTGTAGGACTGAGCCCTTAACCTGTGGAATCTGACACGTCTCCAATCAGAATTGAGTTAAATCGTAGAACACCCAGTCCATGTCTGTTTGGCTGAGGAAGCCCCACAAATCTGGTGTCAGAAGTGTTGTGGTGTGGTAGTAGTATGAGAGTAAAGGAGACATGAAGGAAAATAACTGGATTTTCTTTTCCTAGCACTCTGCCAGATCTCTAAGCAGAGCTTCCATCCGGGTATCTTGCTACCTGGATTAGTTGTTCCCTAAGGACAATGTCATGGTTT
This sequence comes from Pipistrellus hanaki, assembly GCF_964339955.1. Lineage (NCBI taxonomy): Eukaryota > Metazoa > Chordata > Mammalia > Chiroptera > Vespertilionidae > Pipistrellus > Pipistrellus hanaki. The sequence continues at coordinate 52,183,709 of NC_140511.1, forward strand.
TCTCTGATAAAATCCTAATCTATAGCCATTTTATTTCCTCTCTACTTCCTTTCTCAATGGGCCCTTTGATAGAAAACTTTTGGCTCCCTCTTTCCAAAACCATAATTCTGTACAGTTTGGAACCCTCCACTTAATTAGAGATCTTTAAATTCTGCCAAAATAGTGGAAGGACCAGACTTAAAAAAAATTGTCTTGCTCACACATGGATTGATCCCAAAACAGTATTTTAACCTAAACTCTGAAATACAAATTTATAGTAACTATTATCCAAGGGGAAATTAAAGCTTTGAAAAACTGCACTATGGCTATATTGATATATTTATTACTCAATTTTAGAACTTCATAATAAGCTCATACCTATGAATCTAGTGATTGCTTAAAATTTACACATGAATTTAAAATCCAAGGTAAACCACTTATTTTGTCTCTGTAAAGTTGTTTGTGTGTGTGTCCCTGTGGCAGTTGTATTAGATATCCAAAGAGGAAAAACAGTGTTTAAAAACATATAATCAATCCTCTCAGATTATTTTAGAATATATTATAAAATAGGTCTACTTTAGAACTAACTTTTGAGAAATGGCCATCACTGCCAATTAAAAGTTATGACAATAGTCAAATACCAAAGGTATGATAGTTATGGAGGTAATTCCTTTATTATTAAAACAAGCTTTTCAAGTAAATAAAAATGTTTGAAATTATAAGAAATTATTTAACAAAACACATGAGTAAATCTATAACTCATTGTAGAGTAATTACAGCTGTTAAAATGAAAATTCATAGCCTTATTTATTATAATAAATGCAAAATAAAACATTTGTAAAATTCATAGCTGCTTTATTCAGAAAAGACAAAAACCAGACATAGCCCATCAAGAGGAGAATTAATAAAATACCTGTGGTACATAGAATACAGCTCAGCAGTAAAAAAGGAGAAGAAAACCCGAATTTTAGGAATATTATGCTCCGTGAAAGAATCCCGATGCCAAGAGTACATGCTGTCTGATTCCACTGACAGAATGTTCTGGAACTGGGGCAAATAAACTATGATTTAAAATACTGGGAGAGCCAAAACCGGTTTGGCTCAATGGATAGAGCGTCGGCTTGGGGACTGAAGGGTCCTGGGTTCGATTCCGGTCAAGGGCATATACCTTGGTTGCGGGCATATCCTCAGTAGTGGGTGTGCAAGAGGCAGCTGATCGATGACTCTCTCTCATCGATGTTTCTAACTCTCTATCTCTCTCCCTTCCTCTCTGTAAAAAATCAATAAAATATATTTTTTAAAAAAATAAAATAAAATAAAATAAAATAAAATACTGGGAGAAGCCCTGACCATTTTGGCTCAGTGGATAGAGCATCGGCCTGTGGACTGAAAGGTCCCAGGTTCGGTTCCAGTCAAAGGTATATATCTTGGTTGAGGGCATGTCCCCAGTAGGGGGTGTGCAGGAAGCAGCTGATCGATGTTTCTCTCTCATAGATGTTTCTAACTCTCTATCCCTCTCCCTTCCTGTTAAAAAAAAAAAAAAAAAAAGCGCAAGCAAAATACTGGGAGGCCCTTGCTGGTTTGGCTCAGTGGATAGAGTGTCGGCCTGCAGACTTGGAGGGCCCCAGATTAGATTCCTGTCAAATGCCCAGGTTGCAGGCTCAATCCCCAGTGGGAGGCGTGCAGAAGACAGCTGATCATCATTATTGTTTCTATCTCTCTCCCTTCCTCCCTGAAATCAATAAAAATATATATTTAAAATTTTTTAAATACCACACTGGGAGAAGGGCAGGGTTTAATGAAAAAAAAAAAAAAAAAAAAAAAAAAGGCATGTAGCAGCTTTTTGGCATAATGGTAATATACTGTATCTCTCTCTTTTTTTTTTTTTTTTTTCTCTTTCTTTTTCTGTTGAGGAACTAATTTATTTCATGCTGAGATCCTCATGGGTGACAGGTTCACACTGGGTACAGATGACACTGAGTGGCGGACAACATGCAGCAGTAGCAGGTGTATCTGCAGAGGAAATGGTCCGTCTGGAGACCCTAAAAAATCGGCAGGTGGCCATGCTGAAGCCTGGAGCATGATGCTGGCTGGGGTACGGCCCTCGGTCCTACACAGAGGACTGTTCACTGTGGGAGCTGCAGAAGCCAGTGATGCAGGCATGGCCTGGAGAACCACAGGCGCTGGTGCAGTCACAGGGACAGGCAGGTTAGGGTGAAGTGGTGGTCACAGGGCTGGGGGGAAGCCTGGAAATATGGGCTGTGTGCCGCGTGTAAAACAGGCTCTTCCCCATCAGGGTAATTTTCCAGTTCACAAACTCCCTTGGTGGTTGAAGACCACTTTTCCATGTTCATCTGTATTTTGGTCAAACATCTAAGGTGGCCTGCAGCTCCCTGCGAGTTCCTTAGTGTATTCCAAAAGCCTCTGTTTTGCATTTTCATTGCAAGCCAGACTGCTGCTCTTTATCTTGTCTTTACTCAATAAACTGATCTTCCTGTTGGCAATATTATTTGCAGTAGCAAAGCCTGCATCATTGAGGGTTTTCCATTTCAGCATTAAATTATACCAACTGACTGCACTGTCCTTAATTTTTCTCTCACTGACAAATAAGACAGGTTTCCTGGGCATTGCACTTCCAAGACTCTTTGCTTCGATGTAATTCGCTGATATCCCAGGGGAGAGTGTCCTGTATCTTGATAGAGGTTTGTGTCTCATACGTGTATGTTTGCCAGAACTCATCAAATGGCACACTGAAGATTTATGCATTCACTGTATTTAAATTTTACCTAACAAACACCAGTTGATGCCCTGGGTGCTGTAGTTCAGTGGTCAGTGTCCACTCTTGCACAGATGGGTCACATTCTCAGTGAGGGGCATGTATCTGGGTTGCAAATTTGTTCCCTATCCCTGTTCAGGACGTGTGTGTCAAACAACCAGTCGGATGTGTCTCACTCACATCAATGTTTTCCCCTTCCTTCCTTCTCTCCCCGCCCTCCCTTTCCTCCACTGTCTCTGAAAAGCTATGGAGCAGAAACCGGTTTGTCTCAGTGCACATGTGTCAAACACAAGGCCCTCGGGCCAAATCCAGCCTGCCAGGCCTTGCAATGTGGCCCGCACCGCGCTGTCATCACTGCACTCCGCTGTCAGTTTATGACATTGTCAGTTTATGACTGTTCAGTAAACCATTCGGCCTGCGATTTAGGCTGGATTTTAGATTTTGGCCCCTTCTCTGATTGAGTTCGACACCCCTATCTCAGTGGGTCCCAGGTTCGATTCCGGTCAAGGGCATGTACCTTGGTTGAGGGCACATCCCTAATAGGAGGTGAACAGGAAGTGGCTGATCAATGTTTCTCTCTCATCGATGTTTCTAACTCTCTATCCCTTTCTCTTCCTCTCTGTAAAAAAATCAATAAAATAAAATAAAATATTTTAAAAAAGCAATGGAAAAAATATCCTCAGATGAGGATTAACAATAACCACCCCCTGCCCCCCAGTCAACACATATTGAACTCTAATAATATGCTAAATGATGTGCTAATGATACTAAAATGCTGAGAGGAAAAGTATACAGTTTAATATTTTGAAATTAATATGTATTAATTAATATGTATTAATACTTTGAAAATAATATGTATTGGTGGATAGATATTTAAGTGTGTGTTAAAACAAATACAGCAAAATATTCCTTCTAAACTCACACTATGGATATATGGGCAGACATTAAACAATTCTTTCAACATTTCTGTATCTTTTAAATTTTTCTTAGTACATTTTTAACTAAAAAACTCTAAAATACTATATTACCTATTAAATAAGCAAAAAGATTAAGTAAATATTAAAGTATTTTTAAAAGTATGAGTAAAAGTTTAGAAAATAATGCACAATAATGGCTATGATCCTATAAAACTGTTAGTCTGTCTGTAGGTGTGTAATTGATATAATTATTTTGGAAGGCAACCTGGCAATTTGAATCAAAAGCGATAACCTTGCCCTACCTCACCAAATAATCCTACATTTTTTATTAGTTGTGCCTTTGGTGTCATATCTAAGAAATAATTACCAAATCTATTGTTATGAAGATTTTGTCCTATGTTTTATTCTATGAGCTATGTTGTTTTAGGTCTTATATTTAGTTCTTTCATTAATTTTTAATTTTTGTGAATGGTGTAAAATATGTTTCCAATCTCATTTTTCTTCAAGTGGTTATCCAGTTTTTCCAACATCATTAATGTTAGTAGCTCCCTTATCAAATATTAGTTGACCACATATGTGGGGGTATAATTCTGAGCTCTGTATTGTGACACTGTTGGATAAAATGTCCTATAGATGTTTGTTAGGTTCATTTGGTCTAATGTTTGGTTCAAGTCCATCATTTCCTGTTGATTTTCTGTCTAGATGATATAATCATTATTGAAGGTGGGATATTGAAGTCCCGTATTATTACTGTATTAGTGCCCTGGTGCATGAAATTTGTGTATAGGGCAGGGTGTGTGTCCCTCAGCCTGGCCTGCACTGTCTCCAATCTTGGACCCTTTGGGGGATGTCCAACTGCTGGTTTAGGCTCGATCCTTGTGAGATAGGCCCTAAACCGGCAGTTGGACATTCCTCTCACAATCCAGGACCGCTGGCTCCTAACCACTCATCTGCCTGCCTACCTGATCACCTCTAACCACTCTGCCTGCTGGCCTAATTGTCCCCAACTGCCCCCTCCCCACCCCCCCGGCCTGCTCGCCCCCAACTGCTCTACCCTGCTGGCCGGATTACCTCTAACCACCTCTGCCTCAGCCCTGCCACCATGGCTTTGTCCAGAAGGTCTCCGGGCCTAATTAGCATATACCCTTTTATTAGTAGAGATTATTGTATTATTAGAGGCTTGATACACGAAATTCATGCACAGGTAGGGTTCCTTGGATGGCCTGGGCCCTGCGGGCTGGGGAAGCTCCTGCATTGAGTGTCTGCCCCCTGGTGGTCAGTGCATGACATAGTGACCAGTCATTTTGCCGGTAGTTCTGCCATTCGGTCGATTTGCATATTTGGCTTTTATTATATAGGATCACCTATTTCTCCTTTCTTGTCTATTAGTATTTGTTTAACACGTTAAGCGCCCAGTCAGTTAACCATGACTGAGACAATACTTTCCGTCCAGAAGACAAAACAGGCTGGGAGCTTAGCCTGTTAATATATTTGGTTCTCTAAGGTTGAATGCTTATCTCTTAACAATTGTATCTTCTTGATTTCTTGATGAATTGACCCCTTTATCATTATATAACAATCTTTTTGTTGCTTCTTACTATTTTTAGCTTAAAGTGTATTTTATATGATATAAGTACAGCTAACTCGATTTTCCTTTGGTTTCCACTTGCATGAAATATCTATTTCTATCCATTTGCTTTGATTTTACATATCCTTAAGGCTCAAGTGAGTCTCTTATCGGTAACACATAGCTGGGTCCTGTCCTTTTAAACTATTCACCAATTCTGTGCCTTTTGATTGATTAATTAAATCCATTTACATTTATAGCAATTTTGCTTTCTTGTTTTTTTGTATTTCCATTGGTACCTTTGCTCTCTGTTTCTGCTTACCTTTGTAAATTGGATATTTTCTTTGTTGGTATACTCTGTCCCATACCCTCTTGCCCCTCCCCCTTTCTTCTGCTCTAGGTTTTTGCTTTAGTTTCTATAGGGCTTACACATCTTATAAATAAAACTATTCATTTTAGGCTGACATCAACTCTACTTTGGTCACCTATAATAGCTCCAGCCTTTTATTCCTCCCTTTTAAATTGTTGGTATAATGCCCTGGCCAGTATGGCCCAGCTGGGTTGGGCATTGTCCCTATACTGACTCTTTCTAATGTCCCATCATTCATTCATTCAACATTTTTTGAGAAGAGAGGAAGAAAAAGCATTCCAGCCCTGGCTGGTGTGGCTCAGTCTTCTCATGCATGAAAAAAGATTGTGGTTTGATTCCTGGTCAGGACACATGCCTGACTTTGGGGTTTGATCTCTAATAGGGGCTATGCAGGAGGCAGCCAATTGATGTATGTTTCCCCCCCCCCGCCCCCCCCCCTCTCTCTCCTTTCCTTTCCCTCTAAACTCAATAGTATTAATAATTTTTAAAAAACCATAAATAAAGAAAAAGCATTCTAGATGGAGAAAAGGCCTACAGGAAGTCTGGGTATGAAAAGGTGTGTGCTCCAGTAAGTGAAGGAAACGTATTTTGTCTAGAGAGAAGAGAAGAGAAAGAGTGGCAAGAAATGAGGCTGGTATCAGGGAATGCACCAGGTCCAATAAATCTTAAGGTCGGATGAGGGTTTTGGACATTATTCCAAGGACAATGGAAAGCCATGGATAGTCATTAAGCCAATGAATGACAAGACTGGGTCACCTGGGTGCAGTGAGAAAAATGGTTAGAAAGGAGTAGGCCTTAACCTCTGTAAGGCTTAGTTTCCTTCATGCCTCACAGTATTAAGATAAATTCCCTTAAATTTATTAAACAAGGAAATAAATCCAAATTTCCTGGAAGGATGTTTGGCATGTGACAATCAGGAAATGTTGGTGCCTTGTTCTCCAACAATTTTTTTTTTCATTTAATCCCATTTTTCTCTTTATTCTCTTGACCATATTTTGAGTAAAACATTACCTTTCTAACTTTTTTGCTGCAATTAAAACAGATTACTGTGCTAGACACGGTAAACAAATATGAATAAGACCTGGTCCTTTCTTAAAATATATTTATAATAAACCATAGCATGATCTAATATGAGCTACCACACTAATGACAAGCGCCAAAGCTCTCAGAGAGCAAGAACAGCATCCTTTGTCTCTCTGTCCTTAATTGGGCAAAATATACAGCACGAACTTCTTGGAAAATGGTGCATGCTCTGGGAACTCAGGGGATTGAGTAGGAGGCGTGGATGCACTGAGAGTTCAATCTCAGACTTTCATACAGATTCAGAGATGGCTGTGGCTTTTCCACCCTGTATATTTTGATGGTATTATTTGGGATCTGTAAGTGCACTTTCTGATTCATCTTCTATGAGTCATTCTCAGAGTCAGTGCTAATCACATTTTAAAATAAAAAGTTTCTACCATAAAACACACACTACAATAACATGAAAACTTTCCTACTAAAACTTTCCTTTACATATTAAAGTTTAGCACAGCTGGAATTGCTCAGTGGTTGAGCCTTCCACCTATGAACAAGGAGGTCATGGTTTGATTCCCAGTCAGGGCACATGCCCAGGTTTTGAGCTTGATCCCCAGTGTGGAGTGTACAGGCAGCCAATCAATGATTCTCCCTCATCACTGATGTTTCTTTCTCTCTCCTTCTCCCTTCCTCTCTGAAATCAATAAAAATGTATTTTAAAAAATAAATAACAATTTAAACCAAAATGGTGGCATAGGTAAACACCTAAACTGCAGCCTTGCACAACAATTTCAAAAATACAACTAAAAGACAAAACAGACATCATCCAGAACCACAGGAAAGCTGATTGACTGGAAATTCTAAAACTAGAAGGAAAGAAAAGAGAAAACCACAAGGAAAATCAGAAGAACTGTAAAAGCCTGACGTATGGAGACAAGGGTGCGCGTGTAGAGAGGAAGGAGCTGGAGAGGAGGGGGCAGCTAAGTGCCTGGCTGGCATTCTCTAGAGGGAAGGAGAGAAAAGCTCCAGACTGCGCTGAACCCCAGCTCCAACTGCACTGAACCCCAGTTCCGGGCAAGACCCTGGGGACCCAGGCTCATACTGGAGGAATCTGGGTTATAAGGTGGAAATTCAGGGAAGCAGCAAAACGCAGATCTCTGGAGGCACGCAGCAGACAGACTGTTAACTATGGCACTGGATTGCCCTAGTGGGAAGGAGACAAAAGCTCAGGACTGCACTGAACCCCGGTTCCAGGTGAGAATCTGGGAATCCAGATTCACTGGGGGAGAGACTATACTGTCTGGCAGCAGGCAAAACTTGGGGGTGCCTTGCTCTCATAGGTGCTTGCTGCAATAGGGCGGGACTGACTGGAAGCCAAGGCTGTAGGCTCCACCATGAAACTCTGCCACATCCAAGCTGAGCACAGAGGCTTTTGCAATTTTAAAAGTCTACTTGAATAAAGCTGTCTCCAGGCATAGACACTGCTCATCCTCACAGCCAATTGGCCTGGAGGTCAATTCCTCCCAGTGATACCAACAACAGATGTCAAGATTTTCTTTATGTTTTGGTCATTATTACTTAGCTTATTGTAACGTCCTTAGTGCTGAGTTAGATGCAACTCTATTTTCTTGTTCTAATTGGCATTTCAAATAACTGGTAAGATGCTGCACATTTTCATATGAAGCACTTTTTTCATATGTTTGACATTCAGGTTTCCTCCTTCATAGATTGCCTATTTGTAAATTATCCTATTGAACAGCTTTCTTTTCCTTATTGATTATATGTGGTGTGTATATTACTAGAAATCCTTTGTCCTAATATGCATTGCAGACATGCTGTCCAGAGAAGATGAGTCCAAATTGGAAGCTGGGAGTAACTTTGTGGACAAAGACAGAGACTGCGGGGCGGGGGGGGGGGGGGGGGAGTGGGGGGGAAGGGGAAGCAGTGGTCTCTATTCTGGGCCCCAGTTTTGCAGCTAGGACAAAGCCCCCATATGGAGCAAGAACAACAGGAACAAAGGAAAGACATGGGGAAAGGAGAGCACACATCACAAAACACAGAATTTTCTAACAATTCAAATAAATGAAGTAGATGGAGCTTCGAAAGCTAGGAAAGCTACATTGGCTGTCTTTTTTTTTTTTTTTTTTTTTTTTTTCCTAGTACAGGCACACTCATTTTACTGAAACATAACTACTGGGAAAGAAGAGTAGTAAAATTATTTCAGAAAAAATTAGGAACAGTATATCATTCTTTTTCTTTTTTTTAAAATATATTTTATTGATTTTTTTACAGAGAGGAAGGGAGAGAGATAGAGAGCTAGAAACGTCGATGAGAGAGAAACATCTACCAGCTGCCTCCTGCACACCCCCTACCAAGGATGTGCCTGCAACCAAGGTACATGCCCTTGACCGGAATTGAACCCGGGACCCTTCAGTCTGCAGACCGACGCTCTACCACTAAGCCAAACCGGTTTCGGCAGTATATCATTCTTTTAAGCAATGAAAACAAGCTAGAAAGACATGCCCAGAAACAAGCTCAAGGAAATTAAGAAAATAATAAAAGTTATAAAAGAACAACTTAAATAAGAATAAAAATAATTCAGAAATGATATTATTGGGGGGAAAAACACAAGGAGAATTGAAAATATAGCTTACAAAGCATTAGAAATAAAAGAAGCAATATTTTAGAAATGGAGACTAAATAAAAGTGATATATTAGTTAATAAATACTATGAGTCATGTATAAAGAGAAACAGGAAATGAAAGAGAATTTTTAAATTAAAATAAAAAACACTTAAGAGAAAGTGATATAGAACACTAGCAAAGTGTGTGTGTGTGTGTGTGTGTGTGTGTGTGTGTGTGTATGTGTGTATGTGTGTGTGTGTGAATCCCTGAAGAAGACCAAATCAACAGAACAAATACTAAAGAATGACCCTGGAGAAACCAAGATGGCGGCATAGGTAAACAATTGGTCTGCTGCTCCCACAACAATTTAAAAAATTAAAACTAATACAAAGGACATCAATCATCCAAAACCACGGGAAGGCTGGCTGAAAGAGAAAGGAGCACAAGCGCGGAAAAGCTGAGGAGCCTAGGTACCAAGGCACGCGAATCGGGCTGGTGGTGGGTGACTGGGCGCACGGCCGGCTTTTCTTTTCAACCCGAAAGGAAACAAGCTCCCAATCACTTTGAAATCCAGTTTCTGGGGTCACGTGGGGACCCAGACACCTACAGGGAGAAGCTGGTCTGTCGGCCATCGGGTCTGAAAGTGAGGGCCACTCTTGCAGAGGTGTGCGCAGCAATCATTGTTTACTGCGCTGGATTGCAGGGAAGCGGGGACTTGGAAACACGGGGACTTGGAAACATTGAAGGGTTGACAGCAGCCATCGCTGTTAGCCACGCCCCAACCTAGTGAGACCCTGCCCCACCCTGAGGCCCTGCCTTGAGGCCCCGCCCACACATTCTACAGACCTGCCCAGGCACCACACAGCTACTTTTACATATGAATGGCCTGTATTGAGGCAGCTTAATCATATATAAACTGCAGCTCCAACAAAACCGCCAAGTCCCAAGCAAACAGGAGAAAACTGTACTTCTTGCCGTAGCTCCTGCAAGGTGGCTTCAGACAGTAACTGAACTGAATCCCATTGGAGATCCAGAAGCCAGTGTTCCTAGTGGTCAATTTCAACCACTCACACCCATAAGTGACACATTCGGGAGATGGACTCAGTGAGCACCAACGCCCCACTGAAACAAACCGTGTCTCCAGCACAGCAGTTCTTCCTTTATAGACAGAGTGGGTCTTCACAGACAATTGGCCTGGAGATCAATTCCTCCCAGAGTACCAACAGCAAACAAGGCTTAATTACACCAAGACTTTGCACTCAGTCCACAAAGGAATATACCAAAAGCGACCATCCCAGGTGATTGGGGAAGCTGAACTACTGAACCCTATAGGTCACCTACCACACAAAGCCACTCCATCAACACAGGAAGGAGACACAGAAACATGTCACGAATGGGAGAGATGGAGGAAAATAAACTACTGGACGACACAGAGTTCAGAATTACATTTATAAAGTTACTCAAGAATCTTCTAAAAACCCTTGAGAAACTTGATGAGACCTCCAAGAAGCTTGGTGAAACCTACAAGGACCTTAATGAGAATACAAAAAAAAAAAAAAAAAAAAAAAAAAAAAAAGAAAAGGACCAGTCAGAAATTAAGCATACAATCTCTGAAATAAAGAATATACAGAAACTCAACTATAGATCAACATACCCCAAAAATCAAACCAAAGATCTGGAATATAAGGAAGAAAAAATCACCCAACCAGAGAGGCAGAAAGAAAAAAGAATCCAAAAGTGTGAGGATAGTGTAAGGAGCCTTTGAGACTAAGCATACTAACATTCATATTTTTGGGGTGCCAGAGGAGAGCGAGCCGGATATTGAAGGCCCATTGAAACAAATAATGATAGAAAACTTTCCCTACCTCGTAAAAGAAATAGATTTACAAGTTCAGGAAGCATACAGCACCCCAAACAAGAGGAATCCAAAGAGCAACACACCAAGACACAGCATAATTAAAATGCAAGGGCAGCCGAAACCGGTTTGGCTCAATGGATAGAGCATTGGCTTGGGGGTTGAAGGGTCCCGGGTTCGATTCCTATCAAGGGCATGTACATTGGTTGCGGGCATATCCCCAGTAGAGGGTGTGCAAGAGGCAGCTGATCGATGACTCTCTCTCATCGATGTTTCTAACTCTCTATCTCTCTCCCTTCTTCTCTGTACAAAATCAATAAAATATATTTAAAAATAAAATAAAAAAAATAAAATGCCAAGGGCAAAGACAAAGAGAGAATCTTACAAGCAGCAAGAGAAAAACAGCTAGTTACCTACAAGGGAGTACCCATAGGACTGTCAGCTGACTTCTCAACAGAAACTATGCAGGCCAGAAGGGAGTGGCAAGAAATATTCAAAATGATGAGCAACTAGAACCTACAACCAAGTTTACTCTACCCAGCAAAGCTATCATTCAGAATTGAAGGTCAGATAAAGAGCTTCATAGACAAGAAAAAGTTAAAGGAATTCATCAATACCAAACCAGGATTACATGAAATGCTGAAGGGTATTCTTTAAGGAGAGGAAGAAGAAGAAGAAAAGTAAAGGTAAAAATTACAAACAACAAAAAGACATAAAATACATACCTACCAACAAGTGAATCTAAAAATCAAGTGAATAAAAAATCTGAAGAACAAAATGGACTGGTGAATATAATAGAATCAGGGACATAGAAAGGGATTGGACTGACAATTCTCAGGGGGAAGGGAGTCTGAGGGCTGAGGCAAGAGATTGGACAAAAATCTTACATTTATGGATGTAGACAGGGGCGGAGGTAAGGGCATGGGGTGGAGTTGGGAATCAGGTGGAGGGGAGCTATGGGAAAGAGGGGGGAAAGAGGAACACCTGTAATAATCTAAACAATAAAGATATTATAAAAAAATTTCAACGTAAGTACAATTTACAAATATAATAAATTAAAAAAATTATGTATAGTTGTGTCACTTTCAAGGCAGTTGCTAGACTTTTTGCCACCACTATAAAATATAGTAAGTAATAGGAGGACTGTCTGCTAAATTCAAGAAAATTTATGTATTTATGAAATAAATAAATAAATTACCTAAATTATCTGAATAGCTGATTTGTAATGACATTACTTGTTTAACTAGCTTACTAGCATGCAGTACGATGTGTATCGTCTGAGAGACAGTTACAAAATGTTTTCGTCATTGCCAATCCCCAAAAATGCCATTGTTCATTAAGTCCAAATAATGGTAGTCGAATTCTAACAACTGATCAACAATGCGAACTTTGATAAGCAGTTCTCAATAATCCGTTCTCAACAATTATTTGTTATTATTAAAGTTTAACATTATAAAATTAACAAAAATAATATAAAAATCATATCCTGGCTAAATAGCCACATGGCTGCCGAAAACTGTATATTCCCTTCCCGTTCTCCCGCTGTTCCCTAGCTTGTCGTGCATTCTTTCCAAAAAATCAGGACTTTTTAAAAACGCCACGGGACACAGGACAAATTGTTAAATATCGGGACTGTCCTGCCAAAAGGGAGACATCTGGTCACCTTAAAGTAAGAACATTTCAAAGTTAGTTAACTTAGTGCATAAGAACAATGGACAAGAAAAGGAAAATAAAGGCAGGGGGAGGAGGGGTTTGCAACCTACTTCAGTGTCTGGTTAAAACTGGAGTCTAACTTCCCCACTCTGACTGACTTGGGTGGAGCTGGGCCTAACCCCAGGGCTGCACCACAGCTGACTTGAGCGGAGCTGTGGGGACCCTCAGGGCCCACCACAGGAGGAGATGTATAAGTCAGAGCCTCCCCATGAGAGCAGTTCAGGCTTTGGATCAGGAATTCCCCTGGTCCACAGATGTTCGGAGTAAAGGTTAAATTTTCCTCCCTCAGAGTGTTGGCCGATTGTCTTCCCTTGCATTCTTCCACAACAGACAGGGCTCACTTACAATAAAGATCTATCTTTGCTGCCCTGGATGGTGTGGATCAGTTGGTTGGAGCATAGTACCATATGCTGAAAGTCGCGGGATTAATCCCATACGTGAGTTGTGGGATTAATCACCTGTTGGAGTATGAGTACTGGAGGCAACCAATAGATGTCTCTCTCTTTAAAAAGAAGAAGAAGAAAAAAAAGATGGACCTTTGCTAAGGAAGCTATAGGCCTGGCATGTGACTATGGGCTATAACCTGCCCTCTTAGGAATTTGTAATCAGACCATCTTATGTGGTTACTTTCAATCTCTGAGTCTGTCAGGCCTGCCATGTGCTCTCCCACCTCATCCCAGCTTGTCATATTTATTACATAGCCCCCTTTTCATTCACAATTGGTGCAATTGAATAAATGTTGGTGCATATATTTAAATGAATATAGAATGTTATTACTAAATGAGAGGACTGGTGCATGAAATTTGTGCATGGGGAGGGGATATCCCTCAGCCCAGCCTGCACCCTCTGCAATCTGGGACCCCTCGAAGGATGTCCTATCAGGATGGAGCCTAAATGGGCAGTCGGACATTCCTCTCCCAATCCAGGACTGCTGGTTCCCAACTGCTTGCCTAACTGTCTTCCTGATTGCTTCTACCCGACTGGTTGGCAAACTGCGGCTCACAAGCCACATGCAGCTTGGTATTTGGGTTATCAATGATACTCTCTCATCATTGATGTTTCTATCTCTCCCTTCCTCTCTCAAATTAATAAATTTTTTTTTTTTTAATAACCCTATCCTGTTTGGCTCAGTGGAAAGAGCACAGCCCTGTGGATTGAAGGGTCTGGGGTTCAATTCTAGTCAAGGGCATATACGTGGGTTGCAGACTCCTCCCTGGTCCCTGGCCCTGGTTCAGGAACATACAGGAAGCAACTAATTGACTTGTTTCTCTCACAGCGATGTTTTCCCTCTCTCTTCCACTCTCTCTAAAAATCAATGGAAAAATATCCTCGGGTGACGATTAAAAAATAATAACAGCACCTTGTGAGTGCAGACCCTGATTCATATGGTCCACTCCCCAGTCATGGCTTGTAAGCCCTAAGTGTTGGCTTTGACTATGGAGGCACACCTGGCCGCCAGGGGTGGGCGTTCTGAGAACGCGGCCCCGGCAATGACATCGGCTTGCAGAGAAGTCAGTGCTGTTGTTCACCCTTTTGCACTCCCCATCGCGCAGGTAAAAGCTCGTCGGGAAATTGCAACCTGGAGAGGAGACGCACTCATAAATGATTTCAGTAGCTTCATATGTTAGAATGTCAGGTCTTGGAATCGAGGGCGTTTTCCCCAAAGCACTGGTCACCTGAGAGCAAACGCTCACCTACAACTGTGGCAGAGCTCAGTTTCTAGCAAAATGCTGTCCACTTGCCGCCTTTGCCAATCTGTCCCTGCAACTCTGCACAGAAAGCTGCACCGGGGCTTGGGACTCGAACTGCTGAGCCCCAACGCACAGGCTGGGTCTCAGCACAGATTATCTGCATCTGAGCTCTAGGAGAGACTGAGACCAGGATCCCACTCACCGATCCCTGCCGCTCCTTTGTGCACTCCTCCCCGCTGCCCCGTACCCAAGGGCGCACCTGGGCTCTAGGGAACAGTTCCTCCTTAGCTGGCTCCCTGCAGCCCGGCCAGGCAGCACTCCCCTCTCCCGTGTCTTCCTTGTGGCAGGGTCGCCCCATCAGTTAAGAAGGAGGAAAGTTGGAAAAGGGCATCTCCGAGACCAGTTTGGATCAGTGGATAGCGCGTCGGCTTGCGGACTGAAAGGTCCCGGGTTCCTGAAAGGTCCCGGGTTCGATTCTGGTCAGGGACATGTACCTTGGTTGTGGACACATCCCCAGTGGGGAGAGTGCAGGAAGCAGCTGATCGATGTTTCTAACTCATCGATGTTTTTAACTCTCTATCCCTCTCTCTTCCTCTCTGTAAAAAATCAATAATTATGTTTTTAAGAAAAGAAAAAGGGCATTTTGGAAGTTGGGTGTCCCGGGCGAGGCGGCCACCGACCTGGAAGGTGAGAGCTGCGGAGCAGGGCGGGTGTGTCACAGGAAATGCTGCGAATTCTGGGGAGGGCAGGCTAGAGTGAGGAGCTGCGGCTTTGGTCCCTCACAACACACAGCGCACGTAGAGCTAATTCCTTCTGTCTGGAAACCTACTACTAGACAGGTATCCTTGCCTGTCCCCCAACAGCCCTGGCATTTTTGCCAAATTTGCCGCGTTTGCCGCATTGGGACACTCCTCCTAGCGCATCGCGTGCCGCGCTCAGACCTGGGGATCCGGGAGACAGGCAGAAGTTCCTGGAGGTCTTGGGGACAGTGAGAAGTTTCTCTCTGCGTTTTACCCGCTGAGAGCAGCAACTCAGGAGAGAGCGGGACGTTCCAGGTGGACTTGTCGCAAACAAAGCTCAGGGGAAGGAGTCCTGAAACCAGCTGTAAACTGTGAGGAGGTCTAGGTGTTTTGGAGATGCTTAGTCTTGCGATGCAGGTAGCCATGGTGTGCACAGGCTGCCGGCAACCGGTATGTGGATGTGAGCACAGGAGACCCTGGGAGGCAGGTTTGGGCAGGATTCCTATGGCCCCGGGTGCTGTCCCAGGGTCTTTTAGCCAGAGCCATTGTTTGGGGGAGTGGGCTTATGTTTGAAGAGAGTAATGGGTGTGTGGGTGCGGAAGAGTGCGACTGGCAGTGACAGAGAGCAACTGCCTCTGCAGGGATTCCCGTCAAGCCTGCCTTGCTCCCTATTGGAGAACTGAAGTGCAGAGAATAGGCGTTTATGTTTGGCATGCGCGAGCAAGTCCCGAATGCGCGCGCACTTTCATATGTATGCGCCCGTCATGGATGTGTGTGTAGTTGTAATGTATGTGCGCCGGTCTGCAAACGGGAGCAGGTCCGGAACTGCACGCCAGTGAGGCACCTTGGCAAACAGCTTCCGGAAACAGCGGCAGCTGGGCAAATGGTTCTAACAGGCAGATGAGCAAAGGTGATGGATGGTGCGTAGAGGAGGAGATTGCTGGGGCTGCTTGGAAGCCGGGGAAGCATGGCTACTCAGCACCTCCCTGCTCTGGCTGAGCGGGACTTTCTATGCACCTGAAGAATCACCCAGGGCAAATAATTACTTCTGGTCAGTAGGTGGGCAAGCAACATGCTAAGGAATCCTAGATGTGAGCCACACGCCCTTCCAGATCCCTACCTAGCTGGGAACAGGGTGAGGCAAATTACTAATAACCTCATTCCTTTAGGGCATTGGATTCCCATTTTAAAGATGATTGTATTGAGGAACTCACTTGTCTTTAGTCTTACCGCCAGGAATTTGCTTAGTCGGAATTGAATTCAGTCTGACAAAGTTCTTGCTGCCACAAGCTGCCCTCCTTGCAAGTGATTCCAGCTGCAGGATTAAACACCTCGCTAGGACCCAGAACCAACCCTCTATTAACCCTAAAACCCTCACTTGGATGAGGGTTGAAAGACCGATTTGGGGGGAGGCAAAGTCCCTGTGATCTTGGATGCTGCCCTACAAGATCGCTCCGCTGGGGATGGAGTGGGATGCACATTCAAAACCGGATGGAACTGAACAGGTGAAATTTACAATTGACGTCAAACTGTCCCCCGGTTCTTGGGTGTTTTCTGGTGCCCATCACTCCCCCTTCTCCTTTCCATCAGTGACCTCAATGCAAATACAAGCGGGATGATCCTGTTGGATGCTACAGGTTCCGGAAGCAAGTGGGTGACACAATCCTTCTTCCCATTGGTTGCCCAGTGCTCCTGGATTCCCCCTCCCCAGACCCAGAGCGGGAATAAAAGGAGCTGCTGCTGTTGGGAGAAATGGAGAGACTTCCCAGGTGGGAGTGCCAGTGCCACCTCCACAGGAACACCTCTACTCGTCCACTGCTGCTGCCACCGCCGCCGCCCGCCGCCACCGCCACTTGCTGACAGGTGAGTCCTGTATGATTCTACCTCTTCCTCTCTCCCCCTTGGTCTCTCTGCATTACTGTGCCTCTTGATCGATCCCTGCCAGTCTCAAAGTCTCTCTCCACTTCTGTCTGGGTCTTTTTTTTATCACACAATTTCTGTTAGCCTTTGATTCATCCAAGACTCATTTCCCAGGTAATGTTGAGTCCAGGGACTCTGCTCCACTCTTCCCGGGCAGATCCAGCTCTGGTCTACTGTTACTGCAGTTGGAGCGTGCTTAGTCTCATCTCTGATGCTGGAGTTGTACTCAGGAAGAGCGGGATGCAGGAATAACTTTGTTCATGCTTAGGGGTCCCAGGGAAATTGGTTCGGAACCTGGGCTAGCATGAGTGGTGAAAAACTAGGCTAAACAGACAGTTTGAGTCCTGCGGCGCCCCAATTTAACTCTCTGTTAAACTCGGGGACTCTGCCAAAGTGTAGACCAGCTAAGCAGTAAAGAGTGATCTTGTTTCTCAGAGATTTCAATTGCAGATATTTCCTCTCTACTTATACTCTCCCTCAACATCCCCTTACAGTCCTAAATGTCAGCTCAGATCTGTGGGTTCATAAAACTTCAAACTGGTGCAGATGCTGACATGATTGTTCCTTTGCAGAGAGACATCATGGGCTTTGGAAAGTTCTTACCCTTCCTGGCTCTTGGCATCTTGGTCTTGTACCAGGTGGACATGCTCGAGGCAGCACCACTCAGGTAAGACAGCCCTGAAAGTAGTGCATTCTGGAACCATTTTTAGCTTTAGCACTACCTGTAAGTTTTTATCATTTAATTTTTAATATTGGCTATATGCAAAACCATGGTCACAAACATTTCTAAAAAGTTCATCTTTCACAAGCCTACATGATCTGGATTCAGCACAACACTGCTTGGAGGTCACACCAGTGCCTGGCTCCTGATGAATCATACCCTGTGTAGTGGGAGTTGAGGTGGCCCCTTCCTTAGAGGAAACCCAAGAACCCGGAAGCCTGGATGCTTATCCTGGGAGGGGGCAGGAAGGACTCATAGCTTGTATTGGGCTGCTATTTCTCCTCAGGTCTGTCATGAAGAGAGATGAATTCCTGGATAGTCTGATGAGGGAGGTTTTGAGGAGCATGGTCAGTGATCAGGAGCAGGCAGAAATGGATTCCAGGTAAGGCTCCACACCTGCCCAGTAAAAACAGCTGTGCTAAGGAGAAGGAAAACACCTCCAGAAATCAGTACTATAAACTCTCTATGGGGAGTTATCATGAAAATTCCCAAAAGGCCAATGATTATCTGCTGTGATAATTGTAGCCCGTAAGAGCAACACTTAAGGTTCATTGTAATGACTGTCCCATGGTAAGGCTTTGCCCCCACCAGCCTCTTACTGACAGGTCTTCTGTTTTTCTCCATCATCTAAAACAGCGCTGCTACCCTTAAGAAAGGCTGCAACACAGGCACCTGCCTGACCAATAAGCTCGCTGTGATGCTGAACAAGTCCAAAACTGGTGGCTGGAACAGGCTGCTGCCCCCTACCCTGTTCCACCACGGCTAAGGCCCTAAAGGAAGGCATCCCAGGAAGAAGGTGACTATTCTTGTACTTTTAGATGGGAGGGTGGATGAATGGATATTGCAAGGGTGCAGTCCACACTCCTTGGGCCCTCGTGAGTAAAAAATCAACAAGGGAAAGTATCTGAAGAAGGACAGAGAGTCCCCACTGATGAAATCCTTAGATTTGGGGGTTATTTCTGTGTTTTATCTTTTTTTTTTTTTGTCCAGTGTTCCCCTATGACACTTAGATCATCTGTCAGGAAATATAGATGTTAATAACCTCATAATCAATAAGTAGATAAATTCTAATTTTTGTGTGTGTGTTTTTTTTTTCTCCTAGATGATGGAAGCTGAACCTTACACACTTCTTTAAATTTATCATCAAAACAATTGGAGAAATACTAAACACACATGTGCATGCTACTGAACATGGGAAAGACTCTGTCTTTTTCAAAATAAATTAAATTTAACTGCAAAATAAAGCTATTGAAAATTACCTGGTGTCTTTTATATTTTATTCTATATTCAGTAAATATGACAGCATATATCATTGGCTTATCTGGGGGCATATCTGGGCAAATCAGCCAACATGTTGATGTTGGCAATTCTCGGGGGACCGGGGGGAGCGGGCATGAAATCACTGCACCCCGGGTGTCTGGGACACACAGTAATGCTGAGCCTCAATGAAACTTTTTCTTTAAAGAAATATTGTCATTTGTGAACTTCATAAAAAAAAAATACTTAAAAGGCGTCCCTCCTACTATTGATGCTGCATTATTCCCCCCTCCCCCCAAGAGGAGAGCCTCGGGACTATAAACAATAAACAATTTGTTGACAAGGCTGACTCAAAGGAGGTAAAGGCGACATGCTTGGGATGGGTCCTCAGCATCCTGTACGCTCAGGTTTTAGTAAAATATCCCTTGCTGGAATTAGAACCCTGTGCATCTCAAAGAGACAATTCACATTGATTTTCAGAGTGCCCTGGTCCCAGCTCCAAAGGACATATCTCTTCACTTCTTAAATCAGGTTTGCCCTTACCCATCCCTGCCTTCCCCCGCTCCATAAGAGCCCCCCTTCCCAAATGTCACATAGGCTGCAAACCCTTTTAGAAACAATGTCTTGGAGTTAGGAAATGGGAACATAGCCTGGAAGACCTAGAAAGGTCATTAGAGGCCATCAACGCAGAGAAGAAAAGTATATTGCTTAAGGTCCTGCAGTAAGTTTAACTCATACATTTAACAAATACTAATTGAGTATCTGCTATATTCTTGACACTATTCAAAGCACCAGGAATAGAGCAATTAACAGAACAGACAAAGCCCTTACATTCACGGAGCTATAGTCTAACCTGGGGGAGACTGAGGTGACACATCCTATGAAATCAGACACTTCTCATGGGAGAATCTGGGATGTCATAGGGTATACACTGAGTGGGAAGATTATTGTGATCTCTGAACACAATAATCTGGACACTAAATGAGTGTGTGTGGGTGTATACACACACACACACACACACACACACACACATATATATATAAATATATATATATATATATATATATATATATATATATATATTAGAGGCCTGGTGCATGAATTCGTGCATGGGTGGGGTCTGGCCAGCCAGGCCAGGGGGAGGAAACATGGACGGTTGGTCAGTCTGTCTGCTGGTCAAACTCCTGGTCAAGGGGACAATTTGCATATTAGCCTCTTATTATATGGAATATATACTGAGTGGCCAGATTATTATGCATTCAGAGATCATAATAAATAATAATCTGGCCATTCAGTGTAATGCCTTATTTAAGTAGAAATTTCCCAGTGGCAACATCTCTGGCATCTGCTGGGACTGCTGGTGACACACTGCTGAGTATAATTCTGAGCCAGTATCACTGATGGGTAGTCAATTAATTGAGGTAATTGACATAGAGAAATCAGCCCCTTTCATCCATTAACTCTAGTTACTTCCTCAGGTTCACATAGAATGATGACCCTTGCTCCCATTCAGTCTGTAGTCCACACTGTAGCCCAACTTTTGCTTAAAAGGTAGATCTGATCACGTCTCCCTTATCACAAAGTACTGCATTCCACAGTAAATACCTAGAGCACTGCAATGGCTCACAAGGTCCCAGCTGATCTGCTCTTCCTCTTCTCTCACCACTTGCCTCATTACCTGCCTAGCCTCATCTCCTACTTCTCCCACACACTGGCCTTCTTACTATTCCTCATCCCTCATCCCCCAGCAACAACTCCCTCAAGTGTTTGCACTTGCTGGTTCTGTACTTCTGCAGAATGCTCCTACCCTTGGCCTCGCCCCCTCCAGTTCTTTACTCAAATATCAAACACCCTGGCCCTCCTTTCTGATATTGTATCCTACCCTCCCAACACACCCAAATCCTCCTCTTCTTGCTGTTTCTCTTTATCACTTATTACCTTCTATCATCTACATATATAAAATCCTAACATGCAAACAGACCAAAAGGCAGAACACCCAAACAACCACTTACTATGATGTTGCACTGACCACCAGGGGTGTGTGCAGAACATGGTGAGCATTGGCCACTGCGGGATGGTGGAGCAGGTGAGCAGGGACACCAGACCAAGGCGGGGCACCGGTCGCTATCATCGGGGTAAGCCTATGGTGGTTACTGAAAATTCTTTGCTCCACATGCCATGGTCCTGCCTGACACTCACACCTGCTGTCAGAGCCGGCCCTGCTCGCACCCGTTGCCAGCGCCCAGCACCAGCCCCATTCTCTTGGTGCCTTCAGCAGGTGTGCTCAGTGGCTGCTGGCTCTAATCACAACTCAGGGCTCTCCACCTCCTCCTGCTCCTGAGGCACGATCAGGGCCAGCAGCCACTATTCGCATCCACAGTTGGTGCCAGAGCCACCACTTATACCTGCTGCAGGTGCTGTCCCTGTTTGCACATGCTGCTCAGCAGGTGCAAACAGGGCCAGCGGCAGCAGCTGATTGGGGATGCTGGCAGACAGGGAAGTGGGGAAGCTGCGGTAGGAGGGGCCGGGTGGGGGTGTGGAGGATAGATCAAGACCTGCCCCTGTGCCCACCACAACCTCATGTCCCACAGTTCCTTTCAAGGTGAACAAATTCGTACACTGGGCTTCCAGCAGTTCTAGTATATATTTTTAATTATTTAGCTTATTGTTTCTATCCCATCCTATAAACAATATAAGTTCCACATGGACCGGGAGATGGCTATTTTGTTAATTGCTAAACCCCCTAACTACAGAGCAGTATGCTTGGTACGAGACAGCACTCAATAATTATTTATTGAGAGGAGTTCAGTCCTTTTCTATTTTATGTTTATGGTCAACTCTCAGTTTCCCTCTTGATCTGATTTTCTTCGGGCTAACCTGCTGGCTTTCATCTTCAGCAGTGACTTCATTGGATAGTGACTCCCTTAAATGCCTGAAGACTTCTGTGGCTGCTAGTTACTAATGACTCTACTTCCTGCCTCAAGGCCTCCACAAGTACTATTTCCTCACTTTGATCACTTTTCTCACCCTTCACTTTTTCTCCCCTGAACTAATATGACTAGATTTTCTTCTTTTGCAGTAAATGCAACAGACTGGCAGGTACTCTCTAGTTGTTGTATCTATGAGTAGGAAGGTGAGTTCAAATCAGGAGGGGAGAAAGACCACTGTAGTCTTGGGTCAAAGGCATCTACTCTCCAATAACAGAGCTCATACTGTATTGAAGTCCCACCAGGACTAATTCTTGACTCAAAGACTGAGAGAAGTGTGATTAATTTGAACCTTCAAAATCAAAGTAAGGTTCTAAGAAGAGATGAAGAAATACATAAGGCATTCAAAGAACAACATAGAGAGACAAAACTCTTGGTGATTCTACTCTAAAAAGAACATGCCTTAGGTATCTGTTGTTATATTAGCCTGGGGTCTAAAATGAGACCTGTGGAACTAACCTGATCTGCAACTTGAATGCATATGCAATCAACACCAGATGAGATCATTCTCACCTGTACCTCATATCCACGACCAGGACAAAATAAATATTTGTGTTTGAGATTTGAGGTTGTTTTTATGTAACATTGTGGCAATAGCTAAATGTACTTTGATAGGAATTGCATTGAAACAGTAGATTGCTTTGCGTAGTATGGACATTTTAACAATATAAATCTTTCCAATCCATGAGCTCAGTATATTACTTGATTTATTTGTGTCCTCTTTAACTTATTTCTTCAACATCTAATAGTTTTCAGAATATTGATCTTTCATCTCCGCAGTTAAATATATTCCTAGGTATTATACTCTTTTTGATATAATTGTAAATGAGACTGTTTTCTTAATTTGTCTTTCTGATTGTTATTGTTAGTATATAGAAATGTGACAGAGCCCTAGCTGGTTTAGCTCAGTGGATAAAGCATTGGACTGTGGATTGAAGGGTCCCTAGTTCGATTCCAGTTGAGGACACATGTCCAGTTGTGGGCTTGATCCCCAGTAGGCAGCTGATCAATGATTCTCTCTCATTATTGATGTTTCTATCTCTTTCTCCCTTTCTTCTCCTCTCAGAAATCATTAAAAATGCATTTAAAAAAAAAGAAATGTGACAGATATCTGTATATTAATTTTGTATTCTGCAACTTTACTGGATTAATTTATTAAATCTAATAGTTTTAAATTACTGAATACATTATTCTTTATAGATGTAATTTATTGATTCTAATATCTACTTTTGACTTACATGTATTTTTGGGACACTTGCTAACTTTAATTTTTAATAGCAAATTAAAGTTTTCATTATAATTTATAATATTCATATTTGAGGTTATATTTTTTTCATTCTGGATGTGATGAATTACTTTCCCTTTTCCTTTTTCATTACCCATTTTACTAGAATTTTCTATTTTATTGGACTTTTCAAAGAATAAACTTAATATTTATTTTTTAATTACATTATCTTTCTAGTTTGTAATGCAGTAATGTTTTTTTCTGCCCATTTAATTCCTTTCACTTGTATGACTTTTGAAAAGTTTGTTCAGCTGGACTCTTGAGATTTCTCAGTGGGTAAGCATTGACCCATGAACCAGGTCAGGTCAGGACATACACTCAGGTTGCAGAGGACATACACTCAGGTTGCAGGCTTGATCCCCAGTAGGGGGCGTGCAGAAGGCAACTGATCAGTGATACTCATGTTTCTATCCCTCTCCTCTCTTCCTCTCTCTCTAAAAATCAATAAAAATATGCTTTTATATTGATATAAACATCAATTGGCTGGAAATCAAACTGGCAACCTTTTGGTGCACTAGATCATTAGCCAGGACCTCTTTGACATGTTTTTCCAGGACCATTACTCCAACCTTCCAATTGATCACTCTGTTTCTATCCTTTTTGCTATATAGACAATTCTGGAGTGATCCTTTTGAAATACAAGTGACCTTGTGTCTATCCTTTACTTAAAACCTTCCACAGGCTCTCTATTAACTCAAAATAAAAGTTAAAGTCCTTATGATAGCCTAAGAGGTACTACCTGATCTGACCCAATACCATTCCTCTGGTCTACCTTCCTGCCAATTATCCCATTGCTTGCTCTACTCCTGGCTTCCTCAGGGTCTTTAAACCTGTGTGTGTGTGTGTGTGTGTGTGTGTGTGTGTGTGTGCACGCACACACCTAGAATGCTATTCCCTCAAAATCTGTATAATTGCCTTCCTACTTTCCTTCAGAACTCTGTTAAAATGTCACCTTCTCAGAAGATTTAACTGGCCACTATATACAAAATGATTCTTTCTCTGATTACTCTCTATCCACTCTACTCAGCTTTACTTTTATTCACAGAATTTACCACTACCTAAAATATATATTTATGCTTTTATCTCTGAGTTAATCTTTAATCATATAACATGTCATGAGATGTAAAGATCTTATATTAAAAACCGTCAATAATGTTTGCTTTGATTTCCACTTTGACTCAAAAGTTATATAGAATAGTATTTTTAAATTTAAAATAGCTTTTAAATTCATATTTCAGTTACTCAGTTCCAGGTTTTTGTATTGTGGTTTGACAAAGTGATCTGTATAATTTTTAACTTGAGAAATTTGTTGAGATTTTCTATTAGGTTTATTATATGATCCTTTGCCAACAATGATTAGAAGGTAGAAGAAAAAATCAAATTCCCAGAGGTATAAAATTATATGTCTGTATCTACCTACCTAAATATCCATGTATTTATATATATAATAAAAATTATTATGTGATTTATTTATTTATTGTTAATCCTCACCCGAGGTTATTTTTTCTATTGATTTCTAGAGAGACTGGAAGGGAGGGAGGGAAGGGGAAAAAAAGAGAGAAGGAGAGAGATTATTAGTTGTCTCACTCACAAGCTTCAACCAGGGCTAGGAATTGACCCTGCAACCCAGGTATGTGCCCTTGACCAGAAATTGAAGCTGAGACCGGTGTATGGACCGATATTCTAACTACTAGCAACACTAGCCAGGACCATTATGTTATTTACATGTAGTATTTTGCCTACATAGATGGCAATAAAGCTTTCAAGTATTATTTTGTTTCTGTAAATTATCCCTCACATTTCTAAAAATTTTTAGTTTATATATTTTGAACTCTTCCTTTTTAAAAAAAATATATATTTTATTGATTTTTTTACAGAGAGGAAGGGAGAGGGATAGAGAGCTAGAAACGTTGATGAGAGAGAAACATCGACCAGCTGCCTCTTGCACCCCCCCAACCTGGGATGTGCCCGCAACCAATGTACATGCCCTTGACCGGAATTGAACCCAGGACCTTTCAGTCCGCAGACCGACACTCTACCGCTGAGCCAAACCGGTTTCGGCTGAACTCTTCCTTTTTAAAATCAACTTTCATAAGGTACAATATATATTATTAATAGAAAATTATGTATTTTTAATTACATTTCCATGAGTTTTACCAAATGTATGTTATATTATCCATGTAACCATGACCACAAAAAAAAAGTAAGAAAGAAAACGTATGTAATATTTCCTTTATTCCAGGATGATCCTTTTTATTGACTTATCACCCAAACTCCTATTCCACACAACCATTGATTGACTTGATTTCTATTACTGTGGATTCATTTTACTGAAGATAAATAGTATGCACTACCCTGTTTCACTTGACATAGTGACTGTGAGATTTACTTATATTGCTACATGTATCAGTATATAATTATTTTGAGAGAGGGAGGGTTAAATAGTATTCCGTTTTATGCATAGGTAATCTGTTGGATGGACATATGCACACTGACTATTTCCAGAACTAACCACTATGAATGATACTCTTATGAACATTCATGTATAAACCTTTCTTTGAAAAGCTGAATACATTATTCTTAAACAGAAGAAATGGTATGGTAAATGTATACATTACTAGACTATTTTTTAAATAGCTATGCTATTTTACACTACAGCAGAAGTGTGTTTGGATCATTCAACTTGTTTCACACATCCTTGCCAATGTTTGGTATTTTCAGTCTTTTAAATTTTAGTCATCCTTGTGATTCTGTAACAGTATTTCATGTGGGTGTTTTTATTTTTAAATATGTTTTTACTGATTTTAGAGTGAGAGGAAGGAAGAGGGATAGATAAAAACATGGATGAGAAACATCGATTTCTGCCTCCTGGTGATTGAGCCTGCCACGGGGCATGTGCCCTGGTGGAGAATCCATCCAATGACCTCTTGGTTCATGAGTCAACGCTCATCCACTGAGCCAACCAGTAGGGCTCATGTGAATATTAATTTATTTAAAAATATATTTTATTGATTTTTTTACAGAGAGGAAGGGAGTGGGAGAGGAATAGAAAGTTAGAAACATCTATGAGAAACATCCATCAGAGGCCTCCTGCACACTCCCCACTGGGAATGTGCCTGCAATCAAGGTACATATCCTTGGCCAGAATTTAATCTGGGACCCTTCAGTCCACAGGCCAGTGCTCTATCCATTGAGCCAAACTAGTTAGAAATGGTATGGTAATTTTTATTTTAATTTTTATTTCCCTAATGATTCATGATAATGATAACTGAGCATCTTCTCCTGCTTATTGGCCATTGATTTTTCTTTTGTGCAATTTCTGCTCAAATACTTTACCCATTTTTTATTGGGCAACTTGTCTTATTCAGTTGTAAATACTTTATATTCTAGAAATAGTCCTGCTTCCTTTTGGAGCACTATTTCATTCACTCATTCACTTTTCTCTCCCTCTTGCATCACTTCCTCTGTGGGAAGCCAGATGCCATGTCGTTAAGCCCCTCAAGCAGACTATGGAGGGGTCCATGTGTCAAGGAATAGAAGTCTCTGCCCAAGAGCCAGTGAAGAATGGAGGCCTGGCAACAACAAAATGTGTGAGTTTAAAATTGAATTTTCCAGCTTCAGTTGAGCCTTGATATGACTATAGACCTAGCTGAGACCTGGACTGCAATCTTTTTTTTCTCTTTTTCTTTTTTCCCTCTTTTACATTTTTTAATTAAATTATTATCTGTGTACATATTTTAACATTCCCCCCCCTCCCATACATACCCTCCCTCCCTAGAGTTTTGTGTCCATTGGTTGTATTTATATGCATGCATACAAGTCCTTCGGTTGATCTATTATCTCCCCCAGATCTCCCTCCCCTCCCCGCTGTAATTCAACAGTCTGCTTGTTGTTTTACTGTCTCTATATCTATCTTTTGGTTCATCAGTCTATAATGTTCTTTATTATCCATAAATGAGTGAGGTCATGTGGTATTTCTCTTTCATTGATTGGTTTATTTCACTCAGCATGATGTTCTCCAATTCCATCCAGGTTGCTGCAAATGATGAGTATTCCTTCTTTTTTATGGCAGCATAGTATTCCATTGTGTAGATGTACCATAGTTTTTTTATCCAATCATCTGCTGACGGGCACCTAGGCTGTTTCCTAATTCTAGCTATTGTAGATTGTGATACTATGAACATAGGGGTGCATATACTGGACTGCAATCTTAAGAGAGAACCCGAGCCTGAAGCACTCAGTGGAGCCTCTCCCAGAGAGCCTTCCCCCAGAATCTGTGTAAGATACTAAAAATTTGTTCTTCTGAGCTTCTAAATTTTGAGGTAATTTGCTGGACAGTAATAGATAACTAGTATCTGTCCAAACCTTGATTACTCTTCCTCAACCCCCAAATCTGGAATGCACATTCAGTGCAGTTAGCTAAATGTGTGTTCTGAGTTCTAGCAGAAAGCCACAGTTCCCAGGAAGAATACATTTTTATCTCTTTGCCCAGATTCCTAAGCCCAGATTGGATTAGGTACAATGGCATGAACTGCTTCCATTCCAAACAAAATTAAGTTCTGCTGTTCTTCCTCAATGTGGAGTGCTTTTTAAACAGCAACCTCTTTCCCTCTCTGTGTTTCCCTCTCCATCGTATAGCTAGCTACTCTTTCACACCATTCTTTCTGTCCCTAGGGTCCTCATGGTGAGAGGAAATTGTTAAGGCTACATAGACCAATCCTCATGTTTGAAACTCTCTATAACATCCCCCAAGTGGCCTTTTAGCTAATTTTTGAAATTTTGATGTCACCATCTCCTTAGGTAGCTCATTCTTTCTTTGGAATCATTCTGATAAAAAAAAAAAAAAATTCCTGCAATAGTGAGAATTTATTTTCTCTTGTCTCCTGCTTCACTTTGTTCTCAATATATTAATTCTTTGGAAGCCTTTTCCAGGGAGAATTGACTGTGACTAAAACCCACCTCTAAACCAAGGACTGGGCATTAATTGTTGGTGTTTTAAAGCAAATTATATTTTCTTTACTATGAAGTCCCTAGCCGGACGTGGTTTTCTATGAGCCATCCTAGACAATGATACATTCATTCTCAATAATGTATCGGGGATAGGGAAGAAGACTCTTCAATTATGGATCCTCAGATATTTTTGCACTTGGAACTTTTCTGGCTATTCAGCTGCTTCATATAACTGATTGGTAGAGCTAACAGATGTCTTGCCCTTGTCACTGTTAGGGCACTGAGCCAAGCACTATAAATCTGGGCATCATCTTTCCTACTCAGGCTTGCCAGGACAATGATTAAATTAATTGTTTCTATAAAGCAAGGTACTCTAGAGACTTCCTGGAGAGCTTGGCTAATCTATAGATCTAGGAAGGTTGTATGAGTGGTTTCCCGCGTACTTAAAGGTAACCAACAATGGCCAAGCCCTGTGCAAAATCCTTAGTAGAGTCAACAAAATATGATTTGGCATCTATTGTTCTAGTCTTATTTCTTACTGTGTGCTCCTTCCCAATCTGAACTCCAGTCACACTGGCATTCTTTTAGTCTATCAGAGTTTGCATGTTCTTCCAACCACAATGCCTATCTGTTGGTCTGGTCTCCCCTATTCTCTATTTCTAATTAACTCTTACTCATCTTTAGATTTTCCCAGATAGCACCCCTCTAGAGTCTATATTATATTTGTTCTTATTAGACTTCAAAAAGTAGCTGTATCTTTCTTTCAGATCCCCATTTCAGTTTTAGATTATATATTCATTAGTGTGATTAGTTCATTAATGTCTACTCTCCTTAGATTGAAAGTGCCATTCACTCAGGGACTGCATCCAGTTTGTCCTCTATTTTGACACTTAACATGGTGTCAAGTGTAGTAGGTGCTCAATAGGTATTTGAGGCAGCCCTGGACAGTGTGCTTAATGGTTAGAGCATCGGCCTGACTACCAAAGGGTCAAGGGTTCATTTCCCTGTCAAGGGCATGTAACTAGGTTGCCAGTTAGCTCCTCACCCTGTCAGGGTGTGTGCCGAAGGAAAATAGTTGATGAATCCCTCTCACATCAATGTTTCTCTTCCTCTCTCTCCCTCTCCCTCCCTTCTACTTTCTCTGAAAAGCAACAGAAAAAATTATCTTCAGGTGAGGATTAACAAAAGAAACAAATATATAATAATAAGTGTTTGAGGCATGAAGGAAGGAGGCAATTAAAACCTAATGTGATAAATCGTATCTTTGGAAAAGAAATAGGAAACTATATTTTAACCTAATCTAGATGGAAAAGATTTCCTGGGCAAGTTATATCATTTCAAACACACACACACACACACACACACACACACACACACACACACACATATATATATATATAAAGGATTTGGTTCATGTGACGTGGTGGCTGGAAAAGTCCAAAATCTGTAGGTCAGATGGACAAATGGAAACACTCCAGCAGGAGTTGATGCTGCAGTACCTTTTTCTTTTTAGAAAATATTTATTTTTATTGATTTCAAAGAGAAAGGGAGAGCGAGAGAGATAGAAACATCAATGATGAGAGAGAATCATTGACTGGCTACCTCCTGCACACCCTCCACTGCAGATCAAGCCTGAAAGCTGGGCATGTGCCCCAATTGAGAATGGAACTGTGACTTCCTGGTCCATAGATCAATGTTCAACCACTGAGCCTCACTGGCTGGGCTTTTCCTCCCTTTTTTATTTTTATTTTCATATATATTTTATTGATTTTTTTACAGAGAGAAAGAGAGAAGGAGTGAGGCATAGAGAATTAGAAACATCAATGAGAGAGAAACAGATCAGAGGCCTCCTGCACACCCCCCACTGGGGATGTGCCTGCAACCAAGGTACATGCCCTTGACCGGAATCGAACCTGGGACCCTTCAGTCTGCAGGCCGATCCACTGAGCCAAACCAGTTAGGGCTTCCCTTTTTTAAAATACAAGGTTGATGTATTATTTTGTACATAATTTGTACTTTGCTAACAAATATATTCAATTATTTTATGTTACAACCAAAGAATATTTTTCTGTTTTTCCAGTTTTATTAAGATACAAACACAAACAAACCACCAAACAATTTTACCATAAATCTAGTACATGCATTTCAAAATTTCACTGCTAGAATTTTGTTGAGATCAATTTAATAATTTATAACACCATGTAATAGAGCATAAAGAACACATGTCATTAGATGTGACCCTTGCCCCTTATCCTCAGATTTATATATTTTTAAAAAGCTGACAATTCTGCCAGATTCTGAACCCCCAGTACCCCATTCCAATCCCTGGAAGCAGACTATGCCCTGTGATGCAACTTTACATAAGCTGTAGTAAAAATAAAACGTAGCCTATGTTTCCTACCTTTCTATAGGATATGGTGGTCAGTTACTGGATAAATACTGAAACATTTCTAGCAATTCCTCTTATGAGTTTGTTTACCAAACACAGTGTGCAAGAACTAACTAGACAAAAAGTTCCTTTGGAATTTGGTCCACAAATTCACTTAACAGGTTGGAAATTTAAAACCTGCAAGGAAAAGAGGAAGTGAGGAATCCCTAATCCTGACACGCTGTAATCACTAAAGGGATATACATATACTAAAAAGTTTTGCTCACAGAAGTCACAAACTATAAAAGGGACATCCTTATTGAATAAAGAACTAGCTAAAGCCCTTTATTTTGTGAGCACCATGGTTAAGACAAAGTTAGACCCAAATTCACTGTCTATTCCTGTAACTCCCCCCACCCTCAAACATTTTTGAAGATAAAAACATTTAATTTGTCTTACTATATACTTTCTGGCCACTAATTGTGATGTAATCATGAAAGATTAAAATTAGGCCTCTGAAAAGTCTTGAACTTCTAAGACAAAGATAAAAGGAACAAGTTATCCCTGCTTTGCCACAAAACAAAATAGAAAACAAGAAACAGTTCTCTAATTCAGGGTGCCAGGTCTTGGACTCTTCGGGCAGCCTATTCTTGATTTCAGGAACCTGAGAAGATTTCTGGTGACTTATGTATGGTAGCTGGGCTGACCAGAGAGACAGCACTTCAGGCTACACAGTTCGGCAACCCGCATTGAGACAGAGGAGGAGGGAGGGAGAGAAGGGAAAAAGAGAGGGGGGTAGAGAGGGAAGGAGAGAAAGAGGGGTAGGGAGAGAGAGAGACAGAGAGAGAAAGAGAGAGAGAGAGAGAGAGAGAGAGAGAGAGAGAGAGAGAGAGAGAGAGAGAGAGAGAGAGAGAGAGAGAACGAACGGGAACTCCATGGGTGGAGGAAGGAAAGAGAAAAGTTAGTCATGTCCTTCAAGCCCAGAAGGCGAGGACAACCAGCTTACCAGTGATGGTCCACAGATGTTCGGAGTAAAGGTTAAATTTTCCTCCCTCAAGAGTGCTGGCCGATTGTCTTCCCTTGCATTCTTCCACAACAGACAGGGCTCACTTACAAGTAAAGATCTATTTTTGCTGCCCTGGAAAGTGTGGATCAGTTGGCTGGAGCATAGTACCATACGCTGAAAGTCACGTGTTGATTCCTGGTCAGGACACATACGTGAGTTACGGGTTTGATCACCTGTTGGAGTATGAGTACTGGAGGCAACCGATAGATGTCTCTCTCTTTAAAAAGAAAAAGAAAAAAGATGGATCTTTGCTAAGGAAGCTATAGGCCTGAGATGTGACTATGGGCTATAACCTGCCCTCTTAGGAATTTGTAATCAGACCATCTTATGTGGCTACTTTCAATCTCTGAGTCTGTCAGGCCTGCCATGTGCTCTCCCACCTCATCCCAGCTTGTCATATTTATTACATAGCCCCCTTTTCATTCACAATTGGTGCAATTGTATAAATGTTGGTGCATATATTTAAATGAATTTAGAATATTATTACTAAACTAGAGGACTGGTGCACGAAATTTGTGCATGGGGAGGGGGTGTCCCTCAGCCCAGCCTACACCCTCTCCAATCTGGGACCCCTCGAAAGATGTCCGACTGCCCTATCAGGATGGAGCCTAAATGGGCAGTCGAACATTCCTTTCACAATCCAGGACTGCTGTTTCCCAACTGCTTGCCTGCCTGCCTTCCTGATTGCCCCTAACCCAGTGTTGGCAAACTGCGGCTCGCAAGCCACATGCAGATCGCAAGCCGTGGTTTGCTGCTCTATTGACTGAGTTTGCTGACCACTGACATATACTACCCTTTACCCCTTTGCACACAATATGCCACAATTGCCTAATTCTCACAGCTTCCAACTACATGGTAACATTTAGTCTAGTCCAGTGGTTGGCAAACTCATTAGTCAACAGAGCAACAAGCAGCGGTTTGCTGACCACTGCCCTAACTGCTTCTGCCTGCCAGCCTGTTTGCCCCTATCTGCCCTCCCCTGAAGGCCTCCATCTTTGAACACATGGGGGTAGCTATCTTGTGTGTGATGGTCAATTTGCATACTACCCTTTTATTCGATAGGATTCACCTTTAACAATTCAAAAAACCCAAGTATCTAATTATTATTTATTTATTTTTAAAATATATTTTATTGATTGTTTACAGAGAGGAAGGGAGGGGGATAGAGAGCTAGAAATGTCGATCAGCTGGCTCCTGCACACCCATTACTGGGGATGTGCCCGCAAGCAATGTACATGCCCTCGACCAAAATCAAACCTGGGACCTTTCAGTCCATAGGCTGACACTCTATCCACTGAGTCAAACTGGTTTCGGCCCAAGTATCTAATTTTTAAAATATATATAATTTATTGGTTTCAGAGAGGAAGGGAGAGGGATAAAGAAACACCAATGATGAGAGAGAATCATGATTGGCTGCCTCCTGCACCCCGCCCCGACCCTCTTACTGGGGATTGAGCCCACAACCCGGGCATGTGCCCTTGATCAGAATCGAACCCAGGACCCTTCAGTCCACAGGCTGACACTCTATCCACTGAGTCATACCAGCCAGGGTGTACCTCATGTTTTGTATCAAGTTTGTTTGGGGGCTTCTAATCACATCTATGAATTGATATCTTTTTTTTTTTTAATATTTTTTATTGATTTTTCACAGAGAGGAAGAGAGAGGGATAGAGAGTCAGAAACATCGATGAGAGAGAATCATCGATCAGCTGCCTCTTGCACACCCCCTATTGGGGATGCGCCCACAACCAAGGTACATGCCCTTGACCGGAATCGAACCCTGGACCTTTCAGTCCCCAGGCCGACGCTCTATCCACTGAGCCAAACCGGTCCCGGCTGAATAGATATCTTTTTAAAAAATATATATATTTTATTGATTTTTTTTTTATAGAGAGGAAGGGAGAGGGATAGAAAGTCAGAAACATCAATCAGCTGCTTCCTCCACACCCCCTACTGGGGATGTGCCCACAACCAAGGTACATGCCCTTGACCGGAATCGAACCTGGGACCCTTGAGTCCGCAGGCTGATGCTCTATCCACTGAACCAAATCAGTTTCAGCAGAATTGCTATCTTTAGAACAACTTTACAGTTAGGTTTACAGTCAAACTTTAAAAATTACCCCTTGTTTGCTTTGGTAAAATATATAAATACTGCAGTATTATAATGAATATCTTAATATAGGATTCTGTGTTTGAAATAATTTCCAAATGCAGAATGTTACCTATGTTGGTCATTTTTTTCCAGAGAAACAGAGCCAATAAGATCTATAGGGAGACTGATAAATAAATGTAAGAGAAGATTATAGGAACAAGCTCACACCATTATAGAGGTGATCTGTTTACTGGTTTAAGTCTGAGTGCAAAGGCTAGAATATTAGGAGCGCCAATGTCTGAGGGCAAGAGAAAATGGATGCCTCAGCTCAAGCAAGAGTGCACACTCACCTCTCCTCTGCCTTTTGTTCTATTCAGACCCCCAGAGAGTTGGATGATGCTCACCTTGTTGGAGGTGATGTTGTTTACTTAGTCTGTGGATTTCAAATCCTCATCTCTTCTAGAGACAATCGGCAATGACACACTCAGAAATAATGTTTTACCAGCTATCTGGGCATTTGTTGGCCCAGTTAAATTGACACATAAAATTAACCATTATATTACATTATTACCAATTTACTAAGCAAAATTCCCAATTTGGGGACCCTGCCACCTGAATGTATCTGCTTCTCCAGGACAAGTGGCAAAGTTCTCTTTGATAATATTCTAATATAGAGCAGGCTAGCAATCATTTCATTTTCCTTCCACCACTTTTGTTAGGGGCAGAAATAGAATACTGGGAACTAGCTCTTATTATAAAAAATATTGACTTAGCCAGTTTGGCTCAGTGGATAGAGCATCCTACTGAGGACTGAAGGGTCCTGGGTTCGATTCTGGTCCAGGGCATATTCCCGGGTTGAGGGTTGATCCCCAGTATGGGTCTTACAGGAGGCAGCCAATCAATGATTCTCTCTCATCGTTGATGTTTTCTCTCTCTCTCTCTCTCTCTCTCTCTCTCTCTCTCTCTCTCTCTCTCTCCCCCTCTTCCTTCCTCTGTGAAATCAACAAAAAAATATTAAATAAATAAATAAATAAAAAGAAATATTAATCATTCTCTGTTAGCCATGATTAGTTTGTTCTGATTAAAGAAAACACATTCTAACCTGGCTGAGAGTCGTATGCGAGGACCTGGGAGCTAACCTGGAAATGCAGCTTGGGGACTGGGAGTGTCCCAGAACTGCCTGTTATCATGGGGAGATGAACCACCTTATTTCTGAAAGGAAACCATGGAGTCCTGGACACAAACCCACAGCCCCCATTGCCTATAATCTGTAACCATTATACCAATTATTATTCCTTCTGCCTACTTCCCCTTGCCTGTAATGCCCATTTTTATTTTATATACTGATTCTTATTCCTTTTGTCCACTTCCCCACGTAATCATTATCCTCGTACCCCTTATAAACAGCTGGGGGAGAGCAGATATTTTGTTTTAATATATTTTTATTGATTTTTTTACAGAGAGGAAGAGAGAAGGATAGAAAGTTAGAAACATCGATGAGAGAGAATCATCAAACAGCTGCCTCTTGCACACCCCCTACTGGGGATGCACCCGCAACCAACGTACATGCCCTTGACCGGAATCGAACCCGGGACCTTTCAGTCCCCAAGCCGATACTCTATCCACTGAGCCAAACCGGTCCTGGCGAGAGCAGATATTTTGGATGACCTGCTGCTCTTCCATACTGCTGGCATTATTGGAATAAATGCTCCTATATGGTGCAACCCTCTCTGCATAATTGGCTCAAGTTGTGACCAGCAGCCCGGACCCATTGGTTATCCAGTTTCCCTTTTTCTCACAATAGGGCCTTTGATAGAGGCTTTTGCTCTCCATTGAAAACCATCATCTTTGTACAGTTTAGAACACTCCAGTTTAGAACAAACCTTAAATCCTGCCAAAATAGAGGAAAGACCAGAATTGAAACAATATTGTCTTGCTCACACAGGGGTTGACCCGAAAGCAGTATGTGGGTCCACATGCTAACCTGACCAATTCTTGCATATGCAGAGATCTACAGTAACCACATGGATGGTCTGATATTAAAACCTTTTAATTAAAAAGCAGTTTGTAGTGGATCATCAAGTCCTAGGCCAGTATCTTCCCAAAGATCAACTTCCATCTTTACTGAGCCTATTGTCTTTTTGCATCTAAGATAACATACCTGTGGAATGTCAGGGTAACTGTAACTTCTCTTTTTTTCTGGAACCCTCTGGGCACAACAAATGTGCCAGGGCACCGGGACTGAACCACAGATTCCCTCTTTGTTCTTCTTATCTTATTAATTATTGACTGTTACGTATCCTGTATCTACCTATGTAAAAAAACAACAACAAACAAACAAAACACACGTCTATCATTTTTATTTTTTATCCAATTCTATTTACTCTCCCCCATCTCCCTAAGATATCACCAATGGATTTCATGTAACCCACTTAGGTCTCCTCCTTTGATTATAATGCAAAAAACAGGGTGAAAAAGGGCCATTCTCCGATGCATTTTCTCAATGCACTGAGCTTCTGCTCTCCCACAACTGTGGTTACTTTGGCTTAAATAAACTCACACAAATTCTTTGAATGTTTCTTATGTTAACAAACCTAAGCTCTGAAATATAAATTTTCAGTAACTATTTCCCCAGGTGTTGACCTAAGAAACCTACAAACCTGTAAGAATTTTTATGAATTTATTTGAGCCAAACAGACAATCACCAGTAAGCAAAATCTCAATGGATTGAGAAAATGTTCTGGAAAACAGACAGGTTTACCACTTATTTTATACATCAGAATCAAAGGGGAATGTAAGGAGTTAACATGAAATTCACTGGTGATAGATTAGGAAGGTGGGGAAAAGCAAAGTGGGAAATCGCTAAAATTGTATAAGATGTAAAGCAAATAGACATACTTCTTTTACATGGGTAAGTATAGGATAGTTAATGTTAACAATGAACACAATAACAATAATAATGAGGGCCTCTGTAGTCTCCCATCCTCATGGGAGATTGTGCCCTAAGGGGTCTGGAAAAAGGGAACTTATCCTAAAATTCCAAAAGGTATGTTATTGTAGATACAAAAAGACAATAGACAGGCTTAGTTAAGGTAAAGATTGACCTTTGTCAAGAAAGTTACTGGCCCAGGACATTACTATCCACCATGACTTGCTTTTAACTAGAAAGTTTTAATTTCAGATCATCCTATGTGGTTTCTTTAGGTCTCTGAGTTTGTAAGGCCCGCCATGCAGGCCTCTCCTGAGCTTGTCAGGTTTAGTATATGGCCCGTTTACATTCACGCAGGTGAAATGAAAACTTAGAAAAATACATTTGGGGTGTATAATATTGGGATCCTAATGAGAAATTTATTTTTGGTCTTTGTCCCCTTTCTGCAAGAGCAACTGAAATCCTTGGACTATTCTAAGTATTGAGAGCAATAAAAGTGTCTCTTGTTAGGTTAATGAGATGACTTTTGAATACACCTGGGTGATAGGGGCTGGTTGCCAGTGAAGACAACCAGTGATTGGAGGATTGAAACTTTCAGCCCCACTCACCCTACTCTTGAGAAAGGGAAGGGACTGGAGGTTGAGTTCAATGGCCAATAATTTAATAATGACTATGTAAGAAAGCCTTCATAAAACTTAAGAGGGCTGAAACCGGTTTGGCTCAGTGGATAGAGCATTGGCCTGTGGACTGAAAGGTCCCAGGTTCCATTCCAGTCAAGGACATGTACTTTGGTTGCGGGCACATCCCCAGTAGGAGGTGTGCAAGAGGCAGCTGATTGATGATTCTCATCGATGTTTCTAAGTCTCTATCCCTCTCCCTTCCTCTATGTAAAAAATCAATAAAATATTTTTTAAAAAAAATAAATAAAACTTAAGAGTTCTAAAATCAAACAAAAAGAAAATGGGAAAGAAAACGGGAGAGGCCTACACTCAGAGTTGGTGATGTGGACAAAAAGGGGCCACATGCTAACCTGACAAGCTCAGGGAGGGTGGCATGGTGGCCTTCCAAATTCAGAGATCTCAAGTAACCACAAAGAATGGTTTGAAACAAAAACAATTTTAATTTTTAAGAATGATTTTAATTAAAAACAATTTATGGCAGGTAGTAGCTATGAATCCACCCTGACACAAGTCAATCTTTAGCTTAACTGTCTTTTGCATCTAAAATAATAAACCTTTGGAAGGTCAGTGTAACTTCCCTTTTACTAGACCCCTCGGGACACAAACAATTCACCAGAGCAGACTTTTCAAATTCTATTATATCATTGGTATTTTTTAAAAAAATATATTTTATTGATTTTTTACAGAGAGGAAGGGAGAGAAATAGAGAGCTAGAAATGTCGATGAGAGAGAAACATCGACCAGCTGCCTCTTGCACACCCCCACTAGGGATGTGCCCACAACCAAGGTACATGCCCTTGACCGGAATCGAACCTGGGACCTTTCAGTCTGCAGACCCATGCTCTACCATTGAGCCAAACCGGTTTTGGCTATCATTGGTATTTTTATCTCTGTTAATTGTTGACTATTAACTGTCCTGTACCCACCCACCCAAATGTAAAATACTTCATTTTACTTTTTATCTAATCCAGGAAGTTCCCGCTCCACCCTACCCCACTTCCCTCCCCTTGCTTTCTCCCACTTCCCTAGCCTATCACCAATGAATTTCTGGTAACCCACTTAAGTCTTCTCTTTTTTTAAAATATATTTTATTAATTTTGTACAGAGAGGAAGGGAGAGAGATAGAGAGTCAGAAACATTGATTAGAGAGAGTCATCGATCAGCTGCCTCCTGCACACCCCCTACTGGGGATATGCCCGCAACCAAGGTACATGCCCTTGACCGGAATCGAACCCGGGACCTTTCAGTTCCCAAGCCAACGCTCTATCCATTGAGCCAAACCGGTCCCGGCTAAGTCTTCTCTTTTGATTGTAATAAAATAAGGTGCAAAACTGCCATTCTCTGAAACATTAACTCAATACCTTGAGATTTTATTCCCCGACAGTTGTCGACAGTTTGACTCAAATAATCTCAGGAGAATTCTTTACAGGTTTTAATATTTCTTACATTGACAGTGAACACGGGGATCTGTGGGAGACTGGTGCACCTGAAGAGGGCATGTCAGGGAAGCTCTGCACCATTTACCCATACCTTGCCCTATGTATCTGTGCTTGGAAAAAAAAAAAAAAAGACTTCTATGGAAAGCAACTCAGGGTGATTTGAGCACAAATTTCTAATCGGGCAGGTCATTGTTATGCCCCAGGCATATCACTTTTTAGGTTTAACTTTGCCTTAAGCAAGCTCTGTCCATTGTTTCTGTACATCTTGGTTACACTGTCTAAATAACCTCCCTCAAGAGAGCACATAATCTTGGTAACTTCCGTAATTCAATCCCTACCTTGCTTTCCCCTCCAGGTAATCTTCCGATATGTTCCCTTATTTTCAAATCCATAACAGAACCTGCAGATCTGTTAACTCCCCAGAGCACTTGAGAGCTTGCTCCCCACATGCGTTGTCAATTTAGCGCAAATAAACTTAAAATTCTCTACAGGTTTGGATGTTTATTTTACATCGACACTTCTCTTTCACATGGCTGTTCCTGAGTCATATCCTTTTACCATAAGCCAATGATCTAGAATAGGGGTGTCGAACTCAATCAGAGAAGGGGCCAAAATCTAAAATCCAGCCTAAATCGCGGGCCGAATGGTTTACTGAACAGTCATAAACTGACAATGTCATAAACTGACAGCGGAGTGCAGTGATGACAGCGCGGTGCGGGCCACATTGCAAGGCCTGGCGGACTGGATTTGGCCCGCGGGCCTTGTGTTTGACACATGTGATCTAGAAAGTAAAATGTTTCTCTGGGTTCTGTGAATGGCTCTAGCAAATTGATTGAACTCCAGGAGCTTATGGTGTGGTAAGCAGATAAGAGCAGAGTTGAGGACGATGGGCTAAGTACAGAAGGTCATCAGGGGGGAAAGCCCCAGGTGCCCAGCAAAGCACAAATGGAAGATGGGACCTTGCCCCCAGGGTGGTCTTTCCTCCCCTAGCATTTCACTGGTCATGGGACCTTGCCACAGCCTGCCACCTTTCCTCCTCAGATATAACATCTAGGCCTCCATTGTATTTCAGCTCCAAGCCCAATCAATCAGTGGAGACCTAGTCCCTGAAAGGACATACCTGGAAAGCTGCTGAATATTCTATTAAGATCTTCCCCTAGGACCTCCCCTAAAATCTCCACCCTTAAGATCCTCAGGACAGAGGACTCAGCATGCTCTCTCCCAGGAGCACCCCCCACACACACACACATACACACCAGGCACATTACCAATCTCCAACGGCCCTTTTTCCCCCCCTATAAGTTGTTTGCTAAGTCCATTTCTTCTAGGAATTACTCTGTGATTTACCAAATAAATGTTCTCTTATAGTTTGGGTCCTGGCTTGAATTCTTTCCTAGTCAGAACTCAAGGTACCAAGGTTGCTGAACCCATGTGGGGTCTGACCCCACAGGTCTAACACGTAGTGCTGTTCCCATCACCTATAACAGTGGAAACCTCCGATCTCTAACCTGGGCTTGCTATTGGCATTTGAAGGGTAGGGGGGGGCCAGTGTTGTGTGGTATCTAATGCTACCTCCAGGTAGATAGAGTCAGAATTGAGTTGAATTGTAAGACACTCAGTGTTACCAAACTCTGGTTCATGTGCCAGATGCTTCACAAAAGGCAAAATCTGAGTGTCAGAGTTTGGAGCAAAGAAACTTACTGATTGAGAAGGCATCAACTGAGATGATGGGAAAATGCCTCAAAGCCATCATGCTCATTGGACTAAGCAATTTTTAACTTGGAAAGGTGAATGGGAGAAAGAGTTAGGGTAAATTTCTATGGTTTCTAGTTTCTTTTTTTTTAAATATATTTTTTTTTTATTGATTTTGTACAGAGAGGAGGGAGAGAGATAGAGAGTTAGAAACATCGATGAGAGAGAGTCATCGATCAGTTGCCTCTTGCACATCCCCCACTGGGGATATGCCCGCAACCAAGGTACATGCCCTTGACCGGAATCGAACCCGGGACCCTTCAGTCCCCAAGCCGATGCTCTATCCATTGAGCCAAACCAGTTTCGGCAAGTTTCTTGATAAGATTTCAATGTGCAGACTTGGAAATGCTACTGAATGATCACATACATCTGGGGAGAAGCCATCAAGTGATCACATACATCTGGTCCTGGTTCCTTTAGGCCAGTGGTCAGCAAACTCATTAATCAACAGAGCCAAATATCAACAGTACAACAATTGAAATTTCTTTTGAGAGCCAAATTTTTTAAACTTAAATTTCTTCTAATGCCACTGCTTCAAAATAGACTCACCCAGACCATAGTATTTTGTGGAAGAGCCACACTCAAGGAGCCAAAGAGCAGCAGATTGCCAACCACGGCTTTCGGCAAAGCAAATCTGTAAATCATTGCCTCATGATTGTTTTCACTTCATTTTTTTTCTATGAGGAAGGACAGAGACATTATGGCAAGACAGTTTCCCTAAGATTGCTGAGTGGCAGGTCACAGGTTATTGTTTTGAGAACATGTTGCAAACTTATTGAGTCTTATGGTTAGGATATTGAGCCTGCTGGTGTGACTTAATGGTTGAGCATCAACCTATGAACAAGGAGAATCGACCTATGAACCATTGATTCCTGGTCTGGGCACATGCCTAGGTTTTGGTCTAGATCCCCAGTGTGGGGTGTGCAGGAGTCAGCCAATCAATGATTCTCTCTTGTCATTGATGTTCCTATCTCTCTGTTCCTCTCTCTGAAATCAATATATATATATTCTAATAAAAGAATAATATGCAAATTGATCATCACTTCAACACATAATATGGCTGCCCCCATGTGGTCAAAGATGGCCACCCCCATATGGACACAGATAAGTGCCACAAGATAGCCAGCATGGGAGGGAATTGTAAGCGATCAGGTCAGCAGGGGAGGGAGGGCAGTTAAGGAGGACCCAGCCCTGCAGGGAAGGGCAGTTGTGGGTAACCAGGCTAGCAGGGAAGAGCAGTTAGGGATGATCAGGCCTGCAGGGGAAGATAGTTAGGGGCAACCAGGCCTGCAGGGGAGGGCAGTTAGGGACAATCAAAATGGCAGGGGAGCCGTTAGGCATCAATCAGGCTGACAGGGTAGTAGTTAGGGGGTGATCAGTCTGGCAGGCAGAAGCTGTCAGGGGCAATCAGGCAGGCAGGTAGGCAAGCAGTTGGGAGCCAGCAGTCCTGAATTGTGATAGGGATGTGTGACTGCCCATTTAGGCCCTATCCCGGTAGGCAGTCAGAATCTCTTGAGGGGTCCCAGATTGGAGAGGGTGCAGGCTGGGCTTAGGGACAAACCCCCCTCTCACCTCCATGCACAAATTTCGTGCACTGGGCCTCTAAAATCTCTCTCTCTCTCTCTCTCTCTCTCTCTCTCTCTCTCTCTCTCTCTCTCACACACACACACACACACACACACACACACACCTGAAATTCATAGCAGCTTTATTCCAAAAAGACAAAAACCAGATACAACTCAGGGATCCATCAACAGGAGAATCAATAAATACCTGTAGTGCCTTCTTGCAGTGGAATATAGCTCAGCAGTAAAAAAGAAAACCTACTATTATTGTATATAAAACAAGAGACATGAAAGAATCCCGAGCCCAAAGAGTACATACCATATGATTCCATTGGCATGAAGTTCTGGAATAGGCTCAAGTAAACTATGATTTAAAACAATGAAAACAGTGGTTACATCTGGGAGAAGGACAGGTTTGGGGGCAGGGCTTAATGAAAAGAGGCATGATGCAGCCTTTTGGCATAATGGTAATGTTCAGTATCTTTTGTTTGCTTGCTTTCTGTTAATCCTCACTGAAGGTTATTTTTCCATTCATATTTTAGAGAGTGTGGAAGAAAGAAGGAAAGGCAGAGAGAAACAGTACAATTAGTTGCCTCCTGTGGGTGCACTGACCAGGGCCCCAATCGGGGAGGAGCCTGCAACTGAGGTACTTGATTTGACTGGCATCGAACCCAGGACCCTTTGTTCTGCAGGCCCACGATCTATCCATGGAGCCAAACCAGCTACTAGGGCAATGTTCTGTATCTTGAGAGAGGGCTAGGTCTCATATCTGTATCTGTTTGCCAAAACTCATCAAATGCTACCCTTAAGATTTACATATTTCACTGTATTTAAATTTTACCTATCCCTAGCCAGTGGTTAAAGCATTGGCCTAAGGACCAAAGAAGGTAGGGGGAGATAGAAGAAGGTAAAGTGATAAATGATGATAGAAGGACTTGGGGTGGTAAACACACAATACAACATTCAGATGCTGTATTATAGAATTGCATACCTGAAACCTATATAATTTTATTAACCAATGTCACCCCAATAAATTCAATAAATAAATTTAAAATTTTTTTTTAAATAATAAAAGAAAACAAAAAATAAATATTGAACTCTGATAGGGCTACTAAAGTGTTTGGGGTGAAATGTGCTGTTGAATACAATGTACTTTGAGATACACTAAAAATAATATGTATTGATGATTAGCTAGAAATGGATATCTACATATATGTTAAAGCAAACAGTGAAATGTTAATGATAAAGTCTAGGTAATGGATACAAGTGTATTAGTTATACACTTCTTTCAACTATTCTGTATGTTTTTATTTTTCTTAGCAAATCATTGACTAAAAAACTCTGAAGTACTATTTTGCCTATTAAATGAGCAAGAAACATAATAAACATAAAAATAAAACACAAAAAATTTAAGAAATACTACACAATAATGACCATAATGATTTGAAATTGGTACTCTATTGTTTATGGATGTGTAATCTATGATATGATAGGTACAATGGAGACAACAAATGTGTACACGTATGGTTAACTTATAGCTATTTAAAATTGTTATATGTTCGAAGCTGATTGCAGTGGATATTGTCTTGTACCATCCAAATCTCGCCATCCATACTGAGGCTTGCTGTATTCTAACTTCCTGCAGTGTGGGTGGCTCCGAGATGAGTCACTTTCTGAGAATGCCTTTCAGCCACACTGAGTTGTCTTAGTCAAGGTTTGGGTTTTACTCTGAGAATAACTAATGTCAGAATATGTGGCTGAGGACAGGACTGGCTCCGTAATTTGTATGGCCCAATGAAAAATGAAAATGCAGAGGTTTTTGTTACTAAATTAACAAAGGACCAGGTGACAAGTGACAGTGACAGCATATAATAAAACCATGACATGGGGTTGTTCTAAGTATAAGAGCCCTGTGGAATTGCACAGATTGTATGCCATCAAAGCCACAGTATTTCAGGGTGGATAGAGGCTCAGGCACCTTGACTGAAGGAGGTACACATCTGAAGTTTTGCCCAAGCTCTAGAATGTCTGGGGGATGAACTTTTCTGCAGTTCAACTTAAAAAAAAAAAAAAAAAATATATATATATATATATATATATATATATATATATATATATATATATATATTATTGATTTTTTACAGAGAGAAAGAGAGAGGGATAGAGAGTTAGAAACATTGATGAGAGAGAAACACCGATCAGCTGTCTCTTGCACACCCCCTACTAGGGATGTGCCCACAACCAAGGTACATGCCCTTGACCGGAATCGAACCCGGGACCTTTCAGTCCACAGGCCGACACTCTATCCACTGAGCCAAACCGGTTTCAGCTGCAGTTCAACTTTTCTCTCTGCCCAGCTCCCTTCCTACACACCCAGACTGGTATTAATCTAGAAGCACTCCCCAGTCCACTTCCTGCATACAAATCTCCAGTCAGAATCAGCTTCCTAGAAAACCTGACACAATACACTATTGTTAAAAAAAAGAAAGAAATAAATAAAAATAAAAATCCACAAAGGAAATACAGTAATTATATGAGAACAGGAGAGGATAAACAAAATGTGGCATGTACACACAGTGGAATATGATTTAGCTTTAAAAAGAAATGAAATCTATTCACCAGCTACAACATTGATAAATCTTGAGGGTTTCATGCTAAGTGAAATAAGCCAACACAAGAGGACAAATATTGGGTGATGCTACTTTTATGAGGTATGTAGCTA
Source organism: Pipistrellus hanaki (assembly GCF_964339955.1). Classification (NCBI taxonomy): domain Eukaryota; kingdom Metazoa; phylum Chordata; class Mammalia; order Chiroptera; family Vespertilionidae; genus Pipistrellus; species Pipistrellus hanaki. Next base: position 52,228,691 of record NC_140511.1, read on the forward strand.
GAATAGGCAAACTCAGAGAGAGAGAAAGTATTATAGAATTACCAGAGGCTGTAGGGAGGAGGGAATGGTGAGTTATTTATTTATTTATTTAAAAATAAGGATTTAAAAAAATATATATTTTGTATTGATTTTTTTACAGAGAGGAAGAGAGAGGGATAGAGAGTTAGAAACATTGATGAGAATCATCCATCAGCTGCCTCTTGCACACCCCCTACTGGTGATGTTCCCACAACCAAGGTACATGCCTCTGACAGGAATCGAATCTGGGACCTATACTTGAGCATATTGGCAAGAGGATGGCACTATTTCTGTGGCATCGGAACTGCAGCTACATCGAATGTCCTGTCACATGCACACATTTATCTCTGCTACTGGGCTATACACAGGTTGTAGAAGAAACATGGCTCAGCTTGCTTATGGTGAAAAGAAATATTTATTAAACTAGTGAATTAATAATGGATAAATAGGCAAGATAACCCTGTACAGCATCCCTCTGGATTAAATAGTGTAGGGACATGGAAAATGTTCCCTGGTGGATGACTCCTTTTCTCAGAGTCCTAGATCCCAGGAAGGCACCGGTGCCAGTTGATACCAGGCATCTTAATCTCAGATCCTCCCATATATTGATGGATGAGACCTGAGGCCTGAGCAAGTTTGGAACAGTGAGAACTTCTCTCTTAAACCTAGTAAGGCTCTTTGGGGAGACTAGGGGTATGAGTCGGGGAGACGGGGAGAAAAAGGATGTAGGAAGTGAGAGAGAACCCTTCCATCACCTTCACTGGAGTCCTTCCTAATTGGAAATCCCACCCTGAACTCTGCAGTCTTGTTTCTGCGGGGCTCTTGGCTGCACACATTCCCTCCCCCACCCCCCAGGAGTGGTTAGTTCATAAGCAGGACACGAAGTGTTAAGCATTCAGCTGCTGCTGTGACAACCGCTCATTTGGACAGCTTATTTCTCTCTTGTATCTCATTAGAGACAGCCCCTGCTCAGGTCCATTTGGCTAAGAGGCCTGGGATCTGGAGAAAAGGGAGGCTGTTTATAGTAAATTATTCAACTAGAACCAGAAGCAAGGGTGGCTTCTGCCCTTCTGTGGCTGGCCAATCCCAGGGCAGCTGGGTGATCCCGAGATGGCCAGGATTGTTTAATCTAAGGGATGCAGCCTGACTGCAGCTTCAGCAGTAGCCCTAGTACAGCCTTGAGGTACCTGGGGGCATGTGATGGAGATAAGGAGGGAGCAGCAGAGCAAGGGATATCTGGGTGGCCTTCATGACAACCCTTCAGAAGCTTCTATTGGTTCTCAACCTTGTGTGCTCATTGGAATCTCCTGGGACCCTTACACAATGCTGATACCTGGGTTTCATCACCTCCTCCAGATTCTGATTAAATTGGTCTGGTTTGTAGCTTGGTCATCAGAGTTATAGTTGTGACAATAATGGCATCTTCTCTTTTCTGCATTCCATCTTCTCCAGCAATTGCAGCATCCCTTTTTATGGGGCAGGTATTAGAACAGAAAACCCAGTAATTTCAGACAGAACAGTAATAGCAAGCCAGTGTCCTCAGGACAGAGGAGAGTCTAGCTGAAATTCAGCTAAGACAAACCTTGGTCTCAGAAAAATGTGCTTCTGTGGCTTGTCTCTGCCACTAATAGTCTAAGTGACCAGGAGCATGTCACTCTTGCTCTCTAGACCTCTGACCTGTCTTCTCATCTGTTGCTGTGACACTAATATTCTGAGAGCACCTCTCTCTGCTTCTGGCCCAATCTGTGCTCTGCTTCCCCTGAGTCCCCCATACATTACTTTTTTTTTTGGGGGGGGGAGGGGGGAGAGAAGCTCTTTTTTAGCACTTACTGCTCTTTGATAGAGTCATTGTTCCCTCTTGTTTTCACTGCTCCATCTTACCCATTTATTGAGGGGATTCATGCTACTCCAGGACACCCATGTCACTTAGGAAAAGAAAGTCAGAAGATAAAGGTATTCATTCCTTGTGGAGCCTTTGTTTTGTATTCAGCATTAAGAACCAAGCATGATTAGGACTCTCCTCTGGGCTCTTTGAACTCATAGTTTACACACAGATGGAAAGGAGATATTTGCCATCTAGTATAGAAGTTCACAGTGATAGAAAGGAAGGAAGCTAAGTGGGAACCAGAATCCTTAGGAGTTACATATTTTATCTCTTTAAATGGAATTTGCATTTACTAAATGGAATTTGCATTTAAAAGGTGCTTAAGCCCTACCAGTGTGGCTCAGGAGGTCACTGTCCCATTCCTGGTCAGGTTATATATCCCTGTTACAGGCTCCATCCCCAGTGTGGGATGTGCAGGAGACAGCCAATCAATGATTCTCTGATCAATAGTTCTCCCTTGTCATTGATGTTTCTATCCTATCTCTCTCTCCCTCTCCCTTCCTCTCTGAAATAAATAAATAAATAAATGAATAAATGAATAAATAAATAAATGAATAAATGAATAAATAAATAAATAAATAAAGGTGATCAAGGAATTTGCTTTAGTTAATCCACAGTCCTCCATATCTCAGCTTTTCCTCTTCCTGGCTCCCTCCCCAGAGACATAAAAATGCTCAAGTTTCTCCACAATCAAGATTTTCTTTCAGCACTTTCCTCCCATCATCTTTTCTATAATTTTTCTTCCTTTTCAGTCAGGATTTCTTATGTGTTGTTTCTAATCCCAAATTAACCAGTCACTGCTTATCCCACATTCATGTTAATTGTGATAATTAAAACCACAAGAAAAGATGAGGTTACACAGAAAGATGTAGGGCTCATACAATCCACATGGAAGGAACAGAAATTGCAAAGGGAAGGATGTACTTAATATCCAGAGCAGAGAGCAAGTGTTTTTAGAACTTGGTGAATTCAGTGGGGAATGGCAGAAGTTAAAACCTGAAAATGTAGGCAGGAGCCTCACCACATGGGGTCTGTTTAGAAGGGATTGAGGAGAAAACAATCCCCCCCCGCCCCCCCGCCCCCCCCCCCCCCCCCCCCCCCCCGTAGTTCGCATCTACACACTGGCATATTTTACATAGCTATAATCAAAGCATCTATATAATTGGACATTTTGTTTTACTAAATTGTGTTTTGATCAACTCTTTACACTGTCTCACATTCTTTATAATTATTGTTGTGAGAACTATAGAATATCCCATCCAGTTAAAATACTGCAATTTACTGCACTGTTTTCACTTTCCCTTTTGAACATCTAGGTTATTTTCAACTTTTGCTATTTTAGAGAATGCAACAATAAAGATCCTCATACACAGGGATCTTCCCTTCTTTTGAATTGTCTCCTCAGGCTAAATTATAATGAATGAAATTTACTAGGTCAAAGGGTCTGAACATTTTAAAAAATATATATTTTATTGATTTTTTACAGAGAGGAAGAGAGAGGAATAGAGAGTTAGAAACATCAATGAGAGAGAATCATCAATCAGCTGCCTCTTGCACACCCCCTACTGGTACATGCCCTTGACCAGAATCAAACCTGGGACCTTTCAGTCCTCAGGCCAGTACTCTATCCACTGAGCCAAACCGGTTTTGGCTAGGGTCTGAACATTTTTTATGGTTAATTTACGGGAATGTTCTATTTGTTTGTTTGTTTACTTATTGTTTGGCATGTTCTTGTGTCATGCTGTCAGAAGGGTATTTATCAATTTCACTGTAAACAATGAAGCTGAAATAAGTACATCTTCCTTGCCAAGTTAATAGATATAAAAACATGCCTCACTTGTTTAATTTGAATTTTGTTTAAGCCTGAGACATTCCTCCCAGTTTGTTTACTATCTACATTTTGTTCTATTTATATCTTGTCAATGTAAGAATGTCCAAACCTGTAGAGAATTTTTATAAGTTTATTTGAGCTAAGCTGATGACAACTGCCAGGAAGCAAGGTCTCAAATGCTCCTGAGAATGACAGTTTTGCAATTTCTTTTATGATTTTGAAGTCAAGGAGGAAATGTAAGGAAGATTATATGTGATAGATCCTCCCTTCCCCCAACTGATGGACGGAGAATGATGTAAACTTCACCTGCAGTCCAGACATTCCTGAGCACCTAACAAGGCACCATATATGGACTGTACATTGAACCACCAATCAGCACCTTCCAAATACTATAAGCCCATAGGTCCCTAATCATGTGGCCTTACAAGAAACAACCAATCAGCGTGTGCTGAGTGCCCTAAGTCCCGTCTCTTCCTTTTCCTCCCCTCAAAAGGCGTGTTCACCCCAGCACGTGTGCTCTTTCCCCTCTGAAGGCAGCCCGGCAGGGGTCTTCTCCTTCAATAAAGCCCGTGTCCTGGTTCTCTGCCCCCTCATTTCATCTTTCATACTGGTGCTGAAAACCTGGGTGAACGTGGATGATCCTCGACCTTGCCATGAGCTTCTGACTCCTACTCTGGCTCTGCTCGGTGGCATGGTTCTGAGTCGATTGGCCTGCTCAGAATACTTCTTGAATCCTGCCATACTAGGACACGTAGGAATCTTGTCACTTTCTTACCAGTAGGCCTCAGGGACCTTCCCGACACTCCACCCCCTGGTTCCCTTGACCTGGAATGGCCTCAGAGTTTTCCTGTCTACTCGGCTACACTTCTATGTTCTATGTTCTACGTTCTACATTCTATGAAAACCCAGGTACCTCACCAGGAAAACTCTGCTCTACTTCACAGGAAAGGTCTCAGGGTGACAATCTTGGGGCCTTCTCTTGTCTCTTTCTTTCTACAAGTTGGCTGAGGGAAAAGAAGGATGCTTCTTATTCCTTCCCCAACTTTTTGGTGGCCCCTGCCCTTACATGGAAAGCATTATGCTAAGTAAAATAAGCCATGCAGAGAAAGATAAACATCACAGGACCTCACTCATTTGTGGAATATAATGAACGACATAGACTGATAAACAAGAATAGACCCAGAGACTGAGTAATGTCGATCAGGACTGCAAATATCAGGGAAGGAGAGGATCAAAAGGGGGATAAATCAACCAAGGGACTTGTGTTTATATATACGAGCCTCATCTATGGCCAAGGCCACAGGGAATATACGGGAGAGGGGAGTGCTGCCTGGCCGGGCTACAGGGAGCCAGCTAAGGAAGAACTGTTCCCTAGAGCCCAGGTGCACCCTTGGGTACAGGGCAGGGGGGAGGAGTGCACAAAGGAGAGGCAGGGATCGGTGAGTGGGATCCTGGTCTCAGTCTCTCCTGGAGCTCAGAAGCAGATAATCTGTGCTGAGACCCAGCCTGTGCGTTGGTGCTCAACATTTCGAGTCCCAAGCCCCGGTGCAGCTTTCTGTGCAGAGTTGCAGGGACAGATTGGCAAAGGCGGCAAGTGGACAGCATTTTGCTAGAAATTGAGCTCTGCCAGTTGTAGGTGAGCGTTTGCTCTCAGGTGCCCAGTGCTTTGGGGAAAACGTCCTCCATTCCAAGACCTGACATTCTAACATATGAAGCTACTGAAATCATTTATGAGTGTGTCTCCTCTCCAGGTTGCAATTTCTTGACGAGTTTTTACTTGCATGATGGGGAGTGCAAAAGGGTGAACAACAGCACTGACTTCTCTGCAAGCCGATGTCATGGCCGGCCACGGCCTTAGAACACCCACCCCTGGTGGCCAGGTGTGCCTCCATAGTCAAAGCCAACAGTCCTCCCCACCCCCCACTCTGACATCTTAGGTCGTTACAATCCATGACTGGGGAGTGGACCATATGAATCAGGGTCTGCACTCAGAAGGTGTTGTTGTTATTATTTTTTAATCGTCACCCGAGGATATTTTTCCATTGATTTTTAGAGAGAGTGGAAGAGAGAGGGCAAGACAGAGGAAAACATCGCTGTGAGAGAAACAAGTCAATTAGTTGCTTCCTGCATGTTCCTGGACCAGGGCCAGGGACCAGGGAGGAGCCTGCAACCCACGTATATGCCCTTGACTAGAATTGAACCCCAAACCCTTTAATCCACAGGGCTGTGCTCTATCCACTGAGCCAAACAGAATAAGGTTATTTAAAAAATTTTTTTTATTAAGTTGAGAGAGGAAGGGAGAGATAGAAACATCAATGATGAGAGAGTATCATTGATAACCTGCTTCCTGAACACCACCTTCTGAGGATGGAGCCTGCAATTAGGGCATGTTCTCTTGACAGGAATTAAACTCGGGACCCTTGTGTCCACAGGCAGATGCTCTATCTGAAGCTTCCATCTTATATGAAAACTGCTATTTGAAATTTTAACCCTGCTAATTAGCCTCTGTAAGTTCTTTGTTTTGTCAGAATCCCGATTTCTATCTCGGCCAAAAGAATGATCACCCCTGTCTTTATCTTGGGCTTGATCAGCACCATCTACTCGAATTCTCCTGTTACTTGAAGACTCTTCATTGAGGCTCAGGGCAGTGAACAAGGAATCCAGGTCCTCGAACTCAGCATAACCAAAACCTTTCAACCTCTCTGGATTGCTGAGTTCACGTGGTAAATGCACTGCACTATTTAATCTTCTAAAAAATTTCTTAATGGATTCTTCTGTCACATCACAGGGCAGGTTTCCTAGAAAAGCAGTGTAGGGTGGCGATTTGGGAAGATAGCTCCTGTCAATATTGGGTTCCCGAGCAGCCCGTGGAGCAGTGGGCAGAATGGAACGGTCAATTGGAGGTGCCATATACATATTATCATCATTACTGTGCCACGTGGTTGAAACATCTCCTTCCAAGTCATCTGTTTCATCAGCCAAGTTGACTGGTTTGGGGACATAGGTGCTTCCTCCACCAGTCCCTCCATCCTCAGCCAGAAAGTCTGTTAGGGAGATAGTCTTCCCCTTCTTATTCTTCTTTTTTGCTGAGGCCGCCATGTTGGGAGAGGGAGAGAGAACACAAAGGTTCTGTAAGTTCTTGCTTGGTAAGACTACTCCCACTTCAGCTAGGCTATTGAACTTTCCCTAGGCAAGGTTATTAATGCTGGCACCAGGCTAAGCCTCTGGTTGAGGTCTCAAGGACCCAGTACATATGGGCTCTTTAAGAAATTGCAAAAGGGGGCCGGAAACACTCCATATTTGGGAGACAAGGTAAAATCATATAAGTAGGGAGAATTCCTGAATGTTAGGGCCTAGAATTTGAGATACATTTTTCTCTGGACCCATGCGTAATAAATGTAAAGCCATCTCTCTAAGTATGCTTTGTTCTTCTTCAGTTTTCTGTAACATATCCACTGAGACAAACCAGCTAAGGCTGAAGATTCTAGTTCAAGCTGAACTTAAATGTTCATCTCCAAGTAGGGAGGGGCTCACATTAACTAGTTCCCCAATCAAACTTTACTTCCTGCTTGCAGGGGGCCAATGCTTGTTTTTGTTTTCTTCTTCTTCTTCTTTTTTTTTTTTTTTTTTTTTTTTTTTACATTTTCTAATTAAATTATTATCTGTGTACATATTTTAACATTGCCCCCCACCCCATACATACCCTCCTCCCCAGAGTTTTGTGTCCATTGGTTGTACTTATATGCATGTATACAAGTCCTTCGGTTGATCTATTATGTTTTCTTCTTAAGAGTCCTTTTATTTGGCACTTAGGGCCATATCTCTCAAACAAGTAGGCACTAACCACTCTTGAATGAATGGACATTAATTCATGGTGGCAAATTCACCATCCAATCTCTGCTGTTAAAAGGCTCTAATCCCAGCATGCTGAAATTCTGGACCTACTAAGTAGAGCAGCATTCTGCTTGGATTGGGAAATTGCAAGGGCAAGCATTTATTGCAACGAGACTGCTCCCATTTATTTGGCACAGCAGAGTGGTTTCCTGATAAAGTTTTCATGGATGAAACAGGGAAATGAAATGTTTTTGTTCTTTCTAAAAACAAGGGTGTCTAAGCGTGAAATACAAAATCATTTCTCTCTGAGAACACAAAATCCATCACCTTTGCTCATCTGCCTGTTAGAACCATTTGCCCAACTGCCTCTGTTCCGGGAAGCTGTATGACAAGGTGCCTCATTGGCGTGCAATTCCAGACCTGCCTTCGCATACGAACCTGCACACGCTTACTGCAACCGTACACACATCCATGACGGGCACATACATATGAAAGTGTGCGTGCATTCTCTGCACTTCAGTTCTCTAATAGAGAGCAAGGCATGTGGGACCCCTTAACACGACCTGCGTGGTTCAGGGCCCACTCAGGGTCCAGATCCTGGAGGAGGCCACAGACTAAAATGAAGTGAGAGACTAGAAAACAGTTAATTTGTGACAAATGGGGGGCCAGGTGGGAGTCAACCTCTAGTGCACACATGTCAAACACAAGGCCCGCGGGCCAAATCCAGCCCACCAGGCCTTGCAATGTGGCCCGCACCGCACTGTCATCACTGCACTCCGCTGTCAGTTTATGACATTGTCAGTTTATGACTGTTCAGTAAACCATTCAGCCCGCGATTTAGGCTGGATTTTAGATTTTGGCCCCTTCTCTGATTGAGTTCGACACCCCTACTCTAGTGGGAAGACTACCGCTAGGCTCTGGCCTTGCTATCCCTTTTATTGTGGCTATGGGATACACCCATTACCCTTAAGCAGCTTTGGGAAACACACATAGCCCTTAGGCAGGTAATAAGCAGATTATCTTATCAGTAAGGATTTACATGAGTATAAGATGGGGAAGTTGCCTCAGTAACCATTGTCTCAATTAGATAGGGAGTGGTTGGCTCTGACCTTTCAGAGCTTCAAGGTTGACCAGCCACTTTCTGTTAGTGAGACAATGATTGGTTTCCAGCAAAGGCAGGCTTGACGGGAATCCCTGCAGAGACAGTTGCTCACTGTCACTTCCAGTCTCACTGGTCCCCACCCACAAACCCATTACTCTCTTCAAATATAAGCCCACTCCCCCAAACAATGGCTCTGGCTAAAAGACACTGGGACAGCACCCGGGGCCATAGGAATCCTGCCCAAAGCTGCCTCTCTGGGCTCACATCTACATACCAGCTTGCCAGCACCCTGTTACACAATTATTACCTGAATTGCAAAAATAAGCATCTCCAAAACACCTAGATCCACTCACACTGTTTACAGCTGGTTTCAGGACCCCTTCCCCTGAGCTTTGTTTGTGGCAAGCCCGCCTGGAAGGTCCTTCCCTGCTCCTGAGTTGCTGCTCTCAGCCGGTAAAATGCAAAGAGAAACTTCTCACTGTCCCAAGATTCCCAAGATCTTCTCCACATCTCCCAGATCCCCAGATCTGAGCTCGGCTGGCCATGCAGTAGATGGAGTTCCTCTTCTTCCTTCAAGGCAGACCTGAGGAGAAATAGCAGCCCAATACAAGCTATGAGTCCTTCCTGCCCACTCCCAGGATAAGCATCCAGGCTTCCAGGTTCTTGGGTTTCCTCTAAGGAAGGGGCCACCTCAACTCCCAGTACACAGGGTATGATTCATCAGGAGCCAGGCACTGGTGTGACCTCCAAGCAGTGTTGTGCTGAATCCAGATCATGTAGGCTTGTGAAAGATGAACATTTTAGAAATGTTTGTGACCATGGTTTTGCATTTATCCAATATTAAAAATTAAATGATAAAAACTTACAGGTAGTGCTAAAGCTAAAAATGGTTCTAGTTTATTAAATATAATTTGTACAAGAGTCAGAAAGATTAACAGCTCACATTGATTTAATAATTATGAATTTATTGGCCAAAAAGGTAGATTAGAATACAATTCATTTCTGAGATCATGGTTGAATTAGAAAAAGGAACATTTTGGTAAAAACCAACAAAATCTTTCTATGAGACTAAATGAATTATTTGAAATTTATAATAAAGAACATCAGATATCATTGCAATGAAGAGTATCAGATATTCTTTATATCAGAAAAAAAACCCCCATACACTCCTCTTGGTGCACTTCCCCCCACCCCCAGCCCCCTCTCAGCACCCCACAATTCAGATCACAGAACTGTTTGATCCCAGGGGCACTGGAAGGAGAATGCACTACTGTCAGGGCTGTCTTACCTGAGTGGTGCTGCCTCGAGCATGTCCACCTGGTACAGGACCAAGATGCCAAGAGCCAGGAAGGGTAAGAACTTTCCAAAGCCCATGATGTCTCTCTGCAAAGGAACAATCATGTCAGCATCTGCACCAGTTTGAAGTTTTATGAACCCACAGATCTGAGCTGACATTTAGGACTGTAAGGGGATGTTGAGGGAGAGTATAAGTAGAGAGGAAATATCTGCAATTGAAATCTCTGAGAAACAAGATCACTCTTTACTGCTTAGCTGGTCTACACTTTGGCAGAGTCCCCGAGTTTAACAGAGAGTTAAATTGGGGCGCCGCAGGACTCAAACTGTCTGTTTAGCCTAGTTTTTCACCACTCATGCTAGCCCAGGTTCCGAACCAATTTCCCTGGGACCCCTAAGCATGAACAAAGTTATTCCTGCATCCCGCTCTTCCTGAGTACAACTCCAGCGTCAGAGATGAGACTAAGCACGCTCCAACTGCAGTAACACTAGACCAGAGTTGGATCTGCCTGGGAAGAGTGGAGCAGAGTCCCTGGACTCAACATTACCTGGGAAATGAGTCTTGGATGAATCAAAGGCTAACAGAAATTGTGTGATAAAAAAAAGACCCAGACAGAAGTGGAGAGAGACTTTGAGACTGGCAGGGATCGATCAAGAGGCACAGTAATGCAGAGAGACCAAGGGGGAGAGAGGAAGAGGTAGAATCATACAGGACTCACCTGTCAGCAAGTGGCGGTGGCGGTGGGCGGCGGGCGGCGGGCGCCGGCGGTGGCAGCAGCAGTGGACTAGTGGAGGTGTTCCCACCTGGGAAGTCTCTCCATTTCTCCCAACAGCAGCAGCTCCTTTTATTCCCGCTCTGGGTCTGGGGAGGGGGAATCCAGGAGCACCGGGCAACCAATGGGAAGAAGGATTGTGTCACCCACTTGCTTCCGGAACCTGTAGCATCCAACAGGATCATCCCGCTTGTATTTGCATTGAGGTCACTGATGGAAAGGAGAAGGGGGAGTGATGGGCACCAGAAAACACCCACGAACCAGGGGACGTCAATTGTAAATTTCACCTGTTCAGTTCCATCCGGTTTTGAATGAGCATCCCACCCAATCCCCAGCGGAGTGATCCTGTAGGGCAGCATCCAGGATCACAGGGACTTTGCCTCCCCCCAAATCGGACTTTCAACCCTCATCCAGTGAGGGTTTTAGAGTTAATGTGCTAGATAGTTGGTTCTGGGTCCTAGCGAGGTGTTTAATCCTGCAGCTGGAATCACTTGCAAGGAGGGCAGCTTGTGGCAACAAGAACTTTGTCAGACTGAATTCAATTCCGACTAAGCAAATTCCTGGTGGTAAGACTAAGGACAAGTGAGTTCCTGAATACAATCATCTTTAAAATGGGAATCCAATGCCCTAAGGAATGAGGTTATAAGTAATTTGCCTCACCCTGTTCCCAGCTTGGTAGGGATCTGGAAGGGCATGTGGCTCACATCTGGGATTCCTTAGCATGTTGCTTGCCCACCTACTGACCAGAAGTACTCATTTCCCCTGGGTGATTCTTCACGTGCATAGAATGTCCCGCTCAGCCAGAGCAGGGAGGTGCTAAGCACCCATGCTTCCCCGGCTTCCAAGCAGCCCCAGCAATCTCCTCCTCTGCGCACCATCCATCACCTTTGCTCTTCTGCCTGTTACAACCATTTACCCAGCAGCCGCTGTTTCCGGAAGCTGTTTGCCAAGGTGCCTCATTGGTCTGTAGTTCCGGACCTGCTCCCGTTTGCAGACCGGCGCACATATATTACAACCACATACACATCCATGACGGGCGCATACATGTGAAAGTGCGCGCGCATTCGGGACTTGCACGCGCATGCCAAGCGTAAACGCCTATTCCCTGCACTTCAGTTCTCCAATAGGGAGCAAGGCAGGCTTGACGGGAATCCCTGCAGAGGCAGTTGCTCACTGTCACTGCCAGTCGCACTCTTCCCCACCCACACACCCATTACTCTCTTCAAACATAAACCCACTCCCCCAAACAATGGCTCTGGCTAAAAGACCCTAGGACAGCACCCGGGGCCATAGGAATCCTGCCCAAACCTGCCTCCCAGGGTCTCCTGTGCTCACATCCACATACCGGTTGCCGGCAGCCTGTGCACACCATGGCTACCTGCATCGCAAGACTAAGCATCTCCAAAACACCTAGACCTCCTCACAGTTTACAGCTGGTTTCAGGACTCCTTCCCCTGAGCTTTGTTTGCGACAAGTCCACCTGGAAGGTCCCGCTCTCTCCTGAGTTGCTGCTCTCAGCGGGTAAAACGCAGAGAGAAACTTCTCACTGTCCCTAAGACCTCCAGGAACTTCTGCCTGTCTCCCGGATCCCCAGGTCTGAGCGCGGCACGCGATGAGCTAGGAGGAGTGTCCCAATGCGGCAAACGCGGCAAATTTGGCAAAAATGCCGCGGCTGTTGGGGGACAGGCAAGGATACCTGTCTAGTGGTAGGTTTCCAGACAGAAGGAATTAGCTCTACGTGCGCTCTGTGTCGTGAGGGACCAAAGCCGCGGCTCCTCACTCTAGCCTGCCCTCCCCAGAATTTGCAACATTTCCTGTGACACGCCCGCCCTGCTTCGCAGCTCTCACCTTCCAGGTCGGTGGCCGCCTCGCTCGGGACACCCAACTTCCAAAATGCCCTTTTTCTTTTCTTAAAAATATAATTATTGATTTTTTACAGAGAGGAAGAGAGAGGGATAGAGAGTTAAAAACATCGATGAGTTAGAAACATCGATCAGCTGCCTCCTGCACTCTCCCCACTGGGGATGTGTCCGCAACCAAGGTACATGTCCCTGACCAGAATCGAACCCGGGACCTTTCAGGAACCCGGGACCTTTCAGTCCGCAGGCCAACGCGCTATCCACTGATCCAAACTGGTCTCGGAGATGCCCTTTTCCAACTTTCCTCCTTCTTAACTGATGGGGCGACCCTGCCACAAGGAAGACACGGGAGAGGGGAGTGCTGCCTGGCCGGGCTGCAGGGAGCCAGCTAAGGAGGAACTGTTCCCTAGAGCCCAGGTGCGCCCTTGGGTACGGGGCAGCGGGGAGGAGTGCACAGAGGAGAGGCAGGGATCGGTGAGTGGGATCCTGGTCTCAGTCTCTCCTGGAGCTCAGATGCAGATAATCTGTGCTGAGACCCAGCCTGTGCGTTGGGGCTCAACAGTTCGAGTCCCAAGCCCCGGTGCAGCTTTCTGTGCAGAGTTGCAGGGACAGATTGGCAAAGGCGGCAAGGGAACAGCATTTTGCTAGAAACTGAGCTCTGCCACAGTTGTAGGTGAGCGTTTGCTCTCAGGTGCCCAGTGCTTTGGGGAAAACGTCCTCCATTCCAAGACCTGACATTCTAACATATGAAGCTACTGAAATCATTTGTGAGTGTGTCTCCTCTCCGGGTTGCAATTTCCCGACGAGATTTCACCTGCGCGATGGGGCGTGCAAAGGGGTGAAAAGCAGCACTGACTTCTCAGCAAATCAATGTCATGGCCGGGCTGCGTCCTCAGAACGCCCACCCCTGGCGGCCAGGTGTGCCTCCATAGTCAAAGCCAACAGTCCCCTCCCACTCTGACATCTTAGGTGCTTACAAACCATGACTGGGAGTGGACCATATGAATCAGGGTCTGCACTCATAAGGTATTGTTGTTATTATTTTTTAATCGTCCCCTGAGGATATTTTTCCATTGATTTTTAGAGAGAATGGAAGAGAGAGGGAAAGACAGAGGAAAACATCGCTGTGAGAGAAACAAGTCAATTAGTTGCTTCCTGTATGTTCCTGGACCAAAAAAAAAATCATTTAACTCAAAATGGATAAGGACTTAAATGTAAGTCATGGCACCATAAAAATCATTGAAGAAAACGGCTATAGATGGATCCCAAACCTGAATAAAAGGCATGGCAAGACCAGAGCAAAGCAGAGTCCTCACTTGGGCTTTTGTCTGGCCCCCAATTCCCAAATTAATATTTTCTTGTCTAGTCTCTTTAATTTATGTGCGGCCTCCTCCAGAACCCGAACCCTGAATCTGAACCCTGAATCCCACGGGATGTGGGGGTGGGGGCGGGAGAAGAGATACTCGCCACAAACCTACATCCACATTATCAGGGCCCACATTATCTCCTCATCAGGGAAATTAACATTGGTCCTGCCTCTCCACTTCATGTTCTCAGAGTTGTCCTCACATAGAAGTATGATAGCACTGGATTTAACCACAGCGGATGAAAACAGCATAAATATAAGCCCATTACAGCAAAGCCCCCTAAGAAGCCTCAAACAGAAAGGCAGAAACCTATTTTTATTGATTTTTAAAGAGAGAGGAAGAGAGAAGGAGAGAGAGGTGAAAGCCAAACATCAATTGGCTGCCTCTTGCACACCCCTGCCAGGGATTGAGCCTGCAACCCCAGCATGTTCAACTTGCAACCTTTTGGTGCACAGAATGATGATGCCCTACCCACTGAGCAATGCTAGCCAGGGCTGGCAGATTAAAACTCTTTAAGAAAGAATAATCTGCCCTGCCGGTGTGGCTCAGTGGTTGAGTGTCCACCTATGAACCAGGAGATCACAGTTCAATTCCTGGACAAGGCATACGCCAGAGTTACAAGCTCAGTCCGTGGTGGGGGACATGATTCTCTCTCATCATTAATGTTTCTCTCTTTCTTTCCCTTTCCCTTCCTCTCTGAGATCAATGAAAATATATTAAAAAGAAAAAGAAAGAGTAACCGGCCCTGGCTGGGTTGCTCAAAGTATTGTCCCTATGTGCCAAGGTTCACTGTTTGACCTGGGTCACATTCAAGAATCAACCAACTTTTGGGGACATTTCTTCCATTCCAAGACCTGAGGTTTCTGATGGTGTTTTCCTGAGGAGAGAACCTCAGCTTTCACTAGTGTAATAATGACAGCAAGTGGTTAAAAATGAGTATCCTAGAAGCCATTTTCATGACCATGTCTCTGCAGATTCTGAACTCTACCCCTGACAGCCGTCAGCTTTGAAAGCCAACATTTATTCCCTACTCTGAAAACCTTGGTAGGCACAAACCATAGGCTGGCTGTGTGGGGTAGGATTCAGGGTTTGCACCCAGAAGGTGTTAGGATAGCCTCCTGGAATTTCGAATTTTACTTTACAGTAAGGTGACCAGATTCTAACATTGGTAAAGCGGGACACCATTGACCTGGAGGGGGGGAGGTTCTTGATTAAAAATTTGGTCTATATAGAGCAACAAAAATGTTCATAGAACGCAAAAGTAGTATTTTTTTTTTAATTTCAACATAAGTAAATTTATAAATATAATAAATAAAAAAAATTATGTATAGTCGTGTCACTTTCAAGGCCGGCACTAGACTTTTCGCCACCACTATAAAATATAAATAATATGAGTACTGTCTGCTAAATTCAAAAAAATTTATGTATTTATGAAATAAATAAATTACTTACCTAAATTATCTGAATAGCTGATTTGTAATGACATCACTTGTTTAACTAACTTACTAGCACACAGTACGATGTGTATTATCTGAGAGACAGTTACAAAATGTTTTCGTCATTGCCAAGCCCCAAAAATGCCATGTTCATTAAGTCCAAACAATGGTGGTTGAATTCTAACTGATCAACAATGCGAACTTTGATAAGCAGTTCTTGATAATCTGTTCTTAACAATCATTTCTTATTAAAGTTTAACATTATAAAATTAACAAAAATAATATAAAAATCATATCCTGGCTAAATAGCCACATGGCTGCCGAAAACTGTATATTCCCTTCCCGTTCTCCCGCAGTTCCCTAGCTTGTCTTGCATTCTTTCCAAAAATCGGGACTTTTTAAAAACGCCAAGGGACACAGGACAAATTGTTAAAAATTGGGACTGTCCCGCCAAAAACGGGACATCTGGTCACCTTATTTTAAAGGGCAATCTCTCCACCTAGGGAGGAGGTGACATAAACCCATTCCTCTGGCACTATTATAATTTATAAGAAGTGTCTCATGTTGGGGGTGGCCCTGGTTTAAAACAAAAAAGTCCTTGTCTTGGGCACTTAGCACCATATTGTGGCTAACTAGTAGGCACTCAGGCAATGTTTGTTGAAGGAATGGAAATAGATTCCTCCTGGCACATTCACCATACAGTCTCACAGATTTACTAGGGCCTAATCCCAGCAGGAAGAAAATCCAGACCTAGTTTTAAGTAGAGCACATTCCATTTGGGTTGTGAACTCAAAAATTACAAACTAGATTCCTTTTATTTTCTTTAGCATAACTGAGTTGATTTCCTAATAGAACTTTCCAGGAATGAGACAGGGAAATAGAGTTACCTGGAGGCTTTTTCCTACAGACTAGAGCAGTGTTTCCCAAACTTCTCTCATGATAAGAATCACCTGGTGGAGTTGTTAAAACACAGATTCCTGAATCCCAACTAAGAAGTGCTAAACTAGAATTTTTGAGAACATATAGGTAAAATTGCATACCTAACTTAGTGCTCTGTATATAAAATCTGTCTTAGAGCACTAGTTAAGTATACAATTTTACCTATATGTTCCCAAAAATTCTAGTTTAGCACTTCTTAGTTGGGATTCAGGAATCTGTGTTTTAACAACTCCACCAGGTGATTCTCATCATGAGAGAAGTTTGGGAAACACTGGACTAGAGTGTCCTAGTGTGAAATACAAAACCATTCTTCTCTGAGCCCATCCCTGATTGACTGAGCAATCTCAAGGAGGTTCAGACCTTTGTGTGTGCTGATTACATAAATTGGTTTCAGCTATCCCTGAAACTTCTCTGAACTTCAGCACTAACAGAGCATGATTTAAATCTCCAAAGAAAATACTAATTTAAAATACTGTAGTCACTTGAGCTCTACCCATTTTGGCTCAGCAAATAGAGTGTTGGCTAAAGGACTGAGGGTCTTGGGTTTAATTCTTGCCAAGGGCATGTGCTTTGGCTGTAGGCTCCATACCTGGCCCTGGTTGGGATGTGCAGAAGGCAACCAATCAATGTGTCTCTCTCACACACATTAATCTTTCTCTCGCTCTCTGTCTCTCCCCTCCCCTTCCACTCTCTCTAAAAATCAATGGAAAAATATCCTTGGATGAGGTTTAACAATAAAATAGTTACTTCACTATTTGGCCTTTAATATTATATTCTGATTTCATAACTTATAAACCTGGAAATCATGGTCAGTTGTAAACAATCTCATTTTAAAAGAAAAATTTACAACACTGATAAATTGTAATATTTCTTTTTTTAAGTTAAAAATATTTTTATTGATTTCTGAGAAGAAATAAGTCAGTCAGAGAAACAAGTATCACATGTTTTTTAGTAAGGAGAGAGAGGGAGAGAGGGAGATACAGGAGGGAGAGAGAGAGAGAGAGAGATTAGTGATTAGAGAGAATCATTAATTGGCTACCTCCTGCATGCCCCCTACTTGGGATAGAGCCCTCAACCCAAGCATGTGCCCTGACCAGGAATTGAACCATGACTTACTGGTTCACAAGTTGATGCTCAACCACTCAGCCATGCTGGCATGGCATGTAATATTTCTTTCAATTTTGAAAGTTAGATTCCTGTATTTTTTATTAAAAAAAAAAAAGATGATTTTTTCTGAGTGTGTCAGAATCCCATATCTGGTTGAAAATTCTTGTGTGAGTTTCCATGCAATTAAAAGTGTTACACCTAAGGGTTACTCCTTTAATTCTGTACAATTTGTTTGTGACATAGATTCAAGAGCATCAAGAGGACAACATTAACAACTGCAGCCCCAGTAGCCACAACAACAACAACAACAACAACAACAACATAAATTCATTCTCTTCAGCCTGGGGCAAAATGTTGAGTTGTCAAATTAACTGGAGAATTTCAGCATAAAATTTATTGTGCTGGGTTTCACATGTAATGAGTTTAGAAATCATAATAACAAAAAGTACCTGGACTTAAAAAAAAAAAAACCCACCAAAAAAACTCTTCTAGGATTCCCAATAATGGAAAGATAGGTAGATACAGAAAGCAATGGTTTACTGAAGCAGAAACTCACAAGGGCAAACCTTACCTGGAGTCTGTGTTGGTGTAGGAAAACCTAAACTCTATCAGAAAAATGACAAAGGCTCGGTGTTAAAAACTCCCAGGGCACCTAGTCAAGGTGGTCTTCCAAGTTCTTAGTGAATGCCGGAGAGAGTCCCTGGCGCTTCCAGCAGGTTGAGGAGAAAAGGAACCATTTTGAAATACACCAGAGCATTCTGTTTTTCTTAATAGGGCCAGCCCTCAGGAGAAACTCGTTAAGGAGAGCCTAACTTGCTTGGGTATTATCAGAACCTAACTGACTAGGGGAGGTGTGAGGCAGGGGGATTCCCAAGTTCCTTCTAAGTAGGAGAAAATAAATTTCTATCATATCAAATTTCTATCACCTCTTCTACCTAAGTGGGGGGAAAAAATAACACAAAACTAACAGCAAAATGCTTGTGAACTTTACATTCTAGAGCAAGCATGTCAAACCCAAAAGCTAACACGGGCCAAATAAACAAGGTTCAAGTTTTGTGGGCCGCCAAAAAAAAAAGAAGCCCAGTTTTCATAGAAATATAGGTTTATTTCAAACATGCTGAATACAAAGGACTGAAATAAATGAGTAATCATTAACATAAAATAATAGAACATCTTAATAAAATTTAAATGGGAAAATCAGAAGGAGAAGAGAGAAAGAAACAGAGAAAAATTGAACACAATATACATTGAAAATTTCACCAAATGTTGTCAAACCACAGATTTGGGAAGCTCGGAGAACACCAATCAGGATTAATGAAAAAAAAAGAAAGAAAGAAAAAGAAAAAAAGAAACCTATGCATATCATTTTTAAAAAGAAGGGAAATCAAAGATAAAGAGGCATTCTGAAAAATAAAATAAAACCACCTATATAGAAACAAAAATAAGAATTACAGCCAATTTCTCCTAAAAAAAAATTGTGCAAATAAAAAAAAAAAGAGTGGGATGAAATATTTAAAGTGTTGAGAGAAAAAACCCCACCAATCTAGAATTATGTAAACTGTGAAATTACTCTTCAAACATGAAGGAAAAATAAAGACTCTTGTAGACTAACAAATATTGAGGGAATTTGTTGCCAGTAGACTTGCCTTGCCAGAAATGTTTTTAAAACTTTTTTTATAGAGATAAAAAAATAATGTCAGCATTTTAGATCTACATGAAGCAAAAAGCATCACAGAAGGATTAAATGAAGATAAAATAAAAACCTATTTTTTATTCTTAATTGATCTAATGGATAGTAATTTGTTCCAAACAATAGTAGTGATATATCCCATAATGTATACTTATGTATATATCTATATAATAATGCTTAAATATGTATATCTAGATAAAATGAATGATAACAATGATATATGAGATAGGAGGGAGGTATTAAGGTTATTTTGTTATTATAAAGCACACCTATTACCCATGAAGTGATATAGTGTTATTTGAAACTGGCCTTGGATTAGTTGTACATATATTCTGCAATCTCTATGGCAACCACTGAAAAAAAGATTTGAAAAGGAGTCTAACCAATATGCTAAGAAAGGAGAGAAAATGCATTCATAAAATGCTCAGTTTAAATTACATAAGGCAGAAAAGGAGTAGAGACAAAAATAGCAACCAAGAAAAAGTGCAACAAATAGAATCAGTCATGAATATAGTAGGTATTAACCCAACTATTTCAGTAATCAGTTTGAATATCAATGGTCTAAATGCATCAATTAGAAGAAAGAAATTATTGAAGTGGACCAAAAGTCAAGATCAAACTATATAATATTTGCAAGAAACTCCCTTTAAATATAAAATCACATTTAAAACATGGTTATTTTTAATTCTTAGTCTGAACGTTCAAAAAAGTATATGGATGGAGCCTGGCCTATGTGGCTAAGAACCTTTTTGGTTCTTTTTTAGGATTTCCATCTCTTTTCTTACATTGTCCATCTGTTTTTGCATGCTGTCTACTTGGTTCATTAGAGTTCTTAGTATATTAGTAATGGTTGTTTTAAATTCCTAATCTAACCATTCAAAAAAGTATATGGATGGAGCCTGGCCTGTATGGCTAAGTGGTTGAGCATCAACCCATAAACCAAGAGGTCAGTGTTGATTCCTGGTCAGGGCACATGCCCCAGCTGCAGGCTTGATTCCTAACAGGAGGCATGCAGGAGGCAGCCAATCAATGTGTCCTCATTGATATTTCTCCCTCTCTATCCTGTGTCGTGAAAAATCAATTAAAAAACATATATTAAAAGTAACTGGATAGAAAACTACATCATGCTGACACTAATTTTAAAAAAGCAGGAATAACTATATTAATTTCAGATAGAGCAGACTTCAAAGCAAGGAAAGTTATTAGGGATAAAGAAGGGCATTACATAATGATAAAGGTATCATTTGTAGAGAAAGACATGATATTTTTTCAACGTACCTACCAAAAGAGTGTCAAATACATTAGGCAAAACCGGATAGGAGGGCAAATGAAATAGATAAACCCACTATCATGATTGGAGACTTCAACACCCCTCTGTTAGAAATGGACAGATGCAGCAGCCAGAAAATCACTAAGAACAAGCTGAACTCAATGAATCAACGAATATAATTGATATATATATAAATTACTTCATCCAACAACAACAGAATACACATTCTTCTCCAGTTCACATAGAACATTCACTGAGGTAGACTACATTCTAGGCCATAAAACACACCTTCACAAATTTAAAAGCAGAGAGACCATGTAATGTCTGCTCACAAACCACAATGGCTTTAAACTGTAAGTCAGTAACAAAAATACTGGAAAACTTCAAAATATGTGGAGATTCAACAACACATTTTTAAAAAACATATTTTTATTGATTTCAGAGAGGAAGGGAGAAGGAGAGATAAAAAGATCAATGATGAAAGAGAATCATCAGTTGGCTGCTGCCTGCATGCCCCACACTGGGGATCAAGACTGCAACTCGAGAATGTGCCCTGACCAGATTAGAATCCTGACCTCCTAGTTCATAGGTTGATGCTCAACCACTGAGCCATGCCAGCCGGGCAACAACACACTTTTATATGATACATACAAGAGAAAATTTAAACTGTATAAAGCACAGACTTATCAAAACACAACTATGTGACATTCTGGAAAAGACAAAACTATGGAGAAAATAAAATCAAAAGCGATTTTCAGGTGTTGGGGTGAGAGGAGGGATGAGTTGGTGGGAAAAAAAGAGGATTTTTAAGGCAGCAAAAATACTCAGTATGATACCGTGGTGATGGGTACATGTCATACATTTTAGCTAAACTCCTGGCATATACAAAAAGCAAGAGTGAACCCTAAGGTAAACGATAGTCTTTGGGTGATTATGATATCAATGTTGGTTTATAAGCTGTAGCAAATGTATCACTCTGGTGGGTGATGTGAGGAGGGAAGCTATGCATGAGTGAGCGCAGGGGAAACATGGCAAAGCTCTGTGCCTTTCTCTGTAGCTGCTATAGCCTTAAACTTTTTCTTAAAGAAAAAAAAATCTTTAAAAAATTGAAGTGCTAGAAACCAAAATTTTTCATCAGGGATGTTACTCATGAACGTGGGAAGAGATGCAAAGCTTCTGAATCATTTCTCTAAAGCATGTTTAGAGTTTAATAAAAGCCCTTACGGGGGAGGGAAGAGAGAATTGGCTGCCAAAGAGAGGCAGGACGTGAACCCTGCTGGGATTTTGATGAGACCTTTAAACAGGTGGTAAACATTGGGGGAAAGTGATGTCAGTGCTTTATTAATAACCTGAACATAAGATTATCTGAAAGATGTTGCGTGTGCAGTTAGTATGAAAAGTTTTGTATAAAATAAAGTAAAACTATATACATATCACGACTACCAAAAGCTGAGTTCCAGCTCTGTGCCAGGCACTCTGTATGCAATATGTCTCATTGTTTCAAGTTTAATAAGATGGGCATTCTCTTTGTTTTATAGACAAGGAAACACTAAGAGAATCCTGCGTGACTTAATTAGATTTTCCAGGTACCAGGGGGCTCTGAGATACCTGACTATGACTTCTCTCTCTGGCCACGTCTGATAGGAGGTCTGGTCCCTGGGCACTGACTCAGGAGGACATGGACATGTCTGCCTGCTTCAGGGCTAATGTGATTTGTAGTGAGAGATTCAGTGACCGAGCACACATCATTTACACATTCCTGGCCCAGCATGTGGAAGAGTGCCAGTTTCACAGTAAGAAAATAACTGTTGGTGCCACCAGTTAAGATAGGTAAATTGCTAACAAAACCAAAACCTATTCCTAACCACATTCATAAAAAATTAAAATTTAAAATACGTCCGCGTTCAAAGGAACACCAAGCCAAACGACTAAACTACTTGTATTTCACATGATTCGTTGTTCCACCTTGTCTGAAAAGGTGGTTCATTTTGTAGAGTGTTTCACTTTGTCTGTGAATGCAGTATGTGTGTGTGTGTGTGTGTGTGTGTGTGTGTGTGTGTGTGTTGGGAGGGGAGGGAAGTGTGGAAAGAGTGCCAGGAAGTGAAGGGGTTCTAATTCCTACCCCTGACACAGAGTGTGACTTTGAGAAAGTCCTTTGGACTCTGTTTCCACATTGTCAAACTAGTGTATTGGATTGAAAGATTCAGAAACTCCTTCCTAATTCTGTTATTCTGCAAATGTGCCTTAAACCTCTCTACCTCCAGGGCCTCCATCAAATCACACCTTCAGAGATCCTTTTGCTATGTGAAGTAACATATTCACAGTTCCTGCTGATTAGGGTGAGGACATCTGTGGGGGGTCAGGGGTGGCAGTAATTATTCTGCCTGCCATAATAAGAAAATGCTGGGCTTGGATAGTGCTCCAGCTGCTGCCTGGAGCACTGAGAAAACCTCCTGGAGAAGGTATGTCAGAGCCAGAAAGTGGCTAAATAGGGAGAGTGGGGGGGGGTGGGGAGGAGTTACAGAGTACCTAATAAGGAAGTGCATCTACTGGGGTGTGAGACAGGGTGAGGAGGCAAGAAAATGCTTCCTTGTATGATCCTCAGGCAGGTTGTGTCTAGAAATCATGAAATCGCAAGTATAACATATTCCTCTCTTACCAAATTCCAGTCTATTTTGTATCTTTCAATATTTCCATTTGATAAAACTCCAGTAGAGACTTGCCATCACATAACTCCAGGCCTTGATAGGTTATGATGATGCTATTAAACCCTGAAGTTGATGTGTGGTCTGTGAGCCCCAGGCCTTCAATGCCCCTGCTAGACTCTTTTGACAATATGCAAACAGCAAGGTTTTTGATTAGGTGAGCATTGGAATAAAACCCATCTGGAAAAACCCACTTTAAAAAAAAAAATTTATTTATTTATTTTTTAACCTGTATTCAGTATTGAGAGGCTGCACTGAGGCTGTTACAGCATGTGGGAGTGCACCTGAGCTCCGGAACTTGCCACCATCTGAACTTGGGGAAACTTTCTAATGTGTTCCTGCTCCCAAGAGAATGTGCTGATTACTCACACTCAGGCTTCAGGGCTCCTGGAGCTTTGATGTTTTGGTTCCCTCAGGGGGACCAAACAGCTGCTATTAGAGCCTAGAACCAAGGCCACCACTGCAGAGGATTTTAGGTTAGACAAGGACTGAGAAAGGCATTTATTTATGGCAGGAGGAAGGAATGGGATTTCGTGTCAGTGGGGTTTCCTGGTCTCTCATTCTTGGAAAAATGAGAGGACAGAAGCTGACTTTCCTGCAGACGGAGGTGACTTGCCCTGAGGCCTGCTCTTTTTTTTTTTTTTTTTTTTTAAATACATTTTTATTGAATTTTTACAGAGAGGAAGGGAGAGGGATAGAGAGTTAGAAACATCAATCAGCTGCCTCCTGCATACTCCCTACTGGGGATGTGCCTGCAACCAAAGTACTGTAGAGGCTGAAAGAAATAATATAGAAAAATTCCCCTGCTAGCCCAGACTTCCCGTGAGAATGTGACCTTTAGAACTGCCCCAGGAAAAACAGGGTATGAGCCACACAGCACCAGACCACCAGACTCAGCCCCTAGAGGTAGTAAACTGGATGTATTATCAACACAGCACCAGACCACCAGACTCAGCCCCTAGAGGTAGTAAACTGGATGTAGTATCAACGTCCTGCGGCGGTTCCACCCTGTTCCTTGTGATAATGTCTATCCTCCCCTCAAGGAATTCCTGTCCCTCTTTCTAGAAGACCCCCTCCCCTAGTCCTTTGTTCTAACTTTGCGGTTTTTGCCTTTATAAGCCTGTAAGAAGTTCTGCTCGGGACTTGACTTGGCTGCTCCTGCGTGAGTAACAGGTCAAGTCCCAGCATGCTGGTATTAAATCCTCTTGCTGTTTGCATCAAGTGCGTCTCTTGCGTTTGACTGGGTCGTCGCTGATCCTGGGTCAGGGCAGGGGTCTCCTTCGGGGGGTCCAACAGTACATGCCCTTGACCAGAATGGAACCTGGGACCCTTGAGTCCCCAAGCCAATACTCTACCCACTGAAACAAACCGGTTAGGGCATAAGGCCTGCTCTTCCCACCCCACAGGCACCTTCTTTGCTGTAGGCACAAGGAGGCATTCCTCCCAAAGTCTAGAGGCTATTTCTAGGGTGCTTCCAGCTATCAGGGAATGAACTTAGTGCGGTGGATAAGGGCCAGGGTCGTCATTCAGAGATGAATGGGCTCAGCTGGTCACATCACAGAATTACTCTGGGTGGGTTCCTCTTAGAATCGAAGACTTAGAACCGAAGACTTAGGAGAGAAGAGGCATTCTGTCTGGATCCTGTGGGTCTGAGCCAATGCAATTCTCCATTGGCTCAGACCCACAGAATCCAGACAAAATGCCTCTTCTCTCCTAAGAACAGTGCTCCATGGAGAAGAGGAATAGAAAGAGGAACCTTCCCCAATTACCAGAGACGACTCCCTTAGGGCACTGCCCAGGAATCATAAGGGGCATTTGAGGGGAGTTTCTCTATGACTGAATCTGCCTGGGATTGGGAAGAGTATGGGTTTGGGGTTTTAGGTAACTAGGTTTGAGTCTTGGTTCCATCTATCACTCACCTATTGTCCTTGAGCAGGTGATAACCTCCCTGAGCTAGAGTTTCTCAATATGTAAAATGGGGGTAATAATAACTACCCGGATGGAGTAAAGATATTTTGTGTTAAAGACCAGACACATTGCTTGGCACAGAACAGACACATAGAGTAATGGCTGTTACTGTTATTATAATAAGAAAAGTTTATCCCTTTAAGATGCAAATGACATCAGCTTAGTACAGTAGATTAAACAGAATCATCACACGTTCCTCTGTTTTCTTAGAAGCAGGCAATTTATGCCTTTCTAAAATAAAATCAGTTGTCAAGGCCACGACAGAATGAATCTGCCTCCTCCAAACCTCTGAAATACATGCCTGGCTGCGTTTGCAGCGTCACTGCCCAGCGGGGATTAGTGACGATTTATATTAAACACCTACACATTTCCTGGAATGGAACAGGCAGTCAAGAGTGGTTGCTATTATTACCAACATAACAAATGCTTACTTAGCTTTCAAGCGCGTAATTGTATCAGCTTGTAAGAAACAAGGTAAAATGCATTGACAACTCCTGTATCTTCTTAAAAAGAATATACTGAATATGTCTTAAATCTTTTCTTGAGGATTTATTGGCACTATCATAAAAATCTCACAATGTGTAGGCATGACTTTAGTGCTGTTCTGGGGGGCTACAAGATAGGTAGGGCCAATGACCCCAAATTAGATAATATCACACTTTCTTTTTGAGGTCTAATTTTTAATAATTTTTCAGTTGTTCTGTTTCATTTTTTCACATTAAGTTGTCGGCAATTATGTCTTGCTGGTGTCTTTGTAATTGTCTTTTGCAATCTACCTACTCCCATGCAGAATAGTATGGGAACAGCAAGCCTGTGTATTGACATTAGTGCAAACCTGTACAAACTGGTCAAGAACTATAAAAAGGATCTTTTGGGGTGCTCTCTCCCCCTGAAAGCACACCCACATCTTCCCCTACCCCTTCTTTCCCCCCCACAGGCATACATCTCCTCAACGCTAAGGGACCCCATACTTGCAACCAGAGGAGCAATGGGTGGCGGCAGCTCCTCCAGGGCTGACCCCCTGAACTCATCCCCCAGGCCCCTGATATGGCTCACTTCTTTCCCGTAGTTTCCAGAGAGCCAAAGCAGCCCTGCCTAAGCTCTCTTTTGCTGCTTCTTCTGACCTCGGCCCTTTCTTTTTCCCCAGCTCAATAAACATACTCTAAAATATAAAATAAAATAAAAAAGCAAAAAGGGTCTTTTTGGATATTTACAGAACTATTCTGTACTTAAGAGAACAGAAACAGAGCTGGTCAGAAATATGTGAAAACACAAAGTAGATAAGACTGAGCATTTATGAGTCATAGTCAGGAACTTCTTGGTCTTTTTGCAACAGCCTTTTCAACTAACTTGTGCTCAGGGAAACACAAGTTAAAGCTCTGTGTGAATGAAGAGAAACTTAGACATTGAGAAACTTAGCAATGGTCACGATGGCTGTAATGAATTGTTGTGACACCTATTTCACTGATCCAAAGGTTGTTTTCTTGGTTGCTTCTTCTCAGGCTTGTCTGGCTTAAGGGAGGTCTATAGGCAAAAGACAACAGATGAGTGGGTGTTTTTTGTTTGTTTGCTTGTTTTAAAAATACATTTCTATTGATTTCAGAGAGGCAGGAAGAGGGAGAGACAGAAACATCAATGATGACAGAGAATCATTGATTGGCTGCCTCTTGCATGTGCCCTGACCAGGAATCGAACCGTGACCTCCTGGTTCATAGGCCGAAGCTCAACCACTGAGCCACACCAGCTGGGATGAGTGGGTGCTTTTGTCCCTTCTTTCAGGAGACACAGTCATAGTGAAGACAAAGTAAATGAAGTGAGAAGTGCCTGGTGATTCAGGCTGTAATCTTCTGAGGATTGTGTCCCTGATAATAGGGCTTTGAGTGTATTTCTAGACAAATACATGGTCATTGGAGCTTTTCTTTTCTTTTTTTAGATATATTCTTATTGATTTCAGAGAGGAAGGGAAAGGGAGAGAGAGAAAAAACACATCAATGATGAAAGAGAATCATTGACTGGTTGCCTCCTGCACGCCCCCAACTGGGGATCCAGTGCACAACTCAGGCATGTGCCCTTGACTGGCATCAAATCCAGGACCCTTCAGTCTGCAGACCAATGCTCAATACACTGAACCAAACCAGCTAGGGCTGTCCTTGGAGCTTACAAATATTCATATTAACAAATGGGTAGGGTGTTTGTGAGGCACTTGCACCTGATGCTGTCCCTCCGTCTGAGTCCTGGGGGGACAGTTCCCAGCCGGCAAGAAACAGGCCCTCACTTGAGCACTGCAGCACTGTTCTATTGCAGTTGTTACCATTCTGCACACAGACTTGTCAGACCCCTGAGCTGGGTATTCACATGTCTCCAGGCACCCATTTCCCTCTGCATAACGAAGATGGGATTCCTACCAATGAACAGCAAAATCCCTCGTTTCCTGTTCCACCAAGCACCCCTGTTTTGATAAAAATCCATAGACAAAAATCATTGATTGATTTCTGTCACTCTAAGAGCAAATGCAGAGAGCTATTTCACTTTGCTGATTGCTGAGAGACTGTGATAAATGGTTACAGGGAACACTCTAAGTTTCTGAGAAACTTTTAGTGATTGCTGAAGACCTTTACTTATTATCCCCCGAGAGGTTGTGAAAGTGCGGGGGAAGCATCTCATCAGCGCTCTTAGTCACACTGGCTGAGTCATGGATCCAGCTCTCCTTTGCCAATGTAACCACGCAAAGACTGCCAAAGTTTGAAATAATGCTCTTCAATTTAAAGAAGCTGGAGATGATTTAAAGAATGGAAACAAAACTTTTTTAAAAAACAATTCAACCAAAGACCCTATCCTGATCAATGACTGTGCCTAGGCTAGAGTCTACTGACATGGATTTCAGGCAAGGATGACCTCAGGACGAATCCTCTCTGGATCCTCTTCTCCTCCTGCTATTTCCTTCTTCACTGAAGGTCCAATTTGAACTATGTTTTCAAGAACACTTTCTAATGACCTTAACCTAGGCTGTTATTTGCCATTTAACAAAGTACTGAAATAGGCCTTATCTTGGAATACGAGGTACCTCAACGTAAGTGGAGAAATCCTCCTGTGGCATTATTATGTAGCCATCTAGAATATAGCCTTCTCTGTAATTAATTTTCATCAAAAAACAATTGTAAAACATTGACTATGTTAGTCCATGAACATAAATTCAATGAGCATGATGAATGTTTAGAAATCTAGCTGTAATCATAAGACTGTGTTGCTGAGGATGTCTGAATCTTATTGAAACCATAGTCTAAAATCCCAGGAAAAGTGACATCTCCTAGTGAATAAAAGATTACAGACAAAAGCAGGCATATGTCTTAATCTGTTCAGGCTGTTATAACAATACCATAGACAGAGTGGATTATAAACAACAGAAATTTATTTTCTCACCACTCTGGAGGCTGGGAAATCTAATATTAAGGCATTGGCAGATTTGGTATCTGGTGAAAATCCACTCACTGGTTTATAGATACTAGTAGTTGTCTTCTCACATGGCAGAGGGGACGAAAGAGCTCTTTGGGATCTATTTTATATGGCATTAATCCCACTCATGACTTAATCACTTCTCAAAAACTCTACCTCTAAATACTAACACATTGGAGATTAGGTTAAACATATGGATTTGGGGTGGGGGCACAAATATTCAATTTACAGCAGCATTGACCTATTGGAAGATAAGAACAAAACCAGTTGGATGATCTTGGGTTGTGCCTAATGTCCCAGTAGAACTATTAATACCACTTTTTTTCACGCCCAGAAAGAATAACAGCATCGACAATGTTTTAGTCTATTTTGCTATAACAAAATACTACAGACTGGGTAGCTTATAATCAAGAGAAATTTATTTCTCACATTTCTGGAGTCTGGAAGTTCAAGATCAAGGGGACAGGATGCTTGAGTTGGAGCTCATTCTCTGGTTGATATATGGCTTTTTTCTTTCTGTGTCTTCACATGGAGGAAGGAGCTAGACCTCTCTTTGGAGCCTCTTTTATATGGCAATAATCCCATTCATGAGGGCTCCGCCCTCATGATTTAAGTATATTTCAAAAGTCCCATCTAATAATATCATTACATTGGACATTAGGATTTCAACATATGAGTTGGGGAGGGGCATTTTAGACGACAGCTGACAATAAATTCTATAGTTGCCTAATACATACGTTATCAGTCGAGGGCACATGGTCAGTTAGCATAAACTCTCTGAAGGTACCATCATTATATGAGACCTAGTACTACAGAACAGGAAAGACAGATTGCACTGGAAATAGAATGGGGAAGGAAGGTAGACTCATAAGAAGATAAAGCTGCTGATAGACAAGCCCTTTCTTTAACCCCTATTACCCCTCTGGCATCTGAAATAAATGTGTCACATATGAGAGGTATATGAAATGTTTGAATGAGAGTGTATAATTTGTTAACATTATTCAGACTGTATTAAGTGCAATTTCTTAGCTGTAGGAAATAGAGAAATGAACAAGAAAGGGATTTTGCCTCAGGATAATAGATCTACTTCAGTGTGCATTGACAAGCCCTCTTCAATTGTGGAATATTTTTTTCAGAAGCACAAGTGACAGGAAAATCTGGCTCCCAAAATCATTTCCCTTAAGGGATTTATTTATTTATTTATGTTCTTCTTTACCCGAGGCTATTTTTCCATTGATTTTTAGGGTGAGTGTGAGAGAAAGGGAAATACAGAGAGAAACATCAATATGAGAGAAACACATTGATTGGTTGCCTCCTGCATGAGCCCCGACCAGGCCGGGGCTGGGGAGGATCCTTGCAACCAAGGTATGTGCCCTTGACTGGAATCAAACTCTGGACCCTTTGGTCCACAGGCTAATGCTCTATCCATTGAGCTAAACTGGTAAGGGCTGAGCAAATGATTTTTAAATATTATCCAATATAATAAAAAGGCTAATATGCAAATTAACTGAACAGCAGAATGACTGGTCGCTATGACACACACTGACCACCAGGGGGAAGATGACCACAGGGGAAGTGCTGCTCAGCCAGAAGCCCTGAGCCAGGCTCATGGCTGGCTAGTGCAGAGGCGGTGGCCTACCTAAGCAGACAATAGGACATTTCCCAAGGGCTCCTGAACTCTGAGAGGGCACAGGCCGGGCTGAGGGACCACTCCGAGTGACCAACTTCATGCACTGGGCTTCTCATTAAATATAAATTGCCACATGACTAAGGGGAATTGTTTTGGACAGTACATATTGTAGAACTTTTTTGCTGCTTGACTAAAATAGTCAAGGATTTCAGTTGATTTTTTGTTCTTTTCACTTGGATGTTTTGGCACTGTGGGGATAAACCATGTGCTCTTAATAAAAGTGAGCAAATCACAAGAAATGAAAATTCACCAGACTTCATATTCAATGGGAGAAATAAATTTGTTCACTAAATCAAAAGAGATTTGTTGAGCATGGCCACGTGCTGGGCACAGTAATGAGGTGTGATGTATATGGATTTGCCTCCAAGGGACCAGAAGGCTTTAAAATAAATCATCAGTGCTGGTAATGGCATCATTTAGTGTCTGTGTTGGTATGTCTTTTCCTATTCTCTTTCCCTGTCTCAGACACCAAATATCTGGCTGCTTAAGACTTCAAGTACACAGAGTTCAGGTGACATCTCTGTATTGTTATAAGAGGGCTTCCGCGTCCTGAAGTGATTGAGAGAACAGAGTATTTAATTTTCTGTCCAGTAATGAAAAATATTGGGAAGCCTAAATCAGACAGATTAAGAGACATTATCTGTGCTCTGGCTGATTTTGCTCAGTGGTTAGAGCCTCGGCCTATGGACCAAAGGGTCTCGGGTTCAATTTCTGGTCAAGGAAACATACCTAGGTTGCAGGTTCCCCAGCCCAGGCAGGGGTGTGTGCAGGAGGCAACCAATCGATGAGTCTCTCTCATGTTGATGTTTCTTTCTCTCTCTCCTCCCTCCCTTCTACTTTATCTACAAATCAATAAAAAAAAAAATATCCACGGGTGAGGATTAAAAAAAAAAGAGAGAGAGAGATAGAGATATTACTTGTGAAGTTTAAATTCACTGGTGAAGTATTACTTACAGAAATAAGGAAAAAAATTAAGAACATGACAGATTTTATCTATTTTCTTTTGTAATATTTGTACTTTGGAAGAAGATGTAATGATATTCTTGGCACAGAGATGTGCCCTCTAAAGCCATCAAACATTGTAGATATGATTACATAGGATTATTTAAATATAGACATATATCTATACATTTCTGGCCAATCACAATTTCTGATTATTCTTTAATTTTTTTATTTTTTATTTTATTTTATTTATTTATTTATTTATTTATTTATTTATTTATTTATTTATTTTTGCCTGGTCAACACAGCTCAGTGGTTGAGCATCAACCAATGAGCCTGGAGGTCACAGTTCAATTCTGGTCTGGGCACATGCCCAGGGTGCTGTCTCAATCCCTAGTGTGGGGTCTGCAGGAGGCAGCCAATCAATGATTCTCATCATTGATGTTTCTATCTCTCTCTCCCTCTCCCTTCCTCTCTGAAATCAATAAAAATATATTAAAAGATAAATTTAAAAGGTGTTTTTGTTGTTACCCTATATAATAAAACCCTAATATGCAAACTGACTGAACAACTGGTCGCTATGACATGCACTGACCACCAGGGAGCAGATGCTCAATATAGGAGCTGCTCCCTGCTGGTCAGTGTGCTCCCATAAGGGAGGCCACTAGCCAGAAGTCCAGCTCAAGGCTGGAGAGGGCAGTAGTGGTGGCAGGAGCCTCTCCTGCCTCTGCAGCAGTGCTAAGGAGCAGTGAGCAGGCAGGTGGTAAGGAGCGAGGGGTCCCGGACTTCGAAGGGGCACAGGCTGAGGAACTGCCCCCTCCCCCAGTGCACGAATGTCGTGCATTGGTCCTCTGGTATATATATATATCTCCCCTCTGTCTCAAAGTTCTCCAGCCCCTTAGGGGTCATTCTTTTATTTAATATAGCAGCAAGAGTAGTTTTAACAGACATTTTCTTTTTTAGTTTAATTTTAGTTATTTCAGTTTTTATGTGGTCCATGTTCATGTTCCTTGAAAGGATTAGAAAAGAGAGAAGAGCCAATCTCTTCATATACAAGTCCATCCAAATGGGAGGATTTTGTTAAATTTTTTTTTAATGGGTTCATTTTATATGTAATGAATGAATTTTGTTTTTCTGACTTAACAGTACTTAAAGAGAAATTCTTCCAAGTCATCTGGAAAACCAGTTAATTCATTAGTTTTAGTGGCTGGATAATATTCTATGGCAGAGGTTCTCAAGGTTTCTCTATTAATGATACTCTTCCTGGTTTAGTAATACCCCCTCCCCTCATGTTATCCATAGGCCAAAAGAAATGCTTAACACTTCTTTTTATTAAGTAGTTAGGTTTATACAACTTAAAGTATTTATGTCCTAACAACTTACTAACCATTTAAAATAACAGGGCATGTAAATTGGAAGAAAATATAACCTTTAAATTTAATTCTAACACAATTACAATTACTTACTAATAGTATGCGTATGCCTATTGGGTATTGTGCAACTTTCAAACCTTGGGATTAGATCAGACTCCAACACATTCACATTCACTGCCTGTGCCACATTGATGTTTTTTAACCCTCACTCGAGGATATTTTTTCCATTGATTTTCAGACAGAGTGGAAGGAAAGGAGGAGGGGGAGAGCGAAACAGAAAGAGAACAGCAACATGAGAGAGACACATCGATTGATTGCCTCCTGCAAGCACCATGACTGAGGGGCCGGTATCGAACCTGCAACCAAGGTATGTACCCTTGACTGAGAACTGAACCTGTGGGCCAGTGCTCTAACCACTGAAAATAATCTTCCAGGGCCACAAAGATTTTTGTATGTGATATTTTGTATCAAAGAAACTTCTAGCTTCTTAAGAAATAATATCAGAAAAAGGAAAAGAATGTGATCTAATTATCAAAACTATCAACTACCTTAAGCTAGTAGTTCACACAATATACAGTACAGATGTCAAGTATGCTTGCCTAGAAAAATTTAAATATCTCATGGTGCCCCTGTGAGTTTGCTGCAGTGTCCCAGGGCCCCTCAGAAGACTATTAGAAAAACATGGATATGTGGAATAGATGTTTAAAATTTTTTAACTCTTAAAAAGAGAATTGGATGTTTAAAGCAAAAATAAGATGGGATATTTGAGTTTTAGCTGTATCTGTCCTGTTCATGCAATCTCTAATTTATAAATAACTAGAGGCTCGGTGCACAAAATTTATGCATGGCGGGGGGGGGGGGGGGATCCCCCTTAGCCTGGCCTGCACCCTCTCCAATCTGGAACCCCTTGGGGGATGTCTAATTGCCTCTCCCAATCTGGGACCACTGGCTCCTAACCGCCTGCCTGCCTGCTTGCCTGATCACTCCTAACCCCTCTGCCTGTCTGCCTGATTGCCCCTAAACACCTCTGCCTGCCTGATCACCCATAACCACCTCAGCCTGCCTGCCTGATTGCCCCTGACTGCTCCCCTGGTGGCCTGATTGCCCCATAACTGCCTCTGCCTTGCCCCAAACCTAGGACACAGGATTCCCTCCTCCAGCTGGTTGCAGGCACCCAGGACCTGGGCTTCTTTCCCTCTGTCCAGCTGCAGACACCCAAGACCCAGGCCAGGTTCACCCTGGCTGGCCTGCAGGGGACCATGGGTGGGTGGCTTTGCCTGGGCCACAGCCACAGGTACCTGGGACTATGGGGTGGGCAGTTTGTCCCTCTCCCGGGCCGAAGCCTGCCTGATCCCCATTCCTCTCTCCCCAGTGTTGAATGTCTGAGCTGTTATGGTGTGATGGCGTGAGGGCATGATGACCATTTGCATATTAGCTCTTTAATATAGGATGTTGTTTGGGTGCCCTTTCATTTCCTTAGCCTTAGATTTTTTATTTTTATTTATTTAAAAAAATATTTTTATTGACTTTGGAGAGGAAGGGAGAAGGAGAAAAAGATATAGAAACAGCAATGATGAGAGAGAATTGTCAATTGGTTGCCTCTTGCACACCCCACACTGGGGATAGAACTCACAACCCAGGCATGTGCTCCTTCTTGGAATCTAACCGTGATCTCCTGGTTTGTAGGTCAATGCTCAACCACAGAACAATGCTGGCTGCACTTTCTTTCCATTCTGATACTTAAATTTTCAATTTAGTCTTTAAGCTCTTGTTTTATTGAGTTTATGTTTACCAAGTAGTTCTATGAAACTCAGCACTTACATGTATTGATAATTGGGTTCTGTATCTCACACTATTTTTCAGACTGGGTTATTTGACAGTTCTTGCTTTCTTTCTGGATTGTTTGTTTTCTTTGAGTGAATTCTCCTTGTACTGTATCTCTTTTTCTGAGAATTGTTTTGCTTTTCTCCCCTCCTAACTGAGGTTTAAGTATTTCCTTCCATCACTTTCTGAAGGCTATTTATCCCTTGGGTCTTGACGTAGATGTTTGTTATTTAGCTGTTTGTTACTTAGCGAGGCCTTCTCTTATTTTAGGAATCCATTATATTTGTTCTCCCAGAACTCTGGTCTTTTCCCCTTGGGCATTTATTAGAATGTGTGATTTTCATCATAATGTGAAAAAGAAAGCTCCTTAGAGTTTTGAAAGGTCTATTAGCGCCACCAAAGTTTATTTGTTTATTTTTAAAGCATTAGGAGTTTCCACCTTGCAACTAGCTTGATAACTAATAAATTAAAAATAATTACCTTGAAACTTTCAAATAAACTACACAAGGGCATGATCAAATGTCTGAAGGTCGTTGCTTTTCATGGCTACTTTGTTTTATCCATTTTATTGAAGCTCTTACTCAGTGTTAAACAATCACCTCAATACCACTTAAATAAAGGGTGTTCTCAGAGAATCACAAAAAAGATGATCAAAGGGACAAAAGATTGATGGATAAAACAAACATCTCTATGTAGCTAGATAGCTACTTTGAATTTTGTGCTCACTGCCATTAGCACAACTTAAGAGCTGAGACCAGATAAACCATGAGGAAATTTACCTGCTTAAGGAAAAAGACATTACAATATCTTTAAAGCAATTAAAATGAATTAATAGTAATTCATTTCAGAAGAAAATTTTATACTTAGAGTATTATAAATATAGGAAATAAAATATATTTGATCTCTTTTTTTCAGAAAAGAATTTGAAAAAGGAAATAAAGACTCAATCTGGCAGAAAGTGATTAGTTTACCCCAACCTGGGTAAAGTGTTTCAAAATACCACCTACACCAAATGACTCACCATAAAAGGCCCCAGCATATCCAAAGGACAGTAAAATTATTTTGGAGTCAAAGGATATCTTTTATTTATTATGATTTATTCCCCTTAAGGTGTAAAAAACTTTTCCATTCCAGTCAGGGCACATGCCTGGGTTGCAGGCTTGATCCCCAGTAGGGGGCGTGCAGGAGGCAGCCAACTGATGATTCTTTTTCACCATTGGTGCTTCTATCTTTCTTTCCCTCTCCCTTCCTCTCTGAAATCAATAAAAACATATTAAAAATATTTGGCAAGTCAAAGGGTTTCCATTATTTGTTTTCAACAAAATTGAAAAAGGATCTAATCAAGCTGCTACTTACAGATCATTAAAAATTATTTTTGAAGCTAGATCATGAGGTACTTTCTGGCACTTACCTCAGAAGTAGTTCAAAGAATTGTGCAATTGCTATGACAAAATTTTCATTCACATTCTCATTTATTTTATGTGAATGAGGTGTCTTAGCTTTTTCATCTTTTAAAACAATTACAAAATTAGAAACAGAATCACCATTGAGCATTTTTTCATTTTAGTAATAAGAATTGTTCATAGATACTGGAACTGATTAAAAAATATCCTATCCATCTTGTTAAGAGATTCATTTCCAGTAAAAATTTACTCTCTAAATTTAATAATTATTTTTTAAATGTAACAAATTTATAATGTTTAATGAATTCTATTATTAATAATATTTTAATAGTAATTCATTTCAGAAGAAAATTTTATACTTAGAGTATTATAAATATAGGAAATAAAATATATTTGATCTCTTTTTTTTCAGAGAAGAATATTATGGAACAAGTAAAAGGCACTGAGGGATAAAATGCAATACATTATGATAAAATTCAAGGGAAGAAGACAATGTAAATTTTCTGACAGTTAAAGAAGAGCATGTTCTTTTATTTTTTAAATGGATGATGTCATTATACATTGCTATGGTATTAAGATTCCAATGGATATATTTAAAAGAGCAATGTAATAGCTTAAAATGTCAGTATTTACAATATACTGGAAATGATATATTTCACAACTATTTAAATGTATAAGAAACATTTTAGATATCATCTAAAAGAGGGCGGTGAGCAAAAGTGTTTGAAAATCACTATATTAAGCTATGTGGACTTGTAACACTTAGTTTAAATTTTCTAATTTGAAAAAGAAGACATCATTATACCCAATTTATAGGATATTTTTACTTAATGATATAATAAACGCAAAGGTCCTAGCATGGAATAGCTTTCAATGAATGTTAGTCTTGATCCTTCTCAAGTGAAGAAACCAAGTTGAATTAACCAGTTTAGGAAAGATAGTGGCCAACTCCAGCTCTAATGAGAGGATCTGTGAAGGCAAAGCACGTACCAGCAGCCCTGGGGAGGTGGCAGGTTACAGGCAAAGAATCTCAGAAACAAAAGGACTTATTTGGGTTTCAGTGTATGGTGGGACCTAACTGGAAAACAAGCAATTCTCCTCTCCTTCATATACTTTCTATGTGTCTGAGACATGTTCTATGTATTTGGTGCTGTGTATCAAACCCATTTCAATCATTATGTCATTTAATCTTATGAGGAAATATTTGTGGGTTTTATTTCTAAATAATATTTGTCTCCATATTGCAGATGAGAAAGCAGAGCCAATGGGATATTAAGTAATTTGCCTGAAATGAGGCAATTGGTAGAACATATAAATCAGATTTGAATATATTTGTCTCCAAACCCAGTGCTGCCTGTATTCATATCTGTTACTAGTTTCTATTCTACATGCTCCTTTCTGAGAAGGCACATAAGAGGGGACCATGAGATTAATCCCCATGATTCCTGGCCTCAGGCTCTGATTCCAGGAAGTCTGACTTTAGAATGAAGGGGTAAAGGGGACAGAAATATAGATTTCAACAATAGAGAATTAAAAAAAATAACACACACACACACACACACACACACACACACATCCCCAAAAGATGGAGTATGGGTGAAAAGATAATCAATAAATCCTGTTTTATTTTTCACCCTGTTAGAAAAATATGTCCATAATTTTTGAAATAGAAAGAAAACTAGAGCAGAGCAGAAAGGATAGTACATACAATCGACCAGCAGTTCTGTGAGCTCTTAATTACAAAATAAATCCAGGCTCACTTTTCACCTCCTCTGTTAACACCTTGGCCTGAGTCACCTCAGTCTCAACCCTGGATAATGACAATAGCTTCCTCACTGGGTTTCCTGCTCCTGCTCATAACCAACCCATATGGTCTATGCAACACAGTGTGATCCTATGAAAACATAAATCAGATCATGTTGTTCTATTTAAAATCTTTGAGTGACTTTCCATATCCCTCAGAATGAAAGTCAAAGTCCCTCAAAGGGCTTAAAGGTCCTTATGACTTGACCTCTGCTATCTCTCTACCTTCTTGTCTCAGGCCCCCACTCACTTGTTCACTCTGCTCAGTCATCTTGAAGTTTCTCAAGCATGGAAGGCATACTCCCTCTTCAGGGTCTTTCCCTACCCCAGAATCTCTTCCTCCAAATATCTCTCCTTCCCTCTCCTTCAGGCTTTGCTGAAACAAAACCTTTCTGGTGAGATCTTCCCTGATCCACTATGTTTAAATTGCAAGTGCATTACTATTCCCTTCTTTATTTTTCCATCATTCTCATCAATATCTGACGTCCCATATAGTTCACTTTTTTATTTATCTGCTTCCACTAGGATGTAAGATGGTAGAAATCATTGTGTGCTTTTTTTACTGTCACATACCCAGCACCTAAGGTGTTCAATAAATGGGTTAATTGAATTGGATGTATCAACAAATATAATAACTCAAAGGAAAAATAAGTTGGTTTTATGAACCAAGTAGAAATTTATGGGATGGATACAAAAAATGTGGATAAAGGACAGTCTTTAATGAGCATGATTGAAGGGTAATAAATAATAAATCAATTTCATCTCAGAAAAATTATTTTAATGCTTTTTAAACTACTTTATGGAAAACTCTGGTTCAGGTGGGTGTTAATTTGCAACCCATGAATAAAGATGATGCAACCATTAAGCTTGAAAAAATTCTAAATATTAAACCTATTCTTGGAAATTTATAATACCAGTACATTACAGATGCTGAAAAATCTAATTGAAAATGTAATCTTAAGTGCTGCTTAAGGGGAGGCGAACTTACTTGCACAGAGTACTTTTTTTTCTTCATCTTTAAACATTTTCCACATAATATTAGCTTACGAATTTCTATCCTTCAGGCCCACATCATTTCTATGTCCTCAGTGACATTTGACTAAAAGCCTTGTGCATTAGCAGAGTGACATCAATAAAATGTTGAAATGGGCGACTCCTGACTTTCTTTCCTCCTACGGATGCACCAAATATACAGCTACCCATAGATAAATTTCCTCTGAGAGAAACTCAGAAACCAGTTGACTGACTCCTACACAACATGTGACAGAAGACACCCACATCCAAATGTGTAGGAAAAGCTGTGACATGCTCATGCCATAATTCCACTCCTGGCACAGCACCTTACCATTGGGAGGGAACCTCCAAATCTGTTTTTGCCTGAAAGTGAAGGATTTAGACCACACATCTACTGCCCCAACTTTTAGCTCTGAAAAACAATGTGGCTCAGCATTCATGAGTCCCCCAGGACCACATTTGGCAAAGAGGTGGTTTTTAAATGGGTGTGGAGAGTTGATTGGAGCATTCATCTATAAAGAGGCTAAAACATCATCGATTATTGGAAATATGGTGCTTGTTTATTCTGTTTCTACCACAAAGTGGAAAATGGTGAAATGTACCCCTACCTACTGGAAATTACAACAAAAATACTTTTTTTCTTTTTCTTTTCTTTCTTTCTTTCTTTCTTTCTTTCTTTCTTTCTTTCTTTCTTTCTTTCTTCCTTCCTTCCTTCCTTCCTTCCTTCCTTCCTTCCTTCCTTCCTTCCTTCCTTTCTTTCTTCCTTCCTTTCTTTCTTTCTTTCTTTCTTTCTTTCTTTCTTTCTTTCTTTCTTTCTTTCTTTTTTTCTTTCTTTTTTTCTTTCTTTTTTTCTTTCTTTATTTCTTCTTCTTCTTCTTCTTTTTTTTTTGCTGGTGTCAACCTACTGTAACTGCATTCTCCATTAGCCACTTGTAGCTTCTTAATTTTAATTCCATATAAATTAAGTACAATTTAAAATTCTATTTCTATGACAATAGCTTCCTAACTGTGAGTCTAAATAACAAAATAAACTGATGAACAGAGTGGATCCAGAGACATGGAAGCATGGAACAGAGTGCAGAATCTCAGAGGGAAGGTGGGACAAGATGGTGGATGGGAAGTAATCAACTAAAGAACTTGTATGCATATATGCATAACCCATGGATACAGACAATAGGGTGGTGAAGGTCTGGGGTGAGGGGTGGAGATGGGCTGGAGGGGGCCAATGAGGGGAAAAGGAGGACATATGTAATACTTTCAACAATAAAGAATTATTTTTTAAAAATCTATTCCTCAGTTTTAACAGCCATGCTTGAGGTATTCTATAGTCACATATAATGAATGGCATACTGGAATGTACTGGATAGCATAGATAATAGAACATTTCCATCAGTGGACATAATATATTATAGGCTATGCCACTAACCCTGGGCCAACCAAGGGGCATGCCTTAAGTCTATTGTCATAGCCAACTGAAATTTCCAAAATACTAAAATACATGGCATTGTACTTTTTATCAGGAATAAGTGTTTTACATTGTTGTCTAACTCTTTGTCTCTTTAAAATACCTCCAAGAAGTAGTCAGTTTCAATTTCAAACATTTTAACTTAAATAAACAAAATATTGCCAAGTATAGTTTTTAGCATAAACATGCTGGGTTTTGATTTGTTTTTGTTTTTATTCATTGGAATACAAATTCTACTCTCAGTAAGTGATACCCAACAATTTTAAAGAGAATTTTGGCTTGAGGTAGTATTATATTTTTAGCTTCTGTGTTTTCTCCATCCTACCCCTCTCTGTTTGGGTTCTATCTTCCTCAATGACAGAAAGGAGTAGGAAGTTTTACTGAGTTTTCTGGCTTTTATTATTTCTAGGAATTTAAGTTACTCACTAAAACTATTTAGAAAGCATGTTTTGTCATATACAACTCATGGCATTTCTCCTACACAAAAGCTGAGAAGTAGCACTAGAAAACCAATGAAGATTCACAAATATTTGTCTCATTCATGCTGGTCATGACCATACGAGTAGGAAAAAAGAAAAAAGAAAAAACAAAACAAAAAAACAACCAAACAAACAGAGAGGCACCATGCCCCCAAAATTCTCATCAATTAAAATCCTCTTTTATCTACTATTGTAACCATTCTTTTAAAAATTACAGTCACCATCCTTTGCATATACTGCTTCTAAAATCAACTTAAAATCTTCCCTCTCTTGAAACAGAAGATATTAAAAATGTGGTCTCTTTTTCTCATGCTTTGTCTTCAAGTGTTTTGCTGATTGAGAATGCAGGGTGGAGTAAGAGTAGGTTTACAATTGTTTGTATGGAAAATAATAAAAACAATTACAATAATACTGTAGATTACAATTGCATTAGTTCCATTGACAACAACATTTGATCTTAACTCTGGTTGCAACTGATAGAAGGCCAGCTGAAATGAACTTAAGCAAAAAAAAAATTATTGAAATAATTGTAAAACTACTCTTATTGCACCCTGTATAGTCATTAACCTAACAATTTCCTACTATTTTGATGTAATATATTTCCTCCTGACCATCACTTTGAGAACTGGTATTTCTTTTAAAATAGCCTATATAATAAAGAGGTAATATGCAAATTGATCATCACTCCACCACACAAGATGACCGCTCCTATGTGGACACAAGATGGCCAGCAGGAGAGGGCCACGACCCTTTAATACAGTTCCTCATGTTGTGGTGACCCCCAACTAAAAATTATTTTTGTTGCTA
Source organism: Pipistrellus hanaki (assembly GCF_964339955.1). Classification (NCBI taxonomy): domain Eukaryota; kingdom Metazoa; phylum Chordata; class Mammalia; order Chiroptera; family Vespertilionidae; genus Pipistrellus; species Pipistrellus hanaki. The sequence continues at coordinate 52,270,021 of NC_140511.1, forward strand.
CTTCATAACTGTAATTTTGCTACTGTTGTGAATTGTAATGTAAATATCTATGTTTTCTGATGGTCTTAGGCAACCCTGCTAGCAGTTCTCAACCTTTGGGTTGTGACTGTAGAGCCTAAGACCATTGGAAAACACAGATATTTACATTACAATTCATATTTACATTACAATTCATAATAGTAGCAAAATTAAGACCCCTTAAGACCCGCTAAGCACCTGTCATCCCTGATTCTAGAGTCCTGAAAAGATTCAGGACCAGATCCCAGAAGGAACTAGTCTTTGTTCAAGCAGTCAGTCCCTCAGGATGTTTTGCCCTTTCTGTGTGATTAAGGTTTTAAAAATTCAAGTTATTGTTCTCTATACAAACTTCTTTTGAAGTCCTTTTTTTTTTTTTTTTTTTTTTTTTTTTTTTTTACTTTTTATCCATAAAAATCCCTTATCTTTTCAACAATTTCTTTTAGTTTAAGTTAATTTCAGCTGGCCTTCTATCAGTTGCAACCAGAGTTAAGACCAAATGTTGCCAAAACTGGTTTGGCTCAGTGGTAGAGCGTCGGTGTGTGGACTGAAAGGTCCCAGGTTCAATTCTGGTCAGGGGCATGTACATTGGTTGCGGGCACATCCCTGGTAGGGGGTGTGCAAGAGGCAGCTGGTTGATGTTTCTCTCTCATCGACGTTTCTAACTCTCTATCTCTCTCCCTTCCTCTCTGTAAAAAAATCAATAATATATATATATATATATATATATATATATATATATATATATATATATATATATAAAAAGACCAAATGTTGTTGTTAAAGGAACTAATACAATATTATTAGTCTGCAATATTATTGTAAATATTTAGGACAAGATAAATGATACTCATATATTATTCTCAACTGTCACATTATATTGATTCTGGATGGTGAAGGGATTAGGAAACTTCATGGGGACAATGTAGTATGATATATGGCTATTAGATTTGTTTTATACCATTTCAATGGACCTTAAAAGTTACTGAAAGTTTAACATGATTTCCATTTCTAAATCTCCCCTTTAGAATACCTGACATAGTTTTGACATATTCAGGGATTTATCAGTTGTTCAACAATAGCCACTGTGTGCCCACTTTGTGTTAACCACTATTCTAGAAACTTGAGTTTTAGCAATGAGGAGAGATTTGTCTCTGCTCTCATGACAACTAGGGTTTCGTTGAGAATTTAAGTACTCCTTGAAACATTTCATCTTCATACAATTAAAAAAATTCTATTTGGGACCAATGGAAAGGAATTGTGGGAATATGTGATTTATTTGAGTTTGAAAATGGCTGTATATGAATGAAAGTAGTTGTTTAGATACATTTAGATACTTTTCCAGTTCTGAGATTATATGGGAATACACTCTCCTATAATAAAACCACTTGATATCAGTTATTTTCAATCTTTGGGATGCAGAGCCCAAGAGACCAATAAGAATTATTTCAGAGAGTTTAGGAATTCCTTTGTGCTTCAATAATTGATTTAAAATTGAATAAGTATTATTGTCACCACTATCATGTAAATAGCCATTGAAAACATCACTCATGGCTGGCCGGAGTGGCTCAGTGGTTAAGCATTGACCTATGTATGAACCGGGAGTTCATAGCTCTATTCCAGGTCAGGGCACATACCTGGGTTGTGATCTTGATCCCCAGTAGTGGGGCGTGCAGGAGGCAGCCAAGCAATGATTCTGTCTCATCATTGGTGTTTCTGTCTCTCTCTCCCTTTCTATATCTCTCTGAAAAAAGTAAATATATAAAAATTAAAAAAGAAAATTTTACTCATTTAAGCATTCATCAATTCAATATATATTGATGACCCACCCAGCAGTCTAGGGACTGTTCTAAAAACTGGGGGTGGGAGGTGGGCTGGAACAGAACAAAAACAAATATTTGTTAAGAACAGAAATCATTGCTTTATGCTACTTGCAATATTCAGCTTTAATCACTGCACTTTCATCAAGAGAACAGATGGCAAATCCATGATTTTGTTGCCCTTTTTTTTTTTTTTTTGTGTGTGTGTGTGTGTGTGTGAAGGGGCAGTCCAGGCTTTCACATGCAAATTTAATATACAACTTATTAGGAAATTAGTGATACTCTCTAAGCTATTTGGTCCAGGACAATTTTAAAAATGTAAGGATTTTATTCTGATCTGTGGTTGTGAATAAAGTTTAAATTGACCAAAGTCACATTATTTGGCTGTGTTTCACACAAAAATAATTTCTTTTTTATGGCATTCAATTTTAAATGAAACAGACCTATTAAAAAATAATGAGATGCCTCTTCCATGACAGTAATATAAGAACAAACCATAAAGAAGAAGGCTTTAAAAGTTTCAATAACCTGTCCTTGGAATTTCATAGTTGCTAATAACCTCAGAAGACTCCAGAATCCAATAACATACAGTATCACTATGAGAAAAAGAAAGATTGTCCTCCATTCTTGGCCCCTATCTTTACACAGTGCTAATATGTGAGGACAAGACTAGAGACCGCATTAACCAAGTTGTACATATTTTTTACATGCTTGTTTTTCATTTAAAAAAATATATTTTTATTAATTGCAGAGAGAAGGGAGAGGGAGAGAGAGACAGAAGCATCGATGAAGAGAGAGAATCATTGATTGGCCTTCTCCTGTCACTCCGTACTGGGGATCAAGCCCGAAACCCAGGCATGTGCCCTTGATCAGACAGAATGTCTTCTAGGCTATAAACACATAAAGAAGGACTTGATAGTATTAATATACTTAAAAGAAGGCACATCAAAATAATGAAATATGGTAAACATAGAGTCAAAGAGGAAGATTTTGGCGCCATTTATCCAGATTTGTGAAAGGAATGGAGTGAGACTGAATCTGAGGGAGAAACACTGAAACTGGAGAAACACCAAAATGGTCATAACTTATATCTCCATTGTGGGATAGTGATTTTTTTTTTTTTTTATCATGACTTGAATGAAATCTCTCTCTGGTTCGTACAGTTTCTGTGCTTGCCAAATAATTTTAATTTCTAAATTTGACTCTTCATTAACCAGCTGCCAAGAAGTAGACACAAGTATACAATCAGTGGTGGAGATATACTCTCCATTGCAAATTAATATATTTTCATGGACATTTGACCTTCTGGTTTATATACCACTTATTGAGAATTTGAGGTCCACCAGCTTGAATTGATCAAAGGAGACCATAATCTTGGACAATGATGCTCTCCCATGAGACTGTCTCTAGACAAATACTTCTTAACTCAAGTAAGTTCTTTCTGCCCACTTTCAAAGTTGTCCTCTGACCTAAACTTAAGTCACATCATTAAAAAAGTGGGAAAATAGTTTCTCTTGTTGGTTGCTTGCCAAAAACTAAACTAAAATAAATTCCTCTGTCCAAATATATGGTTTTATCTCCAGTCCAACTATGAAAATCCAGTTCCCAAACTGCTACTTATCTATGCAGAGTTGATTCAATATAATAGGTGTTTCATCAAGGATAATTGAATTTCTGCCTTATAGATGCCAATTGAAAACTCCCAGATTTTAAGCATCTATCTTTAATGAACTTTAGGAACTTTGTTAATACTCTAAGTGGCTTGAACTATGGGAATTAGAAGCAATTAGGAACAATGAGTCAAGATATTTTAAAGCTCCTTCTCAGGCTTAATCCAGTTGGAAATCTGGCTTCAGTTGTATAATTATAACTGATTATCTATAAGCTAAACTCTAGCTATGACACAGTATGTTGATCTAATGATACATCTGAAAATAACTTTTAATTTTAAACTATTAATTCACAGGACGAGGAGTTCAGTGCAGAGTGGGTGGTATAGATTAAGTTTAGGAGTGTTCTTTTTATTGAATGTTTGATATATGACATGACAAAAAGTTAAAGGCAGGAAAAATTACATAAAAAATTTTATAGGAAGCTTAAGATAGAAAAGTAAGAAGCTTTAGGTCCTCACTATATAGATGAAAAAAAACCCAGAATAACCCATTGATTACGCAGTCAGAAGAAAAACCATATTGTTCAACAGAAAAACTCATTTCCTGGAATTAGAACTTTCAAATATCTTTTCTTTAATGGATTTCATTTTTAAAAATGTAAGAGGCTTTTTGTTTGTTTCTGATTATAAAAGTAATGGGATTGATGGGAAAGATAGTGGTATAAGTACACATTTATCTGTGCCTAACATTTACTGAAAGGGAGCAACAGAACCAACAAACAAAAAGAAAACTTCATTAATGCTGAACCTAGAGCAGGCTTCATCTTTGCAATACAATGTCTGGATACGGGATGCAAAGGGCATACACATGATGGACCAGTGGGCGGGATATGAAATGTGGGCAGAGATGGTGTAGAAGAACCCCAAATGCCACTGCTCAGCTAGAGGAGCAGATACTGATGCTATAAGTACACTGCAGGAAGGATAGCACACATCCTTTTTTTTTTTTTTTTTTTTTTTTTTTTTTTTTTTGAGTGGAGGAGATGCTGGAAGAGAAGCTGTATGGCTAAATAATACCATTCTGGCCCTAGTCAGTTTGGCTCAGTGGATAGTTTTGGCCTGGGGACCAAAGAGTTCCAAGTTCGATTCTGGTCAAGGACACGTGCCTGGGTTGTGGGCTCAATCTCACACGATACATCTGAAAATAAGGGATGTGCAGGAGGCAGCTGATCAATGATTCTCTCTTGCCATTGGTGCTTCTCTCTCCCTCTCCCTTCCTCTCTGAAATAAATAAATAAATAAATAAATAAATAAATAAATAAATAAAGAGTACCATTCTGTTTCTCTGATTTAATTTCCTAAGCAAGTAGAGCTCTATAGATGAACTTTACTGGATCTGTGGGCCAGAAATAATAATGCCCACTCACAAAATTAACCCTGTAAAAGAAATAGATTCTACATCAAAAGAAGTAAAGTAAGTGCAAATTTAAGGGTCCCCTGACCCCCTCCATGGAATGGGGAATAGCACAAAATGAATGATAATGAAAAATTTTTAATAAATTCAGAAATAAAATTGAGAGTCAACTCTTCCAGACTATAGTTGTACATAGACACAACTCTCTACCCATACACTCACCTCTACCACAGGCAGCCAGGTAGTGGATGAAAGAATATTAACTCTAATACCCACCCCTTAAGCTTTCCTGCATATGGAAAGATGAAAATAATGCTTGATTAAATATCTCAAGGAGGCTATGCATCTTAATCTAGGACAGATATTAGACTTACATTTATGAGACAAACATGCAGGGGAACACCAGCATGCAAATAAACATTTTATAACAAAAAGGAGTAAAGGGACATTTTATTCAACAGATGAATGAAAATAACATTTTGGAACATTTATTCTAGGAAACAAAAATGTTAACTGTAGCCATTTTGTGCTTCCAGGAAAATTAAAATGGATTCAAGCAGGAGATTTTACAATAAAGTGAAATGAAAAAGTGGGTGGATATGTGAGAGCGTATAAGGGATAAAAACAAAACAAAAAACAACCACACAAACAGTAAAGTAAGTCCTGGCTGGGTGGCTCAGTCGGTTGGAGCACAGTCTTGTGCACCAAAAGAATGCAGGTTCGATTCTTGTCAGGGCACATACCTAGATTGCAGGTTTGATCCCCTGTTGGGGCTTGTCCAGGAGGCAACCATGAGGTGACCAAATAGATCTCTCTTTCTCTCTCTCTCTCTCAAATCAATAAACATATCTTCTGGTGGGGATTAAAAAAACAAACAAAAATTAAAAAAACACCTAAGGTAAGAAAAGATGAAGAGAAAGATAATTTCCTATACATAAATAATACTATATCAATGTTAATTTCCTGTTTCCTGTGTGGCATAGAGGTAAAGAGTAATCCTTAGAACTATAGAAGGAGCTATTTAAAAATACAAAAATGTAGACTTCCCTCATATCTTTAATAAAGGCTCTGGGAAGATAATAGAAGTTGATAACCTAATAGTAGTGAGAGTCCTCAAAATATCTTAGTCCTTGACGGATTACAAAAATAAACAAAATCCACAGACGATCTTAAGCATATACTTAACAAGTTTAATCTAATATAGCAAGTTTTAAACATCTTTAAAGCCGTGTATTTTTTTCTTCAAAATATGTTTTATATGGATTCTCAAAGATTAAGAGAAGCAGTTCTGATACTTGTAATGTGGCTATTGATTTGGCAAATGCATTATTTTCAATACCCACAAGTAAGATGCCATTTCCCTTCATTTGGGATGAGCAATAGTTCACATTATGAAATTGTGTTGTGGTCGGTGCCTGCCTCTGTCACAATCTAGTTGTCTGAAGAGACTTTGATAACCTGAACATTCTTCAGGACATCATATTGGTTTGATATCTTTTTTTAAATATATATTTTATTGATTTGTCACAGAGAGGAAGGAAGAGAGATAGAGAGCTAGAAACATCGATGAGAGAGATACATCGATCAGCTGCCTCCTGCACACCCCCCCACCGGGGATGTGCCCGCAACCAATGTACATGCCCTTGACTGAAATCAAACCTGGGACCCCTCGGTCCACAGGCCGACGTTCTATCCAATGAGCCAAACCAGTTTCAGCTGGTTTGATATCTTGATGACATCATGTTATTTGATCCTGATGAGCAAGAAACAGTAAATGCTCCAGATGCCCACATATGACATATGCACTCCAGGGGTGGGAGATAAAACTAGAAATACCCAGGGGCAAGCCATGTTGGTGAAGGTTTTAAAGTCAAATGATCTGATACAAACTTTGGCATCAAACAGAATTGGCTTGAGTTCATGCTCCATTATTTGTTAGTTTTGAATAAGTTCCTAACCTTCTAAGTCGAAGTAAGGTGTAGATGATTCAATTTATGAAGATCTTCGAATGCTGCCTGGCATATGTTTAATTATTGTACATGACATTCTTCTTCTTCTTACTCATATTAGGAACCAGAATTTTGACTGTAATTGTTATTTGGGTCCAGAAAGTCCAGAAATCTATCTATTTATAATAATGTGTGGCAGCATTTGTTAACTCAGAGTTATAGAATAATACAAAAGGCCAAACTGAGAAGATGGAGGCCACATTATGAAAATCGAAACTGGAGTGAGTTTAGTTATATGGATGACTTCAATATAATCTATTTTTATAATTCATTATTATTTTAAATTAAATGTATTATTACCCATGCAACTTCTCAGAAAAGATGGAGTCTTGACCTCTCTCTTTTCTATCTTCTTACTTACTCCTTACTACAGGAGAAGTAAATGATTTGATAGAGATAAACTAGGAGAATTATTATTTTTTTAATTTAATAAATCTTTATTGTTCAGATTATTACAATTGTTCCTATTTTCCCCCCATAGCTCCCCTTACCCAGTTCCCACCTCACCCTCTGCCCTTACCCTTCGCCCCCTCCGCACTCTCCTCATCCATAGATGTACAATTTTTGTCCAGTCTCTTCCTGCTCCCCCACATCCCTTTTCCTCCCTGAGAATTGCCAGTCCACTCCCTTTCAATGCTTTTGATTCTATTAAATTCACCAGTTTATTCTGTTCATTGGGTTTTTTTATTCACTTAATTTTTAGATTCACTTGTTGATAGATATGTATTTGTTGTTCATAATTTTTATCTTTACCTTTTTCTTCTTCTTCTTAAAGAATACCTTTCAGCATTTCATATAATTCTGGTTTGTTATACATGCAACTTCTTTAGCTTTTTCTTATCTGTGAAGCTCTTTACCTGCCCTTCAATTCTGAATGATAGCTTTGCTGGTAGAGTAATCTTGGTTGTAGGTTCTTGCTATTCATCACTTTGAATATTTCTTGCCACTCCTGTCTGGCCTGCATAGTTTCTGTTGAGAAATCCGTTGACAGTTGTATGGTGTTTATCTATGCCTCCATCTTGGTTTCTCTGTCCCCTAGGAGAATTATTAACAGCGGACAAACTTCAGTAGGGGCAGGATCATTGCAATACAAAGGAGGTTTGTCTTTCTTCCTCTCTTGGGCTACATGCTGATAAGGAGTCAGCTAGAGGAAAGGATGCTGATCCCTGCCCAAGGCAGGTTTCTGCTCTCTGGGTTTTGGCTTCTTCATTTTATCTGGAGAGTCGAGTAAGATTAATCCTTCATCTACAACTCAGGAGACAGGTTCATTTGGCCTCTGGTCTAAACCGTTTTTTCCAATCTTTTTAAAAAGCTGGTTGATATTTTGACTTAATTTTATTGTTAATCTAGACCATGATTACTATAAAATGAGATTCTGATATTCATTTTCTTTTCTTTAGCCATTGATTGATCATTGATTAATTAATTCATCCACACATTCATTGTGGATATTTATTTAATATAAATTTATTTAATATAAATTGAGTTCCTATTATGTGCCAGGGATTCTAGTAGGCTCTATAGCTACAAAGTGCATAAAACAGATTAAAACCTTTGACTCCATGAGACTTGTATTTTATTAGGGAAGTCAGAGCTAAATAACATCAATATATGATATAAAACACAGAAGTGTATAAAATATAGGTAGTGATAAATGGTGCTAAGAAAAAAATAAAGCAGGAGAAAAGGGTTAGGGAGAGCTATGAGTAGAATGGAGTAGGATGGATTGAGTGGCCAGGGAAGATGCCACTGAAAATGCCACAAAAAAGGACTGAAGGAAAAGAAAGAGCAAAGACTGAGTCTGTCTGGGGGAAGGACCCAGGTGGGATGATATGATGCGCATGGATCAGAGGTGGGAGTGTGAGGAGATGGTCTGCCTGTTGGTAAAGACTTTGACACTGTGAGTACAAGGGGAGATATTGAGTGATACTCTGCTCTACATGCTAAGAATGCACAGAACAGACAAAATTCCTGCCCTCATAAAACATATTCTAGTAGGGGAGGCAGACAATAACATAATAAATAAAATCTATAGGATAGAAGATGGTAAGTGCTGTGAAGAAAGAATAAGGCAGGGAAAGAGGACTTTCTGGCTACAGTGTTGAGAACAGACTATTGGGGGGCCCTGGAGAGGATGTGAGAGTAGGAACAGGAAGGCAAGCCAGAGATTGTTGCAGTCATCGAGGCAGGAGGTGGTGAGCATGGGTGTAGGGAGTAGGGTGGTAGCGATGGAGGTGGCGGCATGCAGGTGGCATGGGAGGTTAAGATACACAGTTGATAAGTGGTAGAGTTAGGGTTTAATTCCAGGCAATCTGGCTCCAGAATGCATTCTGGATTCTCAGAACTTCTAGGGATATGGGTATGATTTCCCTGGGTTTTTGTCTTCCTTGTATTAGGGCCTCCATTACCTTTTTTTAAAAATTTATCTTTATTATTGAAAGTATTGCAGATGTCCTCCCTTCCACCCCCCCCCCCATTGACTCTTTCCACGCCCCCACCCCAGGCCTTCATTGCACTATTGTCTGTGTCCATGGGTTATGCATATATGCACATAAGTTTTTTTTAATCCCCCCCTCCTCCCCATCCATTCCCTCTGAGATTCGTCAGTCTATTGCTTGCTCCCATGTCTCCGGGTCTATTGTCAGTTTATTTTGTTCATTAGATTCCACATATACGTGAGGTCATGTGGTACTTGTGTTTCTCTGATTGGCTTATTTCATTTAGCATAATAGGTATCCATTCTTAATTTGCTTGTGAACCTGCTCAAAGTTCAATTTAGAGTCTGCTATTTATCAATTTTACTTCTAAGAAGTATTGTTACCACCAATATACTTTGCGAAGTATAATTTCTAATTGCCCTCAAAATGACCTATCTCTATTTGCCAAGTCCTGTTGCTTCCTGTCGGCTAATTTGAGCACTCTGTCTTCTGTATCTGGCTGATCAGCATTCTGTCTTTGCAGCAGCAATGCAGGGATTCAGTTCTGCCTGCTTCAGTGGGAAGAGCCAATTCCTAGTTGAGATTCCATCTCCCCCGGCTGCTGCCGCTTGGGGGCATTCTTGTTTTGTTATTTCATGTCCATTCTTATGTGGACAATAGTTGCATACCTAAATGGCAAATCAAACCCTTAAGTTTACTTTGGTCACATCACATACATAATATATAGCATATATTATCTATATTTGAAAAACAATCAAATGATTATTTCTTTTTAAAAATATATATTATATAATATTGATTTTAGATAGAGGAAGGGAGAGGGATAGATAGAAACATTAATGATGAAAAAGAATCATCGATTGGCTGCCTCTTGCACACCCCCTGGTGGGGATAGAGCCATAACCCAGGCATGTACTCTGCCCAGGAAACAAACCATGACCTCTTGGTTCACGAGTCAATGCTTGACCACTGAGTTATACTGTCTGGACTCTAATAATTTATAAGATCCTTATCCAGGATCTTATTAGATAAAATACGGTATTTTAAAAATTTAGAAAATGTTTTGGTAATTGGTAATGTATATTTTATCTTCACTTATTCCTTTTTTGATACTCTTTTTTTTCCTTTATGTAGAGCTGAGTTGCTGACTTTTATTATTATTATTTTTCTTTAGAAATCTTTTAACATTTCTTACAAGGTACTGGCAACAAATTCTCAAACTTTTTGTTTGTTTGAGAAAGTACTCCTTCTTCATTTTTGGAGAATAATTTTGCAGTGTACAAAATTCTAGGTGGCTGAGATTTTCTCCCTCTCTCAACACTTTAAATATTTAATTCCACTCTCTTCTTGCTTGCATGTTGTGAGGAGAAGTCGAGTGTCATTCTTATCTTTGTTCCTCTATAGATAGGTGTTTTGTTTTGTTTTGTTTTTTCCTCTGGCTTCTTTCAGAATTTTTTCTTTATTTTGATTTCCTGTAGTTTGAAAAGGATATGTTTAGGTGTGGGTTTTATTTGTTTGTTTTGTTTCTGCATTTATTCTGCTTAGTTCTCTGAGATTTCTGAATCTGTGGTTTAGTGTCTGACATTAATGTGGAAAAATTCTCAGCTATTATTGTTTCAAATATGTATTCTTTTCCTTTTTCTCTTCTCTTGGTATTCTCAGGATAAATCTATTTTATTTTACTTATTTTTTAAAATTGATTTCACAGAGGAAAGGAGAGGGAGAGAGAGAGTTAGAAACATCAATGATGAGAATCATTGATCGACTGCTTCCTACACACTCCTGATTGGGGATTGAGCCCACAAGCCAGGCATGTGTCCTGTCCAGGAACTGAACCGTGACCTCCTGGATCATTGGTCACTGAGCCATGCCAAATAGGCAGGGATGCATCTTTTCTACATTTTGTAGCTATCCCACAGCCCTTGAATATCCCCCCCCCCCGCCCCCCTCCCCCCCCCTCCAGTCTTTGCTCTGTTCTCTTTGCTTTGCAGTTTTGGAAGTTTCTGTTGACATATCCTCAAGCTTCAAGATTCTTTTCTGAGCCATGTCCAGTCTAGTAACAATTTTTAAAGGCACTCCTCATTTTGTTAACAGTTTTGATCTCTAGCACTACTTTTGGTTCTTTCTTAGGATTTCAATCTCTCTGCTTACATTGCCAATCTGTTCTGGCATGCTGTCTACTTTATCCATTAGAGTTCTTAGCATATTAATCATGATTATTTTAAATTTGCAATCTGATAATTCCAACAGCCCTCCATGTCTGCTCCTGACGCTTCCTGTGTCTATTCATATTGTCTATTTTTTGCACTTTAGTATACCTTACGATTTTTTCCCTGATTCTGGAACATGATGTGCTGGGTAAGAAGAACTGTTGTAAATAGGCCTTTAGTAATGTGGTGGTGAATGTGGAGGAAGTAAAGTGTTTTATAGTCCTAATGAGGTCTCAGTCTTTTAGTGAGCCTGTGGCTTTGGACTGTGAACTTCACAAGTGTTTCTCTGTATTTTTTTTGTTTGTTTGTTTGCTTTCTCTGCTTGGATAGAAGGGGATGGCTAGCTGAAAAGGCTACAGCTGACTGTAGTTGGGAGGTTTCCTTCTTCTAGGTCTGTTGGGTTCTGATAATATCCCAGCTGCTGGTCGGCAAACTCATTAGTCCACAGAGTCAAGTATCAACAGTACAACATTTGAAATTTCTTTTGAGAGCCAAACTTTTTAAACTTAAACTATATAGGTTAGTACATTATTATTAACTTAATTAGGGTACTCCTAAGCTGGCCTTTGCTAAAAACTCAAGGGGCCAAAAGAGCCGCATGTGGCTCGAGAGCTGAAGTTTGCTGACCACTGCCCCAGCAGATTAGGCTCTGGTTAACTAGTTTCTCCTGAGGGCAGTCTTTGTTAAGAAAAACAGAACGATCTAGTTTTTAACTCTCAGAGGTGACCTCCAGGTCAATTACAGCTCAGATTTTCTCTCCCTGCCACTGATTCCCAAGGTTTTCCCGTCGGAGTCTCTTCAGCGAGCCTTGACTCCCCGTATTCGCCTGTCTCTTCAAATTTTGAAGCAGTAGTTTTTCCTGAGTTCTCACTTGTATATGGATCCTAGGATCCAGTCTGTTCAGATTTTTTTTTCTTTTCAGATTTTTACTTGTTAGGATGGAGTGGCAAATTCCAAGCTATGCCAGACACCAGAAGTAGCAATCGATAACTTTTAACCAGGTAAGGATTCTAAATATTTAGGTTCAATCATAGTTTATGTACCATGACAACTTAAAGCAATAGCTTTACTTTGTATTTCTAAAAATAATTGTGCTGTATTTTTTATAAGGGAACATTCATATTACATAGTTAATTGAGAGAAACAATCTATGCTTGTGAACTCTTTGTAAAAAAAATATAGCCGAAACCGGTTTGGCTCAGTGGTGGAGCGTCGGTCTGCGGACTGAAAGGTCCCGGGTTCGATTCCGGTCAAGGGCATGTACCTTGGTTGCGGGCACATCCCCTGTAGGGGGTGTGCAGGAGGCAACTGGTCGATGTTTCTCTCTCATCGACATTTCTAGCTCTCTATCTCTCTCCCTTCCTCTCTGTAAAAAATCAATAAAATATATTAAAATATATATATATAAAGTATGGTTTATGGACCAAACTCACCTGCCTACTGCCTGTTTCTCTATGGCCCATGAGCTAAGAATTCCTTTTCATTTTTAAATTGTTAAAAAAAAAATCAAGTGATAAATGCTGTTTCGTGAAGCATGAAAATTATGTGTCATACAACCTTCAGTATCTATAAAGTTTTATAGGAATACTGTTTACATATTGTAGATGGCTTCCTTCACACTACAATGATGGGACTGAGTGGTTATGACAGAGATTGTATAGCCTGCAAAGCGTAAATATTCACTATCTTTCCTTTGCAGAAAATGTCTGCCAACTCCTGAAATAACTAATAAGCAAATAATGCTAAGGTATCCTTAGGCTGAAATTCTGCATCATCTCGTCAGGATCTGTTTGTTGCTTTACTTACAACATGTAGGTCCCTCATTTGATGGTGGTGCTGACTGCAATCAGAGGAGACAGAGAAAAAAATCAGCCTAATTCCATATAACTTTTTATCTTAATAGAAGGGCCCTTGGAAAACAAGATGATTCTTGTAAATTGTTGCCTTGTGTTCCGGAAATAAAACTGTCATTGAATGTGGAATTGCATTTTGTATCCTATATAATAAAAGCATAGTATGCAAATGATCCCCTCGACCGGAAGTTCATCTGGGAGTTTGATCAGAGGGTGGGGCTGGCCGGGGAAGGGAGGGAGTATGTGGCATGTGGCTGGCACCGGGTATCTGGCAGCCACTAGGGACACTACCAATGCATGAATTTCAGAGACAAAGGGAGGGAGGGAGGAGAGAGAGAGAAAGAGAGAAAGAGAGAGAGAGAGAGAGAGAGAGAGAGAGAGAGAGAGAGAGAGAGAGAGAGAAAAGAAGGAACATCATGATGAGAAAATCATTGATTGGCTGCCTCCTGCATGCCTCTTACTAGGGATCAAGCCTGAAACCTGGGCATATGCCCTGACTAGAAATTGAACTGTGACATCCCAGTTCTTAAGTCTACACTCTAGCCTGAGCAACACCAGTTAGACTAGAATTACATTTTGAAAGCCTCAGTAACAGGATATTTTTTTTTTCTTGGAATGAAAATTATTTTATTATTTATTTTTCTCACAAAAATATGCATTTAGTGTAAAAAGTTATAAAAACACGGAGAAGCAGTACATGAAAATAACAAGTGTCTAAAATCCCACCACTCAGAGATAACCACAATTTGACCTCTTTCTACCCTGTGGCTCAGAGAAAGAGCTCATATTGATTTTTTAGCCTGCCACTTTCCTCCTCAAAGGGCAGCCCACTGGCTCTTTGCAGGTGGTGAAGGGTTAGCTGAACTCGGTGAGGCTCTAGCTACTGAGACTCCTGTGGGAAGCCAGTAGGTCTGGCTGCTATCTACACCTCGGTAGCTCAGTTTATACCCAGCTTAAAAGCAGGAAAATACTCAACAGAAAGCATTGCATGTGCATTCATTCAACCATTCAATCAGCCAGTCAGTGACTAGTAGCATATTAGTTTCCCAGTTGCAACAAATGACCACAAACGAATGGATTAAAATAATACACGTTTATTCTTTTACAATTTTGGTGGCCAGAAATCTAAAGCCAAAGTGTTGGAAGGGCTGTGTTTCTGCTGGAAAGCTTTAGGGAAGAAGCCATTTCCTCACCCTTTTTTCACTTCCAGAGGACAGTTCCTTGGTTTAGGGCCTTTTTCAATCTTCAAAGCACGTCTCCCCAACAGCTGGTTTTGTGGTCACATTTCCTTTTTTCTTACTTTTCCTCAACATCTTGTCTCCCTTTTATAAGGACCATTGTGATTATATTGGGGCCCCATGCAGGTAACCAGGGATAATCTCCCCACCTCAATATCCTTAATTTAATCACACCTGCAAAGTCCCTTTTGCCAAGCAAGAAACATATTCACAAAGTTCTGGGAATTATAATATGGACATCTTTGGGAGGACATTTTTCTGTCTACCTCAGTATGTGAGCCCCTGCTTTGTTTCTGACACTAAACTGATCTCTAGGAAATTAGAGATCAATGAACATGGCTCCTCCCCCTTAATAGCTGAATTCCAGCCCAGAGGAAGGAGCTTGGGTGAAGAAAAGGCACAGAATCATGATATTTGAAAAATGGTGATCAATTTAGCACTGGAAAATTCCATATATTAGTCGGTGCTTTTGGCTGAAGCATTCGATACCAACTTGATCAAACATGAAAATATTTTTCTTAAAAAGATGTAGGGTGACAAATGAAAATCAAGATTCAGAGTGCAGCTGGACCCTAAGGAAGACCTGGACCAGAAGCTGGGAAGTGAACAGAAATGCAGTCAGCTTCTCTCCATGCGCCTGTTCCTGGTGCCCAGTCCTTAGGGCTAAAATGACCACTATAAATCCTGAGTTTTGTTTTCTAAAAAAAAAAAAATATTACAGTCACTTCTTTGTATGACGTCAGATTCTTAGGAAAGAGTCCAGTTTACTGTTGACTTTTGGTCCAGTTCACTCTGCCTTTGGTGATATCAGATAGTGAAATGACTTTTTCCTTCTCAAGGGGAAGCAGGTCCTTGATTTACTACCTTAGTTCTTAGATTATGGAGGGCTTAAAGGCACAGGACAAATGCCACAGCATACATTGTAAAATATCTGATTTTTTCTGAGAGAAAATAAATAATGTACCCTAATTCCATTCCTTTGGTTGGGAATTTTGCTAGCTCACATGATTGTTCATATGTGTCTCTTTCTAACCCAGTGGTCCCCAACCCTGGCTGCAAAGTCACGTGGGGAAATTTTTGTAAAATAATCATGCTCAGGCTCCTCCCCAGGCCAACTGCCTCAGAATCTGAGGTGTGAGCAGATCTATGTTTTTAAAAAATGCCTTGGGTGAAATGAGTACATGTACCAACTGGTCTGTAGTTTAGTTAATAGTATTGTACTGTAGTTTAGTTAATAGTATTGTACTGATGTCAACTTCCTGGTTTGGTCATTCAGGGAAGTTGGTGAAGGTATAGGGGACATCTTTGTACTGTTTTTGTAACTTCTTATAAGTTTAAAATTATTTAAAAATAAAAACAGCTGAAACTGGTTTGGCTCAGTGGTAGAGCGTTGGTCTTCGGACTGAAAGGTCCAGGTTCGATTCCGGTCAGGGACATGTATGCTGGTTGCGGGCACATCCCCAGTAGGGGGTGTGCAAGAGGCAGCTGGTTGGTGTTTCTCTCTCATCAACATTTCTAGCTCTCTATCTCTCTCCCTTCCTCTTTGTAAAAAATCAATAAAATATATAAATAAATAAATAAATAAATACATAAATAAAAATAAGCCACAAATAAACAAACAAAGGAATCTTAACTCTTCTCAAATAAAGTTATCAATTTGACAAATAAATTTTTGACAGTGTTAAAAACAACAACATGCCCCAGGCGATTCTGAGGAGGATTAGAATGACTGTCTTCATTTATTTAGGGGAAGCAAGTCCCTTTGTGTAAGATCAAATTGGATTCCCCTAACAAGGACCTCAACCAAACAAGGTTTTGATGGGATTAAATTCAGGCGAGTTTATGGGTAGAATTTATCTTCTCTCAATTTCAGGGAATGTAATTAAAGGTCAGGGCACCTCTTACCTGGCTGTAGAAATGACTCAGAAATTTTCTATAGGGGTTCAGCTGTAAGCTTCAGACACACCACACAATGTTATTTTTCCACAACAAGAATGCTCAATCCAGTTTGGGGTTCAGGCTGCCTGAATAATTGACATTCTGCCTCCAGGCAGTGTGCTGAATGCTAAAGGTGATACAAAAGGATTAATCCTATCTAATAAAGAGGGAATATGCTAACTGACCCTCACACCATTGCAAAGATGGTAGAGCTCAGAGCCAATAAGGAGGGAATATATTAATTGACTGTCATGCCCTAAAAGATGGCAGCATCCACAGCCACAAGATGGTGGCACCCAGTTCTCTCAGTCCGCAGGGCAGCAGGCAAGGCTGGGCCCAGCCTCAGGCAGGCCTGGCCGCTCTGCATGCCTGCCTTCTGAGTCCCCTAGTTCCCTTAGTCCCCCAGCCACCCAGGGCTGGCCCAAGGTGCAAGTAACCAGGGCCGGCCAATGCTTGCGTTGCCAGCAGTGGCAGCAGCAGAGATGTCACTTTCCTTTGATCCCTGGGTTGCCTCCTGCCCCTGAGGGCTCCTGGACTATGAGAGGGGGCAGGCCGGGCTAAGGGACCCTTCCTCCAGTGCATGAATTTTCATTCACTGAGCCTCTAGTGTGCTATAAAAGGGCATGTAAAACCCTCTGTCCTGTTTGGGGTTTTTTCTTAGTGTCCTGAGATTTCTGTCTAAAAACAATTTAACAAATAAAAGTGTAGTTAGGCTCGGAAAGGAGGGATCATTCTTCACTTGGAACAGATTCTCAAGTACAAGATAAATATTTGGGTGAAAGAGATACTTAAGGAAGTTATTTTGAACTGAACAAATAATAAATTTCATTTCTAAAAGAGCTGTAGGTATTAGAAAGGGTTATGTTTTGTGTTAGATTTTAGGCTTTGTTACAAGCAAACTGTAGGTACAACTATTGCACTAGTCAGGAGTTTTTTTGATGTAACTGATAGAGTCATATGAAGGGAAGAAAAGGAGTATTGATGACTGGGAAGTTGAAAGCATGCTTGCCTTCATGAATGGCGGGGTCCAGATTTGAAACAATGGCCTTGGACTTACTCTATTTCTCTATTTGAGTCTGCTCTCCTCTATGTTAGCTCAGTTCTCAGCAATTCTTTTTTTCCAGTGTGGTGTCAAGAATGTATGTCAGTAGTCCCAGGCATGCATTTTGTCCCCAAAGGAAAAAAAAACCCCAAAACACAGCATGTTCCCAGTATCTCCGGGCAAACTCCCAGGTATGGCTTTCATTGTCCAGGCTTAAGTCACATGCCCATCTCTGAAGCAATCACTTTAAAAAAAGATTTTTATTGATTTCAGAGAGGAAGGGTGAGGGAGATATAGCTAGAAATATCAACGATGACCAGAGGATCATTGATCAGCTACCTCCTGCATGTCCCACACTGGGGATCAAGCCCACAACCCAGATATATGTCCCAACCTGGAATTGAACTGTGACCTCCTGATTCATAGGTTGTCGCTCAACCCAGGAGCCATGCCATCCAGGCAGTGTTTTTATTGATTATAGAGAGAAGAAGGGGGTGGGAAAAAGATAGAAACACCAATGATGAGAGAGACTCATCGATTGGCTTCCTGCACTTCCCTTACTTTGGATCAAGCCTGCAACCGGGACTTATGGCCTGACCGGGAATCAACCCATGACCCATCTTGTATAGTTTGTTTTATATTCTATACACTGCTGTTTGAGAAGATAGAAGCTGATTTCTCATGGTGGAAAGGGGGAAGGTAGTGGGGAAAGAGGACAAGGCAATGTGGAAGGGAGCTGGAGAGGAAAAGAGCAAAAAAAAAAAAGGTGTGTATTTAGGTAGAATTTAAAATCATGAATTTTTATGAATGAATGTACACAGCCATAAAAGATAGTTTTAAAGTGTTAGTTTGCTTTATTGGCTCATCCTTAATAGATTCCCCATGAATCGTCCACAGGCCAAAATGTTTCCACACATTTGAACAAGTGCCCCCAACAATTACCATGTGCTACTGCTGTTGAGATAAAGATGGGATAGAAGGATTCTCAGAGAGCTGAAACATTGGGGGGCATGCAGATAGCTAGCAACCACAATTTAATCTCCAAAAAGGATGTCAGTAGCATGTGCTATACCATATGCTTACCATGCTGAAAGCCTTGAAGTAACTTAAGAAAACTTCAGGACTTTCAAAAAGGTAGAGTGGTCTCTTGAGATAGATGTAGAGATCGATTGCTATCTTTTTCTGAGAGCAATTACAGATTTAAGCAACTCATTCTAGTACTATTGCTGGGTTTTCTTGGGTACTAAAATAGACCCACTTCCCCACAAAAATGTCCTCCACTCTTTTTTATGGGGTTCGTTTCAAGCACTTCCAGGTCAGTAGGCAGAGGAAAGAAGCTTATTTCCTGGGAAGATTTTCTTGTTGATTAGGAGTATCAAGGTAAGTCTTTAAATGAATGGATTCTTTTTTAAAAATACATATTCAGCCCCGGCTGGTTTGGCTCAGTGGATAGAGTGTCGGCCTGCGGACTGAAAGGTCCCAGGTTTGATTCTGGTCGAAATGCTAAGGTGATACAAAGATGCAAAGATGGCGGTGCCCACAGCCAATAAGCATGTACCTTGGTGGCGGGCACATCCCCAGTGTGGGGTGTGCAGGAGGCAGCTGATCGATGTTTCTCTCTCATTGATATTTCCAGCTCTCTATCCCTCTCCCTTCCTCTCTGTAAAAATCCAATAAAAATATTTAAAAAAATACATATTCAGTTAGCTACTTTTATAGTGTTTTAAATCTTTGGTTGATTTAAGAAGCCTCTGGATTTGGTGAGAACAGAATAGAAATGGAATGGGAAGATTAGGATTCCCATCTTGGCTTTCCCATGCACTGGATGCATATATTTGGAAAGTTAGGATATCCCAAGCTGCAAAGTAATATAATATTACCTACTGCAGAGGCTTGCTTTGAACATTAAGTAGGTAAAGAAACCTGCAGAATGTCTGGCACAGTTTGGGAGTCCAACATGGACTAACGCTAATCAGGGGGATTATAAAAATAATAATCTCAGTTCCAGCTGTAGCACAGGGTCCCACAGATGTATCTGTGGGTTGTTCTTGTTGGTGAATTTCCATAGAGCTAGCAGTTCACTACACGAAGCCCCTGAGAATGGTGAGCTCAAAGAGGCTTTCAGAAACTATACCCACCACAGGAATTTTAGTTGCCTGTACGTTGTTCCAAACTATGTAGTCAGGGTTAAAGATACAGGACCATCAATCTGAATATAAATACATATTTCTTTTTAAAAACCCTGGAGTCAAATTACAAATTATGACCTATAAATGAACCCAGGGCATTTATGCTTCTTCTTGGAAGACTTCCAAGATGCCATTAAAGAGACTTACAGTTACTTCTTGGTGAATGTAAGCATCACCCTCCCCCAACACACCATGCCAAGGTATAGTGGTTAAGAATTGATCTTCTTGTTCCAGATAAGCCAACGATAACAACAAAAAATGCAAAAAAACTACATGAGGAAGGTGGATGGAATAATGTGTGCGATCTTAATGCAGATGGCATTTGTCTGACTCTGTTCAAGCTGCCATAACAAAATATCATGGACTGGGTGGCTTGAACGATAAAAGTTTATTGCCCATAGTGCTGGAGGCTGGGAATTTAAGATTTTATTCTGAAGCCTCTTTTCTTTTCGTGTAGGCAGCCACCATCTTGCTGTGTGCTCACAAGACCTTTTCCTAGTGTGCAAATAGCAAAAGCATTAGTCTCTCTTCTAATAGGGACATGAATCCCATCATGGGGGCCCCACCCTCACAACATCATCTCAACCTAATTGCTTCCCAAAGCCCCCATCTCCAAATACTATCACATTTGGGGTTAAGGTTTCAACACGGGACACAAACATTCAGTCTTGATAGCTTTGATGAGGGCCAAAAGATGTGAGGAAAAAAAAATGGCCACGAATTCAAAAGGCACATAACCTCTTGAATCTGATTGTTCATCCCTCCACTGTAAAATGAATTGATTATCTCATTAACTCATCTTGCTCTTCTCCCCACCTACCTAAGCAACTTTAAACCCTGTTCTACCTTGTATCCAGAGAATTATTTTAGAATTTACCAATTGCTCAACTATGACTTATTCATCACCAAGTGTTGTGATTTTGACTGACAATATTACCTTGTTTTTGGAAGGGAAGCAAACATAGTTTTGCAAGAAATAAGTATTTGTATAAATAGTAGTAAACATAACTGTTGCAATCTGTTTGAAGTTATGTTTTGCAGAATTATTCCCACATGAAGTCTATAAAAAGTAAATTAGAAGATCATAATTTGTCAGTATTGGTGCAGCACTACCCAAAGGGCACAAAGATTGTATCTTAAAGATATTCTAATCAATGAAGAAGTAACCTTTCTTTGTAGAGCAGGATCCTATCAGTCATTGCCAGTGGTCAGAGAAAATAGCCCTGTGGGCTGTCAGATTTCTTGAACCTCAATTTTTTCTGCTCACTAAGAAAGATCCTGGTAAGTAATTTAGTTCCTCAGGTATCTTTAATATATTTTTATTGATTTCAGAGAGGAAGGGAGAGGGAGAGAGAAATAGAAATATCAGTGATAACAGAGAATCATTGATCGGCTGGGACTGAGCCCACAAAACCTGGCATGTGCCCTGACTGGGAATCGAACAGTGACCTTCTGGTTTATAGGTTGATGCTCAACCACTGATTCCCACTGGCCAGGCATTCCTCAGGTGTCTTAATGAGGAAGAGTGAGTTACAGAAAATGGCAATTATACTTAAATAAATAGAAATTTAAAAATTCTGGTTCTTAGATTGAGGACGGCATGTCTTTCATTGTAAATTATATACATCAGACTTTGGTGAGTTCTGTTCATTGCGGGGAGTAAGGGAGAGATGGGGTGATCAGTTTCCCAAACCTGGTCAACTCTGGGTGAATTGAAATTTTTTTTTGGAGTTTTTACACTTTAAATCTTAGAATTAGAGCCTAGATATAAAGACCACACCAGTCTCGCCAGTGTTGCTCAGTGATTAAGCATTGATGTATGAACAGGAGGTCATGGTACATGCCCGGATTGTGAGCTTGGTCCCCAGTGGGGGGCATTTAGGAGGCAGCTCATCAATGTTTCTCTCCCATCACAGATGTTTCTGTCTTTCTTTCCTCCTTTCCCTTCTTCTCTGAAATCAATAAAAATATATATTTTTAAAAGATTGCACCAAGATACTGACCACAGTAAGATCTTACTAGAATTGTCAGTATATTCATGTCTCTTAGACCTACTCCCTTGACAAGTCTGAATGGGCAATGCCAGTTGCCACCTGCCAGCTATTGCGTTATCTTCACATACCCAGGGAATTATCTCTGAACTCACAGAACAGCTCTGCTCCATGAATAGAATACTTGGCAGCACACACAGTAACTGTGCCAGAATGCCATATAATGTCAAATAGAATTATATTTTCAAGATCTCTGACAATGTCTTCATACGCAATATCCTGCTTCCTCAAAGAGTACGCAAAACTACCTAGTTTTAAGGGGACACATTTTACACTAACAATCAGTGTTTTTGGAAGCTGCAGAAAAATTTAAAGGCAGTTGTGCTTTCCTCCTATAAGTAGAAGGTTATACACAATACAGTTTCAACACTGAGTCCAGCAGGGCCTGTCTCGCCAGTCACAGTCCTTAGCACTGGGAGTTAGAAACTGTGTTCTGGGAGAAGATTGGCTACAAACTTTGAGGCAAGTTCAGTAGAAGACGTTTTCACTCATTCATATTGCAGATTAAACATCCTGGTAGTTTTCTGGCCACTAAGCCATTTAATACTGATATTCTTGATTCACTCTTTCATGCTATTTTTAAAAAATATATATTTTATTAATTTTTTTACAGAGAGGAAGAGAGAGGGATAGAGAACTAGAAACATCGATAACAGAGAAACATCCGCCAGCTGCCTCTTGCACACCCCCTTCTGGGGATGTGTCCGCAGCCAGTGTACATGCACCTGACCGGAATCGAACCTGGGACTGACCTTTCAGTCCGCAGATGACGCTCTATCCACTGAGCCAAACCGGTTTCGGCATTTTATGCTATTTTTTTTTTTAAATTCTGTTAACAGAATCTTGCTGTAGATATAATTTCTGTAATTCTTCAGGGCACAAGTTTTATTGAGCTGCATGCATTGATATAATCCTTTAACTTTAAACAGACCTTTGTCCTTAGAACAGCTGTCTCTATGAATATTTTATTAGTGAATGTTTACAGTAACAATTTTCCAATTCTCCTTTTATTTGACACAACTTCATTGGTTCTCCTTTGTTACTGGATTTGTGTATTAAAAAACAAACAAAAACCCACAAAAATTATTTCCAGAGACCATCATCTTTCAGATATGCTAGGAATTTATAAGTGTAGCATCCATAAGTTTTCTCTAAGTAAAGATGTCAGTGACATCCTGTGTATATATTATTGACATAAAATAACTCTATAAAACTAATAATCCCTCAAAGAATGAAATAGTGAAACATTTAAATCACAAAAAGACAAAATTCAATAATTTTCCTTCCAAATATCTGTTGCTCTCAGATAGTGAACAATTCAACACCAAGTCCCATTGTGAGGTCTGCCCTCCCACAGCCATCGCTGAGTGTCTTAGCATGTGTTTCCTAGGAAACAGAATTTGAGGCAAAACCTTATATCTGAACATATTAGTGGAGAGTTTAATCCCAGGAAAGTAGAAGTGAGGGAAAATGAGAAGTGAGGCCAGGGAAAGAGGGAGGGCAAACGGGGGATGTGTTACTGAGCTGACACGATCTTGTGGATAAAAAAACTCAGCCATTTGCTTGGCCTCATAGATGTCCTCAGAGAGGCCAAGTACTCTTACTGCATCTTTGAAACAATCCATGGTATGGGGACTGGTAGGAGGTTAGTGAGTGGGGGGAGTGGGGAGAAAGGAAGGTAAACTTAGTTGCCTCCACCATCTTCTCCCAATGGTCTGGAATGTGTTGCCTCATCTCTCCAGGCAGCTCTAGGGGAAGCAGATCTTCTGCTGGTCCCTTCTTCTCAGTCAGCTCTATGTCTGGGTCCATGTGACCTGTGTGTGGGGTGGGAGAGAGGGGAAGCTTCAAGGGACCTGCTCCGTGACCATGGGGACTGTGTGAAGGCTGCTTGGTTGGAGACGGAGGTGGGCATAAACAATTAAAAGTATGTGGTCAGGAGAATCTGGGATAATGCATAAACTGAGCCTGGTATGGGTGTGTTCAGAAAATAAGTGATCTACCCCAGATTTATACCCCACTAGATTCTCTCTGGAAAATTCCACAGGAGTAATCAATAATACATTTCTAGCATGAATTCTCATAAAACATTTATACTTCTTGCTTTCCCTAAGGCACCCAGCAAAGTGCCTGCCACATAAAAGGCTCTGGGCAATTTGGGTTTAGAAGCCTTGTAGTTCTTGCAAAGCCATCTCCAGTGTCCGATGGGCCCAGCAGACAAATTACCGCACTAGTCTATGGAAGTAGCTTTTCACAAAACACGCCTCCTGGCTAGAAAGTGAAAACCAAACCAAGCCATGTTTCTGATATTTCACTCACTTACCTGGTTCAGCTCTACAGCTTAAATCTCAACCTACAGGAAATGATTTTTGTCCTTTTTGAAAAATTTGCTGTTCTTTTTTTATTGAGCACTCAGGCATCTAAATCATTGTTTCCTAGTTAGGATAGAACACTTGGATTCTTACACATTTTTTAAAAAAATAATTCAAGCCGAAACCGGTTTGGCTCAGTGGTAGAGCGTCAGTCTGCGGACTGAAGGGTCCCAGGATCAATTCCGGTCAAGGGCATGTACCTGGGTTGCGGGCACACCCCCAGGGAGTGTGCAAGAGGCAGCCGGTTGATGTTTCTCTCTCATCGACGATTCTAGCTCTCTATCTTTCTCCCTTCCTCTCTGTGAAAAATCAATAAAATATATTAAAAAAAAATTCAAAACTGTTTATTTTGAACTTAAAACAAGCAGGAATGCTCAGATTATATGTGTAGTAGGCACATTTTATGTTTAGGTTTTGGGAAAGAATGGGGATTAGGGATGATAGTGGAAGGTAAGAAGGAATTCAAAGAGGACTAGAGATATATTGATTCTTGTTTGGAAATGAAAGAAGGTGGGTTGTTTGTTTTTTCTTTTTGAAAACTAGAGGATTCTTTACTACAATTCATTAAGTTTTTAAGATTATTTACCAGCATTGATAAATTAGTTTTCTTAATCAGTATTTTAGGTGCTTGAACTATCAGTTTGTGAAATTCACTCCACACCAGCTGTTATATTCTTCAAGAATTCACATACCAAACACAATCAATCATTGTGATGGTTTAGTTAAAAGTGTCAAACATCTGCAATAATTCCTATTAAATAAAGGTCTTCACTATTTTTTCTGAGGTGAGGATACATGGATATATGAGGGTATGTCTGCCTATTCTATGCAATTAGAACACTAGTGCAGGAACTAAGATCTCAGTCTGTTCTGCTGCACTCAGGTATTGCTTTTTAACAACCACTTGTAAGATTTTAAAAACTGCCCTAACCGGTTTGGCTCAGTGGGTAGAGCATGGTTCTGCAGATTGAAGGGTCCCAGGTTAGATTCCCATCAAGGGCATGTACCTTGATTGCAGGCACATCCCCAGTGGAAAGTGTGCAGGAGGCAGCTGATCCGATGTTTCTTTCTCATTGATGTTTCTGGCTCTCTATCCCTCTCCATTCTTCTCTGTAAAAATATCAATAAAATATATTTAAAAAAAGATTTAAAGAACTACTTTTTAACAAGAATAACAAAATTTTATTGGACAAGGTTGAACTATATGAAAATGGGAGCTATTTAGAAAATGCTTGCGTGTTTATTATATATGCATGCTTTATAACATATATTATGTAATTTATATTGTAAATGACATATTATGTATATTTTCAATATTGTCTTCTGTGACAAATACTATTTAGGCATTCCTACAGTGTGTACTGGGGCTAATATCAATACTTTTTCACAAGGACATTGGTGAAACCCTTAATCAGAATTGTAAAAAATTGTAGGTTCATTCTGATACTTGTCTGGACCTTTTGTATCAGTCTTTCAGGTTAAGAGTCTCCACCTCATATTCTAGACTTAGACTGATCTCCCTCAACTGCCGACTTCTTGATACCTCTAGTAATTTGCTTTTTACAGAGGATTCTCAGCCTGTTTGTCTGCAGTTGCCCAAATGTCCATCCCTGATGCAGAGTTTATTAGCAACAAATTTATGCAGCCCAAGAGATGGGACTTGGGATATACTTCCCTTAAAATGTCTGACATCTATCCTATGCTATGTGCCACCACGGTGGGGTTGTTTCCACAATTCATCCATTTAACATGTATTTATCAAGTGCCCACTTTGTGCCAGGGGTTGTGATAGGTGTTGAGACTACAGAGGGGAGTGAGATATGCTTAGGCCCTGCCCTTCCACAACTTATACCTTAATGGATATTATGGACAATAACATAAGTAGTTATGGTAGTGAATGTGGATAGGGGAATTATAGGATGCCTTGGGGTTAAATAGAAAAATAGGTCAATCAGGGTGGGTTTCCTTGCAATAGGATGTGATATATGAAGGAAGAATGTGTAGAGATTAGCTAGATGTGCAGCATTGTATAGTTCTCAGAGACTTAAGTGATTAAAGAAAGTTAGGTTAAGTGTCACCTTCATTTAAGACTAGAGGCCTGGTTCATGAAAATTTATGCACTGGCGGGAGGGTGGGGGGGCTCTCTTCAGCCCAACCTGCACCCTCTTATAGTCTGGAAGTCATCAGGGATATCCTACTGATGGCTTAGGCCCGCTCCCCACAGTCTGGCCACCCTCTGAGGGAGGCAACCTGGTGGGCTGATCAGAATCAGGGGATGGTGCTACTCCCAGCCCCCATCACCCCATTGCGGTTGAGCTGGTGGCCTCCCTCTGTAGGAGGCGACCAGGTAGGCCTCACAATTGCCCCTGCACCATGGCTGGACTCCACCGGTCCCCTCCCCCATTGCTGTTCCCTCCCTCTGCCTACTGGCAAGCACCTTGGCTGGCCTGGCGCAGCCTGCTCACTGGCCCCACCCTCCACTGACTGGTTGTTCTGCTATTCAGTCTATTTGCATATTATACTTTTATTATATAGAATTGTCCCTGTCTCTCAATAAAACGCAGGTTTGCAGGTTAAGGTCTGGCCTCCAAGTCATATAATCCGGTTTGCCTATAGTTTGTTTGCTTTTGTCTTTGTTTTTAAGTCATTCAAATAAAAACCTATCAGTACATCCAAAATCAGCAAATATTTATTAGGTGCTTTCTATATGCCAGACACTGTTGGGTAACTTGGTTTACATAGGAAAAACAGGCAAAGACCCTTGCTTAGAGATCTTATTTTCTATCTGGGTAAAAAAGGAACAGACAATAAGCAATAAGCACTATAAATAAATAAATAAATAAATAAATTATATGGCATGTTAGAAGGTGGTGTTACACAAAAAGAAAAAGTGTAGAAAAGTCTAAGGAAAATAGCATGATGTTAGAACAAATTTTTTCTCATTTTTAATGTATTTTTTAGATGAGCTTGGGTGTGAAAGCTAGATCTCACAGTGATTATTTAGGGCGCTTAGTAGTAGATAAAACTCACAAGCTCATTTAAACAGAGAAGTTTTTGTTTACAAGAGATTAGAGAGTTAAAGAAAGATGGAGAAGGCCAATGATTCAAGCCTGATTATTACACAGCTGAGAACACAACAGCTCGGGAACTCTCAAGTACACCAGAAGGACTATTGTAGGCATGTCCACTGCCTCTACTGCTTCTGTGCCTGTGACATTGGGGACCAAGAACTGAACCTCCACAAAACTGCTCCAGAAGGGACACGTGCCTCAACTAGGAACAGTCTCTGTGCAGAGAGGCTCCACCCAGGTGTTGTTTGTGAAAACCTCGGCTGCACATAGAACCCAGTTTTAGGGACTCCGTGTAATGTAATTTCTGCTTTTCCAGACTCTATGATATTGGATGCTATTTTATTTTATTTTTATTTATTTATTTTTAAATATATTTTATTGATTTTTTACAGAGAGGAAGGGAGAGAGATAGAGAGCTAGAGAGAGAGAGAGAGAAAAAAAAAAACACCGACCAGCTGCCTCCTGCACCCCCCTTCCCCCAACTGGGGATGTGCCCGCAACCAATGTACATGCCCTTGACCGGAATCGAACCTGGGACCCTTCAGTCCGCAGACCGACGCTCTACCACTGAGCCAAACCAGTTTCGGCATGGATGCTATTTTAGAAAGGAGTTGGAGTGAGTGTTGAATGAGCCAGTTTTCTTTATATATCACGTCCAGTTGCTAGTCATGTGACCGTGAGAAAATTGCTTAATCTTTCTTAGCCTCAGTTTTCTCATCTGTAAAATGGGCATATCTCATCAGGTTCTTGTGAAGATTAATAAAATAGATAATAACCCAGTGGGTTGGGCATTGTTCCATGCACATAAAGGTAGTGGGTTTGATTCCCCATCAGGGTACATGCAGGGAGCAGTCAATCAATGTTTTGCTCTCATGTCGATGTTTCTCTTCCTTTCCCTTCTGAATAAGTCCCTCTCCCTCTCCCTCTCTCCCTTAAAAAAAAAGTCAATAAAAAAATAAAATAGATAACAAATGCTGAGAAGATGACACAATAGATAACAAATGCTAGCACTTAATTTAGATATAGGAAATTGTCAAATAAATGTCTTCTATTGCTGCTATTATTATTATTATTATTATTATTATTATTATCATCATCATTATTAAGTGGCCCTACCTTAAATGAATTACCTGGCCTTGGAAATAACCAAGTCAGATTGTGTTTGGATTTTGCTGTTGAGCTGTTTTGTACTGAGCTCACACACGGTACTTTGCTAAGTCTAAGGGGCGTTGTTGGTAGACAGAATAACTGAGATTGGGGGTGGAACAAGGAAGGGTTAGCAAGACTTACAAAGCTTATAAAAATTTCTGACTGCCTGTTTAGTCAATTTAAACTCCAGCTTGAGCTCTTTATGCTTTTGTGTCTCTTGGATTTTGTTCTTTGAGTTCTTTAAGAATTGCAACAAAAACCATTGTCAGCCTGTCTTGTATTTTAATTATGAGTCCTCCATGGGAGAATAGTCTTGCTGTGGAAGAATTTACCTTCATAGTGTTTGTCCTCTCACCTCAGGAGCCTGGAATTGTCATGCTCCTTAGACCGTGCGCCCCTCTGTTTAGCTCCCAGTGGGCTCCATTTAGATTTTCTCTCTGCAGACTACCAAGTGTTTTGCTAATAGTTACAACTACTAATAGGAACTAGTGTTTCTTTTCCACAGGGATCCTCATCTAATTCTGAATAAACACTCTCCTTTACTTCTCTTATGCCCCAACACTTAGCACTGAACTCCTGTGTTGGTCCCCATAAATTAGCTGCCTAGTTCTTTACTCCATTTCAGCACCTTCACAGTGGGAGGGCTAGTTCACAGTGGGAAGGGGGATTTTGGCTTCCAATTCCCCCAGTTTGAGTGTTGGGGTGAAGTCCATACTCTATGACTTAAAATATTTTAGATTCTTGTTTGGCCCCTTCCCTTGTGGATTTCTGATCACTGGGTTTCTGACACTCAGTGTTGATTACTGCTGGGGTAGTGTCCTATTGGAGACTACTAGGTTGAACAACTTAACTCTCTTCTGCCAGTTGCTGCATTTAGGTTGTAGTCCCTCAACCTCTATATAGAAGTCTTCTATCAGAAGGTCCCATTCCAGATCCACCAGGCTTATGATCACAGTGAAATCTTTATGAGCACCCTTGTGGCAAGTCTTATAGATAGATAGATGGCATAGATACCTTTGGGGAAAAGGGCCAGCTAGCATGTCTGAGAAGATCTTTGCGTCATTGGTCTGCAGGGCCAGCCTTGGCGACATCATTGTTCAGAATTTGATGTACAGAGCAATTTGTATATACAGCATCCCTACATCTTTCATTTTCAAAAAGGGTTTATTTTTATCCCCCAAATATCCTTCAATTCATTTATCCTAAGGAGCCCTGCTTCTTTGGCAGTTTTCCTCTAGCTGCATTAGTTAGAAATCTCTCTGAGCACCTCCCCTTGGCTGCTGATGTCTGTCTGACTGACAGCATTTAAGAGATGACCTCTCTCCGGGAATAAGCAGAGGGATTTCTCAGGAATAACTAAAAGTCTTTTAGAAAACAAAGCCCTTTTCCAACCACTTACAATTTCCCTTTGAGTGCTCAGTAAAGAGAAATAGCTCATGGAAATGTCCCTCCTTGCATTTGCCCTTTGTGGGCCAGCCAGCCACTTTCTCTGCCCATTATAAAAGGCTCTTTGGTCAGAACAGTAACTTAGAGATGTCAACCTTTCACGGGAGGGTTCTGTCTTTAATATGCAGAGTAGATGGAAGCACGTAGAAATGTGAGTGCAGTGTAGAAAGATTTTTCATTGCAGTGTGAATGATGACAATGTTTTTAATTGAGAAGAGCATTGCTGTGCATGAGCCAAGAATCTCTTTCTCCGGCTGTTGGGACCTATTTCCTCCAAGACTCATCCCACTAGCTCTTCATCAGGTGAGAGTGTTTCTTGGGCTACATGCCAGTTCTTGGACGGCTGAAATACTTGCCTGGACTCTGGCTGCTCGCCCCACAGTGCTCTCTGAAACAGAGTTGCCCAGAGTGACTCACATAGAAAGCTGTTACCTCATTTTGTTGACTTCCATTGTGTAGGCTGAAGGTTGAGTTTAGTTGGAAGAGTGGAAAATGAGGGCCAGAGATGAGGCAAATAATTGCCAGTCTCAATTACCAAATGACATATGAGAACATTGAAGATCTTAATAAGGAAGGTAAGGTGACAGCTTTTCCCCCTACAGGATTTCTTTTGCTAAAGGTGCTTGTGAGTCACAGTTGAGCTGGGGGCAGGCATGGTGAGTCCAAGCGGGTTGAAGCAATAACATGAATAATTTTCAATGAACAACTCCCATGGGACCTAACAGAGGAGTAGAGTTGGGGATGACTCCCACTAGGACCTCATAGAGGAGTAGGAGAGTAGATGACTCCCATTTCTACTGAATGAAAGGCAATAACCTTGAGAAATCACTTCATTGAATGGCTATCTTGATGCGGATAGAGCCCAGATATGAGTTGATCTCTATCAACCTCTTACAACCCTTTATAAGACAGAGGAAGCTCAAACATAGTCTCTAGGTGTGTGCTATCTTTGATTTTGCCTCTTGTATTCTCGGGGACCAAAGTCAACCCCTTCATTGGTTTCCTCAAACATATCCAGTATAACAAAACAGAAAAAAAAATATAGTCAATTTTATTAAAGATATGGAGGTAAAGGGAGAAGTCATTATCATAAGTTGCTAGGTAAATAAGCTAAGTTTTCATATCACCATTTCTGTTCTGCCCCTCATCTCCTCCTTTAACTACCAAGAAATGTTTCTCACATTCTCTTCATCCCTCTGAGTTCTGGGGCTTCAGTTGTCCCTTTTTCCTCTCTCTCTCTCTCTCTCTCTCTCTCTCTCTCTCTCTCTTTCTCTCTCTCTCTCTCTCTTTCTCTTTTTTTTAGATATAAGAGAACATTTATTTATAAAATCACAGAGGTAGAAGAAGCAATTCATAGAAGAAATGAAATGAGGAAACTAGTTATAGAGGCAAAGGAAGGGCCCTTGGAGCTTGGGAGTGAGGAAGCTAATAGTAAGGAGCCTGGGGGTAGGAGGGGTAAGGAAAAGGTGCTGCCATGCTCCTTGGGTCCTTGATCCTCAGGATTTTAAGGTGGAGATTTTAGGGTAGATTCCAGGGGGAACATCTTAATAGAATATTTAGGATTGTGGTCTCCACTGATTGATTGGTTGGTGCCAGGGAAGGGTCATTATTTAATGCAGCTAGTCCTGAGGCCAGTTTTGATGTCACTTGTCTGGTTTGGCTGCTTTTCTGGGCCTGGAGCTGAAATACAACTGAGATCTAAATGTTATCTCTAGGGAGGAAAGGTCAGTGGGTTCAAACCAACAGGGGAGGAAAAATCACTCTGGGGGCAAGTTCTCACCCTGCAATTGTCCTTTGCTAGGCACCCATGGGAGCTTTGCAGCCTGGTGATCTTCTGTACCTGACCCACTGTCCTTACTCTGCCCTATCTGTCTAATTGCCTTTCACAGTATAACATTTACTTATAGTTTGAGGGCACCCCATATATCTCTTCAGTTTTCATAATGTGACCATGAAATGGGTTACCATTTACTGGTATTATTATTGTCACCATTATTTTAATACTAGAGGCCTGGTGCATGGTTTTGTGCACCAGTGGGACCCCTCAGCCTGGCCTGCATCCTCTTGCAATCTGGGACCCCTTGGGAAATGTTGGACTGCTGATTTTAGCCCAATCCCTGCAGATCAGGCTGAGGGACACCACTGTGCATGAATGTGTGCACCAGGCCTCTAGTATGCATATAGGATTTTTGGTTAATCTCTCCCCATCCTCCCTTCTGCACCCTTCCCTCTGAGATTCATCAGTCTGTTCCATGTTTCCTGCCTGTGTGTTGAGCATCTTCCCCCTGGTAGTCATTGCGCATCATAGATATGGTCAAATAGTTGGACAGTTGCTTAGGCTTTTATATATATAGAGATGATCCATGTACTTCCCGTTGGAAGCACTCAACTGCCATTCATCAACTGATTCCTGCTAGGTGAGCAATTAGAAACTGTAACTTTAAGGTTTAATTGGGGCCAAGACTATAAGAATACAATGGCATAAATTAAAATTACCATAAAAAAATGTCCAGAAGTCAGGAGGACAGTAAAGGTTTCATAAGTAAATGTCCTATGCCTCAGCAGCAGTTATAAGGGGCCATTTTTGTAAAAAGCCACTTCAGCTTTCATCTGAATGAACATAGTTAGTAGTCCTTATTGGATTAGGGGTAAGCTTGTTCCCATAACTGGATTTTAATATCCCATATAATAAAAGCCTAATATGTGAAGTGTCCGGTCATCCAGTCATCTGTACAACAATCAAAGCATAATATGCTAATGATATGCTAAGGCCACTCAACTGCTTGCTATGATGTGCACTGACCACCGGGGACAGATACTCCAACTGGTAGGTTAGCTTGCAATTGGGGTCCTGCCAATTGGGACTGAGCAAGATGGGCTGGGCATGCCCTGGAGCCCTCCAATGGTCCCTCCCTGGCTGACCAACCTCCTACTTCCCTCCCTGATCCCGATTGTGCACTGGTGGGGTCCCTCTCACAATCTGGGACCCCTTGGGAGATACAGGAGAGCCAGTTTTGGCCCAATCCCACTCAATGCAGGAGCTGCCCCTGGTGGTCAGTGCACTCCCATAGGGGGAGCACCGCTCAGCCAGAAGCCAGGTTCAAAGCTGGCGAGCTCAGCAGTGGTGGTGGGAGCCTCTCCCACCTCTGAGGCAGTGCTAAGGATGTCGGACATCCCCTGAGGGTTCCCAGACTGCAAGAGGGTGTAGGTCTGGCTGAGGGACACCCCTACCCCACCCAGAGCTCACGAATTTCATGCTCTGACCCTCTAGTTTATACATAAAATTCCTTTCTCAAGAGTCCTTTTCCCCTAACCTTCTGCAATGTCCCTTGTCCTCTGTTTGTTTCTTTTTATTCATTTAGAAGTAACTACTTATTAGGATAAACTACTTCCTTCTAACTTCTTTCAAAAACACATTCATCCCTTTTCTTTCTTCTGTAATAATATTCTTTCTAAATTTCAAAAAGAGAAACCATAAAGGGTATTATTATTAATAAAAAAATATCATATACACATTTAGCAATTATTAATAGTTGGGCTATATAAGAACAAAGTTTGGGAAAAGTCCAAAGAACAAATATAACTATTATAATGACTAATATTATTAGCAGACAGGTAAAGATGATCAAAGCAAAGTTCAACATCAATTTGTAGCTATACAGGGCCTTTTTGAGGTCTTGAAATAGCTGCCTACCTCTGATGTCAGTGGCTTCTCATCCTCCAGGGGTCTTTGGTGTCCGCTGTAGGCAGAGGTGAGTGTCAGAGACAGGGGCAGATGTCCATTTGCAGTGAGGCACCTTAAACAGTTGATGAGAAATGTAAAGCCTTGAATTAACACCTTTACAATAAGATTAGCTACATATGGATTAGTTAGTAATACCTGATAAGGTCCCTTCTAACAAGGTTGAAGAGAGTCTTTACTTATTTATTTTTTATATTTTTTATTGATTTTAGAGAGAGAGAGAGGAAGAGAGAGGGAGAAAAACACTGATGTGAGAAACATGGATCAGTTGTTTCCCAAAAGTACACCAATCGGGGGTTGAACCCACAATCTGGGTATGTTCCCTCACTGGGAATTGAACCAGTGACCTTTTGATGCATGGGACATTGCTCAACCAACTGAGCAACACTGGCCAGCAGTAGAGAGAGTTATTACTTGATGTTTTTATTCCAATGGACAATATTTCCTGGTTGTAGGTGATGATCTTTGAAGTCTTTATCTCCCAGGGCACACTGCGTAATGAATCAATGTTACTTGTTTATCATTTCCTTTAAGCTGATTAATAAGTCCTTTATAATAATGCAGTATGTCTCCTTTTAGTAAGGCTGATTCATATGCCCCTTTATCCAGATGCATAATGCTGTAAACCTACTTTTGCCCCACTCTGTATTGTTACTTCATGAAATAATCTTCTAAGGACCTCAATGTGTGAGCTCATGTACATGTTGAAAATAGGTGATTGAACTCCTCTAGGTAAGATTGGCTTTTGATTAGGTCCAAACCATATTTAATGAGGAGAAAGACTGTGTTTACAAAAGCAAGTAGATCAAGTTGACAATCACTATAGACTAAGGGAGATTAAAAGTTTAAAAATTTTTCCTAGTTGAGTTTTAATTGTACCAGTTGTACATTCCACTAATCCAGAGGACTGGGGTAATGAGCCCAGTGAAAATGCCATAGCTTAGGTCAAATGTTACAGATGGATTGCATTATTTACCCAGTGAAATGAATTCCTTGGTCACTATGTAACTCAGAGAGTATTCCACAACTGGGAATTTTTTCCCAATAATAATTTACCTACCGTTAAGGCTGTTGCTCTTCTGCAAGGTATGCCTTAGCCCAGTGAGAAAACATACAGATCATAGCTAACACATATTTGTATCCTTGAGATGGTAGCATTTGGATGAAATTCAATTACCATACTTCTGATTAACCTAAAGGAAGTTGGAAATGTACTTGGGACCCATGGAGTGATTTTCTAGGGTTATATTTTGGACACAGAACATCTGCTATGCCCTTTATAAACTACAGTAGGAAAAGGTTCCAGTAATACAGGGATGGGCAAAAGTAGGCTTTCAGTTGTATGATAAACACAGTTTATTTTTTATATTATTCCTGGAGTCCCAGCGCACAATTGAAATCGTGTGAGAAGGTGCTCTGCCTCCGGCTGTGTGAGGAGGCACCCCATCGGGGGTTGGGACCTGAGCCTGACTCATGCAGTCCTGGCCGCCAAGGGAGTCAGGCCAGATCAGCATTGTGGGGGGCTGGGACCCACGCCTGACTCACAGCATCCCCTGGCCCCCATGCCTGTGTCTGCTCCAGGGCTGCCTGAGCCTCTGTCTCCATCTCCGCTCCGGACCTTATCTGCCCACGCAACCTCCTCCTGTCTGGTTGTAACCTGTTACGGAGTCTCGGCCTAATTTGCACATTACCCTCCCCCCCCCGCCCTTCTCTCCATATATATATATATATATATATATATATATATATATATATATATATATATATATATAATTGTATTATTTTCCACACAAACAGCTGCAAACCTACTTTTGCCCCACTCTGTATTGTTATTTCATGAAATCATCTTCTAAGGATTTCAATGTGTTAGCTCATGTACATGTTGAAGTATAGGTGATTGAACCCCTCTAGGTAAGATTGGTTTTTTATTAGGTCCAAGCCATATCTACTTGTCTGGGTCAAAGTTTCCCCTTTCTGTTGCCATATCTCTTTACTCCTTCTGTAGCTATATGTTGGAATTATAAAAGTCAGTCTTTTATTAATTTAATAGGAAGCAAGGAGAATTCTCAGGCTAGTAATTTGGCTGTCTAATGCTGCCTGTCTAGCTGTAGCATCAGCTAAATTATTCTCTTTTGCTTCCATGATTGAAGCACTGAATGTCCTGGAATTTTGATAATTGTCTCAGTTGCTATATAGCATCTAACAATTTCACAATTTTTTCCTTCTTTATGGGCTGTTCTGAGGCTGTTAGGAAGCCGCACTGCTTCTATAACATTTCAAAGTTGTGAGCTACCCCAAAGGCATTGGAGTGTCATGCAAATATTGGATTTTGATCTTTGGTGGATTGACAAATTCAAGTTAAAGCAATTAATTCAGCCTGTTGGGGAGATCTTATTCAGGTATATCCATCATGGAAGTTTTTGCATATCCAGCTGGGTAATATTCCTGTTCATCTTTCAGATACGATCCATTTGTAAACCAAATCAAGTCAGTGTTATCAATAAGAGTTTCCTATAAACCATTCTTAGGAACAAGAAGGTGCTCAGTAAGCAAAACACCCTCGTTGGATGTCTTCAGCCTGCAAAGAAGGTAGCAAGGTTGCTGTGTTAAGATCATTTCATCCTTCTTCTTTAAGAAAGCACCAAATGATGGACAACCTTGGTGCTGCAGGAAGGCCTGGAGGCCCTAGGACCCTGGAATGAGAGCCTACAGCATCTCCTTTGGAGCATTTGGCAACAGCATCCAGGAGAAGGTCATGGCTGGGTCAAGGCAGGGCCAAGCATGTGAAGTTCACAGAGGTGAAGCCAAGGACAAGGAGTGAATTTCCATCACCAAGCTGGGCCATCTTAATATAAGGAGGTCCAGAATTCCAAGAAAAATTCACCCAAGTTCACCTGATATAGTGGGGAGCTGGTACCTAACATGAGGTCCAGGTCTGCAGGCTGGTTCTTGGTGTGCTTCTTTGAAATCCTACCCACTATGCCAATAAATGTCCATGAAAGAAGTTTCAGCTTCAAGTTCCCCAAGGCGGAGGCCTCAGCTTTCCTTCCTCAGGGTTCTGTTATAGAGCCTCTGGGTAATATTGCCAGGCCTGCTTTCTCATTTTCAGTGTCTTTTTCTAATCCTTCCTGGAATCACCTTCTCCTTTCTGCCTCCTTCACCCACCTGTTTTTTTTTTTCCAATATATTTATTTTTTATTGATTTCAGAGAGGAAGGGAAAGGGAGAGAGATAGACACATCAATGATGAGAGAGACCCATTGATCAACTGCCTCCTGCATGCCCCCTGCTGAGGATTGAGCCTGCAACCTGGGCATGTGCTCTTGACTGGAATCGAACCTGGGACCCTTCAGTCCACAGGCCGATGCTCTATCTACTGAGCCAAACCAGGTAGGGCTCACCCACCTGTTGAGGCCAATCCAAAAGAACTAGAGATAAATGTGACAGTGACTATTCTGTGGAAAAGCCTCAAGTTACACATTCTGGTGGGAACATTTTTGGAGAACTCTGGGCAACTCTTCCTCCTCCATTTCCAAAACTTGGGCTTCTCTGGATTCTGAGTGTGTAAAGAGACTTGGAGCAAACTTCCAAGCCTCTGTGGGTTCAGATCTGAGGCAAGGGTTGGGTGTTCACTGATCTTCCTGTCCACAGCCTCCTAGGAGTCTTCCCACAAAGGTTCCTTTCACTGGGTACAGGAAGGCAGCTCCCAGGCAGGAATTGAAGGGGGTGGGGGAAGGGACAGTTAGTTCGGTTTTCTCCTCTTTCTCCTTTCATCCATCCCTTCCACACTGCCCTAAAGGAACTTCAGTTTCTTATCCCTCTATTATGCAAAATAATTCAATTTTTCTAACTTCAGTTCACAAACTTGGGTATTCAAACCCTTCAAAGACCCTACATGGCAGCAGTGATGATAAATAACCAAAACAGTCCCATCCGGTGTGGCTCAGTGGTTGAGCATCAACCTATAAACCAGAATGTCACAGTTTGATTCCTGGTCAGGGCACATGCCCGAGTTGCAGGCTCGGTCCCTGGTGTGGGGTGTGTAGGAGGTGGCCAATCAATGATTCTTTCTCATCTTTAATGTTTCTATCTCTCCCTTCCTCTCTGAAATCAATAAAAATATTTTTAAAAAAGCAAGGATAACAGTATCACTACATAGGATTGTTGTAAGGTGTGATGATTAATTTCATGTGTTAACTTGACTAGGCCACAGGGTACCTACATATTTGTAACACATTATTTCTGGGTGTGTCTGTGAGGGTGTTTCTGGATAAGATTAATTTAAATTGGTAGACTGAGTAAAGCAGATTATCTTCCCCTAGGTGGATCTCATCTAATCCATTGAAGCCTGAATAGAATAAAAGACTGAGAAAGTAAGATTTTTTTTATTCTTCCGCCTGACTGTCTTTGGGCTCAAGTATCAGTCTTCTGCTTTCTGACTTGGACTCAGACTGGAATTATGTTTTCTGCTCTCCTGAGTCTCTAGCCTGCTGACTACAGATCTTGGACTTCTCAGACTATAATTATGTGAGCCAAATACATTTAGATCTATGTATGTATATAAAATGATCCATTTATATATATATATATACATATAAATATTTATATATATACTTAAGTACATATATTTACATTTACAGAGGTATTTATATACATACTAGAGGCTCAGTGCATGATTAAATCATGCATGTGTAGGGTCCCCTAGGCCTAGCCTGCCATCAGGGCCATGTCCGCCACCCCATGATCCCTCACACACTCTGCGGATGCTGCTGGTGCCCCAGGAGGAATGGAGGCTCCATGCACCTCTTGGTGACTGGTAATTTGGTTGTTATAGCATTATGACCACTGGCCTTTTGTAATATAGATAATATAGATATTTATAGGTGTATATATACAGGGGTGGGCAAAAGTTTGTCTACAGTGGTGAGTATCCAAAACACTGACTTTATTCTTGTATTACTATCTATGAAGTATTGTATTATTTACTTGTATTATGACTGTAAGCCTACTCTTGCCCACCCCTTTATAATATATATTATGTGTATTTTTTCTTCCATTGATTCTGTTTCTCTGGGGAACCCAGATTAATAGATTTAATTATGTAAAATGATCTCAGTAGAATCCTTTGCATACTGCTAAGTGTTGCAGAGTAAGCATTCATATACTTCTACGATTCTCAGATGTTTATTAAGCTCAACCTTTCTTGAGCTTAATAAACTGAAGCTGAACATTGTGCCAGGTACTGGAGATATAGTGGTGAACAAGATATTTAAAGAGACTGCACTTAAAGAGCTTGCATTTTAGTGAAAGAAGACAAAAAACATGCAATAAATATGTTTTAGAGATAATTTCAGAGAGTGGTAAGTTCTGTAAATGAAGTTAATATATATATTAAAAGATTGAATGAACTTTATTAGCTAAGGTGGTCAGGGAATGGTTTTTAAAAGTAGGTGACATTTTATTTTGAAGTTTAAAACTAAAGAGTTGTAAGGAGCCAGACATCAAAAGAGTGATGGAGTATGTGAGTGTTGGGTGGGACAGTGTCATAGAAGGGCAGGATTGATAGATAAGATTTTTCTAGGCAGAAGAACCAGCTAGTGCAAAGGCTCTGGGGTGGAAAAAGTGTGTTAGTTATTGGACTTTTCAAAAGGCCAGTCTGGGTATATGGGTGAGGGGAGACTGGTATTAATAAAGGAATGATGAGTTGAGGGATTTTTCCCAGGGGTCGTGTCTCGTGACGCTGAAGAATGAGGTCCACAGACCAGAAGATTTAAGCAAAAGTGTGGAAAAATTTTTACAAGCAGATTCAGACTCCCTTCGTGGGCTTCAAAGCCTTGTAGTTCAGAGTTATAAATTTGCTACAAGCCTGTTTCTATATCTATCCGTGTTGTCACTTGATCGATTTCCTAAATTGTTCTTGCCCCACAATGAACCTGACCTTTCCCTGTTTCTGTGTGTTCTTCCTCTGTTCCTATGCTGACATTTCTGTTTCTGTGTGCCAGTACACCTTATTGTTGTAGGCCCTCTCTTGGTTTCCCATTGCGTCCTGCTTTGAGTCCAGAAACATTTTGTTGTTTCTGGATGGTTGGTTCCTGTGATTAGGCTGGCTCATACTGCCGTGTCTGCTTCTGTCTAGGTACCACCTGCCTTTGTTTTCCCAATGGACTCTTGCCCTGCCTGCATTTCAAGCTATAATAATTTCTCTCAGTATTAGAGGGCAAGAGAGATACATAGGAGCTAGACCAGGTCTGTCTTAAAATCTATGGAAGAGCCCTAGCTGGTTTGGCTCAGTGGATAGAGTGTTGGCCTGCAGACCGTTGAAGGGTCCCAGGTTCAATTCCAGTCCAGGGCACATGCCTGGGTTGTGGGCTCAATCCTCAGTAAGGGACAAACAGGAGGCAGCCGATCAATGATTCTCTCTCATCATTGATGTTTCTATGTCTCTCTCCCTCTGCCATCCTTTCTGAAATCAATAAAAATATATTTTAAAAAAATATGGAAGAGAATTTACATATTTGTCAACTATACTGAAGAGTTGTAAGAAGAATAGTGACTAATACAAGCTATGCCTTTATACAATATAGTAAAAGCTATGCCTTTATGCTCTGAGAGTTGTGTGGATTAGAGATTACAGAGGCATCCTTCAAATCTGGGAGATTAGTTAGGAGACTATTAGAATTGTATGGGCAAGAGATGATGGAGACAACCAGGATCGTTGGTGGCTATGATCTGAATATTTGTGTGTTCCCCCTCCCCAAATTTATATGTTGAAATTCTAATACCTAGTGTGATAGTATTAGAAGATGGGGCCTTTGGGAGGTGATCAGGTCACGAGGGTGAGCCTTCATGCATGAAATTGATGCCTGTGTAAAAGAAACCTCAAAGAGCTTCCTTCCCTCCTTCTGCTATGTGAGGATACAAAGAGAAGTCTGCAATCTAGAAGAGGTCTCTCCTCCAACCATATTGGCACCTTGATCTTGAGCTTCCAGTCTCCAGAAGTATGAGAAATAATTTCTATTGCTTATAGGCTATCTAGTCTTCGATACTTTGTTATAGCAGCTCAAATAATTTTTTTAAAAAAATATATTTTATTGATTTTATACAGAGAGAGATAGAGAGTTAGAAACATCGATGAGAGAGTCATCGATCAGCTGCCTCTTGCACACCCCCTACTGGGGATATGCCCGCAACCAAGGTACATGCCCTTGACCGGAATCGAACCCGGGACCCTTCAGTCCCCAAGCCGACGCTCTATCCATTGAGCCAAACCGGTCCCGGCGCAGCTCAAATAATTTAAGGCACTAGTGGAGATGGAAATGGATGGGTTTGGGATGTGTTTGTGTGTGCGGGGTGGGGTGGGGGGAGGATAGAGTTAATAGGATTTACTGATAGATTAGATATAGATGAAGAAAAGTGAGGAATTAAGGATGATATCTAAATTTTGAGGCATTGAGTTACACAGAGTTATCGGTACTGCCATTTACTATTATCAGTAAAAGTGGGGAAGGAGCCCTAACTGGTTTGCCCCAGTGGATAGAGCATCGGCCTGCGAACTCAAGGGTCCCAGGTTCAATTCCAGTCAAGGGCATGTACCTTGGTTGCAGGCACATCCCCGGTGGGAGGTGTGCAGGAGGAAGCTGATGGAAGGTGGGGAAGGAAGATGTATGAGTTGAATAATAAAAAATAAAATAAATAAACACCTTCAAAATTCCTTCTTGGACATGAAGTTAGAAAGGATTATTAGACATCTAATAACTAGACATCTAATATTAGACATCTAATAAAGCTGAATGTGACTTACTCACTACCCATCCAAACCCCTTCCTGCAAGCCTTCCTAAATTAAAAACATGTCTCCTCAGGTCCCCTTGCTGGAGTTGCACACAGAATCATGGATCTGACAATCAGAGGCATTCATGAACACTCAGCAGGCAAATGTGAGCATTTTAAGATGTTGGCTGTATGAAAGGAGACTGGATGTTCTGGGGCATCTTGGAGTAGTCACTGCTTTAGGGAAGCAGCAGTGGACTTCTGCAGGGGCTGACCAGCAGCCCCTGAAGGAGGGATGAACAGATTATTCTGACACAGCCTCACTGTGGGGGAGAGGGCTAAGGTGCTTACCTGGCTCAAGGGTCCAAGCAGCCTCAATTGCCTGTCCCGTTGGTCTTTTATTGTAATTTTTATCTTTAGATACAATCAGTAGGGGGAGTCATCCTGGAAGGACATGTGTTTACATTGTCCTCTAGGCAATGGAATCCAGAGATTAAGCATAAGGATTCCAGTAAGCACCTGGGTTTATACACATGCATGGACTTGTTTGGAAAGGTCAGGGAATAATTAGGGGCACCACTTTCGACACCCCCCTAAGCTCTCCTACGTTGGAATTCTGATAAACAGGGCAGGCACACACTTCCCGTTTTTCGAGATGTCCTCCTTACAACCTTCCCAACCAAGTCTCCCGCGCTCCCCAACAGACTTCCTATTAGATCATTTCCATGGTTTAGTTGGTTTCTCCTGACTTTGTTATTCCTGGCTGTGTGGCATCCGAACCAGATTCCCTATTTCTTAAAGAAATCGTGTTCGTTATTCGATAGCCTGTAACAAATAATGCCCTGTTTAATTTAGCTTGGAGGGATCTGTTATATGCAACTAAGCACCCTGATGAATATACTGTCAAATGTTAACAATTAGCTTTATTGCTAAGAATCACTCTGCCATTGCCCATACCCTCCATCCTTTCAGGAATATGAAATTTAATTTTAACTCATCAAGGTAAGAGAGCTGGAAACATCCATACCAAAAATAAATAAATAAATCAACAAATCTGATATAATTATCTTTGACAGCAAGCAGAAGAAATTCTCCAGAAATTTCCTTGCCAAGAACATGTCGAAGATGCTAGACTTGAGAAAACAGGGTCTGCTCAACAAGAAATAACAAATCGATTTATGGAAACTAGTAAATCAGGCTTGGGAATCCTTCCCCCACCCCACACAGATCTTTAGCCAGCATTAATGAGTCTTTGGCAGTTTGTCCTTTATACTTGCCTTTGAATGGAGGGCTTCTGTGTGGGTTTGATTTATTGCTGCAAGAGACTAGAGGGCACTGATTTTTCTGAATTTGCCTACTGATGAAAGGGGCACTTAAGATAACTGGCTCTAGGATTCAGGGGCCACTCAAGGGCTTTCTAGAAAAGACCTCAAGAATGAGATGGATGAGGGGAGCCAATGAGGTGACATCAGCATATTGCAGGCTGTTTGATAATCTTTCACAACATATCGCAGGTGGGAAACTTATTTCTTCCTAATTCTAGGGATGGTCACTAAGCAGTGGCAGACTCTTTCTCATAATAATATGGGCTTTAGCAGGCTCTCTTAGTGCCACACTAGGGTTTAACCATTCCCAGCGGCACCTAGAGCTTCCTGTTGCAAGCGCCTATGACTCTCTGCCTGGGAATTTTCTCTGGTCACAGAAAGTGTGGCCATGCAGAACTGGCTGGACTTGCTGAGGAGTTAGCTCTGCTGGGAGCACCCCTTCAACTGGTAATGGTGAATAAATAACGTATTCATTGGGTAAAACAATTCTGAGTCTTTCTTTCTTCAGTACCCCAGTTGTCTGCAGCAGTAGCCTTCTTATCATCATACTATATAATGGTTCCCTTCCCCTCCCTGCCTCACTTCCCTGTTCCCTTACTGCCAAATAAATAGTCTGTATCCAAATTCTTGTCTTAACTAATATAAGATAATGGTTAATATTTATGTACCACTTACTAGTTGTCATACACTGTTCTAAGCACTTCATATTGAATCATTGCAGCAGCCCTATGAAATAAGTGATATCATTGTCTCTATTTTATATAGGAGGATACCGAGCCTCAGGAAGTTCAAGCGATTTGTCTGTGGCCACACACTAAAAATGTGAGAGCCAGAATTTGAACAACAGGCAGTCTGGCTCCAGCATCTCTATGGATTTAACTATTTATACTTCATGCAGACTGTGATGTCTAATGCAATAGGCACTAGCTAAATGTGGCTATGTACATTTACATTAATTAAAATGAAATTAAATTTAAAATTCAGCTTTTTGGTTGCACTAATTATGTTTGACTTACCTTAGAGGCACATGTAGATAGTGGCTATTCTATTAGATAGCAAAGATCTGGAACATTTCCATTGTTGTAAGAAGTTCTATTGAATATACAAGACCCTCTTTTAGACCTATGATCTATCTCAAACTTCCTTAACCCCATAGAAGCACTCACTTACCCAGAAGCACCCTCTATATAAGACAC
Source organism: Pipistrellus hanaki (assembly GCF_964339955.1). Lineage (NCBI taxonomy): Eukaryota > Metazoa > Chordata > Mammalia > Chiroptera > Vespertilionidae > Pipistrellus > Pipistrellus hanaki. The sequence continues at coordinate 52,313,916 of NC_140511.1, forward strand.
AGTTGAGGACAGAAAAAAATAGGAAAATGTATTAGGGTTCTTTAGCATTTCTCATGAGAGATACTCAGATCTTCCCATAAACCTCCTTACTTCTGATTTTCTTCAGCCAGTTCTATTGATCACACTTCTACTGTTTTCCCGATGACACTGAATTAGCAGGTAAAAATTCAAGTACACTGGGCCTCAGGCTACAGGCAGATATATTAACAGTGGTCAGAGGAAACCATAAAAAACCAAAATAGTGCAACCAGTGTGTCTCAGTGGTTGAATATCAACTTATAAACCAAAAGATCACGTTTGATTCCTGGTCAAGGCACATGCCCGAGTTGAGGACTTGATTCCTAGTAGGGGGTGTGCAGGAGGCAACTGATCAATGATTCACTCTCACCATTGATGTTTCTGTCTCTTTGTCCCTCTTCTTCCTCTCTGAAATGAAACAAAACAAATGAACAATCCAAAGCATGACCCTGAGATCCTGACTATGAAAATCTTATAGACAACTGAACATAAATAACTAATATTCTGATATGAATATAGAATAAGTAAAATCAATGGACTAAGAACTCAAAGCACAGTAGTCGTGGGTCAGCAGATGTGGAGGTAAATGGCCTGCTACCTCGGGCCCTTACTCAGGGCGCAGCAGTGTGACTGATGTTCTTTAGATGATGGCTGTGAGTCATCCAGAAAAGGTTGAGAGGAGAAGGTCATGCATTTTTAAAAGGGTTTCCATCCAAAATGGCTTTAAAAAAGGTGGGTTTTCCACATAAAGTGGGTCTCAGTTACCTGAAAATTTACCTTAGCAAAAACTTACTTTTTGGGGGGAGGGTTGAGTGCAGGAGATTTTACTCTAATTAGCTTTACAAGAAAGTTTACTTCCATTGCAGTGTGGAACAATGCTCTCAGACAGGGAGGAGAGTCAATTTGGGTCTTGGGAGTCTGAGCCAAAAGAGAATTTTAATCATTTCAGAGGAACCCAACCTGAGTAATTCCTTGACGTCATTCACTAAGTCTGTCCATCTCTCAGAGTGACCAGCTTGGGTCTGGGCCACCATGCTTTGCTCATTCTCTGGCAGGCACAGACAACTCTAAAAATATTCTCTAGAAGGGACTTCTGAGGGTTAGATGTTGGCATCTCTACTTCTCTGGGGTTTGGAGAAAGAAGCCTTCAGAAAGGTAGCCTGTGAAAGGGAGTGGGACTTAGAATTAGCTGAGGTCAAATGCCCAATAGATCGAATCTAATTTGAGGGCTCTGCAAAGAGGGTCGGTATCTCCTACCTTTTAGCCTGCCTTCTTAACTGGTTTAGCAGAAGAGAAAGCAGTGCAAAAACATACATTTCTAGTAGTAACTCTAGTAGGGCAGGGAAAGCCATTAAGAAACAAGGACTCTAGTCAAGCTCAGGATGCTGAGCAATTGGTTGCCTCTGTTGGTGAAGTTATAGAACAGCCTGAGAACTGGAGTGAGTGATTGCAAGTCTTTAAAAGGAGTAGTCAAACCCAAGATTTCCTTCTAAGCCGTATACAGTTATGTGACAGTCCCTCATGGCTCCCAGAAAAGACTAGAGGATTACCAGAATGAATGGTATAATAAAATTGTCAGCCTCATTTCTTACTCACTGGCTTATGCTCCACCTCACCCCCACCTTACTGACCCACATTAGGCAAATGAGAAGCCCATAGAAAAGGCTTGTAGTTACTCATAATTTGGGGTCCCCCTAAAAAAATGGTGAGGTTGTTTCTCATCTAATCATTCTATATTCAGGCTCATTGATGGACAACTCTTCCACCCCCATTTTCCAATTAGCATTTTATTACCATCCTCTTAAACATAAACCTGAAGCCAAGGAGAACTAGAAATGTGAGGTTAGCCTCTAATATAAGAACAAAACAAAGAACCTATTTTTAATAGCTCCAAAGAGCTAGAAGATGGTGTACCCATTAAATAAAAACAGGAGTCCATAAAAAGTAACACAGAATTAAAAAAAAAAAAAATCTCTTAGTGCCTAAACCGGTTTGGCTCAGTGGAAAGAGCATTCATTGGTCTGCTGATTGGAAGGTCCCAGGTTGGATTCTGGTCAGGGGCATGTACATTAGTTGCGGGCACATCCCCGGTAGGGGGCGTACAGCAGGCAGCTGGTTGATGTTTCTCTCTCAGATGTTTCTAGCTTTCTATTCCTCTCCCTTCCTCTCTGTAAAAAAATCAATAAAATATATTTTTAAAAAACCTCTTAGAAATTAAAAATATGAAAAAAATCATTGTTAAATTGAAAAACAAAAAAAAACAAAAACCCCACCACCTCCCAGAAAGTTAAGAGAGAAAGAGAGAGAAGTTACTAAAGAAATAAAGCAAGAAATTTCCTGAGAGTTTAGGACATGAATGAGATTGCAAATGTTCTGTCAGAACAATAAATAAAAAATATTATAATCTACACCAAGGCACCTCATCATGGTATTTTAGAACACCAGTGAGAAGATTCTGAAAGAGAAGGAGGGAGAGAAATAGAAATAGAAATAGACAGAGATCCTATGCCAGGTAAACAACAAAGGGAAATTGATTTTTTACAGTCACACTTGATATAGAATACTTTTAAAATTTGGAGTGAAAATGATGTTCAACCATGAATTTAATTTCCAGAAATCTATCTGTCATGGAATGGTGAATGTACTCCACTGAAGTGAGAGAGTAAAGCAAGAATGAGGAACAAATAAAATCTAGGAAAAGGAATAAACAAACCAGTGATAGGCAAAAAGAAAATGAAGCAAATGAAAAGAGAAGGAATTACTAACACAAGATAAAACAAAATGTACAAGAAAATGTAATCAAAATATACTTTGTGGCTCAACTGGGGATATTATTTATATGATCTTAATAATGTAAACCCTGAACAAATGAAACTACATCAAACTAAAAGGGTTTTGCACAGCAAAGGAAATCATCAACAAATGAAGAGACTATCTAGTGAATGGGAGAACATTGGCTGATACATCTCATAAGGGGTTAATATCCAAAATTTATAAAGAACTTATAAAGCAACACCCTAAACAATCCAATTTAAAATGGGCAAAAGACCTTAATAGACATATGAAAAGAGATTCAATGTCACTAATCATCAGAGAAATGCAAATTAAAACCACAATGAGATTATCACCTGACACCCGTCAGATTGGTTATCATCAATAAATCAACAAACAACAGTGCTGGTGAGGATGTGGGGATGTGGGGACGTGGAGAAAGGGGAACCCTCCTGCACTGTTGGTGGGAATGCAGATTGGTGCAGTCACTGTGGAAAGCAGAATGGAGATATCTCAAAAAACTAAAAATGAAGCTGCCTTATGATCCAGTGATTCTACTTCTGGGAATTTATCTGAAGAAATCCGAAACATTAATTCAAAAGACTATATGCATTCCTATGTTCATTGCAGCATTATTTACAATAGCCCAGATTTGGAAGCAGCCCAAGTGTCCATCAGTAGATGAATGGATAAAATAGCTATGGTACATTTTACACAATGGAATACGACTCAGCTGTAATAAAGAAGAAAAATTTACATTTCCCCCCCTCCTTAAACAAAAACATATTTTTGCTGTATTTTATTTACCATATAAATTATATTTAAAAATATACTAAGTGAAATAAGCTAAGTCAGAGAAAGACAAATACCATATGATTTCACTCATGTGTGGAATCTAAAGAACAACCTGAACAAGCCAAATAGAGACAGATTCATAGAGAGCAGACTGACTGCTCTGAGGGGTGGAGGGATTGATCAAAAAAGAAATAAAAGATAGAAAGAACTCATAGACACTCATAACATTGTAGTCTTTGAAGGTGAGTTAGAGGAGGTAGAGGTGGAGAAGGGTATGGGGAGGATAAAGGTGGTGGCAAAAATAATAATATAAACTCTGAATATCTATTTGACAAACAAATAGATGATGTGACTATTTTGAGAGGATGAATAGGATAGGGATGTGCTTTATTTGGGTATAGGGCGATATAAAAGGACTCCTGTTAAAGACATCATGGTAATCTAATCTAAGGAGGGTTTTGTTTTGTTTACTGTGAACTGCTAGTACCTAGAACAATGATGCTTGGCACATAGTAGGTCTTCCATAAATATTTGTTTGAATGAATGAAAATTTTCTCTAAACCATATGTCTCCTAGGAAATTTCTAAAGAAAACACAGTAAGTGAAAGTAAAAATAATAATAATAATAAACTTTAAAAGCTATAGTACCTGGAATCTGTTTTTCTCTAAAAATTTAAGATTATAATTTTCAAAATTTAAAAGTAATTACATTAAATAGTTAAATCCAGCATCAAAATATTTGAGATTATTCAAAAGAGAAAAATATTCCTGGGAAACTATTCTCCTTAAATTCTTATGCTATTTTGATTGGGGATGCCTTGTAGCTTCTGAACAGTTCCAGGGAAATCAAAATGTAATTTACTCTTTTAGAAAGTAAATTATTTTATTGACTTTTTCTTCTATCAGTCATTAATATCATACAAAGATGGGTTGAGGAAAACTCCCCCTTGTTTTGCTTTTCAAGTTGCTAGAGAAGAGAAAAGAATCTCTGGGTACACTTCCTCTCATATTAAATTCCAGAAAGTTTTCACCAGGACATAAATTCCTTTTATTAAATAGATTAAAAAAAATCTTTGGATCAATTATTTGCCCTTCCATCTAATGAATCTAAATTGAGTCTGCAGCCCAAATCAACTTGGCTGCAAATTTACTGCTGACTCTTACTGTAATGAACTCATGGAACCGTTCATTCATTCATCCCCTTTTCCTGCACATTTGCTGTGCACCTATTATGCATGTTAGTAGGTAGAAGATTAGGTCAAATAATTCTGGGTGCATCTGCACCCAAGAAGATATACAAAGCCTAGAACCAGATATATTTGTGTTCAGACGGGTGTCTGGGTTGGAGTGCACTCTTACTTGTCAAAGGGCAGGGTTCCTCCTCTCTGTGGCCTTTATAGAAATCTCAGCCTACTTCTCCCCAAACAGGATTTCTTCTGGATTTGTGGGCCACCCAGCACTCCTCTTTGGAGAGCAAGGCACAACCAGGGATTGTGCCCCCAGGGCTGTCAGTCCAAACATATTAAAAACGTCCTAGTGACATAGAGTCTCTGGAAAGGATGCCACCTTTCCAGCGCTCAGCCCCAAGGGTTCAGAGTTCCTCCCAAACTCACATTTTTGGGGCCTCTGGGGAGGCCAAACCCCAACGCTACTCCTCCTGCACTCCCGGCCAGCTGCTCCTGAACTCAGCGTCCCTGATAACTTCTTGGAGGTGAGGAAGCTTGGGGCTCCAGGGTCTAGGGCCTTCCAGACCTTGCCCCCTACTTTCCCTTTCCCTGACCCTCCAGGCTGCCCAGCTATTTCTCAACGCCCCCAGAGCTCCGTGGGGCGGGGTGCATGCTCTGCCAGACGCAGAGCTGGGGGGGGGGGGGGGGTCCTGGAAGAGGGGTGTAGAGGGCAGAGGCTTTAGACAGATAAGGCCTCCCAGCTGTGCCTGGTCCTTCACAGCCCCTTTCCCGGGTTGGAAATGGGTAAAGGGGCACAGGAATCTCCCCTCATATTCGTAGGATTTGTGAGGAAGGTCCTCCTGGTAAAAGCCGCTTCGAGGTCCCTGATTACATCCCAAAGCAAGTTCAGTACTTTGGGCGCAGAGAGAACTCCCCACTGTGCAAAAGGAAGCCGTTGGGGAGTAGCGCTTTCTGGAGTGGTTCCCGAGGTCCTGGGAGTGCCCCCGCCCGGCGCGCCGTGTCAGCCACAGCCCCAGGCGCGTTCTAGGCATCCCGGGTTCCTGGGGGCTGGAGCGACTCTGGCCTGTGCAGCCTCTGAGCCTCTGACTTGTGCAGCTTCTGAGCACTCCGCCTGCCACAGACATCCGTGGAGTGGAGGGCCCAGACTGACATCTCCTGAACTCTCTTCTGACCAGCCCAAACCAGAAGGTCCCACGAGCTTCTGGCCACTCCCTCCCTGTTCGTCGCCTTCGGCCAAGGCCTCCCGAGCTCAGGAGGGATCGGTGGGGCGCATTCGGGGTGCAGCTACTACGAAGGGGCAGCCTAAGGCCCCGAGGGTGGGTGGCGCTCCCCCATTTACTCCGCATGGCTTTTACCTCCAGCTTAATCCATGGCCAGAGCTGGAGTCTTCGCCCCCCGCCCCAGAGAACCAGGCCCTTCGCGTGGATGTGGATGGGCGTGTGTCTGTGTGCGAGCTTGCGGGACACTGGGCACCGCTGTGCACATGAAGGAGCCCGTTTCCCCGAGCAGAGATGGAGGGGATGCCTTCGGGGTTCCTGCGAAATTGGTCTGATGGGTGGGCGCGAGCGCTCATTTGCAAACAGCTCACGAGGGCGCTGGCTTATCTGGGAGGCGCTGTGTGTGTGTGTGTGTGTGTGTGTGTGTGTGTGTGTGTGTGTCCGTGTGTGAATGCGACTGCGACAGGCAGAGCGTTTGGCTGGCGTCCAGGGACGTGAGTGCGGTCCACGAGCCGGGCAGAGAAGCGCGAGTGCGCGCGCCCCGCCCGCCTGCAGCCCAGTCTGAACGTCCAAAGGGCACCTTTGGGCTTACCCTCTCCTTGGGGCCCCCTTAGCAACCCAGCGCTTCAGGGAGCGAGTGTATGGGGTGGGACAGGTAGTTTGCCCAGCAGTTGGGCAAACAACCAGAGGGGCAGGGCGGTTGTGAAAACCAACAGCTGCGCTGCAGTGGAGGGTCCCGGGTTAGGGGGATGCTAAGCTCCCTCTCTGAGGATTAGGGGCTACACACTGTGCAGGCTGCGCCAGTTTAGCCCCTTCCTCAGTCCCCTCCTTTTCCCCACTTCTACACATTCCCAGAGGAGTGAGGTGAAGGAGGCTTGGCTGCCAGACTGGAAATAGAACTTCTTTGTGGAGTCCAGGGCGCGCGGGGTTGGGGTGGGGTACCCTAGTGTGTTGGGGGAGGGAAGGAAGGAAACTGGATGGCACAGGAGCACTCCAGGTGGTCCAAAGAGATCACTCTTTCAAGGCCCCTCTACTCCAGGACCCCCTCCCTCCTTCGCCTAAGACTGTTTCAGCTGAGCTCCATTTAGAACCCGGGACCGCTGCTCAGTCCCCGGGAGTTCAGGTGGCGGGCTGGGGGCCGTACTGGAGCGGCAGGAGACAGGTGCAAGGCTAGAGTTCAGAGAGTGAGAAAAGCTCCGGCTTCTTACTTTTGGTGACGCCACACTCCCAAATTTGTCTCCACTTTCTGGACGTCGAAGGCTCTCCAACCTCTCCCAGCCCTCCAGCTCTCCAAGCAATGACCTCATTGCAAGACAGTCTGAGCCGGTGGCTCCCTCCCTAGTGGACCGGTGCGGGGAGCGGGAGCAATGACGCAATCGGAGCTGGGTCGGTCCTGGCCACTTTGGATTGGCCACGCAGGCTCGTGGGGAACCCCTCCCACTATCCCTGGAATAAGAGCCAAGAGCTCCGCTGGGAAGACACCCACAGCAGGCGTTGTGTCCATCCAGGGGGACCGGCTGCTGGCACTCTCCCGCAACTCCATTCACCAGGTGAGGAACTTCCCACTCCACCCTAATCCCCTGCTTCTGGCTGAGTTCGTCCAGTTTGCTGGACCTGCCTGCCTGCCTGCCTTTCCTTTGCCTCTCACCACCATCTCGTCCCATCTACAGCAAGGTGCTCCTAGCTCTCTGTCCTCCTCAGGAGAGGGCGGGCGGTTGGGATGGGCAGTGCATTCTCCTCTAATAACCACCAGTGGAATCCCCAGCATCCTCAGGGCTTCCCCTGGGCGCTGGGAGCCCCATAAGCCCAGATGGGTGGGTCTGCTGGCCGGCCCTGCAGTGGTGCATGCAGGATCCTGCAGGAGTTGGGTCTGGGAGTCCCCTTTGGGGACTGTGTCCTCAGGGACCACATTTGGCTCCCAGGACGGGGAGCCCTGAGCCTTCCTCTGAGGCGCCTCCAGCCCGCCAGTGTTCCTAGGGCGTTGGCAGGGACCCGAGGCAGTGCAATTGGTGAGCCAGAACATTGGGCTCAACTCGGGGTGCTGGCACCCAGGATCTACTGCCAAACTACCCTCCAGCACAGCCCTGAGACACCAGTAACTGGCATGTTAAATTTTCCCCCAAACCCAAACCCTCAGCACTCTCTTCCAACTGACCCTTCCCGTTTTCCTCTCCCCGAGTTAATGGGAAGTTCAGCGGAGAGGAAGGGGCTCCTGGATTTCTCAGCCCTGAGAGGACAGGAGATGCAGTCTGCAGCAGGGTGGGTCCACCTGTTTCCTGCCTCGGGCAGAAGGTGTGGGTTCCTGTGCATGGCCACCTTTGTGTCTTCTCTCTGGCTTCCCTCAGGACAGAGCCAGAATGCTCCCCGTCCTCACCCAGGACACTTGTTTCTGCTCTTCGGAGCACATGCACAGGAGTCCATCCAACAAAGGAACAGAACCAAGGCCTGAGGTCACAAGGCAGTTGTGGCGGAGGAAGGACTGGAACCCAGGTCTGCAGGCTCTAGGCCAGGCTTGGTCTTGGTGCAGCCGTAATGTTCTTCTCCTTTTGCAGAGAGGCATCATGGGCTTCGGGAAGTCCTCCCCCTTCTTGGCTCTCAGCATCTTGGTCCTGTGCCAGGCAGGCGGCCTCCAGGCAACACCGCTCAGGTGAGAGGGCCTGAAGCTACTAGCCTCTGCCCCTGGATCAGGTAGTTCTGTGCCTCTGAAGTCGCAACAGTGAGGCTCCCAGTGAATCAGCACCCTCAGGTGGACACTGGCCTCAAACCCTGTGGGCGAGGCATGGGGAGAGAAGGTCACGTTTTCAGGGCATGCCCCATGAGCAGGAAGCCTTGCTGCTTATCCTGGAGAGAGGCCAGACAGGGACTCAGAGCCTGTACTGGGTTTGCTTCCCCTCCCCAGGTGGGCCTTGGAGAACCTCCCAGACCCAGAACTTGCTGCTCTCAATGAGAAGGATGGGCGCCTCCTACTGGCTTCACTGGTGAAGGCCTATGCACAGAGGAACACCAATGAGCTGGACCAGCCTGAGGAGCAGGGCCTGGAGGGAGAGGACTCCAGGTAAGACACCCTACTCACCTTGGCATATCCAGGGGGAAAAAAACATCTGGCCAGAAGTCCAGCAGGATGGCCTTGTTTGCCAGGCTCTGGAGCCCGGCCATTCTCATGCTCCACGGAAGACAAAGGTTCAGGGCAGCTGGAGCGATTGTGGTTAGACACATTGAAAAGATCCATTCCTGAAAGCTGTTAGGGAAGGAAACAAGGTGGCGTGGAATCACTTCCTCTGGGAATTGGTCTTGCTTTACTGAGAAGACTTCCCAGCGTTGGGTGAATTAAGACTGGTCAGTTCAAAGCCAGCAGATCTCAGGATGTTTTAGAAATGTAACCAGTGTGTTGTCACCTCACACCTGCAAGGAGCCTTCACTGCACATTTGCAAGGTGAAGCCAAGAGCCTTGCAGAGGGTGGGGTCAACTAGAGCAGTGTCCGAGTTAGGTCTGGGCCTTTACATGTATAGGATCTGTGAAGATGTATATGTTTGTCATGAGGCTGGGGATAACACCCTTCCCCAGCCCCACCTCTCTGTTGCACCCTGAGCTTGGAGCACTGCTGAGGCAGAGGCATGGGTTGCACTTGCACTTGCTCTGAGAACCTCTCTGCAGAGCATGAAGGCCTGAGCAGGAAAGAGGACCTCTTCCCCACTTCAGCCCTTCCCCACACTGTGCTGACTCAGCAAATGCTTGATTTCTCTTAATGGGAGATGTGTGAGCTGCCCTTCTGCCTGGTCCTCCTGCTCCTGCTCAAAGTACCCCCTCCCTGCATGACTGCCCCTCACTGAAGGCCAACCTGGTGCATGGTATTGTCTGGCTTGTCTTCCTTACAGTCTGGACAGCTCCATCACTAAGCCGTGCAGCATTCTGAGTATTTGTGTTCTGGGCACATACTTGAAGTGTCTGAACAATTTTCATGTGTTCTCCGGCATTGGCTTTGGGGCTGAAACACTTGGAAAGAAAAGGGATATAGCCAGTGGTTTGGAGAAGAACTGCTATCCCAGTTTTGGGGTGCCCAAGGATTCCAAGTGAAATGGAATTTCTTCTGATTTTCTTTCTTGCTCTCATTGATGAACGTAGTGCATGCAGATTTCACTCTGATTGCTTTTCAAGCTGGTATTGGTAGCTCTGCTCATGACAGAAAATGTTGGGGACCTCAGGATGGAATAAAAGAGAGTGGGACTCAGACCAGGTGAGAGATAAGAGAGACTGAGGGAAGCTTCTTGAAATCCTAGAGGATATCACCGCAGAGTCCTCTGGTTTCTGTTTTATCCCTCAGCATAAAATTTGATGAATAAACCCATTTTCTAAAAGAATGTACACTGTGATGGTCATTACTCTAGTCCATATTTAAGACTTGAAGGTGCCCAGAGCCTATGGTTAAAAGTAACTTTAGTCTGAGGATAGCTGGGTATAGGGCTTGGTGAGGGGTCACTGGGAACCAACTCCAGCATCAAGAAGAGATGTACTGCCCTAGCTGATTTGGCTCAGTGGTTATAATGTCTGCCTGCAGACTCAAGGGTCCTGGGATCAATTCTAGTTAAGGGCACATATTTTGGTTGCAGGCTGGATCCTAGACCCCTCAGGGCTCATGTTGGAGGCAACCAATTGATGTCTCTCTCTCACATCAATGTTTCTCTCTTTCTGTCCCCCTCCCTTCCTCTCTCTCTCTCTCTCTCTCAAAAAAAAAAAAAATCAATGGGTGAGGATTAACAAAACAACAACAAAAATATTAGTTGCAGTGTGGGACAAAAAAAAAAAAAAAAGAAAAAAAAAGAAAAAAAAAAAAAAAAAGAAGAACAGGTGTGCTGAAGAGCAGCAGGTAAGCACTTTTTGTAAGGCCTGTTCTCTGAGCTTCTTCCAGGTAAAACTTAAGGGAATTTTTATTTTCCCAGGGAAAGTGGTTTCATTGGTGCTCATGGCTGAGGTATGCTTTCTGTATGCTTCTTTTATGTCCTGAGGTGGGCTTAAGTCTTTGTCAAAAACTTCTTTTCGCCGAAACCGGTTTGGCTCAGTGGTAGAGCGTCGGCCTGCGGACTGAAAGGTCCCGGGTTCGATTCCGGTCAAGGGCATGTACCTTGGTTGCGGGTGCATCCCCGGTGGGGATTGTGCAGGAGGCAGCTGGTCGATGTTTCTCTCTCATCGACGTTCTAAGCTCTCTGTCTCTCTCCCTTCCTCTCTGTAAAAAATCAATAAAACATATTTAAAAAACAAAACAAAAAAACCCACAAAAAAACTTCTTTTCGTTCCCAAAGAGATTATATGTAAGGGTCAATAAGTGGAGGGTTTCAGTATGTGTCTCAGGTTAGGAACTGGGTTTTATCATGAAGGGCTCCTAGAAAAGGCTGCCAGGCCATTTTCTCTAACAAATTTAGTAATTGCATATAGAAGAAACCCTTATTCTCCGCCCTCCACCCCCCTCCCGCCCACACACTTTTTATTTTATTTTTGTAAGATATACATAAAAATTTTGCCATTTTAGTTTTGTTGTTGTTGTCTGTTTTTTTTTTTTAATCTTTATTATTGTGAGTATTACAGATGCCCTACTCCACGAAGTTTCTATCCTGCCCCAAGCCTTCACCACCCTATTGTCTGAGTCCATAGTTAATGCATATCTTTGGTTAATCTCTTCCCAGCCCCTCTCCCGCTTCCCTCTGATATTTGCTATGTTTCCATGCTTCTTTATTTATCAGTGTAATTTGTTCATTAGATTTCTTGTTCATTTACTTTGATTTTTAGATTCAATTGTTGATAGATATGTATTTATTGACATTTTATTGTTCATATTTTTATTTCTACTTTTCCTCTTCCACCCCTCCCCCATCCTCCTCCTCCTTTTCTTCATTCTCCTTCTTTTCATTTTCAGCCTCATTCTTATTTCTCTTCTTAAAGAATATCCTTCCACTATTGGTTTGGTATGCTCCTTTAGCTTTTCTTTTTGTCTGTGAAGCTCTTTATCTTAACTTCAATTCTTAATGATAGCTTTGCTGGGTAGAGTAACCTTGTTTATAGGTTCTTGCTATTCATCACTTTGAATATTTCTTGCCACTCCCTTCCGGTTTACAAAGTTTCTGTTGAGAAATCAGTTCGCAGTTATATGGGTGTTCCCTTGTAGGTAATTAACTGCTTTTCTCTTGCTGATTTTAAGATTCTCTCTTTGTCTTTAATCTTTGGTATTTTAATTATGATGTGTCTTGGTGTGGGCCTCTTTGGGTTCCTCTTGTTTGGGGCTCTCTGTGCTTAAAGGGGAAGTTTTCTGTCATATTTCTTCATATAGGTTTTCAATATCTTGCTCTCTTCCTTCTCTTTCCGGTACTACCATAATGCAAATGTTAGTATGTTTGAATTTGTCAAAGAGGCTCCTTACACTATCTTTATATTTTTGGATTATTTTTCTTTTTGCTTTTCTCACTGGGTGTTTTTTGCTTCCTCATATCCCAAATCATTGATTTGATTCTTGGGATCCTCTACTGTTGAATCCCTATATATTACTCTTTATTTATATATGTATACTTAATTTCTGACTGATCCTTTTCCTGTATTTGAAATTACTACTAAGATCATTGAAAGTCTCATTAAGTCCCTTGAAGTAGCTCTCTTTAAGATCTTTGAGTAACCTTATAACTATTGTTTTGAACTCTGTATCCAGCAGTTTGCTTGCTTCTATTTCTTTCATTTGTGATATGTTTCTTTGTCTCAAAATTTTGGCTGCTTCCCTGTGTTTGTTTCTATGTGTAAGGTAGAGCTGATTTGTCTCCTGGAATTGGTAGAGTTGCCTCGTATAGTAGGTGTCTTTTAGGGCCCAGTGGCTCACCCTCCCCAGACACCTGAGCTGGACCTTCTACATACGCCTCTGTGTGGGCTGTGTGCACAGTCTTGTTGAGTTGAGTCTTGATTGCTATTGGCATTATTGGGAGGACCTCCAGGCCAATTGACTGTGAGGATCAGCTGCTGTGCAGGACACACTCCTATGGAGCAGGACTTGCTTCAGTGGGGCTTTGGTGCTCACTGAGTCTGCCCCTTGTGTGTGTCCCCTATGGAAATGTAGAGTTGTAATCTAGTATGGTCTGAAGTTGTCCACTGGGTGCACTGGCTGTAGGGCCTACAGAGATGTGCAAAGTCAGCCACTGGCTGGGGCCACCTGGCAGGAACTACAGAGAATCTGCAGGTGGTTGCTATTTGTATTTGGCTTGGAACTGCCTAGGCAAGGCCCTGCTGTGAAGCAAGGCATTCTGATGCTAGTGCTGGGTCTTAGGCCTTTTATTGATACATTTGGGGCATGCTGATGCTAGCTGCTGCTAGTTTGAGAGATTTTAGGAAGGTCTAAAGCCTGAGCTAGGAGAGGCAATTTGTAGGGAAAAATAGGTGCAAAAACTTGGGTGGGGCTGCAAATTGGATGGGACAGAGTCTTAGGGAATCACCAGGACAGAGTAAACAGTGTGAACTATGGTCATAGAAATTAAGTTATGGCTATCAGTCAGCCCTGCAACATGGGAGGTCTTAGCATAGGAACAATGATCTCTGCAAGCACCCCTTCTGGGAAAAAAAACACCCCTGAGTCCTTGCTCCAATGCCAGACAATCAAGTTCCTTCCTGTATGTTCCTGGATCCTCCAAAACTGCCACACAGTATTGGAGCCCAGAGGGAGTATGGACAAGTAATGTGCCAGACCTTTAAGAGGAACTGCCTGGGTCTCTAGTAGCCTCCATGTCACTAGCTACAATCCCTGCTTGTTTTTACAGCCCCAAATTATAAGGACTTCTCTTCCTTGCTCTGGAAGCTTTGGCTGTGGTTCTAGTGTGGGGCTGGAACTCCTCGCTTTTCATAGAAGGCCTCCACAGAGGAGATATCCCTCCTGATTAAAAAAACCACACACACCACATGTGGATGTTGGGCCAATCCATTCCACACTTCCGCTCCTCCTATCAGTCTTAATGTACTTTATTCTTTACTTCTATTGTTGTAGGACTTCCATTCAGCCAGATTTCAGGCAGTTCTGAATGATGGTTCTTTATTTTAGCTGTAATTTTGTTGTGGTTATGGGAGGTGGCAAGTACCAGAGTTTACCGATGCTGCCATCTTGGTTCTTCCAAAAACATTTATTATTTTTTTAAACATATATTTTATTGATTACAGAGAGGAAGGGAGAGATAGAGAGAGATAGAAACATCAATGATGAGAGAGCTGACTCCTTGATGCCCCCTACTGGGAATCAAGCTGCAACCTGGGCACATGCCTTTGACCAGAATCAAACCTGGGATCCTTCAGTATGTAGGCTGGTGCTTTATCCACTGTGCCAAACCAGCTAGGGCCAGAAACACTCATTCTTAAGTGGTATGTTGAAGGGCTACAATTCTCTTTGAAAAGGTCCCATTGGGTAGGCTTCAGACTCAACTCTCACTAGCAGGCTGTCTCTTCTTTCTCCATCTTGCAAATCAGTGTCACTCCCAAGAAGAGAAGCTGCAACACTTCCACTTGTGTGATCCATCGGCTGGAAGACATTCTGAGCAAACATGGGGGGATACTTAAGGAAGACTTTGTGCCCACTGATGTGGGCCCTGAGTCCTTTGGCCGTCGCCGTAGGGAACTTCAGGCCTGAGCTGCTAAAGGACTCCAGGAAGAAGGTAACTGCTTTTGTTCTGTTGGATGATAGGGGAAGGTATCTGGAATTTTTAACATTCACATTTTGAAACCCACTGGACCTGGTTCCTCAGATCCTTCTCTCCGGAGGTAGTGGGTTCCTTTTACAACTCAGCTTGAAGTCAGAGCACTAGGGCAGGCTATAGAGATGCAATTTGGTCTTTCTGAGAAGAGAAGTGAATGAAAAAATGCTTGCTGAATTCATAAAGGGAGAGCCCTGCAAATCTTAGCCAGGCCGCTCCTCATTAATGAACATAGGTTCAACCCTTCAATGTTCACAGGTTTAGTCCAGAGGGCTATCATCTTAACACTACTGCTAATGTTCATAGTGATGGTTGAGGTGTTTTTTTTTTTTTTTTTTTTTTTCCCATTTACTTTAAAAGCCTGCTTATATCTCATATCTATAATTTATAAATGCTGTTTAGTTTAAGAAGCACTTCTATGAATTAATGTTCTTTTCAGTAATAATTGTGTTTATTTCCTTCTTGTTCTTATTCCTCTTCTTTTAACTTTTTTTTTTTTTTTTTTAAATCTCAGGTTACAATGAATCTGAACTCACCACTTCAATTAATTTCTGTTGACAACAACTTGGTGAGAAGACCCCAGGGATGATATACATGTTTGCATCCAAATAGATTTAAAAAAAAAAGCGCCTTTGCACTAAAAAAAAAGAAAAAAAAGAAAAAAAAGAAATTAAATGCAAAATATACTACAAATTCCATATTTGTTGTGCATCATTTTTATATTTGATTCTATGTGCAATAAACGTGATGACGTCTCTCATCAGCTTACCTGGTAGCAAACTGGTTCTTTGAGAGCTCTCCTGTTGTTCATGGCAGCTTTGCCAAACCAAAGGAGACATGAAATCACTGCCTCTTGTGATCTCTGGGGTGATGCTATGCTTTGTTTTAATGGTGATGCTATGCCTTGTTGTCTAAGAGCTTGATTGTATAATTTATTTAAGAAAATGTCAATATTGTGTCATTTGTGAACTTCATCAAGATTAAAAGCATATTTTGGATACATGTGTTTCAAAACCCTGGTGGTTTATTTCAACTTGTTTTTTAATGTAATAATAATGATAGTTAACATTTTTTGAATGCTTACTCTAGACCAGTAGTCAGCAAATCATGGCTCGTGAGCCACATGCAGCTCTTTGGCCACTTGAGTTTTTAGCAAAGGCCAGTTTAGGAGTACCCTAATTAAGTTAATAACAATGTACTTACCTATATAGTTTAAGTTTAAAAAATTTGGCTCTCAAAAGAAATTTCAATTGTTGTACTGTAGATATTTGGCTCTGTTGACTAGTGAGTTTGCCGACCACTGCTCTAGACCATACAATGTTCTGAGATAGTGAATTCATTTAATCTTCGTGATAACTTTATGGGGTAGATACCATTTATATTTCCACTTCTCATCCGAGGAAACAGGCATTGAGAAGTGAAGGTCACACAGACTCAGGTGTTAGTTTTCAGAGCTTGCCATAGAAACCACTGTGCTGTATGCTTCATAACAAAGGCTTCTTATGTTTTTCAGACCTGTGAGCCATTCTTTGACCTAGCCACCTCACTTGATAGACCATCAGATTTTGAAGACAAATGGGAAAATTTACATATATAAACAACCTAATTTCACACACACAAATAACCTAAACCAACCTTATCTAATTAAATGGACCCCTTCTACCCATTACTTTGTACTACAGGGTGAATGTTTATATACTCCCCGCCCCCCCCCCCCCAACCCCTTACCAAAATGTGTATTTTGAAACCTAACACCAAAATGATGTTATTCGGAGGTGGGGCCTTTGGGTGGCGAGTAGGTCATAAGGGCAGTACCCTTACCAATGCAATTAATACCCTTAAAATAGAAGCCAGAGAGAATTCCCTTGCTCCTTCCACTGCAGTGTGAGGTTACAGTGAGAAGACTGCTATGTATGAGGAACTGGGCCCCCCACCAGACACTGAACCTGCTAGTGCCTTGATATTGGACTTCCCAGCCTCCAGAACTGTGAGAAATATATATTGTTGTCTATAAGCTATCCAGTCTGTGGTGTTTTGTTATAGCAGCCCAAATAGACTAAGACACTTACTTGCCTTCGATGATCTATTTATGGTCAATGTTATTGCATATATACACCATCTATCCCCCTCACCCATGTATTATTACATCAATTTACCCATAACTATTTCCCCATATATCTCTAAATGGGACATACTCTTTAAACACAATCACAATCCCATTTAACAAAATAAATTAACAGTAATTTCTTCATTGTTTAATATCTCACATCAAGTTATGGCTCACATTCTTCCATTATCACATATTTGTATATGAATTACATATATATCATAGAGAATATGTTTATATGTACATATATGTATAAAACCTAAGCTCAAGGTCTTCACATTGCTGCTGGTTGATATGCTTTAAGGTTCTTCTGATTTAGCTCCCTCTCCACCTCCCCCTTCCCCCCCTTACCGCAATTTATTTTTTGGAGAAACTAAGTTATTAGTTCAATAGAGTTTCTCATGTTCTGAGTTTTGATGATTATATCCCTATGGTGAGGTTTATAACGCATTCCTTTATCTTTCATTTTTCTGTGAGTCAGATCTCTAGTGAGAGGAGAGAGAAGTGGGAGGTAAATTGAGAGAAGTAATGGAGGACTGTGAGGGGCATAGGAAAGAGTGGCTTTCTATCTTGTTGAAATTCTATATTTGGTGAGACAGCATTCTCATACTTTCCTTTATTTTGTTAGATATTAATTCCCATAGTTATTTGAATATATATATATAAAATAGCTGATTTAGAACTTTTTGTCTACAAAGTTCAATGTCTGTGTTTCCTAAGGAACAGTTTTTATTAACTGCTTTTCTTGTGCATATAGACTTTTTCCTGCATGTCTCATAAAATATATATTTTTGAAAACTGGACATTTAAAATAATCTAATGTGGCCGAAACTGGTTTGGCTCAGTGGATAGACCATTGGTCTGCAGACTGAAGGGTCCCAGGTTCGATTCCTCTCAAGGGCATGTACATTGGTTGTGGGCACATCCCCGGTAGGGGGTGTGCAGGAAGCAGCTGGTCAATGTTTCTCTCTCATCGATGTTTCTACCTCTCTGTCCCTCTACCTTCCTCTCTGTAAAAAATCAATAAAATATACTAAAAAAAATAATCTAATGTGGCAACTTTGAAAATCATATTTCCTCCCTAGCACTTGGATTTATAATTGTTTTTTTTTTTTTGTTGTAGTTGTTGCTTGTTTGCTTAGTGACTTCTCTGAAGTAAAAATTTTTTAAAGTCTTTATTTTTTGTCATGCAGCCATTGTTTGGTTAGCTTAATGGTTAGGTAATGATTGGTCAAATATCCCCTAACTGTCTAGAATCAATAAGTCTTTTAATCTTTACCAAGGGGCTCCATGTGCATGTCGGGACATACCTTCAACACTCAGACAAGTAGTTGACAACTTTGCCATAGTTTTTGACTTTCTGCTTGCAGATAGCCTCAAGGTCAGTGAGAGGCCAGAGCTCTGGGTTTTCTCAAGTTCGTCCTGAGCATGCACGCAGCTTCATGATTCCCAGAAATATGTCAGAGCTTTTCAAAGTTCTTATAGACACCACATTCCCCAGATCTCCTTTTAAATGTTTTTGGTTAGTCTATTATGTACTCCCAAGTACTATTCTCTAGTTCAGGCACTTGTGAATTTAAGTAAGTGCTTGTTTTCATTTGTTGGCTGGTGGACATATCAGAGGGATAGTCAATTTGCATGTTTCTCTTTTATTAGTGTAATTAGATTTTAGAGAAAGAGGGAGAGAAACATCAACTTGTTGTTCTACTTATTTATGTATTCATTGGTTGATTCTTATATGTGCCCTGCCCTAGGATCAAACCTGAAACTGTAACCAACTATGGCAAAGTTGTCAACTACTTGTCTGAGTGTTGAAGGTATGTCCCGACATGCACATGGAGTCCCTTGGTAAATATTAAAAGACTTATTGATTCTAGACAGTTAGGGAATATTTGACCAATCGTTACCTAACCATTAAGCTAGTCATTTAATTACTTAAATTCACAAGGGCCTGGACTAGAGAATAATAACAAATGCTCCTGAAGAAAAGGCTTTATGCACTGAGCAAGTTCCACGTCAGATCAAAGAAAGACAACATTGCAGATGAGGTCTTTCAAGGAATGATCAGAGAGAGTCAATAATGATAATACTCTTGGAATGAGTCTTTGAAAGAGGTCCACCCTCATTTGCTAGATTGATGGTTTGTACCATGAAGCTGGGCTATTAGTATTAAAAGCTACCACAGAATTGGAGAGCAGGACATGAGACTAAAGCAAGTTAAAATATGATAGGCCCTGGTTAGAATTGGTTAATTAGCTCAGTTGGTTACAGTTTCAGGTTTGATCCTAGGGCAGGGCACATATAAGAATCAACCAATGAATATATAAATAAGTAGAACAACAAGTTGATGTTTCTCTCCCTCTTTCTCTAAAATCTAATTACACTAATAAAAGAGAAACATGCAAATTGACTATCCCTCTGATACGCCTACCAGCCAATCAGGACTGAGTATGCAAATTAACCAAACAAAGATGGTGGTGGCCATGGAGCTGGAGCAAGCAAGAGGCTTGGGTTGCTCCTGGTGATGGAGGAAGCCAAGCTTTCTGCCCGCTCTGGCCTCCGCTCCAGAAGAGGCTGGGAGCCTGGGTCACCAGGAGGTGTGGCCGGCATGAAAATGACCATCAGCCCCTCACCCAGGCTGGCCACACCCATGATCTGGGATACCCTTCAGGGCAAACCAGCTGGCCCCCATCAGGCCTCTCTCTATACTATAATAATAAAAGGGTAATGTGCTCATTAGACTGGGAGACCTTCTAGGAGACCTTCTGGATGTTCTTCTGGACAAAGCCACAGTGTTGGGGCTGAGGTAGAGGTGGTTAGAGGCCAAGAGGGGAGGGAAGTTGTGGGTGATCAGGCCGGTGGGGGGGGGGGGGAGGCATTCAGTGGTGATCAGACTGGTGAGGGGGGCCAGTTGGGGGCAAGCAGGTCATCAGTGGGGATCAGTTGGGAGTGATCAGGACAGTGGAGGGCAGTTTGGGGTGAGCAGGCCATCAGAGGGGCAGTTGGAGGTGAGCAGGCCAGTGGGGAGGGCAGGTGGGGATGAGCAGGCCAGCAGGGAGGGCAGTTGGGGGAGAGCACGCTGACATGGGAGGCAGTTGGGAGTGATCAGGCTAGTAGGGGAGCAGTTGGAGATGATCAGGCTAGCAGGGGGGTGGGGGGCATTTGGGGGTAATCAGATTAGTGGTGGTGGGGAATTTGGGATGAGCAGGCTGGCAGGCAGAGTGGTTGGGGGCAGTCAGGCAGGCAGGCAGGTGAATAGTTAGGAGCCAGCAGTCCCAGGTTGTGAGAGTGATGTCTGACTGCTAGTTTAGGCCCAATCCCTATAAATTGGCAGTAGGACATCCTTCGAGGGGTCCCAGATTGGAGAGGGTGCAGGCCGAGCTGAGGAACACACCCCCCCCCCCCCCCCGCAATGAATTTTTTGTACCAGGCCACTAGTATATATATATAAGAATAATATGCACATTGATGGAATGATGGAACAACCAGAACAACCGCTTGACCAGTTGTTAGGAGGTACACTGACCACCTCTTGGTATCTCCCCCTGGCCGGCAGGCTCCGATCCCTCAATGGTGAATGGGGAACCGGGGGTGAGTGGCAGCGGCTGCCAGCAGCCAGGGAAAATAGCCCTGATCACAGGCCAGGCCTAGGGATTGTACCTGTGCACGAATTTTGTGTGCCGGGCCTCTAGTTAATAAATAAAAGGCCACAAAGCTCACCATTATTTCTGGAATTCAGCTGTTTCTGGAATTCAATAAATAATTGCTTCTTGAATTGCTGTAAACCTTTGACTAGTTGCTAGTTTTGAAAAAGTAAATCTGAACATTTTTGTTACTCCTTTCATAGATTTTATGGAGGAGGAAATTTTTGGAAATTCTTCACTGTTTTCACAGACAAAACTATTTTTGTCTTCATTAATGAAGGATATTTTCACTGGATATCAGATTATGGATCGGCAGTTTTTTCCTTTAGCATTTTAAAGATGTTTTTTATTCTCTTCTAGACTCTATGGTTTCTTAGTAGAAATTTGCATTCATTTAAACCTTTGTTCCTCTATATGTGATGCATTGTTTTTCTCTAGTTGCTTTCAAATTTGTTTTATTTTATACTGTTTGATTAACATGTGTCTAGGTATAATTTTCTTTTTTTCTGGTCCAGATTCTCTGAGATTGAATCTGTAAATGTAAGTTTTCCATGAACTTTGAGAAATATTTAGCCATTAATTTTTATGTGCCAATATTTTCCTTTTTTGGGGGGATCTCCAGGGACAAATGTTAGGCCTTTTAATATTGTCCCACAATTTTATTCTGTTAAATTTCAAAGTTTTGTTTCTCTGTGTTTTTCAGATTATATAATTTTTATTGACTTATCTTTAAGTTTAGTGATTCTTTTTTTGTTATCAACATTCTTTTATTGATCTCACTCAATGAATTTTTTTGTTTTGGATATTATATTTAAAAACGTCTGTTTTGTCTTTTTTTTTCTCTCTAATTTTTATTTCTTTGTTAACAGATGCTATCTCTCCATTGATTTACAAACTATTCAATATTACCTCATTGAATATGCTGTTCATGGATTTGGGTTTGTGGAATTTAAGTTACCCTTGGACAAAGCATTAAAAGACAAGAGATTGAGAAAAAAATTTCCTCTAAAACTTTGGCACCCAAAGAGCTCCCTTTGCAGTCCCTTTTGTCAGAGACATAGGTTTTAGTTGCCTGCACCACTGCTATCACTGCAACAGTACAACACTGACCCTTTCCTGGCATTGGAACAGAGCCAGGAGGAAAGAAAGAATAAACAATGGCGACTCTGGATTTGAAGGGGTTCCTCTGGCCAGAAAGAGGGGGATTCTCAGGGTTTTTGTTGTCTGTACTCACTGCACAATTCCATGACTAAGCACCCTTAGGTTAAATTAAGAGGGCAAAAGGGGGAAAAGAATACCTCAGGAAACTTACTGGCATTTTTACCATTTCTTCCCCTTCCCTGGTGCAACTGCTATTGCTTACTTAAAAAAATGTTTTTATTGATTTCAGAGAGATAGACATATCAATGATTGAATCACTGGTTGGCTGCCTCCACATCCCTCCCCCTACTGGGGATTGCACCCACAACCCAGGCATGTGTCTTGACTGAGAATTGAACTATGACTTCCTGGTTCATGGGTCAATGCTCAACTACTGAGCAATACTGGTGGGGCACTTTTGCTTACTTTAAAAAGTCCTCAAGCAGATTCTTTTTGTGTCTTGTCTAAAGGGTTTTGTTGAAATCAATATATTATAGTTATAAAATTATGAGAGACAGGTTGTAATGGTCTTTCTCATCTTGGTTAGCACATTTATTGACCAAAATACAGTTAAGAGAGAAGGTACTTTTAATACTTGAAATTGTATAAGATTTTAAATAGGATTCAAAGAGAAATCATAATGGAAATTTAAAAATATTTACAATGAAAATAACTCACATCAGAACTTGGAGGTGTGGAAAAGTGGTAAATTTAGAAAATTAGCCCTATATAATGTAAAAAAAGGAAAATGGATAAAATGTAATGAGCTAACTTTTAAATTGAATACTAAAGTTGAGGTGTTTAATTTGAGAAATTAGAAAAGAAAATGGAGAAAACCCAAAGAACATGAAAAGGAGATAATAGAGATTAAAGTTAGAAATTAACTATAAGATGAAGATATAACAAGGAGGATCAATGAAGCCAAAAGTTTGTTATTTGAGAAAGCTAACAAAATTGCGCACCTCTAGTGAGACTGAGCAGAAATAAAGAGCAGCACAAATAATAAGGATAAAAAAATATAACATATTTGTTTGTACCCCAGAGACGAAATGATAATAAAAAACACTACAGCTATCTTCATACCGATAATTTTTATAATGTAGATTAAATGGAAAAATTCCTAGCAAATATAAAACTTATTAGAAATCACTTGAATAGAAATGGGAATCCTGGTTAATTTTATAACTATAATATATTGAATCAGTTTTGTAAAATCTTATCACAATAACGACATAGACCTGTTGGATTTACAGATGAATTCTCATTCTTATCTCTTATCTCCCAGAGCAATGAGCTAACGGTCTGAAAACTTTTCAAGGGCCCATGAAGTAGTTGAGTTTCCAAATTATATTATTGACTTCAAAATACAAAAATGGTAAAACAGATACAAAATATCTGCATGTCCATTGATCTACTCCAAATCAACGCTTATTTAGTTGTATATAAATTATGTTTAATGTGAAATACGGGCGCATTTTACTACGATGTGAAATGAAGAAGTCAAAAATAAAAGTAGGAGCCCGTAGTATTTTAAAATACCCTATCACCCCGTCCCTCCCGTTGGGTGCGATGGAGACCCTTCTCCACTAGAGGGCACACTAAGTAGGCACTTAGCTTGCTTCGCCCGGATCCTCTCCTCCCAGTTGGTCCCAGATTCACTTCTCACTCTTCCCTCTCTCTGAGCCTTGGATGCTGGCTTGTAAATTTGGGATAATGACACTTCCTTCACGGAAATGAACCAATGTCCCACCAAAGACACTTAGGATTCTGGGAGTAGATGATAGTCCTTAGTGTGGAGGTAGGCTAGAAAGTTCCACTCATCCAAGTTGGGGCCTTGGCTGAGACATATGGGGACTGAGAAAAGGGCAGCCTTTTCTTGATTTTCCTCAAAGGACAAAGGCTGGGGTAGAGATGGAGAAATGATGGGAGCGGGGACACTCTAAGAGTGTGAACTGGGGTCTCACATTTTGACACACAACTGCTGTTCTTCCTGAGCCTATCTTTCCTCACTAAGATTTATTATTTCAAAATACTGTCTGAGCTCAGAGGAGGCTTAGAAATCTCCCCATTGGAGTTGGGGAGTGGGTGAAGACAAATTAGGGAGTTTTATGAAGGAGTTAGTCTAGAATTCAGTGTTAAAGAGCTGGTAACTTTTTTTAATTTATAAAATTAAGTAACTTTTTAATTATAAAAATATTTGATATAAAAAGTACAGGAAGGCATCCCAGCAAGAGGAGCAGTGTGTTTCTTAGTTATTTTATCACCCAGAGCAGTGGTCGGCAACCCCATTTGTCAACAGAGCCAAATATCAACAGTACAGTGATTGAAATTTCTTTTGAGAGCCAATTTTTTTAACTTAAACTATCTAGGTATTATAGGTACATTGTTATTAACTTAACTAGGGTACTCTTAAGCTGGCCTTTGCTAAAAACTGAAGGGCCAAAGAGCCACTTGTGGCTCGAGAGCCTCAGTTTGGTGACCACTGACTCAATAAAATATATTTTTTAAATATTAAGGTTTAATTTATTAGTATTATTTTTTAAATCATCACCTAAAGACATGCTTAGAGAGAGGAAGGGAGGGAGGGAGAGAGAGAGAGAAGAAGAGAAACAGACATTTGAAACATAAGGGTATACAAAGGGAAAAAGTAAACGAATGAACAACTTACCATGAAAACCAAAAAAATGGTAGTGCTAAATTAATTTTGAATAAAATTGACTTTAAGGTAAGGTGACCAGACGTCCTGATTTTGGCGGGACAGTCTCGCTTTTTAACAATTTTTAACATTTTTTAAAAAAGTCCTGGAATGCGGGACAAATAGTTAAAAATTGGGACTGTCCCGCCAAAAGCGGGACATCTGGTCACCTTACTTTAAGGCAAAGAGGACTAGAGAGATATTGCAGGCTATCTTATAACAATAAAAATTTGCTGGCAGAATGAAAGAATTCTAAATATATATGCACCTGATAATATAGCCTCAAAATACATAAAGTATAAATCCACCATTATAGTGAGACATTTTCACACGCCTCTTTTATTATCTCCTACCATGGTAATGGTCTAATAAAACTTTCTCTACTGTGAGACTGTGAGTATCCCAAGGTCAGAGACTACCTTGATCATGGCTGTACCCCAAGTAACATGCACAGTGCCAGGCACAGGCTGGTCTTCATTCATTATTTTCTTCTAGCGACAATGTAGTCACTATGCTCTGAAGAAGCACCTTCTTTATTTGGGAATGCTCTGACTCCTTGCAGGGTCTTAGTTGTTTGGATTGAAAGCCATTCTACTCCCAGTTTTCTTTTTTATTTTCTTTCTTTTTAAAAAAATATATATATTTTATTGATTTTTTTACAAAGAGGAAAGGAGAAGGATAGAGAACTAGAAACATCAATGAGAGAGAAACATCGACAAGCTGCCTCCTGCACACCCCCCACTGGGGATGTGCCCACAACCAATGTACATGCCCTTGACTGGAATCGAACCTGGGACCCTTCAGTCCGCCGACCGACGCTCCATCCACTGAGCCCAACCGGTTTCGGCTACCCCAGGTTTCTTAATGTGTCTTGGGCATGGGTAATTTTTCTCCGTGAAGAGTAAGTGTGTCTGAGGCCAGACTTTTAAAACCATAGGTGGGTATTAATTGCAGAGAATTTAAAGTAGATAAAAAAAAATTTTTTTTTTCTTTCCTACAAAGTCCAAGGCTGGGCATGGTTTGTATTAGAGGCATCCTTTCTGGGTAATTATCCATCCATCTTCAATAATGTATCTGGGCATTGGCATTAAGGCTTTTCAATTATTCAAATTGTCCGAGTTTTCATCTCCTGGTGAAACTTTTCTGGAAGCTCCTGTGGCAGCTCTTGGGTGTGCTTGATAGCATAGCTAAAGCTCTTGTCTTTTGTCTTTGGCAGGCCCTTAGCCAAAGGTTGTAAATCTGGGAAATGATCATGGCAATCCAGTGGCTTTCTGGAGGGGTCAGTGCGTCTCTAGAGAGATTTAGATGAGAGAAAGGCTGTGAGGATTTAGAGTTTGCAGTCTCGGCTTCTCTGGGTTTTCATATGTACTGGCCACCCTCTCCATAACTTTTCCATACTTCTCTGCTTTGCTCGGTGCACCAAGGAGCTGGGCCTCTGATCACATCACCTGCGCTTTCTGGTGAGGTTCTGCCAATGGAGGCCGGGGCTGGAGATCAGAGGGAGCAGCAGAGAATTTCTTCTGGGCTCTAATGCCGTGGTTTGGGGATTAGCTCTTCGATGGATCCATGAAACACCAGCAAGTCGTTTCCCCCGTGCCCCTCTGGACTTAGAGGTGGTAACCGCTTTCCAAGTTCTCTGTTGTTGGGCAGCTCCAACCAGTTTTTATTCTCTTCATACTGCCCATCAATAATAACCCTTCATTAAATTGTCTTCCAAATCCTATTGGAGTGGACTTCTTTTCCTGCTGGGACCTGCCCGGGGTACGAAATGGTGCAGAATACGCATTATGTCTGAAGAGCAGCCCTGTTCTCACTTTACGGGCTCAGAGGCTCTCTCGAATACATCTGAGAGGATTCTTGGACTTGATCTCAGGTTCTATAGACCTTGTGACCCAGAGAAAGAAAGACACTTAAGGTCACAGAAGTAAGAGAAAAGCCTCAGCTTCTTAGTCCCTGTGCTGTGCTAGTCCCACGACCTGCTGGGCCTTCTCTGGTGCCGTCTTTACTGAGGAGCAATGGGGAGGAGATACTTCCCATGCTTTACCTCATTTATGCCTCGCCACAATGTAATCCTGTAGTTATCACTACTGTAGAGGTCAGGAAAGGGGGGCTGAGAGAGGTTAAGTAGCTCAACAGCATCACACAGCCAATGACTGGAAGATCAGAGTCTGAGTGTAGCCCCAGAAGTTTCTCAGGTGCACAAGGACACAGGTGCAGAGGTCCCCCTGGGACGGGAGTAAGTGCACCTGCTGCTGGAGGAGGCCAGGCACTGGCTTAGATAGGATGGGGGAGGGGGAGAGGTAGAGTTGGAGGCCACGTGAATACAGGGACAGGAGTGTGGTAGTGTCATGAGGATTCACAAAAGGGACAGAACATGTTTACTATGACAGACCGGGTGTATAGGAAAAAGGCAATACCTGTTAGTGTAGCCATAGTTATTTTTATTATTATTCTGTGGAGAGGCCAAAGTGGC
Source organism: Pipistrellus hanaki (assembly GCF_964339955.1). Classification (NCBI taxonomy): domain Eukaryota; kingdom Metazoa; phylum Chordata; class Mammalia; order Chiroptera; family Vespertilionidae; genus Pipistrellus; species Pipistrellus hanaki. The sequence goes on from NC_140511.1 coordinate 52,340,670, forward strand.
TTCTAGAGCCAGGCCCTTGGCAGGCTTCCTCCCAGGGCACCTAACGCCATCTCCAGGTCAACAGAGCAAGACCCTCAGAACCCACATGGGCAGGAAATGCTCACCGAGTCACCCCCTCAATTAGACGCCAGGGCAGTGACAGAAGTAGCAGTTCCCTGGCAGGTGTCTGCTGCGGTTGTCCGGGTGTGTTTGGAAAGGTGTAGCCCCTCAGACTTTGGATGGAGGGCTCTGTATTAGCTCCGGGTGCATGGCCACAGACTCCCCAGTTTCCTCAGGGGTGTGGGGCTAAGCAGGCTGGCCAGGAAGGAGTGTGACTGGCTACACAGCCGGTGCTGGTTTGGCACCCGGATGGCCTTTGATTAGTTGTTAGGGAGGCAGAAGCTCTGGCTCCTCCCACCGGAGCGGTGGTCCTCAGAGTTCAGCAGGCCGCCAAATCACCCCGAAGGCTTGTTAAAACACAGTTCACTGGCCCTAGCCGGTTTGGCTCAGTGGATAGAGCGTCAGCTTTTGGACTGAAGGGTCCTGACCAAGAACATCAGTTGCAGGCTCACTCCCCTGCCCTGGTTGGGGCACATATGGGAAGCAACCAATCAATGTGTGTCTCTCTAGAAATCAGTGGGAAAATGTCCTCGGGTGAGGATTAAAACAAAGACGAAAACGAAAACAACACACACCTTGCTGGACCCTAGCCGGGGAGTTTTTGGTTCTGTGGTTCTGGGGGAGGCCTGAGAATTTGCATTTCCTAAATAATCCCAGAAGTTGCTAGTGCTGCTGGACCAGGGTGATTCTTGGGAAACCACTGCCCTGGGAGACTGGGTACTTGCACACACTCCTTTTCATCCTGTCTGAGGGCTGGATGAAGGGGCAAGACAACAGTGAAGGAATCTTGAGTTCTTATTTCTACTAACTTGCTCCATGACTGCATTTCTGACGGTGGTCTTGGTTGTAATGGGAAGTAGCTTGTTACTTTAAGTAAGACAGGGGATTTGTTGGGGTTTGGGAATCTCTCTGAGTCCAATGAAGAGTTCAACAGTTAGGGCTTGGTTAGGGCAGGGCAGCCCTGGAGCCTTCAATATCTGGAATTCACATGCTGGCTGTCCAGGCACCACAGTCAGGTGATCTGTCCGCTACTAACCTCTGGTCCAGCTTATCTGAATTCCAAGTGCAGATGAGAGGTGATCTGATTGACCCACAATGGGCAGGACCTCCCAGCCCTTCCCTTACGTAACCAATAAGCCACAGCAGTGAATGGTAGAGAGGATGCAGCTTTGTGATGGAAAGCACTCCAGAGAGGGTCCAGAAAAGAGGCGGGGCTGTCCCAGTCCCTACTGCCTTGAACAGAGCAGCTGTGAGCCCACAAGGGGCTTATTCGGATGACCGTGATTAAGATTCTTCCCCTCACTGGACCTCCATTTCTCTACCTGTACATGAGGGTTTGGGGTTAGAGTCTCATCACTGGATGATTGTTCCTTTCTCAAAACGGGCTTGCATCTTAACAGCTTGGGATACTTGAAAATAGAGGCCCATGTGCTCCACGCAGTGCCGGTAAATGGTCCATGACTGGTATTTTAAAACAAAGTAAAACAAAACAAAATGCCCTGCTTTGTAGCATTTGCCCAGTTTCCAGGGTGTAAATAAATACTCTCACTGTAGCCAACTTCACTAGTCAAGTGGAGCCACTGAATAAGGAGCTTGGAAGAGAGGTGCACCAGGTCTCCCCAGCTCACCACCTGCCTGCGGACTCAGAACCTCACAGAGGGCCTGGGACTCTGCATTTCACCCCAGGTGATCCTGGTGGAGAATAAAATTTTTGAACCCTACACCCAGAGATCTCTGAGGGCTTTTCCATCCCACATTGCCTCATTCTAAATATATTGTAAGTTCTCATATCGGCTCTGGGGGTTGGGGAAAATTTTCTCTTTTGAGAGCAATGCATGCTTGGAAGGCCTGGAGAGATGGATGGGCCCAAGTGAGGCAATGGTGCATCTGCTCCAGCCTGCCTGGTACCTTGGGGCCATATCCACCTCAGCCGGACCCCTGTGAGTGCCCAGGCCCACCATTGCTCCTGGAGATGGGGCAGCAGCATCTCAGTGATGCAGGAGGGGACTGTCAGACCTGGGGTTGCCGCTGTGGGCACTGGGATCCTGATCCATCTCTCATCTCCCTGGGTGGGCTGGCCTTTCGGCTGCCATCTTCATGAACTTCTCATCTGATATCTCCATCCCCAGGTCAGAGAGCCTGCCAGGTCATCAGATATTTTTGTGCAGGTTTCTCATCTTGATGACCTTTTCTGAGCGGGTGGGGACAGAGTGGACACCTGGACACCTTCTCTTACTTGACTTGAGATGTGCTGAGTCAGAGAGAGCCATAACAGAGCCCATGAGAGACCCATCAATACCCAGCAGGGTGGAGGCAGAAGCTGGAAAGAAGAAGGGGAAAGTACAAACTACTGGCAGGAGTAAAGTCTTCCTTTAGGGACCTTTCAGAAGAAACCAGTTAGTATTGGGCTGGAATAATCTCTGACTTCCTCCTGTGCTCTAAAGTGGTGGTTCTCAAAATGTGACCCCCAGACCAGTAGCATCTGCACCACCTGGAAACGTTTTAGAAATGCAAATTCTCAGACTCAGAATGCCCCCTCTCTTAGAGCCATTGCCTGACAACAGGATTCCAGGTCCATTTGTGGGGGTCAAGCAATTCCCACTCAAGAAACCATTTCTCAGTCCAAATGCCCCACGGGACTGCCACGCTGAGCTGTCCGTAGGCCACAGAGTGGATGGGCTACGGCAGTAGAAGGGATGGGGGTTCTGGGAAAGGGATGAAGGTGGGAAACCACAGGAGACAAAAGTGACTGCTCTGGGTAGGACAGGTCTTTCCAGATGTTCTCTAGTGGGGATGCTTGTGAGGAGGCCCAGGGCCATCACAGCCTCTGCTTGGAGATGTCCTGCTTAGCGTGGAAACTTCAAGCAGTGGACAAGTTCCTGGACTGCTAACTGCTCTCTCTTCTCCTGCAGTTCTCTTAGCGTTCCTGGCTCTGGATTTTGCTGCTTATCCTCCATCATGGCCCATCTTCCCAGCCACTCTGCCTCCCATCAGAGTCTTGCCATCTCTGCATTGTGGCTCCGGCTTTCTTGGGCAGCACATGCTCTGTATTACCAGAAGTTTGGGCTTTCATGCCGTGCTTTATTCCTCAGCCCTGTCCAGCCTCATCTGGTCCTGGAGGCCAGAACCCTCCTTGGCCAGCTTCTGGACAGTGCCCAGAGTCTCTGAGGAGCCCCCTACATCAAGCATGTCATACTCAAAGGCTAACACGGGCCAAATAAACAAGGTTTAAGTTTATGTGGACCACAAAAAACACACACAAAAGCTTCAATTTTCATAGAAATGTAGGCTTATTTCGATAGAGACATGCTGAATACAAAGGGATGAGACAAATAAGTTATTGTTAACATAAAATCATAGAACATTTTAATAAAAAATTAATATTTTTTCTTGAACATTAACTTACCAGACACTAAATAACTGCACACATTAATAAGCATAATGCAAATAAACCTATTTTTCTTGTTCTCCAAAAACGAAGTATTTCCTGTTGCACACACCAAACAAGTCAGTCCAAGACTAATGATGTGGCAATTGGCTGCTAAATGTTCGCTGCTAGTATTAGTGGAGAGAAATGGTGCGCCTGCGTGTAAGGCCTGTAAGGGAAATGAATGCAACACGATTATAGTAATCAGTCATTAGTGAATGTTATAGTTAGTTATTAATAACTAGAGGCCTGGTGTATGTATGACATTTGTGCATGGGAGTGGGGCGGGAGGGGTCCCTCAGTCTGGTCTGAACCCTCTCACAATCCGGGACCGCTGGCTCCTACCTGCTTGCCTGCCTGCTTACCTGATCGCCCCTAACTCCTCTGCCTGCCTGCCTGATCACCCTTAAAGACTTTCCTGCCTGCCTGATCGCCCCTAACTGCTCACCTGCCTCCCTGATCACCCCTAACTGCCTCTGCCTGCCTGCCTAATTGCCCCTAACCACTCTGCCTGCCTGCCTGATTGCCTCTAACTGCCCACCTGCCTGTCTGCCTGATCACCCCTAACCGCCGCTACCTCAGCCCCTGCCGCTGTGGCTTTGTCTAGAAGAATGTCCAAAATGATGTCTGGAAGTTCGTTCAACTGTCTAGTCTAATTAGCGTATTATAATTTTATTATTATAGATGCCTCATGCAAGTTAACTTAGCCTCTTCATGCATCAGTTTCCTGATGTGTAAATTGAAATTAATACCAGAACCTAGTGTTGTGAGGATTAGGGAAGTTGCTCTTTGTATTTACTACCTTGCAATAACCATTCGTGGTCATAGTGCTTATTATCTTTCTGTGTATGATGTGTCTGGGCAAGAATCTCTGAGTTTGCAAATGTCTTGTGTGTGTATGTACGTATGTGTATATGTGTGTATCTGTGTTTATATGACCAGGCAGGCCTCCTGTCTCTGGGTGGAGTTTGTTGTTGGCCGAAGCCTGGATTCCGGGAGCCAGCCAGGGCTGGCGCCGGGGATGGAATTTCCATTAAGAATTAAGCAGGACAGCACTATGAAGCCAGGCAGGCCGAGAGGAGGGGGATGGAGGGGGGTGATGCTCCAATTCTGAGCGTCCTCCAGCAGCCTCAGTTTGGGACTGCCTCAGAGAAGGCCTCTGCTACCTTTGCTTCGAGTTTCAGGCCTTGCTGGGGCCATGGCCCAGGAGGATGGGCAAGGAGAGAGGAGCTGCCCGCATGGGCCTTGTTAGGGAAACCTGGAGTTGCTGCGGCCAAGACTGGAGCCATGAGGCGGCCTCCAGAGAACGGAGAGGCGGCCAGCGAAGAGGGTATAGGCGGCTGGGGCCTATGGGGCCAGCAGGAGACAAGGAGGCTGGGCTGTGCAGTACGTATCTGGGAAAGTGGATGTGGTGTGTCTGTTTGCACGCGCATGTTGTGGGATGCAGGTGGGGAACATTCATATCAAGGGTCCTAAGGTAAGGTGACCAGACGTCCCGCTTTTGGCGGGACAGTCCCGATTTTTAACAATTTGTCCCGCGTCCCGCTGCGTTTTAAAAAAGTCCCGAGTTTTGGAAAGATTTTTTAAAATCTTTTGGACTTTTCTTATCCTAAGGGAACATCTAGCAAACCAAGTCTGTTTTTCTCTTGCCCTGAAACCCAGGCACAGAATTTGGTCCTGGAAATAAAAGACGTCTTAGGCTTTTTTTTTTTGGCTAATATTTATCCTGTTTATGATCTAAACCTCGTTCCACTTCTAGCACACTAAAAATATCTTAGCTTTCTAGGCAAATTTACATTCCTGATCTTATCCCATACTCTCAACTATCCATGAGCTGTTATGGGAATACTGAACCAATGTAGCTATGGGAAAACTGAACCTCAGAGAGGTTAAGTGACTTGTCCAAGGACACACAGCTAGAAAGTAGAAGAGGCAGAACGCAAAGTCAGGTCTCTTTGAAGACAAAGCCCAGACTACTTTTATTATACTATCTGACCTACCAGAAGGGGACTCAGGGACAAGATTTTGCAAACTCCAGTGTTTATGCCCGGCCATGTGGGGGGCTGGGGCCCAAACTCTGTCCCAGGCTCTGAGATAGCCTTTGTTGAGATAGGAGCCAAAGCTACTCTCAGGAAACTTGAGTGGGGTAGTGTAGAATCAGGCTGTCCACAAATGGATGGAGGCCAGGATCAAAGCTGGCTTGTCCCTGGGGGGGTGGGGTGGGGGTGGGGAAAATGACTTGGGCACCCACAGAGCTTGGAGTACCAGAGCTGAGGCTGTTGAGTTAATATCAGGAGCTGCATTGTGCCCAGGACAGGAACCAATCACCATTGTTAGCCAGGGCCTGCAGAGAACAGAAGACTGAGATGGGACCTTGGAGTGGTCACTGTGTTATGGAGATGGAGCCAGCCTTCCTCTGCCCGGACACATAGTGGGGACACATGGACGTGGTTTGCACACCAGGGATTTAGGTTAGCTGCCAAGTGAACTTCCTGCCAATGAGAGGGTTCAAATTTGGGAAGAAGGCCCAAAGGAGGCTAGGGGCTGCCTCTCCTTGGTTGTGCCTAAGGGTGGGTAGACATTCCACACCCTTCCCCCCCAATGTCCTCCTCCCCCCATTCTTGGCAGGTTGGAGGGAGTTAGATGGAGTGACCTTGAAGCTTCTTTCCAGTTCAAGAATGCAACATTCCTGAGCTTTTGGGTAGGAATCAGACATCTGACACAAGCTGTCCGGAGGAGAAGTTTGATGAGCCCCAAGTTAGAAGGAGTCAGGACTGTGATCTGGAGGCTGGTGATCTTCTTGGGACTCAGGCTCCAAAGGGAAGCACCTGTGGTGAATAAGCCCAGCCGCCTTCCAGGCACTGGGGACTGGCTCAAAGTTTGGAGGCTCCTCCGCGGAGCCTGTGAACCGCACCCACACCCCTCCTTATTTTGTTCCGGCTCCAAGGGAAACAATCAGGGCGCATTCCCTCCCTTCTCCAGATGTTGGCTTGAGGGGCGCCTGTGGGCACCCCCGCCCGGCCCTGCCGGCTCTGAGGCTCCCGGGCGCTTACCCGCGGGGACTCCCGCCCAGCCCGGGGTGAGCTAGGTCTCTAATTAGACATGACCGCCTCTCCATTCCAGTGCTCCCCACCGAGGGGCCTGGGAGCTACGTCTCCACTGCCTGGGGCATTAAAATAGCCTCTCAGCAGCCGGGCTGGGACTCTAGAAAGCGGAGGCTTGGCCGGGAGCTCGCTGTTGTGGAAGGTCCTGCAGCGGCCCGGGGAGGCGTGGGGCGGGCGGGGGCGCGGGGCGGCGGGTGGCCGGGGGCTGGGCCGGCCCAGCGCAGCCACTTGCGAGGCCTCTGGAGCCCCAGCTGCGCCGCCACCGCTGGCCGCTGTGCACACCCCGCTGGCCTGCCAAGTTCACCTGAGTAAGTAGACGCTCTGCTGGCTGGATTCAGGACCCACCAGCAGAGCTGGGGACAGAGCACGTGTGCGACTGTTTGGACAGTAGGTCTAAGTGTGTCCGTGTGAGTGCCAGTGGGCAGGAGTGTGTGTGGGCTACCACGGTGGTAGCACGTGGAACTTTCTAGCCTTGTCCCAGAGTGTGAGTGTGGGTGTCTAGTTGTCCGTGTGTGTGTGTGTGTGTGTGTGTGTGTGTGTGTGTGTGTGGACTGGCATGTAGGGGACTGGAGGGTGCCCACAGGTGGCCCGTGTCTGTGGCCGGCAGCCATGTGTGGACCATGGAAGTGCACTCAGGGATATGGGAGGAAGGCTCCCTGCGGCCTGAGTGATGGAGAAGTGTGTGTGTGTGTGTGTGTGTCTGCTGGCGCTGGCAGGAGTCAGGGGTAAGGAGTGTTATCTGAACTCAGACTTTCTAGGGTGACCTGACTTGTCCCTACCTGGGGTGTCTTTTCTGTGGGTCATCTGGCTTTGGTTTCTCAGGACTAAGCAGGGCAGGAGCTCACAGCCTTCACCCAACACTACAGTGATTTCGGCTGGCTGGCCGGGACGGGGGAGACAGCTTGGAGGGACCACTGTCACACCAGAAGAGGCAGGAGGAAACGGAGAGGGGATGAGCAGACACAGCCATGCCCGCCTGCACACACTCACAGGGCACCCACACCCACACGCACAGCTGCTCCTGTGTACAGACATCCCTGCCCACACACTGTAGTCTCTCAGTTCCTCTCAGGACATCCATGCAAACATTCACGTACTTCCAATGTGTACAACTGCAGGCAAGGACATAGAGGCAACAGGCACCTACATGTGTGAAACATGTATGTATGCAAACATGAACCCCTGGTTAGACCCGCTCTCAGCCTGCAACCCCCCTTTTAGACTCCATTAGCCTATATATGGCACTTAGGACAATGAGTTCAAGAAACTAGCCTTGGTAGGGAATATCTTTTTAAAAAAATATATTTTATTGATTTTTTACAGAGAGGAAGGGAGAGAGATAGTCAGAAACATCGATGTGAGAGAAACATCCATCAGCTGCCTCCTGCACACCTCCTATGGAAGATGTGCCCGCAACCAAGATACATGCCCTTGACCAGAATCGAACCTGGGGCCTTTCAGTCTCCAGGCCTTCAGTCTGCAGGCCGACACTCTATCCACTGAGCCAAACTAGTTAGGGCGGTAGGGAATATCTTAAGTCAGGGGCTTTGGCTGGGTGTGTGGGCAAATGGTGACACAGTACCCTTGGGGTGCCCCATTTGATCTGGAACTGAGGCTGCAGTGGAGCCTGGGGTCTTAGGGTCAGGGCTTTAGAAGTTGCTTTTGCTGTCTTACAGGTTAAAAGGCCAGTCTGAGGTGGAGCCACAACTGTAATTTGCTCCAGGCTCTAGTTTATACTCTGGGTCTCCCTGCAGCAGACCAGCAGTGTGGTCCTTCTGTGTGTGGCTGGGGTCTGAGCAGCCCGGTGCCAGGGAGGAGCAGTGAGTTGAGCTGGGCTGATTCCTTTTCGTCTTTGGTTTCAATCAACACTATTTGGAGTATCCCATCTGCAGGTGAGGATGGGAGAGCTGGCCTTTGCTTTGCTCCTTTCTCCTCTCTCTCCCGTTCCTTCACAGAATTTGTTCTCCTTGACCTCCTTTCCCTGGGGGTTCCTGGGGACACACTAAACAGTGCTCAGAAGAGTAGGTGCCCTCAGATATCAGCTGGTTGTTGTTATTGTTGTCGTTGTCATTATTATTGCTTCTAGACCTCTCCCATCCTGGTCACTCTCCTATGGACAGCCTTCAGTGAGGCGGTCAGACTAACTGTGCTCCTTCAGTTGGGGAAGTTAGAAGATGACATTGGCTTTCTCTTCCTTAGTGTTTATGGTTTGGCTGGAGGAGTGCCTGAGCTCTCACTCCATCAACTTCCCTAATGCTGGGGAGCAGATGGGTGTCAGCCATTTTCTGAGGGGTTGCTAGGATCTACCTGTACTTGGCCTGGTCCCCGCCTGACGTTGGGGATGGTTAAACAGACAGGCTGTGCTTTGCCTGGTAGCCTTCTTGCGGAGTAAAGATAGGAGTGAAGGGTGGGAGGAGGAATTCCCTAGATCAGTGTTTCCCAAACTTTTGACATATGTGTACCCTTTCTATCAATATAATTTTCGTAACGCTGAGTACCCCTCGTACTCATGAGAACATAGAATTAGGCGCAGCTAAGCACGGTGCAGTGCATATCCCCACCAAACTCCAGTGCAACGCGTACCCCCACCCAACTCTTCCCGTACCCCTGGGGGTACACGTACCACTCTTTCGAAAACACTGCCCTAGATCATTCTTTAGTGAGGTTCCCCAACAACTTTATGACTCCAGAAAGGCTCCCCAAAACTGGAGGAGTCATGGTGACTCAGTCTCAGGCTGTTTCCCTATTCTTTTTAAAAAATATATTTTATTGATTTTGTACAGAGAGGAAGGGAGAGAGATAGAGAGAAACATTGATGAGAGAGAGTCATTGATCAGCTGCCTCTTGCACACCCCCTACTGGGGATATGCCCGCAACCAAGGTACATGCCTTTGACCAGAATCGAACCCGGGACCTTTCAGTCCCCAACCCGACGCTCTATCCATTGAGCCAAACCGGTTTCGGCTGTTTCCCCATTCTTTATTGCAGAGAAACAACCCCACTAAGTTATCATAGTTCCAGTTTAAAGAAGAGAAATCAGACAACAGAGTAACAATAATAACCACCACCATCTTTTGTACCTTTAATATATGCTTTATTTCATTTACTTTTCATAACAACTTTGTTAGGTCAGTAGTCCTCTATCCCCTTTTTTCCTGATAAGAAAATTAAGGCTTAGGAAACTCAGGGATTTCTACAGGTTTGTGTGACTCTTATGCTGTTTATATAATTGGTGTATTTCCCTTTTTACTCTGGCTGCCATGAAGCTCTTAGTCTATCATATTGCTCCATTCTAGCAACTGTTATTCCAAATCTTGGCTTCAACTTTTAATTTCTGCTTAAACAACTTCATAGTATTCACATTTTAGACTATAAACTTTATAGTATTCACATTTTTAACTCCCACATCTTTTGTAGAGAAAGATTAGAATACGTGAATGAACAACCAGCAATTGAGCATTCTCTTGGATGGGAACCATATTGCATGGATTTTTTTTTTTTGAACATCTCCAATTGCAAATATTTTATCTGGTTTTCAAACCATATGTCTCAGTTTTGGCTTTGGTATGTTGGGACTCCGCTTCGTGACCGTGTCTTAAAGCTTTTCTTTCTAGCGGCTCTGAGAGATAATGCCCATCTCTGTGCTGGCCCAGACAATGGGGATTGTTGGAAATGAATTGGGCCATTGATAAATGCCCCATGCTCTGAGTGCTTTAGCTGCCAGCTCTTCCCTGACTCAAAAGCGTGAGTGTGTGGGTTCCTGAAGGAGTTTGACCCCTGCCCCAAGCCTGGCCCTGGCCCCATCACCACCCCTTCCTTGTGTGACCTCGCCTAGGCCTAGGGCTCTCCTGGGAGGTTTGTGTCTCTTGGACCTCAGCTCTTCCTCCCCCTGGGCCATGCAGTGTCTGATCAGGGATGGCCCTTCTGGAACCGAACATTCTTAGGACAAGGAGTGTGGGATTTTCTGCCCCCCTTCCTTGGATCTGTGAGGCCATTGATTCACTTCTTCCTCAATTCCTCAGGAGGGGTCTCAAGTCTCCCAAGTGGTCCTAACCACATTGCAAATTTGGGGAAACTAACTAATTCACTCCAAGACGGATTCTCTTACCCTCCCAAGGGGAGTGATGTTTGGAAGGAGGAGCCGTGGGGCAATGTATAGCACTAAACAGTGCTTAGAAAGACCCTGCTGGTGGGTTTTTAGGTATCGTGTTGAGATTCTGTTTCTCAGTAAGCAATAGGTCACTCCATACTGGTGGCTGTTGCCCACATTCAAGACTAATCCTTCCAAAAGCATTTGGCTACAAAGTGGGATGGAGGACTCTTTGGCCTGAGGTTGGGAATGCCTGGCACTAGGGGATGTGCTGGTGGGTTAGTGTGGGCCAGTTGTTTGTTCCTTCTCAGGCAAATGTCATCTGAGAAAAGTAAGACTAAGACTTGATTGCATGTCTGCTGAGGATTCTGGTTGTTCCTTGGACTTTAATCTTAGTCAAGTAAAAACAGGCTTAAAATCCAGTAAGATTATATTGGGTGGGGCGGTCAGGAACTTTTGTGGGGAAATCTCACCCACGGTTATTCACATTTATTTAGTATTGATTAGGGCCAACCTTTCTGTTAGGTTATTTGCACCTTTCACTTGATGAAACCTCTGGATGAGCCCTGAGAACAGGTGCTACTTATAAAGACAGGGAACTGAAGCACATGGGTTAAATGATTTGCTTAAGGTCAAAGCAAGGTCTGAATGTCTGCCGATTATTCCCCCAGAAAAAAGGCTAGCCTTAAAAGCAGGGGAATCCACCCCCGTGGGCCACTTGGAGAAGTTCTAAGGTAAAGTGACTAGATTTTAACATTGGGAAAGTGGGACACCATTGACCAGGGGCGGGGGAAGGGGGAGGTTCTAGATTAAAAATTTGGTCTATATGGAGCAACAAAAATTTTCATAGAACACAAAAATAGTATTGTAATATATTTTTTAAAATTTCAACAGAAGTACAATTTACAAATATAATAAATTAAAAAAATTATGTATAGTACTATTTTATTCTTTGGCATATTTCTCATTTGAGTGAATTTTTTTTTTTAGTAGATTGCTGTTGTTGTTTAAAAGGTCATGAAAATTTTCACAGGAATTTGTTAAATTATATTTCACACATAAAATGGCTTTCAGAGTCTCAACACTTAATTGTGATTTTTCTGATGTCCATACTTTATTTACTGTAGAAAAAACGCATTCAGTCGCAGCATTAGTTCCTGGTAAGGACAGCGCGTATTCCACAATTCTAACAATTGATCAACAATGTGAACTTTGATAAGCAGTTCTCGATAATCAGTTCTCAACAATTATTTGTTATTATTAAAGTTTAACATTATAAAATTAACAAAAATAATATAAAACTCATATCCTGACTAAATAGCCACATGGCTGCGGAAAACCGTGTATATTCCCTTCCCGTTCTCCCACCATTCCCTAGCTTATCATGCATTCTTTCCAAAAATTGGGACTTTTTTAAAACGCCATGGGACGCGGGACAAATTGTTAAAAATTGGGACTATTCCGCCAAAAGCGGGACGTCTGGTCACCTTATTCTAAGGACTTGGCTTCTCTGACCCAGGACCTGAAGGCCATCAGCATCATTGGCCTTTTGAGCCTGTGTCAGAGACTGCTGGTCTGTGGGAAGCAGGGATGGAGTGGGGAAGGGCTTCTGGCTGGCAGGGATTCCCCCCTCTTCCTTTCCTCCCCTGCCTAGAGGTGGACAACACTGGGCTTCTGGGGCTTCACTTCTCCCTTCCCGCCCCCCCTCCCCCTCCTCACCTCAGGGCAATCTCTGTCTTGGGAATGGAGCCTTTGCCCAGACTGTGATGCATACAGTCAGCCAGGCCTTCCCTCCCCCAGCTCCAGGGTCCCCTCGGTGCCAAGCCCTGGGGGAGTCCTAGATCCTCTGAAGAACCTCTCTGGGTAGACCAGACTCCGTTTGGCGTGATGCAGTGTCTGTAAGCGTCAGCAGTTTGGCTGGATAATTGTGTATAGTATTCACTTTCTGCTGGAGAAATGGAGGTTTTGTCTTACAACCCAAATATCCTGGGTTTGGAAACCATGCGTAATGAAGCCTGTGGTCTGGGGGTGTGGGCCGTCTTGTGGGCCTGTGTGTGGTGCTGGTTTAAAGGGTACTGATGAGGATGATTGGCTCTGGCCTCTCACATCCTCCAATGGAGGGTCAGAGGTGGGCCTCCATATGGCAGTGTGCAGAGAAAAGGGCATGGGCTTTGCAGTCAGATGGACTGGACTTGGAGCCTCAGTTTCCTTGTCTGTCAATGGGGTTCCTTACAATGCAATGGTGATGCTAGAAACAGCAAGTGTATTCAAAGCCTGGAGTCTGACATAGACTAGGAAAACCACAAATGGCACCTCCTTCCTTATTTTCTCACCCACCTACCGTCTGGGAAAGAACTGATAGACAAGAGATCTGGATTGCAGCTATAGCTCAGCTCTGGGGACACTGTTACCTTATCCTCTCTGAACTTCACTTTTCTTGTGTGTAAAATAAGGGGAGAACTAATTTCCCTCACTCATCTGTATTTTTTTAAGATAATGAAAGAGACTGGAGTCAGGGCTTCCTCCCTTGGAGGATGCAGAAAGTTCAGACACTAATATTCATGCTGCAAATATTGATTGAGCCCCTGTGATGTGCCAGGACCTGTGCAAAGCACTGGGCTCACAGGTGAGTGGAATCAGACTTTAAGTAGCAAACAGACCATGTGACAAGACAGTCTTGTAAACAAAGAGTGGCAGGCCTGACCATGGCAGGTCCTGGAGGGGTTGGTGTATCAGAAGAGGTGGTGTCATCTCCGACTCGGGTAATCCGAGAGGCCTTCTGAGAGGTGAAAATTCTTGGTCTGGATCTTGAAACATAATAAGAAGTTGCAAGGAAGATAAGAGAAGATCATTCTGGGCTCAGAGGCCAGCACATCCTAAGGCACAGAAGTGTTGCCTAGTGTGATAAGCTGGGGGATTGTCAACAGTTAGTATGAATGGAGCTTGTAGTGTGTGTGGTCGGTAGTGACGAGAAATGAGATAAAAGATGCTACAAAGGGCTTTCAGGGGATGTTAGGCCTTGAAGGCTGTGCTGAGGTGTTTGGAACTTTTTTCATGATTGTTGTGAGCAGCCACTGAGGTATTTTAAGCAGGTCGTGGTTGGATATGGGCTCAATCAGTCATTCAGCAAATATAAAAACATAATACTCTCAACAATAAAGATTAAAAAAAACCTGAAAAAAATAAAATGAATCCCCTTAAAAAAATCCCTAAAGAAACATAAAAAAAACCCATTTTTATGTTTTTTTTAATTTTGATATCAGACCAAATTGATTAAACTTTGCAAGACTGGTAAGACAAATCCCTCTTTATCCATATCCCTTAATCACTTATTGAATGCTCCATTTACTTTATTGTTTTCATTGCCTTTCTCTCCAATGATTTAAAAGTATATTAACTTTATTTTTATATAACTTACATTTGTTGTTCATGTATTATTATATTTACTGTTTTTAGATGTACATATAACTATATATAAAATATTCATATTTCTGATTAATTGAAGAGATGTGGTGCCTCTTTACCCCTGAATACTCAGTGTGCATTTCCTTAAAAGCATATATTCTTACCACAGCACAATTCTGTCCCAACAATGTCTTTATAGCATTCCCTTTTCCCTCACCCCATTCAGAATCCAATCCAGAGACTGCATTTAATTGTCTTGTCTCTTCAGTTTCCTTTAATCCAGAGCAAATCTTCTGCTTTAGCTTTCATGACCTTTATGCTTTTGAATCGTACAGGCAGTTATTATGTTGAGTGTCCCTCAATTTGGGTTTATCTGATGGTTTTGCATGATTAGATTCAAGCTATGCATTTTGGGCAGGAATACCATTGAAGTGAGGTTATTTCAGCAAGCACAGAATGTGGGCATCATCCCAATGCTGGCAACAGAAGTCTTTATCACTTGTTTAAGGTGATGCTCAACAGTTTCTCCACTGTGGAATTACTATTTTTCCCTTTGTATTTAACTCATAATTTGTGGAAAGATACTTTGAGATTATGGAAATATCCTGTTTCTCATCAAAACTTTGCTCATTAATTTTACCAACATTGATACTTTTAGGTCCATAATTTCTTTTGTATTGATTAGTTGGAATTCTACTGTAAGAAAGAACTTTTCCCCTTCCTTCCTTCTTTCCCTTTTTTCCCCTTTCTTTTTCTCTCCTTCCTTTCTTCCTATAGACTCATGTATTCTTAATTTATTTGTTCAGTGTATTATAATCAATTAATATATTTTATTTTGGCGTTCAAATTGTCCCAGATTTGATAGTGGGAGGCTCTACCAACTGGCCTCTTTTTCTTAAAAGAATTTTTTTTATTGACTTCAGAGAGGAAGGGAGAGGGAGAGAGAGATAGAAACATCAATGATCAGAATCATGGATTGGCTACCTTGTGCATGCCCCCTATTGGGGCTTGAGCTCGTAACCTGGGC
Organism: Pipistrellus hanaki; assembly: GCF_964339955.1. Classification (NCBI taxonomy): domain Eukaryota; kingdom Metazoa; phylum Chordata; class Mammalia; order Chiroptera; family Vespertilionidae; genus Pipistrellus; species Pipistrellus hanaki. The sequence continues at coordinate 52,355,822 of NC_140511.1, forward strand.
ATGTGCCCTGACAGGGAATTGAACAGTGACCTCCTGGTTCATAGGTCAATACTCAACCATTGAACCACACTGGAAAGTCCTAGGTCCTCTGAAGACAGGTTTAGCCTATTTCTCTTGACTTGTTCCCATGATTTTCTAAGCACTTGCTTACTATCTGCTATAGCAGGATGTCCCAGGCTCATTTTATTCTTTCCTTGTTCCATCCCTGAAATTAGCCATATCTCCAAGGAGCCCTGGGCCCTTTTCACGGAGAATGGTATTTAGAAACCAAGATCTGGAGCTACATGTGTTCTTTGTTTTGGTTGTACCATTGCTTCTATGCCCTCTTAGCAAATGGAGCTGTTCATATATGTATATGTCCATATTTATTTCTATAATAAAAACACATTATTATATGTTTTCAGAAACTAAAAACCCCAAGAGACTGAGATAGAGAGTAATAGGGTAAAGGCACTTAAGATTGGGTAGTCAGGAAGGGCTTCTTGGAGAAGGTGATATTTAGAAAGACTTACAGCGTAGAATGGATAGATTGGAAGGAGAAAGAACCTGGAGATTATTGTAATTATCCAGAAGATAATTATAAGGACCTGAATAAGACAGAATGGAGAGAAAGTAGAATCAGGTGACTGATTGAATACAGAAAGTCAGGGAGACAGTGGATTCAAGGAGACTTTCAGATCGACGTTTCAAAGGCCTCTCAAACTCAGCATGTCCAAATAGAATTTCTGCATTGTCCCTCAGCACTATCCTATTCATATGTGCTCCTCAGGTATTCCATTTCTCACTTAATTGATGTTTCATTTAAGCAGCTTCAAAAGTCAGAGAGAGATGGTGATCATCCTCAACACCTCTATCCCTCAAAAGCTCATATTCAATCCATCACCAAGTCTGATCAATCTTATTTCTTTTAAATTTTTCAATTACAGTTGACATTTAATATTATATTAGTTTCAGGTATACACAGTAGTTAGACATTTATATAATTTACTAAGTGGTTTCTCCCATAAGTCTAGTACTGGTTGATGTTCTCTTGTAAATCTTCTCAAATCCATCACTTCTCCATCTTCATCAGCATCATTCTAGTTCAAGGCACCATTTTCATCTTTCTGGGATACTGCAGGAGTCTCCTAACTGGCCCCCTTATATGCATGCTGCTTCCTTCCAGTTTGTTCTGCTCTCTGTGTACTTCAAAACACAATTTGATCATGTAATTTTCTTCTTTAAAAATGCTTTAAGTGCTTCATATTGATCTTAACTCTTTAGTAAGTCCTGCAAGTGTATTAGACCTGTGCTGTCATCGTGTATATTACCCTGCCCAGCTCTTCCCTGGCTCTCTCTTCATTCACACTGGCCTTGTCTCAGTCCCTTGTAATGTTCCCTCCTGCCATAGGCTTTTGCATTTGTGGTTTCTCTGCCTACAACACTCTTCTTTTATGTTTTTTTTTCTATGGAATTTCTCCTTATCTCTTAGATCACAGCTCAATTGTCACATCTTGACCTTAATAATTAGGTCAAATCCTATTTTATAAAGCTTTAAAACACCACATTCCTCTTTCAAGGCTTTATTATAATTGAATTTTACATTTATTTTCAATTATTCTATGTAATAAAGAGGTAATATGCAGATTAACCATCACTCCAACACACAAGATGACCGCCTCCATGTGGTCAAAGATGGCCGCCCCCATGTGGACACAAGATGGCTGCCACAAGATGGCCAGTAGGAGAGGGCAGTTGGGAGGGACTAGGCCAGCAGAGGAGGGCAGTTAGGGACAATTGGGCCGGCAGGGGAGCAGTTAATCAATCAGGCTGGCAGGGGAGTGGTTAGGGGGTGATCAGGCTGGCAGGAAGAAGCGGTTTGGGGAAATCAGGTAGGCAGGCAGGTGAGCAGTTGGGAGCCAGCATTCCTGGATTGTGAGAAGGAAGTCCGACTGCCTGTTTAGGCCTGATCCCACTGGGCAGTCGGACATCCCTCGAGGTGTTCCAGATTGGAGAGGGTGCAGGCTAGGTTGAGGGATACCCTCCCTCCTTGCACGAATTTTGTGCACTGGGCCTCTATTTATGTGATAATTAATGCTTGTTTTTCCTACTTGATATTGAACTCAATGAAGTCTGGGACTATATATGGTTTTGCTTATTACTTTGCCCTAGCAAGGTAGCATGTATTGATTCATGCCACAGATATTTGTTGGATAAATGAATGAATGAACTTTTATCAGCTGAGCAATCAGATAGGTGGTGGTGCCATTCAGTAGAATAAAAACTCTAGGGAAGTAATAAAAAGATAATTCATTTTAGAACATGTTACTTTTGAGGTGACTCTTGGACACATGTTTGACCACCAAGAAGTGCTTGCCATCTTCTGGGCAAACAGATTAGAATGTCATTCAGGAGCTTTAGGGGGACTGGTGGTAAGTGACATCTAATTCCTGGATAATTCTAAGGAGCTCTCTGAAGGAGAGAGCTAAGTTACAGGGCACCCTTGAGCTATGGTCTCTTCACCGTCCTGTCTGATTTGTAGAGGTTATAGGAGATCTGAGGGGCCTTCAGTGGTTTTTGAATTGGCTCCTTAGCTGCTTGTATGAAAGATCTTTACAAACCCCTTTGCAGCCTCCTTGGACCTCGAGAGTTACTTGCATTGCATAATTCCTATCAGTCAGGAGTTGTCATCCTCCTCCCACCCCTACCCCACCCCACCAAATCTTCATCACTAGACATAAGCCTAAAAAGGAATTCAGAGAGAGGGTCTTAGCAAGCCCAGTGAGCCATTCTTGCAAAAATGCCATTATCAGTCAGACAGAAATCCTATTCAGTCACTCTGGCTCACTCACACTTGCATTCCTCATTCACTCATCCAATTACCCATTTTGCCTCAGTCTCTTACCCTTTTACCCACCTAGTACCCACCTTTCCATCCACAAACAGGAATTTATGTTGGATTTATAGCGGGACTCAAGGTTGAGTCACCCTCACGCCCCTCTCCTGTATCCCTCTTTCATATGGTCCTCCTAACCCAGAGCCCAGGTGAGGAGACTGTTGAGGTTGGGGAGATGTCACTGTGTTGATTGAGTGCTAGGCCATGGGTGATTGCAGAGTGTTAACAGGAAGAGAAGGAAACTAGAAGCTGCCACACTGATTGCTCTTCTTATCTTGCCTTTTGCTTTTCTAGCTTCTAGTTCTTTCTTTTAGTGGTGATGAGAGCTAAGGAATTAGGCTCCTCGTTCAGATAGGCACAAGGTGGTAGCTGCAGAGGGGCTTGGGGTGCAGGTCCAAAGAGCAAAGAGAAAACAGCTCCCTCTGGGCCCTATCATGGAAAAAAGGATGCATTTGTTTTCTTCATTTTCTATTAGGATTGCACTTTGAACCCTGTGGAATTTGCAGGGAGACTGGGGGAAGGGTTGGGAGAATGGGATTTAAAAATGTGGCATTTAGAAACCAGTCAGTAAGTAGACTAATGCTGGCCCCATCCCTCCAACAGGGTTGTCATTTACAAAGAGTCCCCAGCCCCCAAGAATGCGTGCTGTCCATCTGTCACGACATCAGACAGGCTGGAATGGCACAGACATAGGACAATGGCATCCACATCAGATAAGAGCATCTTGGAAAATTGCCCAAAGGTGCCAAAGATCTAAGTTACAGACCCATTCCCTCATTCCCTCCCTCCCTCCCTCGTTCATTCAACAGCTATCCATGTAGCACCTACTCTGTGCCATGCATTGTTCTAGGCACTGGAGATACAGCAGTCAGCAAAACTTGTGCCCTTGTAGAATTTGCTTCCTGGTGGGGGAAGACAGACAGTAAACAAGCTAATATAAGTGGTGCTGAGTGCTATAGAGAAATATAAAGAATGGTAAGGGGGTTTCAAGAGTGGGAGGGGGTTTGTACATTTTCCCAGGGTCATGAGGGTCTCTCTGATTTGCAGATATTTAAACAGAGATCAGGAGTAAGTGAAAGAGACATCTATGTTGATATTTTTTGGGGGGAGGAGGTTTAGGGGAGGAGAGCAATAAAATAGAAGAAAAAAGGCAAAAGTCCTGAGGAAGGTTTGAGGAAGAGCAAGAAGGCCAGTTGATATAACTGATGAGTGAAATGAGAGTCAGATGAGTTGAGGTTAATGCAAAAATGGGGGCCAGATCATGGAGGCTCTTGCAGGTTATTTGGAGAACTTTGGCTTTTAATTTGAGTAATATGGGTGGATATTGGAGGTTTTGCTTAATGTAGCTCCTCCTCCTCCTCCTCCTCCTCCTCCTCCTCCTCCTCCTCCTCCTCCTCCTCCTCCTCCTCCTCCCCTTCCTCCTCCTCCTCCTCCCCCTCCTCCTCCCCCTCCTCCTCCTCCTCCTCCTCCTCCTCCTCCTCCTCCTCCTCCTCCTCCTCCTCCTTCTTCTTCTTCTTCTTCTTCTTCTTGACTAATAGTGCTTTGAAGTTAATTAAAAGAAAACACGCAAGTTACAAAAACAGAAGAGCAACTTACCAAACCCAACCAACCAGGTACCCTTGAAATTTCCCTAAGACCAGGTAGATTTCCTGTAAGTTGACCCAAGTATCTGGAAGAAAATGACTGAAACTGTCTGCATTTGTTACCTGATGTAATAAAGCTTATTTTCATAAAAAATTCTCTGGCTGCTATGAAGGCAATAAATTGTTGAGGGGAGGGGAGAAGATAAGTCAGAAGCCTATTATAGTAATGCAGCTGAGAGATAGTGGCAGATGGATCCAAATTTCACTTATTCATTCATTTACCATCACTTTTTGTTCTACCCATTTCTATGTAACATTGCCTATGTATGACACCCTGCCTGTGTCACTATTCACCCATTCCCTGTCCTTCAGTGATCTGTCCAACTATCTTCACTGTCTTTGAACAAGTCTTTTCCTGCTCCCTGTAGAGCATTGTGCCAGATGCTGGTTGATTTGGGCATAATTTCTGGGACTTTGGCCCTAGTAGGGGAGACAGGATGCACCCATAGGAGATCACCAATCAGTTACAAAACCTAGTAGTCCCTTGAAGGCACAAGATGAATGATGTCAGCCCTTTAATATTTTAGGTGCCCTGTGGTCTGGGGGTCGGAATAAGCTTCCAGGAAGAGGATGAGTGGGGACAGCAAGAAGAATGGCAGGGAACTTGCCTTGAAGCTTGAACATAAAGGGACATTTTGGGACTACAGGATGGCAATGCCAGAAGAGGTCTTAAGCAGGGTCTTACCAACAGGCTAAGGAGTTCAGACCTGAGTGGAGAGACTGAGAAAACACAATAGCTATTCAAGACGTTACAATGAGAGCTGTGTTTTAAAAGGCTGAAACTAACATTAGCATGAAGAGAGAGAAGCGTGGAGCCAGGAGGTCAACATGAAGACAATTGCTCCTGTAAGCCTTCTTGGTCTTATTGCCAACAGGGGTCCTGAGTTGGTGGGACTGTGGGGTGGCCCCCAGTTGCACACTGAACCAGGATGCAATGACGTGGGGGTCTAATGGTTAGCATATGCAACAAGTTATTTGAGTGGCTGTCATCAGGGCAGGCCACACATGTCTCCTGTAAAACTTGAAGCCGTCTTTGAGCAAAGAACACACAGCAGCCTGGGTTCTGGGCAGAGCAGAAAGGAGTTGGAGCTGGCCTCTGGTCATGAATGACCTCCTGGATAAGGAGGTAGGTCATTGAATTATAGGAATATTAGAGTCAGATTAGGAGCTCATCTAATCCAGACTTCTCCTCTTGCAGAGGGGAAATTGGAATCCCAGCAAAAGGGTATAAATTGTTCAAAGCCAGATAGAGCACTTGTGGCAGAGAAAGGTTAAGCATCTTATTTGTGCTCATTTCGGAGGAATTACTGTCTTATTTAATTATGTATTTGCATATCTCTTTCAATGGAAGAGGAAATTTTAGGGAGAAAATTGCTTTAGTTGTCTACTTCTCTGTCATCGAGCAGGGGCCTGATGCAGAACAGATGCCCTGTTGACCCAGACCCAGGCTGATGTTAGACTGGTCTCCGAGTGGGCCAGAGCTGGGATCAGAAAGACTGCCCATGGATGGGGCTAGAGTCTGGGCTCCTGATCCCTCATACAAATAATTTGTTTATACATTTCAGAATATTCATGGCCTGAGCTATTGACCATTTCTACCTCAATTATACTCACAGCTTTTGGCAAAGGCTCACTAGGAGACATGAAAACAAATGAGTAAAAGAGACTGTTGCCACAAAGGTGCCTGCTAAGAGGGAGAGGACACAAGGGTGGGTGAGGACTGGCATTGCTATACCTGAAGCCACAGCAGGAGATAAAGTCTCTGCCCAGTTTGAGAGAGAAGAGAAACTCACTGAGGGTTTTATAGCCTCCAGATGAGCACCTGGGATGCGTATTTTGAGCTTAAGTCCTTTACTTGTCTGGCCTGAGGCTGGGCCCTCAGGGACCTCATCGGACCCACTTATTTGCTCCCTTGCTGTCCTGATGAGCTGAAGGCTGCTTCTTTAAGAACAGGTCCTGTTCTCTTCCCACTATCATGCAGTGCTCCATGACTTAACAGCAGGATTTTACATGGAATTGTCCTTTGTCATGTCTCTATCCCTGCATTCAGGATCCTAGTGGGGAGGGCTGAGATAGAGATATTCTCTTGCCCAGCCCAGGCCCCTGGGTCTGTGTCAATACTAGATAGGTAATTGTTTCTTAAGCTCTTTGTCAACATGCTCTGTCTTGTGTTTTGAAGTTGGCAGAGGGATATGTAGCACTATGGACTAGGCCAGGCAGGATGAGAGAGAGAGAGACAGAGAGAGAGAGAGAGAGAGAGAGAGAGAGAGAGAGAGAGAGAGAGAGAGAGAGAGAGAGAGAAAGAGAAGGAGGATTTGGGTACCAGTCTGGGCTCAGCCACAAATTTACTCTGTGACTTGGGCAAGTCATTTGTTCTCTCTGAGCCATAGTTTCCTTTGTCACAAACCACAGGATTGGAAAAGAAATTCCTGAGGATTTGTCCTCTGCCTTCCGATAACGTTCTAGGTTCCTTGCTTACATTATGCCAATGGAATTTTGGTTAGAACATTAACTTTCAGATTTCTGTTTTGGCTAAGGGCTCATTTTTCACTTTGCCTGAAATTCCACCTTGATAGAGTCATTTCTTTGGGTCTTTTCAGAGACTATTATTTCCATAGACCATACTCCCTAACAAACTCCCTCTTATTTTTATGACCTTATACAGGAATACAAAGCAGTGTCATCTCCATTAGTATATTTCAGTCTTTTTAAAAAAATATATTTTTATTGATTTCAGAGAAGAAGATAGAGGGAGAGAGAGACAGAAACATCAATTATGAGAAAGAATCACTGATGGCGGCCTCCTGCATGCCCCCTACTGGGGATTGAGCCCACAACCGGGGCATGATCCTTAACTAGAAATCTCGAACAGTGACTTCCTGGTTTCTAGGTCGATGCTCAACCACTGAGCAACACCAGCCGGGCCATATTTCAGTCTTTATAACAACTGCGCAAGGTAGTCAAAGATATATCCAGTCTGCATATGAATCACCCTTACATTCCAGGGACAAGTCCCGCTTGATCATTCAAACCGAATTCAAAACAGCACATTGAAAAGATTATATGCCAAGTCTTCTTTATTTAACTTCCATTTCTCATTTTCAGAAACTTTTCCATCTGCTTGTCCTGGAGATGGGCTGGGCTTTTCTCTCTACAGAAGGGGGTTCTTCGAGTAACCCTGTTAGCAGCTTCTTTCTAGCTCAGACCAGTTAGATCTTTGCTCTGGGGCAAGAGGGAGCCTCAGGGGCAGGAGTCTGTGGCAGGAAGGAGCTCTCCCCTCATACGCCAGACTGGAGCAAAGGTGGGCATCCCCTGCCCCTCACCCAATTCCCCTTCCCCTTGTGGTTTGGATATGCATGTGGCTTCTGACTCTGTCTCCCTCTCACTGCCTCTCCTCTGCCAGTAAGCAAGTGTCCTCATTATCTACTTTTGGGCTCACTACGTAATTCTATATGTTTATTCTAGGATCAACATCACATTGAATTTTCTCTTTGAAAATATGTCCCCTTTATTTCTTTTCCTTTTTGAGGAATAATTTGTTTATATATTTTAGAATCAACTCCTCTGGTTTCAGGAAAAAATCCTGTGGGGATTTTCCTGGGATTATATTGAATCTGCAGATGACTTTACTGTGGAATTAACATTTTCCTGTCAAAATACATGTAATGCTTCTTCATTTAATAACATTTTGTAATTTCCTCAATGAGGGACTTGCGCATGTTAATATTCATTTTCATATACCTTACTTATATGTTTTGCTCTTGTTACATCCTCCCTAAATTTCACTTTATGTTTGTGCTGGTGTCTAGGACTATACCATACTTGACTTTTGTATATTCATTTCTAGCCAACTTTCTAAGGCCTTTTATAAATTAAAATAATTTATTTGTAGATACTTATGGGTTTTCTACATTGACAATGAGTGTGACTTGTTAGGTCATGCTACATTTTTTATAACAATTAAGGGAATAAACCATGTCTGGGAAAACATAGCCTCATGGAGACTTGGCAGTGGACTACAGGTTTGTGCTGGTGGACTCAGGCCTGGGCAGGGTGTGTGGCTCAGTGGGCAGAGCTTCACTCAGTTCCTTGGTTGTGAGCAATTGTGCAAGGCAGATGTGGTAGCCCTGTGGAAAATCATATCAACTGTAAATAATGACAATTTTGTTTCTTTTCATTCTTATACATTTAATTTCTTTCTACACTAGCTAAGATTGGCAACACAATAATGAATAGACGTTGGGAGCTGAGCATTTTAATTTTATTTCTGATCTCACAGGAAATGCTTTCAACATGTCATCATTATGTATGTTGTTCTTGTTTCTCTCTCTCTCTCTTTTTTTTCTGTAAATGCCCTTTAGTCAGTTTAAGGAAGGTCTCTTGTATTCCTAGTTTGCTAAAAGGTTTTGTTATAAATGGCTCTTGAATTTCATAAAATTATTTCTCTTCATCTATAGAAATGATCAAGTATTTTATTCCTTAGTCTACTAATGTAGCAAGTTTCATTAATCTCTTTTCTAATGTTAAGACAGCCATCTATTTTTAGGCTACACCCAATTTGGCCATGCTGTATTATCCCTTTCATGTGTAGCTGAATTTTGTTTACTAATATTTTAATATATTTTCATCAATTCTCATACGTGACATTGGCCTATAAATTTCCTTCTTGCTTAGTTTCAGTGTGAAAATTATGTCAGCCTCATAAAATGAATTCAAGTGCTTTTTCTTTTTTCTTATTCTCTGGAAGAGTTTGGGTAAGTTTATTTTTCCTTTGAAAAATAGTAATTTACACTTTGTGCCTGATGTTTTTCTTCTGGGAAGACGTTAAACTACTGCTTAATTTATTCATTGGTTCTAGGTCTATTTCTTCATGAGTTAACTTTGGCAAATTGTCTTTTTCCAGGACTTATCTAGTTTATTTATGATTTCAATGATATTGCATAATATTACTTTATCTCTGCTGTATTTATAGGAATAGACTCCCTTTCACTGTTAAAATTATTTGTGTTTCCTTTCCTTTTTTTCTGATTTTAGAAGACATTTATTTGTATTTTCAAAAATTAAGTTTAATTCTATTGATCATTTCATTTGTGTTTACATTTGTTTTGTTTTTGTTGTATTTTGCTTAATGTTTGCTCCTCTCTTATTGTCTTATGCTATTTTCTTTGGAATTATTTTCCTCTTTTTTTTTAAAATAAAATTTCGTATGTTGTTAGAAGCTAGACATTCTTTTAATTTTCAGCTTTTCTAATTTATGGCTATAATTTTTGCTATCAATTCTACTCATCTGTATAAGATTTGATTTTTATGTGTATTTTTATAATTATTCGGGTTTATTTTATAATTTCTGTTATAACATATTCTTTGACCAATTATTTTTATGTTTAAGATATCCAAATATATAGGGTATTTATATTGGGATAGAGATTGCAAACTGTAGGGAACCAATCATTTGAAATTTGTTGAAGCTTGCTTTAAGATGTAGGTACTAGTCATTTAAAAAAAAAAATCATTAATCTTTGAAAAGAATGTGTAGTTCCAATAAGTTGAATGCCGTGTTCTACTCATTAATATTAAATCTAACTTAAATGTGCTACTCAAATCTCCAATATTCTTACCAATAATTTTCCTGCTTAAATAATTAATGACAAAATGTTTTGAAATACCCATCTGTAATTCTAGATTTATTCATTTCTTGAAATTTTATCAGTTTTTACTTTGTACAGATTAAGACTATATTATTGTTATTAGGTACATCCTTATTATTATGTCTTCTTGATGAGCTGAACTTTTTAGTTTTATGTAATTAATCTCTTTTTCTTTATAATACTTACTATCTTAAAGTTTGTTTATATTTTTTGAATACATTAGCACTAGAATTCTTTAGCTTTAACTTTAAGCTATTTTGCTTTGTGTCTTTCATTTTACAGAGATTTCTTATAGCCAGCACATAGCAAACTTTTTCTCTTCTCTAATGCATGCTTTGTAATTTTTGCTTATAATTGGCTAGGCTAGTTCATCTCCCCTTACTTTGATTACTATTATACCTTGCTATTCCTGCCTCCACACTCATTTCTTTCCTCTTTTTTTCTTTATTACTTGTTTATTTTCCCCACACTCCTATATATTGAAGGTTAATGTCTATCTCTTTATGTGTATTCTTTTCGTTGCTTTCCCTAGATATTACAGCCTTAAAAATAACTTAAGATCCTGACCAGTGTGGCTCAATTGGTTGAGCATCGATCCCCAGTAGGGTGCATGCTCTCACATCAATGTTTTTTTCTCTTCCTCACCTTCTTCCTCTCATTCTAAAAAATTTAAGAAAATAAAAACATATTAAAAAATAAAGTTAATTTTCCTTCTCCCAAAGTGAAAGAAATTTAGAACACTTTAACTTACTTTAGTCATCCTCTTTTAAATTTACTTACAATATTTTAGATTTATCTTATTTTCTTAGACCACAAATGAGGTATTATAATTATTCCTTAGAGTAAAGATTGTTTGAATTTACTCACATAGTTACATGTAAGTATGCTTAGCTTGCTTTCTTTCTTTCTTTCTTTCTTTCTTTCTTTCTTTCTTTCTTTCTTTCTTTCTTTCTTTCTAATATATTTTATTGATTTTTCACAGAGAGGAAGGGAGAGAGATAGAGAGCTAGAAACATCGATGAGGGAGAAACATCGACCAGCAACCAATGTATTGTACATGCCCCCGACCGGAACCGAACCTGGGACCTTTCAGTCCGCAGACCGACACTCTATCACTGAGCCAAACCGGCTTCGGCAGCATTCTTTCTTATATCTCATATCTTCCATATGTTTTTCTGCCTGATATAAATCCTTTAGAATTCCCTTTACTGTGGGATTTTTACTTGTTTGAAGAAACCTTTATTTTATCCTTACCGGTATTCTTGAAAGAGAGTTTCTCTTAGTATAGAATTTTAAGACAATTATTTCTGTAATAAAGTATTTTCTCACTGTCTGCTGACTTTCATCATTGCTATTAAGCAGTCACCTATTGAACTAATTTCTCATTTTGGTGTTCTTTAGTCTTGTGAGTTGTCTAAGGTGTGAATATCTATTGTATTTTTTCCTGCTTAGGATTCATTGGTATTCTGTATTTTTAAAAAATTTAACTTCTTTATTGTTTAAAGTATTACATAAGTCTCCTCTCCCTGGCCACTCCCACCCCTTAGCACAAGCCCTCACCCCCCTATTATCTGTGACAATTAGGGTTATGCTCATATGCATGCATACAAGTCCTTTGGTTGACCTCTTATCTTCTCCCTTTCCCTAACCCCCTGCCCTCCGTCTTCCCTCTTAGGTTGGACGGCCTGTTCAGTGCTTCTATGTCTCTGGCTCTATATTTGTTCATCAGTTTATGTTGCTCATTATATTCCACAAATGAGTGAAATCATGTGATATTTATCTTTCTCCGAATGGCTTATTTCACTTAGCATAATGCTCTCCAGTCCATCCATGCTGTCCTTCATTTTTATAGCAGTGTAGTATTCCATTATGTAGATGTACCACCATTTTTTAATCCACTCATCTGCTGATGGGCACTTAGGCTGTTTCCAAATCTTAGTTATTGTAATTCATACTGCTTTGAAATATTCTTTTATACTAGTATATTCTTTCTGATTGGTATTTCTGATTCTTGGGATATATTCCTAAAAGTGGGATTACTGGGTCAAATGGGAGTTCCATTTTTAATTTTTTGAGGAAATGCCATACTGTTCTCCATTGTGGCTCCACCAGTCTGCATTCCCACCAGCAGTGTACGAGGACTCCTTTTTTCTCCACATCCTTGCCAGTACTTGTCATTTGTTGATGCTAGACATTCTGATAGGTATCTCATTGTCGTTTTGATTTGCATTTCTCAGATGATTAGTGACTTTGAGCATGTTTTCATATGTCTCTTGACCTTCTGTATGTCCTCTTTTGAAAAGTGTCTATTTAGGTCCTTTGGCCATTTCTTGATTGGATTGTTTATCTTCCTTTTGTTAAGTTGTATGAGTTCCCTGTAAATTTTGGAGATTAAACCCTTATTAGAGGTAACATTGGCAAATATGTTCTCCCATGCAGTGTATTTTCTTGTTGTTTTGTTGATGGTTTATTTTGCTGTGCAAAAGCTTTTTATTTTGATGTAGTTCCCTTTGTTTATTTTGTCTTTAGTTTCCATTGTCCTAGGAGCTATATCGGTAAAGATATTGCTATGACATATGTCTAATATTTTGCTGTCTATAGATTCTTCTAAGACTTTTATGGTTTCCTTTCTTACCTTTAAGTCCTTTATCCATTTTGAGTTTATGGAATTCTGTATTTGTAAGTTGTTTTGTCTTTTAAAGATTCTTGGAAAAATTTCAGCCACTATTTCTTTATAATTTCTCCTCTATTCTACCTCTTATCTCCCTTTAGAAATCTGATTAAATACCTGTTAGACTATTTTACTCTCTATTCCTTAGCTTTAATTCTCTCCTATTTTCTCTTTGTCTCTCTGGGCTGCTTGGATAATTTTTTTGTTCTATTGTTTAATACAGCAATCCATTTTTTAGCTGTGATCAATCTGTCCAATGAGTTTTTTTCATTTTAATTATTATATTTTTAATTTATAGAATATAATTTGGTTCTTTCTCAAATCTTCTTGGCTATATTTCATAGATGTTGTTCCTTGAAAATGTTTCCAAGATTCTCTTTTATTTCTTGAAACTGAAGTCTTTGAGTTTTTATTTCCTCTCACAGATAATATGTGTTCAGGCCACAAACCTATATGAAGATCATATTGTGATAACTCATTTTTAAGAGTGGTTTTGCTCCCTTTTACCCAAGTTGGGATAAACAACTTTTGTTGTTCTGTACCTTCTGTATTGAAGATTTATTTCTCACTTACCCTTATACTGAGTTCCTGATCTTCTGGACCCCTATTTGATTTTTTTCCCTATTCCCTAGGCCTTGTCCTTAGCCTGTCCTGTTCCATATACACATGAAACAGAATCTTAAAGAATATAACATTCAGCAGATGCTCTTAGGATAAAAACTCCCTTCATTTCTTGCTTATTATTCCTAGTTCCTGATTTTGCTTTCCTTTCAGTCTCTTTAGATTTCATTTTCAATAGCTCAATGATGCATTTAAAAACACACATTAAAATCATCTTTATCAATTCTTTAAAATTCTTCTTATGGGGAAGTATTTCAGAATAATGGTCTATGACATTGCTGAATATAGAATATGCTTGTGATATTTCTTTATAGGAAGAGGAATCAATTGCCTAGTAAAAATCAGATGCTAAAAAATAGTGGCATGGTATGGAGTTCCTTAAAGAGAGGATAGAGTCTTTCCCCCACTCAACTTACCAGCTGTCCACCTTAGCAAATTATTGAATTTCTCTGCTTCTTAATTTTAATGTCTTTATAATGGGTTAATAGTAGTATTAATTATTTTGGATTTTTGAGAAATAAATGAATCTATTTATGTTAAGCCCTAAGAAGATTGCTTCATACACAGTGCCCAGAACCACATTTCACTGAATTTAAGCTTACTGATTGTAAGCTTACCTGTTACTTACCTGTTACTTCACAAAAAAGAGAATATGCTTCCAACTAAACTGACACAATACCAAGATGTCATCAATTGAAACATGCATCCCAATTGCAGATGTTAAAATATGAAAAAATACACCTTAGAAATACCTATAATAAATTTTGGCTGTTATTATGAATAGATGCATAGGAACAGAGAAGGCACTGGCTGAGAAACAGAATCTTAGTATCAGAAGTGATAGGACTTTAAATGTTTGTAAGTATTTATTTCATCACACCCTCATCTTATCAACTTCTGGACCCTGGCTGTATTGTGCATGAACTAGTCAGTGTCCAGTAGACTGAACAGTGTCCAGTAATTGTCAGTAGACAAACACAATATTCCACCTTCTTCTCCAAGACTGTGGAAGAAGAGAAAAGGAATTTATATTTATTAAGATAGCAGTATCTAGCATACTTATAGGTACCTTTAATATATCATTTACTTTAATTCTTATAATTAATCAGATGAATGAAAATTAGTTGCTGTAACAAGCAAACCCCCAAGTATCAGTGGCTTAGCACATCATGTTCATTTCTTGCTTACATCACAGATGGTTGTGGGTTGGGTAGCTGTACTTTAAACTGTGATTTGGGACTCAACTTCTTCCATCTTCTGGCCTTGTCATAGTGTGGCTTTTCAGTTGCTCTGGCATCATGCAGTAGGCAGAAAGGGAAAGAGAGAGGGACTAAGGAGAAACCATGCTTTGTCTTATAATTTAAAATTGTTCAAGACCTCACAGTTTTATTTATTCCTAGGTAACTTTTTGGAGGGCGCAATTAGTATAGGTTTAGGGTGATTGGGGAAGTCCTCCCAGATGAGGTAGGATTAAAGCTGAGTCCATTAATACTGGTATCACCTGGAGATAGAAAAAGGGGATTGAGGAGATTTCGGTATGGATGTCTTGGGTGAAACGAATTATGGGAAAGAAAGGTGTTTTTGGAGAACCAGGGAATACTCTGTTGGGGAATGATTAACATTTATTGAGCTCCTACTTTGTGCTGGATAAAATGCAATGCACTGCTCAGATGCCACTGTGACATGTGGCATAGTGACATAAATGAGCCTTGATAAGATAGCAATCTGTATAAGACTGCTTGACCCATTCTGTGCCCCAGTTAATTAACTCAGATGGTTAATAGTATATGTTGACCATGTGGACCATGTTCCTGACACCAGCTCCAACATAAAAGATTCTTTATCTGAGGATGTAATGGCAATAACAGTAGGCTTTGTTGAGATTGGTTGCATTGTGTTCACACTTGAGGTTATTCCATTTGTATATACTATGACCCTAGCGTAGGTTCTGGTTCTCTGTCTTTGGTTCCTTTTATTAATGAACTGGTGAGAACTGGTCATTGTGGCTGAACCAAGGTTCTGGTTCCGTCTGGATTTTCCTTTCAATGCCCCACACTACTTAGGTCACAAGAGTATGATGGGATGTTAATTATTTCTTCAGGGCCATTTCTGTTGCAATCACAGAAAATGTTTTAGTGTTGTTGTTGTTTATAAGTACTCAAAGGGTGGTCTTTATATACTAAGTCTTTATCAAATCTCTTCTATGGAAGGTTTTTTTTTCTTCTCATATATTAAATATATTTTGCTTTTTAATCCCCTAGTGGGTAGCAACTTTTTGGGTCTGAGGTCTGGGTAGGAAATGGATATTTTATTGGGTTCAAAAATGGATATCATGATATTTCCTGTGTAGCACCATTAACTATCCTTCCGGGTCAAAGCAGCTTATTTTATTATCACTTGTTCTTGTAAGTATCATGCAGGATACACGATCTAACTGATTCTATCCACAGCCTTGAGAATAGGTTCTATTCCCGTTTTTACAGAAGAGGATGCTAACGGCAGGAGAGGTCTAGAGAGAGTCAGAACTGGGATTGGAATCTCAATCCTGAACTTTGGATTTCCATGATCTCATCATGTGATCTTCCAAATGTTATTGAGCAAACTGCAGCTTGGAGGATTTGAGAAGGAAATAAAATTGGAGATGAGAGTTGGATTATTATGGTTGTTAAAATAGCACTATCACCTACCTGCTCATGGCTTTAGAAATAAGAGAACATTATATTTGTGAAATGACAAAACATTGCACAGTCCTCTCTCCTGTGTTCACTTTCCCAAGAGTATGTGGACCCCCTCAACCTGGGTCTTCATCATGACTCAGAGAGTGAAATAGCTTGCCCAGTGACCCCTGGTCATGATTTATGAAACAGGATGTATCCAAATTTTCACCACGTTGGAGCTATTCAATTTTCTCTAATGGCCCTTATCTGAGAATTATGTCTATTCGTGGCAGCCACAACCAGTAAGTCATTAACTTAAAGTATACTTATTGTTAATTTTAGCACCCTGGGACCTACGCCCAATGAGAGAGGGCTCTCACTTTTGCAAATCAAGGCTGAAGGACATCCGAGCAGTTGGCTAACTTTCACATGAGGAAAAGTTAGGAGTAAAAAGTGATCATTAAAAAGTTAGAGAGTAAAAAGCAGTTGACCAGCTGGACATAGTTAAGAATGGCCTCCTTCTGGCTGCCTCCCTACTGCTAGGCACAATCCTCACCAGAAGAGAGATTGACCCAATCTTCATATCGAGCAGCCCTGTGTGCCAGGCACTTCCCTTATGTGATCTCACTGATCCACACAGAGTGCCACGAGGGAGAAACCATCTCTCCCATTTCATCCTTTATCGATGCTTTAAAATTTGTCTTGAACCTGAGCAGCTCTGAGGTCTGGGCAGGCCCCCTTCTCCCTGATACACAGTCCTTTTGGGCTCATTTAACCAGGGTTTTTAGTGCCTCCAGGGACAAGGCCTGGCTCTTTGAGGTCTGGTCTGCCAACTTGCTGGGCTCTGTCGCCTGGCAGCTGTGAGGGGCCACTGGGGCTTCCTCCAGGGAGTCAGAGCTGTCTATATTTCATGAGGTTCAGCCCATTCATCAGGGCTGGGTGACAGCTTGTGTCTGCCCCGGGAATGACGGTTCTTAAAGTATCTGATTGCTGCAGGATGCTGGCCACCACACCTAGCAATACTGAACTATCTCTGATGACAGTTGCCACCCAATTATAAGTCAAACAGAGATCCTGAGTGAAGGTGAGAAAAGAAGCTTATTGTTGTTGCTTCCAAAATCCCATTTCAGTCCTCCTTACCCCTCCAGGTCCCCACCTCTTTGGTCCCAAGCTTTTGTGGTTCCCCTTGGAACTTATATCATTCTCGTAAATAAACTGCTGCTGCTGGTCTCATTCCCTGGAGTCCATCCACTCCACTGGTCACCATGGGAACTGAAATTCCACTCCAATCATTTCACACTCCCTCTCAAACACCTTCAGTGGCCCCCCTTACCACCCATAGCATAGAGCCCAAAGAACCAACCTTTCATATGCAGGGCCATAGAGGCACCTTGTCTCCAGTCCCTGGGAGATATCTGGGTCTCTGGATGCCCTCTACATTTTCTGGTCTCCTTGCCGTGGCTCAAACTGCTCTCCTGTCATGGAATGTCCTTGTCCCATTTACATCTGGCAAAATCCCACCCTGCATTTAAGATCCAGATGTCACCTCCTCTAAGAAGTCTGCCTTCATCCCCTCGCTGAAAGTGACCACTCATTTTCCTGCATTCCCATGCCACTGGGGTAGTTTCTCTGAACTCCACCTCCAGCCTAGCATGCTCCGCCCAGCTTTCTAGAATCTCTTCAGTACTCACAATTCTGTGCCTTTCACATGCTCTTCCTGCTACCTGCATTCTCTTCCTTCCAGTCCCCTCTCCTTCCTTTGATTCCACATTCTTTTGGTTTTTAATAAATATATATTTTATTAGTTTTTACAGACAGGGAGGGAGAAGGATAGAAAGTTAGAAACATTGATGAGAGAGAAACATCAATCAGCTGCCTCCTGCACACCCCCTACTGGGGATGTGCCCTCAACCAAGACACATGCCCTTGACTGGAATTGAATCTGGGACCCTTCAGTCCACAGGCTGATGCTCTATACACTGAACCAAGCCAGCCAGAGCCGCTTCCACATTCTTTTAAGGGGCAGCTTTAGGGTCAGGCCCTGAGAAACTTTCCCTGACCTCTTCTCTCCACCTTCCATTCTCACCTAGTACTGGTGGAAGCCCTCAGGACCTCTCTTAGCATCCTCTTGGTTACCTTTGGGTGCAGTTTTCATGCAGCAGTGGGATTGTCTGTGGAATGTCTGTCTGTTTGGAGAACATGATGAAGACAGAGCTGGGAGTGAGGAGGGAGGCTGTCCAGCTGGGTACCACAGACAGTGCAGACTATGAGAACTCAGCAGGGACAGGAGGCTCTGTCTCGATGGATATTAGGATGCCCTTTCCAGGCACATGTATAGTCACAAAAGACCCACAATTGTCTCACTGAGTACTCATAACAGATGCTGAGATAGGTACTTTCATATCCCATTGCCAGTGAGGAAACTGAAGTTCCTTCAACAAGAAGCTGCCTGGTCAGTCAGCAAATGTTCATTGATTTGATCGTTATGCACAAGGCACTGCATCAGGAAGGCGGGCCTGGGGATACAGTAGTGAGCAGGACAGACCTCTAGTCCATGCCCCTTGGACCCTCAGTGAAGAAAGATGTAAAGCTCCTAATTTCAGAGAGAAATGTTTAAATACAATTGTGATGGCTTCTATGGGGTGAGAAATAAAGAGGGGGTAAGGGGTCATATAATGAGGGACCTGACTGAATCCCCAAGTCTCATTCCTCTCTTACCTCCACCCCTGCCTCCTACCTAGCATTTCCGCTGGAGCTTAACTGTTTTCACCAATGTTTACCACCCTGCCCCCTTTGACAGCCATAATGGCTTCTGCAGATTAAACAATTTTGCCTTGCCGTGAGCTGTACTCGGATTGGCCCATTATACAACAGCAAAAACCTCCCTTTCTCCCGGTTCTAATTGAGTAATTTACTGTAAACAGGCTCTTTCCTCCAGAGCCCAGGCTGGCTCGTTAGCCAAATGGAGGTGAGCAAGCGCTACCTCTAATTGGATGCATGAGAGAAATGAGCTGTCCAAATGTGTGGCTGTCCCAGCAGGCGTTGAACTAAATCAGTGAACTTTAAGGCTTCAAGTCTTCTTTTGCAAACCAGCCCCTCCTAGTAAAGGAGGCATAGAACCAAGGCTGCAGTTCCAGGGTGAGATCTTCAATGAGTCAGGGAGGCCTTTGAGGTGGGGTAGGGGGGATGGAGTTTCCTCTTTCCTGCTCACTCGGATATGTGTCCTCATTTCTTTTGTGGGCAAGATAGCATCACTGCCTTGAGATGTCACTTCTACTGCCATGAGGAAGGACACTCCTTCTTTGAAGCTACCATGTGTCAAGCACCTGATTGATATGATATTATATGATATACTAGAGGCCCAGTGCAACAAGATTCATGCATGATGGGGGGTGTCCCTCAGCCCAGCCTGCACCCTCTCCAATCTGGGACATCCCTCTCACAATTTAGGACTGCTGGATCCCAACCACTCGCCTGCCTTCCTGCCTGCCTGATTGCCCCTAACCACTTCTGCCTGCCAGCCTGATAACGCCCTAACCACTCCCCTGCCAGTCTGGTCACACCTAATTGTCCTCCCCTGCCAGCCAAGTCAACCCTAACTGCCCTCCCCTGCCAGCCTGGTTGCCCCCAACTGCCCTTCCCTGCTGGCCTGGTCATCCCTAACTGCCCTCCCTTGCCAGCCTGTTCTCCCCTAGCTGCCCTTCCCTTCAGGCTTGGTGCCTCCGAACTGCCCTCCCCTGTGGGCCTGGTTGCCTCCAACTATCCTCTCCTGCAGGCCTGGTTTCCCCCAACTGCCCTCTGCTGCTGGCCTGGTCATCCCTAACTGCCCTCTCTTGCTAGCCTGGTGCCCCCAGTCAGGCTGCCTGTTATCAACTGCCCTCCCCTGCAGGCCTTGACTATGAAGGGTTGGGGCTGGGTTTCATCACCATGGAATGCAGTCAGGCTGCCTGCTATCAAATGCTGAACACATGTCACCTGTTCATTGCTCTCATCATCATCTGCAATCATAAAACTTGGATACTAATCCTCTGTTACTTACTAGCTGTGTGATCTTGGACATAATTCCACTGAATTTCAGAGGCCTCACCCGTAACAAAGTGATGATGATAATATCAAATGAGTTAACACTATATGAACCATTTAGAACAGGGCTGGGCACATAGTACCTAGTCAACAAATATTACCTATTGTTTTCATCATAGAGGTACTTTATAAACATCAGCTGGGTTAAAGTCTTTGATATTCCCTCTGTCACCTTATAGATTTCTCTCTAACCTGTTTCTTATTCCCAGTGAATGCATAGTGTAGCTCCTCTGAGAGTTCATCTGACTCATAATCACAGATCGACTGATCAGTTCATTGTATAGGGTCCTGTGCCTAGTCTCACATTGAGCAAGATGTAGTTTCAGACATCAAGGAATCTTGTCCCATTGGGGAAAGGACACAGGCATCAATAATGCAGTCTGCGAAGGCCGGTGATTTATGTATAGTCCAGATGTGCCCAAGAGGCCTCCCCAGGTTTTGTTAGCGGACAGCCTCCACCAGCATAACTGCTGGGAGTCTGTGGATGAAATGGTGAGCAAAGTCATCTCACCAGGGTGCTCTGACAAAACAAACCTATTTTAGATTTAGTGCATTCCCCTCAGCTAAGAGCTTAGTGTCCCTAATGAAAAGGGTGTAGATTTTGGGGGCATGACTTGTGCTCATTGCTTTTGTCCAAAAGGCCCTCCATCACTGATTAGGAATCTGTTCTAGAATTTTATGCCTTGCAAGCTATGTTCCTGGAATCTGCCTCTTAGAAATTCAGAACATCCAGGCTTCTATGCCCAACCGCTCTCCCTCTGGGGTCCCTCAGATATGACTCGATCAAATCCACAGATTTCCTTCAAAATCTAGGTGCAGGGGTCTTCAAACTACGGCTCGCGGGCCACATGCGGCCCGCAGAGGAGTCTGATCCGGCCCGCCAGGTTTTTTGGGCAGTGAGCGCAGCCGAGGTGTTACAGTAGGAATTAGTAGTTCATATAGTCCGGCCCTCCAGCTCTCTGAGGGACCGTGATCTGGCCCCCAGTTTAAAAAGTTTGAGGACCCCTGATCTAGGGTGTGCTTCACCAAGTTACAGAATCCTGGCTGGTTCATACTTATTTATTTTTATATTTTTAAAAAATATATATTTTTATTGATTTCAGAGAAAAAGAGAGGGAGAGAAAAGAGAAAGAGAGAGAGAGAGAGAGAGAGAGAGAGAGAGAGAGAGAGAGAGAGAGAGAGAGAGAGAGAGAGAGAGAGAGAGAGAGAGAGCTAGAAACATCAATGATGAGAGAGAATAATTGATAAGTTGCCTCCTACATGTCCTCTACAGGGGATCAAGCCAGCAACCTGGGCATCAAACCGTGACCTCGGCCTGGGACTGATTGGTTCACAGCTTCAAGGACCTCAAACTTCCTTATTGTCTCTGTCTCCTCAGCTGCTCTGAGCCTTAATTCCCTCTTCAGCGGTTTTTCTCTGTCCCCCTTTCCTTCTCCGTGACTATGGTGATAAATGAAGGCCTGCTTGTTCATGCGCTCTGAACACATCCTAACTTTTGGAGAAATTGGTATTACTTTCTGGTTCTTTAGTCAGACACATCACAAGGGGAATTTTGTTATTTCTAACTTTTTCTTTTGTGTCATACTTTTCAGGTGAGTGACTCACTGGGTTCCCAAAATACATTTTCTTAATAACGATGGTAATGGTAGAAATAGCAAAGCTGACACCAGTGACGCACATTGTCCCTGCTCGAGAGGCTTCATACACTTCATCTCATTTCCCCCATCGCCTTTATCTGATCACGAGGCTGAGCACACAGCAGACTCCCAGGACACAATAATAATAACAGCTTCTACTTATTTAGCTCACATCTCTGTTACTTTATCTCACATCATTGTTATAGAGTTCTGTGAAATAGCTATTAGGGCTCAACATAAAGGTATTAAAAATCTATTCCACCCCTTCTTTCAATAGCCAACATAGAGTGCTTGCAAGTGGTTCTTGCTCTTGAAGGGCTCACAGTCTAGTGGGGTCCACAGTGGCAGTGAGTCCCTGGAATTAACCAAAGCCTTAGTTTATTCTGGGCCCTTGCCTCCCCATACTTTTTCGATGGACACATGCGTTCTTTATTCCAAGCACCATAAGGGGTACTTTATGTCCAGCCACATCACTATTAAAAGTCCTCCTCTGCTCTTTTCTCATAAGGGTCACTGTAACCACAGAGTACGAGTTTAATTTTTCTGTGCTTACTTAGCTTGCCCATCCCCGCTGTATCTTTCCACCAGTTCATTCTTGTGTTGTTGTTGTTGTTTTTTTCTGAATGTCTTGGAATCTGCTGTCCTCAAAACAGGGCATGTCAGGGGACAGCCATCCCTTTCTTTTACTACTTTGCCCAGGCAACAGTGATAGAATCTCCATTTCCCACAGGGAAGGCTTCTTTATTGGTTCAGAGAAGGAGCTGGCAGAGAGGGAGGATTGGGGAAGACACAAGGCAAGGCAGGAGGAGACAGAGGGGTGGGCAGCTTGTTCTATGGGGGAAGAAGGATGCTATTGTCTTGATCCAACTTGTGAAGCACAGGCAAGCCAAGTGGGTCTTCAGTGCTGGGACTGGAGCCCCTGGGACTGGTTCCCCTTTATCAGTCGGCCTGCTTTTGTCTGCAGAGAACCCAAATCCTCACTTACACAACAACTTCATTATCTTACATAACAGGAAGCCTAGAGGTGGGCCCAACTCCAGGTTCAATTATTCAGGGGTTCAGGGATCAAAGACCTTTCTTCTCCATCTAGATGGTTCTCCAGCTTGATTGCAAGATGGTTTCTAGCAGCAATGGAATGATATTCTTTCCTTGTTCAGATTCGATGGGAGAAATCCAGTTTGAAGTTAGGAGAACATTTTTCCTAGAAGCACTCTGAACCAATTACTGGCAGTCTGGGTGAAATTACGTCATCTGAAGTGGAATGGATTTTGGGAAGCAACCACCATGCTCATTACAGAGTCACATTTTCCAGGCATAATCAAAGTGAATAACCCAGTGCTGTGATGGTATACAGTTAGGGAATTAGCATGTAGAGTTGCCAGATTTAGCAAAAATATAGGATGCCCAGTTAAATGTGAATTTCAGATAAACCATAGACTTAAGTATACGTTTTCCTCCTGTTATGCTTGCTGGTCCCTGTGGTCCAATATTTGGTACAAAGCAAAATGGGTCAGGCACATATTTGGCAATGGGATAAAAGATTGCAGAAGTTCATAGTGGGCTAGGGACTTAGAACCAATATCAAAGTCTTGTAGTACTTGAGTGAGGACAGTAGAGCATTAAATGGTTCAAAAAGCAGAGGAGGGTTAGGAGTTTTTTCCTCCACAACTGCCTTGACTCCTTGTGGCCAGGATCTAGGAGAGAAAGTGATTGGGTCTCCTCTCTCGGGGCATCCTATATTTTTGACCCCATCCTCCCTTCTCTTTCCAGGGTCCCGACCGCTGTGGGCAGGCGTTGCTGCAGATTGGGATCAACATGATGGCGCTGCCTGGAGGCCGCCAGGTGGACTCCATCACCCTCCCGGGTCAGCGGTAAGTCCCACAGCAGACTCTCAGGGCCAGATCTGGGTCCCAAGATCACAGGTGGTGCCCTCTCCATGCAACGTCCCGGGGAGGAAGCTTAGGACAAGGTGTTGGGGATGCCAGGTTCACTCAGCAAATATGCATGGAACTGGGCCTTGCGGCATGGAGGAGTCAGGCACATCCTATCTCCCAAGGAGCTACAGTCTAAGATCCAGGCAGACAGTGAAGCAAAGAATCACGTAGGGTGTGCTGCTAAGATAGAGGACCCCAGAGGAGATTCCTGATCCTTCCTAGGCCAGGAGGATGGAGTCACTGGGGGCCCTCAGGGTTCGTGAAGGTCCTCTCTGAGCCTTTTAGAAGGGTCAGTCTACCTTTAAGTGTTTTCTCTTTCTCCAGAGCTCCAGGGAGAGAAGTGAGCTCAGAGCTGGTCCTTGAAAAATGACGGTTGCCCTGAGTTGGGCAGTAGAGGGGCAGGGGGGTGAGGGAGGGAGGAATGCACTAAACAGGTAAAACCCAGATGATGAAGTTGGGGAAAGGAGAGACTCGTGGTCCCAGAGGTGCCTTCTCAGCATCTTGGTTCCCTCATGTGTCAAATGGGGAGATAATAGTACTACTTCATAGGGTTGATGTGTGGATTAAATGAGTTAATATAAATAAGTGTCCGTCATACAGAGAGAGCTACACCAGGGGAACAATGGTGTAATGAGGGCCTGCTGTATCTCAGAGGCCCTCTGTGGCTCATGTAGGTGATCTTGGGGAGTTCTTCCAGCAATCCCTCCTCTGATCTCTCTTAGCAAGTGACCTCATTGAGAAAATAAGCCATCACAGACAGACACTCTCAGCAGCCTAATATTGTAAGCCAGAAGAAGAAAGTGGAACTGATGTAGATGAAGCAGACTCTTAGTCTTACAGCCCCAGTGCCAACCCGGAGGGAGGGCCATACTTATGGATCCAGATGGGCGGTAGCAGCTCTGACAGTAGTACTTTGGAACACCTCCACAGAGCCTCATGGATCCGGGATGGTCAGATCAGAGCTTGTGCGGGGGTGAGGAAGCTGTCCTCACAGGGCAGTTAGGACAGTGGTTAGGAGTTGGGAGAGTCTCAACTTGATTCTTGGTTCTGTTACTTACTAGCTGTAACCTTGGGCTTCCATTTCTTCATCTATGAAAGGGAGATATTTATGCTTACATCATCGGGTTGTTATGAGCGTTTAGGATAATTTGCATAAAGCACCTGCCTGACATGGGAGCTGCTCCATCAATGTCAGCTTCCTCAGAAGAGGAATAGCTCCCCGGAGTAGGGCACGGGGGCCAAGGTGGATCAGCTCCTGGCGCCCTTCCAAGCTTCTGGGAACCACTGATATCTTTTCCCCACTTCCAACCTCCCCAGAAGTTATAAGGATAAAAGGAAATTAAATCACACAAAAATGATTTAGAAATTAGATTTCATTTACCCGTGGTCTTCCGAGATCTGAAAATATTAAATGGAAAGTTTCAGAAATAAACAATTCATAAGTTTTAAATTGTGTGATGTTCCGAGTATCACGATTAAATCTTGTGCTGTCTTCCTCGGTCTCGCCTGGGACATGAGTCATCCCTTTGTCCTGGCCGGAGACGCTACCTGCCTATTAGTCACTAAGAAGCTGTCTCAGTTATCAGATTGCCTCCTGTGGTGCTTGTGTTCCAGCAACTTATTTTAATAGTCACCTTAAAAGTTATTTTAAAGCGAAAGAGTCTTGATGCTGGCAATTTCCACCTGCCAAAGAGGAGCCATGTAGTGCTTATTATGTATCATCAGAAGGTTACTCTTAGCCTAAGGCCATGGCAATGCCTCCCTCATCCCTTCACCTCATTTCATCTCATCACATAGGCATTTTATCATCTCACATCACCAAGGGAAGGATGAGGTCAAGGCAACAAGATATTTTGAGAAACCACATTCACATAACTTTTACTACAGGATTTTGTTCTATTTTATTAGTAGTTATTGTTGTTAATCTCTTACTGTGCCTAAATTATAAATTAAACTTTACCATAGCTATGTATGCATAGAGTAAAAAAAATAACAGTATGCCTAGGGTTTGGTGCTATTATTCACCGTTTCAGGCACCCACTGGGGCCTTGGAATGTATCCCCATAGATAAAGGGGAATACTGTATACTTTTGGAGGCAGGATAGGGCTTCTAGTTGACATTATATAGCAGATACCTTGACAGGAAAACTCTGAGCTAAGATGACTTCATGGGTTCTGGCTGGCCACAAGCCTTGCAACCTGAGGAAATGCTTTTTTAGAATGTCTTCATCCTCACAGGGTAGGCTGCAAAGAGAAGATGGTATTTCCTCTGATATAGCCATAGCCTGAAATTGGCAGGCTTTCCCATAACACTGGGGGAACAAAATCCCTGTGCCCACCAACGTATCAATCATGTGCGCTCTGGGGGCAGGTGTATAGGCCACGCTCACAGAGAAGATTCATGTATATTCACAGGATGTGGGAGGGCTAATTCATTGAATCTGAGGCTGCATTGGGGGCAGACAATGCATCCACCTCTTCTTTCCTCTTGTTCCAAATTGCGGAGGCCTCTGTCATGGGGAACAACACCATGATTATTGTGCCCAGATAAATAATTCATGTTAGATAATTGGCTTCTTTCTGTTGTGTTCCACTGAAACTCAATTTCACTCTGTGGTGCCAATGTTCACCTCAATATACAAAACAAACAAAGGCTGCGAAGTTGTGTGGGACTATCCAGCAGCCTGGGTGAATCATATGAGTCAGGCTTTTTGTTTTTTAAAAATATATATTTTATTGATTTTCTACATAGTGGAAGGGAGATGGATAGAGAACTAGAAACGTCGATGAGAGAAAAACATTGACCAGCTGCCTCCTGCACACCCCTTTCTGGGAATGTGCCTGCAACCAATGTACATGCCCTTGACCGGAATCAAACCTGGAACCCTTCAGTCCGCAGACCAACGCTCCATCCACTGAGCCAAACTGGTTTCAACAGGGGTCAGACTTTTTGTTTTTGAGACCCTTCTAAGTAAACTAGAGGCCCAATGCATGAAGATATGTGCAAGAATGGGCCTTCCTTCCCCTGGCTGCTGGTGACTGCCTTTCTGCCTTCCCACGCTGCCCAGAAGCCTGGAGCAGCCGGGGCACTGTGGAACGCAAGCATCCTGCCCTGCCCCCCCACTGCTCTGCGCCTGTGTATGCAAATTAATTTGCCATCTTTGTTGGGTTAATTTGAATACTCACTCCTGATTGGCTGGTGGGTGTCATGAAAGTATGGTCAATTTGCATCTTATTCTTTTATTAGAGTAGATAGCATCAAAAGGGCTTTTCTAGGTGCAGGTTCCTGGGTGAGAGTAGAGGGCGAGGAGCAACAGTGTCCCTGGCCAGGGCTTGGGATCCTATGCTGAACTGACATGGGTGTTAGGAGGCGATGTGATAGGCTTTGTAACTCTGATTGTATCTGAAACTCCTGGGAAACTTTCATATTTAAAAGCAATAAAATAAGGAAGCCAAAGTACAAAACCCTGCTCTTGGAAACTTTAATGTGGGCCTAAGTGGAGACAGCATATAGGCTTTGGAATTGGACTTGGGCTCAACTCCCAGCTTCGCTTCCTACCAGCTGTGTGCCCTTGGCTGGCCCGAAAGCCATGTAAGCACCAGTTTCGTCTTCTATAACAGGGTGGCAGTGATCGCTACTTTAAAAGTTTGAGTAAATACTGGGGTTCAAGAAGGAAGGTCTCTCTAGGGTGCAGGGTGGTTGGCAGTGCACAACCCACACTTCACCAGCCGTCTCGGCGACAGAAACCATCCCTCCCTCCATCCTTCAGTAGTGGAAAGCTTGGCAGCTCAGGTCCAAATACCTCCCTGGAGAGTCAAGGATTTACGAGTGGCAGCGAAGAGGGCAGGTGATCAGCTCTCTGGAGAGCAGGAGACTGTGGCTGCTGTGTGTCTAGATGGAGGCTGTTTGCTAATGATACTCCCAGCAGCTAGAGGCAACAAGTCCTTCCTTTTAGAGGAATTGGAGCGGCACATACAACATTCACCCCATGAGGAAACTGAGGCTGGAAGCGGTGAAGTGATTTGCCGAGGACGGAGCTGGGAAGGAGCAGAGCTTGATACAAGCTCCCAGAGGGAGCTTGAGCCTGAGCACTGGCCCATCCTCGATCCAGTCTGTCTTTCCCACAGTATTCCTGGGAGCATGACACAAGCAAATTATTCACCCCTTTATTCAGCTACTTGTGTATTAATTAGCCTTCAACTAAATTTTTCCTATAAATACAAGTAATGTATTCGGTGCAGATCACATGCCTTGTGCGTTGCTTATATTGTTAACCAAATAGGGCACGGTCCCTTACTATGGAACTCACTGACTTATCTCTTGACCTGATGAGGCCTGGATCTGTAGCAAGTATACACCTTGGTTCTTTCATCCGGGACCCCTCACCTTATGAGATGAGCTGGGATGGGGGAGTGCAACTGCAGCTAGTGGCCAGCAGCCTCCTGGATCACCGCTGGCCTGCTGGCCAGGAGCCCTCCAGCTTCCTGAGCCAGCGGGGACCGTCACACGGCCAGCCTGTCTCCAAGTAGATAATGGCTTGCATGTGTGTGCCCCTGGTCTGTGGCTGGTTCTCTGCTGCCCGGCTGATTTCTGGGCCTGCGGTGGACTTTGCAGGCTGTAATTGTCAATGGGATAATTGGATATTTTTCTGTTGTTTAAACCAACAGGAAGGTCAATCAAAGTTAGAGTCAAATTCCCTCCCTTCTCAACATCTCCCAAGAGAAATCCACAGAGACAAAGGGCGTGACCCGGGGAAGGCAGAGGGATAGTGATTCAACAGTTATTTTTAAGAAGAGAGGTTAGATTTAAATGCAACACAGAGCTGGGAACTGGGATCATAGAAACACGGAACATTGATGCTGGATATGCTTCAGAGCTCATCTGTGTCATCCCTTCATAACAAGATGAGGACACGGAGGCCCAGAGAAGGGAATTGAGCCGCCAAAATGCTCTTCAGGCTTCCTCTTGCCCTTTGTGGAGTCCTGCCTTCTCTGGGCTGTTTCCTAAAGCTCATTCTCCCACCCAGCCTCCAGGAAGTCCCAGAAGCTCTGTGTCCAAGCCCCGGAGTAATTCTCATTAGCAATGATCTGTAACAGACACCATTTCATTCATTCACTCATTCATGCGAATAAGTTTGGGCTAAGAACTTTAGGCCAGGCCCTGGGTAGTACAATAATGATTTATGTACATGTCATCTTTCCTGCTCAGTGATAAATGTCCTGAGGGCTGAATTCATATCTGTGCTCCTGTGAAGATTAGAATACACACAGTAGGAGCTCAGTAAGTGGTTGAATGAATAAGTGTTCAATAAATGTTTGATGAATGAGGGGTCTCAGGTGACTGTGAGGATTAGCTTAGATTTTGTTTTTTTCCTCCAAAATATTCCTACTTCCAGCAAGCTGTTCTCATTTTTTTTTTTTTTTAAGAAAACTGCTGCTTAGAGGGAAAGAGTAAACTAGCGTTTTATCTTCATTAATTTAAATACTCTTTCTGAGTGAAAGCCAAAGGTTTAATTGCTTGATGGAGTCAGAGAGCTGGAGAGGCATATTTTTTTTTTTCCTTCTAAAGAATAGTGATTCAAAAATGTTTTCAGTCTTTAGTTTTAAATTCACTGGGAAAAAACTGCAGTTTTATTATGCAGACTGTTGCTGAAGAATAGAATGCAGTGGGGAGCAGATACTAAGAGGCAAAGACTCCCTCCCTTTCTTCCTGGCCATGCTTTTTATTTACCTGCTGTGTGTCATGGGGCTTCCCCCCCCCCCCCCCCCCCCCCCCCCCCCCCCCCGCCCGCGACTTCCCCACTCTCTGAGTGTTAGTTTCTTTGTATGAGGATGAGGAGGAGACAAGATTCCCCAGGGACCCTCCCAGCCTTTACTATTCTGGAAGTCTGTGAGTGAGTTTTGGATAGTCTATTCCCTTTTCTGGAAAAAACAAAACAAAACAAAACAAAACAAAACAACCCAGTCCAATGCCTCAGGGCTGGGAAAGCAATCCCATTGACCAAAACAAGTCTTCTATTCCTTCCTATGACATGCACAGAGGTCTAGGGTTTGCTTTGTAGCTGGCATGGAAGTTGAAAGACCTACCAACTTGGGAGTCCCTTCCAGATTCTGAGGCTGAGTCCAGTTCAGGTTTTATGGGAGCTTTTGGTATATTCAGAAGTGTTCTTTGGAGAGGAATAGGTTGCCCTCCTTTGATGGGTTACAAAACAGATAAATCTATAAATCCCAGCACTCCCACATGCTTCGTGACTTGCAATCCTTGCTTTTGACTTCATCTTCACCCCTCTGACTATACTTAGCAACTTGCCATTTTCTCAGCGTGTGGTCTGATGCCATCACTCATTTGCACATGCTGTTTGCTTCTTCTGTGGGAACCCTCTGCTTCTTCCACTGGTGAACTTGAGGCAAACTTCAGTGCTGGCCTGGGGAGCCTTTTCAGAGAGCCTAGCTTGGGCTAAGCCTCCATTCTCTGTGCTTCCAAAATTCATGGTGCTTACCTCCAAATGCCATGTGAAGAACAGTGGGCCACAATTGCTTATTTATAGTCATTCATTCATTCAGTAAATAGTATCCAGTGCCTATGGTGTACCAGGTGCTGTGCTTGGTGGAGGGAACATGTCATTTGCATGACAAGGTCCTACCTTCTTGGAGAACTTGTTTTCATCATCTTCCCTCTGTAATCCTAGCAACATAGCCCAGTACCTGACACATTGGGGTGCTTAGTAAGGGTTGGGGGCCATTACAAAGTGTTCTCAGCATAGCAGAGTGTTCCCTTACGGAGAATTCACCACTTCACACAGTAGGTGGACTAGAGTAAGACAGAGACATCCATACTCTAGACTTTGAAGGAGCAATTGAAGTCCATTTTAAGTGAAAAAAGGCTAAAACAAACCAACAAGAGTGTAGGCAGAGCTTTCCATAAACTATTGACCTCCAACATTTGGGGAACACCGGATGCCAGGCCAGCAGCATTAGCTGGGGGTGATGAACTGGTACCAGCAGCTGGTGTGGGGGGTTGAGAGCAAGGTATGAATCTGTTGAACTGGAAAATTGGCATCTGAAGATTGAGGCACTGTTACCTTCCCCCAGTGAAGGGATTTGATGAATGATGGTGGCAATCTAAGGACAGAAGCAGAGGCAGAGCAAGGCCAGTGAGGGGGTGGGGAGAACTCTTTGCAGCTGGAGTCCTGAGAGGGTTACTTCCCACCTTGAGTGCATGGTCTTTCTGGCTCCCTGCTCTGGCAGTACTTCTGGCATAAACTTGTCAGATGTGGATGGGACCACAGGCATCTGACAAATTTTGTCTTGATATGAAACAATGTATAAACAATTCTCTTCCAGAAAGAAATGAGACAGGGTTTGAAAAACGACTAGATATACCACAGTCTAAGTCAGCGGTCACCACCCGGTGGTCTGTGGACCACTGGTGGCCCATGAGGTCTGAAAAGTTGGTGACTGCTGGTCTAAATCATCACAAGCTTTAAAAGGGCGTTGATATGTCGCAGAGGGTAGTCTAGCATAGTAGAAAGAGCTCTGACTATGGATTTGAGGGTGAGAATAGCACCTAAATTTCTAAAGAAATCAGAGAGCCTAGTATGATGGTCAAAAGCAAGCTCTGGTCTTAGACCTCCTAGGTTCTTTTAAAATATATATATTTATTATAATATATATATATATATATATATATATATATATATATATATATATAATTGATTTTTTTTTTTTTACAGAGAGGAAGGGAGAGTGATAGTTAGAAACATTGATAAAAGAGAAACGTGGATCAGCTGCCTCCTGCACACTCCCTACTGGGGATGTGCCCGCAACCAAGGTACATGCCGTTGACCAGAATCAAACCTGGGACCCTTATGACCACAGGCTGATGCTCTATCCACTGAGCCAAACCAGTTAGGGCAAGACTTCCTAGGTTCTTATTTATACTTATCCACTGAATGACCTTGGTCAAGTCATTTAACCTAACAAATCTCAGTAATATGAGGCTCATGGAATTGTTTTGAAGGTTAAGTGAATAATTACAATTGAATCAAGCCCTTAACACAGTCCCTAGTATGTAATAAGCATTCAATAACTTTACTTTTATTGTCACTATTGGCAGTGAGTTTTGGACAACTTATCTAATGTTTCTAAGCCTCAGTTTCTAAATCTGTAAAATGGGATGGTAATCTCCAACCATGTGACAGATATAAGGGCTAAAGGAGAGAATGCTTGATACACAGAGGCACTCTATTGTTGATAGTCCTCTCTGCTTGCTGTGTGGGCAGTTAATTCCCTATGACTTTAGAAATATTTTAGGGAGCCCACTGTTGCATACAGCAATTTCTTGGTCTGTTACTATGCCACTCCCTTCTCTTACACCAACTCCACCCTGAATAAATCCAGCTTACAAAAAATGCATCCGGCCAGTAGCTGGTATGTGGAGATGATTGTGGTCACATCTGGCTTTGTGTTTAGAATCTGCCAGACTCCAGAAAGCCCAGGTTCTGAGGCTTGTCACCTCCTTCCAGATGTTCCAGGAAAGCTGCCATCAGAGAGCAAGGAGTGGGGTTACTCGGGGATTAGGCATTTGCTTATCTCAGGGGTTCTGCTGAGTACCTCACAGCAGCCCCACTCTGGGATGCTCTCCCTGCTCCCCGGCATGGGGCAATGTTTATGGCATCAGGCTCAGATTCTAGTTCACTGTGGAGGCAGAGGAAACTCAACCCCGGTCCTGGCCCCTGGCCCCTCCAGCTCTTTGGCTGGAGACCCTGCGGCTCCACGAAGGGAATGTGATTCATCGCCAGTCCATCTGCTTTGACCTCAATTTTCAGTTTCCTTCCTCTGGGTGAGTAATCAGAGCAATCAACTGCACTTGCAAAGGAAAGATTTCATGCACAGTGAAATGGCACCTTGAAGCTCATTGCTTAAGACAATTGAGCCACTGGGAATTGCGAGGTGCAGGGACAGCAAGCAGCCCCCACCGCACAGCAGGAGCTGCCCAGTTTAACCAGACTTTATATATTAGGGCTAATAGCAAATCCAATAGAAGAGGTGGAACCCAGAGGACCAGAAAGCTAATGACAGAGTCAGGCAAGCTATGCAATTACGGGATGCTCAACACGAACACGGGCCAACCTTAATGAGCCACGGTCCCTAGACTCTCCAAATTGAGACGAGCAGATCATTATGTGGCGGCATGGTGACTGAGTCTGGGAGTGGACTGGCACGTGGTGGGGCCACGTGGGGCTCACCAGGCCTGGTCCCCTCCTTCTCCGGGAAAGTGTGGGGCCTCTTTGGTGGACCTCTCGGCAGGGCCTGGCTCCTTCTGCCGTGACCTTGTACATCCCACTTGTCATAGTGCCTCACCCTGAAACCAAGCAAAATGAAGCCCCAGCTCCTCCCAGGGTGGGCTTCCTGTCTCGGCCAGGGCAATGCCTTCACCCAGACTAGAAACCCGAGGGCGCCTTCCTCTGTCCTTCTGTTCACCCTCACGTTTTCTCATGTCCCTCCAGGTCATCTGCTTTTCCTATCCCACACCACTGCCTTCTGGCTTCTGTCCTCTCCTTATTTTATTTATTATTATTATTTAAAAAAATATATTTTATTGATTTTTGACAGAGGAAGGAAGAGAGATAGTTAGAAACATGGATGAGAGAGAAACATCGATCAGCTGCCTCCTGCACACCCCCTACTGGGGATGTGCCCGCAACCAAGGTACATGCCCTTGACCGGAATCGAACCTGGGACTCTTCAGTCTGCAGGCTGAAGCTCTATCCACTGAGCCAAACCGGTTTTGGCCTCTCCTTGTTTTATAACCATCATCTCCCAGCAGGCCATCCTCCTATCTGCTCTGGCTCATTTTTCATTTTCTACTAACTCTCGGCCTAGTTATGTCGCTGCCCTGCTCTGAGATGTTTTCCGTGGCTCCAAACTGCCTTCAGCATTACATTCAAATTCCGAATCATGTCAAGGTCTTGGATCCATGGGTGTCTATTTTTCCCTTTAGGCCCCTTCCTGGCCCCTCCCTCACGGGCCCCCGGACGCTTGCCTGAGTCCAATGAGACTTCTTGTGGTATTGCTATTTTTATACCTCAAGGCCTTTTCACATTTATGTGGAAATCGTTTTGTCCTTGTCTTCCTGGCCAACTCTCCTTGTCTAAGAACCGGCAAATGTCATTTCCTTTGTGTACACATTCCCAGGCGAAGTCAGGCCCTGTTTGCTAGGATCCCAGGCTCCTGCTCCCAGCTTTGCGGTGGCCCATGGCCCCGCGGTGATCGGTTGATAAGAGCGGAGACGCCAGACTCTAGAGACTGAGTTTGAGTGATGGCCCCACCACTTACTCACTGTGTGACCTCTCCCGACAGAAGTCTTGGGGTCTGTAAGTGGGGGTAATAACAGTCTTTCTCACTGGGTCTGGGGGCCCTTCTGGAGGGCAGCCCAGCCAGTGCAGCCCAGCATGAAGGAGTCTTCCCACAATTTGGGATAGAGAACCCTTGGTCAGGGCCTGAGGCTTGGGGATAGAGCGAGCGTGTGGTGGAGGAGAGGGGTCTCCTTGGTGGGGTCTAGAGGCTGATGAGGCTCCACAGCCCTGCAGACAGGATGGACTTGCTCTTGGTCGCCCTCTCGTGGTGGCTTCTGTATTCTCACCTGCATTTTCTAGAACCACACGGAGGGTATCAGGGTGGCAACTAGCATATTAGATCTGTGAATTCTCTTAAATGTTTCACTTCAGCAAATGAAAAGAACAGCCTTAAAGTAAGGAGGAGAACAAAACATACCAGGCCCCGTGTTTAACCATGAAGGTTGAGGGCAGCTGAGTCTGACTCAGTGCCTGTGAGTGTGCCGTTATAATTTCACCTGGCCGTACTAACATGCCACTTGGAGTAACATCAAGGACATAGGGTCCAGAGCCCGATGGGCTGGGTTCAGAGCCAAACTTGGCCACTCACAAGCTAGGTGATTTCCAGGCTTCAGTTTCCTCATCTCTAAAAGTGAGATACGACGAGGCCCCTCCTCACAGGGTTGTTGTGAAAGCTAAGTGAGATAACACACACGAAGCCGACCACAGGATAGCTGGCACAGGGCCCAGCCTCAGTAAACGTTAGCAGTAACTATTATGGATTTCTTTTCCTTGACCCTCACACCA
Source organism: Pipistrellus hanaki (assembly GCF_964339955.1). Lineage (NCBI taxonomy): Eukaryota > Metazoa > Chordata > Mammalia > Chiroptera > Vespertilionidae > Pipistrellus > Pipistrellus hanaki. The sequence continues at coordinate 52,390,735 of NC_140511.1, forward strand.
CCCAATGAGACAGACAGTACAACTGTGTAGATTCTTGTCCTTCCCATTTGATACTTAATTCGGTTTTTATAAACAGACGCTGAGCATCTGCATTGCTAGAGGTGGCAAGTAGGAAGGCATGGCAGACACAGCCCTCCTTTGCTTGCAGTCTAGTGGACACAGCAGATATTGATCAAGACGTTAAACACTGGTCTCTGGATGGGGGAAAGACAGGGTATTGCAGACACGTGTGGAACATGGGACATAAGCTCATGTAGGAGCCAGAGAAACATGCGTCAGAGGGGACATGTAGGCTGGGATTTCGAGGCTGCACAGGCATCAGCAAGGCGAAAAGGAGATGGAGAGAGGGGGGTCTGTATGTGCAAAGACTGGAGGCTGGAGGTCACAGCAGAGGGACTGAAACCGTGGCTGGCACAGTGGTTGGAACTGAGGGAGAAGGCAGGTCAGGGACTGGGGCTCAGAGAGGGCAAGCATCCTGTAGAACGCACAGTTGGTGAGGGGTTGCCAGGGGTAGCCATGGACCAGATGCTGCTTCCGCCTCAGGTGTCCTTGCTGCTAGCAGCGTCACGCTGACTCTCCTGCGTACATTGGCAACGCACAATGTATCCTTTTTAGATGCTGAGAATGAGTTGCTGCTGAGCTAATAGAGGCCAGGAAATGTTCAGAGCGCCCCGCGCTCTCTGAGGGCACTTGAAATGCCAGTGTTCGACAGCGAGAGATGATGAGCTCTGAGTCACCGAGAGGAGGCGGTTGTCAAATGCACACACTGGCTCATGGGGCTGGAAAGTTACCTGAACTAACTTCATCTTTCTTAACTTTCTGAAACAAAAAACAGCCCACTGCCTCAGGGAGCCGGACAGACTGCGGAGGCGGCCGGGGCTTTGGAGCCAGGCGGGCCTGGATGGAAGCCTGAGCTCTGCCATTGATTAGCTGGAGGCACCTTTCTGAGCCTCCGTTCTTTTCCTTCTCTGTAAAATGAGGATAATAAAGAAATCTGGCTGTGAATACAAAGTAGATATCGTATATGCAAGCACTTGATATGTGCCCGGCATACAGAAAAGAACTCAATAATGCTTTCTGTATTGCAAGCTTGGAAATGAGCTAGATTTTTTTTTTTTTTGAATGGGTTTTTAGAGTGGAGAAGTGGATAGCGCAAAGTAATATTGTTCGTGCCCCTTCACAGATTACTCCTGGTGTACGGTGGGGCCCACTGCCCCTTCCCCAGCATTCCTGGGGATTTGGAAATGTGGGACCAAGCCACTACGTTGTTAGGTTGGGGATTTCTGGGGAACAATCAGGAAATGCCAGTGCTACCGGCTTGGAGCAGAGGGTCAGTGCAAGGGTTGGTAGAGAACATGGGATCACAGAGGGAAAGAGGCTAACCCCAGGGTATCAGGTGGATGCAAGAGGCTTTTTGCAGAATCCATTGAAGGAGAGAAAGCCTCCTTCCTGGTTCTCTGGCTCCCATGCTGCACAGATGGATCAGCAGCTGGTCGGGAGCAGGACTGCTGTGAGCTGTCCAACACCAGACCCCAGGGAGACTCTGCACTTGACGTGTGAACTCGGAGTTAGGTCTGGAGAATGGTCTGCTCCTTACACAGGAGCCCCGATGCACAGAGGCCTGTGCCGAGGCTGCTCAGCGTGGGGTTCGGAGGTGGATCAGAAGCAGGGTAATGACAGCACTGGACGATTTGAACAAACTCAGAGAAGCGACATTTCCTTTAGTCACAGCTGGCTTGGGGCTTCAGGGCCTTAGTGAGGAGGGGGTGAACTTAATACCTTAACCACACTGTAAATTATTTATAGCTCGTTGCATAAATAATTATGCTCAAGTTAACTGTTTAGTAAACAGTGTAGACTTTGCTGCATCCATCAGAGGTGAAGGCATTCCAAAACAACCTGTGTTGTTTCTATAAAGCCCTTCTTTCGCCAGAGAGCCTTCCAGGTTGGGTTGAAGAGAGAGGTCAGGTGGACCCAGCTGCCATCTGATGACTCAGAAAGAATTCTCCTGTGTGTTTAGCATGGAACCCAGCATGCTGGCAGTGTCTTCCGACGTGGCCTAGCCCGAGTCCCTTCTCCGAGGGCACGTCCTCTCACCTTCCCCTCGCTCTAGGCATGCTAGCCCACTTCTCTCCATAGTGTTTCCCCGAACAAACCAGGCGCACTCCCACTGAGAGCCTCTGCCTGTCTGTTCCCTCTGCCTGAATGCCCGTGTCCCTATTTCAGCTTAGTTGATTCTCTAACCTCTTTGACAGTTTACTTAAGTCTTATGTTCCCAAAGGCCCCACCCTGACCACTTATTTAAAGTGGCCATTACCTTCCTGCTCCCCACATGGACAATCTTTTCCCCACTTATTCTGACTCCACTTTCTTTCTTTTCTTTCTCTCTCTCTTTCTTTCTTTCTCTCTCTCTTTCTTTCTTTCTTTCTTTCTATTTTTTTTAAGGATCTTTATTTATTTTTTATATATATTTTTAAAATATATTTTATTGATTTTTTACAGAGAGAAAGGGAGAGAGATAGAGAGCTAGAAACGTTGATGAGAGAGAAACATCGACCAGCTGCCTCTTGCACACCCCCCACCAGGGATGTGCCCGCAACCAATGTACATGCCCTTGACCGGAATCGAACCCGAGACCTTTCAGTCTGCAGACCGACACTCTACCACTGAGCCAAACCAGCTTCGGCTAAAGGATCTTTATTATTGAAAGTATTACAGCTGTCCCCTTTTTGCTCTCATTGAGCCTCTCCACTCCACTCCTAGTCTCTTCCCAGCCCTTCACTATTGTCTGTGTCATGGGTTATGTATAAATGCATGTAAGTTCTGACTCTACTTTAAAAAAATATATATACATATATATATGTATATATATATATATACATATATATATATATACATATACATAAATATTTATTGATTGATTCAGAGAGGAAAGGAGTGGGAGAGAGAGAGAAACATCAATGATGAGAGAGAACCATTGATCGGCTGTCCCCTGCATATCCCACACTGGGTATCCAGCCTGCAACCCAGGCATGTGCCTAAAAATTGAACCATGGACCTCCTGGTTCATAGATCGATCCTCAACTACTGATCCATGCCAACTGGGTCCTGATTCTACATTCTAATAGAAGTTATTGGCTTGTCACATATACTGTTAAATTTATTATAGTCTGTTTTCCCTGGCTATGAGGTACCCTTCATAGGGGCAGGGGTCTTATACTTGTTTATAATGTACCCCAAGCAGCTAGAACAGGTTTGGGCACATAGTAGGCACTAAGGAAGTATTTACTGAGTGAATGAATGGATATTCAGGGTGGGGATTGTGAAAGCATGAAGGATGCCATTCTGCAAGGATGCTGGGAGTGCCTGGAAGTTGTAGGGATGCAGTTTTTTGGGGGAGGTCCAGTTTGTGAGAGGGACTGACATCCTCAAAAGAGGAGACAGTGGTCCCATTAGACTTCACCTGTGGGACTCAAACCGAACTCCTCTTCCTGTTTTCCAAGCTTGTTTCTTCTAATGCACTCAGCAACTCAAGTAAAATAAAAACCCCCACAACACATCTTTATTTCCAGTTATTCATTATCCATATGAGTCAGAATCTGGGTCCTGCTGATTTTATCTTTTTAATTATTCTGGCATAATTATTCTCCAGCGTCACCGCAATCACCGCCAGCATTCAGAGGGAGGCAGGGTTCAGGAAAGCTGCTCTCCATGCACAGAGCTTCATCATCTTTTTTTTTTTTTTTTTTTTTTTTTGCGTGGGATTCAAAAATATGGTGCGTGTCTTGCCTTCTGAGAGTTCCAGCGCTGCTTCTGGTCCTCGCACTGAGGACCTGAGCATCCATTGTCTCTGCCGTCTCTGCCCTGCTCATTTGCCATTCTAACCCCGGAAGTTTCTCCCCAGGGTGGTACTTGGTTGTGGAGTTGGATTGGCTTTGAGAGGATGTCTTGCTTTCACCCGACATCGGAGAGGCCGGCCTCCTCTGAGTTTCAGTTACTGTTCTCAAATTGTCCTACTGTGCTTCCCGGTCAATACCTGGTGGCTGCTTTGGGGTTCTCCTTTCTCACATTCATCAGATGCCACCTTCTTGCTTCCCTCTTCTTCCTCTCCTACAGAGGACAGCAGGCAGGCCTTGCAGTTGTAGGGGGCTTGTCCCCACCTGCCTGTATTTTGAGGTTTGTGGGGCTATTTGACCATCTAGTTTTGTTGTAAAATATTATCTACGGGGTTTGGAGAGTATTGGCTAATGGGTTTGGAGTGTCAGTTCTTATGTGGGGATTTGGAGAGATTAACTACCAATGCTGCCGTCACTGCCATCTTTCTTGAATTTTTCCTATTTCTCCGACTTTTAAGTAACTAAGCTCTGAGGATACAGCTTTCTTTTTCTTTTTCTTTTTTTTAAAGAATTTTATTGATGTCAGAGAGGAAGGGAGGAAAGAGAGATGGAAGCATCAATGATGAGAGAGAATCATTGATTGGCTGCCTCCTGCACGTCTTACACTGGGGATCGAAACTGCAACCCAGGCATGTGTCCTGACTGGGAATCAAACTTTGATCTCGTGGTTCATGGGTTGATGCTCAACCACTATGCCACACCACCTGGGCTTCTTTTATTAAAAAAAAAAATCTTATTGATTTTAGAGAGGAAGGGAGAAGACAGAGGCAGCTTCTTTAATTTAAACAGTTTCAATAATCACAAGCACACACAGCACTGCCTGTCAGGGATGGTTATTCCCAGCAAGTGTATATGTAAGTGAGATGGTGACTGTGACAGCCAGAGATGACTAGTGGAGTCCAGACAGCATGGCACTGCCCAGAAGGCAAGGTGGTTATGCAGGGCGGGCCTGGCAGGACCTGGCAGCTAGAGTGATACCCAGTGTGAGGTGCTGAAGGGAGAAAGGATGACAGTTGTCCAATGCCACCTTGTGGCTGCCTGAACTGGTCTTTGTGTGTGTGTGTGTGTGTGTGTGTGTGTGTGTGTGTGGAGGTGGGTATACATGAGATGAACTCTGGGGACTCCCAGAAATACTTGAAACTCCTGGCTGTTTTGGGATGAGGGCGAGGTTGAGTTACATCTCTTCTCTGGGACCACATGAGCTTTCCAAGGACAGGCAATGATCACCAGCACAAGCCTGGCACACGATTAGCATCAAACATGCTCTGTGAAATCAGGTGCATCCGGGATTGACTGAGAGACACTGCTTAATGTTTTAAACCTGGTTGAACTGGTTGAGAATATCGTATGTCTGTTACAGTATCATGTGGGGCAGACACTTCCCCGAAGAGCTCAGCTCTCCCTTCAGCTTCTTCCCCTGGGCTTGAGGAAATGTACCACACCTCACCAGAAAACTGTCTATTTCAAAGTTCTGAGAGTCGGGACAATGGTTGCTAAGGGTACAAGCTCTGCCCAGCCACAGCATTGCTTTAGTGGAGTATAGGAATGTTTAGAAAATTCTATATAATAAAGAGGTGATATGCAAAGTGTCCCTCACAACCTCACAAAAGATGGTCGTCCCCATGTGGTCAAAGATGGCTGCCACAAGATGGCTGGCACAAGATGGCCGACAGGGGAGGGTAGTTGTGGGTGATCAGGCTGGCAGGGGAGGGCAGTTAGGGGTGACTAGGCCTGCAGGGGAGAGCAGTTGGGAGTTACTAGGCCAGCAGGGAAGAGCAGTTGGGGGCAATTGGGCTGGCAGGGGAGCAGTTAGGCATTGATCATGCTGGTAGGGTAGTTGTTAGGCTGGCAGGCAGGTGAGTGGTGGGAGCCAGCAGTCCCAGATTGTGAAAGGGGTATCTGACTGCCGGTTTAGGCTGTGGGATCAGGCCTAAACCAGCAGTCAGACATCTCCCATGGGGTGTCAGGTTGGAGAAGGTGCAGACTGGACTGAGGGACACCCCCCAGTGCATGAATTTCATGCACCAGGCCTCTAATTATTTGTAAAAAGGCCTCTGGTTCTACTAATACCTGCTTTAAGTATTTCTATTTAAAACAAAAAGTTTATTATTGTCTTTTGTTACTTGCCCATCCCTCACACTTTTACCATAGTGCAGGGAACTCACTTATATTTTGCCTGAGATCCCAGCCAAAGACAGAATCTGAAAATCCTGAAATCTAGTTCCAGAACAGAGAAAGGAGTGAGCTCAGGGGATTCCTATGTGCCAGGCCAGGGCAGTCATGCTCATCTTGAGTAACACTCTGCAAGCTCAGGAAATACTTGCAGCTGCTGTAGCAAGGCTCACACGATGTTTGATGTTTCCCAGGCAGTCTTTGGTTTACTTGATTCGATTAAATATTTATTGCTGCCTACTATGTGTCAGACTCCATGCTGAGTGCTGGTGATGCTGAGATAAATCAGATAAATCGAGGCTCTCTCCACGTCTGCTGGAGGAGCGAGACCAGTGGAGGAACTTGGTGGTGTGGTCGGTAGGTGCGGTCTTTGGAACCAGGCTCTTTGCATGGAGTGCTGGCTCTCTTCAGTCATGTAAGTCTCCTGGTCCTCCTCCGCATTTTCATCTGTGAAATGGAGCCAATAACAGTGTGCACTCAGTCAGGTTACTATGCGAATACAATAATGCATGATGAGTGCACAGCCTTGGGGGGTGCCGTAAGAGTCCAGTAAAACTTTGTTATTATTATGGGTGGCTTTTATCTACTTCCCCTTTTCCTGTAATTTCAGAACTGCTTTTCATCCTATTCTCCTTTTTTTTTTTTTTTTTTTTTTTTTTTTAAAGCTAAGCACGGCTATATTGTTATCATAATGGTTTAGCTGTATCTTGGGCAGTTTGGGTGAAAAACATGCTGGGAGAAGTCAGGTGGGATGGGATGCCTTGAACGGCCAACCTGTTGTGCCCTCCACCTGCTGGTGGTCCAGAGTCCCTAATGTCCTCCCGTGTCTTGGGCAGAGTTGGCCTTGGACCTCAGTGGGATGTGCCTCGTTGGCAGGAGCTGGGGACTAGCCCCTGAGAAGGGTTGAGAGGAAGCAGGGATCCATGGCTTTACTTGTTGGCTCGATTTAGTCTTTTCTGTGTTTGGTTCCTACTTGGGGAGGAGAAGGTATCTGTTTAACAATCTCTAAAAAGAAGTTATTTAAACTCATTCTTAAAGAAAACCAGATTCCTCTTTTCCCAAAGGTGTCCACTGTCTGTTCTCATTTCAGAGGCTGTCACTCTGGAAGTCGCTCCTGCCACTGGACAGCCAGGAGTGGGTGTGGCCTGGAAGCAGTAATTACATGTCTGGGGCCCCAGATCCTGGTCTGCCCGCCATTTTTGTTTGTTTGTTTGTTTTGTTTTTTTGTTTTGTTAATCCTCATCCAAGGATATTTTTTCCATTTATTTATTTTTTTAGAGAAAATGAAAGGGGGGAGGAGAGATAGAGAGAAACATCAGTGTGAGATGTTTCTCCCACATGTGCCCTGACTGGGGTCAAGGATCAAGCCTGCAACTGACATAGGTGCCCTTGACCAGAATTGAACCCGAGACCCTTCAGTCCATGGGCCAATGCTCTAACCACTGAGCAAACCAGCGAGGGCCATGTGGCATCTTAGACAGAGTCGGGCTCGCAGCTTTCCTTCGTCTTCCCACTGCTCATAAGCTGCCCCGAAGCGCTTGCTTGGAAATGGTCCTTCCTGCCTCCCTGTGTTAAGGCAGCCTCATCTTGCTCTCTGCCCTCTATTTTTCTTTTTTGAGGGGTGAGCAGAGAGGGAAGCAGCAAAGCATAGAGGTGAAGAGCAGACTCAAGTCAGGGAGACCAGGGTTCCAATCTCAGGGCTACTACATCCACCTGGCGATTTTACTTTTCTGCATCTCAGCTTCCTCGTCTGTAAAAATGGGGATAACCATGGGTCCTAGCTCAGAAATTTGTCCTGAGAAGTAAATAAAATAATCCACGTGAAGCACTTAGCACAGTGCTCACCACGTGGGGCGTGCTAAATAGATGTTAGCCCTATTGTGCTAACTCGTTATATATGAGAAAGGGCAAGGAAAAAGAAGTAAGATTTTGGGCATCTCCTTTGTGTCAGGCACTGTTCTAGGTCCTTCACATTCACCATTTAATTCTTCCGTCACCCTGGTGTGGAGGGTTCAATGACTCTGTTTTATAGATGGGTGCTATTTAAAACAAAAAGTTTTAAACTTTTTGTTTAAAAAAAAGTTCTCTGCCTCAGCGCAGAGAAGTTAAGAAACTTACTCAAAAGACGAAGGCGTCCTATCAAAAGTCAGGATACTGGTTGTCCTGGTTGGGGAGTGACCAGCTGGCGGCACAGGGAGACTTCTGGGATCTGGCACTATTCTGTTTCTTTGTCTGGCTCTTGGATACACGGGTATGTTGACCTCATGAAAATTCATTGAGCTGCAACTCGATATTATGATTTGCTAACTGTTATTTACATATGTTATTCCAATAAAAATTTGAGAAACAGGAAAACATAAATGGCAGCAGCAGCAGCAGCAGCAGCAGCAGGCTGCCTTTGGCCACAAATTATGGGGAGCACAGCCAGCTCTTTCTACCCCCGCACACTGACAGGAAGCCTTGGTCTGCCCAAGCTCCTTGTGGGCTCAAGGCCCTTACACAATGGGCTGTTCCGTCCCAAGAAAGCTCTGGTTCAAGGCCTGTGCATGTAGTGAAGGAAAAAGCTGGGTTATCATGAGCCAATGTGAGCACCTGACTCTGCCAGAGGGAGGCCTCTCTGAGGCAGCTAAGCACAGAAGGTGTGAATCCAAGAGGCTTGCCTGGGGGTCAGCCACTGGTGGGTTCCAGGGCAGCTAATGGGCCGACTGGAAGACAAACCCAGCTGGGCTTGCCATGTTTCCTTCCCCTGAGAGAACAACTTCTACCTGCTGGCCCACTGGGGTACCCCCTTTAAACACTTTCATATGAATATATATTTAAATTAATGCCAGAGAGGAAGGGAGAGGGAGAGAGAGAGAGAAACACTGATCAGCTACCTCCTGCATGCCCCCTCACTGGAGATGGAGTCCACAACCAGGGCATGTGTCATGATGGGAATTAAACCAGGACTTCCTGGTCTATGGGTCAACCCTCAAACACCAAGGCACGCCAGCTGGGCACTTTCAGGTTCTTTGAGGAAGCTTCCACTCCTGCTCCATAGCCAGGTCCCTCCTACCCATGCCCTAGAGCTTGGTTTCTCTAGGTCTGCCATCCACGGGGCACGTGACATGAAGTCAGAGAGACAGTCCATCTCAGCCTGTGCTTCTGGCTGGGGAAGAAGCAAACAAAGTGAAATTCTTTCTGGGGGGAATGCGGTGAGACAGCCACAGGCCTATCCTCCAGACTCCACCTCCTTCCCCAAGCCCTCTATTTTTTTAGAGAAACTTTTAAAAAAATTTGAAAATAGTGTTAGATTTACAGAAAGTTTCAAATGTAGCACAGAGTGGTCCCTGACACCACACACCCAGATCCCCTGATTGTTCACGTCTTATATGAGCAAGGGACATTTGTCACAACCAAGGACCTAGCGCCGCGCTGTCACTATTAACTAAATGCGAGACTTTATTCAGATGCGACTAGTTTTCCATGAATGTCCTTTTCTCTTTCAGGATTCTATCCTGGGCGTCCTATCACACTCAGTCATGTCCTCTGGCCCGTGACAGTGCCTTGTTCCTCCCATGTTTTTTTATGGCCTCTGTGACCTTGAGGAGTCCTGGTCCTGTATCTTGTAGAACAGGGGTCTTCAAACTACGGCCCGCGGGCCACATGCGGCTCGCAGAGGATTCTGATCCTGCCCACCAGGTTTTTTGGGCAGTGAGCGCAGCCGAGGTGTTACAGTAGGAATTAGTAGTTCATATAGTCCGGCCCTCCAGCTCTCTGAGGGACCGTGATCTGGCCCCCACTTTAAAAAGTTTGAGGACCCCTGTTGTAGAATGTCCCTCAGTTTGGGTCCCTTATATCTTTCCCATGATGAGACCAAGGTTGTGTATTTTGGGGACTAATGCCTTAGAAGCAAAGTGTCCTTCTCAACACATTGCATCAAGAGCATGTGCTATCAACAAAGCTTATCAAGTGGCGAGATTCAGTTTGATCACTTGGCTGAGGTGGTGCCAGGATACACCACTACAAAGCTACCTTGTCCCTCCACTATCTCAACTCTTTTCTGTGGAATTGAGTCACTAAGGACGGCCCACACTCAAACCCCATCCCATCTGTTTGTAATCGGGTTTATCTAATGCAAGGTCTGTAAACACACACTCATCTGAGTCCGAGAGACACACAGACTCACACCCAGGCACCCAGACTTGGGCATACAGGTAATACAGACAGACAGCCAGACGAGTCCATATCCACAGACGCTCACAGAGACAAATATGCAGATACTGAGAAATCCTTAGTTTCGTCATCCCATTTCTCTGACCAGCATTAATTAAAATCGATTAGGATTTTAATGAACACAGAATCTGAAATCCCACTTCCTGTCTACTTTGTAAGTGTCTTAGAGAGCGAGAACCAGGTATGCTTCCAGGGAGTTGGGAGTGGAGGGGGTGACAGAAATGCAGTTTTTGGATCTAATCAGGCCTCTGGTGGCTCCCCTTTCTCACTTCCTGGCTCTTCCATGGCCCTTTTTCAGGCCAGAAGGAAGAGGGTGTGAATATCTCCCCCAGAGCTCTTCCACGGGGAAACATACTGAGAACTCACCCCAGGATGGACTTCCTTGGTGCCAGGTGCTGTGACAGCAGTCTTTCAGCCCCACTAGCCTCTGCCTCTGTTGCCCTTCCCCCTCCTCCTTCATTAGCATCTCAGAACTTTCAGCATGAACCTGACTCTGGCTTTCAAAGCTTCTAAGGTCAGGGTCCTGGTCACCTCTCCTGCTTTCCCTCTCACTGCTCCCTCTTTTCCAGCCCAACTGACCATTGTCCCGTTGTCTGCCTCCCTGGAATATACTCCCACTTCTTCATGTGTCCAATCCTCCACGGCTCTGAGGCCACTTTCTCCAGGCACCTTCCCCTGTCCTCCAACTGGTTGCGACAGCTCCCTTCTTTGAATTTCCAGAAAACCCTTTCTTTAAGGGATGACACGCACTAACCTCTGCTCAGTTATTTGTGTACTTGTGTTGTAGGAAGAGTTCTTTTTATTGGAAGCAATAGACGTGGGCTCCTGGACATACTCTGTATGTACCGGTAGTCCCTCACCGAAGCTGCTGTTGTGAATGTGACCCATGTCCAATAGCTCCGGTCTCTGAGACGGTTGGTTTTAAGTTTCATAGTTTGGGGAGAGGAAATTGGGTGAATGCAGCTTGGTTCGGGAGCCCATCCATGGCTCAACCAACAACTACGGCTGGGGACATTTTCACAGCACAGACAGGATCCCTGAGGGGTGGACAGACTGTTCCTGTATTTGGAAGAAGAGATCTTTCCCAAGAGAAGGGAAAAGCGGGAGCCTCCCCAGGAGGCAGCTGAATGTAATGTGTCTTTGCTATTGAAAGAAGGAGGAAGGAGGCTGGGAAGCCAAGAACAGCAGATGTCCACTGCAAAGTGTTTATGGAGTGAATGCTGGTGAGCGAGTGATGAGTTCATGTGTTGCCTTTTAAAATCCCAAGATCAATCGGTCTCCCAGTTCTCTATCTCTATAACATGATGATCCTATGCTTTTCCATTTTCTATATTCCCTTTCCAGGGGTAGCCTGAGTGGTGGAGGCACAGGGAGTCCTCTGCAGGGGAAAGCATTGCATGCCTGCACCCGGCCACTTGTTCGCTAGAGCATATTTTACCTAGTAGCTGGTATATATATACCGAGCACTGGCAATAAACCAGATACGCGGGATTGTCCCTCACAGGACTTTGTCGAGTTTCAGAAAAACTCACCAATTACAATAGAAAGTTGTTAGTGCTCCAGTGGAGGATGCATAAAGGGGTATGAGGCCCTGGGAAGCAGCTGGGGAACTCTGGCTGAGGCTTTTCAAAGAAAATAACATGAGAGCTGGGTTTTGAAGGGTGAGTAGGAGCTTGCTAGGTAGAGAGGAAGGAAAGGAGGGTCTGTTGGAGAGAACTGTGCAAGGCCACAGAGCTTTGTAGAAGAGAGTGGTGTGGTTGGGAAATAGGAAAGTTGATTGTCCAGAGTACTAGGTGTGCCAGTTAATCATAGTGGGTTTTGTAATAATAATAATAATAAAAAAAACCATGATAATTTCAAGAGAAACATCAAAAGTGCTTTATTCAAAATAATGTCCATCGCTAGCTACACATTTCTCCATCTTTCAGGTAATTTGTGGATACCATCCCAATAGAACTTTTCTTGTTTTGAGGCAAACCATTCAAAGACCCAATTTTCCACTTCTTCGTATGTTTTAAAATGCTACTTAGAAAGTGCATGTTCCATCAATCTGAACAAGTGGTAATCTGAAGGAGCAAGGTCTGGTGAATATAGCGAGTGGGTTACTACTTCCCAGGCAAGATCTTTTAATGTGTCTTTAACTAGTTTTGAAGTGTGTGATGGTGCATTATCATGAAGCAAAATTACTTTGCCATGTCTTCTGTAACATTTTGGTCATTTCATGATCAAAGTGTGGTTCAGATTGGTTATTTGTTGTTGGTAGTGATCAGTATTAATGGCTTCACCTGGTTTTAGAAGCTCATAATACACCACACCTTCCTGATAGCACCATACTCAGAGCATTGTCTTCTTTCCGAAGTGATTTGGCCTTGCAGTTGATGTTGATGGTTGACCTGGATCAACCCATGGTATTGTGCGTTTGGGATTCTCAAAATAAATCCACTTTTCATCGCCAGTCACAATTCAATGTAAAAAAGGACTTTTTTTTTCATGCCATTGAAGCAATATTTTACTGATGACTTTTTGGTTTTCCATTTGTCTTTCGTTCAGTTGAAGTGGCACCCATTTTCCTTCCTTTAAAATCTTTTCCATTGCTTGTAAACAATTGGAAATTGTTTGCTGAGCAATGTTTAATATTTCTGCAAGTTATTTTTGAGTTTGACACACATCTTCATGCAGAAATGCTTGTAATTGTTGGTCTTCAAACTTTTTCAGTTGACCTGATGTTCTTTGTCTTTCACATTGAAATCATCACTTTTAAAACATTTAAACCAGCGTTCACAAGTATCTTGAGATGGAGCAAGTTCACCATAAGCTTCCCAAAGTATTCAGAAGTACTGTAATTCAAAATAATGAATTAGAACTTCCCACAAATACTCTTTTTTTTTTTTTTTTGGCACAAAATCTAACATTTTTAAGGGTAAAAATATCTATGATGTTAACACCTTCAGCAAATTGTGTATATGAAGTTTTGAAGCTTGTTGTAAATACAAAAAAATAGCATACATATCAAGTCAAATATATATCAACATATGTGTAACCATCTATTGAAAAATATCCACATTACTGATCAGTACACCTATAGTATGTGTTTTTGGTAAGGGTGCTAAGAGGTGGAGGAAGATGAAAAAGGGAGAGACATGGGAAGGGAGACTGGAGTCATATCTTGGATACCCCTGATCTGAGCCTCATGAATTTTGAGTTATACAGGGGGCAGTGGTGGTGGTGGGGGCACACAGGGAATAATATATATATATATATATATATATATATATATATATATATATATATATATATATATATATTAAAATGAGAGGCCCGGTGTATGAAATTTGTGCATGACTAGGGCCCCTAGGCCTGGCTGCTGATCAGGGCTGATTGGTACCTTCTGGCTGGCTGGGGCCTCCCTTCCCCAGCTGTGGCTGCTGGCCAGGGTCTTCCTTTGTTTTGAGTCTCCTCCTGGTGGTCAGTGCATATCATAGCGAGCAATGGAACTCCTGCTGGTCTCCCAGTTGAACTCCCAAGGGGACACTTTGCCTTTTAGTTTTAGGCATACATACATATATATATATATATATATATATATATATATATATATATAATGAGTTCATACAGATAGAGTGGGCATCAGGGCACTGTGATTTCAGGTGGTTCTCTCTTTTTCATTATACATACATATATATTTGTATATAATAGCTACTTTTATAAAGGGAGAGCAAGAAAAAAGGTCATTGGTGAGTTTTTGTTTTTAACAATAGTCAGTTACACTGTTCAGAAAATCCTGCTCCTTCTCTATAAATAACAGTAAATATAAAGGTATGGGTTAACTGTGATAAATGGAGCATGCCTTTATAATTTTAGTTCTGCTGGGTGCATTTGCCTCACCTAGCTGGCCTCTTCAGTGCCCTCTGGGTCCCATCCTGACTCAAAATAAAACACCTGTCCTCACCGTGTCCCACACAGCCTTACAGAATCTGCCTCCCTCCCCGCCCGCCCCGCCCTCACCTCTCTCACCTAATGTCCTCCATCCCTCTCTCTTCCTGGCTGACGCTGGCATCCTTGTTATTCCTCACCCATCTCAAGGACTCTTGTGCCCCAGAGCCTTTGCACTTGCTGTGCTCTCTCCCTAAAACAGTTTGCTCCCAGATATTTATGTAGCTCACTCCCTCCTATCCTTCCAGTCTTGGCTCAAATGTCCCTATCTCAGTGAGTCTTCTCTCACACACCTATTTTATTTAATTTAATTATCTTAAATATATTTTTTATTGATTCTTTTACAGAGAGGAAGGGAGAGGGATAGAGAGCTAGAAACACCCAGGAGAGAGAAACATCAACAAGCTGTCTCCTGCACACCTGCCACCAGGGAAGTGCCCACAACCAAAGTACATGCCCTTAATTGGAATCGAACCTGGGACCCTTCAGTCCGCAGACCGACGCTCTATCCACTGAGCCAAACTTGTTTCGGCTCACACATCTATTTTAAATTGCTGTGTCTACTGCCTTTCCCACTCCCAGCACTCTCTACCCTCCTCCCCCGTTCTCTTGTCCTTCACGGCATGTACCACCTCCAACATATTACATGCATTGCTTATTTATTTTGGAAGTTGCTTAGAAAGCTGACTGACTGTCACCTCACTTGAATGTAAGCTTCCCGAGGGAAGTGATTTTATGTACGTGTTTACTGTGACAGCCCAGGGCTTTGAAGGGTACTTGGCACATATTAGGCACCGAGTACATATTTTTTAAAATAAGTGAAAGTGGGAGGCAGGTGGGGAATGGCTTGAGGCAGGCAAGATGAGGGACAGAAACACTAGTTGGGCAACTGTTGCAAGCCAGAGACAGAGGGCTTGAGCCCAGCTTTAACGATGTACCGTGCACATCTTCTGTCCCAATCTTCAGGTGATGTTGAAATCTGTCTCTGTGAAATTTCTTCCTTCTTTGTCTCGATGCTCTAGGCAGATCAAAAGTCCCAGGAGAGAGGAGGCTTGGCATGTTCATCTCCATTTTCCCGCAGTGCCTGGCATTTATATGATATTAAGTGTGAGGCGCTCAACAAATGTTCAGTGCTTCATTAGTGATGTTATTACTGAGTTGTATTTGACTTAGTGAATTCCAGGGTGAATTATATCCAATAAAGATCTTGGTATCTAATCTACATTCTCATGCTGTTATACTGGAGTTAATTTTGTTCCATTAAAAAAAACAAAACAGCGTACATGCTGATGATAGAAAATTGAGAAATTAGGGAAAAGTTGAAAAAAAAAATAAAAGCCTTAGTTCCACCACCCATAAAGAACCATCAGCATTTTAATCTTTTTTTTATATATATTTTTCCAGACATAGTTTTTAAGAAAACATAATTATAACAATTATGTGTATACAGTCTTGCATACCGCTTTCTGTACTTTATTAGTGCACACATTTTTTCTTTGTTCTAAACTTTTGGAAAGCATTATTTTTTAAATAAGTAGATACTATATAACCAAGTAGTTGTACCACAGCTTACTTAACTAACATTGGATAATTATACTATTTCCAGTTTCCTCTTATTGCAAAGATGACGTGCTACTCTGCAAACTTATTGCTTATTATTTGTCTGGTCATCTGCCCCTGAGACTTCTGTGCCTGTCTTAGTATCTGTTAAATGAACATAATCCTATATAATAAAAGGCTAACGTGCAAATTGACCAAACGGCAGAACGACTGGTTGCTATAATGCACGGACCACAGACGCTGAATGCAGGAGGAGCTCCGCTCAGCCAGAAGCTGGGCTCACGGCTGGCGAGTGCAGCAGTAGAGGCAGGAGCCCTTCCTGCCTCTGTGGCAGCACAGAGGATGTCCAATTGCAAGCCTAAGCCGGCAGTTGGACATTTCCTGAGGGCTCCTGGATTGTAAGAGGGCACAGGCTGGGCTGAGGGATCCTCCCTTCCTCCTGAGTGCATGGGTTTTGTGCACCAGGCTTCTCGTGAGGAATGAAAGGATTAAGGTAGGTGAATGCAAGACACAGTGATGAGCACATCGGTGTTCAGTAAACATCAGGTGTCTTGGAATGGAGACCTTTGGAAATTGTGGAGGGTTGATAGCCACTGCGCTGTTCCCCGGCTGCAGGCTGCACCTGATGCAGGTGGACTCGGTCCAGCGCTGGATGGAGGACCTGAAGCTCATGACCGAGTGCGAGTGCATGTGTGTCCTGCAGGCGAAGCCCATCAGCCTGGAGGAGGATGCACAAGGTGACCTCATCCTGGCGGGCGGCCCGGGCCCTGGAGACCCCCTGCAGCTGCTGCTCAAGAGGGGCTGGGTCATCAGCACCGAGCTGCGCAGGATCGGCCAGAAGCTGGCCCAGGACCGCTGGGTGCGCGTCCACAGCATGAGCGTGCGTCTGACCTGCCACGCCCGCTCCATGGTCAGCGAGTACAGTGCTGTCAGCAGGAGCTCCTCGCAGGAGATGGGCCAGGTCAGTGGCTCTGGGTTGGGTGTGGGAGGGCATGCTTTCTAGAAGGATGGGTCTAAATTCTGCGGCATCTGAACCCTCCCTGCCCCAGGGACCTCCTTCCTTTTCCAGGAAAGCAGGGAAGACAGTAAGAACATTTATGGAGTGTAAACTCTGTGCTAGGAAGTGTGCTAGGCCTTTTTACACACATCTCCTTTTACGTGCACAACCTCTGAAGCTGATATAGCCATGATGAGAGGCTGCCCAATGATTAAGTATACCACTTTAACGCCAGAATGCCTGGTTTCAAATGTCAGCTCTGCTGTGTGACGTTGGCAAGTTACTTAACTCCTCTGTGCCCTAGTTCTGTCATTCTAATGAGTATAATAACAGTACTTGTCTCCTAGAACTGTTGTGAGGACTGATTTATTACATGTAAAACATTAATTTTTTACATGTAAAACAGTTGATTAAAAATATTAGCTGGCATGTAGTGTTGTCCTCACTTTAGAGATGAGAAAACAGAAACTCAGAGAACATAACTAACTTGTCCAAAGTGATGCACTAAATGGTGTAATCAGGATTCAACCTAAGCCTTTATAATTCCAAAGCCCATGACTTCTTCTTCTCCAAGATCAAGGGGAGCCATTGGAACCTCACCCCTATTGCTTCTCTTTCCACTGGCATTTACTTTCCGCCTTAGTGCTACACCTTCTCCTGGCCTCACTCTGCAGGCAGTAAACTCCTATTCATGCTTGGAAGCCCAGCTCGAATGCTGCTTCCTCTCTGAAGCGTTCCAGATTGCCTGGCATAACTAGTTGCTCAGTTCTTTTCTTAGCACTCCCCACACAGCTGGTGATGACCTCTTTTGTCATATCACACTGTACTATAATTTATGTGCCTGTTTCCCAAATCGGATGGCTCCATTCTTTACCTTTATGCCCCGCAGGGCCCAGTGCAGCGGTTGGTCCTCAGTCAATGTTGATTGAATTGAACAACATTGACCTATTTCTCTACAGGTTGAGAAGCTGCTCATGGAGAAGTGCTCGGAGCTCTCGGCAGTCACAGAGAGGTAAACCTGGGTGCTGGGTCAACGTGGACAGGGTGTGCGCTGTCCTCGGGGTGGGAGGGGCTGGCATCTTCTCCCAGAGGGAGAGCAAGCGTTGGCGGGAGGGTGGGGGAGAGGGGCGGGGGTTGATGATGGTCTGGGAATTTCCTTCTGCTGATTTTTATCGGCAGCACTGGAAGACTCCCTTGGGATTTTCTGTCCCATTTTCAGGCCCTGGGTAGAATGTAAACCACAGAGGAGAGGCCTGGGCATGGGAAGAAAGGATTCTTGCGGGTTGGTTTTAAGGAATAGGTTTCCCACAGCCAGATGTGGGCCTGGGAAGGCCCCCTGACCCCCGGGGTCAAGGCATAGTGAAAGCAGACACTCATACCCTTACATTCACAGACACCATAGACACGGGTTTCACACTCACTTGCTCATACGCAGACATATAAACACACACTCCTGCAATCTCAGAAATACACTCACACCCTCTTCTCTGTATCTCACACAATACACTTCCATCATTTATACTCAGACACCATCCCCTCACACACACACACACACACACACACACACACACACTCAACCTCACATGTACACACACCCGGTTATGTGTTGGCATTCTCCCTCACCCCTTCCGGCCCCCATGCTTTGGAAGAAAAACGTGGAACTGGGGATACCCCGGGCCCCCATGAGGCCCTGGGCCTCCCAGTGTGGAACATTCTCAGGACATAGGGATATATGTGAACCTGATCCCCAGAAGGTTTTCCTGTCTGGGGTGAAAATCCTCCAGCCTCCTTTCTGCACATTGTAGGCAGTAGGTCCTTAAAGGGCATTGCCACACACCTGCAGTGAGCACCAGCCACGCTCCCATTCCCCCTACCCCTGACCCTGGCTGTGGCGATGGCAGATTCTCCCAGGTAGGATTTGGCGGCTTTCTGGTGGCCTTTCTTCCTGGTGCCGTGAACTGTTATCTCCCATCTCAGGCCAGCACTTATCTGATCTGAGCACCAGGACGCCAGGAGATGGGCTATCTATGGAATGTTCCCTCTTAGACTCCCAGGAGTTGCTGTGTCCTCCCCAGGCCACTCGCGCCCCAGCAGGCCTGCAGCAGGCCCACATCTGGCCCCTGCAGCACTGTGGGTTGACTGCCTGCCCGTGGCCGTGGCCCACCCATGTTGTGTTTTCCCCAGGTGCCTCCAGGTTGAGAATGAGCACGTCCTGAAGTCAATGAAGGCCTGCGTGAGCGAGACCCTGAGCACGCTGGGCCAGCATTTTGGCCAGCTGCTGGAGCTGGCCCTGACCCGGGAGGTGCAGGTCAGTGCAGGCGGGGCCGCAGGGGGAGGGGTGGGTGGAGGAACTGGGCCAGGCTGGGGGAAGAAGCTCCGAGTCCCCTTTCTGGGAGGGCATCCTCCTTAGACCACCCACGCACACGAGAGACAGGGCTGTCAGGGCTGAGCAGCCTTCTCAAGCAGTTAGCTCAACCCTGCGTTCCCCAAAGGTAAACACTGCAGCACAGAGAGAGAAGACACTTACCCGAGGTCACACAGCATGGCAGTGGCAGGACCTGACGTGGTTCAATCACACTTTCAGGATTGCTCCCACTATCCTAGATCTTCCCTGCTGTTACTGTTCACAGTGCGCACACTGGATTTTTATTTTATTTTATTTTATTTATTTTTAAAAAATTATTTTATTGATATTTTACAGAGAGGAAGGGAGATAGAGAGTTAGAAACATCAGATGAGAGAGTAATATCGATCAGCTGCCTCCTGCACACTTCCAAAGTGCCCACAACCAAAGTACATGCCCTTGACCGGAATGGAACCTGGGACCCTTCAGTCCGCAGGCCAACGCTCTATCCACTGAACCAAACCGGTTAGGGCCGCACTGGATTTTTATCATCCCGAAAGACTTAAGGCACCGATAGAAAACAAGCTGATTCTGCAAGTCCTGGCTATAGAGAAGAATCTAGAAAGGTCATATAGTCCAGTCCGGCCTCCAGGCAGACTCAAGCTTGGTTCCAGAAAGGGGGAGGGTTTCTGGAGTCAATAGGTCTATCGCCAACCTGTGGTTCATTCACCACGAGACCCTGGCACATGAGCCTCTTCAGCCTAGGCATTTTCCTCACCTACAACGTGCCACCCTGCACTCGCTTCGGCAGCCCAGACACTGAAACGGGAGCCATACAGAGACGACTAGCACGGCCCCTAGGCAAGGATGGCATGTGGATTCACTAAGCGTTCCGTATTTAACAAACAAATAAATCAAGGGCAGCCCTTCCCCTGAAGGAAAGTGAGAGAACTAAGCAAACAACATATGGAAACTGCTTGGCACATAGCACGGGTTAAGTACATGTTATTTCTCTCCCTTTGCCTTTTCCTATTTTACAAGCCTTCCATAAGGTTTTCATTCCGAAAGGTATTTACATGTTATTTATAGACACAGAAAGACTATGTTGCATATTTGCCATTCTTTTCCCACCGACAAATGAAAGCCTTCCACAAATAACACATCCCTCTCCATGTCGGCTTTCCTCCAAGCTCAGTCCCTCTGCCGAGGCGGGACTTCGCTTTGTCTCTTTCCCCGGACTGGCTCGTTTTGCAAGGTCACAGGCCCTGCTGGCCCCACCCATCCTCATCCTCCCAACCCAGAAAGACCAAGGCCGCTCATCCTGCCTTGAGGGTCTGGAGCAAGGGGGAGCAAGGGCCAGGCTGGGGTGCTGGGGCCAGCATTTAGAGATGATGAGCACATGCAGACAGTCACATGGAGGGGCAGGCGGAGGTTCCAGCTGGGGTCAGTGTCCCAAACGGAACCAGGAAGTCCCAGAGGGACCAGTGGAACAGGAGGGCCGAATGGGGGTGTGATGAGGGAGGATCTTGAAGTTAGTGGTGGGGAAGAAGGGGGCCTGGAGGAATGTTTGAGCGGGGCTCAGGGGCCGCTAATGCTGTTTATGCCGCTTTTGTGTTCTCTTGCCTCAAAGTACCAGGTTCGATGAAAAGGGCCGAAATGGAAGAGTAGTGTTGGATTGTAAACAGAAGGCAGCTGGGTTTGGAAGCAGCCATCAGCTCTTTTACCCAGGGGCAAAGGGGAGGGTGTCTTTTTGATGTTCTACAATAGCTCACAGAATCCTGGGAAAAGCTCCCTGTGTTGCAAAAGCCTACTTGGGCCCTTTGGACTTTGTATCTAATTTCTTCTAAAAGGTCTTCACACATGCATAGTATTTCATAGACAGGGATTTTGGTGTGTTTTGTTCATGGATATCTATCTAGTGACTAGAACAGTACCTGGCATACAGAAAGAAGTCAATAAAGATTTATTGCCCAGCCGGCATAGCTTAGTGGTTGAGTATTGACCTATGAACCAGGAGGTCATGGTTCGACTCCAGGTCAGGGCATATGCCTGGGTTTTTGGCTCCATCCCCAGTGGGGGGCATGCAGGAGGCAGCTGATCAATGATTCTCTCTCATCATTGATGCTTCTATCTCTCTGTCCCTCTCCCTTCCTCTCTGAAATAATATATATACATATATATGTATATTTTAAAAATATTTACTAATAAACAAATGGTAAGCAGTATATCCCAAACTTACATAGTCACAGATCTTTTTTTATTTTTATTTTTAAAAAATATATTTTATTGATTTTTTACAGAGAGGAAGGGAGAGGGATAGAGAGCTAGAAACATTGATGAGAGAGAAACATCGACCAGCTGCCTCTTGCACACCCTTTACTGGGGATGTACCAGCAACCAAGATACATGCCCTTGACCGGAATCTTGACCTGGGACTTTTCAGTCCGCAGACTGATGCTCTATCCACTAAGCCAAACCAGTTTCGGCTCTTTTTTTATTCTTAAAAAGCATCTATTCACTTATACTGGGATGCTGGTGCTTTAGAAAATACAATTTGGAAAACATTTTTTTTTTTTTTTCCATCAGCGAGCCACACAGACTCTTGAACAGGGAGGGGAACAGTGCTCTTCCCACTTCCCCACCCCACAGTGTTTACAGAAAGGGAAGTTATGATCTAGCACTACTCTGCACTGGCCTGGTTCCTCCTGGAATGTTACCTGACCCCAGATGTGTCACTGGCATTGATTGTGCTCAGAGGTTCCTGGAAGGATAGGGTCAGTCTGATGACTAATGTACATGGAGAATAGGTGGAGGAGCAGGGGATGTTTACTCTAATTATGGGTGCTCTGCTACCTCCAAAGTTCTGTGCTTTGAAAGGCAAGAAGTACCTCAAGCCAGTGGAGTAAATTTACAAGACCATCTATGTGAAAAGTTTATAAAGCAACTAGAGGCCTGGTACACAAAAATTTGTGCACTCGTGGGGGGGGTGGTGGATTTCCTTAGCTCAGACCCCTTGGGGGATGTCCATCTGCCAGATTAGGCCCAATCCCCAATCAGACATCCTTCTGGCAGCCTGAGAGCCCTCAGAGGATATCCAATTGATGTCTTAGGCCTGCTCCCTCTGGGAGCAGGACTAAGCTATCAGTCGGACATCCTTAGCGCTGTGGCGGAGGTGGGAGAGGCTCCTGCCACTGCTGTTGCACTCACAGCCATCAGCCTTGCTTGTGGCTGAGTAGAGCTCCCTCTATGGGAACACACTGACCACCATTGAGTGTCTGCCCCCCTGGTGGTCAGTGTGCATCATAGTGACCAGTCATTCTGCTGTTAGGGTCAATTTGCGTATTACCCTTTTATTATATAGGATGGGGCTGCTTCACAATGGAAGGGGCCACCTTAGGAACTCCCCACCATTGAGACGGGCAAGGATGCCTGGGAGGACATCAGCAGAGGATGGAGATTAGGCTGAGAGACTTGCAAGGGTTTTTTCAATCTTGAGAGTATGCGATTCTATGAATGTGGGTTCTGTAGGGTTGTCTGAGCATGGAATTTGGAGGCATGTCAGGCTTCAAATCCTGGCCATGCTACTTACTGGATAGGCAAACTTGGGCAAGTTACTTAATTTCTCTGATCCTCAGTTTCCTCACCTCTACAGTGAGGCTTAAATGAAATAGCACGTGAGTATTGGGGGGCATTCTTCTGAATGTGTCAACTGATGTACTCACTAGAAACCAATAGTAAGCTTTGTTTAAAAACAGCAACTCCTAATCGCCTAATTAATTATTAAAATAATTTAACTACTTAGTGGTCATGGAAACATTTAAGTCTTAAATTTTGGGAGTCACGGGTGGGAAATTAATGAGCATTGATGTTTAGTCTGTCTGAGGAATAAAGGGTTAGCCATGCGGGAGGTAAGGTGGAAAGACTTGACTTACAAAAAACTATCGATTTGAAGATGACTTCTAGGGCCCTCTCCATTGAACCGCTGGCTCATCTATACTGGATAGATGTTATATTTACTCACCCTTTCATTCCATTAATCTCTTTTTCTTTTAGTTTAAACTAGCACATTGATGCTAATAAAACTGAGTACGGCCAAAACCGGTTTGGCTCAGTGGTAGAGTGTCGGTCTGCGGACTGAAAGGTCCCAGGTTCGATTCCGGTCAGGAGCATGTACGTTGGTTGCAGGCACATCCCCGGTAGGGGGTGTGCAGGAGGCAGCTGGTCGATGTTTCTCTCTCATTGACGTTTCTAGCTCTCTATCTCTCTCCCTTCCTCTCTGTAAAAAATCAATAAAATATATTTAAAAAAATAAAATAAAATGATATTTATATAATATATACATGATTAAGTATAAATACAGACATATATAAGTATACATACCTATGTAAACACACATACATAAATATTTAATCTGGAGGGAGGTCATTAATGACCAGCAGGGTTTCTTTTCTAGCTCTCTATCTCCCTTCCTCTCTGTAAAAAATCAATAAAATATATTAAAAAAAAACTGAGTATGAATGCATTTTTAATATATACATAATATATATATTATTGATTTCAGAGAGGAAGGGAGAGGGAGAGAGAGATAGAAACATCAATGATTAGAGAGAATCATTGATCAGCTGTCTCCTGCATGCCCCACATTGGGGATCGAGCCCATAACCCGGACATGTGCCCTGACCAGGAACTGAACTGGTGATTTCTTGATTCCTGGATTGATACTCAACTGCTGAGCCACGCCAGCAAGGCAAGGGGAATGTATTTTGGCTCTGTGAGCTTGTTCAAACTTTATCTCACAAATTTCCCCTTCGTGGCCCAGGCAGAGCTGGACAACCTTGGGCCCTATCCTGTAACAAAGGTCAAGCCAGAGGGACACTTTCTAAATGAAGAGGGGTGGGCACCAAGCTGAACATATTCAGTTCCTTCTTCCAAACTCACTCAACTCATCCCTAACCTCTCAGCATGGTGACAGGAGAGGTAGGGAGTGAAACCGACAGATGGTGACGCTGAAATCCCATCAGGGGAACAGGAGAGGTGGGAACCAAGAATTGCTCCTGAGCACCTCACCATTTTTGCGCTGTTACCTCATTGACTTTATCCATTAGGCTATGAGAGGCCGGATTGTGGCTGTGCCTCTTGGAGAAGGAGGTCAGCCGCCCGCGCAGCCATCCTTTTCCTCCTTTATGAGGCCATTTCACCAAATAACAACGCCTACTCCTTTGCCGACTCTTTGGGATCACAGTAGGCAATTTCGACTTTGCTCCCAGCAGGCTCGGAAATGACTAACAATATTACCTTCATTAAATTACCTCTAAGGAGGCTTTGTAGCAAAAGCCCCAAATGGCTTTTCTGCTTTATTCCCCACTCTCCGGTTTAGCTCAGCTCTGTTGTCTAAAATAGGTAATTAGCCTGGCCGGTGTGGTTCAGTGGTTGAGCATTGACAAATGAACCAGGACGTCATGGTTCGATTTCTGGTTTGGGCACGTGCTGGGGGATTGCAGGTTCCATGCCTGGTAGAGGATGTGCAGGAGGCAGCCAATCAATGATTCTCATCATTGATGTTTCTATTTCTCTCTCCCTCTCCCTTCCTCTCTGAAATCAAGAAAAATCAGTCAATCAATCGGCAATTAGAGGCTGCAATGTGATTAAATGACAACACAAAGATAATCCAAACATAATGACCAGATGAGAAAGATGTCCAAAAAAATTAATACAGTCTCCTACCTCATTTTAAAGATCCCTTGGAGAAAATACAGTAAAAGAAAAAGGAAAACTGAACCCCTTTACCCTCAGGAGTCACTCAAAGCACCAAATTGTTAGGTTAATATAATTCTTTCCAATTTTCTTGCTCATCACAGCCAGGAGGGTCTCATCTGTGTGTGTGTGTTGGAGGGGGTGCGAGGGCGGGGGAGGGGGAAGGTCACATGTCCTTGGGCAGACATTCCAGGCTGCTCTCCAGCAGTGGGAGGGAGGTCCATCAGAGCTTCTCAGTTTTTCTTTCCCCACCATCGGTGAAAGGGCCCAAGAGTAAACACATTGGATACACAATCTTATCACAGCCTCACCCCTCCATTCGCAGTGTTTAAACAGGCTAACCCTCAATTGCTAAAGCAGGGACGCCAAGCATCACGTTATCCCAGACTCCACTCTTATAGCGGATACTCCTCTATACCCGGGAGAAGACGGTGGTGGTGACACTGTATTGATTGCAGCTGCAGCAAGTTGTCACTCAGCTTATTTCACTTGTCCATGGTCCATAAGGACGTATCAACATATATTCCCTGGGGGAAGCATCCTTTCTCTTCAAGGATGTTAGTAGGTTTTCATCTTCCTGCAAAGTCAGGCATTTGCTTCCTAAGGACTTCCTGATTTGTATCCTGGCCTATCCAGCATTTTTAACATTCTTACTTCCTAGCTCCCCTCTAAATGCTGGGTTTCTGCTACCTCAGGCTGTGTTGATCTGGGCTCCTTGGAGTGATTTAGGCCAGTGGTCTTCAAACCACACCAATGCACTGTGGTTCCCGAAGATTTCCCTGGGGAAATGCAAGCACATATAGTTGTAAGGAAATTAATTTCCAGATCACCCATTTTTATTTTTTCCTTCCATAAAATGATTCTCTCGATATTATACAGAGTTTAT
This sequence comes from Pipistrellus hanaki, assembly GCF_964339955.1. Classification (NCBI taxonomy): domain Eukaryota; kingdom Metazoa; phylum Chordata; class Mammalia; order Chiroptera; family Vespertilionidae; genus Pipistrellus; species Pipistrellus hanaki. The sequence continues at coordinate 52,416,492 of NC_140511.1, forward strand.
AGTGTCCTGTTACTTTCCAAAAGAAAGGCATACTCATCACTCATCCCAAACTTTACAGCGCATTGCCTGGCTGTGCAGAAACCTTGGGATGGTAGTGGGTCCTTAGACAAAGGAAAGAAAACGCTGGTAGGACACACAGAACCCTAAGATTTTTTTTTTTTTTTTGAGAACATAATTAAATGCAAGTAATTTTTTCAGCTATATTTTATCCTCAGCCCTATGTCATTAACTGTAAAGAAAAGTATCTTTGAAAACTCTAAGACTCTAAAGGTTAATGAGATTGACTCTTTTCAAAGTAATTGAGATATTTTTTAGAACAACCACATTTTTCAAGCTATAGTGGTTAGAATCTACAGAGATAAGTTTTACATGATTTTTTTCAGATTTGGTGCACATTATTTAAGAATGCAGTTAAAGCCTATTTTGTCAAAACATTTAATGACATATTTATAGTAATTCTACTTCCTGTTAACAAAAGATAAAATTATTTTTTAGCAGCTGAACTAATTAGTTTAAGCAGTAAATATCTTTTTTTTCCTTCTCTAAATACATGAAGTGTGATCGTGAGAGCTACTAAATATAATCAGATGGTTTCTGATTTGTTCTCAGATCTTATTTAATTGTTGTGTAAAATGAACAGCAGAGTTTAATACATATACACACCTATTTGCTGAAGGAACACAATGCCATTTTTAAATTTGCAATGAATTTACAGTGCTAGCTCCATATTACTTTGAATTATTAAAATATTAGTAAATTGTTTTATTTTGGCTTTATAACATATACAAATAAATAAAAAATTATTTTGGTCTACATTATTTTAATATTGACAGTTTTTAGCATTTTTCCTTAGAGAATGATTTCCATCAATTATTATCAGTGGTGTTTTTTTTTTTTTTTTTTTTTTTTTTTTAGCATCTTTGAAACACATATCAACACATTTTTAAATTAAAAATGAAGTCAGTCTTAATTAGAGAAAGTTAAGTTGGTTTGGTTGATTGACTTGACTAAAAGAAGTATCTTTGCCAATTAGTTTATAGAGTGGGTATTTCCCACAAATTAAATAAGCAAAAGCTATAACTTCAAGATTTTGGTAAAACATATTTGAAACATCCAAAATTATTTTATTTAAAAAGTTGTATTGGCAATGATATTAATAATATTTTGAGTTTCCTAATTCTTTTGGAATAATTTGGATAACCCAAGAGTCTCTTAGTGAAAGAGCATTGGGTATAATTAATAGTTCCTTGATAAGCTTTGGTAAAGTACTTATTGGAATTTTTCCCAGAAATTGAAATAGTGAATGAATATCTGTAATGACTGGGTAACACATAATTTTGCAAATCAAATGGTTTCCAATTCTTTGCTTTTTACCACTGTAAAGGAGGACCAATTTAGAGGAGTTATCAGCTGGGCAGATCATTAAAAATAGTGTTTGATGATAGATCACTATGTGATTACATAACTCAGAATGTGCCCAAAGGGCTGAATAACTTGGCTGTCCAACTTGGCTATCTAACTCCCATTCCTCTCTATAGATTTATGGAACAAGTTTTTTTTTTTTTTTTTTTTAAGGGTTTACATCTAAAAATATAACACCACACCAATATTTAATCATGGGTTTGTGGGTGAATTAGAAAGTTTCAAAAGAATAAAAAGACTGGCCAGGCTGGTACGGCTCAGTAGTTGAGCGTAGACACATGAACAAAGGTTACCAGTTTCATTCCTGGTCAGGGTACATGCCCGGGTTGTGGACTTGCTCCCCAGTGTGGGGTGTACAGTAGGAAGCATTGTTGTTTCTCTCTCTTATTGATGTTTCTTTTTTTTCTATCCCTCTCCTTTCCCTCCCCTTCTCAAAAAAACAAAAAACAAAAAAACCAAACACCTCATTCATCTTACTAAGAGATCTATTTATTAATATTTTAAGTTTTGTGATTTATAGTAATTATTTATTAAACTTATAGTCTATATTGTTTTGACCCGTAGTACTGATGATAACTGTAATGCTAATGCAACCAAGAAGAGACTATTTTTAAACGCTTATCACCTTAGAATCAGAGGAAATAAAATACAATTTCAATGTTAAGTATGATAAGGGTGAGCAATAAAACACTTTAACACTTACATGTATGACATAAGTATAAAATTCTGAGGGAGAATTGGGGTGGAAATATAAGTATGAAAAGGAAAATGCAAATTGTTCAAATGTTAAAAAGGTTATTTAAGTATTTTTAAATGGATGATGATGGCATCAAGTTGTTTTCGTATTTAGATTTCATTGACTAAATCTATAAGAATAATACAATGGTTATATTTTATGTCAATATTTTTACAATCTGTTACCTCCTTCCCTACTTTGTTTTTTTTTTAAATATATGATGAAAAATTTTCCCTGTCAAGTAAAAAATGTGCAAGGGGTCATATATTTAAGAAAAAAATTCTTTTAGGGCTTAATGAGAAAAAAGCAGACACAAAACTTGACCAGGATGCACAAGAGCTCTGGTTCCGTGTCATGATGGCTGTTGGCCCTGCCCCAAGCTGGAACACGGCTCAGGCCTTGAGCAATCTTCAAGGGAGAGTATTATTCCTGACGTCTGGCCTTTGTGCACCTAGTGAGCCCGTTGGTCATGTGATTCTCAGAGCCCTGCCTTTCCATCTCTTTTGAACGTTTTAGCCTGGAGTAGCATTTCTTTTTGCTACATCTTATTGTGTGTGCAGAAATAAGTTCTGCCTCCAGCGTTCTCTTGCCTTCTGTTACTCCCCTCCTGTTTTCAGGGAAACTCAGCTGAATTTCTAAGTCTGCCCTGCATCTCATGTGAGTTTGTGTCATTCTTAGAATGAGCACCAGTTGCTGCATCTGATTGGCTTTCCCGTTTTGACTTCTCTTTCTTTTCCAGCACATTTTTTGTTTTGTTTTGTTTTTGTTTTTCCAAAACATTCTTTTAGATTTGGGAATGTGTCTTATTGAGATAAATGAAATAAATTAAGGTCTGGGTCTGCCCCAAGCCTCCAGTTTTAAGAGAACTTATCTACATTTGCCTCCCTCAATTGGATGTTCTCACCCAGGAGATATTTCTCTATCAAACCAATGGCTAATCCGAGCCTGGATGGAATTATTATTTTGTCTGTCTCCTATCGAGTATGTCCAATCTTTCTGTGTCTTTCCTCAGAGTCCTAACTTATGCATTTCTCCAATATGTACTCTTAGGGCAGAGACAATACTATAGCCACATATTCAAAACATTTCACTTAGAAATTTATCCCTTGAATAGTTCATGCTGATCTCTGATCTTTTTCTGTGCTCAAGAAGTCCATCAATGCTCAACCACAATCATTTTTATTCTATCTTATAATTTTAAGTGTCAATAATTTGGTCCAGTCCTAACTGGTTTGGCTCAGTGGCTAGAGCGTCGGGCTGCGGACTCAAGGATCCCATGTTTGATTCCGGTCAAGGGCATGTACCTTGGTTGTGGGCACATCCCCATTAGGGAGTGTGCAGGATGCAGCTGATTGATGTTTCTCTCTCATTGATGTTTCTAACTCTATATCCCTCTCCCTTCCTCTCTGTAAAAAATCAATAAAAGAAAAACAAACAAACATATATTTTTAAAGAATTTGGTCCAGGCTTGGCTGAGCGATTCTTCTGTTCCACAAGGCATCAGCAGAGCTCACTTGGTGGTATTCAGCTGGCAAATGGTTTACAGAGTCTTAGAAAGCATCATCTTGTGTGTCTCAACTGAGGAGATGATTGAAAAGTGCATCTCAACTGAGAATATTGATCAGGGATCCTACACATGGCTTCTCCAGCATGGCAGTCTCAGGGTTGTCATACTTCTTACATGGCAACTCAGGACTCCAACAAGAATATCACAAGGAGTCTGAGGTGCAGCCTCAAGGCTTCTTATGATCTGGTCTTGGATATCCTAGAACAACATTTCTGCCAAGTGCTGGCTTCTGTTAGTTATTGAGGCCATCCCAGATTCAAAGGGCGGGAAATTAGAACCCACATCTCTCTGGGAGGAATAGCAAAGCATTTGTGACCATCTTGAACATACTGCCCCCTGTCCAAACAGCCCACATTTATGTAGTCCTTGTGCATAGCGGCTGCCCTAACCATGCCCAGCTGTGGATTCTCCACCTGAAGCTCCAGGAAGAGGCCTCCTCATATTTTCCTGGCTCCTTCTCAGAAGCTCATTCCAGGCGGTTGTTTGAGAGTTTACCTCTTTTATAAATATCACTGAGCTGCAGTCGTTCTTTCTGATTGAAAAACAATGAAAAACACTCCATCTTCCTTTTCTAATTTCTTATTTAGAGCAGTTGTTGCATGCATCCCTTTAACTCTTTCTTATCCCTCTCTCTTGCTTGTATCTCATTGTTGTGTTTCACATCTGCATAGTCTATCTTTTAAGGAATCTGTCGTTCAGCCTAATTGGTTTACTTTCCTTTATTTTGTTTCTATTTTTTTTTCAACATTCTTTTCACCATATAGGGTGAAACACATTTTTGAAACTTATCCAATTCCTCATTGATTTCCTGAAAAACAAATTGACTTCAGAGACTGTGTGAGTTTAAAGCTGACACCAAGACAGAATTTGATAAGAAATGCCTGTGACAGATAAAGGGAAGGAAGCAGGAGTGGGGATAGAAAACAACGTTGCTGTTTTGACAACTGAGAAAGAGGAAGAAGGAGGAACTGAGTAGAAAGAGACTCAGAATTTTCACGTCAAAGTCACCCATTAGAGGAGTCTCCTGTCCCACAGGCATGGGCCTGCACTGCAGTCAGACACAGCTGGGCGTAGCTCAAGGGAAGGGTGACCTGGGCCAGAACATGGATGGTGGATCCCTAGGGGCAGCAGCTGGGACTCTGTCACCTCTGTCCTGGCAGCAGGAGCCCTGCACCAGAAGGCAGAGCGTTGTGGATGCTTATGGAAGCCAGGATGGAGGCTGGATACTTTTGTCTCTACTGGTCCCACTGAGGTCCCACTGACAATGAAAAAGGAGTCACTAACTTTTGGAAACAGGAAGCCCAATTCACATGGTTAAGATCCAGCTTCACTATGTACCTCACACCAGATTTCTGAGTCTCAATTTCCTCAATTGTGTAATAAGGTTTGGACTACTCTGCTGAGGGCCCATCCAGCCCTGACGTTTTATGATACTTTAGGCCTTGACAACTTCAGAAGAGACTTTGCATTCATGTCTTTCCGCATTTACTAGTATACCTGTGAACATGATGCTAAATGCTTTTAATGGTCAGAGAGCTGGTTCACTGCGACATAGCTGGGGGGTAATTACGGTAATATGCACATGGACATTAAAAGAAATTATTCGTAGACATAAATTGTCTCACAGTCTCAGGTGATTGCAAAAGACATTGGGTTTGGATTGTTTAATGTAATGCTAATTTGCTTCAAGTACAAACACTAATCAGGAACATTAGGCAATTATCATTTAGGTATAGGACCCAGTATATGACATCTGCATTTTCATGTGAGCATTAGTATCACTTATGTAACTGCTTACGGTAATGAGGGGGGAGGCTTCTAAGAAATAGGCTCATTATAGAGATTTGTAGTGACAAATCTTGATTATTAATTTTACCTTTTGTTGAATATCTTACAAAAGGCATCTATCAGATCTTAGGGGATAATTTTTATATTTATGTGATTTGATTAGATACACACTTAATCTTAGTGTGAAGAACCCTATGAGTTTGAATAAAGAAGAAAAAGAGGGAGAGCCAGTTATGTGAAGCCTCAAACATCCTTAGTTTCAATCATGTTATAAAAGGGGAAACCAAGTCCTAGGGAGTTTATCTCAATTCCCCAAGATCACAAAAACAATTTTATTTCGTTTCTCAGTGCCAGGTACATTTAAAAGTTCTTTATATGTTTTGACAACTTTAATAGATCGGTATAATCACCATAATCACAATATTGCCACCATTTTGCAGATGACAAAACTGAGGCAAATAGTGCTAAGTTACTTGCTCTAGGGCACATACACAGAAGTTGCGTCAAGGTTTGAACCCAGGCAGTTTGGTTCAGAAACCCACGCTTTTACCATACACACACTTTCTGATCAACATAGTGTGTTAAAAAAAGGCAAGTTGGACTAGAACTCGGTATCTTTTCCATAATACTAGAGTTAATAAAAACGAAATCCTTTTAATATTTTAAAATAAACATGGCAACTGAAAGTGCAAAAGTGGCTGCTCAGAGCACCCATCTCTGAAAGCTTACTTTCTTGCATAAGGCCCCCCAAAGGCAGCTCTCCCCCATCTCCATCTCCACACCGCTCAGAAACAAACAAACAAACAAACAAACAAACAAAAAAACCCTCAGGAAATTAGCATTAATTAGCAGGCAGGAATCATTTATAAATGAGCAACCTGCTTTAAAGCAAATGGGTGAATATGAAGTGGTTTTTAGACACCTGAAAGGGTTTTACTTAGAAATAACCTAGCTCTTCTGGGAATAATGTTCTTACCTTCTTGATAAATTTACTATTTGTTTTCTTCCCAGGCCTCCCTGGGTCCTGTGTTTAGTGTTTCCAGCCCTCTCACCACTAGCCGGGGATTCCTCAGCCTTGATCAGTGCGATATTCCTCACCGAGTTTACCCACTTTTGGACAGGACCAGAGCTGCCATTTTGGCCTGGCTAGAGCCCCAGTGCAAGCGTGCCCTCTCCCCGCAACCCCCATTAAGCTACTATAGAGTGCTTCTTTTGACTTAACCCCTTACCCAGCTGGGGTTCTCTGTTGGCTAATAGCTATCCAAAAATAAGGAGCTTCTTTGGTCACCACTGCAGCTCTGTTTTAAATGTGATGGTTTATTTAACACACACACACACACACACACACACATATATATATATATATATATATACACACACACACACACACACACATATATATATATATATATATATCTTTCATCTATCTATAATTATTTATTTATTTATTTATTTATTTTTTATTGTTTGAAGTATTACAAATAGTGGTACATATGTCTCCTTCCCCCCCCCCCATTGGCCTCCCCCTGGCCTCCCTTACCCCTGAGTACATGCCCTCACCTGTCATCCCCCCCCCTGCCCTCACAGTGACTTATATCCATTGGTTATGCTTATATGCATTTATATGCATGCGTACAAGTCCTTCAGTTGATCTCTTACAGACCCTCCCCACCCCCCAAAAAAAGCTGATGTTTTTCTGTTCTCTTTGGAGTCAGTTGCACAACAAAATGGTACTTGCTGAGACCATCGGTATTTCCTGATCCCCTGGAGCAGGGCATCTAGGCCCCAGGGGTTTGAAATGATCCCATGTTTCTGAAATGTAGCTCCGATTTCATGCTGGCTCATGTCTTTCCCAAAGTTAGAACCTCATCACCCCATAGTAGGACTGTGGATGGGAAAGGGTTATAGATTCCAGAGGGCTCTTAAGAGCAGAAACCACTGATGCTTTGTTAAGGAAGGTGAGAAGAGGGTAGATGGGGTGAGTAACAGTGAACCTCTGCTCTCTTTTCTTAGGCACTGGTGAGAAAAATCGATGCCTCAGACAATATCTACACCACGGAATCCACCACTGGGAACCTGTTCAGCCTGACCCAGGAGGGGGCCCCCTTGTGCCGCATAATAGCCAAGGTGAGCTTCATGGTGGGGGGCCAACATTGACGGCCTGGGGGGAGTGCAAGGAAACTGGTTTTGGGGAATAACTGGCTCGGGAAGCTGTCCTGGCTCTAGCATTTGCTTGCTGTGTAAAAAGAGACACCTCCCCTCCCTGGATGTTGGTGTCTCCATCTTTAATAGTTTCCCCTCTGATTCATTCCGTACTTGATGTCTCAGTGCCCTCAGACCCTCTACCACAGTGGTTCTCAACTTTTCTAATGCCGTGACCCTTTAATACAATTTCTCATGTTGTGGTGACCCCCAACCATAAAATTATTTTCATTGCTACTTCATAACTATAATTTTGCTACTGTTATGAATTGTAATGTAAATATCTGTGTTTTCCGATGGTCTTAGGAGACCCTGATAACAGTTCTCAACCTGTAGGTTGTGACAAGCCTAAGACCATCGGAAAACACAGATATTGACATTATGATTCATAACAGTAGCAAAATTACAGTTATGAAGTAGCAATGAAAATATTTTTATGGTTGGGAGTCACCACAACATGAGGAACTGTGTTAAAGGGTTGCGGCATTAGAAAGGTTGAGAACCACTGCTCTACCATCTTTCTTCATGTATGATGCCTATTATAAAAACCAACTAACAGTCTTTCCTCGTCTCCACGTTTCCCACCAAACCCCAAACCTAACCTCAGGTTGCTGGCTGCATCCCAAAAATGTCTGCAGCCACAAGAGGAAGACACACTTGAAAAGACAATGGTTTTCAGCAATTACAGTGGGAGTTATAATTCATTAGCTTCATGATCAATATGCTTGTGCCCTAAAGATCCAAATATGTAGGGCAAACAGAGGTAATTGGTAACCTTTGGACCTCACCAGGGCCTGCTTCATTTGTACTTTTCTTTCTTCTTCTTCTTCTTCTTCTTCTTCTTCTTCTTCTTCTTCTTCTTCTTCTTCTTCTTCTTCATATATATTTTATTGATTTTTTACAGAGAGGAAGAGAGAGGGATAGAGAGTTAGAAACATCAATGAGAGAGAATCATCGATTAGCTGCCTCTTGCACACCCCTACTGAGGATGTGCCCGCAAACAAAGTACATGCCCTTGCCCGGAATCGAACCCGGGACCTTTCAGTCTGCAAGCTGATGCTCTATCCATTGAGCCAAACCAGTTTCAGCCATTTGTACTTTTCTACTTGAGAAATGACATCCCTTTGGGGATAGAAGCAGTGGTCTCACTGGAAGCAAAGTAATGCCCTTCAATAGACTTAGGATGCCAGTCACCGGAAGATGCTCCAGCTCTGGGGTTCCCAGGGAGTTTTTGGAAAACACGGATCCTTTTGCTCCACCCCAAATTCATTGAGGTCCTGGGATAAGACTGGGCATTTAACAAGTTCTATGGGTGACTCTGAGGCATGGCCAGACCCTCAGATTCAGTGATCTAAGCCCTTAAGGACATCTGGAAGAGTAGGGTAAATGCTTATGAACCCTGATCAGGGAGCAGTAAATTCTATATAACAGCAATAGCTGACATTTGCACTGAATGCCTTGCACGTGTTGTTTTTTTTTTAATCACACACCATCCTATGAAGTAGGTGTCATGTTGTTTCCATCTCTAGTTGAAGAAATGGTTTGAGGGATTTGCTCAGAGTCCTACAATGATAAAGAGTGGAGCCAGAATTCGAACCCACGTCTCTTTACTTTGAGTTCATGGTCCTAGAGCCCACAATGGTGACTTCCGGTTCAGTCTTTGGCCTTTCAGATTCTTGGACCAAAGTGTTACTCAGAAGTTCTCAACTCCACACATTAGAATCACTGGGGAGCTTTAATCAGCTGGTTCAAACCTAACTGGTCCAGAATTGGATCTGGGGTGGATATTTTTGCATTCTGCATGACTCTAATGTGCCTCTTGGGTTGGGGACTATCTCTTAGAGAGTGCTTTGGGTGTGCTTTGACTTGGAAAGCTTGTGGTGTTGATGGGCGAAGGGCTCTGTGAGGTTAGCATGAGGCCTGTCCTCTCCAAGGATTCTGTGACCCAGTCACTCAGCTTGATTGTTGACTCTGCAGAGGTCTGCTCAGTGCTCAGTGCTATGGGGACTGGAATTGGGGCTGGAACTGACTCAATGGCAGTTTAATGATTAATTTCAAACAGAATTTAGCTGACTCTCTTTTAGAATGAGAACTATTTTCTCCTTCAAAATTAGTTGCAAATATTGGCTGGGTTTGAGCTCCAGGTGTGGATCTGAGGCATGGAAGGGGCAAGGAACTCTTCTGAATAGCTCCGTGGGGCCTGAAAAGTTTTTGTTGTTGCTGTTGTTAATCCTCACCAGAGGATATTTTTCCTCTTTTTTTTTTTTTTTTTTTTTTTTTTTTTAGAGAGAGAGAGTGGATGGGAGGGGCAAGATATACCAAGGGAAACATAGGTGTGAGAGAGACACATTGATTGGTTGCCTCCCACATGTGCCCTGACCAGGGCTGGGGATCGAGCCTGCAAGCAACATGCATGCCCTTGACTGTAATTGAACCCAGTGATCCTTTCATCCTCAGGCCAACGTTTTAACTACTGAGCAAAACCAGCTAGAGCCTGAAATGCTTTTACACTTTGGAAAGAACAGGCCTTACCATTTTTCTGAGGAGGAAAGTTGGCCAGAGGTCTTAATCTGTTTCAGGGCCTGGGCACTTGAGCTCTGTCTCCATGCACTGCAGATGGCCCCTACTGCCTACATTTGTGCTCCCTTTCAGAACCAGAGAGGGGTGTGAGCTGAAGATGGCCTTAGTCTTCTCCGGGGACCAGGACTTAAGTCTGGTTAAATATCCATCCCAAATATTTTCTGTGTTAAGTAGGCAGTGGGGAAAGCCCTTTGCCGAGACCCACTCCTCAGCTATTTAACTTCTCTCAATCCTCACACCAGCCCTGGGCTTTCAAGAACTATGACCAGCAGTTGTTTAAAGATTTGGATGGTCCTTTGAGTGTGGGCACTATCCACATGTTATATCTTGTCTACACACATACTTCTGAGATGGATATCAGTGACCCTGTTTTGTGTTTTTTTTTTTTTTAATTTTTAATTGATTTCAGAGAAGAAGGGGAGGGAGAGAGAGATAGAAACATCAGTGGTGAGAGAGAATCATTGATTGGCTGCCTCCTACCCCCCTCTACTAGGGATCAAGCCAAAACTCAGGGGTGTGCCTTTGATCAGAATCCAACCGGGGACTCTTCAGTCTTCAGGCTGATGCTCTATCCACAAAGCCAAACTGGGTCGGTAGGGCTAGTGACCCTGTTGTTTTTTTGTTTTGTTTTGTTTTTTTTAAAGATATGGGACTCACAGTGGTTAAGTACCTGGTATACCCTGCACAGCACCTCACTGTCCATGTTCAGGAGATATGTCCACCATTGCAACAACTATGGGGCAGCTCCCCCACTAGACTTCTCCACCCACCTCTTTGGGGCCCAGTGTGATCTGCCTTTGGGCCTTCCATCCACATGAGCTGCCTCCAGGAGATGATGTGACAGCCTGTCTGAGGTCCATCATCTCAGCTTCTTGGGTTCCTCTGCAGGCCACAGAGCAAGCCCAGTTTTCCCCATCCCTTCCTGAGTGCAAAGCACAGAAAACTCCACGTGCTCTGTCAAGATTACCCTGCACCCCATCTCCTCTATCCTTCCCACCACCAGTCTACACAGCCCAGGGCTTTGGTAGCTTATCCCAAGTCTGTCTGAATAACACACACCATATACAACTGGGCTCTGAGCCCGGAGCTTTCTATAAAATTAAATAAGCTCCAGCCAGCAGTGCGATTCTGCTAGCTCCAGCAATTCCCAGCTCCACGCGAAGATGAGTGCTGCTCTTGGGTCCTCGGCAGGCACTTCAGGGTGGTCCCTGCCACTAATCCATCTCCCTTGCTCACTGTCTCACTCCTCCTCACCCTCCCACATATCCCAGCACTTGAGACAGCACGCTTCATGAGGTTAAGAGACACCCTTCTAACCAGGATTTCTTCCGTAGCCTGCCGTCACCCGGCGGTCCAGACTGGGTGCTAGCCCCTTTCGTTTACATGAACTCATGGGCTCCCCGCAAAACCCCATCATGTAGCTGTATCATGACCCCATTTTTGGCCAGAGTTAACCAGCAGCAGAACCAGGATTTGAAGAATCCCCTCAGTTTGGGGTCAGAATTGCCCCCATTCCTCTCCCAGTAACTAAAAAATTGCTAGGAAGGCCATTTCCTGTCCCCCCCCCACCCCCCCATAGGCCTGGGAAAGGATGTAATGAGAAGCAAATGCAAATGGGAACAGAGGCTTAAATATATGCTGGGCTCAGTGCTTCCTGAGCCAAAGGAAGGCGGCCACATTGATCCTGGCTTTCGGCCTGCATTTTTTGGCACCATTTCTTCATTAGCTATTCCATATATAAATGATCTACAGCTATCTATCTATCATCTATCTATCTATCTATCTATCTATCTATCTATCTATCTATCATCTATCTATCTATCATCTATCTACCATCTATCTTCATTTATCTCATGTATGATTACCAATCAATCAATCAATCAATCTATCATTTATCTAATGTATGATTATCAGTCAACCTATCTATACTAATAAAAGGGTAATATGCTAATTAGACCGGGTCGACCAGACATCTTCTAGATGTCCAACTTCCTTCTGGACAAAGCCACAGTGGTGGGGGCAAGGCAGAGGCAGTTAGGGGCCATCAGGCCGGCAGGGGAGCAAGCAGTTAGGAGAGAGATCAGGCTGGTAAGGGAGAGCAAGCAGTTAGGGGACAATCAGGCTGGCAGGGGAGGGCAATTAAGGGGTGATCAGGCCAGCAGGGATGGAAAGTAGGGGTGATCAGGTCAGTAGGAGTGGGCATTGGGGCAATCAGGCTGGCAGGGGAGCAGTTAGGGGGCAATCAGAGTTGGCAGAGGTGGTAGGGGCAATCAGGCAGGCTAGTAGAGGTGCTTAGAGGCAATCAGGCAGGCAGGCAGAGGCTGTTAGGAGTGATCAGGCTGGCAGGCAGGCAAGTGGTTAGGAGTCAGCAGTCCTGGATTGTGAGAGGGATGTTGGTTTAGGCCCGATCTCTGTAGGATTGGGCCTAAACCAGCAGTTGGACAACCCCTAAGGGGTCCCAGATTGGAGAGTGTGCAGGCTGGGCTGAGGGACACCCCTGCCCCCACACGAATTTCATGCACCAGGCTTCTAGTCTATTATAATTTATCTATGTACCTATCTATCTATCTATCTATCTATCTATCATCTATCTCTATTATGTATATAAAATAATATTTATGCCGAAGCCGGTTTGGCTCAGTGGTAGAGCATCGGTCTGCGGACTGAAAGGTCCCAGGTTCGATTCCGGTCAAGGGCATGTACCTTGGTTGCGGGCACATCCCCGGTAGGGGGTGTGCAAGAGGCAGCTGGTCGATGTTTCTCTCTCATTGACGTTTCTATCTCTCTATCTCTCTCCCTTCCTCTCTATAAAAAATCAATAAAATATATTTAAAAAAAATAAAATAAAATGATATTTATATAATATATACATGATTAAGTATAAATACAGACATATATAAGTATACGTACCTATGTAAACACACATACATAAATATTTAATCTGGAGGGAGGTCATTAATGACCAGCAGGATTTCTTTTCTTCCCACTTTGAAGGATAATTTGATTTTACGTCAGTGGCTCTCTTAGTGAGGCCCTTATTAGACATTCCAGGGACAGTGGGAAAGCAGGAGGCAGGGAGGGGCATGTGGAGCACGGACTCAGAGCGGGTGCTTGTCCTGTACCAGAGCAGGTTTTCATCGGAGTGAGGCTGTGCATCTGGAATCAAGAGTTCTTCACTTTGACCTCAGATTAGGACAAGAGTGCCTGCTCCGTGCCTCTTTAACCCTGCACCCTGCACACACACACACACACACACACACACACACACACAGACACAAACACACACCATGACACTGCACCTTCCCCCAGGCTTCTTCCCGCCTTTAACACGACCTACCTTCCCCCTGACTCATCGTCCCCCAGACCATGAGCTCAGGGTGGACGGGGACCGAGGCTGTGTGCTCCGTGCCCGGCACAGAGGCTGGCACATAATAAACCATTCATGCTTTTTGGCTGCTTGAATGAATGCACCAGTCCTAAGATAGGCCCTTTTCCAACAAGTGAACTACCTCAAACGGAAGTAGGGATAAAAAGTTAAGAATCACTGTGAGCTGATTCTAAGATGCCAGCATTTATACACGCCCCCGCAGTGAAGCACTTTCATCTGGGTCCCTGCAGTGATCAGCCATAAACCCTGAGAATGAAAAGGGCCTGGAGCTTGTCTTTATGATGTGCCGGGGGAGGGATGATGTGCGATGACTCATCGGATGAGTCTGTGTGGGAAGCCTTCACAAGTTAAAGGTGTTTGCGTGAGCAGCTCTCACAAAATGAAAAGTACAGGCTCATCTCAAGAGCCAGGCTGGTGGGTCCTAAAGGTGGTTGTTTTTGTCCTTTTACACACATGAGTGAAGGAGTTAAAACAAGGATAATGTGGATTTGGGGTGAATTATTACACCCATCTGGACTTTAGTTGTACGAAACAGGAATAAACTATAGTATTAATATAAATAAAACTCCTTTCTTTCTCCTCCTCCTCCTCCTCCTCCTCCTCCTCCTCCTCCTCCTCCTCCTCCTCCTCCTCCTCCGGTGTGTGTGTGTGTGTGTGTGTGTGTGTGTGTGTGTGTGTTTGTGAGTGTGTGTCTCCTTGACCGGAATCAAATCTGGGACCCTTCAGTCTGCAGGCTGATGCTCTATCCACTGAGCCAAACCAGCTAGGGCATAAAACTCCTTTTCTGCCTGTTATGGTTGGAAAGACCTGAGAAGTATTGGGTGTTTGAGGCAGGGCAAGAACCAGCAGTGGGCCTCTCGGCTTCAGCTCCCTCCACCTGCTTCAGACTTATTTCTAGAAGCTATTTCAGGTGACTACAGGCTTGCTCCATAGGGGGAGTTAGTTACTAGGTACCTGGGAGCAGTGTTAAGTGGAGTTGAGCCTGGTCCTAGCAAACACGTCTGCCCAGGTCCCTGGTACTTGAACCCCAGAGCATTTGGGGACTCCCACCTCCAGTTTAGACTCTCAAGGGCAACATTGTTTCTGGAGCTAGCATTTAAAAATATATATATTTTATTGATTTTTTTACAGAGAGGAAGGGAGAGGGATAGAGAGTTAGAAACATCGATGACAGAGAAACATCAATCAGCTGCTTCCTGCACACCCCCTACTGGGGATATGCCCGCAACCAAGGTACATGCCCTTGACCGGAATTGAACCTGGGACCTTTCAGTTCGCAGGCCAACACTCTATCCATTGAGCCAAACTGGTTTTGGCTGGAGCTAGCATTTTACTGCAGCATGCATGCGAGCATGGGAGTGTGATGTATGTATGTGTGTGTGTGCAGAGGAGAAAATTATTTTGTCTACCACCTTCTGAGGTTCTCTGTGCACTGTGAAATGGGCTGACAAAAGACAGATTAACAAGAGGAAAGCAAATAGCATTTTATTAGCTCGTACACCTGGGAGTGCTCAGAGATGATTAACTCAGAGTTGGTTAGAACTGAAATCTTAGCAAAGGAATAATGTATTTTTATTTTTATTTTTTAAATATATTTTATTGATTTTTTACAGACAGGAGGAGAGAGGGATAGAGAACTAGAAACGTCGATGAGAGAGAAACATCGACCAGCTGCCTCTTGCACACCCCCTACCGGGGATGTGCCTGCAACCAATGTACATGCCCTTGACTGGAATCGAACCTGGGACCTTTCAGTTCGCAGAACAATGCTCTACCACTGACCCAAACCGGTTTCGGCAGGAATAATGTGTTTTTAAAGAAGTGACAAGACAAAGAAAAAGGACCTGGAGTCTCTGGGGCAGCAAACTGTGGGAAGACAAATATCTGGGGAACCTATTGTAGAGAAAGGCCGGTAGGAAAGTTTGTTGTGTAGATTCCTCTGATGCCATTCCAGGCTGATAAAGGTCTGAAGTTATCTCTGGTGATTAACTTTGTCCTTCCTGGTGGAGAGGAGAAGGGGGATAATTTAATAAATGTACACTGTGTGTGTGTGTGTGTGTGTGTGTGTGTGTGTGTGTGTATTTTAGAGGTCTGGTGCATGAATTCGTGCATGGATGGGGTCCAGCGAACCTGGCAGGGGTGTCGGGGGGGGGGAAGGCAGGGGGGATACGAGCAGTTGGCTGGCTTGCCTGCTGGCCGAACTCCAGGTTGAGGAGACAATTTGCATATTAGTCTTTTATTATATAGGATATACACTGAATGGCCAGTTTATTGTGCGTTCAGAGATTATAATAATCTGGCCACTCAGTGCATGTTCTGATTTTAGGCAAATAGAACACTGGGAGATATAATTTTTTTTTTTTTTTGTATCTGCTTCTTCCCAATGTCTTCAGTTCAAAATAATCCTTATGCCAAAGTGGCATATTTTGGGGTGCCATCTTCTGCCACCCTACAGACCCAAAACATCCCTGCCGAGTGAGGAGAGGTGTCAGTGATTTGTTTTGGAGTCAGCCCCAGGAAAGGTCACACGGTAAAGTCATGTGCCATTTTTTTTTTCTTGGCAGGAGGGTGGGGTCGTAGCACTCTTCAAGGTCTGCCGGCAGGACAGCTTCCGGTGTCTGTACCCCCAGGTGCTCCGCACGCTGGCCTCCATCTGCTGCGTGGAGGAGGGTGTCCACCAGCTGGAGAAGGTAAGAGTGCGGCTGGCTGCGCGGGGCCTGGGAACTTGCATTCTCCTCCAGCTTCTGAAGTTTGGCCTGGACTCCTGGGCAGATCATCCTGCTTCTTTCCAAATGGACTCAGAGTGTGGGGCAGGGTCCCAGCACCACGGGCTCGGAGATGCTCTTCGCTGAGGCTGGAGGGCAGGTGGGTAATCTGCTCGTGGTACAGATGTGAATGCTGTGGCTCAGAATGGGCAGGTGATTGGTCTGAGGTCACATAGCCACGTGGTGGAGGAGCGAGTGCCAGCCCTCTGGGCAGAGTGCCCCCTTCCCGTGGGGTTGGAAGCCTTGGTATGCATGTGTTTGCTGAGATGGCCAAATGCAGCAGGGGGCGGTGGTGAGAGAGACAGACAGACAGACAGACACAATCCATGGAGTAAACACATCCGGAGTCTCAGGCTCTGTGTGCTGAATCATCCTCTCTTCTTCGGTAAAGTCTTCCCCTGGGCAGTGGTAAAATGGCCCATGGGGCACGCTCATTGTCTTTCACGCTGGTTGGCAGGATACGAGGAGAAAATAGGACTGACTAGAATCATAAGTTCTCCGATTGCTTGGCTATCGAGAGTTTGAAAAGCAGCAGGAAATGCTCAGCCTGGGGGAAAAAAACAGCAGGGCTTTTTGTTTTGAGTGGAAAACCTTCAGAAGGCTGGAAGCTGGAGGCAATTTATATATGTGTGTGTGTATATATATATATATATATATATATATATATATATATATATATATATATATATAATTGATTTCAGAGAGGAAGGGAAAGGGAGAGAAAGATAGAAACACCAATGGTGAGGGGGAAATATTGATTGGCTGCCCCCTGCTCGCCCCCACTGGGGGTCAAGCCCACAAGCCCAATTGATCTGCTGATTCATAGGTCGATGCTCAACCACTGAGCCAGGCTGGCCGGGCCAATTGGCACAGGAGAAGGTATCCCTACCTGGGCATTCCCCTCTACAGGTCCGATTTCTTTCTGTACACAGGCAACTCTCATTCCCACTGGGTGCCTGGCAGAGAGGGGATGTCAGGAGGGGGAGAGAGTTCCTTGAGAAGAGCCCCCGTGTGGTCAGAAACGGCAACTACATTGTCTGGCAGCTGTAGAGCTTGCAAGGTGGCATTCTCCTTTCAGGTGATGTTGGCCTCAGGGTGCAGACATCCCCGTTGTACTGATGAAGAAACCAAGGCCCAGAGAGGTGACGTGACTTACACAAATCGCACAGCTCCTCCTAGTTCCTATTCAGCAGATATTCATTGACTGTCTGCTATTTGCCAGGTACTGTGTTAAGTGCTGGGAGAATGGCAGTGAACCAAGCAGACAGAAGCCCTTGTCCTCACAGAACTCACACGTGAGTGCAGGCGGTGGCGAGTGGCCGACAGATGTGGGCCAAAGTCAGCCTGCTGCCTCCTTTGCTATTATATGTTTGACCTATGAGCTAAGAACGTATGTTCTTTCATTTATAAATGATTGGGGGGGGGGGATGAGAAGAATAACATTTTGTATCACATGAAAAGGGTGTGAAATTCAAAAATTTCAAGTCATAAAGATGTATTGGAACACAGCGGCGATCCTTGGTACGAGTGCTGTCTTTGTCTAGACGGAAGAGGCCACACGGCCTGCGGAGTAAAACACGTTTTCTGTGTGGTTCTCTGCAGGGAGTGATGGTGGGCCCTGTTTTATCAGGTCATCATCACCACTGAAAACGACAGTAACTAACGCGTATGGAATACTGGCGTTGGGCAACCCTTCTATAAGCCCCTCCTTTCATTGTGTCACTTAACTGTGAACCCATTGGTGCGGTTAGAAGAAGGGGAGGCTCAGAGAACCGAGCGACTTGCTCCAGGACACAGGGCTCATACACGGCCGGGCAGTGATTAAATGCCAGCTCCGCTGAGCCGGAGCCAGCCAGGCTGGGCCCGCTCTGTGGACGGGACTCACATCCCGTGTCGGGAGGCCTATGTCCACACTCATCCCCCACATGATGCTGCTTCTGAAGCTGTGGGGAGTTCTAGACACCCAGGAAGGGCCCGGGAGTCCCCTGCCCTCTGCCTCTGCCCCCCCCTCTCTTGTCCGGGCCCTGCCAATACCCCTTCGTGACCGGGGCTGCCGACTGCTGGTTCCAGAGGTTCTGCTGAGGCCACTGTTGTCAGTGTCCAGGGTAAAAGGGGAAGTCCAGGGACAGGTTGGGGCAGTGGGGTGCCCAGGGGCTCTCGCCAGCCCCCCACCCACCAGGCACAGCATGTGCCCTAATTAGATAATGTCAGAGTCCCAGCCTTCCCCTGATTTCCTGGACGGGGGGGCTCTGGTCCAGGGGGGAGGCTGGGAATCTGAGGGGCAGGAATCTTCACATCTAGGGCCATAAGGGTGTGTGTGTGTGCGGGGGCGGGGGGGGGCGCGGGGGGGGGGGGAGCTCGTGCTCAGACAGTCTCAGACACAACCTCCAAGGGTCCCAGGAATTGCCTTCTCCAGCCTTGAGACCAGAGACCATCTTGCTTTTAACAGAGCTTCCTTCTATTCCCCTCCCCCTCCCTCCTGTTTTAGTTTTTAAGTACGGAGTTCACTCTGTGCTGGAGCCAAGGGGAGAGGTTAATGAAAATCGATGAAGAAATTAAAGATGGACAGGGGGCAGGAGGGGAGAGCGACATTTAATGTCTGAGGAGGAAGCCATTAGGGAGGAGGGGTGCAAAAGCTGCTCTGTCTCCGTGCAACTCCCTCACTGTCCCCTCCCCTTGTTTCCAGGACAGAGACAGGGAGGCCTGGACCAGCTACTGAAGTCACAGAGACCCAGGGCAGCAGGGAACGAGGTGCAGTGGGGGGGGGGGGGGGGAGGCAGCAGGGAATGGGGTGCAAGGGGGGGGCAGCAGGGGTGCAAGGGGGACGATGGAGAGGCTCGATGCTCCAGTGTCCACTCCCTGTAGGGTTGCAGGTGGTCAGAAATAGGTAACATGTGCAAGAAAATAAAACAAAATAAAAACCCAAAATAGTTTTTTTTTTTTTTTTTTAAATCTTTTTGCTTATTTGAATTTCAAAATCATTTTGTGAGAGGGAAGGAAGGAATGGTCATGGCCACTTTATAGACGGGAAAGTTGAGGCTGGAGGGCATGGAGACACTAAGAGAGGCAGAGCCTGGGCTGGGAACCCCATGCTTTTGTTCCCAGCCAGAGGCTCAGTTTGCTTTAACTGCCCCAGGCGTGGGGGGCAGTTATGCAGACCCAGGGCGAGACAGCTGCTTCTTGAAACGGCATGTCGCCATCTGGCGGTCTGAGTCAGAAATGCAGCAGCAGGAGAAAGCCTCCATGTGCTGTGCAACGGCGGCCTCTGGTGGACAGAAGCGGCAATGGCATCTATGCCACGCTGCTTGGGGTTTTCTCCTGAACTAGCAGGCTGTGGACTCTGGTCTGGAACCAAGGTCAGGGCATGTGTGTCCTGTGTGTGTGGTGCATGTTGGCGGGAAGAGTTACAAATTCAAGGCAACAGGGGATTCTTCCTATGGAGCCAGTCTTTTTCAGCAGGAGGATGTGGATACATCTTGTAATATAATAGGTTTTCAACTTGTCCTGGGCTTTCTCAGAGCAGAATCCTTAGCCCAAACCCTCCACTTTTCACTGGAAAAAAAAATCCAGACTCCCTCAGTCTATGAAGGTGCCTAAACCATTGCGGGCAGATCATGAGCATTCTTGTGTTCTCATATTACACAGTGTTTTACATAAATGTTAAGGCATGCCTTAAAATTAAATACCCTTTGCATTTTAAGTTATTTATTACATGTAATATATTTTAAAAGCATGATATTTTGTAAAACTTTTTTGTACTCATTCAATAGAAACTTATCCGCCACTGGGTAAAGCTAGCAATAAAACTACTGGTCCACTTTAAGAACAATGTTCCAATTCTGATCTGCTTGGGTGTATAGTAATTCCTCATGATGGTTTTAATTTTATTTTTTCCTGATGAATAATTATTTTGAGCATTTTCCTTTATTCTTATTGATCATTTGGTTATTGTCTTTTCTAAAATGTTGGCTTGAGACTTTTTCCCATTTAAAAATTAAGTTGTTTGTCTTTTTCTTATTGAATTACAAATTTTAAAAATATATTCTACATGTGAGTTCTTTGTAATATACATATATATATATATTATATATATGGAGAGAGAGAGGTAGAAAGATAGAGAGAGAATATATATTTTCAGCTAGTGGTTTGATTTTTCAAAAAACATACTTTTAAAGAAAATATATACTTTTATTGACTTCAGAGAGGAAAGGAGAGGGAGAGAGAGATAGAAACATCATGATGAGAGAGCATCATTGATTGGCTGCCTCCTGCATGCCCCACCCTGGGGATTGAGTCCATGACCTCCTGATTTGTAGGTTGATGCTCAACCACTGAGCCATGCCAGCCAGGCTGCTTTTTGCTTTTTCATTTTCTTAATGGCATCTTCTGATGAATAAAAATTCTTAACTTTCATAAAGTCCCATTTATTGATATTTCCTATTGTTGTTAGTGTTTTTGTGTCCATTTAAGAAATGCTTGTTTTCACCAACTCATTGATACAGACAACAGACTGAGGGGAGGGGGACTAGGGGCTGGATGAAAAGGGGAAAGGATTAAGAGGTAAATCTTGGTAGTTACAGAATAGTCACCAGATGTGAAGTACGGCATTGGGACTAGAGTCGATAATATTGTAATAACTACGTAGGGTGCCAGGCAGGTACTAGACTTATTGGAAGGATCACATGTAAATTATGATTGTGTAACCACTATGCTGCACACCTGAAACTAATACAAAATAATGTTAAATGTAAACTGTCATGAAAAATATAAAAATCATGAAGGTAAGACTCCTCTTTTTTTCTTCTAGGAATGTTATTGTTTTACCTTTCACATTTAGGTATATGATCCACTTAAGTTAAATTTTTTTTAATTGGTGTTCCCAATATATCCAGCACCATTAGTCAAAAAGACCATCTTTTCACCACTGGGTTAAAGTGGCAGCTTTGTTGTAAGTAAAGTGGTTATAGATGCATGAGTTTGTTTTGGGTTGTTTTCTGTTCTATTAGTCTTTTTGGCTATCCTTTGCCAATATGGCACTGTTTAAGTACCTAAATTACCAAGTAATTGAGTTATTTAGTAGTATAAATCCTACAACTTTATCTTTCTTTAAGACTATCGGGAATTATATATATATATATATATATATATATATATATATATATATATATATATATATATATATATATATATATATATATATACATACATACTAGAGGCCTGGTGCCTGAAATTTGTGCACTGGGAGGGAGTCCCTCAGCCCGACCTGTGCCCTCTTGCAGTCCGGGACCCCTTAGGGGATGTAGCAGTGTTCCCATATTGCACAGTGTTTTACATAAAATCATCTGGGAAAGTTTTAAGATACGAATGCCCAGGCTTCCCAAGTGGCAGGCGGCCAGGGAGGAGCTCAAACTGGGGGCAGGCACCATGCTGCTCATGCTCATACTGGCCGGCTGCGCCTACTGCTGCTGCTTGGTAGTGCTGTCACAGAGTCCGAAGAGGCTCCCAGCTGCCAGGGAGCCTGGCTTCTGGCTGAGCGGTGCTCCCGCTGTGGGAGCGCACTGACCACTAGGGGGCAGCTCTGGCATTGAGCATCTGCCATCTGACATGAGGTCAGTGCACATCATAGCAACTGGTCATTCCGCTCGTTCCACTGTAATGGTTGCTTAGGCTATTATAAATATAAATATATATATATATTAAAATATATATATTTTTTGCATTTCTATGTACATTTTAGAATAAGGTTGCTAATGCCACAAAAAACACCTGCTGAGGCTTTGATTGAGATTTCTTTAAATTTATAAAGAAATTTTGGGATAATTGACATCTTAAATAACGTAAGGTGTTCTAATCAGTAAACGTGGTTTATTTCTTTACTTACACAGACCATTAATTTCTCTCAGCAATGTTTTAAGTTTTTCAGTGTCGGCATCTTACACATCTATTTTAGACTTATTTTTAGGTATGTTTCTATGTTAACATAAGTGTTATTTTTAAATATTTATTTTTTCATTGTTGCTAGTCATAGAAAATACAGTTTTGAATATTGTATCTAATTACCTTGCTAAAGTCACTAATTAATTTTAATGGTGTGTAGATTCTTTTGGATTTTACAGATACCTAGTGTACACAATTTGAGATCTGTAAATTATGGCAGTTTGCCGGTTTGCTTTCCCTTTCCCAATTATTACACCTTTTTATTTATTTTTAGAAATTATATTTTTATTGATTTCAGTGAGGAAGAGAAGGGAGAGAGAGATAGAAACATCAGTGATGAGCGAGAATCATTGACGAGCTGCCTCCTGCACTCCCTCCTACTGGGGATTGAACCTGCCACCCAGGCATGTGCCCTTGACCAGAATCGAACCTGGGGCCCTTCAGTCCACAGGCTGAGGCTCTATCCCCTGAGACAAACCAGCCAGGGCCCTTTTCATTTCTTTTCCCTGTCGTATTGCTTTGGCTAGGGCCACTGTAAAATGTTGAGTAGGAGAGGTAAAAACTGGTATCTCTGGTCTTCATATCAGTTTCAGAGGGAACGATTTTGGTATTTTATTTACTATTTCATTATTAAGTGTGACATCATTATTATTTTAGGAATTAGAATACCGAAGCTCAGACAGTGTCAATCACTTGCTCATGTCACCAGGTCAGCAGGTAACACAGCTGAGTTATGACCCAGGCTTTCCCCACTCACTGCTGACACTGTGTCACCTGCACTGACCCCAAGTTCTCCAAAGTCATGTTCCACCCAGGATCTCCTCTAACATTACTGAAGGACTTGCCGACTTCTGAGGCCAGGCCTCCACCTCAGACCATCTAAATCAGAATTTCTGGTGGGGAAGCCTGGGCATTCGTATCTTAAAACTTTCCCAGATGATTTTAACCATCAGAAATCTAGGCTGAGAACCACTGATCTTCTATTTCTGGTACAAGGCTGATCCCAGCTGCACCCAGGGGTACTTGGCTGGAAACTTGCTATTTTAACATCTGCGCCTGCCTAATGGTTCTGGCCCAAAGGGAGAGGATCTTGTTCTTAGGACCTTTTGCTGCCTCCTCATGATCTCCACTCCTCTCCCCTACACAAGCCTTCAGAGCACCTTTGTGATAATCTGCGGTGAGGAAATACCGTCTGCTTGATGGGGAAATTATTTTCTATTTATGTTCTTAAGTGATCTAATTCTTGGTTTCTTTCCACCTCAACGACTCAGCTCTTTCTACCTCGCTGGCTTGCTTGCCAGACAGGCTATATAATCTCTCGCATCCATTATTCCATTCCCTATTACATATTAATATTTGTGTTTATCCATTTTGGCACTTAACTTTTAATCAAAGATTCTTGTTTGACATAGTGAAACAGGTTAAGAGGGGGTTTGGGAGGAAGATAGAAGGCTGGTTGGGCTTCCTTTCGCTTTTATTGAGTGATTAGCTCTACTCTCACTCCTTAAAATAAATACCTCATTTATAAAGCAAGCATTTAGCCCCTTCCATTGTCCACAGACTTTGTCCTGAATCGTCGCTGATCTGGTTTACATCCCTCCTTAGGATCCTGCTTCTGCCCACAGGGTCCTGTATTCCACATAAAGCTTTCCCTGCCCCTAGGCTGACACTTGGCTTTGCTTCCTGTGCGTGGCCCTTGCTCCCCTCTCTATGATCGGATTTTCCTTTTGGCTCTCCCGGGGCAAACAGGTGGGCCCTGCCTGGGCCTGTGAGAGGCAGTCCAAGGTCTTCGTGGTTCCCGTTTGTCTGTTTCCTTTTTTGTGTGCCGAACAGGGGAGTCTGAGTGAACAGGAAGGAGGAGGAAACTTGGGCGTTTTAGGTCATGCTCCCTTCCCTGCATTTGCATGATTCTGTTTAACTGCCACAACCCAGCAACCCACTCCTCTGCCTTCCCCAAACGCTAGGCCTGTAAGAAGGAACTGGAAGTGGGCAGACAGCACCGGTGATATGCGACGGGCCTGTGCACCGGCCTGTGTCCCTGAGATGTCGCATAAAAGCCACCACGGATGCGTTTCCAGCAATCAGCAGGAAAATGTCGCCCATACGTCTCAGCGGTGTTTACTGGATATGTTGGGTCCTTCAATTGTGTGGGTTCCGTGCTCCTTCGCCCACTGCTCAGGGAGACTTAGCGCCCACCAGCTCTGGACACCCTGTGTCTGAGCTCCGAGTGCATCATCCTGCTGCCCCAGGGATGGCCAGGCCAGACCGTCTTCACCACCACCGGCCTGCCCTCCCGTGAGGGGAGCTTGGCCTCAGGCCCAGGCGCAGGCCCATCCCATGCCACGTAAAAAAAGCTAATTGCCTAGAAGTGCTCGCAGCAGCAATTTCTGCAGGATGTGAAAGTGCTTCGGCTAGATTGTTCTCTTGGCATCATTAAGTGTACAGCTGGGGACAGTCGTGGGTGATTTGGGGATGGAGGTGGTCCATACATGGGACCCCTGTCTGAGGCAGCCGGGCTCAGGCTGGGTTGGTTACTCCTGGGCCCACGGTAGGCGCTGAGCTGAGCAGCCCCATCGGCCTGGCCCTCTCACCCCCTTCTCCCTTCATTGCCTTTCCCAGAAGCCCCACTCAGGGGGCACAGGCCAGGAGGGGCGCCAGGATGAAGTGGCAGTCCTGGCATGAACGTGCTGCGTGGCCTAGGCGATCTCTTCCCAGCCCTGGGCCTCCGTTTCCTCACCGGCCAGCCCACCCATGACAAGTGAACTGCTGTGTGTCAAGCCTCAGCGGGGTGCTGGGACCAGAGAGGTTTTAATACAGAAGCTGCCCCGAGCAGCTCAAATCTAGTGCAGGGAGGAGTATGCAGATTGACAAGGATAGCCCCACGTAAGTGCTGCAGCTGTGGTCAGACCCGGTGGTTGGGAGGACAGAGACCCTCTGGCTCGGGGGCGGGGGGGGGGGGAGGAGGGAGTAGGTGGGTGCTCCCAGAGGAGGTGGCTTCTCAGCCGGTCTGAGAGGGCAGCGAGGAAGGAAGACAGGGACGATGGGCCACTTCAGGGTTAAGGGAACGGGGTTTGAGGTGGCCATGACATATCCTGGCAAATTAGTTTTGGAATGAAAGAGACCCGGTGGCAGGTCTGACAGGTGGATCTTCAGAAAGAAAGTCAGGGATGGCCGGGACCGGTTTGGCTCAGTGGAGAGAGTGTTGGCCTGCGGACTGAAAGGTCCCGGGTTCGATTCTGGGCAAGGGCATGTACCTTGGTTGCGGGCACATCCCCAGTAGGGGGTGTGCAGGAGGCAGCTGATTGATGATTCGCTCTCATCGATGTTTCTGACTCTCTATCCCTCTCTCTTCCTCTCTGTGAAAAATCAATAAAATATATTCAAAAAAAAAAAAAAAAGAAAGAAAGAAAGTCAGGGATGGAGGGCTAGACGTGTGTATGTGTGTGTGGCCATCACAGCGAGCCACGGAGGCCACCTGAGTTTTGGGGGCCATTGACTGAGATGGGATAAGTGAGCTGACAGCAAAACCTGGCGTGAGTCACCTTGGAATGCAGAGGAGAGGCTAAAAGAGATGATAATTAGTTAGTTAGGGAGCCCCCTATATATGATATATGATATATGATATATGATATATGATATATGATATATGATATATGATACATGATATACGATACATGATATATGATATGGTATATATAGCATATATACGATATATACTATACATATATACTATATACGCATATATTATGTATATAGTATATAGTGATAATTAGTTAGATAATGGTAGTTAACTAGGGAGCTCCCAAAGTGGGGTGTCAGGGAGTCCCAGGAAGGAAAGAAGGCCTAGATGGAGAGTTCTCAGCAGGAGGAGGTGTTACAGAGGCCAAGTGAAGCTGGGCTCCACACCAGACAACTCCCCACATCCTTTTAAGCATGCGCCGTGTCTGTCTGTCTCTCTCATTTTCTTGTTTCTCTGTGTGTGTCTGTCTGTGTTTCTCCGTCTCTTATTTCCTCCTGACCTGTGTCAGTGCCGAGGTCAGTGCCAATCACAAGGTAAGCGCTTCCTTCCTGTTGAACTAGAAAGAGAGGCAGGGACAAGGCGATTTGTCTCTCAGGAGGGATTGTCATTATTCATCTTCTTGGTCCTGGTCAGGAATGAAAACAGGACTCACTCTGCTCTTTCAAGCTCTAGTTCTGGGCTGCAGGATCCAAGGAAGTCCTAACAAGTGGGTAAACTTGTGGGCCCCAGGTTTCAGTGGGGTCAGTTCCAGATGAATCTGCAGAAAAACCAGGCAGGACCAGGGCCCTGGGTCCAGAGGAGGTGACTGCAGCCACCCGATGGGAATGAGCCGGGACGATGGCGCCACCTGTGGCCGGCATTGTCCATGCATTATCCCAGTTACCTCCCAGTGTCCTCTGAGGTTGGGGTTTTTATCCCCATTTTATAGATAAAGGCGCAAATTATCTAGGTACACAAATTATCTAGGTAGTAATATACAAAGGCAGGATGTATACCCAGGCGTGACTCCAGAACCTGTGCTTGTTCTGACGCTACGGGAATTGGTTCAGGCCCCAGGGGGCCCAGAGCCCAGTGGTGAGGGGCCCCTCAGGGCCACCCGCTGTGATGAGATGGAGCCACTGAGGTGGTGATGGACAGGATCAACTTGAAAGGGTGGCGGCTGGCTGGCAGCAAGCTAAGCGGCAGGTCAATACCATCAGAGCCAAAGGCCTGAGAAATAGACCCACAGGACATTTAGAAAAATGAGCAAAATGCACGAAACACACTTCATAGGAAATCCAGATGTCAAAAGCCAAAGGAAAGCAAAAACAAAAACATGTGAAAAGACTCTTAGCTTCATTGTACTAAGAGGAGATATGCATGTTAGAATAAACATTTTACACACCCACCCAAATGGCAAACATTCAAAATCCAACAGTACCAAATGTTGGCAAGATTATGAAGTTAAATGAGTTAATACTTTGCTGGTGGGACTGTCAATTGCTATAGCTGCTCTGCAAAGCAATTTGACAACACCGGTAAAAGGAAAGGTGTGTAGACTTTATCAGCTGGCAATCCCACGCCTAGGCTGAGATGACCAGAGAAATTGGCCCGTGTGTAGCGGACGACATTTAGGAGAATATTTATGGCAGCATTGTGCATCCTAGCAAAAACTGGGAAATGACTCAAATGGCCCCTGATTGGAGAATGCGGAAATGAGTTCTCTATTCAATTGCAAATGATTTACGCAATGAAATACACCGCAGCAGTGACCTCAGCCACAAGCAGCAGCAGGAAGGAATTCCCCAAACCAAATGCTGACTGAGGAGAAAAGCATATTTCTACGTACAGTATGATCCCTTTTATGTCAAGTTCAAAACCTTGTAAATGAAACAATATACACATGCAATACCTCTTCAAAGAAAACAAGGGAAAGGAAGCACACAATTCAGGGGGGAAAAGCAGCAGTGTGAGATAAAGAAAGTTGTCCAGGGGGATTCTGGTGTTATTTTATTCCTAAGAGTAGATTTCCCAGATATTAGACACATATACACACATAGAGTAGAGGTGTTTATTTTATTACTAGTAGCCCTGTGCACGAATCTGTGCACCAGTAATTCTCGGTGGGGCCTGGCCACTCCACACCTGCTGCCCAGAGGCTCTCTGTGGCCCAGGCCCATCCACGGCCGGGCACAGAACACTTGTCTCATCAATGAAGCAAGCATTCCGCCAGGCCACTCACACTGAACTGTGACTGGGGGGCTCTGGTGGGGCTGAGGGGACTGGGTGCCATCTTGTGGCTATGGGTGCCACCATCTTTGTGATGGAGTGATGGTTAATTTGCATATCTCCCTTTTATTAGATAGGATTTTGTAATGCCTAATAAATTTGCAAAGGCTCTCTTTGGAAGGAATGACGTGTTTCATAATAATAAATGAACAAAAGTGGTCGGAGGCACATAAAACAAGTCAGGAGGAAAGTGAGACAGTGGTCAATTTCTGGACAGGACACCAGATGCTCTTCTCTGGGAAACCTGAGGCAGGGGAGAGATGGGGACCTACATCAGGGTGGGGTGAGGGTCACCTTTCTGGGCCCAGGAACCTGCAGACTCCATGCTTCTGAGCTCCTGGTTCTCCAAAGCCGCCCTTCCCAGCAGCGGCTGTCACTCCTGCCGTGTCACACCTGCACGGCAGTTCCTGCACCTCTGCTTGTCTGAGGTGTGTCCTCGGGTCTTCTGTCAGGTTTTACTCTCTCTCTTTCTCTCTTTATTTATTTTATTGATTTTTTTTACAGAGAGGAAGGGAGAGAGATAGTTGAAACATTGATGAGAGGGGAACATCGATTAGCTGCCTTCTGCATACCCCCCACTGGGGATGTGCCCGCAACCAAGGTACATGCCCTTGACCAGAATCGAACCCGGGACCCTTGAGTCCGCAGGCCGACGCTCTATCCACTGAGCCAAAGTGGTTTCTGCAAGTTTTACTCTCTTGAATGCATTCTTCATTTACTGAGAGCCTGCAGTGTGGCTGGCCTGGAGCAGCCAAGAGTGAACAAGCTGTGGTCCCCCCGCTCGCAGAGCTCCCTGTGACAGACAGACAGACAGATAGACAGACAGGAGAGCAGAGAATCACATTACACGGGGCTCCTGGTGCACACAGTTCGCTGCAGACCTTGGTAAAAGGCAGACCCCAGGTCTCCCCGGAGTCCAGTTGAGGACATCTGGGTGGGGCTCCGGAATGTGCTTTGCAGAAACCCTCGGAGGTGCAGCTGGCTCACACCTTGGAGAAGCAGGGCTGGTCAGTGTGGGGGAATGCTACGATGACAGCAGACGTGCTGGGCTGTGGATTGTGAGGAGGGCCACCTCCCGAGACTGGGGAGTGGACATGGAGTCAGGGCGGCTTGTGGGAGGTGGCCCCTTCCTCATGGGAAGTCACGTTGCAAATGGTTGTTGTGATAATGCCCCATGCCCCTCGGCCCCTCTGCTCCAGCGCGAGGGCCAGTGGGTTTCCCAAGCAGCATTCTGGGCTGGGAGCTGGCCTGGCATCCAGGCCCTGGGTGGCGCCAGGCCTGTAGGGACCATGGACTCCTTGGCCTCTCTGGTGTTTTCCGATTGGCCCATCTCCAAGCACGTGTCAGGGACCAGCTTTGGGTCTGACCTGTATTCCCAGCTGGGTCAGGCATGTGATGCCATCAACATCCCAGGTGAGATTAGGGAAACTGGATGATTGACACATCCCCCTATCGGAGACCCCTTAGCTACAGCCTTGGATGGTGCTGGAGGAAGGGAAGGGATGAAGGCCAGACAGGCCTGAGCTGGTTCTTTTTGTTGGCAATCATAGGGCTGTTTCCTATTTCTGGGCCCAAGTGAGGCCCGGTCTCTCAGGGCCTGTTAGTCAACACCTGGCATGGACTCAGCCCCGTTTGTTCTCTTATTGAGCACACCCAGGTGAGCTTTATTGAGGACAGCTCCCCCGGGCTCTGGTTTCCACATTTGTCTCTTTTGAGTCTGAGATTGCCAAGGCTTTCAGAGCTAATGGACCTCATGGCTCCCAGGAGCCACTTAAGGGAGGCTCAGAACTCCCTGGTGGTGATTAGTCAAACAAGACGCTGCCTCCCCGGGGGGAGCTGGGGTTGAGTGGCAGGAAGTCAGGGTGTAGGGACAGGAGCCCCAGGCCTGCGGCAGGTGTGGGGAGCATCTCCTCAAGTCACCTCTCCCTGGTTCTTCCCCTGCCTCATCCCTACCCCGCTGCTGCTCACAGGAAGGGACTCCTTGGTTCTCAGCTGCAGGGGCCTCAGGCAGGCTGGTGTTCTGGGCTGTCTGAGGGGCTGCAGTGGCACTGCTGAGTAACCTTGACAAGTCACTGTCCCCCTCTCCCCCCCTAAATCCTCATCTGCTGCCCCTTGGTGGAGGCACAGGGTCTGTGCTCAGGTGGCCCTTCTCAGAAGGCAGCATGACGTCCCTGGTTCTTCCGTGGGCTTATGGACCATGTGGGTTCAAGTCTTAAATGGACTGCTTTCAAAGTTTGTGATCTGGGGCCAGTCAGTGAACCTTTCTGTGTCTCCGTTTCTTCCTCTGTGACATGGGGATAATAATAACACAGAGGGTGATTGCAAGGATCAGTGTACTAAGCATGTGTACTGCTCTTCGAGTGGTAGCTGGAACATACAGAACATTCAATAAGCAGAAGCTATTACTATGATGCCAAGAGCAGGTCGACGGGGGCAGAACTGGCAATGAACTCTTTCTCTTTTTAATAAGCATGTTTTTACTGATTTCAGAGAGAGGAAGGGAGAAAGAGAGAGGGATAGAAATATCAGTGATGAGAGAGAATCATCAACAGACTCCTGCATGCCCCTTACTGGGGAGTGAGCCCACAAATCAAGCATGTGCCCTGACCAGGAATCGAACTGTGACCTCCTGGAGTGGTTCATAGGTTGATGCTCAACCACAGAGCCACACCAATGAGTTGGGAAGTGAAGCCTTTATCTGGCATTCAGGTCCCATTGTGCCCAGCTTTGTTCCTCTGTGGCTGGGCAGAGAGAGAGGCCTCCAGGAAGCAGCCGGGCTGTCTGTGGGAGAGGATGGTAGTGGAAGGTGGGAAAGGAGAGATGTTGAGTTTAACCTGCTGCTAACCCAAGGAAGGGAGGAAAGAGCCAGCATGTAATGAGCGTCTCTTCAGGATCCAGCATCACCTGCTTCATCTTCTTGTTGGAGAGTGGGAGTTTTTGCCCATTTCAGAGAGGCCATGGACTATGCCCCAGATAGAGTTGTCAGTGCTGACACCAGGCCATGCCTTGAGATATGGTCTCATGGCCCCTTCCCAGCACGTAGGCCTTCTTTCATAGAACACTGTCAACTTTCTGAAGAACAGGATGACCCTGTGAATAACATGATCGTCAATGGCATGACTCTGACGTTGCTTGGGAAAAACTGTTTTGTCTTGGGTTACTTGTTCTGCAAAACCAGGATGTGGTTAATGTGCTTAAAAGTGGTCCCACACAAAGGGTCGCTGCTGCTCTCTGGACTCCCTGCATGGAGAAAGGCAGAAAAGTTGCCGGCCGGCCGGCTAATAAAGGCTCCCTTAATTTTAATCAAGTGGGCTCCAATGGTCATTCACTCTCCTTCGCTCCACAACATTCTTAACCCCCTAACACCCTGTGGTGGGTGGGAGAACAGAGCCTTAGAAAAACTAAGTGACTTATGCCAAGTCATACAACACAAGCAAGAGGGTGCCAGGCTGGGAGCTCTGGGACGTGAGAGCTCTAAGTGGCTGTTTTCTCTGGTAGTTTGCTGTGGTGGATGGCCAGGGCCTGCTCCTGGGATGCCTGGCTTGCTGCCTTCTCGCTATGAAGCCCAGGATCTCTGCTGGAGCCAAAGGATAGGCCTCCAGAGCCGCTGGATGCAGGGCTGGGCCACGCAGGGCCTGGTTCTCCGTCTCATTAGCGTCACGAGCCGTGGGGCTCCCGGGTGCACAGGTTGTCCTCTCTCCATCTGCAGGTGGACGGCGTTCTGTGCTTGGCCGACATCCTGACTGACGACAGCCACTCAGAGGCCACACGGGCCGAGGCCGCGGCCGTGGTCGCCCAGGTCACTTCCCCACACCTGCCTTTCACGCAGCACCTCACCAGCTTCCTGGAGAGCATGGAGGAGATAGTGACTGCTCTTCTCAGTGAGTCATCCTGGGGTGCGGGGATGCTGAGGGAGGGGCTTTGCTGCATGTCTTCAGGGAGGGACAGTACCATCCAGCTGGCTCCACATGCCTTCCATAAGGATATTCATTGTCACCACCGAAGCGTCAGTGAGGCTTGGAGCAGCTGTGTTAAAATGCATGTGGCCCTCCCGGAAGCTCCTTGAATGGAGGTCAGATTGGGATTAATTGACCTTTCAGATCAGAGACCAGGACTGACCCCAGGGAAGAGTGGGGCCTCAAATTTTGAGGTTCAGATACTTGACCAGAGAGAGACTGATGGGCTTTGCTCCTGAAATCTCAGTTGGTTGTAGCCAATAAATATGGCAGCAATGACTGGGAATAACAGCCTCTCAGAGAGCACCGGTTCACCCTATACTACTCCCTGCAGCCCCTCCATTGCTCTCCAGTCATGGGGCCTCAAGGCATTGACTCTTCCAGGTTCCCCTCCAGGGGTCTTCAAACTATGGCCCGCGGGCCACATGCGGCCCGCAGAGGAGTCTGATCCTGCCCGCCAGGTTTTTTGGGCAGTGAGTGCAGCCAAGGTGTTACAGTAGGAATTAGTAGTTCATATAGTCCGGCCCTCCAGCTCTCTGAGGGACCGTGATCTGGCCCCCACTTTAAAAAGTTTGAGGACCCCTGCTTCAGACAAGTGTGCTCCTGGCAGGGGAACCAGAGCCCAATACTCTCTCCCCCTCCCCCGCTAGCTTTCCTGTGCAGAACTGCAGATTCTAGAACTCATCTGGATAACAATCCTCAGAAAATTTGTTTTGCAAACTACGTTCTTTCCTTTAGAGTGCTGTGATAACCTGTGTTTTTTCTTCTATCTCCCTGCCTGTCACTGTTTTAGTTCTGTATGTTATTGAAACTGAATGAAAATTAATTTTATCAGAAAATGCAGGGTTAGCACCAGAGCTGGGAATATCTGGAACATCACATATTTAGGGGCAACCCAGAACACTGGACTTGGAGTCAGAGCACTTGGTTTTGGATTTTTCCTTTTCCTCCATCCATTCTGCAAATAGCTACTGTGCAGGCGCTGCGTGAGATCCTGCCACTCACTGGTCCTGTCACATTGCAAGGCTCACAGGACAATTTTCCTAACATGGAAAACAAGGGTTTGAAACCCATTCCTCTCAAGGGTCCTTCTAGCTCTACAGTATGAAGACACATAATTACTTTTCACAGAGGAGGCATCAGTTAAGTTGACTTTGTGGCTGATTCCAGTCCCTGGGGCAGTGGCACCCACAGGCCAGGCTGGGAGAAATCAGTTTACCAGCATGCGCATTTATTCAAAGATGGGAAAATGCAGAAGCCCAGTTGTTGAAAGTCTTAGCTGGAGGGAATTCAAGAGGTCATGAACTTTAATGCCCACTTTATAGGAGAAGAAACACAGGCCCAGAAAGGCTGAAGGACTTCTTCAAGGCCACACACCAGAGTTAGGATTTACATCTGCTGGGAGCCTCATGTTCAGTCATTCACCAGAGCCAGGCAGGAAGCAGAAATGAGTTGCAGAGACCAGGTGGAAGGAGAACATAAGGTGATTTAAGTCCTTCATTGAATTGAAAACCACTGTTGTGACTAAAGGGGTCAGTCACTGATAAACCCCAGTTGATTTTTGCCATGCAGGAAAGACTTATTTTTAAAGATAAGACAAAAATCCCAGGTTTCATAGAAAATCTCCTAATTTATAAATTATGAAAAACCATTATTTCACTATTGCCACATGTCCATCCCTACTTCCTTGGCCAGACTGGATTTCACCAGGAGAAGAGGAGTCCCCCCTAGGACTACCCTCTGATGAAGATGTATTGTGGAGTCGGCCCTGAGAGTCAGCAGATGGGATATATCTGCTGGGCAGGACGCCAGGGCTCTGTTCTTTGGTGGGAAATAGCCCTCCAATTTCTTGCCATCCATTGGAAACATTTTTAAATGAGTCACTGGAATCCTCCATTTTAATCTTCCTAACACATCCCAGGTGACTCAGACAGAAAATGTGCAGCCATAAATGCGCACCCAAATTAAAAGGCACTTAGGCGGCTGTGTTCATTGCTGTGTTGGCAGCAATGGTGATGGCATAAGAATGAGGGTGGGCATTTAAACCTAGAAGAGAACTTGAAGCAAAGTGGGCCACTGAGTCCTAAAGTCTCGCCTAAACTCTGGATGTAGGCAGGTGGCCTGGAAGGGGTTGGTTGTCCTCAATGGTTACCCAAAAATCAGAGGAGAGGGAGTCACTGGAAAAGGGGAATTATAAACTTCTTGACTCCTTGATTAAGCCACAGTCTCAACCATGGGTGGTGAGGTCAAGATTCTGGGTTGTTCAGTGGTCACACCTGGGCTGTGGGGAGCAGGGATACCAAGAGCAGACATTGCCTCCTGAGAGGACTGAAACCCAGATCTGCAGGAGCGTCAGTGGGATGAACCAAAGAGACCTAGAGAGGAGAGGCACCCTGGGGTACAGAGAAATGGGGATTTTGGCATCAGGCAACCCTAGTTTTGATTCTAGGTTTCAGCAGTTACCAACAATCCTCAATTCCACAATTTTGGGAAAATCACTTAACATTTGAATCCTCAGTTCCATCACCTATAAAATTGTGATAAACACTGGGTGGTTGTGAGGATTCAACCACCATTTATCTCGGTTGTATGCTCTTCCCATCCATTGGAAACATTTTTAAATGAGTCACAAGGGATGAAGAGTCCCTTGCACAGAGCATACACCCGAGATAAATGGTGGCTGCTGCTGCTAGCTTCTCTGTCTCAGCTTCTACAGCTGTAATGTAGGCAACATTTTGTACTGTAAGGGCGCTGAGAATTTAATGGTGAAGTGCGAGGCACACTTCAGGAGGTTCAACTAATGTTATTTTCTGTCCATTTGTAGTAAGGGGCCAGACCCTGGAATGTGCCACATGGTGCCAATTTCAATATCAGAACCTAAAGGTTCAGAGTTTTTGTCTGGAAGCAAGAGCTAGGGATTGGGATAAAACATAGTCCAGTCTGTCTTTGAAATTGTGTTTCTCTCCTGGGACCATAGTCCCAAAGTGTGGCTTCTCCTCCTGTATTTCCATAGAGGTGTTATCAGCAGGAGAGGGCCTGGACCCTGGAGGCATCTTGATTGATGGTCAAGTTGGAGCTGAGAGTCAGAAGTCAGATCCATTGGATGGGCAGGCAACACCATGGGCAGAGTTTCCCATGCCTTCTCCTAAGGGAAGAGTCCATTCTTGGTCCAGTGGGGTCTATGGGGGAATGTGTGAGGGGGTAAAGGGATACTGGGATTGGGGAAGGTCCTCCCTGTCTTAGAGAACCATCATACCCATCACTATTATAGATGGTTAGGTCTGGGTTATAA